>NC_133328.1:238643490-240107212 GCF_042186555.1 Aquarana catesbeiana
GCGAATTGGATGTGGTGTAAGCTGCATCTAATTCGCATAGGTGTGAACCCGGGCTTAAGGTGATAGTTTGTTTGGGGCCAGTCTGGTTGATATCATTAAGAGTGTCACAGGGAGGAAGAGTTCTTTTCTTCCACAGTCAAAAGGGGAAGGAGCCAAGTCGCAAGCGTGGCACTTCCTTCTCGGCGCACAGAAATTTTTTTCGTCCCTCAGGTTCCACTGACAAAGGCTCAGTCTTTCAAGCCCCCCTCAGGAGGTCCCAAGTGGCCCTGGTCGGGCAAACCAAGAGCAGGCTTCTCCACACCCCCAGATAAGGCTCCTTCGGCATGAAGAGGCACCCTCACCTGCAGTCCGGGTGGGGGGGACGTCGTTGCTGGTTTCCAGGCCTGTGGACCTCTCTGATAAATAAATGGGTTCACAAAGTGATTCTTTCTGGTTACAAGATCGAGTTCCAGACTTGTCTCCTAAGCAGATTTTTTCCATTCTCATCTCCATCCGTCTCCGGACCGCTTGTTAGCCCTCCGGGGCGCGGTGCAAGGCCTGGTGCTCCAAGGGGTGATTGTCCTGGTTCCGGTGTCGGAACTTTTCCAGGGCCTTTATTCAAACCTATATACGATCCCCAAAAAAGAGGGTACGGTACGTCCGATTCTGGACCTCAAGTCCCTGAACCACTATGTGCGGGTGCAGAAGTTCAGAATGGAGTCCATTCGCTCCGTGGTGGCATTTTTCATCAGGGGGGTTTTCTATCAAATGTTCCAAGTCTCTAGACAGTCAAATTCGGCTGAGTTAAAGGAGTCCTGGGCCTGAGCTCTGCTCAGGGTCACTGGACGCTGGAGGAATACAGGCTACCTATCAACATCTTGGAACTCCTGGTGATCAGATTCTGGATCATTGGACGGATCGACTTCAGGGGCTCCTGATACGGATCTAATTAGACAATGCCACGGCAGTGGCCTATGTCAACCACCAGGGAGGAACAAGTGTTAGCCAGCCTGGAAGTAGCTGGCATTCTACAGTAGGCAGAGCATTTCGTCCCGGCCATCTCTGCCCTGTACACATTCCGGGGGTGGACAACTGACAGGCAGATTACCCCAGTCGTCAAGTAATGGACCAAGGGAAGTGACTCTGTCTGGACAGTGTTGATTGGCTCTGTGCTGATTACATGGACTCTCCCAATAAAAAAAAACTCTTAGCAATACACATCAAACTTAGAATGTGCAGCCTGACTCCAATAGCTCTGTCTTATCCAGACCTGTTTTGGAGTCAGTGGAAGAAGATGATCTGTGCATACAAGATGTGCGTTTTATTTTCTGAACTCCCAGAGGTCTCTTTCCCACCCCACCCCTAACAAAAGTTAACACGTACTATTTTTAGTGCTATCTAATGTGCTATTGCCCTAAACTGGCGATGTCCCTCTGTACCATGGTCATAAGTGCTCCTCCGCATGGAGTCTATTAGATTGATGGAAAGGGTGCATCACACTCTCTTGGACTCCATGCACAAACTGTTTGGGGAATTCCATGTCCCCATTTCTAATAACCAGATAGGTTTGTGGTCCTATATGACAATGTATACTGTACCGATGGTAATATTGCATGGATATGCTTGTCCTAAACATACCTCACAAGTACTCATTTATTTTACCACTTGAGCCCGGACCATTATGCTGCCTAAGGACCAGAGGTCTTTTTCCAATTTGGCACTGCGTCGCTTTAACTTTTAATTGCGCGGTCATGCAATGCTGTACCCAAACGAAATTTGCGTCCTTTTCTTCCCACAAATAGAGCTTTCTTTTGATGGCATTTGATCACCTCTGCGGTTTTTATTTTTTGCGCTATAAACGGAAAAAGACCGAAAATTTTGAAAAAAAATGATATTTTCTACTTTTTGTTATAAAAAAAATCCAATAAACTCAATTTTAGTCATACATTTAGGCCAAAATTTATTCGGCCACATGTCTTTGGTAAAAAAAATGTCAATAAGCGTATATTTATTGGTTTGCGCAAAAGTTATAGCGTCTACAAACTAGGGTACATTTTCTGGAATTTACACAGCTTTTAGTTTATGACTGCCTATGTCATTTCTTGAGGTGCTAAAATGGCAGGGCAGTACAAAACCCCCCCAAATAACCCCATTTTGGAAAGTAGACACCCCAAGGAAATTGCTGAGAGGCATGTTGAACCCATTGAATATTTATTTTTTTTGTCCCAAGTGATTGAATAATGACAAAAAAAAAATAAATAAAATATTTACAAAAAGTTGTCACTAAATGATATATTGCTCACACAGGCCATGGGCCTATGTGGAATTGCACCCCAAAATACATTCAGCTGCTTCTCCTGAGTATGGGGATACCACATGTGTGGGACTTTTTGGGAGCCTAGCCGCGTACGGGGCCCCGAAAACCAATCACCGCCTTCAGGATTTCGAAGGGCATAAATTTTTGATTTCACTCCTCACTTCCTATCACAGTTTTGAAGGCCATAAAATGGCAAGATGGCACAAAACCCCCCCAAATGACCCCATTTTGGAAAGTAGACACCCCAAGCTATTTGCTGAGAGGCATGTTGAGTCCATGGAATATTTTATTTTTTGACACAAGTTGCGGGAAAGTGACAATTTTTTTTTTTTTTGCACAAAGTTGTCACTAAATGATATATTTCTCACACAGGCCATGGGCATATGTGGAATTGCACCCCAAAATACATTCAGCTGCTTCTCCTGAGTATGGGGATACCACATGTGTGGGACTTTTTGGGAGCCTAGCTGCATACGGGGCCCCGAAAACCAAGCACCGCCTTCAGGATTTCTAAGGGCGTAAAGTTGTGATTTCACTCCTCACTGCCTATCACAGTTTTGAAGGCCATAAAAAGCCCAGATGGCACAACCCCCCCCAAATGACCCCATTTTGGAAAGTAGACACCCCAAGCTATTTGCTGAGAGGCATGGTGAGTATTTTGCAGCTCTCATTTGTTTTTGAAAATGAAGAAAGACAAGAAAAATGTCTTTTTTTTTTTTCTTTTTTCAATTTTCGAAAGTTTGTGACAAAAAGTGAGGTCTGCAAAATACTCACTATACCTCTCAGCAAATAGCTTGGGGTGTCTATTTTCCAAAATGGGGTCATTTGGGGGGGGGGGGGTTGTGCCATCTGGGCATTCCATGGCCTCCGAAACTGTGCTAGGCAGTGAAGAGTGAAATCAAAAATTTACGCCCTTAGAAAGCCTGAAGGCGGTGCTTGGTTTTCGGGGTCCTGTGTGCGGCTAGGCTCCCAAAAAGTCCCACACATGTGGTATCCCCATACTTAGGAGAAGCAACAGAATGTATTTTGGGGTGTAATTTCACATATTCCCATGGCATGTTTGAGCAATATATCATTTAGTGACAACTTTGTGCAAAAAAAAAAAAAAGATTTGTCTCTTTCCCGCAACTTGTGTCACAATATAAAATATTCCATGGACTCGACATGCCTCTCAGCAAATAGCTTGGGGTGTCTACTTTCCAAAATGGGGTCATTTGGGGGGTTTTGAACTGTCCTGGCATTTTATGCACAACATTTAGAAGCTTATGTCACACATCACCCACTCTTCTAACCACTTGAAGACAAAGCCCTTTCTGACACTTTTTGATTACATGAAAAAATATTTTTTTTTGCAAGAAAATTACTTTAAACCCCCAAAAATTATATATTTTTTTAAAGCAAATGCCCTACAGATTGAAATGGTGGGTGTTTCATATTTTTTTTTCAAACAATATTTGCGCAGCGATTTTTCAAACGCATTTTTTGGGGAAAAAACACACTTTTTTAAATTTTAATGCACTAAAACACACTATATTGCCCAAATGTTTGATGAAATAAAAAAGATGATCTTAGGCCGAGTACATGGATACCAAACATGACATGCTTTAAAATTGCGCACAAACGCGCAGCGGCGACAAAATAAATACATTTTTAAAAGCCTTTAAAAGCCTTTACAGGTTACCACTTTAGATTTACAGAGGAGGTCTACTGCTAAAATTACTGCCCTCGTTTTGTCCTTCGCGGTGATACCTCACATGCATGGTGCAATTGCTGTTTACATTTGACGCCAGACCGATGCTTGCGTTCGCCTTTGCACGAGAGCAGGGGGGACAGGGGTGCTTTTTTTTTTTTTTTCTTTATTATTTTTTTGCTTTTTTATCTTATTTTTAAACTGTTCCTTTCATTTTTATTTTTTTTTTATTTTATTGTTATCTCAGGGAATGTAAATATCCCCTATGATAGCAATAGGTAGTGACAGGTACTCTTTTTTTTTTAAAATGGGCTCTATTAGACCCTAGATCTCTCCTCTGCCCTCAAAGCATCTGACCACACCAAGATCGGTGTGATAAAATGCTTTCCCAATTTCCCAATGGCGCTGTTTACATTCGGCGAAATCTAAGTCATGAAATGCTCGTAGCTTCCGGTTTCTTAGGCCATAGAGATGTTTGGAGCCATTCTGGTCTCTGATCAGCTCTATGGTCAGCTGGCTGAATCACCGGCTGCATTTTCAGGTTCCCTGTTGGGACAGGAAAGCCAGAGAAAAACATGGAAGACGGTGGGGGGGGGCATTCCCTCCCACTGCTTGCAAAAGCAGTCTAGAGGCTAATTAGCCACTAGGATTGCTTTTACATGAAAGCCGACCGCTGGCTGAAAAGAATGATACCAAGATGATACCTAAACCTGCAGGCATCATTCTGGTATAACCACTCAAAGTCCATAAACATACCAGTACGTTGCTGGTCCTTGTTAGGCATATATTGTAAACTTTTTTTCATGCAGCCTGTGGGCTGAACGAAAAAAAGATATTGATCGGTGGGTATGCCCACCATTAGAATACCTCCCTTCATCCACCCACTTCTAATGATGGGCATACATGCACCATTTATATATGCCGAAGCATGGGGGCATCCTCCCGCAAAAGGCAGGAGCAAATTGCTCCTCCACCCACTGCTGCCCCCACGCTTCGGCATATATGCTGAAGTATGTAACTGTGGTGGTGAAATCACCTCCGACAGCGCTGGAGTCACGGCTTTATATATCGTGGGAGCAAACGCTGTTGCTGTCAAGATAAATAAATCCGCGCTGCAACTGAATGGCGTACCTGAAAACAATAAAATGGTTACCAACACAGTAAACGGTAAAGTATAAAAAATCTGAAAAGCAAACATGGTAAAACATAATAACAATAAAACATTGCAGAATAGAATAGAGTAAAAAAGAGCAGAACAATAGAGAGAGAATAGAGAGAGAGAGAACAATAAAACAACAACTATTTTTGGTTTTTTTATTTTATATTTTTTTTTTTGTGTTTTTATTTTTTTTTTATTTTTTTTTTTTACACTTTTTTTTTTAGTAACTTTTAACTTTTGTAACTCGTTCCAGGTTTGGGTCTCTCAAAATGCAATGGCATCTTGGGAGACCCTGTGTTAGTGTGCCTAGTCTGTGCAGTGCTGAACCCTACGCTAATACTCAACTAATGTATGGTAGCGTTCAAAGCATTCACCCATGCAAAGACCAGGATTGCCAGGACAGGAGGGACAATAAGACCGGGTGTCACGCCTAAATCCGCGCTTGCTGCAGACACGACATCTTTTTTGGGGGGCTTTTTGGGTAGGGGTACTCGGGATGGCATAAAGAAAATGCCGCTCATGCAGCCGGCTTACTGCATTTGGTTGGGGAAGGTGAGGTAGAGCACCGTCTGGAAACAGAAGGGCTCTGACGATCTCTTCCTGGAATTTAAGGAAGGATCCAGTCTGTCCTGAAGCTCTGTATAGCACATGAGCGTTCAGCAAAGCCAATTGAAATAAATAAACAGACACTTTTTTGTACCAGCGTCTGGCCTTACGGGCAACTAGGTACGGCGCCAACAACTGGTCGTTGAGGTCCACCCCTCCCATATTAAGGTTGTATTCGTGGACACAGAGGGGTTTCTCCACAACACCAGTCGCCGTAGGAATTTGGGTCGTCGTGTCTGCATGAAGGGAGGTGAGAACGAAAACATTCTTCTTATCCCTCCACTTCATAGCGAGCAAATTATTATACTTCAAGCAGGCTCTCTCCCCCAGCCTAAGACGGGAATCTACAAGCCGCTGGGGAAAGCCCCGGCGATTAGGTCGCACGGTGCCACATGCTCCAATCTGCTGATCAAACAAGTGACTAAAAAGTGGCATGCTCGTATAATAATTGTCCACGTACAAGTGGTACCCCTTTCCGAATAAGGGTGACACCAAGTCCCACACTATCTTGCCAGCGCTTCCTATGTAGTCAGGGCAGTTTGTCGGCTCTACGTGACTATCTTTGCCCTCGTAAACCATAAAACTATATGTATAGCCTGTGGCCCTGTCACAGAGCTTATACATCTTGACCCCGTATCTGGCACGCTTGCTGGGAAGGTACTGTTTGAATGACAAGCGGCCAGAAAATTTAATCAGGGACTCATCAATGCAGACAACTTGATGGGGGGTAAACAAGTCTGCAAAACGTTGGTTGAAGTGGTTTACGAGGGGCCGAATTTTGTAGAGCCGATCGTATGCAGGGTCTCCACGAGGACGACAGAGTTCATTGTCGTTGAAGTGCATGAACCGCAAAATCTGCTCGTATCGTGCCCTGGCCATGGAAGCAGAGAACAAGGGTGAATGGTAAATTGGGTCAGTGGACCAATATGACCGCAACTTACTCTTTTTATTCAACCCCATGAGGAGGGAAAGGCCCAGAAAGGTCTTAAATTCGGAGACCGTAATTGGTCTCCAATCTCTGGCAAGGGAGGACTGGGGATTAGCGGCGATGTGTTGACCAGCGTATAAATTGCTTTGGTCCACAATAGATCTATAGAGATCTTCGGTGAAAAACAGTGAATAAAAATCCAGTGGCGTAAAGTCAACTGTTTCCACCTGAATTCCGGGTTGGCCAGTGAAAGGGGGAAGTACGGGTGCTGCAGAAGTGGAGGGTTCCCAATTCGGATTGGCCAATGCAGCAGGAAGGGCACTATGGGCATGACGGGCCTGTCTTTGTCTTCTTGGTGGCAGCGGGACACTACTAGTGCTTGCCACCTCGCCAGCTTGAACTGCACTTATGGGACTCGCCACGTCACCACGTGATACTGCAGTGCTGGATGTACGACCAGGGTGTACTAGGCCGCTGGTGCTTGCCAGTTCACCAGAAGGAATAGCGGCGCTAGTACTTCTCTGCTCCATACGAGAGCCCTGCTGTTCTTGCACTTCAAGGACAGAAGAAGATTGGGGTCTGGTACGCCTGACCTTAGCAGGGACCACAACTCTGTCGTCAGAGCTATCTGTCATGGAGCCGCTGTCCTCTACAGGTTCGTATTCTGAGCCTGAACTTGACAGATGAGTGACTTCCTCTTCACTATCTGTCATACTCAGAAACGTGTAGGCCTCTTCACTAGTGTACCTTCGATTTGCCATTTTGGGCTCTAAATTTAGGGGTACACTAGTGAGACTCACAGGCAAAAAAGCTCCTGACTGTCAGCGACTGTATAAAAATGCTACCAAAAAACTGTTAGCGATCGCAGGGATCAGGCCTGACTCTGCGAACGCTGCAGTTATGTGTGCTTAGTGTTTTGTAAGTGTCAGTTATCGATCGATACTGCACTTGGGTGGGCTGGGCAGGGCTGGGCCGAGGAGCAAAACGCAGGTGCTAGCAGGTATCTGGGCTGATCCCGCTAACACTGCGTTTCAGGGAACCCTAAACTGCTGGGGAGTATAGATCTGATCGGATCAGATATCGATCCGCTCAGATACTATAGCACTAAGGGAGGTGTATGCTGCGTGCGTGGGTTTTAGCGGTACTGGCGCTAACCTGACGCTGCCTGGGGCGACGCAGACCTAAGCTGACCCTAAAAATGTAATTTATATCACCGCCGGGCAATTAGGGGGTTAAACCTTTATAGGGTAATAAACGGCGGGTGCCCTAAAACTATAATAAACTGTAATAAACTACAAAAAACAAACTAGCTAACCAGCGTCACCCGTAACACTTATATGGTGATCGCTGGTGAAAGGGTTAACTAGGGGGCAATCAGGGGGTTAAAACCTTTAGCAGGTAGTATATGGGGGTCCCTGTCGCTATAAAACACTGACAGCGAACCTATATACTTACCTCCCTAACTAGCGTCACCTGTGTCACTAATACAGCGATCAGAAAAACGATCGCTTAGCGACACTGGTGACGGGGGGTAATCAAGGGGTTAACTTTTATTAGGGGGGGTTAGGGGGGTACCCTAGACCTAAAGGGGGCTAACCTAACTGCCCTAACACTTGTAACTGACACAAACTGACACCAATGCAAAAAAAAAAAAAAATGCTATTGGTGTCAGAGTGACAGGGGGTACAGGGGGGTGATCGGGGGGTGATGGGGGGTGACAAGTGTGCCTGGCGTGTTCTACTGTTAGTGTAGTGTTGTGCAGACTTACTTGATGTCTTCTCTCCTCGGCGCCGGATCAAAAAGACCGACTCGAGGAGGGATGACATCACTTCCTTTCCCTCTGTTTACCTTACAGAGGGAAAGGAAGCATTCTCATTCGCCGGGAGCGATCGGGAGGGGGTGGCCAACAATGGATGGCCTCCCCCTGACCTCTCAATGCCCGGGAACAAATGGCGACCGCCTCGGGCACCGGGGGGGGGACCGATCGGACCCCCCACCCGCGGAAGGCAAATCACGTATATATACGTGATTTTGCCTGTCCGTGCCACCTTGCCGACGTAAATCGGCGTGAGGCGGTCGTCAAGTGGTTAAGAGTGTCACAGGGAGGAAGAGTTCTTTTCTTCCACAGTCAAAGGGGAAGGAGCCAAGTCGCAAGCGTGGCACTTCCTTCTCGGCGCACAGAAATTTTTTTCGTCCCTCAGGTTCCACTGACAAAGGCTCAAAGTCTTTCAAGCCCCCCTCAGGAGGTCCCAAGTGGCCCTGGTCGGGCAAACCAAGAGCAGGCTTCTCCACACCCCCAGATAAGGCTCCTTCGGCATGAAGAGGCACCCTCACCTGCAGTCCGGGTGGGGGGGACGTCGTTGCTGGTTTCCAGGCCTGTGGACCTCTCTGATAAATAAATGGGTTCACAAAGTGATTCTTTCTAATTACAAGATCGAGTTCCAGACTTGTCTCCTAAGCAGATTTTTTCCATTCTCATCTCCATCCGTCTCCGGACCGCTTGTTAGCCCTCCGGGGCGCGGTGCAAGGCCTGGTGCTCCAAGGGGTGATTGTCCTGGTTCCGGTGTCGGAACTTTTCCAGGGCCTTTATTCAAACCTATATACGATCCCCAAAAAGGAGGGTACGGTACGTCCGATTCTGGACCTCAAGTCCCTGAACCGCTATGTGCGGGTGCAGAAGTTCAGAATGGAGTCCATTCGCTCCGTGGTGGCATTTTTCATCAGGGGGGTTTTCTATCAAATGTTCCAAGTCTCTAGACAGTCAAATTCGGCTGAGTTAAAGGAGTCCTGGGCCTGAGCTCTGCTCAGGGTCACTGGACGCTGGAGGAATACAGGCTACCTATCAACATCTTGGAACTCCTGGTGATCAGATTCTGGATCATTGGATGGATCGACTTCAGGGGCTCCTGATACGGATCTAATTAGACAATGCCACGGCAGTGGCCTATGTCAACCACCAGGGAGGAACAAGTGTTAGCCAGCCTGGAAGTAGCTGGCATTCTACAGTAGGCAGAGCGTTTCGTCCCGGCCATCTCTGCCCTGTACACATTCCGGGGGTGGACAACTGACAGGCAGATTACCCCAGTCGTCAAGTAATGGACCAAGGGAAGTGACTCTGTCTGGACAGTGTTGATTGGCTCTGTGCTGATTACATGGACTCTCCCACATCAAACTTAGAATGTGCAGCCTGACTCCAATAGCTCTGTCTTATCCAGACCTGTTTTGGAGTCAGTGGAAGAAGATGATCTGTGCATACAAGATGTGCGTTTTATTTTCTGAACTCCCAGAGGTCTCTTCCCCACCCCACCCCACCCCCCACCCCTAACAAAAGTTAACACGTACTATTTTTAGTGCTATCTAATGTGCTATTGCCCTAAACTGGCGATGTCCCTCTGTACCATGGTCATAAGTGCTCCTCCGCATGGAGTCTATTAGATTGATGGAAAGGGTGCATCACACTCTCTTGGACTCCATGCACAAACTGTTTGGGGAATTCCATGTCCCCATTTCTAATAACCAGATAGGTTTGTGGTCCTATATGACAATGTATACTGTACCGATGGTAATATTGCATGGATATGCTTGTCCTAAACATACCTCACAAGTACTCATTTATTTTACCTCACAGATGAAATTTTGTTTAATTTTTTTTTTTTCTTACTTTTTTTTTTTATTCTGTTATTTATTCTTTTATTCTCTTAACCGCTTGCCGACCAGCTGCTTTCATTATACTGTGGCAGGTTAGCACGATCCCACGAGCCGTCGAAGCTGTAGGTCTGCTCCTTTAAGCGGGATGGCAGGCACGCACGCTGCACTGCGGGGGTGCCGATGGGCATGAGAGCCAGAACAGGGACGTGTGTGTGTGTGTGTGTGTGTGTGTGTGTGTGTGTGTGTGTGTACACACATATCCCTATTCTGTGAGCTGAGGAGAGACAGATTGTGAGTTCCTACTAGCTAGAAACAGCGATCTGTCATCTCCTATAGTCATTCCCCTCCCCTCAGTTAGAACACACACTAGGGAACACAGTTAACCCCTGGATCACCCCCTAGTGTTAACCCCTTCCCTGCCAGTGACATTAACACAGTAATCAGTGCATTTTTATAGCACTGATCACTGTATAATTGTCAATGGTCCCAAAAATGTGTCAAGTGTCTGCCATAATGTCGCAGTCCCGATAAAAATCGCAGATTGCCGCCATTACTAGTAAAAAAACAAAAAAATAATAAAAATGCCATAAATCTATCCCCTATTTTGTAGACGCTATAACTTTTGCGCAAACCAATATATGCTTATTGCGATTTTTATTACCAAAAATATGTAGAGTACATATCGGCACAAGCTGAGGAAAAAAATTTGCTTTTTTTTTTTTTTTTTTTAATTGTTGCTCATTTTTTTGTCTATAGCTCACATGACTGCGCAATTGTTAGTTAAAGCAAAGCAGTGCCGTATCGCAAAAAAAGGCATGGTCATTGAGCAGCCATATCTTCTGGGGCTGAAGTGGTTAAAGTCATAAGGAGAGATGTATATTTGTACTATTTTATCTGGTTTCTCGAATGTACTTACCGTTCTCTCTGTGATTATATATTTTGTACTTGCCTGGAATACCTCAATACGTTTGTAAACAAAAAATACACTGGGCAGACTAACACTATTCAGTCCACAAAAATGCTGTGTTGTCAGCCCACATCAAGGTGTAGGAGCTAAATGTAGTTCTGGCAGATCAAGAAGTATTTTTTCTGTAGCGGCAGGGTCTGTAAAGGATAAGTTCACCGTATTCAGGGTGTAACATGTTAGTGCTGCAGATGCCCCCAGGTCCCCCCTTTGACAGCAGACCGGGGATCTTCCCCCGTGTCTGCTGCCACAATTTACATAAGACGTGGCCATGCGGGACTCCGCCCAATGAGCCGCATCACTCATTCACAATATTCTGTGAATGGGAAACTACAACTACCGGCAGCGTTTGTGGCTGTCAGATTGTAGTTCTCAATGAACTACCACAGCGCCATTGAGCGCCGTGGTAGTTCATTGAAAGTTACTGTCTGTGAAAGCTGTGTGCTTGTACCTCCATATGAGCAGTTACACGCTGAGAATCTGCAGGAGCTCTGCATAGCACCCACTTTTTTTTTTTTTTTTTTTTATATTAAGGGTAACTCCACTTTCGTGGGGAAGAAAATAGCAAATAAAGAAAATATAATATAAAATTGCGACACAAGTTCATATTGTAATTGACTTTTTTCAAGATGACCTTTCCTTTTCCATCTGCAGCCACTATAATTTTCTGAAAATGCAATATGGCTACCTGGAGGTGTTCTGTACACAGAAAGTGTACTGACCACTCCCCAGAAACATTTTGTGCTTGTATGGTTAACTCATTCATTTTCCCAGAAGTCTACACTACAGTAACATACAAGTCAGATTTCAGGCATCCCCTGCAGCAAAATGTCATTTTTGATGAGATACTCCCAATAGGAACAAGTCTAAGGCTCGATTCACACCTATGCATGTTGCTTTTGAGCGTTTTTGGAGGTTTTTTTTTCATGCTTGGCACGTTTTTGAGCAGCGTTTTTGTAGCGTTTTTGCCGCGTTTTTGCCGCGATTTGCGTTTTGCGTTTTTTTTTTTTTTTTTTTTTCATTTTTTTTTACAGTCTTAAAAAAAAATTACAAAAAAAAAAATTAAAAAAAAAAAAAAAAACGGCAAAAACGCACCAAAAACGCACCAAAAACGCTGCACTTGCGTTTTTGATGCTTGTCCATTGAAATCCATTACATGCAAAACGCTGCTTTTTGCATGAAAAAAAGTCCCCGACCCTTTCCAAAAACGCAGAGATACAAAAAAGCATTGATGTGAACATGTTCCATAGGAACCCATGTTAAAAAATTCCCATGCATTTCTGCAAAATGCAAAATGCATCAAAAAACGCGCTAGTGTGAATGGAGCCTAAAGCAATGCAGGCCCAGCAGTTTTCCTCATTAGTACCCTTTAGCTGCTGCAGCTGATTGACAATTATGAAGCCACTTCCATTAGATTAATTTTTCCACATGGGCACAGAGAAACGGATTTCTTCAGAATAACAAAAGGTAGGACTCTGCAACAAAGTTTGTTAAAAACCTTGCAATATACATACTGTAGATCACCCAGAGGGGAAGATTTTTTTTTTTTTCCTCAACAAAAGTAGAGTTGCGCTTTAAGCAAGGCAATGTTAGCCACTTTACATTTGGTAATCAGTTCTATAGATATGCATGCAATAACTTCATAGGCTGCTGTTAATAGTAAAACCATATTTTCCTTTTTAAGGATCATATTCTCATAGAACTGAGCAAGACTGATTTGAAGTCCATAGATGACCAAGAAGAAGCTCCAGAAGAGAATCGTATATTAGTAGTTAATCCAAACTATGTTTTAGAGGATTAAAAAGGATTACTTGGTCTACCGATATCATTATGTACTTTATTTCTATTATACTTAATTTGTATTCGATATGTGGACAATTTAAGTACAAGACATGTTTGTATTTTTACATTATGTGGTATTGTTATGATGAAGTAAATAAAGATACTGAAATATTTAGTAAATTCTCTTTAAGTTATTGTCCTTTTCACAATCTTCACTCTACATTATCGCAGGACTATGCATTCCTAATCAAAATAAAAAAAAAGTTTTGTCTATACATGGCCTTTAAGTGAGGATGGCCCATCTCACTTTGAATGTGGCATGGTTGTTGGTGCCAGATGGGCTGGTCTGGGTATTTTATAAGATGAAACAATCAGCGCCACAAGTAAAAAATATTGTGATGTTTAAATAAGGTAACCTAATAATAAACGTGCACAGCTGCTAAACATTCCAAGTGGTACACCACACTAATTTCAAAATGGATAGTAAATAAATAAATGTAGCGCTTTGTGTAAAATTATAAATATAAAGTGCAAATCTCTAAAATAAATCCTACATAAAAAACAAATAGTCCATAAATTGTACAAATGAAGAAATAAAACTTGAAAAACTCTTCTTGTGATCAGTGTATCCACACAATTCCACCACAGTGATTGTTCGTCCTCAAAAGGAGTGCACACCACCACCAGTAAAAATGCGCGCTCACCTCCCAGATGAGTCAAAACTCATATGCAGATCTCCCCACGAGCTCTTTGCTCTCACTTCCTCTTCCCAATCAATGGTGGGTAATCCAGATGGCTCTTTTCTTAATGGTAACTCAGCTCATTAATATCCAAAGAAGCTAGGAGCTGATAGTCACGTCCAGCCAGGCACTGTGTATGTGGACACGGCGGTGCTACTCTGGAGGTTTTTATGTGATTTTAAAAGTTTTTATCTTGTAATTGCAAGTTATCTGTTTGGGGGCTTTGAATAAATGTGTATACAGAGAACACTATGGTCTCTATACTTATTATTTACATGTCCTGAACTCATGGAATCTTGAGCCAAGCTGGGAGATGATCCGCTTCTATGGATATTAATGAGCTGAGTTACCATTAAGAAAAGAGCCATCTGGATTACCCACCATAGATTGGAAAGAAGAAGTGAGAGCAAAGAGCTCGTGGGGAGATCTGCATATGAGTTTTGACTCATCTGGGAGGTGAGCATTGTTACTGGTGGTGGTGTGCACTCCTTTTGAGGACGAACAATCACTGTGTTGGAATTGTGTGGATACACTGATCACAAGAAGAGTTTTTCATGTTTTTCTTCATTTTTTCAATTTATGGACTATTCATTTATATGTAGGATGGGTCTGAGTATTTAAAAAAAAACCTGCTGATCTACTGGGATTTTCACACACACAACCATCTGTAGGGTTTGCAGAGAATGGTCCGAAAAAGGGAAAATATCCAGTGAGCGGCAGTTGTGTGGGCAGAAATGCCTGGTCAGAGGTCGAGGTATGCAGAATACCATCTCTGAATGCACAACACATCGAACAAAAGGAGAACCACTAAGTCTGACTTTAGAGGTAGATTGGACAACATTTGTATAAAAAAAAAATTATTTATCTGTACATCAAAAATATAAAGTTTACATGGACAGAAATATGAGATTCCAATAAAAACATGTATTCACATAAGGCTAACAACGGCCAGGTACTTGCAAATTACTGTAAGTGTTACATAATCGCAGGTAAGTGAGTCCCTGTGTGTCAACGAGTTTCGCTGATGTGCTTCCTCAGGCCGTCAAAGGGGAAATGCAAGAAAGAACAGACCTCATTGATTGTATTTTTCTATCTATACAATCACGTTACATAATATATCATACATGTGGTTAAGTAGAAGCAGCACACATTACCCATTGTTGGGCACACTGTTAACACTTTGGCCCTAGATCTTAACCCTTTACCAGCCAGTGTCATTAGTACAATGACTGTGTACAGTATTGGCACTGATCACTCTATTGGTGCTGCTATTGATGTTAGTGTAGCTTCCAGCAGTGTCAGCTTGCACCAGATTGCTCATCACACTATCACAGTCCCACTGTAAGTTGCTGATCACAGCCTACAAATGGCAACCAAACCACAATCATAACTCTCTAAAAATATAAAACACAAACGCATATCAATCACCTGCATACTTACTAATCTTTCTTTTTTTCTTACTTTTCAATTTCACCAACCATCTCACGCTCACACTAACAACCTATTGGCACTTTTTTAGATTAAATGAGGGGTCTGACACAGACCCATCAAAGAAAATTTGAAACACATTCACCCAAGTCACATAAACCCAATATACATTAACCACGCCAACGCTGAAAATTTGTTAACATTAAATTTCAACAAGGCAACTTACAATCAATCTTCTTGTTAATATAGTCCTTTTTTTCTCCTTTTCCTCCTTTTTCCCCTTCTGATACCATATATAGTTGTACTACTTGTTGATCAAAACAAATCTTTATTGTTATATGGGGTTATGATTATTAACTCCAGTGTACACACAGCTACTGGGTAACCATATACTTGCCACCATTCGCTGCCATGTTCATTTATTTTCATTTTTCTTTTCTTTTTTCTTTTTCTGTTTGTGTCTGTGTTGTGTAGAACTTTTCTGTCTCTGTAAACATGTTGGCTGCCATTGCTCCACTCGGCCACTAGATGGTGCGCAACGCGTGCTTGGTGGCCGTGTCATGCTTCCCGCATGCCCGGAGGGTGGGCTCATCCTGCGCATGATTAATGGGTTGTGGAGGTCTCTGAGATCCCCGCCTATGCCATTGTGCAGGGAAGAGCCTTTGCATGTCCCCATTGAGCGCAATGCATTGCGCTGATGGGGGCTTCTATTTTCGCCGGTGATGCCACCACACCCTTTGGGGTGTGACTGTGCCGAGCGCCTCGGCCTCAGGGAGACACCCTGAGTTCCCATCTCAGCTGCATTTATTTGCAGCTGATTAAGTGGAACTACCAGCAACACAAACAGGTGGTCTTGATTGGCCCTTTGTACAGATCTATACTATTTAAGGTGCTTACTCACATCCAACGTTCTCTCAGTCTGAGGACTGATGCCTGGCTGTTTTGCACCACATATGTTCCATCTCCAGTGAAAGGTAAAATTGACTATTTTCTGACTAGACTATTTAGGGCACACGTTATGCCTAGCTTGCTAACTCAGTATTAATCTGATGTTTTAATAGCATCAAAAAACTATACCCACTGTTTAAACTAATCAGGGGTTCCCCCTTATATGACTTTCCAGATAGTGCTTTCTGCTGGGTATATACCAGGGAGTCTCTTGTATATTTGAAGCACCTGGCCGGTCCCTGATTACGCAGTTGCACATCAGCAGGTCCCTGTCTGAGCTCTTCCAGCCAACGTGGTTTATATGCCATTGCTTTTATGTTCCTTCCATGTTCCTTCCATGTTATTTCTATGAAATCCATATGTAAGTACCTTTTGACCTAAAACATTGTACAAATTAGTTATATGACATTATTGTTTTTCACATGTTACTGCACATATAATATTTATTATTATTATTATTTATGTTGCAGATAAAGATAGTCACCCCAAGTAAATCTCCCCTAATGAAGGAAAATATGTACCAATATAAATTTCTGAAACATTTCGGGATGCATGCTACAAATCTCTATGGACTGACCTCAGTTTTACTCTGGCAGTGCCTTGATTATTAGCCTTGGGTTTGATATATATGCATATTCATGTATTATGAGTTCTGTTGGTGTTCTTTATGTATAAAAAAACTTTTAATGACTGTTGTCTGTTGGCAATACCCACCGTTTTGTATCTAAATAAAGTGGCACACAGTTGCCTTTTACATACTTCTGTACCTTTATACTTCTTTCTGCCTTAAGGCTGGATTCACACCTATGCATTTTTAGTGCTTTTTGCATTTTGCAGATTTGCACCACAGTCCATTAACCATGGTTTCCTATGGAATACGTTCTGTAGTGCAAAATGCAAAAAGCATTAAAAATGCGTAGGTGTGAATCCAGCCTAAAAGTCCAAGGGGGCGGTTCCTAATGCACTAGTTGCATGTTCTCTATGTTTATATTATAGGATGTCAACAGTCCCGCACATTCCATTCCCCAGCAATCTTTTCTAAGTTGCTGATCACCACCAATACTAGTATAGTGCTATAGCTGCATAAATTCTAGTGTGTGTGTATATATACCATAGTTTGTAGACGCTATAACTTTCGCACAAACCAATTAATATACATTTATTGAGATTTTTTTTTTAACCAAAGAAATGTAGCAGAGTACATTTTAGCCTCCAAATTTATGAAGAAATTTGATTTTTTTTTTCTTATTTTTATTGGCTATTGTCAGGAAAGACAAAATATACCCAGCCGCGTAGTTATGCTCGGAATGCAGAGAATTCCTATTAGCCAAACCTATTGTCAAAGGCAAAATGTGTATAAATAGGCGAGGCGGCAAATTCCTATTGGGCAGAGCCGCACTCATGCAAATGCATGATTGGCACCAAGTGGGCTATTTAAACACCTCTGCTGCACTAGGACCTTGCCTTGTGGTCTATAACATTCCGTTACTTAACTGTTCCTGTGCTTGATCTCCTGTTGCCATTCTGCTATTAGTCTGACCACGCTTGAACTCTGCCTGAACTGACCCCTGGCTTGCTCTTTGACCATGTCCCTGCCTGATCCTTCTGCCGATCTGCTTACCTTGCCAACTCCAGCCTGAACCTAACTATTTTTGTGCCTGCTGCTCCATACCCGACGTGCCTGCTAGTTACTGATCCAGCTTGCCTGACTCTGTTCTGTGTCCAGCCTGTGGAGGCCATCCTTACCCCTGCAGTCTGCCAAGTACCTGCTATCTGCCACCTGCCACTTTCTGCTGCCTGTGACCTGCCAAGTGCCTGCTGATGTTCTTCCAGCCTGCTGCCCTGCACCACGATCCAGTCTGCATCTAAGTGTGCACAGATTGATCACCTGCAACCGCCATCACCAGAGCTGCCAGGCACTCATGCCACCCCAGGCTCTTGTACCTCCTGTTGCCATTTAAGGGGTAACGAGGTGTAAGGGATCCCTGCCTTCTCCACGTCAGGCTCCATCACGAGGTACAGTACGTGACAGATATGTTTTAATATCAAAGTAGAAAATGTTTTTCAAAAATTGTCCTTTTTCTTTCCCTTATCACAAAAAACAAAACAGTGGTGATAAAAAACGCCAAAAGAAATCTATATTTGTGTGGGAAAAATATAAATTTAATTTGTGTACAGTGTTGCATGACTGAGCAATTGCCAGTTAAAGTAGCGCAGTGATGAAAAACAAAAAAATGCTCTGGTCATGAAGGGGGTAAAACCCTTACAGAGCTCAAGTGGTTAATCCCTGTCCCCTGCTACTTTGTTTCCTTGCACGTTACTGACTGGATCAGACGCTGATCTGTTGGAGGAGCTGTTGAATTGTTTTATTCCTGATGTTTCATGACCTTGCTGACTCATGGATGTATCATGAGCTATAAAGTGAAGTGAGCTGATGTACTGAGTTCTGGATACCATCTTTTATTGCTTTATGGTGATGAATAATATCGAAGGATGGTGCATCATGTAAAGTAAAACTTCTGCCAAACCATTTTTCATTTTGATTCATAGAAGGACACAATTCTGCTTCAGATCACTTTCTGGGTATATTGCTACATGCAGGAGCATGATGCTAGGTACTAAAAAAAACCTTCATACCTGGGGACAGGTATGGGCTGACCCTTGTACTCCTGTCCTTGGCAGCATTATGGTAATGTAGTGTGTCTCTCTCCATTTTATTCCCTCTTCCCTTACCCAATGTGTTATGGTTCTTCCCTCTAGGGGTGAACCACATGGGGTCTATGCTTGCTATGGTCACTGCCTGCATGATGGCAACAAACATATGGGTGCATTAGAGTGTGGGAAGTGCAGGGCCCCTCTGGAATCCCTTTTTTTAATTACTCATTGGGTGGCCATGGACACAATGAAGCTGCTTTGCAGGGGCTGACTGCAAATTTAGTGTCTTGATTTAGCTGTAGCCTAAACTGAAAGCTGTGGTGGCCATCTTTTAGTAAGAGCACATTGGGGTTTATTTACTAAAGCAGGAGAGTGCAAAATCAGTCTCACTTCTACAAAGAAACAGCTTAATTGGTTTCTATGCAGACATGAGACTGATTTTGCACTCTCCAGCTTCAGTAAATAAACCCCATTGATCTGTTGCCACAGGAAGAACCACTGGGATGAAGGGATGATCCTTTCCTTTTAAAAGACTCTTGAACGTGCATCTTGGAAAAAACAATATATGGGGAAATGGGAAATGATTTTCTGCACACACACATACATCAACACTGGGTGGACTATTGACTGTATTCAACCTTACCAACTATGTATACAAAAAAAAAACTCAGATACTTTCTAACAGAGGGTAAAGCCCTCCCAGGGAGTAACATAGAGATGAATGAATGGCAAAACGGGACTTGAATAGTAGGCTAAAATCATGTCTCTAATTGTATCAAAAAAGAATAAAAAGAGCTAACATGTAGTTGCTCATTTAGAAACACAGTATATCAAACACAGTGTACCATCACCATGTACAATGTGCAGTAAAAACCAACTAAAAACAAACTGTCACCTTAAATGTCCAGACGGCATAATCTATGAAATTTACACATCAGTGCGGAAATCCCGCATAAAGGCTAACGACAAGGTCAATAATGCTGAGTGGAAAGATCACAAACTATTAGGCACCTGAACGACCACAACATACAGGGGTATACAATTTAATACTGACATAAAATCACACACATAGGATGGACTTGTGTCTTTTTTCAACCTCGCCTACTATGTAACATAGGCCCCAGGGCTCTTTTTAACATGCTTCCCATAAAGAATATACTGTTTGAATGAAAGGTATTGGGATGATGATCCTCGATTTTGAAGATGTAGCACCATCGGCATGTAAGGTAGCCTATTCCACCTCTTACAACACTAGCAATGGTAAGTATGTTTCAATATATAATTGTGAATGCATCCACTTATTGTTACTTCGAATTCCCAGAAATGTAAGTGGTATGTAATAGCTAAAGTTAGTCTCATTCAGCTTGCTAATGCATAATACAGTCCCAGTCTAGCAGCTGACACAATCAGAGTAACGGGAATAGAGAGGAATTATGCCATCCACCTGTGCTGATCACTGACCTATATATGCAATAATCAGTCCGCTAGTTACCATTACATTGAGAGCGAGTCAATCTTACTGTACCAAATCCAAGGCATGCATGATGGCAAATCCAACTTCCACGAGGGTGTTCCTTGAAGATCACTCCAGCTCTATCCATAGAAAATACACCGCACACCTGCATGAACCCTTCTCCGTATGAGTAGTAATCAGTGTGTATGTGTACAAGTCACATCCAATTAATGTTGAAAGAGCCGCACTTCTTCCCGCAGGTTAACCCAGCTCAGCTTCACACTGCTGTTTGATCGCGGTGGTGGAACTGATCTTCCAGTGTTCCTCAGCTACTGGAGCATGACCATAGGGGCATGAATGGCTAGTGTCCCATGATGTATGGGTTGACGTAAATGCGTTTTGCTTACGTAAAGGCGTAACTTTGTCAGGATAACATTTACCCCGTGGTGCACTCCTAAATACGTTAAGTAAACATGGTGGGACCGCCCCATAATGTGTCTTAAAGTGACATTGCTATGTTTCAGACATCATTATTGTAAAATCACCTTCTGTTAACAGGTTGATATTCAACCCCCAGTTGATGGCATAGATCTCCTCTTTTATATACATAGTATATATCTATATGACAGTATCACTGTGGGAGAACCCAAATAATTAACCTTTTAAACAAAATCAGATAGAAGAAATGAAAAGAATAGAATAATCAGGAAAAAAAGGCCTTCCCATGGTCTATTTCAATCTTCCAGAAACGCCTGGCAATTTAACTCAGCATTTAACCCTAAGGGAATCAGCAATCTGAGCTTATAAATCCACAATTTTTCTTTCTTGAGGAGAACTCTATTAAAGTCTCCTCTCATTGGGGACAACTTTATGGCATACATGCCCTTAATCTTCTTTCCTTCCATTCTACCACCATGCACCTTTTGCAAGTGTTTGAGCTAAAGGCTTTTCGGGATCTTTTTCCTTCATTTCTCTCATATGCTCACCTACCCTGATACGTAGATGTCTTTTTGTTTTACCAATGTAAAACTTATTGCAAGGGCAGGTGAGCATATAAATCACCCTAGAGGTGAAGCAGTCAATCGGGTGACATATTCTTTCATTCAGTCCATAAAAGTTGATGTATGGTCCACAAATGGACACATTTGGCACTTACCACAAAGGTACATGCCTTTTAGTTCTGGGATATTCAGACAGCCAGTTTGTATCTGGTGTTCTTATGAACTCTGACCTGATCAGGATGTCACCAAGATTCCAGGCCTTGCGGGCTACCATTTTAGGGGCATTACCCACATATATCGCTATACTTGCATTATTTTGCAGGATACCATGATGTTTTTGTAACAACACCTCACGTACCTGATCCCATTGAACTCCAACTTGGGTAATCCATCTAACCTGATCTGTAACTGCCACGTTGTTCTTTTTCACATTTTTCCTTTTTTGAAGGAGGGTATCCCTTTCATAGCTGGCAACTTTTTGCTTGGCCCTTCGTAACTTTTTTGTTTGGCCCTGTCTATAGGAATAGCCCCATTCTCGGAACCTGGAATACAGTTCCTTCTATTCTTGTTTATAGTCACGTTGTTTTACGCAGTTCCGTTTATTGCATAAGAACTTTGCACTCAGCATTATTGACCTTGATATTAGCCTTTATGCAGGATTTCCACGCTCATGTGTAAATTTCACATAGATTATGGCGTCTGAATGTTTAACCACTTCAATACCGGCGTATTGTCAAATGACGGCCGCAGATGGGATCTCCCATCCTGGGTGGCCGTCATATGACGTCCTGGGCTTCCCGGCTATCTAGGGGGTGCATGCACCTGCCCGCCGCATTGCTCAGGACCCAGTGCGTGTGCCCAGAGGCCGCGATGTCCTCTGGGCACCCGCGATTGCCCGGTAACCGAGCAGGACCGTGGATCTGTGTGTGTAAACACACAGATCCACGTCCTGTCAGTTGAGAGGAGAACGATCTGTGTTCCAAGTACAGAGGAACACTGATCGGTCTCCTCCCCTTGTGAGTCCCCACCCCCTACAGTTAGAATCACTCCCCTAGGAAACACATTTAACCTCTCGTGTCCCCCTAGTGGTTAACCCCTTCCCTGCCTGTCACATTTATACAGTAATCAATGCAATTTTATAGCATCGATCGCTGTATAATTGTGAATGGTACCAAAAATGTGTCCGATGTGTCCGCCATAATGTCGCAGATCGCCGCCATTACTAGTAAAAAAAATAAAATAAATAAAACTTTTTAAAAATGCAATAAATCTATCCCGTATTTTGTAGACGCTATAACTTTTTACCAAACATATGTAAAAGAATACATATCGGCCTAAACTGAGGAAAAACATTGTGTTTTTTTAAAAGAAAATGGGGATATTTATTATAGCAAAAAGTATAAAATATTGTTTTGTTTTTTTTCAAAATTGGACATCAATTTTGTTTGGGTACACACGACCGCGCAATTGTCGTTTAAAGTGCGACAGCACTGAAAACTAAAAATTGGTCTGGGAAGGAAGGGGATGAAAATGCCCTGTATTGAACCGGTTAAGGTGACTGTTTGTTTTTGTTTCTTGTTTTTACTGCACATTGTACATGGAGATGGTACACTGAGTTTGATATACTTTGTTTCTAAATTAGCAATTTTTGACTACGTTAGCTCTTTTTATTCTTTTTTTGATACAATTAAAGACATGCTTTTAGCCTATTATCCAAGCCCTGTTTTGCCATTCATTAACCACTGTTACTCCCTGGGTGGGCTTTACCCTCTGTTAGGAAGTATCTGAGTTTTTTTGTATGTATGTTCAGTTAGTTGGCGAACACCCTTCAGGTGACTGGGCATTCACAGAATGGAAACGTATCCCCTATTTGCTTTTTGTTTACGTAACTATGTAATCCACTAAAGGCTTGACATTGATGATAAACCAAAAGCAAAGTTTATTTAGCATCATTAAAAGCACAAGAAGCACATAAACATGTCTCAAGGATGTGGACTTTCCAAAGACTGAATGATATGGTTTAAATAAAGTCAGTAGATGCAATTATGAATTTGCCCCTAAATTAGGTTGGAGCATTGTTGGTAGCACTTCCCTGGTATGGCAGTAATGATGTACAGTGCCTTTGGCCAAGAAGAAGGTCATCCAGGGATGACAACTACTTGGGGTATAACTGGAAGCTCTGTCGATCTGGCCAGCAGGCGAGGTCACACAGGTTGCCCAGACTACAGGAAAGAGCTGAAGGGAAACCGCCAACAGCCCGATGTCTTGGAATGCACCAGTGTGAAGCAGGGCATTGTTATGACAACACATTCCATGCAGATGTGCTTTATCAAGTCATGTGACACTGATATTGGACACAAGTATATAAAGGGTGTGAGAGGAGAGGGGGAAGGAGGGGACCAATTGCAATCAAAATCCTATGGCCTCAGGCTCAATTACACCACTTAATAGGGATAAAACTTTTTAGCGGAGTTTACCAAGACATGTGGCCACTCGTTAAAATTAGAAGAAAAGAGGTTTAACCCTAAACTACGTAGAGGGTTCTTTACTGTAATGCCCTGTACATACGATAGGATTTTCTGATGGAAAATGCGTGATAGGACCTTATTGTCGGAAATTCCGACTGTGTGTAGGCTCCATCACACATTTTCCATAGGAATTTCCGACACACAAAGTTTTAGAGCATGCTATAAAATTTTCCGACAACAAAATCCGTTGTCGGAAATTCCGATCGTGTGTACACAAATCCGACGCACAAAAAGTGCCACGCATGCTCAGAATAAATTAAGAGACGAAAGCTATTGGCTACTGCCACGTTTATAGTCCCCACATACATGTTTTACGTTACCGCGTTCAGAACGATCAGATTTTCCGACAACTTTGTGTGACCGTGTGTATGCAAGACAAGTTTGACCCAACATCCGTCGGAAAAAATCCATGGATTTTGTTGTCGGAATGTCTGATCAATGTCCGACCGTGTGTACAGGGCATAAGAGCGGCAAGGATGTGGAATTCCCTTCCACAGGCGGTGGTCTCAGCGGGGAGCATCAATTAGTTTAAAAAAACTATTAGATAAGCACCTGCACAACCACAACATTCAGGGGGTTATTTACTAAAGGAAAATCCACTTTGCACTGCAAGTGCACTTGGAAGTAAAGTTGTTGTAGATCCGAGGGGGACATGCAAGGAAAATAAACAGCATTTTAGCTTCCACATGATTGGATGATAAAATCAGAGCTTCCACTCATTTCAGATCTACCCCTTAGATTTAGAGTGACTGCACTTCCAAGTGCACTTGCATGGCAAAGTGGATTTGCCTTTCTTAAATAACCCCCACAGGGATATACAATGTAATACTGACATATAATCACACACATAGGTTGGACTTGATGGACGTAAACTATAATAGTATTTACTTATTTATAGAACACATATTCTGATCCCATATAATCAAATTCCTATAAAAGGACAAATCTACATTAACCACTTGATGACCGCCTCACGCCGATTTACGTCGGCAAGGTGGCACGGACAGGCAAAATCACGTATATATACGTGATTTGCCTTCCGCGGGTGGGGGGTCCGATCGGACCCCCCCCCGGTGCCCGAGGCGGTCGTCTTTGGTCCCACGGCGATCGGAGATGAGGGGGAGGCCATCCGTTCGTGGCCCCCCCCTCGCGATCGCCGCCGGCCAATCAGATAACTTCCTTTGCTGCTGTATGCTAAACAGCAGCAAAGGAAATGATGTCATCTCTCCTCGGCTCGGTATTCCGTTGCAGCGCCGAGGAGAGAAGACATCACTGTGAGTGCACTAACACTACACACACAGTAGAACATGCCAGGCACACAAAACACCCCGATCCGCCCCCCGATCCCCCCCCCCCCAATCACCCCCCCCCTCCCTGTCACAAACTGACACCAGCAGTTTTTTGTTGTTTTTTTTTTTTTTTTCTGATTACTGCATTGGTGTCAGTTTGTGACAGTTACAGTGTTGGGACAGTGAATATTACCCCCCTTTAGGTCTAGGATACCCCCCTAACCCCCCCTAATAAAGTTTTAACCCCTTGATCACCCCCTGTCACCAGTGTCGCTAAGCGATCATTTTTCTGATCGCTGTATTAGTGTCGCTGGTGACGCTAGTTAGGGACGTAAATATTTAGGTTCGCCGTCAGCGTTTTATAGCGACAGGGACCCCCATATACTATCTAATAAATGTTTTAACCCCTTGATGGCCCCCTAGTTAACCCTTTCACCACTGATCACCGTATAAGTGTTACGGGTGACGCTGGTTAGTTTGTTTATTTTTTTTAGTGTGAGGGCACCCGCCGTTTATTACCGAATAAAGGTTTAGCCCCCTGATCGCCCGGCGGTGATATGCGTCGCCCCAGGCAGCGTCAGATTAGCGCCAGTACCGCTAACACCCACGCACGCAGCATACGCCTCCCTTAGTGGTATAGTATCTGATCGGATCAATATCTGATCCGATCAGATCTATACTAGCGTCCCCAGCAGTTTAGGGTTCCCAAAAACACAGTGTTAGCGGGATCAGCCCAGATACCTGCTAGCACCTGCGTTTTGCCCCTCCGCCCGGCCCAGCTCAGCCCACCCAAGTGCAGTATCGATCGATCACTGTCACTTACAAAACACTAAACGCATAACTGCAGCGTTCGCAGAGTCAGGCCTGATCCCTGCGATCGCTAACAGTTTTTTTGGTAGTATTTTGGTGAACTGGCAAGCACCAGCCCCAAGCAGCGTCAGATTAGCGCCAGTACCGCTAACACCCACGCATGCAGCATACGCCTCCCTTAGTGGTATAGTATCTGAACGGATCAATATCTGATCCGATCAGATCTATACTAGCGTCCCCAGCAGTTTAGGGTTCCCAAAAACGCAGTGTTAGCGGGATCAGCCCAGATACCTGCTAGCACCTGCGTTTTGCCCCTCCGTCCGGCCCAGCCCAGCCCACCCAAGTGCAGTATCGATCGATCACTGACACTTACAAAACACTAAATGCATAACTGCAGCGTTCGCAGAGTCAGGCCTGATCCCTGCGATCGCTAACAGTTTTTTTGGTAGTATTTTGGTGAACTGGCAAGCACCAGCCCCAAGCAGCGTCAGATTAGCGCCAGTACCGCTAACACCCACGCATGCAGCATACGCCTCCCTTAGTGGTATAGTATCTGAACGGATCAATATCTGATCCGATCAGATCTATACTAGCGTCCCCAGCAGTTTAGGGTTCCCAAAAACGCAGTGTTAGCGGGATCAGCCCAGATACCTGCTAGCAC
The DNA here is from genome assembly GCF_042186555.1 of Aquarana catesbeiana. Lineage (NCBI taxonomy): Eukaryota > Metazoa > Chordata > Amphibia > Anura > Ranidae > Aquarana > Aquarana catesbeiana. The sequence continues at coordinate 238,670,077 of NC_133328.1, forward strand.
CTGCGTTTTGCCCCTCCGCCCGGCCCAGCCCAGCCCACCCAAGTGCAGTATCGATCGATCACTGACACTTACAAAACACTAAATGCATAACTGCAGCGTTCGCAGAGTCAGGCCTGATCCCTGCGATCGCTAACAGTTTTTTTGGTAGTATTTTGGTGAACTGGCAAGCACCAGCCCCAAGCAGCGTCAGATTAGCGCCAGTACCGCTAACACCCACGCATGCAGCATACGCCTCCCTTAGTGGTATAGTATCTGAACGGATCAATATCTGATCCGATCAGATCTATACTAGCGTCCCCAGCAGTTTAGGGTTCCCAAAAACGCAGTGTTAGCGGGATCAGCCCAGATACCTGCTAGCACCTGCATTTTGCCCCTCCGCCCGGCCCAGCCCACCCAAGTGCAGTATCGATCGATCACTGTCACTTACAAAACACTAAACTAAACTGCAGCATTCGCAGAGTCAGGCCTGATCCCTGCGATCGCTAACAGTTTTTTTGGTAGCTTTTTATTGAACTGGCAAGCGCCAGTGGCCTAGTACACCCCGGTCGTAGTCAAACCAGCACTGCAGTAACACTTGGTGACGTGGCGAGTCCCATAAGTGCAGTTCAAGCTGGTGAGGTGGCAAGCACAAGTAGTGTCCCGCTGCCACCAAAAAGACAAACACAGGCCCGTCGTGCCCATAGTGCCCTTCCTGCTGCATTCGCCAATCCTAATTGGGAACCCTCCACTTCTGCAATCCGTACTTCCCCCATTCACATCCCCAACCAAATGCAGTCGGCTGCATGAGAGGCATTTTCTTTATGTCCTCCCGAGTACCCCTACCCAACGCCCCCCAAAAAAGATGTTGTGTCTGCAGCAAGCGCGGATATAGGCGTGACACCCGCTATTATTGTCCCTCCTGTCCTGACAATTTTGCATTGGTGAATGTTTTGAACGCTACCATTCACTAGTTGAGTATTAGCGTAGGGTACAGCATTGCACAGACTAGGCACACTTTCACAGGGTCTCCCAAGATGCCATCGCATTTTGAGAGACCTGAACCTGGAACCGGTTACCGTTATAAAAGTTAGTTACAAAAAAAGTGTAAAAAAAAAAAAAATATATATAAAATAAAAAAAAATAGTTGTCGTTTTATTGTTCTCTCTCTCTCTATTCTCTCTCTCTTGTTCTGCTCTTTTTTACTGTATTCTATTCTGCAATGTTTTATTGTTATTATGTTTTATCATGTTTGTTTTTCAGGTATGTAATTATTTATACTTTACCGTTTACTGTGCTTTATTGTTAACCATTTTTTTGTCTTCAGGTACGCCATTCACGACTTTGAATGGTTATACCAGAATGATGCCTGCAGGTTTAGGTATCATCTTGGTATCATTCTTTTCAGCCAGCGGTCGGCTTTCATGTAAAAGCAATCCTAGCGGCTAATTAGCCTCTAGACTGCTTTTACAAGCCATGGGAGGGAATGCCCCCCCCCCCACCGTCTTCCATGTTTTTCTCTGGCTCTCCTGTCTCAACAGGGAACCTGAGAATGCAGCCGGTAATTCAGCCAGCTGACCATAGAGCTGATCAGAGACCAGAGTGGCTCCAAACATCTCTATGGCCTAAGAAACCGGAAGCTACGAGCATTTTATGACTTAGATTTCGCCAGATGTAAATAGCGCCATTGGGAAATTGGGGAAGCATTTTATCACACCGATCTTGGTGTCATCAGATGCTTTGAGGGCAGAGGAGAGATCTAGGGTCTAATAGACCCCAATTTTTTCAAAAAAGAGTACCTGTCACTACCTATTGCTATCATAGGGGATATTTACATTCCCCGAGATAACAATAAAAATGATTTAAAAAAAAAAAATGAAAGGAACAGTTTAAAAATAAGATAAAAAAGCAAAAAAATAATAAAGAGAAAAAAAAAAAAAAAAGCACCCCTGTCGCCCCCTGCTCTCGCGCGAAGGCGAACGCAAGCGGCGGTCTGTCGTCAAACGTAAACAGCAATTGCACCATGCATGTGAGGTATCACCGCGAAGGTCAGATCGAGGGCAGTAATTTTTGCAGTAGACCTCCTCTGAAAATCTAAAGTGGTAACCTGTAAAGGCTTTTAAAGGCTTTTAAAAATGTATTTATTTTGTTGCCACTGCACGTTTGTGCGCAATTTTAAAGCATGTCATGTTTGGTATCCATGTACTCGGCCTAAGATCATCTCTTTTATTTCATCAAACATTTGGGCAATATAGTGTGTTTTAGTGCATTAAAATTTAAAAAAGTGTGTTTTTTCCCCAAAAAATGCGTTTGAAAAATCGCTGCGCAAATACTGTGTGAAAAAAAAAAATGAAACACCCACCATTTAAATCTGTAGGGCATTTGCTTTAAAAAAATATATAATATTTGGGGGTTCAAAGTAATTTTTTTGGAAAAAAAAATATCTTTTTCATGTAAACAAAAAATGTCAGAAAGGGCTTTGTCTTCAAGTGGTTAGAAGAGTGAGTGATGTGTGACATAAGCTTCTAAATGTTGTGCATAAAATGCCAGGACAGTTCAAAACCCCCCCAAATGACCCCATTTTGGAAAGTAGACACCCCAAGCTATTTGCTGAGAGGCATGTCGAGTCCATGGAATATTTTATATTGCGACACAAGTTGCGGGAAAGAGACAAATTTTTTTTTTTGCACAAAATTGTCACTAAATGATATATTGCTCAAACATGCCATGGGAATATGTGAAATTACACCCCAAAATACATTCTGCTGCTTCTCCTGAGTACGGAGATACCACATGTGTGAGACTTTTTGGGAGCCTAGCCGCGTACGGGACCCTGAAAACCAAGCACCGCCTTCAGGCTTTCTAAGGGCGTGAATTTTTTGTTTCACTCTTCACTGCCTATCACAGTTTCGGAGGCCATGGAAAGCCCAGGTGGCACAAAACCCCCCCAAATGACCCCATTTTGGAAAGTAGACACCCCAAGCTATTTGCTGAGAGGTATAGTGAGTATTTTGCAGACCTCACTTTTTGTCACAAAGTTTTGAAAATTGAAAAAAGAAAAAAAAAAAGTTTTTTCTTGTCTTTCTTAATTTTCAAAAACAAATGAGAGCTGCAAAATACTCACCATGCCTCTCAGCAAATAGCTTGGGGTGTCTACGTTCCAAAATGGGGTCATTTGGGGGGGTTTTGTGCCACCTGGGCATTCCATGGCCTCCGAAACTGTGATAGGCAGTGAAGAGTGAAATCAAAAATTTTCACCCTTAGAAATCCTGAAGGCGGTGCTTGGTTTTCGGGGCCCCGTACGCGGCTAGGCTCCCAAAAAGTCCCACACATGTGGTATCCCCATACTCAGGAGAAGCAGCTAAATGTATTTTGGGGTGCAATTCCACATATGCCCATGGCCTGTGTGAGCAATATATCATTTAGTGACAACTTTGTGCAAAAAAAAAAAAAAAAAAAAGTGTCACTTTCCCGCAACTTGTGTCAAAATATAAAATATTCCATGGACTCAATATGCCTCTCAGCAAATAGCTTGGGGTGTCTACTTTCCAAAATGGGGTCATTTGGGGGGGTTTTGTGCCACCTGGGCATTCCATGGCCTCCGAAACTGTGATAGGCAGTGAAGAGTGAAATCAAAAATTTACACCCTTAGAAATCCTGAAGGCGGTGCTTGGTTTTCGGGGCCCCGTACACGGCTAAGCTCCCAAAAAGTCCCACACATGTGGTATCCCCATACTCAGGAGAAGCAGCTAAATGTATTTTGGGGTGCAATTCCACATAGGCCCATGGCCTGTGTGAGCAATATATCATTTAGTGACAACTTTTTGTAAATATTTTTTTTTTTTTGTCATTATTCAATCACTTGGGACAAAAAAAATAAATATTCAATGGGTTCAACATGCCTCTCAGCAATTTCCTTGGGGTGTCTACTTTCCAAAATGGGGTCATTTGGGGGGGTTTTGTACTGCCCTGCCATTTTAGCACCTCAAGAAATGACATAGGCAGTCATAAACTAAAAGCTGTGTAAATTACAGAAAATGTACCCTAGTTTGTAGACGCTATAACTTTTGCGCAAACCAATAAATATATGCTTATTGACATTTTTTTTACCAAAGACATGTGGCCGAATACATTTTGGCCTAAATGTATGACTAAAATTTGGTTTATTGGATTTTTTTTATAACAAAAAGTAGAAAATATCATTTTTTTTCAAAATTTTCGGTCTTTTTCCGTTTATAGCGCAAAAAATAAAAACTGCAGAGGTGATCAAATACCATCAAAAGAAAGCTCTATTTGTGGGAAGAAAAGGACGTAAATTTCGTTTGGGTACAGCATTGCATGACCGCGCAATTAGCAGTTAAAGCGACGCAGTGCCAAATTGGAAAAAGACCTCTGGTCCTTAGGCAGCATAATGGTCCGGGGCTCAAGTGGTTAATAGAAGCATACATTCATAAATGAGAAAAATTTCACTAAACTAAGCATTCAATTCGTCTTCTTCATTCAGGCCATGTGGGGACAGTGTACCTAACTTAAAAATTCAGAAAGTTTCCCTGTTACATAAGTGAAAACATTCATTATGGGTCGAGTATTTGTCTGGCATGCACTCAATGGACAAAACCTAAACACCTATAATCCTTATTGTGGGACCAGAGGAAGTGCTGAAGCACCCCTGCTTGATGAATCTGCAGTGTTCACCAATCTGCTTCCATAGTATACGTTTAGTACAGCACACGTACAGGTGGTTACAAGGACATCGTAATACCTACTCTGATGAAGATGTAGTAAACTGTTCTATGACAAACTCTTGCCATCCATACTAGTGAAATTTGAACTACCATGGGGAATAGCTTGACAAGTTAGGCAACCTGTTTTTGCAACATTAAATTTCGGTCCTCTGGTCAAAAAAGGAACGGATGTCCATGGACTTTTTAGTAGTCTGAGCCTTCAGTTTACAGACCAAGCCCATGGCTTTTAGAAGAATATTGGTTTAACACCCATGTATCCGACAAATGGGTTTGTAAATGTGTGGCAGGCTCGGGCTAGAAGTTCAAGTTTTACATGCAATGCCTACAAGTTTTAATTTTTTTTATTCTTTTGCTTCCAACCTGCTCCTTATTCCTTAGCATTTATTGGATTTTCATATGCCTATTAAGGGACTCCTTGCCCAGGGGTTGGTAATTTTCAGTTTTGGCTGTGGAAACATTCAAAGGTTTCTATTAAAGTACCCTATTTTTTGTACAAATTTCCATGCTCAAAATAGTCAATCCATTTAGTGGCGGCGACTTTGTCTCAGGAGACTTTCTGGCATGAAGAGATCAAGGATATATGCCTTCATGTACCCATTTATAGGGGGCACCAGTGTTTTTTTTTCTGTTTCTTGGTAGGGAAGGAGAATTATCAGCTTGAATTCAGCCTTGCCCTTCAACCTAGTCAGTCAGTTTTGGCCACCTTGAGATTGGAGGCAATATTGAGAGTTGGGCACCTGGATGATCACCTATTGCTTACTCAGAACTGGATTCCAACCTACTTTTCACCATTTGGAGGACTTTGGGTCGATTTATAACTTTCAGAAAGTCTTCACTGGTTCTGTCACTTGGACACCAACCAGACCAGGATGTTCCTTCCATTAAATTATAGGAAGTTAAAGTGGAGTTCCACCCAAAAATGGAACTTCCGTTTTATGTGATGGTGACCCCCTGACATGCCACATTTGGCATGTCATTATTTTGAGGGAGGAGCGGGTACCCCGTTTTTATGGGCACCCAGCTCCCACTTCCTCCTCTGGCTCTGCGGCACCAGAAGGAAGTTCACCTCTCCCCCCTCCCCCCTGCAATCTTTTGGGACATGTCACAGGTCCCAGAAGATTGCCAGGCCATTCACGGCTCGCACATGAGCAGTGCGCGCCCAGCTGTGAAGCCACAGCCAGGCACCAAAAGTAAGAATGCCGGCAGCGTGGAGAGGAGCGGGGCTTTGTATGCCCACATTGCTGGACCGTGGGATGGGTGAGTGCCTGATTTATTAAATGTCAGCAGTTACACTTTTTGTAGCTGCTGGCTTTTAATTCTTTTTTTTTTTTTTTTGGCGGAACTCTGCTTTATTGTTCACCTATGGTGTGCTCATAGGTGGCCATCCATTCACCACTACATGTGACTCTTCACTAGAAAATCATAACAGACGCCACAGTACACTGGGTCTCTAGTACACTCAGGGTTCTTGGATCCCAGAAGAATCATTGCTTTCCATCAATGTGCTAGAACTCTGATCATATCAGATGGGATTTGCATTGTTGGGGGCACCCTCTGAATGTGCAGTCAAAACCACAGTGGAGGCATGTACAAATCACTGGGGGGGGGGCTGAGGTCATAAGAAATGTATAACATGCTGAGTTGGGCAGAGAGTTGAATATGTTTTGTCTGTCCACAGTGCACATACAAGGGGTAGAAAACTGGCAAGCAAGACTATTGTCCATTCTGCCCACTGTTTAACCAGTTCAGCCCGGAAGATTTGGCTGCTCAATGACCAGGCCATTTTTTGATACGGCACTGCATTGCTTTAACTGACAATTGCGCGGTCGCGCGATGCTGTACCCAAACAAAATTGACGTTTTTTTTCCCACAAATAGAGCTCTCTTTTGGTGGTATTTGATAACCTCTGCAGTTTTTATTTTTTGTGCTATAAACAAAGGAAGAGCGACAATTTTGAAGAAAACACTATTTTTTACTTTTTGCTGTAATAAATATCCCAATTTAAAAAAAAATGTATTCTTCTACATATTTTTTGTGAAAAATTGTGTCACTTTTATTCCTATTACAAGGATTGTAAGCATCCCTTGTAATAGAAATAAAACATGACAGGTATTTCCTAAATATGAAATCTGGGGTCAAAAAGACCTCAGATCACGTTTTACACTGAAATGCAATAAAAAAAAAAAAAAATTGTTTCCGCCCTGCAATGATATGGAGACAGGTGGGGGCCACCTTCCCCTCAATAGGCTCTATACCACAGATGGGAGCAGACGTGATCGCCTCTGCTGCTGCCGGCGGCTCTGGTAAGCGGTGGAGGGTACCGGAGTGAGGCAGGAGGGGGGGGCCCTCTCCAGCCCTCTATAAAAGTGATCTTGCGATGAATCTGCCACAGGGACCACTTTTATCTGAAAGTGGACCCCTCGTTGAAGAAGAGGATACCGGGGTTATGGCAGCTAGCTGCTGCCATAACAACTATATTCCTCTTCAAAGTGCCGACGTATAACAACGGCAGGTGGTCCTTAAGTGGTTAAATGGGAGTAGAAAATCATATATTGAATCAGTGTTTATACTGCTTCTGCATATGACCGCTTACTGCTGTCACTTTTTCCTAAGGGAGCTGCAGGTGCTTAGCTTTTCGACTGACTAAGGGCCGGTTCACATTGTGTGAGATCGCATGCGATGTCTGTGCAATGCGAGTTCAGCCATACAGCTAGTAATTTGCATTGCATTAGGACCAAACTCGCACAGGACCCTTTTTTGGTTCGCAGCATGATTTTAATCGCGTATGCGATCCAATTCCTGTCTGAATTTGCAGATCGCACTGCAATATGCTACCTGATTTGGGGGTGTCATTAACTTTTAATTGACACTCCCAGCAGTTCCCATAGAGCAGTGTTAACTGCCGCTGGGAGATATGCAATGCGGGAACCTGCAGTGGATTTGCAGGGTTCCCGCATAGCTGCAGTGTGAACTGAGCCTTAGTCTGAAGTAGGGCTTCGCTAAATTGTATCTGGCTAGTAGAATTGTAATGTAATCATAGGATGGATATGGGTGTGACCTAATGAGCTAAAAAAAAAAGCAGATTCTAAGCTGAAAGCCAAGTAAGTTTTGTATGTAAATGACCTAAACATAACTGCTATGGTTCCTAAACTCAGAATGTAATACTATATATCTCCACCAGAGCTCAGTAAAGTATTAAAAAAAAACCCCTTGTATTAAGCTTTAATACCGTACAATCTCTCCATAGGCACAGTTTTTAACTAAAATAAAATTTTTTGTTTCACAAAAATGTAAAAAAATATATATATAAACAAAATCCAGGAGTTTGCATGGTTGTATGAAGAAACTGGTTCTGCACCAAAAATTGCAATTTAGATTTTGTACTTCAGAGAATACAGGATCTTTTTACATTTAAGAACTGTTTTTCTAGGCAGCAGTCTAGCAAATAAACATTAGTGCTTTGTTTTATAGGACAGGCTACTCTGAGACCCAACAGTTTTTATTAAAGACATGGTAAAAACCTATGTATTGTGAAAGGGTGTCAGAACAGGCCAGTCACTACTACAGAGTACTGTTATTAAAAGCAGGGTTAGCTGCATGACATTATACCAAACACTAAACATTTTTTTCCAGCTGAACTGAATTATCAGAAAAGATATCCAGGGGAAATACACATTTGAAACTCTAACCTTGTTAAGGAAAATAATATAGCGTTTACCTATAGCAATGAATTAGAAAAAGCTACAATATAAATACATGGGTAAATAAATACATGGGTAAAGATTTAATTTTCAGCAAATTAAACAGACTAATCCTGCATTCTGTAGATTGCTCATATACTTGAAAAAATTCAAGTGAAGATGTGCGCCAAGAAAAGAAATAAGAGATCGTTTCATTAGCATGTTCTTCATTAAATACAATTAAGGTACAATTAAGAATCTTGCTATGTTGGGCTGCTGCCAAAACTCATTACTGTAAAAAAAAATAATTTTTAGTTTATATTAAAGGGGTTGTAAACTCTTGGTTTTTCACCTTAATGCGTTCTATGCATTAAGGTAAAAACTTTCTGTAGTGCAGCAGCCCCCCAGAGCCCCCCTTTACTTACCTGAACCCGATCGTTTCAGCGACGGGGACGAGCACAGCAGCTCCAGCCGCTGTCTCAGGTTCTCATTGGATAGATTGATAGCAGCAGGAGCCATTGGCTCCCGCTGCTGTTAAATCCAGTGACATGGTGGGCGGGCCGAGTTATGCTGTCTGTCAATGGATGCAGCAGCAGGACTCGGGAGCGTGCCTGCACGAGTGCCCCCTTGGAATGCGGCTCTCCGTGGGGCACTTGAGAAGAGGAGGAGCCAGGAGCGCCACTGGGGGACCCCAGAAGAGGAGAATCGGGGGCCACTCTGTGCAAAACCCTTGCACAGAGGAGGTAAGTATAACGTAGTTACACAGTAGGTGAGGTTGATGAAACACACAAGTCCATCAAGTCCAACCTATGTGTGTGATTATATGTCAGTATTGCATTGTATATTCCTGTATGTTGTGGTCATTCTGTGCTGATCTAATAGTTTTTGAAACTATTGATGCCCCCCCCACTGAAACCACCGCCTGTGTAAGGGAATTCCACATACTTGTAGCTCTTACAGTAAAGAACCCTCTATGCAGTAAGTTTTAAACCTCTTTTCTTCTAATTTTAATGAGTGGCCAAGTGTCTTATTGAACTCCCTTCCACAAAAAAGTTTTATCCCTATTGTGGAGTCACCAGTAAGGTATTTGGAAAATCAAAATCGTATTCCTTCTCAAGCCTCTCTTCTCCAGAGAAAATAAGTTAAAGTGGAGTTCCACCCACTTTTACAACTCTTCAGCATCTCTCACTAAACTGTGCACTGTAAACAAATTGGACATTTTTTAAATTTTTTTCTCAGCACCTACTGTATATCTGCTGTATTCATTTTTCACTTCCTCCTCCCTGGCCGCGGCCCATCGCATCATTTCCTGTTTGCAATGCCTTCTGGGAAGGGGCGGCAACTTCCTCTGAAACTGCCGTTGCTATGGAAACCTGACCTGAAACCTATTACACTGCTTGTGCTGCACTGAGCATGTGCAAGATCTGCAAGGATGAGATCCAAGAAGAAATACAGTCTGGCTTCAGATGCCCACACTTAAGATGGCCACGGCCTGCTGTAAGTTTATAAAATAACAAACTACTGCTATAAACTAACAAAACAGACTTTCGTTTACTGACTAACTTTATTAGAATACATTAAGCTTGTATATTATAGGGGTATTTTTATTTAAAAAGTATAATTTTGGCCGGAACACCACTTTAAGTGCTCGCAACCTTTCTTCATAACTAATATCCGCCAGACCCTTTATTAGCTTTGTTGCCCTTCTTTGTACTCGCTCCATTTCCAGTACATCCTTCCTAAGGACTGGTTCCAAGAACTGAACAGCATACTCCAGGTGAGGCCCGACCAAAGTCCTGTAGAGTGGGATAATTATCACTTTATCACTGGTGTTAATCCCCTTTTTAATGCCAATATTATATTTGCTTTGTTAGCAGCAGCTTGGCATTGCATGCCATTGCTGAGCCTATCCATCTACCAGGACCCCAAGGTCCTTTTCCATCCTAGATTTCCCCAGAGGTTCACCCCCCAGTGAGTAGATTGCATTCATATTTTTGCCATCCAAATGCTTTTTTTTACATTTTTCTACATTAAACCTCATTTGCCATGTAGTTGCCCAGCCCATTAATTTGTTCAGAAGTTATTTCCCTACTTGACGTAGTGTTGTCCACAAATACAGAGATTGAACTGTTTACCCCATCCTCCAAGTCATTTTATGAACAAATTTAACAGGAATTGGTCCCAGCAAAGAACTCTGGGGGACCCCACTTCCCACCCCTGACCATTCCGAGAATTCCCCATTTATCACCACCCTCTGAACTCTCCCTTGTAGCCAATTTTCAATCCATGTACTCACCCTATTGTCCATGCTAATGGACCTTATTTTGTACAGTAAATGTTTATGAGGAACTGTGGCAAATGCTTTTGCAAAATCCAGATACACCACATCTATGGGCCTTCATTTATCTAGATGGCAGCTCACTCCTCATAGAAGGTTAATAGTTTGGTTTTGCAAGAACGATTCTTCATGAAAACATGCTGATTACTGCTAATGATACCATTTTCATTCCTACAATCCTGTATGTTCCCTTATCATTCCCTACAAGAGCTTGCATACTATTGATGTTAGGCTAACTGGTCTGTAATTCCCAGGGATGTATTTTGGCCCTTTTTTAAATATTGGTGCTACATTGGCTTTTCTCCAATCAGCTGGTACCATTCCAGTCATTAGACTGTCAGTAAAAATTAGGAACAATGGTCTGGCAATTACTTGACCGAGTTCCCTAAGTACTCTCGGGTGCAAGCCATCAGGTCCCGGGGATTTATTAATGTTAAGTTTCCCAAGTCTATTTCTAATTCTGTCCTCGGTTAGCCATGAGGGTGCTTCCTGTGATGTGTCGTGAGGACAAACACTGCAGTTTTGGTTACTGAAGCCCCCCGATTCCCTTGTGAAAAGTGAGGAGAAGAATACATTCAATACCTTCGCCATCTCCCCATCCTTTGTAACCAGATGTCCTTCCTCATTTTTTATGGGGCCAATATGGTCTGTCCTCCCTTTTTTACTGTTCATATACTTAAAGAAAGGATTTTTTTTTTTGCTCTTCTCTGCTTTGTCTTTTGTGTTCTGTCTTAGCCGCCCTAATTGCACCTTTACATATCTTGTTGCATTCCTTGTAATGTCTGAATGCTGACGATGATCCCTCAGCCTTGTATTTTTTGTAGCCCTTGTCCTTTGTTTTTATATGCATTTTTACATTGGAGTTAAGCCATCCAGGACTTTTGTTAGCTCTTTTAAATGTATTTCCCAATGGGATGCATTGACTAATGCCCTTATTTAATATGCTCTTAAAGCAAACCCATCTCTCCTCCGTGTTTTTTGTTTCTAAGATTTTAGCACAATTTATATCTTCTAGCAAGGTTTGTAGTTTAGGGAAGTTGACTCTTTTGAAATTCAGTGTGTTTGTGTTCCCATTTCTGTGATTTATACTGAAGCCAATTGGCCTGTGATCCCTGTTTCCTAAATTGCCCTGTATTTCCACATCTGTGATCAGGTCTGTATTGTTGGTAATCAGTAGATCTAGTAACGCCTTGTTTCTGCGTCTACCATCTGATCAATGAAATTGTCCTGCAAGACATTTAGGAACTGGCGAGCCTTAGACGAATGCATGGTTCCTTCTGCCCAGTCTGTCTGGATAATTAAAATCCCCTAATATGATAACACTTCCCATCCTTGCTGCTACTCCAGATTGTGATAGGAGGTCCATCTCCCTCTACCCCCTCAGGTTAGGGGGCCTATAGCATATTCCCAGTATTTTCCCCTTAGCTTCATCCATTTGGAGCTCTACCCATAAGTATTCCACCTCCTCCCTAGCTCCCTTATTAATAATGTCACCTCTCACATTCACTTGTACATTATTCTTGAAATATAGGCATACCTCTCCCCTTTTTTTACCCTCTCTATCCCTGTGATAAAGGGAATACCCTTGAATGTTTGCCAGCCAATCATGAGAGCTGTTGAACCAGGTCTCTGAAATTCCCACAAAATCGAAATCCTCCTCATTCAGCAGTATCTCTAGTTTACCCATCTTGTCTGCCAAGCTCCTGGCATTGGTGAACATGCCACGTAGTTTTGATCGGTCGCATACTGTCCTCTTGGGTGTTCTGAGATTACAAATAGGACTTGTTTATTATACTTACCTCGGGTTTTTGTGCTTTAGTCAACCTACCATTAATGCCCCTAATATTACACTCTTGAATATGTTCATTGCGGACTATCTCTACCTCTGAACCCTGCCCCTATTGCCTAGTTTAAAAACCCCTCTAACTTTTTGGCCATCTTCACTAGCAGCAGATCTGCACCCTCATTTAGGTGCAGTCCCTCCCTTCTATAGAAATGGTGACCGACTGGGAAGTGGGCCCAGTTCTCCAGGAACCCAAACCCCTCCTTACTACACCAGCTCCTCAGCTACTTCTTTACTTCCCTAATCTCCCTCTGCCTTTCTGGTGTATGTAACAATATAATGTACTGGACATGAAAAGCTGTAGCTAGTGGCCATGTTGTGTGAGAACCTTATGGCAGCCATGACATCTTGGCTAACTGTAATATTACAGAACAATCTGAACTCCCTCCCTCCTCCCTTGTGTTAGGAATTCATAGTTTAGACTTCAAAGGAACGGTTATCTCACAGAGAAAGCAGAACCAGGCTAGGTTAGTAAAAACAGCTCATGTTGACCTGGCAGGATGTGTCGTAAGACTGTCACCCTCTCAATTCAGAGAACCAACAGATACCGGTCGTAAATACCTGAATGCACATAAAGCTTAAAACAGTGGAATAAGTATGAAATTTCAGCATGTTTCATAATGTCAGGAACGGTGTCATCTCCGGTTTCACCTGCTGGTGGCACTATTACATTCAGCACCAAAAGGGTGTAATTCCAGTGGCCACCAGCGGGTGTCTCCCTGCCTGGACTTCAGACTTGCCATCAGCACACCTGTCATGGATCTGCTGGACTATATAGACCCGCCCTAAACTAGGCTTCAGTGCTTCAGAATTCCTCTGCTAAGCCCTTGTCCCTGCCAGTACCTGCTCTTGTTCCAGCTTGTTCCTGGTCCCCGTTTGTGTATCCTGTCCTTGAGTCCTGTTTCCTGTTCCCTGCGCCTTGGTCTGCTTCATTATTCCTGGTTTCTGTTCCCTTGTTGCTTTTGCCTATGCCTTATTTTTATTTCATGTTTGTTTCCTCGCTCGTGTATTATAGTAGTTAGATAGATAGTTAGGTGGGTTTGGGGGTTTGCTGTGTTTTCACCATTTACTTGTTTTGGGTTTGCTGTCTTGATTTCACGTGTATCTTTATCATTAATAATAAACACACTTTTTTTTATTTATTTACTCGTTTGTCCCTGATTCCTTGGTGCAGCCCAGCGATCTGATCACCTGCATTGGATGTTGTGTATAACATCCCCTGACAGAATTCTGAAGCCATACAATCAGATCGGTTGCACCTGGGAATTGGGGCTTGAGTCCCAGCTATTGTTGAAAGATGGATTTTGAAAGTATTTTGTATTTATCGCTCCTGGCAACTGATGACAGAGACTTTTGTTGTCAGACATTGGCTGAATACACTAGGGAACAATTGTTAGAAGGCATCCGCCTAGCTCATGTTTTTATTGATCAAGGCAGTTTTTTGTTTGAAGACGTGTAACCATTAATTAAGATCTGTACTGAGTTGGCCCTGTCTGATGTCGCTGAGGGAGGTGATGATATACACCCCCTTTTAGTGCAGCTCAAGAGAATTGTTAGTTTGGCTGTTGGAGGATGACTCAGCATTTTTTTTTTGAACAATATTCAGCTTGTCCTCAGCAGGTGCTTGCAAAATGCTTTGAATCAGTGTAGTCTCTAGTCAGACAAGCTAAGTGCAAACCTGATTCAGTGCAATCATTAATACAGGCCTGGTCAAGTCTGTTGCACTCAGCCTCTGTTAGCTCCCAATATACCTTTCTACCAATGAAATACCAGTACCCTGTTTCCTCCTGTTGCACCTACCCAGCCTTTAACCCCCCTGCTGCTTCTCAGCTGCCTCCATCAGCTCCACTAAATCTCCCTTCAAAACCTACTCCCTCTGTTTTACCATTCTTTCACTCCTCGCTTCTACCAGCTGCATCCACTACCTACAGCCCTGTACCCACTTATAGATCCCCAATGGCTAAAACCAAAAAGAAGCGGAAGTTTTTTCCAACCCATACCATCATGCCAGTATCCAATCCTGCCTCCCCACCGGCTGATCTGTTCCAGCCTGATGTGTTCCTGTATGCCGCCCAGCCTGATGTTCCGATGCCTGCTGTGGTGCCAGTACCTGCTGTTCTGCCTGTTGTGCCAGCACCTGCTGTTCTGCCTGATGTGCCAGCGCCTGTGCCTGCTGCCCAGTCTGAAGTTCCAGTACCAGCTGCCCGGTTTGAAGTTCCAGTACATGCTATCCAGTCCGATGTACCTGCTGTTCAGCCTGTTGTGCCAGTACCTGCTGTTCTGCCTGATGTGCCAGCGCCTATGCCGGCTGCCCAGTCTGAAGTTCCAATACCGGCTGCCCGGTTTGAAGTTCCAGTACCTGCTATCCAGCCCAATGCGCCTGTTGTGCCAGCACCTGCTGTTCTGCCTGAAGTGCCAGTGTCTGTACCTGCTGCCTGGTCTGATATCCCGATGCCCACTCTCCAGTCTGATGTGCCTGCTGCCCAGCCCGATGTGTTCCTGTCCGCTGCCCAGCCCGATGTGTTCCTGTCCGCTGCCCAGCCCGATGTGTTCCTGTCCGCTGCCCAGCCCGATGTGTTCCTGTCCGCTGCCCAGCCTGGCGTGCCTTTGCCTCCTGCCCAGCTTGGCGTGCCTTTGCCTCCTGCCCAGCTTGGCGTGCCTTTGCCTGCTGCCCAGCTTGATGTGCCTTTGCCTGCTGCCCAGCTCGATGTGCCTTTGCCTGCTGCCCAGCTCGATGTGCCTTTGCCTGCTGCCCAGCTCGATGTGCCTTTGCCTGCTGCCCAGCTCGATGTGACTTTGCCTGCTGCCCAGCTCGATGTGACTTTGCCTGCTGCCCAGCTCGATGCAGATGTGCCACTGCCCAGCGTGATGTACCTCTGCTTTCTGCTCAGCCTGATGACATGGTGCCTGCTAAAACTGTTCCTGACTGATGGCCATCTTCCGCTGTGTCAATCCTATCTGTCGCCCGGCCTGAATGTAATGCTCCTGTGTGGTCTTCCTCCGATGGTTTCTTGCCCGTTACCCTGCTAATTTTCATCTCCGGATTCAAACTTCCTGGTGGTGGGGTGCGTGTCCTATTTGTAGACTCTGATGGCACGTCCCCCAGTGAACTAAAAGACTCTGGCCTTGGAAGTGCGAAGAAGTCCGCCGACTCAGTAGGGAAACATTTTAGGGTGTTTCTGCACCCACTCGGACTGTCGTACCCAGGGCTGAATGGAGTGGCCGGAGGCCACTCCTTTAGGAGGGGGAACTGTCAGGAACGGTGTCATCTCTGGTTTCACCTGCTGGTGGCACTATTACATTCAGCACCAAAAGGGTGTAATTCCAGTGGCCACCAGCGGGTGTCTCCCTGCCTGGACTTCAGACTTGCCATCAGCACACCTATCATGGATCTGCTGGACTATATAGACCCGTCCTAAACTAGGCTTCAGTGGTTCAGAATTCCTCTGCTAAGCCCTTGTCCCTGCCAGTACCTGCTCTTGTTCCAGCCTGTTCCTGTTTGTTCCTGGACCCCGTTTGTGTATCCTGTCCTTGAGTACTGTTTCCTGTTCCCTGCTCCTTGGTCTGCTTCATTATTCCTGGCTTCTGTTCCCTTATTGCTTTAGCCCATGCCTTATTTTTATTTCATGTTTGTTTCCTCGCTCGTGTATTATAGTAGTTAGATAGTTAGGTGGGTTTGGGGGTTTGCTGTGTTTTCACCATTTACTTGTTTTGGGTTTGCTGTCTTTCATGTGTATCTTTATCATTAATAATAAACATACTTTTTTTATTTATTTACTCGTTTGTCCCTGATTCCTTGGTGCAGCCCAGTGATCTGATCACCTGCATTGGATGATGTGTATAACATCCCCTGACACATAACTTCCAAAGTAATAATAGCACAGCCATAATATGGACATACTTAGTTTCCTCAGATAATTTGTAACATTTCAAGTCCAGACACCCCTATGTCAGGTCATATGGGAAACCACTGGTACCCCTTATTCCTCCTACTTAAACTAGACAGTAGAGACATGGCATGTTCATATTTGTTTTGAAGCAAATCTCAGTCTGAACAATAATATGGATATTCCCAGTCTGTAAACACTATAGATGCAGTGAAATGAATATGTATCACAAAGGTGTACCTGGGCCATGGTCATGATTGTAGACACCTCCCAGCACCCAACCCCTAAACAAGATGACCAGACGATTGGTCACTAGTTGCTGTAAACACCACTTTGATTTGAAAGAAAAGAGAAGAAGCCAAGACAATGGGCAGTTGTCCTTTTACCATCCAAACAGGAACATCTGCCAAGTTTTAGAACCGATTACCCAGCTCATCGATCGAACTCTGATCAACCCTCGGACATTAATTGCAAGTATTCTTCCTCCCTAATTCTACCTTATTTCTTTGTGGCTGTATATTGTCTTTATCCTTTTGAAACATCTTTTTTTCTGTAAATGTTTTATTTGCACCAACTTGACCTTTTCATAATAAACCCTTGTGTTTAAAAGTGTTAACCTTGTCTCTAAAGCTCTTAATGCAAGCTATAAATGAACCTGCCTCTTAAAGAGTGCTACTGTTTTAGAGTAAGGCCTCTGAGCAGACCTGTCTGTGGTGACAGTGTGTGTTGCAGACACTTATTCTGAAATCCAAATTGGTATTGCTAAATTGATGGAAGTCCTGACACTTCCTAAAACAAACGTCAGTGGTGGCAGTTAAATGGTTAATTCATAATTAGCCCAGTGAAAATTGCTCTTAGGCTGTTGGCACCTAGATTGTGTTCCTGCAAGCTGAAAAATCTTTGTGCTGGGTGCAGCTGAGAGTGGCATTGTTACTTAAGTGACAGTGTGGTGTGAGGTTGGCCGGTCCTTCATCGCGAGTTAGTGAGGATGGCAGGGATCTGACACCTGCGTTTGTCATTGTGGCTTGAGGTACTGGTAGTATTCCTGAGAATACTACCTTGGAGGTCCTTTTCCTCAATTTAGCTCCTAAGTCCTTAAAATCCGTCTTTATGACACTCCATCTGCCTCCGACTTTGTCATTGGTGCTAACGTGCACCATGACAGCCGGGTCTTCCCCAGCCCCTCCCAGTAATCTGTCTACCAGATCTGTGATGTGCCGAAGCCGAGTGCCCGGTAGACCGCATACAGTTTGGCGCTTCAGGTCTTTATCACAGATTGCCCTCTCTGTCCTAAGAATTGAGTCCCCTAATTACATGTTATTTAAAGAAAAAAATAAACAAACCTTTACAACCCCTTTAACGATATAATATACAGTGTGTGTGTGTGTATATATATAAGCTTATTTTACTCAATATTTTATATAGGCCACATTCTCTCAAGCGTGATAAGGGTTTGAGATACTACTCATGAAAGAGCAAACTACTAAAACTAGGTTTAGTTGAACTTGATTCTCTAAACATGGAAATATGTAACAATTCAGGACCATAAAAACAAGAAAAAAAGTGGTAGGTATTCAGTAATCAGACAATACATGTTCTATTCTTTCATTTGTCCTTCAAATTAGTAAACCAGGCTGACAAAAGCTTGTTTCAAGTGTTAGTTGTGCAAATACCATCACCATAAACACCACTGAATCTTAAAGCTGAAGTATGACCAACAACAATTTTGTTTTTGTATGTTTTGCATATTAAAAATAAGTTGCCTCCAATGAAGTGTGACCAATTTCTTGCATTTGTTATAACTTTTACTTTTATTCATTTTGCACTCCCCTGTCATAGCTAAATGTCCAGTGCTTAGATTTGTAGTTCGAGCTGCATTCCAAATATCACTTGCTCGGCACCTCCTCAATTTATTAAAAACCTTGCATTCTTTTCACCAACTGCAAGGTGGCCTGTGAATGGAGGCTGTGCAGATGAACATCATGATATCCCTCATCCAAGCAAGGAACATCTGGTTTTCAGTGAAAAGAATACAAGGCTTTTTATGAATGGAGGCATAGCTTAGTGATTGACTGTCAGAAACCATGAAATCAGGCCGAGACAGAAGTACAGTTAAATCACATTTGTTTAATAATAAAAGTAAAAAACAAACGTAGTCAAAACATAGCCACATTTCAGTAATCGGAATGAATAGTCAGCCAAGCCAGAAGTCAGGAATTAACGTAGTGGAACAGCAACCTTGTAGGAAGGCGCAAGCAGGCGCCTACGGTCAGCATGGAGTCTGTACCTATCATTAGCATGTCGCAAAGCCTCCTGGACTTGTGTCCAAGTGGAACGAAGACCACGGAGATGCTCCTCTAGCGCAGGAATACTCTGCGGAACAAACGAGTCAGGCAACATGGAAGGTTGGAAACCATAATTCGCCATAAACGGGGACAATCGGGAAGCAGAATTCAAGGCACTGTTGTGAGCAAACTCTGCCCACAGTAATAGGTCTGACCAGTTGTTATGATGGTCAGAAATATAGCAAAGTGGGAATTGCTCCAAGGACTGATTGGCTCGGTCTGTTGCCCCATTAGACTGCGGGTGTGTCAGAGAATCTAATTGACCAGACTGTGTGGACTGCACAGAGGAGACCAGAAACACATATAAGTGAAATAATGGTGTTTATTAAACAAGTGAAAAGTAAAAGAAATATAAACAGTGCAAAACCAACACAACAAACCCACTACAAACAACAAAATATACAAGTAAATGGAGATACCGTAATCGTAAACAAAGCCAGGCCAAGGTCATACACAGGAGGTCAGCAGATGGGTAAGGACGGGAAACCAGCAGGAAGGGGAGAGGATGGATGGTAAAGCTGCAGGGTAGGGATCCAAGGGAATCAGGAGGGACACGAGCAGGATGAGCCTGGGATAGGGATCGGATCAGAGCAGAGCAGGTCAGAACAGGTTCACAATCAGGATAAGGCAGCAAGGTCAAGGCACAGGGAGAAAGATACCAAGGCAAGCCTATGAGGGCTTGCCGGGTATTTATAAGGCTGTGGTAATTGACCTCATGTCACAGCTGAGCGCAGTGTGTGCTGTTTGCTCCACACTGCCAGAGTGCACCCGCTGGTTGACACCGGTACTACGGCCCAAGGATGCAACAGTGCCACCAGCAGGAGAGACCTCTTACTGCAGGTCCTAGGTGTTGGAAGACACCTGCTGATGGACACTGGTACTGCGATCCAAGAGACCGATAGCGCCACCAATGGGTAAACCCTCTCATGACAGTACCCCCCCTAAAGGAGCGGCCTCCGGACGCTCCAACAAGGTGCATCTGTCCAAAGTTCATGGCCTCCAACCGAACAGATGAGGGCACATCAGGCCGGGCATCGGGTACATCAAACTGGACGGTGGGTACGTCTGAGATGACAGTGGGCACATCCGAGCAGACGGCTGGCATGTCAGAGTCATTGAGCTTGGCGGCGGACAGGAACAACTTAAGCAGGGTAGAAGACAGGAACAACTTGAGCAGGGCAGCAGACAGGAACAACTTGAGCTGGGCAGCAGACAGGAACAACTTGAGCTGGGCAGCAGACAGGAACAACTTGAGCTGGGCAGCAGACAGGAACAACTTGAGCTGGGCAGCAGACAGGAACAACTTGAGCTGGGCAGCAGACAGGAACAACTTGAGCTGGGCAGCAGACAGGAACAACTTGAGCTGGGCAGCAGGCAGGAGCAACTTGAGCTGAGCAGCAGGCAGGAGCAACTTGAGCTGGGCAGCAGGCAAGCAACTTGAGCTGGGCAGCAGGCAGGAGCAACTTGAGCTGGGCAGCAGGCAGGAGCAACTTGAGCTGGGCAGCAGACAGGAGCAACTTGAGCTGGGCAGCAGACAGGAGCAACTTGAGCTGGGCAGCAGACAGGAACAACTTGAGCTGGGCAGCAGACAGGAACAAGCCGAGCTGGGCAGCAGGCTCCGGGTCATCGAGCTGGGCAGCAGGCTCCGGGTCATCGAGCTGGGCAGCAGGCTCCGGGTCATCGAGCTGGGCAGCAGGCTCCGGGTCATCGAGCTGGGCAGCAGGCTCCGGGTCATCGAGCTGGACAGCAGGCTCTGGAACATTGGGCCGAACAGCGAGCACCGTAAGGGCAGGCCGGATTACAGGCACCGGCTCAGCAAGCTGGGTAACGGACCCCGGCCCAGTGGGCTGGGTAACAGGCCCCGACTCAGCGAGCTGGACACCGGGCACTGGTTCGGCAAGCCGGATAACGGATACTGGCTTGACAGGCCAAGTGACGGACTTCGGTTTAGCAGACTGGGTAACGGGCACCAGTTCAGCAGACCGGGTAACGGGCACCGATTCAACAGACTGGGTAACGGGCACCGATTCAGCAGGCTGAGACACGGGCACCGAAACTCCAGGCTGAAACACGGGCACCGAAACTTCAGGCTGAGACACGGGCACCGAAACCTCAGGTTGGGACACGGGCACCGAAACCTCAGGTTGGGACACGGGCACCGAAACCTCAGGTTGGGATACCAACATCACGACATCAGGCTGGAAGACAGGTACCAGGATATCAGGCTGGAGGATGGACACATCAAACCGGAAAGCAGGCTCACCAGGCTGAACAGTGGGCACATCAGGCAGAACAACAGGTACTGGCACAACAGGCTGAACAGGTACATCGGAGTCAGTAGTCGCTGGAGTGTCAGACTGGAACATGGACACTGGGATTTCAGGCTGAGCAGCAGGCACTGGGACCTCAAACTGGGCAGCGGACACAGGCATTGGCACAACTGGCTGAGTAGCAGACACTGGCACATCAGGCTGGAAAGCGGACTGGGAAGCCGGCACCGAGACATCAGACCAGGCAGCGGGTGCTGGAACTTTAGACTGGGCAGCAGACACAGGCGCTGGCACATCGGGCAGAACAGCAGGTACATCGGACTGGTCAATAGTCGCTGGGGCGTCAGACTGGAACATGGACACTGGGATTTTGGGCTGGAAGGCAAGCTTCAAGACATCCGGCTGGAAGGCAGGCATATCAGACTGGAGAGCGGGCGCATCAGACTGGAGAGCGGGCGCATCAGACTGGAGAGCGGGCGCATCAGACTGGAGAGCGGGCGCCCCAGACTGGAAGGTGGGCGCCCCAGACTGGAAGGTGGGCGCCCCAGACTGGAAGGTGGGCACACCAGACTGGAAGGTGGGCACACCAGACTGGAAGGCAGGGACATCAAACTGGAAGGCAGAAACCAAGACATCAGGCTGAAAAGCAAGCTTCGGGACATCAGGCTGGGGGGCAGGCATGAAGACATCAGACTGGGGAGCGGGCACAGACTGAAAAGCGGGCACCGGGACTTCAGGCTGGAAGGCAAGCTTCAAGACATCCGCCTGGAAGGCAGGCATATCAGACTGGATTGCAGGTGCATTAGACTGGAGAGCGGGTGCATCAGACTGGAAGGTGGGTACACCAGACTGGAAGGCAGGGACATCAAACTGGACAGTGGGCACAGGCATTGGCACAACAGGTTGAGTAGAAGACACTGGCGCATCAGGCTCGGTAGCAGGCACTGGACTGTCAGGCTGGGTAGCAGGCAGAGGTTTGACAGAATCAGGTGGGTTAGTTGGTGTGGAAGCAAGTTGGGTTACTGGCAGGATCGTGTGGGTAGGAAAGAATTTTTGTTTCTTTTTTGGTTTAGCCCGTGCAGTCTTGTATGTAGGTGCAGGGCTGAAAGAAAAGAAAGTAGCTGGATCGAAGGAAGACCAAGGAACTGTAGCTAGAGAGGGGTTTTGTGGGACTGTTACAGGTGGAGGAGAAGAGACAGGTGGATTGAAGGCGGGATAGGTGCTACACTTGGAGACTGGGTAGTAGTATTTGGTAGGGGGTTGAGTAAACTGGGCTGTAGCTGATGTTGCCATAGGCGACGGGGAGATACATTTTTGGGGAGACAGATGATTAATGGCAGGGCTGGAATATTGTGGCTTAGCTAAAGACAGGAGATCTGACCACACCTGCAGCACAGGTTGAACAAACGCTGATTCACACACAGCCTGACTAATCAAGGATTGCACCGACTGGATGCAATTAGACAATACTTGCTGTGAACAGGAGGAATAATGTTCCATAAAATAGGCTGGATCATCCTCTAATAACCAAACCAGGGATTCAACTTGGCCATAATTGAAGGGGGGCGAAAAATCATCACTTCCCTCGGGAATGCATGACAGGGCTGGTTTTGCACATAACTGGATCAGGGGCTGAACATCTTCAAAAGACATATACCCCTGATCCACTAGGGAATGAGCTGATCGGATAGTTTCCAACAGCCTGTCACTAGTCCACCCTTTTAAAATCTGGCGACAATATTCACCATCCTCTTCTGCTAGCAGAGAATAAGAAAGGATTTCATCGAAATCCATATTAGCAGACCCGATAAACCAGGATGGTTTCCTCAATGCAGCCACGTCTGGTCAGGGATGGCCTTGGTATACTGTCAGAGAATCTAATTGACCAGACTGTGTGGACTGCACAGAGGAGACCAGAAACACATGTAAGTGAAATAATGGTGTTTATTAAACAAGTGAAAAGTAAAAGGAATATAAACAGTGCAAAACCAACACAACAAACCCACTACAAACAACAAAATATACAAGTAAATGGAGATACCGTAATCGTAAACAAAGCCAGGCCAAGGTCATACACAGGAGGTCAGCAGATGGGTAAGGACGGGAAACCAGCAGGAAGGGGAGAGGATGGATGGTAAAGCTGCAGGGTAGGGATCCAAAGGGATTCGGGAGGGACACGAGCAGGATGAGCCTGGGATAGGGATCGGATCAGAGCAGAGCAGGACAGAACAGGTTCACAATCAGGATAAGGCAGCAAGGTCAAGGCACAGGGAGAAAGATACCAAGGCAAGCCTATGAGGGCTTGCCGGGTATTTATAAGGCTGTGGTAATTGACCTCATGTCACAGCTGAGCGCAGTGTGTGCTGTTTGCTCCACACTGCCAGAGTGCACCCGCTGGTTGACACCGGTACTATGGCCCAAGGATGCAACAGTGCCACCAGCAGGAGAGACCTCTTACTGCAGGTCCTAGGTGTTGGAAGACACCTGCTGATGGACACTGGTACTGCGATCCAAGAGACCGATAGCGCCACCAACGGGTAAACCCTCTCATGACAGGGTGATAAGCAGAGGAGAAAGGAAGCTGAATTCCCAACTGTGCAAAAAAGCTCGCCAGAAGCAGGACACAAACTCACTACTCTTGTCTGAGACAATCACCTTTGGTAGCCCATATAAGTGAAAGATCTCCCAAGCAAAAATGGAAGCCAGTTCCTTAAAAGTGGGCAACTTAAGTGGAATACAATGACAAATCTTTGAGAACCAGTCAACCACCATAAGTATAACTTTGCTGCCCTTGGAGTTGGGTAACTCCACAATGAAATCCATAGACAGGTGGGTCCAGGGCCTCTCTCCATTGGGTATGGGTTGTAAGAGACCCACTGGAAGGTGTCGTGGAGTCCTAATCTGAGCACAGACAGTTATGAAGCTAGTTACATCAGCACGTAGACTAGGCCACCAGAATTGTTGGGAAATGGCCCAAAAGAGTTGATTCTTCCCGGGGTGGCCAGCTGCCTTGTTAGAATAGTAAGTCTGGAGCACGGCAGTACGGAGACTCTCTGGGACAAAGTAGCAGTCACAAGGTCTCTCAGGAAACACTGCAGAGAACGTACACCCATGGGTCAGAGCCACTGTAGAACTGCCGAAAAACCAGCAGTGGAAATGACATAAGCCAGGAATTTAACCTGTTCATGATGGAACTCTCACTTCTCCAGTTTACAATAGAGATTGTTCTCTTAGTTTCTGAAGCACGCAACAGACATCTGTGGTGGCTTTCCAGGGACTTGGAAAATATGAGGCTATCATCGAGATAAACCACCACACATAACTGCAACAAATCTCGGAGGACATCGTTAATAAATTCCTGGAAAACTGCTGGGGTGTTACAAAGGCCAAAAGGCATTACGAGGTACTCATAATGGCCTGTTCTGGTATTAAACGCAGTTTTCCACTCGTTGCCCTCCTTAATCCTCATTGCATTGTATGCCCCTCTCAAATCAAGCTTTGTGGAAACCGTTGCTCCCTTGAGGCGGTCAAATAATTCCATAATCAACAGAATCGGATAGGCATTCTTAATGGTGAAACGATTGAGACCCCTATAATCAATACAAGGTCTCAGTTCCTCACTCTTCTTTACAAAGAACAAACCATCACCAGCAGGAGACGAGGATTTGTGGATGAAAACTCGAGACAGTACCTCTGCAACATACTCCTTCATGGCCTTATCCTCCAAGAACGACAAAGGGTAAACCCGGCCACGAGGGAGTATGGCACCAAGTTGAAGAAGTTGAAGCTCAATTGTGCAATTATACGGCCGGTGTGGAGGCAAACTACCGGCTTGACCTTTGTCAAAGACATCGCTGAAATCGCTGTACTCCTCAGGTAGGGAGGAGAGTGAAGAGGTGCACAGGACCCTGGCAACCTTCTGGAAGCATGTCTCACTGCCTTGTGGTAACCAGGAGAGAACCTCAGCACAGAGTCAATGAAAAGAGGGGTTGTGCCTCTGTAACCAAGGATAACCAATAACCAGCGGAAACTTAGGTGAGGAAATTACTGGGATTT
Organism: Aquarana catesbeiana; assembly: GCF_042186555.1. Classification (NCBI taxonomy): domain Eukaryota; kingdom Metazoa; phylum Chordata; class Amphibia; order Anura; family Ranidae; genus Aquarana; species Aquarana catesbeiana. Next base: position 238,695,217 of record NC_133328.1, read on the forward strand.
GGATTATCTCATGGTGAAGAGCCCCTACGGCCATGGACAACGGAACCGTCTCATGAGTCGCATGGACAGGCTGTAGAGGTCTCCCATCAAGAGCCTCAAAGGCAAGTGGAGTGTCAAGCAGCTGCAGCGGAATGGAGTGCTTCGATACAAAGGCAGCATCAATGAACAGGCCTGCAGCCCCAGAGTTGATTAGAGCCTGTATCTCGATGGGCGACTCAGCCCAAGAAAGGGTGACCAAAACCAGGGGCTTATCCTTCTGGATAACTGGGGATGAAACAACGCCACCTAAGATCTGTCCGTGACAGGCCCTCAAGGTTCGGGCGTTCCCTGAATGTGTAGGACAAGACTTCAAATAGTGACCTGTATCAAAAAATATTTAAAAAAAAAACAAAGTCTTTTAAACATTAGCAGCGCTTAAGAAGTTCCTATGTGAAATAAAATACAAATAAAGATGAAAAGTTCCACTTGTGTCTTAATTGTGTACAGCAGGGTGTGGGGTGGTAGCTGATCCATTTATGAAAAATGTTGAACACCAACTCTCTGCTGATCAAAATCCCAGATAAATCCTTCACCACATTGCTTTTATGGGAATCCCCTATAGGTAATTCACTTACCAGAAGGTGATGGGTTAACAGCGTGCCTTACACTGGTTTAATATCCACAGACTTTGTTCACTCAAATAGGACTGGATCCGTGAATGGATATTTGGATAGCTGTCAGCGCACTCTGCATACTTCCATCTAAATTAAGCTCCTAATGAGCGAAGAAATAGAAGTGCCCATAGCGCAATCCAGTAAATTAAAATACTTTTATTTAAAAAACAAAGTGATCCCATATAGATGTACACTTACAATGTATTAAAATAATATAAGCATGTATCACAGATCGTTGAGTCCCGATATACCTTATTACCACTGAGAGCGGTACTCCCGGATAAGGTATCACAGAAGATCAACAGCGTGGGTAGCTGTATGGTCATGCCCTGACACGCGTTTCCTCAATGCTTTTGTCAGAGGGCGTGACGAAAGCGTTGAGGAAACGCAAATAGTGACCTGCCTGGCCACAATAAAGGCACAATCTCTCCCTCCTCCTAAAGGTTCTCTCATCCGCAGAGAGATGCGTGAAACCCAAGTGCATGGGTTCACCTTCACTGACCAACTTGGTACCAGGAGGCATGGGAGGTGAGGGAGGCATGGGTGGGACTACAAATCTCGGAGACAAACATACAGGAGGCTTCCGCAAGCGCTCCTTAAAAGTCTTTCTCTGAGTCTGGAGTCAATGAGGATGGCAAACATGATCAACTTCTCTAGCTCAGTGGGTATATCTCGGGCTGCTATCTCATCCTTGAGGGTATCTGAGAGACCGTGAGAAAAAGCAGTCACAAGGGCCTCATTGATCCACGCAACCTCTGCTGCCACAGTACGGAATTCAATGGCCTACAGTTCTCGTACTCTGTTCGATGTATATGAGGCCTTGGCAGCAAAAGCGGAGCGTGCGGGAACGTCAAATACCCTTTTTAAATTAAGCCACAAACTCTGGGTAGCTCAAGACAACAGGTTTTTGCTTCTCCCATAGAGGGTTTGCCCAGGCCAAGGCTCTCTCAGAAAGCAAAGATATGACAAAACTTACTTTGCTTCTGTCCGTGGGAAACGCCTGGGGCAGCATCTCAAAGTATATCTCAACCTGGTTGAGAAACCCTCTGCATTGGACTGGATCACCCCCAAATCGCTGGGGAAGCGGAGCGGAACCAGACATACCTCTTATGGAGGTTAGGGATGAGCCGAACACCCCCCTGTTCGGTTCACACCAGAACATGCGAACAGGAAAAAAGTTTGTTGGAACACGCGAACACCGTTAAAGTCTATAGTACACGAACATGAATAATCAAAAGTGCTAATTTTAAAGGCTTATATGCAAGTTATTGTCATAAAAAGTGTTTGGGGACCTGGGTCCTGCCCCAGGGGACATGGATCAATGCAAAAAAAGTTCTAAAAACGGCCGTTTTTTTGGGAGCAGTGATTTTAATAATGCTTAAAGTTAAACAATAAAAGTGTAATATCCCTTTAAATTTCATAGCTGGGGGGTGTCTATAGTATGCCTGTAAAGGGGCACATGTTTCCTGTGTTTAGAACAGTCTGACAGCAAAATGACATTTCGAAGGAAAAAAGCCATTTAAAACTACTCGCGGCTATTACATTGCCGGTCCGACAATACACATAGAAGTTCATTGATAAAAGCGGCATGGGAATTCCCCACAGGGGAACCCCGAACCAAAATTTAAAAAAAAATGATGTGGGGGTCCCCCTAAATTCCATACCAGGCCCTTCAGGTCTGGTATGGATATTAAGGAGAACCCCGGCCAAAATTAAAAAAAAAAAAATGACATGGGGGTCCGCCTAAATTCCATACCAGACCCTTCAGGTCTGGTACGGATTTTAAATAGAACCCCGTGCCAAAAAACCCTCAAAAAAAGGCGTGAGGTCCCCCCAAAAATCCATACCAGACCCTTATCCGAGCACGCAACCTGGCAGGTCGCAGGAAAAGAGGGGGGGACGAGAGAGCGCCCCCCCTCCTGAACCGTACCAGGCCACATGCCCTCAACATTGAGAGGGTGCTTTGGGGTAGCCCCCCAAAACACCTTGTCCCCATGTTGATGAGGACAAGGGCCTCATCCCCACAACCCTGGCCGGTGGTTGTGGGGGTCTGCGGGCGGCAGGCTTATCGGAATCTGGAAGCCCCCTTTAACAAGGGAACCCCCAGATCCCGCCCCCCCGTGTGAAATGGTAAGGGGGTACCCTACCATTTCACTAAAAAACTGTCAAAAATGTTAAAAATGACAAGAGATAGTTTTTGACAATTCCTTTATTTAAATGCTTCTTCTTTCTTCTATCTTCCTTCATCTTCTTCTTCTGGTTCTTCTGGCTCTTCTGGTTCTTCCTCCAGTGTTCTCGTCCAGCATCTCCTCCGCGGCATCTTCTATCTTCTTCTCCTCGGGCCGCTCCGCACACATGGCATGGAGGGAGGCTCCCGCTCTTCTCTTCATCGTCTTCTCTTCTTCATCTTCTTCTTCATCTTCTTCTTTTCTTCTTCATTTTCTTCTCCGGGCCACTCTGCATCCATGGTGGCATGGAGGGAGGCTCCCGCTGTGTGACGGCGTCTCCTCGTCTGACGGTTCTTAAATAACAGGGGGCGGGGCCACCAGGTGACCCCGCCCCCCTCTGACGCACGGTAACTTGACGGGACTTCCCTGTGACATCACGGGGAATGCCACAGGGACGTCCAGTCATTTTTTGTATAATGTGAAAGATGGTGTTATGCCGAGTAAATATATACCAAACATGTCACGCTTTAAAATTGTGCACACTCGTGGAATGGCGACAAACTATGGTACGTAAAAATCTCCATAGGCGACATTTAAGAAAAAAATAATGGTTACCAAATTAGACTTACAGAGGAGGTCTAGTGCTAGAATTATTGCTCTCTGACAATCGCGGCGATACCACACGTGTGATTTGAACACAGTTTACATATGCGGGCGCGACTTCCATATGCGTTTTCTTTGCTGCTCGAGCTCACGGGGACAGGGGCGCTTTCAAAATGTTTTTTTTATTTTATTTATTTTTATTTTTTTACATTTTTTTTTAAATTTTGATCACTTTTATTGCTGTCACAATGAATGTAAACATCCTTTTGACAGTAATAGATGGTGCGGGCATCATCCCGGTATAACCCCTTAAAGCCGAGGCCACATATCTGCGTACGCTCGGTGGGAAGTGGATATAAATAAAATTAGCAAACATTGCACATATGTCTATTTAGACTATGAAGTGTCAATCCCAATTGACTTGCTATTCCCTTAAATTGTGGTTTCTAACAAGGAATGTTGCAGAGATGGATATCCAACGCGTTTCAAAATTGTTATGAATCTTCTTCAGGATATAATACTACTTCTGAAAAAAAACAGCTTGTATTAATAAAACATTACTACAAATTCATATCTATAAATGTGCATCTAATTGATCATTGAATATACACTTACAAAAAATGTGCATATTTGGCGAAGGCATTCCTCCAGAAAAACATGGATGTCCTATCATGGCCATTGAAGGCCTACCCCAAGTGGATGCCAAGTGTTCACGTCCAGAAAATGACAAATATGAATTGCCTTAAAGGCATTGAAATATGGGTACTGTGGGTTGGAAAGAAGCAGAAAAGGACGATAAATCCCCGGGACGAAAATAAGTCTCGATTCCAGAGGAAAAGAGGGTCAGCCTGGAGTGTTATTCCCAATAAGGCTTGCCCCATACTTAATAAAAAAATTGCTTACTTGAAGTGTCTTATAGATCAAAGACAGCCAGATCCAAAGATCCCATATTGAAGTGTTGAAGTAGCCCAAAAGGGATTCCGAAAATTGGCAGTCCGGGAACAGGAGACAGTGTGGTTCCACAGTGAACAAACCAGGGAGGAATGGCACCGAAAGACGCAATGACGTCCCTGATATAATGCGCATGCGCGGGAGGAAGTGACGCGATATGCGTCGTATAGCGCGGCCGCATCACTATCGCTTCTGTGCAGATGGCAATACAGATGCGGAGGTGACGCAGCACACGTCAATAGACGCGGCCACGTATCCTCCGCATAAGCCAACCTATATAACATCCGGTCCAACATAGTTTATCTTATGGCAGTACCACTATATATGGGCAAAGGTTTGTGAGGAGTTACATTCTCTCCAACATAACGACGATATCTCTAACTGAAACATATGTGCTCTAACAGGAATCGCATACAATCTCATGAACAACGTAAAACACATCTGTACTATTTTCATACCAATTATTTAAAAAAAGCATGCTGACTTATGTTTGCTTTCTGACCTTCACTGAGCGTTATATCTCTACCACAATTGTCATTTGAATCATTTATTCATTTGGAATTGGCCCCAATTCACCACAGGCAGCACCCACCCCCTGGGCCCCCTGGCACTAAGCACAATCTGTACATACCAAATACATTTTTTGGGCACAATCTGATAGTCACCGTGGGTGGCTGCAGCAGGCAGGGTCCAGACCATGGACCGTCAGCAGCAGAGGCACTGAGAGAGGCAGGCAGCGTGCGTGACCAAGCTGCCCAGGGTGGCTCTGCGTCCTGCCCTCCTAGCTCCTGTGAAGGAAATGGCGGCTGGCAGGAAATGGCCTGGAGGTCATGCTTTTTATGCACGTCCGACATGTCGTACTCCATGACTTCACACGCTGCTCTGCCCCACTGCTGCAAAGCGCAGTTGCAAAGTAGGCTGAAAGTCTTTTTTTTTTTTTTTTACAGCAGCTGACGTCCATTGGCAGATTTTCCCAAACTGTGCTTAAATTTATGAACCTATTTAAGGTATCGCACAATCATTGAATTCAAAGGTTAAGTTTACCCTTCATTAAAATGTTACATTTTACACCTGTATTTAGGGAGTAACATGTTACAATGCACCAGTCCCCGCACCTACGGTCATTCCCGTGTCGCAATTTTAACAGCTTCCGGACCACCCACGTACATTTACTGCAGCAGGGTGGACCTGGTGAGCAAAATCACGCACCTGTGCGTAATTTTGTGCATGCGGTTTAGGGGCGCGCAACCCACCGGTCATTCAGAAGAGAAGCAGAGCAGTGGTGTGCCGATGTAATCAAAGCACAACGCTTCTCCGTCAGGGAGGAAAAGAGCGAGATCGTGTTTCAGCTAAGGTGAATCACAATCTCTCTTTTCCTCTAGTGAATTCACCCCCCCACAGTTAGAAAGCACCTCCCAGGGAACACATTTAACCCCTTGATCGCCCCTGGTGTTAACCCCTTCCATGCCAGTGTCATTTGTACATTGATCATTACATTTTTTTATAGCACTGATCACTGTATTGGTGTCACTGGTCCCCAAAAAGTATCACTTAGGGTCAGATTTGTCTGCTGCAATGTCGCAGTCTCACTAAAAATTGCAGATCACCGCCAGTAAAAATAAGAAAATAAAATAAAAGTCCATAATTCTATCCCGTAGTTTGTAGATGCTATAACTTTTGCGCAAACCAATCAATATACGCATATTGGGATTTTTTTTACCAAGAAATATGTAGCAGAATACATATTGGCCTAAATTGATGAAGAAATTTGTTTTTTTTTGCATATTTTTATTGGAGATGTGTTTCATAAAAAAGTTAAAAATATTGTTTCTTTTTCAAAATTGTTGGTCTTTTTTTGATTATAGCGCAAAAAATAAAAACCACAGAGGTGATCAAATAAAACCAAAAGAAAGCTCTATTTGTGGGGAAAAAAAAACTACATCAATTTTATTTGGGTACAGCGTCACACGACGTGCAATTGTCAGTTAAAGCGACGCAGTGCAGTATTGCAAGAAAATGGCCTGGTCTGGAAGTGGGTAAAACCTTCCGGGGCTGAAGTAGTTAAAACAGCATGTCTATGTAAGGCTCTGCCCATACAGCCATGTCATTCACTCACAGGAATCTGTGAACTAATGAACTACAAGTCCCATCTTCCACTGCAGCTGATGGCTTGTAGTTCTCAATGAACTTCGAGGGGGCTGGTGAGCGCTCTCATATTTTCATTGACATTTCCTACAGCTTTCAGTAAGAAACTCCGTACAGGGGTACAGGCAGAAATCCATGGGCAGTGTCTGCAGGATCCTGACATTGCACCTATGATCTGCTGACAGCGGGTGCAATGCTCTGCAGGCGCCTGAGAAAAAAATAAAAAATGCAAATTTTTTTATCTGCAAAAACATGTGCATTTGTTTTAGTTTTGTTTAACCACTTGACCTCCAGAAAGGTTTTACCCTCTTCAAGACCAGGGCATTTTTTGGTTTTCCAACATTGTACGCAAATTACATTTATATAATTTTTTTTCATACAACTAGAGCTTTGTATTGGAAGTATTTGACCACCACTGGGGTTTTCTTTTTTTTTATATGAAAAAAAACCCAAGCATTTTGAAAAAACAATATTTTCTACTTTCTGTTGTACAAAATATCCAATAAAAAAAATCTAATTTAGCCATAAATTTAGCCCTAGATGTATTCTGCTACATGTCTTTGATAAAAAAAAATCCCAATAAGTGTATAATAATTTGTGTGAAAGTTATAGCATTTACAAACTACGGTGTATATATACTGGAATTTAGGCCGCTATAGGTGCTATACTGTAATTGCGGTGATCAGCGTCTTATAGTGGGACTGTAATAGGGCGCCGGGCAATCTGGTGCTAACAGACACTGGCTGGGAGGGTCACTGACTGACACTGGTGTCACTAGTGACACTAATACAGTGATCGATAATGCTGTACACTGACACTGTACTAATGACACTGCCTAGGAAGGGGTTAACTGTGTGCCTAACAATGTGTAATGTGTGCTGCTTTAACTTTCTATTCTGGCTGTTTTTTCTCCTTGTTTTTCAAGGAGAAGAAACTGCCAGATAGCTATTCCTATGTACACAGAGTTCTGTGTATTGGTAAACACAGAAATCTGGGTGTGATTGAACACAGACGATCAGCAGGTTTCAGCCGAAATCATTGGCTGAAATCTGCTGCCAAATTCTTGCTGTGTCAAATAAAAGCTCCGGTTGTCAGGGAGCATGCACATGTGTGCCCCAAGCCTGGAAGCAGGCCAGCAATGTACATGACCGTGCCTGTACCTGCTGCCAGCTAGCAGTATGTTTACTGTGAGCAGTTGGCAAGTGGTTAAAGGAGCTGGGCATTTTCATGTTTTATTTTAAAGGAGAAGTCCAGCCTGAGCTCATTTGGCTGGGCTTCTCCTATGGGTCACAGGAGTGCAACCCGTTTTGCACTACTGTGACCCGTTTTCAGCATAGAGCGGTCTTAAGTCCGCTCTCTGCTGACGTCACTGGAATCAGCCCAGGTGCTGCATCATCACGACAAAGTTTGGATCTGCCAGGTGCCTGGACTGATGCCTGTCTCAGCCTCTCAGCGAGCCGAGGAGAGCCTGAGACAGCCGCTCCGCCCCCTCCACAGCTCAGCGCTCTAGTGAGCGTGGAGGGAGCAGAGCGGAGAGCTGCTGACTGACATGCAGTAGCTCTCTGCTTAGGGAGCTGAGTGAACCAAACCATCGGTGCTGTTTGATGGCTCGGTTCTCAGTGCAGAGGCAGCGGGGGACCAATGCTGTATCCACCTAGGTAAGTATAAAAGGGGAAACAAAAATACCATACTTATTTTAACTGCTGCCGACCAGCTCACGCTGATATACGTCGGCAGAATGGCACTCCTGCGCATACTGACATACCCATACGTCAGTCCGCAAAAGCAGGATAGCGGGCGCGCGCAACCCACCGCTCACCGCGGGAGTGTGCCAGCGGGTCCCACAGACTCTGTGGCACAAGACTAAGTCTCTCAAAGTCTTCAACCAATACAAATCTGCGCTCCAAAAATACTATTATTTCCTCCACACTGCCAAGCAGACCTATTTTACAACTCTTATTAACACCTTCTCATCCAGTCCCCATAAACTTTTTTCTACCTTCAACTCTCTACTTCGTCCTCCACCCACTGACTCACTCACTGCCCAGGAGATTGCTAATCACTTTAAAAACAAGATTGATACAATCCGTGATGAAATCTCCACTCTACAGGTATCTCCCCCAGTTAAGACCCTAGATCAACAGGTACAATTGACACTCCCCTTATTCAAATCTGCTACTACAGACGAAGTTGCTAAATTCCTTTCTAACGCCCACTGAACCACCTGCCTCCTGGACCCTATTCCCTCTCAAACACTACGGTCGCCTTCTGACTCTATCCTACGCTCTCTAACCCACATCTTCAATCTCTCCCTCACCTCTGGCATTTTCCCCAATGCTCTAAAACATGCACTAGTCACCCCCATACTTAAAAAGCCGTCCTTGAACCCTACCAATCTTAACAACCCACGCCCTATCTCCTTGCTCCCCTTTTCCTCTAAACTCCTTGAACGCCTGGTTTACAACCAACTGAGTGACCACCTCATTAAGAATAACCTTCTTGATCCCATTCAGTCTGGATTTAGCCCTCAACACTCCACAGAAACTGCTCTTTTAAAACTCACAAATGACCTACTAACTGCATAAACCAATGGACACTATTCTGTACTCCTACTTCTGGACCTTTCAGCTGCCGTTGATACGGTTGATCACCCCCTCCTCATCAAAAAACTTTACTCCCTTGGTCTCCGTGACTGTGCTCTTCAGTGTCTCTCATCCTACCTATCCCAACGCACCTTCAGTGTCACTTAAAATTCTACTTCCTCCACTCCTCTTCCCTTCTCCGTCGGGGTACCCCAAGGTTCTGTTCTTGGACCTCTTTTCAATCTACACCTCTTCCCTGGGTCAGCTGATAGCTTCTCACGGCTTTCAATATCATTTCTACGCTGATGACACACAAATCTATCTCTCTACCCCTCAACTCACTCCATCCGTCTCCTCGCGCATCACTAACTTACTAACAGACATATCTGTATGGATGTCACACCACTTCCTAAAACTCAACTTGTACAAAACCTAGCTTATAATATTTCCTCCCCCAATATTGCCTCTTCCCCTGACTTCTCTGTCAAGAGCCATGACATAACCATCCACCCATCCCCACATGTCAGCGTGCTAGGTGTTATCCTGGACTCCTTTCGGCCCCACATCCAATCACTTTCCAAAGCTTGTCACCTCAACCTCTGCAACATCTGCAAACTACGTCCCTTTCTAACCAAGGAAACCACAAAGCTCCTGGTTATCTCTTGCCTTGACTACTGCAACTCCCTCCTCATTGGCTTACCTTTAAATAGACTATCCCCCTTCAGTCCATGAATGCTGCTACCAGACTCATCCACCTTACAAACCACACAGTGTCTGCTACCCCTCTCTGCCAATCCCTCCATTGGCTGCCACTTGCCCAATGAATTAAATTCAAAATACTAACATCAAGTTACAAAGCCATCCACAACTCTGCCCCCAGCTACATCACTAGCCTAGTCTAAAAATACCAACCTAATTGCCCTCTTCTCCTTCCTCCCAAGACCTCCTCCTCCCATATCTGCCAGGACTTCTCCCGAGCCTTGCCCATCCTCTGCAATTCGCTACCCCAATCTGTCAGACTGTCTCCAAATTTATCCACTTTTAGGCGATCCCTGAAAACGTTCCTCTTCAGAGAAGCCTATCCTGCCTTCATCTAACAACTGCACTATTTTCTCCATTAGCTCATCCCCCACAGCTATTACCCTCCCTCCTAGATTGTAAGCTCTAAAGAGCAGGGCCCTCTGATTCCCCCCTGTATTGAATTGTATTGTAATTGTACTGTCTACCCTAATGTTGTAAAGCTCTGCGTAATATATAAATATAGTAGTATATAAATACTGTATAATAATAATAGTGTTTAACCCCTTCCCTGCTAGTGACATTTACACAATAATCAGTGGCAATTTTCAGCTCTGATCGCTGTATAAATGTCAATGGTCTCAAAATAGTGTCAAAAGTGTCCGATCTGTCCGCCACAATGTCGCAGTCCTGATAAAAATCGCAGACCACCACCATTACTAATAAAAAAAAAAAAAATAAATAAAAAAAATGTCATAAATCTATCCCCTATTTTGTGGACGCTATAACTTTTGTGCAAACTAATCCATATACGCCTATTGCAATTTTTTTTTACCAAAAATATGTAGAATACATATCGGCCTAAACTGAGGAAGAAATTCTTTTTTTTTATATATTTTTGGGGGATATTTATTATACCAAAAAGTAAAAAAAAAATGCTTTTTTTTCAAAATTGTCAGTTTTATTTGTTTATGGTGCAAAAAATAAAAACCGCAGAGGTGATCAAATACCACCAAAAGAAAGCTCTATTCATGGGAAAAAAAAGACATCAAATTTGTTTGGGTACAGCAGCGCACATTTGCGCAATTGTCAGTTAAAACGTCGCCGTGCCGTATTACAAAAAATGCTCTGGTCATTAAGGGGTTAAAGTCTTCCGGGGCTGAAGTGGTTAAACATTATACAATCACTGCTCCCTGACAAACTACTTTAACAAAAAAACATTTTTTGCATCGGAACATTTCCCCTAAGGCAGTGCTCACCCCCCCCCATGCCATTTGATCTACAGGCCCTTGCCTATGAGCTTTGAAAATCAGAACTGATTTTAAAGATTTGGCTCCCATTGACTTTAGTGGGGTTCAGAGCTTCGGCACAGTTTGGCACACCTTCATAAAGCAAACACAGATAAGTTCTGCTCATTCCTACTCCTGATGATGTGAGGCAGTATTTTCCCCTGGATAGAGAATTCCTGAACAATTGGTCTCCCTGTGAACTCTCTTGCCCTTTACTTTACAAAACATCTTGGCGCCTTAGTGAAATGTAGGGACTTCTCTGATGAGCAGTGAGAGTTCTTAGGCCCAGTATGAGTCAACTGGAACTCTCTGCCCTCTTATGGCGGTGACTTTAGTTTGTGAAACCATGCCTCAAAAGATCAATTTTTTTTAAATTCAACTCTAAATCCTCAAGTTTTACAGCTTCTTAAAGTGAAACATTCACACTCACACAGCATTGACTATTTTTAATCATTATGCTGCTAACATTAGTAAATAGATAGGAAAGTATAACATATTTACTTGTTTTAAACTTTTGTTTTTACATTTCGGCAGTTACTTCCTGGTTTCCAGGCCTAGGCAAATAACATCATACATCCCAGATGCCTTCAGGAGGGAAGGAGAGGCTTTCTCAGCTAAGCATACCCTCCAGCTTGCATGCATGAGCTAAGAGTAGATGGATTCCAGGAAGTAAATGCTATATGAATCATCTGTCCTTACTCAAGCCGGCCTGAAATGCTAGGAGGTGTTTTTCGAAGTGATTTCCCAGCAAAATAAAGTATGGAGACATGGATGGATGGATGAATTTGCTTTGAATGTTAAAAATGAATTAAATAGTGTTTTTGGTTTGTGGTACTCAGGTGCAGTGTAGTTTTGCTTTAAGCATATACAGTATTTCAGGATTATGTATTGGAGTACATAAAAAAAAATTAAAGACCTGGGTACAAGTTAAAAGCTGGATACAGAGTAAAAGCTGAAAGATGAACCTGAGCATTTAACTGAATGGTAAGGGGGGGACACTGGTAAAAGAGGGTTACGGTATTAAAAGGAAGGTTAAAGGAAGCAAAATGTGTGCTTCATATGGGAAAAGAATTTTGCTTTCCAACATAGTAGTACAGCAATCTCATTTTATTTTCAAAATGTAATGTATGAGAACTTGTATGAGCAATAATAACACACGTAACAATCACCAAAATACTTTGAGTCACAGTATGTAAACAAATAGTGCTATATAAAGTCTTAGGCCAATAAAGCTAATGTATAGCTTTGTCCAATCTGAAAAGAATGATGCACATGTCAGAATCATCTGATTTTCAAAGGGATTCACTCATCTCTACAAATAGTATAGTCATACAAATCAATTATGCAAAAAAAAATGCATTTTTATCTATTTCCAAAAATATGAACTAGTGATTCAACTAAATGTAAGGGGGATAAATCCCCCAAATATATATGTAAAAATAGAAAACTGTGATCTATAAATACATACATTGGCCAGCTGTTGAGGGGAGAGTTATGGTTTGGGATTTATATCTATCTTCACATCTAAGCTTCAAAGTGAGAGAAGCATTTTTAATAGAAAAGCTCATTCTATTTCTGGATTGTTTAAGCTCTTTAACCTTCTGTTGCTCTAATTCCAGTAATGAAATACTGACTGACAGCCGCTTTCTATTCGCCAGCAACAGCAAAAGTTTGGTTAGAATACTTAAATAAGCTTGCTATTAGATAAAATGATTACATTATTTACAAGAAGTGTATCTTTTTAAATAGTATGCTTACTATATAGTACATTACATTACTATTACTTGTCTAAATATACAGTATATTATATATAATACTTTGTAAAAATGGTAAAAAACAATGCATAAAACTTGTAGAGTGTAATTAAATGTGTGGTAGCATTTTCATGGTTAAAAAAATATTTTACACAGCCCTAATGCAATTCATTCCCATATTCCCCACAATATGGGAATAAATTGCATTAGGGCTGTGTAAAATACTAGTTTATTTTTTTAGACAATTTCTGAAAAGGGTAGCACTTTGAATTGTATAACACTTCACACATGGAGTTTAAATATGCTCTTACAGGAAGCACTTAATGTCAAAATTACATCTTAAAATTCTATTTAAAAAAATACATGTGATGCTAAGTATTAAAACATTATGAAAATGTTTCATTCATATAAACAATAATAATGTAAGCCATACATTATATAATACATTCAAACTTTTTTTTCAGATATACAGTATTGATATACAGTATTATTGTTTACAACTTGTAATAACCAGTTGCACTAAAAACAAAGCAAGCTTGTAAAACTGTATTTTTAATTCTCCTGAATATATACAGTATATAAAAATGTATTCAACCTACAGAGGTTTCTGAAGTTCATGAAACATTATTACCTGGGTTCCTAAATTGTGTAGCACCACAAAGATCAAAGATTTACATGGAAACTAGTAAAAACAACATTTCTATTTGATCACCCTATTTACCACAGCACCTCACTCTAGCAAGTAATACATAAAGACCCTAAAACCAGCACCACAAAATAAAATACTTATCTCAAATTCTAATGATACACTACATTACCAAAAGTATTGCCTTTACATGCAACTAATGGCATCCCAGTCTTAGTCCATAGGGTTCATTATTGAGTTGGTCCACCCTTTGCAGCTATAACAGCCTCAACTCTTCAGTGAAACAAGTTCCTGAAGCGCTCAAAACGGTCAGATATATGTGGATAAAACTGATACCCAGTGCAGCTGCCAACCACTGGAGAAATGGGAAGCAGGAATCAAAAGACAAAAAAGCAGCTCTCTATGTATGGGTAGGAGCCAAAATGATATATATATATATATATATATATATATATATATATATATATATATAATGCGTAAATGAACCATGGACTGGATTCAAACGTGGTTTATTGCACTGTAGACAGTTACCCAGCAAATTACAAAGGCTGTTGGTGCTGGTACAAAACTGCAGCAGATAATAAAAAGTATTTAGCTATGTAACTGTATTATAATAAAATTAAAAACTGTACCACCATGATGTCTGGATGAGAAGGGGTTAAATGCTTTCAAGAGGCCTGCCGGTCACTCGTAGAGAGAGATCATTCCAAAGCACATGGGAACAGTATTGTCTTGATGGAAGAAAGTGGGGTGATGGACTGCCTCTTGCTTCTGACGTGAGGTCAGGTACTGCCAGAATCCAGAGGAATACCATGCTGAACATACTCATACTAAATGTAAAAAATAATAATAATAAATGTATTGAAATACAAAATCTATTAAAAAATAATACATATGAAAAAAATGAAAATTTAAATAAAAATAAAAGTGAATAAATAATAATAATACGTAAAAATAAAAAAGTGGAAAAACATTGTTGTATATACACCACTGATGTTAACGTTTGGCATATGTGTATATCCACATGTCCGGAAGAACAACATCTCCACGACACGTGTAAAAAACGCACACGCATATATATATATACACATATGTCTATGTACACATACGTGCACAAGCAATGCTCCCATGGCACATACGTATAAAGAATAAAAAAACATAAAACGCACATATGAGCAAAAAAAAGGAAAAAAAGAAAAAAGTCAGTCACGGACAGATTAATAGGGTTATGTTACAAAACTGGGCAGGTTTTTGAGTGGAAAGTGCACCCGAACATCTAGCCTTTAAAGATCTCACCAGAAACAAAGACATTATTGTCAAACAGGCTGGCAAAGGTGGTAGTTTAGTGGTGCAAAATAAATCGGACTACCTCAGGGAGGCACATCGGCTCTTGACCAACAACAATACCTATTTGAAACTTCTCTCTGATCCTCTTCCTTATTATCAGTCGGAACTTGTCACGTTAGTTGAAGCGGCCTGGAAAGAGGGCATACTAAATAAGAAAGAGAAACGTTTTTTGTTATCTGCAGTATGTAGCACCCCCTATTTTTATCACCTTTCCAAGGTGTGCAAACCCCTAGTGGATCCTCCGGGTAGACCAATTGTAGCCTGTATGAATAGCTTCACCAGCGGCCTATCGGTATATTTAGATTTTTTGCTACAGCCCTTGGCTTGTCAACTTTCATCTTACATCAGGGATTCTAGTCATGTCATCGAAGTTTTAAAAGAGTACTCTTGGCAAAAGGGTTATTTGTGGGCATCTTTAGACGTTGCCTCATTATATTCGGCTATACCCTATGACGTTGGACTTGCTGCCGTGCAATACTTCCTCACCAAGAATGGAGAGATGAACTCTACACAGTCTGAGTTTGTTTTAAATAGCATAGATTTATGTTTACTGTATAAATATTTTACTTTTTTGGCTCAATTTTACCTCCAACATAAGGTGATAGCCATGGGAGCAAATTTTGCCCCAGTTTATGCCAACCTTGCCATGGGGTATTGGGAGGAGAAGCATATCTGGGCCAACAAGCCCCTTCTCTGAGCATATTGTCTTCTGTGGACGGTATATTGATGACCTCCTGCTCATTTGGAGTGGTGGCCCAGACGTGTTCTCCTCCTTTGTTACCCATTGTAATACCAACGCACTGGGACTAGCTTTCACACATGTGTTAGACCCCATGGAGTTGGTGTTTTTGGACCTGGTCCAATCCCACGACCAGCATAACATCGTTACCCATAATCATACTAAATCCACCAGTGGCAGCTCGTATTTACACTACGATAATTACCACCACCCAACTTGGAAGAATAACATCCCCAATGGGCAATTTCATAGATTAAGGGGAAACTGCACAAGAGTGGAAGACTAGAATATATGTGAAAAGAGTTCATAGAGACACTTAGTCCAAGACTCTTCCCTTTCTCACATCATTACCCTACCAAAAAAATAAAGATAATCATATCAAGGAAAAAAAAAACATGGCTAGATTCGTGTCTATTTTTAATACCAAATACAGGACCATTTCAAAAATTATCCAGAAACATTATAACATTTTAAAACTCAATCAACGCTTGGCCCCTTTGCTGCCTCCTGAGCCACAAATTACATTCAGAAAAGCACGTACTATAAAAAACATTATTGCCCCGAGCAAGTTAAAAAAAAAACAATGATAGACCATTTTCTTATATTAGGACATATTTTAACAACAGAACAGGTATTTTTCAATGCCTGAAAAGAGGCTGCCTTACATGTCAATTCATTTCTCACGGCTGTTCTGAGATTACCTCCTTGGTACCTCCTTCCAGATCAGGCAGTTCATTACATGTTCAACAGAATTTGTTGTTTATGTCCTACGATGCCCATGCAATCTATTGTACGTTGGTCGTACTATACATACCCTTCATACGAGAATAGGCGAACACTGTAGGTATGTTAAAAAAGATTTTGACAAACATATCGCTCCACGCCATTTCCTCCAGGCACACAGCAAAGACTTTCGATGCCTTGAGGTTTTGGCAATTGAGAGCATCCCTATGGGTACTCTGACTGTGAGCAAGAGGTTTTCCCTCCTTTGCAGGAGGGAAACTTTTTGGATCTATCTCTTGGGTTCTCTCATGCCTGGGGGCCTCAATGAGAAAACCACAGTGTCATGTGATCTTTTCTTACATGGCCCTTGTTAGACTGAGCAGGTTCATGTTTTGGCTTGTCTAAATATCAATTAATATTATTTTCACTGACTTATTTTTAGTATTATCTTTAGTTTTTAGTTCTTACTATAATATAAAATAATTCTCTTTTATATATTTATATATATATATTTTTACATACATTTATAATGTTTAAATGCATGTTTATATTTATTAATGTAGAGAATAGTATCATATAAATTGGGTGACCCACACGCATTGTTGCAATGACCCTTTATATTTTTTTTTTGGAATGTATTACATTCATTGCATTAACTTCATTGCATTAACTTTTTATTATATGCTTTGTTTTTCAACATAATCCTATTAATCTGTCCTTTTTTCTTTTTTCCCTTTTTTTTCCGCTCATGTGTGTTTTTTGCTCATATGTGTACATAGACATATGTGTATATATATTATATGCGTGTGTGTGTGCTTTTTTACACGTTTCATGGAGATGTTGTTCTTCCGGACATGTGGATATACACATATGGTTTTTCACAAGCCAAACGTTAACGTTAGTGGTGTATATATAACAATGTTTTTCCACTTTTTGATTTTTACTTAGAATTATTATTATTTATCCACATTTATTTTTATTTAAATTTTCATTTTAATTTTTTTCATATGTAATATTTTTAAATTGATTTTGTATTATAATACATACATTTACATTACATTTACATTTAAATTTTACATTTATTATTTTTTTTTACATTTAGTCTGTGTAGGTTCATTACGTGTGTATTAAGCAGCAGCTTTTTTATGTATTTTGTCTTACAATGGTACCTGCTTACACACGTTTTGTAACTCACCTTAGGGTGAGTGGGGTTAACAGCACTTAACAGGCTTGCTTTCTCCACCCTCTCCCCCTCCCACTTAATAGCCTCAAATTCCTTTAAATTCTCCTGTTGCCGTTCCCTTCATAGCTTTGATAAAGCGCATGCGTGCAAAACATATAAGCTATGGCAACCTTTTCAGCTTGCAGTCCACCACTACACCCAGGATCCCTGCTTCCGGAATAGCGCTGACATCATCTCGCGCGCCCGGTTCCAGTGGCTGTGCTCGGCTTCCCTGGCACCATCCTCCAGCGGTGGCAGACACACTACACCCTAAACAGCTTTTGGATTACAGAGGTCAGTTCAAGCCATCATCGCAGCCAGCCAGTATCTACCTGCTCACACGTTATTCCTCTGGATTCTGGCAGTACCTGACCTCACATCAGAAGCAAGAGGCGGTCCATCACCTCATTTTCTTCCATCAAGACAATACTGTTCCCTACACGCTGTCCAAAATGTCTTGGTATGCTGTTGCCTTAAAGCGGTAGTAAACCGTGGCTGTTGTAAAAAAATAAATAACATTTTCAATTCAATGACATAATGTGCTAGTATGCATTGCATACTAGCACATTATGAAATACTCACCTTGGAATGAAGCCCTCAAGCTCTGTGCTGTCACCGCTGAGAGCGCTGACATCTTCCTCCGGTCTTTCTTCCAGGTTTGCATGCTCCGGCTATGTGATTGGAATGCACGCGGGAGCCAGTGGTTCCGGCATGAAGCTCTGAAGGTCTGGCAATTAGGGATGAGCTTTGTGTTCGAATCGAACGCATGTTCGACTTGAACATTGCCTGTTCGGTCGTTCGCCGAATTCCGAACAATATGGGCCATTTGCGCCAAATTTGAGTGGCGCGTCACGGCCCATAATTCACTGCGGCATCACAGTGCATTGCTGGCTGATGATTGGCCAAGCATGCACTATGACCCACATGCTTGGCCAATCACAGCGCCGTCTGTACAGAGAGCCATAATTGGCCAAAGCCAGGGTAAGGTGAATATTACCACTGGTCCAGCAGGCATGAACAGGGACGTTACTTATCTTTCACCGCGCACTGGGTGACTCTTCTGGCAGCTGGGAAGGATGCAGGACAAGGTGCAGTAGTGTTGGAGGTTGTTCTGCCACCACGCCTCCAAAATACTACTAGTGGTGATTCTGCCACATCTCTCTCCTCCACCCCCTCCTCTTCTTCTTCCTCCATGGCCTCTTCCTGTGCTGATTTGACTTCGGAACCAGCGGTGCTCCGTAGGCGTTCAAGGGGCTATGCAAGCACGCAGGGCAAAAGATGCCATGCGGTACTTGAGCTGGTGTGCTTGGGGGACAGGAGCCACACTGGGACAGAGATTCTGTCAGCTCTGCAAGGGCAGGTTCAGAGGTGGTTGACGCCATGCCAGCTTAAGGCAGGTATGGTGGTTTGCGAAAATGGCACCAACCTCCTCTCCGCCCTCCGACAGGGACAACTGACCCATGTACCCTGTTTGGCTCACGTCCTTAACTTGGTGGTGCCGCAGTTCTTGGGCAGGTACCCGGGCTTACAGGATGTCCTGAGGCAGGCCAGGAAAGTCTGTGTGCATTTCCACAGGTCATATAATGCCAGTGCTCGGCTGGCTGACCTCCAAAAGCAATTTAACCTGCTCAAGAACCGCCTAATCTGACATGCCCATCAGGTGGAACTCAACGTTGGCCATGCTGCATTGGCTGCACATGCAGCAGTGGGCCATCAATGAGTACCTGTGCGACTATGGCACCAGGACAGGGTCAAGGGAGCTTGTTTTTTTTTCCCCACGCCAGTGGGCCATGATCAGGGATTCATGCACTGTCCTGTGACCATTTGAGGAGGCAATGAGGATGGTGAGCAGTGACAGTGCATGCATCAGTGACACTGTCCCCCTTGTCCACCTGTTGGAGCACACGCTGCGTGGAATAATGGACAGGGCACTTGAGGCAGAACAGAGGCAGGAAGAGGAGGACTTCCTTAGCTCTCAAGGCCCCCTTTATCCAGACAGTGTTCCTGCATGTCCGCCGATCACACAGGAGGAGGAAGAGGAGGATTGTGTCAGCATGGAAGTGGAGCCTGGCACTCAGCATCAGCAGCAGTCTTTAAGGGATCATTTACAGTCCCAAGAAACCCATGGACTTGTACGTGGCTGGGGGGAGGTGGCTGTGGATCATGTCGTCCTTAGTGAACCAGAGGACTCCGGACCGAATGCCTCAGCAAATCTACGCTGCATGGCCTCCCCGATCCTGCAAAGCCTGCGGAAGGATCCTCGTATTCGTGGTATCAAGGAGAGGGATCAATACTGGCTGGCAACCCTCCTTGATCCACATTACAAGGGTAAGGTTGCAGACCTTATCTTGCCATCACAGAGAGAGCAGAGGATGAAACATCTTCAGGAGGCCTTGCAGAAAGGTCTGTGCAATGCATTCCCAGAGACTGGGAGGTTACAAACTCCTGTTCCTGCACAACGTGTTGCTGAGGCTTCGGTCAGTCAAAGAAGGAGCAGTGGAGAAGGTGGCCATCTGACCAATGCGTTCAGACAATTTTTTAGTCCGCAGCCCCAAGGAATGATCGGTTCCAGCAACCATCGCCAGCGTCTGTTTTACATGTTGCAGGAATACCTAGGGGCAAGATCTGATTGGGCACCTTTCCCACCGAAAAATTCTCTGGGTTACTGGGTCTTGAGGATGGATCAATGGCCAGAGCTTGCACAGTATGCAATTGAGCTACTGGCCTGTCCTGCATCCAGCGTTCTTTCGGAACGCACATTCAGTGCTGCTGGAGGTTTTATAACCGATCACAGGGTGCACCTGTCCACCGACTCGGTCGATCGACTGACCTTCATAAAAATGAATCAGTCTTGGATCACCACCAGCTACCAAGCACCTGATGCTGATGTAACCAAATAATTTTTTTTGAAATGTCAGATCCCTTCAAGACTGCCTATGCTGATGCTGAGTGACTATCCTGTTATGCTGAGTGACTATCCTCTTCCTCCTCAATGATCATGCTGATAGCTTGTAAGAATATTTTTGGTTCTGGGCGCCGCCACCAGTGGCTAAGGCCCAATTTTTCAGCCCCTGTTTAACAGGGGCGTGTAATTACAATTTTTGATGCAATATTTTGCAAGGAGGGTTTGTTGCTGCATTCAACTAGAGTATTTGTGGGGGGTTGCAGTGTTGTGGCACCAGCACCAGTGCCTAAGGCCCAATTTTTCTGCCCCTGTTCAACAGGGACATGTAATTACAATTCTTGATCTAATATTTCACAGCAGGGCCCATTTCTGCGCCCACCAAGAGTAACTGTGAGGACTTACAGTGTTGTGGCACCACCACTACCACCACCAAAGGCCCAATTTTTCTGACCCTGTTCAACAGGGGCATGTAATTACAATTCTTCATTTAATATTTCACAGCAGAGCCCGTTCCTGCGCCCACGAAGAGTAACTGTGGCAACACCAACACCTAAGGCCACAATTTCTGCAGAGTATATAGGGCAGGCCCCTACTTTCAAACATCCAACTTACAAATGACTCCTACTTGCAAATGGAAGGCGACAACAGGAAGTGAGATGAAATCTACCCCTAGGAAGGGAAATTCTCTTCTGTAAGAGTTAATATGGGAAAAACGTGTCTCCTCTCCACTGATGCTTTATCACCAATCCTTGTTTCACTAAAAAACCCAAATTGTCAAAAAACATTTGTCATTGGGACAGAACGTGAGATATAATCATCTGAAGAGGTGCACAGACAGCAAAACAAATGTCACAGGGGTGATAACCCTTCCCTATGTTTTCCAAAAAGCTTAAAAATAGATAGCTGGAGCTACACTTTAAAAATGTACCAGTTCAAAATTACAAACAGATTCTACTTAACAAACCTACAGTCCCTGTCTTGTTTGCGCCGCCTGTATACTGCTGTTCAGAGGGCCTGGGGCCCCACGCCTTTCCTTTTTTTAATTTGGATGTGGGGTTCCCCTTAATATCCATACAAGACCCAAAGGGCCTGGTAATGGACTGGGGTGGGTACCCATGCCGTTTGTCTCACTGATTTTCATCCATTTTACCGGGACCGGACATTACATTAAAGCTGTAAGCAGTTTTAAATGACTTTTATTACTTTAAAAATGTCATTTTGTGCAGGGACTGTTCTAAGCACGGAAAACATGCGCCACTTTACAGGCATACTATAGACACCCCCCAGGTACAATATTTAAAGGAATATTTCACTTTTTTTTTTTTTCACTTTAAGCATCATTAAAATCACTGCTCCCAAAAAAAGGCCATTTTTAAAACTTTTTTTTGCATTGATACATGTCCCCTGGGGCAGGACCCGGGTCCCCAAACCCTTTTAAGGACAATACCATGCAAATTAGCCTTTAAAATTAGCACTTTTGATTTCAACAATCGAGTCCCATAGACTTCAATGGGGTTCTAACGTTCGTGCGAATTTTCGGTCCGTTCGCAGGTTCTGGTGCGAACCAAACCGGGGGGTGTTCGGCTCATCCCTACTGGAAGGGTATGCTGGACCTTCAGAGCGCATGCATCGGTGACTGGTTGCATCCAGGAGGAATATCTCCTAAACTGTGAACGTTTAGGAGATATTAATTTCACCTACAGATATGCCTTATTATAGGCTTACCTGTAGGTAAAAATGACCAAGCTGGGTTCCCTTCACTGGAACTAAGGGTCCAAGCCTAACTCCTGAAAAACAACCCCACATCATAATCCCCCCTCCACCAAATGATTTGGACTAGTGTACAAAGCAAGGTCTATAAAAACATGCCTGCCTCCTGGTGAGGTGATCTTGAGGATTGCAACCTGGTACTAATACACAATTAAACCCATCTCCACTATCAGGAGTTCTGGTGAACACTGCTTAGTACTTAGACTCTGCAACTCAGGTGGGCCTGCGTTATTTACCAAGATGACCTGTTTGTATACCTATCCTACTGGTAAACGGGAGTCTTTCTACTGCTATAGCTACTGGTCTTTGAGCCTGACCCCTACCCTGGCTTGATTAGTCTTCATTCCCTACTAATTCATCATAAAAGTAAACACTAGGTATAAACACTTTCAATGTTTTTAATAAGTCCTTTATTAATCACTTCAATACCGAGCACTTCCACTGATTTCCTGCCCAGGTCAATTTTCAGATTTCAGTGCTGTCACACTTTGACAATTACTCAACCATGCAAAACTCTACCCAAATTTATTTTTTTAACCTTATTTTTCTTTTTAGAAAGAGAATTTTTTCTTTTGGTGCCATTTAATCACTGCTGGGTTTTGTTGTATCCGTTTCTAAATAAATGAAACAAGATTGCAATATTGCCAAAGTTGAGTTCCACCTGGTGGGCATGTCACAAATCAGGCAGTTTACGGGCAGGTGGAACTTCTGCTGAGTTTCATCCAACCGAACACTGGCTGTACATGACCACCTAAAATGGCTATAGACTCTACTGGCCTGCCTTAGAAGATCTTGTAAACCTGAGTACCTATTTAAGAAACACTGCATCACCAAACTGAGAACATATGCCAGGCATGGCACATGAGTCAACTTTCCCTGTTGAAGGGTGGACTAAAGGCTAGTGCCATTATCCCATACCACATTCCTGGCTCAAAATTCTGTGGTGTGAACCACCTCTGGGCCTGCCCCTGCAGAGCTAAAAGAATCTCTGCTCCGTTGTGGCTCCTGTCCCCTAGACAGGCCAGCTGAAGCACTGCATGGCATCTTTTAACCCCTTGAACGCTTAGGGTTACTGGTGGTTCATAGGACAATTCAGCAGTGGAGGGAATGGAGGAGAAGGAAAAGAAGAGAGTGGAACTGACAAATCTCACATCATCACCAATATGGAAAGGCAGAAGTTGTAAAGCCAGTAATTTGGACAAGTTGGAATTTAGATGCTTGGTGTGTGGATGGCAGGGACTGCATTTATTTTTCGCACAGCAGCTGGGGCAGATAAATTTGCTTGCTATACTCTACAGCTGGTGGTGTGCTGCTGGCAGATGTGTTGCAAGGACCTGTGACACCCTTTGCTATACCATCATCCCTGTCAGTGGAGGCTGCTAAGAGGTCATGAGATATAGTGGGGGTAGATATGAAAGGTGACGAGGAGAAGAACTGTGTCCCCTTTTGTGTGGCTCTCAGGTGCTCTTGCCAAAGGGCTGGGTGGTGGGAGGTTAAATGCCTTTGCAAGCATGTGGTACCCAAATGACTGGTGTTTTTGCCAATGTAGAAAGAAACAGGAAGCGCCAACCTCAGTGTAGTTAAATGCACAATTTATTCCAAAGGATAAAAAACACTCACATGAACAAGATGTAAAAAGAGTTGATCTGGTGCTTTGCAGAGACCCTCAAGTCCATCTCACGGACATCGCGCTGCATTCAGGGAGCACAGATGTTGTATGTGCTGTGTGTGGGCTGAATGGCATCCTAGGAACCAGGAAGAACCACTGTGGAACACAAGGAGACAGCCAGGAAGCACTAGAAGGGATGGGCTGACTGGATAAACTGGCTACGTGCTCCTTTTCAAAGCCACCATTTGTTGTTTTTTCTCAATTTTTTCCCCCCTCTCCCCCTCATCATAGTTTTGCCACCTCAATGATTTGTAAAGGGTTTTTATCATTTTTAAGTATTTTAATTGATTTATGCTCCACAGGTATCATTGTTACCATCCACAGGGCTGTTTATTTTATATTATTTATGGTTATTCCTCTGTTTATTTTGTATGTTGCGCCAGCTTTTTAGCTTCTTTTCTGGTGTTTTTGCCGCCCTTGATCTGCTTGCGGCAGAGATTGCAAATTGCAAAAGTGCGATCCGCTGCACTTTTGGGAAGTGGGCCGGGAGATAACAGGTCCACAATCTGATGGAATATGGTGGCTGCTCTTTACTTTTCCATGATGGCTGCCTCTGGAGGACAGCCTGCCTCGTTGGGGTTGTGCCTCCCCCTCACTTTCCTCCTATGCTCCATCCGGTACCCAAGTCACATCAGTGACCTCATCATCATCCCCTCCATCCTCATCATCACTGGAGCCATCCTGGCAATACGCTGCGGCTGGGGTAACATGACTGACAGTTTGTTGTTTAGCAGTGTTTTTTTCTTCTCTGTAGGCTCATGTTACTCCCTTCCTCAACCTCAGAACCACCATCAGAACCAAGTAATGCCTGTGCATCGTCAAGAAGCAAGTGGCTGATGCTGTGTTCAAATACTTCAGCTGACTTCACAATGCATGATGCTGGGACTATGGCAGAAGTAGCTGTGGACAAGAAGGCAGAATAAGCCACTCTAGTGCTTCCTGGCTGTCTCCTTGTGCTCTCCTTGTTGGGCTCCCAGATATGAAGGGGGGGATTATTACCCAAATTTAATAGAAACTGGGAAATGTGTAATTGGATGCACTTTATTCAATGAAAATTGGTGTTTGGTGCACTTTAAATTGAGGACTGCCGCTGACAGAAATATAAAAACTTAAAAAAAATTAAAAAGGGGGAATAACAGTGTCGCAGTCATAAAAACTGCATCTGACAATTTAAAAAACTGGGCAGACATGGGACAAATAAAAGGGGGGGCACTGTACTGTATACAGCACTAAATGTTATGTGTTAAACACTACACTAAGACCCCATACACACTGTTAGATTTTCTGCAGATTTTTGTCTTCAGATTTACCCAAACCATGTAGTGCAAGGGCCTGCCTGATTTCATACAAATTGAAACTCTTATGCCCTGTACACATGATCGACAACAAAATCCATGGATTTTTTCCAACGGATGTTGGCTCTAACTTGTCTTGCATACACACGGTCGCACAAAGTTGTCGGAAAATCTGATTGTTCTAAACACGGTGACAGAAAACACGTACATCTGGACTATAAACGGGGCAGTAGCCAATAGCTTTCGTCTCTTAATTTATTCTGAGCATGCGTGGCACTTTGTGCATCGGAATTGTCCACACATGGTTGGAATTTACGCGAACGGATTTTGTTGTCAGAAAATTTTATAGCCTGCTCTCAAACTTTGTGTGTCAGAAATTCTGATGGAAAAAGTCCGATGGAGCCCACACACGGTCGGAATTTCCAACAACAAGCTCCGATCGCACATATTCCGTCGGAAAGTCCGACCGTGTGTACAGGACATTAACGTTTGACTTCATTTTATATGGTTTTGGTTAATTTGAAGACAAAAATCTGCAGAAAATCTAATAGTGTGTATGGGGTCTTACACTACACTCACACTCCACTATACTCTCTATACACTGACAGTCTACTGACACTCTACACCCAGTCACAATAACACACTAACACGCATGTAGAAAACAGAGCCGCACTCTATCTATTTCCACTCCAACAACACACTGTAAAAGATTTTTGTGGGAAGGAACCTTTTACATTGTGGGGTTGGGTTGTTTGTTGGACTTGGACTTTGTCCAATCATGGCTCTGACTGTGCTCTGTGCCCTGATTGGGCAAAGCCTGGCACCTGACCATTGGTCAGGTGCATTGCTTCATCCAATTGGGGCCCTAGAATGCACTGTGCAGCGCGCAGTGCATTGTGGGGTGGTTGGCGGGCTAACATCCCGCTGAGCGATCCACAAGTTCAGGTGTTCGCTAAGAATCTTTTTTTTATCTAAACAAGTTTGCTTTAAAGCATTATTAAACCCAAAACCAAAAATACTGTACACAGTATATTGCAGCTTAGCAATCATTAGATGTGGTGGCTGCATTAGTTTTCATTTGTAGGCTTTTTTCCCTCTATTTTCACCTGGTGATCTGGCCAGTAACATGTCTCTTGTATTACATTGCCTACACTCTGGATGAAGGAGTACCGGAAACACCTTTGGCCAGCAATATTGTCAGTCTGGGGGGGGGAGGGGGGAGTGTTGGATGTACTAGCAGATTTAGATACACTAAACCAGTGGTCATCAACTCCTGTCCTCAGGGCCCACTAACAGGCCAGGTTTGCAAGATAACTGAAATACATCGCAGGTGATATAATTTGCTGCTCAGTGATTGCAGTATTCTAGTCTGCATCTCCCCAAGGTAATACATAAAACCTGGCCTGTTAGTGGGCCCTGAGGACAGGGTTGATGACCACTGCACTAAACAAATTAAAGTTGAACCCCAGCTCACACTTTTTAAACAGTTACAGCAAACAGTGATTTTCCTTTTTGGAGAACGGTATTGCATATTTACATAAGCACCCCTGTGAGTGGCGAATGGTTTGTATCAACCCTCTAACTGATAAATCTACAGGTTGGCTTGTTCTTTTGAAAAACAGCAGACCTACTGGCTGGATCACCAGATGAAAAATAAAAGAAATAAAGCATAAAAGCGAAAATGAATGCAACCATCACACCTAAGAATTGGAAAGCTGCTAAATAATTAAGGTTTTGAAACTTTGTTGACACCTCAAGGTCAACCCGGACACACAGTCTAATTATTCCGTATAGGTTTTGTCGCACCAGGGCCTGCCTCAAGCCCCCCCCCCACACACACTTTTACCCCTGTCCTCGCTTCCATTTCCCTATTGTCTCCCTACTTTTCTTTTCTCTCCTTCTTTATTATAAATATAACTTCTTCCCCACAGTCAGATGTTATATCCTTCGACCAGATTGGCCCTCACATCTTCTTGAATAGATTAATACCATCTGCTTTTGTTGGATGATGGGATATTGGTGCCCTTTTTTTTGGCACTACATTGTGTTATATAATGGAAATGTGACATGCTTTGTACTACTTTTGCTATTGATGTCTGACTGCTATTTCTGTTACCTTATTTTGTTAATGATAATAAACATATTTGACTCTAAATAATTAAGGTTTTGGATTTATTAATATGCTTTAATCAAAATATAGCAGAAATGTCTATGTATCCTTCTTTTTTTTAATCTTAATTCACCCAATTCTGTAAACAATAAAAAAAAAAAAAAAAAAAAAATTGGTTTATGCCGACACGTTCAATATTACAGATTAGTTGATGGTGAACCCCTGAAGATATTTGCCCAATGTCCATATTTAGTTTTGCCTTCTTGTCAACTTCAAAACATTACACAGTACATTATTTTTAAAATATTTTTATTTCATCTGGAGTCCCCATTCGAATAACATGGCAAAATTAAAATTGAACAGTATTGTATAATGTGTTGCACTAAGTTCACTACATTTCATAGTTTTAAATGTTCTCTTTGTCTCTGCAGAACCTTGCAAAATTACAGAATTTCACTCTTGCTGGGAAGCACTTTAGCATAATTGCTTAAATGTTAGTTTAGTTAAGGGATTGAACTAGCTCTTAGTGCAGCGAAATTGTCTCTAGGGCAAATATGACCTACAAAACAAGCAAAGTGGAATAAAAGAATGCTGATGAATTTCAAATTGCTTGGCTACATCTGCTGTTCTTTGGTGAAAATTAGTTTATTAGACATATTTGAATGCAAGTAACAAACTGAGTTAACCCTCATCAGGGTTCTGTAACTTTATCTTAGTGCTGTTTTTCTAAAAATAAAACTGCAGGTTCAAACGTACAGCTTTGCTTCACTATGAAACTCTATATTGGCGGTCACTAAAATGTAGTTAAAAAATAACCAGGCAATTAAATACATAAGTACCTAACAAAAGAAGTAGTCCAATTTTATTCTAAAAATATAAAATAGTTATCCTACAGACAATGTTTCTCATGCCTGCTTGTTCTGCCTAGATCAGGTTGAAGGAGAACTTCAAATAAAGTTACTGAGACCTTGAGATTTAATTGTCCCTTGCCAGAACAACCTCCACCAGCCAGTTTAGATTGACTAGGAAAATAACTGCATTAAGACTAGAGAACATCATTTTCCTCTGTACTGCCTTAGCATATTGTACACATGTATATAGACAGCTGAATAAAAAGCTGAGTTCTAGACAAGCAGCTGAAACCTCATTTGGTACAGTGGTGCCACATTGCTGGCTCAATCCTGATAATCATATAATGTGTTGTGGTTGATTTGAGGTTAGCATTCACTCTTAGCGGTTGTCCTGTCCTTTTTTCTTTTGTTCTTTTTTTGCTGCAACGTTTTCCTTTTGATAAATTGGTGTTTTCTTTCAGAGAGGCAGTATTTTCATGTTTTCATTTATTTTGGAGGTCTATTATGTTTATATTTCATATTGATAGGACCTTTTTAAAGGGTAAGTTCACCTTTTTAGTAACATGTTACATCTGTATTTAGGGTGTAACATGTAACATGTTGCTAAAGCAGTAGGCAGGTGAATGCCCTTGTAGTTCATTGATTCTTTCTGCTCTTCCGTAACTGTCTGCCGTATGGAGGTATGCGCAGACAACTGTACTGAGAGTCTGCAGGAGCCTGGCATTGCACCTTTGACATGCAAAAAATATTCACATTTATTTTCTACAAAAGTGAACTTAGCCTTTTATTTAAAGCGGAGTTCCACCCAAAAGTGAAACTTCCGCTCATTTGTCTCCTCC
Source organism: Aquarana catesbeiana (assembly GCF_042186555.1). Lineage (NCBI taxonomy): Eukaryota > Metazoa > Chordata > Amphibia > Anura > Ranidae > Aquarana > Aquarana catesbeiana. The sequence goes on from NC_133328.1 coordinate 238,724,216, forward strand.
CTCCAGTGCAACATTTGGCACCTTTCAGGTAGGAGGGGAGAACGAATACCTGTCTTTGACAGGTATCCTATCCATACTACCAGGAGTCCGGGCTGTAGCAAATTAAGTCACAGCTCAGCTCCCTCCTCCTCCCTCCTCCTTCCCCCACTGCTGGACCAGTAGGAGAGCGCAGCGGCACTTTGCACATGTGCAGTAGGGACCCGTCGTGAAGCCGTAATGCTACACTGTCGGGTTCAGGGCCACCATCAGGGGTGCAGCCTATACAAGTATAAGGGGCCCAGTCCTTCAGGATGCCGGACTTCAACTTCAAGTTGGCACCTCTGTTTTGCTCTTTTCCTCCCCCTACACTAGTCCCAACTCCCGTTGGTGCTGCCTGCTGCACTGGCTCCTAACTCCCAGCCAGTGATGTGGGGGGGTGTCAGTTGGTCTGCTTGAGGGGCGCAGAAATTAGTACCCCCCCCGGAAAACCCCCACGCTGCTCTGTCCCCTCCAGCATGCCTAAACTTCACACCACACACATCCCTTCTCCTGCCTCTCTTTCCCTGCCTGTGTGCTGCTGCATCTGTGAAGGGGATGTGGGGGTGGGAAGATTAAGGAGCCGACAGCCACGTTGAGAGAAGTCACTGACTGAGAGCCCCGGGGACCATTTAAGTAAGTGAGCACTGTGACCAGACCCTCCTTTTCTCCCTCCTCGCTCTCTCCCTCCCCCTCCTTCTCTCCCCCCTTGCTCTCTCCCTGCCCCGTCTCTCCTTCCCCCTCCTTCTCCCACTCCCTCCTTCTCTCCCCCCTCTTTCTCCCCCTCATTCTCTCCCTGCCCCCTCTCTCCCCCTCCTTCTCCCTCCTCCTTATCTCCCCCTCCTCCTCTCCCCCCTCCTTCACCCTCCTTCTCTCCCTCCTCTCCCTCCCTGCCCCCTCTCTCTCCCTCCCCTCTCCTTCTCTCCCCCATCTCCTCTCCCCCTTCATCTCTCCCTCCTTCTTTCCCTATCGCGTTCTCCCTCCCCCTCCTTCTCCCTCCCCGCCTTCTCTCCCCCTCTCCCCTTCTCTCCCCCTCTCCCCTTCTCTCCCCCTCTCCCCTTCTCTCCCCCCCTCCTCCCCCCTCCTCTCTCCCTCCCCCTCTTTGTCCTGCCCTCATCCTTCTCCCTCCATCCCCTTCCTCCCTCCCCCTTTTCTCCCCCCCTCGCTCTCTCCCTCCCCCTCCTTCCCCCCTCCTTCCCTCCCCTCCTTCTTCCCCTCTTGCTCTCTCCCTGCCCCCTCCTTCTCTCCCTTCCCCTCCTTCTTCCCTCTCCTTCTCCTCCCCCCTTGGCTCCCCCTTCCCACTCATTAACTCCCCTCTCTCTCCCTCCCCCTCCTTCAACCGCCCCCTTCTCCCCCTCTCCTTCTCTCCCCCTCGCTCTCTCCCTGCCCCCCTCCTTATTTCCCCCCTCCTTATTCCCCCCTCCTTAATCCCCCCCTCGCTCTCCCCCTCCTTCTTCTACTCCCTCTACCCCCTTTCTTCCCCCCTCCTTTTCTCCCCCCTCGCTCTCTCTCTGCCCCCTCTCTCCCTGCCCCTCCTTCTCCTGCCCCTCCTTCTCCCCGCTCGCTCTCTCCCTGCCTCTCTCTCTCTGCCCCATCTCTCTCAATCCGCTTCTCCCCCTCCTTCTTTTCCCCCCTCACTCTCTCCCTGCCCCCTCCTTCTCTCCCCTCTCCTTTTCCCCTCCTTTTATCGCCCCCTTGCTCCCTCCCTGCCCCCTCTCCTTCTCCCCCCTCCTCCTCTCCCCTCTCTCTAATCCCTGACCTCTCTCTCTCCCCCCCTCCTCTCCCCCTCCTCTCCACCTCTCTCTCTCTCCCTCTCCCTGTCTTCCTCTCCCTGTCTCCATCTCCCTCCCCTCCCCTGTGTCCCCCTCCCTCCCCTCCCCCGTCTCCCTCTCCCTGCCAGCACTGGAAATAGCTTTACCCCAGTCTATTTATTAAACTCCCATCATCTACCCATAGATGTGATGTATAATAGTATAACTTTATTTGATGACTTTAATTAATAGTATAACTTTAATGACTTTATTAACTTAATCCACTTAAAATGGTATTAAATCCCAAAGAAAACATTTATTATATTGCAGCTTACCAATTATTAAATGCGGTGGCTGCATTTGTTTTCTTTTTAAACAAACCATTTAACACTGGCAGAGGTGCGTACAATGGTAAGTTTCCAATTATTTATAAAACACCTTTATCCCGAAAGGAAAAAAAATGTTTGCTGTAATTGATTATAAAGTGTGTCCTGGAGAATGGCTACTATTTGTTTAGTTTACCTAAATCTGCTAATACGTCTAACACTGTATTCCTCTCCACTCACAGTGGATTCGGTGGGACAGCCAGTGGGTGGACCCTGGGGAATGTTGGTGGTCAGGCCCGGGGGGCCCAGTCCTAAAGCTATGTAAGGGGCCCCAAAATTTCTGATGGCTGCCCTGGTCGGGTTCCCTTACAGGCAATGACGGCAGCACCCGACAGCTTATGGAAACATCAGCTGTGGTGCCGACATCGCTGAACTACGGTAAGTCTCCTATTATTAAAAGACAGCAGCTGCTGTATGTGTAGCTGCTGGCTTTTAATTTTTGCAGGGGTCGGCGGACCTCCTCTTTAAGTTAAGTTGCTTTTTTCACAGCAAGGCTTACCTTAAAAAAAAATATTGAGTCTTGTTTTAGGGGTTATCATTTTATGAAAATGATATATAATGTATTATTATTATGTTGATAGGAAACTTTTAATTGTTTCAGGAGTGGTAATTTTTTGTTTTAATTTCTTTTGGGTTTTTATTTTACATTAATACGATCATTTTATGTTTTGGGAAGCTCAGAGCAGAGCAGATTTTTGTTTACCATCTGTTCTGGTAACTGAAAACATAAAATTCATTAACCCCAATCCCCATATTAAAAATAAAAGCTAGGCCTACACTGGTAAGGCCTATTCTCTTTGATTAAAACTGTCCTGTTCTTTGTCTCTAGTAAATTGGGCCTAGCCATGCTATTTAAAATTGTCTTGCTGTTGCCCATTTTTACATTGTTGTATTTTTGCAGACTCTTAATTCTAGTAGTAAAACATCTGCCTATACTTTTTGATTAGTACATGTCTACCAATTCTCCCTTATTAAAATGTCCTGTGGTTGGCCAGTTTTACACTCCTGTATTATCTACGGTCTCTTTAAAATTAAACAGGAGCTCCAGGCTCCTGCAGAAAAAAATTAAAAGTCAGCAGCTACAAATAATAGTAGCTGCTGACTTTCAAAAGCGGAGTTCAACCCAAAAGTGGAACTTCTGCTTTAAGTACTCCTAGTCCCCTGAAATGCCACAATTGGCATGTCATTTTTTTTTTGGGGGGGGGGGGGGGCTGGGTACCTGGTTTGAAGTGGGACTTCCTGTCCCACTTCCTCCTTTCGACTTCTGACCGCCTAGGCGATTTCTAGGTGGCCCCTCCCAGCAATGTTCTGGGACATGTGACATGTCCCAGAACATTGCCTGGCCATTGACAGAGCGTGGCTCGCGCATGCACAGTGCACGCCCGGCTGTGAAGCCTTAACTGTCATAGCCAGGCACCCACACTCACAATGTCGGTGCCACAAAGAGGAAGGGGAGAGAATGGAGGCTTTGGGCGTCCACACCGCTGGACCGTGGGACAGGCGAGTGGCTGTTTATTAAAAGTCAGCAGCTATACTTTTTGTAGCTGCTCACTTTTAATAAACTCAAAAACCAGTGGAACTCCACTTTAATATTAGGACACTTACCTGTCCAGGAATCCAGCGGTGTCTTCACGCAAGCTGATTTTTCAATTGGCTATCGGATGCTGCCGCCACCATCTCCGCTAAGGAAAACCAGCAGTGAAGGTTTGCAGCTTCACAGCTGGTTCCCTACTGTGCATGTGCGAAGAGCTCTGTAAATGGGCCGGCTGTGGGGGAAGGAGGAGGGGGGCCAAACTTTCGGCTGAGTTCGTTGTGGTAAACTCAGCCGGAAGTGGGAGCCGGTACCTGTCAAAGCTCCCCCTCCCCCAAAAAAAGGTGACAAATGTGGCAGTGGAGGGGAGCTTCCTCTTTTGGGTGGAGCTCTGCTTTAATATTAGTTTCACAGAAATCGGCCAACAGTGGGCCAGTTTTGCATCAGCAAGAACATGGACAAACAGTCTCACTAAACTACTGGACAATTTCTATCTGTTGGTCAAGGCTGGCCCTTCTGTTCCCACCAATTCCAATAGCAGCATCTCTATACAAGGTGTGTCTATTAAATAACGAGACTGATTAAATAACTCACCATTATTTATATGTATTACAAATTTATTGCTTGTCCCCTTCAATATATTCCCCATTTGCACTAATACATTGCTGCAGTCTTGTTTTCCACTGGTCAAAAAAATGGAGAAAATCTATTTCTGTCAGCTGTTTCAACACATCCACCGTTTTCTTCTTTACAGCATCAACTGACTCAAACCGTGTTCCTTTAAGCACTGATTTAACTTTTGGGAAAAGATAAAAGTCGCATGGTGCTAAATTGGGCGAATATGGAGGATGTTCAAGTGTAGTAATGTGCTTGTCGGTCAAAAACAGCTTCACAGAAAGTGCTGTGTGAGTAGGTGCATTGTCCTGGTGAAGAATTAAACCATTTTCCCACAGTTACGACTGTTTTTTGCTGACTTTCTCTCAGCTTTATCAAAACGTCCTGGAACCCATTCATTTCAAAATTACACCCTTGATATCGAGTAAGCATTTGAAAACATTCTGTTGGTGTTTTGTGCAATTTTACTAAAAATTTCAAATTGACACGTTGTTCAACTTTTAAACGTAGTATTTTTTCGACAAACTACAGAAAACACAACCAAACTAAATAGCGACTCACAATCAACTGAACGTCGGAGTGTTGCTGCTTGTCATGCAGGTGGAAACATGTTCAAGGTCACCACGCATGCAGTTATAACCGGTTCTGACTGCTTTGTTTACCAGGTGAGATCACAGTCTCGTTATTTAATAGACATACCTTGTACATTACCAGTAGGGATGGGCTTGAGTTCGACTCGAACATTGAACAATTTGGGGTGTTCGCGGCAAATTCGAAAGCCGCAGAACACCCTTTAAAAGTCTATGGGAGAAATCAAAAGTGCTAATTTTAAAGGCTTATATGCATGGTATTGTCATAAAAAGTGTTTGGGGACCTGGGTCCTTCCCCAGGGGACATGTATCAATGCAAAAAAAGTTTTAAAAATGGCTGTTTTTTCGGGAGCAGTGATTTTAATAATGCTTAAAGTGAAACAAAAGTGTAATATTCCTTTAAATTTCGTACCTGGGGGGTGTCTATAGTATGCCTGTAAAGGGGCGCATGTTTCCCGTGTTTAGAACAGTCTGACAGCAAAATTACATTTCTAAAGGAAAAGTCATGTAAAGCTACTATCACTAGTGCCGGCTATAATGAATTGTCGGTCCGGCAATACACATAAAAGTTCATTGATAAAAACGGCATGGAATTTCCCCACAGGGTAACCCCGAACCAAAATTAAAAAAAAAAAATGTGGGGGTCCCCTTAATTTCCATACCAGGCCGGTATGGATATTAAGGGGAACCCCACGCCAAGATTAGAAAAAAAATGGCGTGGGGGTTCCCCTCAAAATCCATACCAGACCCTTCAGGTCTGGTATGGTTTAAAGGGGAACTCCATGCCAAAATTTAAAAAAATGGCATGGGGTCCCCCCAAAAATCCATACCAGACTCTTATCCAAGCACGCAACCTGGCAGGCCGCAGGAAAGGAGGGGGGATGAGAGAGTGCCCCCCCCCAACTGTACCAGGCCACATGCCCTCAACATTGGGAGGGTGCTTTGGGGTAGCCCCCCAAAGCACCTTGTCCCCATGTTGATGGGGAGAAGGGCCTCATCCCCACAACCCTTGCCCGGTGGTTGTGGGGGTCTGTGGGCAGGGGGCTTATTGGAATCTGGAAGCCCCCTTTAACAAGGGGACCCCCAGATCCCACCCCCTGTGTGAATTGGTCCACCTAAATTCCATACCAGGTCTGGTATGGATTTTCAGGGGGACCCCCACGCATTTTTTTTTTTTTTAATTTTGGTTCTGGGTTCCCCTGTGGGGAAATTCCATGCCATTTTTATCAATGAACTTTTATGTGTATCGCCGGACCGTCAATTCATTATAGCCGGCGCTAGCGATAGTTTTACATGACTTTTTTTTCCTTTAGAAATGTCATTTTGCTGTCAGATTGTTCTAAACACGGGAAACGACTCGAACATCGGCTGTTCGATTGTTCGAAGATCGGACATTATGGGCCGTCCGTGCCAAATTCGAGCGGCGCGTCACGGCCCATATTGCACTGCTTCATCGCAGTGCATTGCTGGCTGATGATTGGCCTAGCATGCACTATGACCGTCAGCGAGGAGAGCCATAATTGGCCAAAGGCAGGGTGCATTTGGCTAATTATGGCTCAGGGGGTTAAGTCCACGCCCCATACTATATAAGGCCGCTTGCAAGTCGACCGTGTGTAGTGTGTTGGTGGCGTTGTTAAGAGAGAGACAGAGAGAGGCAGAGAGAGTGTCATTTCATTTAGTTTGAGCAGGCAGGCGATTCAGTTAGCTGCAGTGTATATTTAGTATATATATGCATCCTGGGTTTGTATATATATATATATATATATATATATATATATATATATATATACTGTATACAGTTTAGCTAGATCTCACTGGAGACCGTTCCTGTTGTACTGTTTCTAATATACTTTAGGCAGGCAGCTGATTCAGTTAGCTGCAGTGTATTTCATATATATATTCAGTCAGTCTAGTATATATATATATATATATATATATATATATATATATATATATATATATATATATATATATATATCCACTGCATACAGTTTAGCTAGATCTCACTGCAGACCATTCCTGCTGTACTGTTTCTAATATACTTTAGGCAGGCAGTTGATTCAGTTAGCTCCAGTGTATTTCTTAGCTATATATACAGTCAGTCTAGTATATATAAATCCACTGCATACAGTTTACCTAGATCTCGCTGCAGACCATTCCTGCTGTACTGTTTCTAATATACTTTAGGCAGGCAGTTGATTCAGTTAGCTCCAGTGTATTTCTTAGCTATATATACAGTCAGTCTAGTATATATAAATCCACTGCATGCAGTTTAGCTAGATCTCACTGCAGACCGTTCCTACTGTACTGTTTCTAATATACTTTAGGCAGGCAGTTGATTCAGTTAGCTGCAGTGTATTTCATATATATATATATATATATATATATATATATATATATATATATATATATACAGTCAGTCTAATATATACAGTATGTATACACACTGTATACAGTTTAGCTAGATCTCACTGCAGACCGTTCCTGGTGTACTGTTTCTAATATACCTCAGGCAGGCAGTTGATTCAGCTAGCTGCAGTGTATTTCATATATATATACAGGCTTGCAAATATATAGTCTAGCCAAGCCTATACCTGACTGTAGGCCATTCCAGGAGTGTGTGTTCAAAGACACTTTCAGGCAGGCGACTCAGTGAGCTGGAGTTCATAAAATATATATCCACTGCATTGTAGTCCAGCCAAGCCTATATCTGACTGTAGGCCATTCCTGGAGTAAGTGTTCAAAGACACTTTCAGGCAGGTGACTCAGTGAGCTGCAGATCACTTTATATATATATATATACAAGCTTGTGTGTGTGTGTATATATATATATATATATATATATATATATATATATATATATATATAATCTAATCTATAATCTAATTGTACAGTATGTCTGGAATGCCACCAAGGAGAGGCAGACGCTCACAGGCCACTAAAAGAGGGCAAGCAGGCTCTGTGTCTACAGCCAACAGTGCTGGTCGTGGACATGGTGCATCCTCAGCACGTGGCCGCAGGGCACGCTTGTCCTTTTTTTCGGCAGCTGGCCGCGCTGAGCCACAACATGCAGAAGAGTTGGTAGAGTGGATGACCAAGCCTTCCTCATCATCCTCATCTTCTGTCACCCAAGCTCAGGGTACTTTGTCTGCCAATGCAGCTGCCAAATCGGCCTCTTCCATCGGCTCAATGTCATCAGTCACTCCTTCCCTAGCCCCACCATTATGCCCTGAGGAGTCCCCTGAACTGTTCGACCACAGTGTAGGGTACATGCTGCAGGAGGATGCGCAGCGTTTTGAAGGCTCTGATGATGGTACCCAGGTTGAGGATGAAGGCAGTAACATGAGAGGGGTGCCCAAAAAGAACAAGAAACTGGCAGTCATGTTCCCCCAACTGCAGCATACTGCCAGGTTTGCTTCAGTGGCGAGGAGGAAGGGGATGATGAGGTACCTGACTCTATGTGGGTGCCAGATATTAGAGAGGAGGAGGAGGCACATCTCCAATGAGGCAGGATGCCCTCCAGGGGCCAGCTTAAGGGCAGGCAACCGACTGCATCACACCGTAGAGCTCCACATGTGCAGGGCGCTGCTGACTCTGCACGTTTTTCCAAAAGTTCTTTGGTGTGGGCCTTTTTTGAGACATGTGCAGCAGATCGCACCATTGCTGTTTACAGCATATGCCTGAAGCGTATCAAGCTTGGCCAAAACAGCAGCCGCTTGGGCACCACATGCTTGACCAGACATATGTTGAGCTCCCATGCAGTCCGTTGGCAACAGTACTTAAAAGGCCCACACCAAAGAACAAGGCGGACCTCTCCTGCTGCCTTTTCAGCTGGTAGACTCTGCCCCCTTTCGAGAATTTGTGGAATGTGCGGTACCTCAGTGGCAGATTCCCAAATGCCAATTTTTTTCTCCGAAGGCCATTCCAGCTCTCTACCGACATGTGGAAGGCAATGTCTTGGCCTCGCTGGACAGGGAGGTCAGCGGTGAGGTGCATATTACCGCTGACTCATGGTCCAGCAGGCATGGACAGGGGCATTACTTTTCTTTCTGGGTAACCCTGCTGGCAGCAGGGAAGGATGCAAGACAGGGTTCAGCATTGTTGGAGCTTGTTTCCCCACCACGCCTCCAAAATGCTGGTAGTGGTGATTCTGCCACACCTCTCTCCTCCACCCCCTCCTCTTCTTCTTCCTCTATGGCCTCTTCCTGTGCAGATTTGTCCTCTGAACCAGCGGTGCTCCGTAGGCATTCTAGGGGCTACGCAAGCACTCAGGCAAAAAGATGCCATGCAGTGCTTGAGGTGGTCTGCTTAGGGGATAGGAGCCACACTGGGGCAGAGATTCTGTCAGCTCTGCAGGGGCAGGCTCAGAGGTGGTTGACGCCACGCCAGCTTCAGCCAGGAATGGTGGTTTGCGACAATGGCACCAACCTCCTCTCTGCCCTCCGGCACGGACACTTCACCCATGTTCCCTGTTTGGCTCACGTCCTTAATTTGGTGGTGCACCGGTTCTTGTGCAAGTACCCGGGCTTACAGGATCTGCTGAGGCAGGCCAGGAAAGTCTGTGGGCATTTCCGTCGGTCAAATAATGCCTGTGCTTGGCTGGCTGACCTCCTAAAGGAAAGCAACTTGCCCAAGAACCACCTCATCTGTGACATGCCCATCAGGTGGAACTCAATGTTGGCAATGCTGCAGTGGCTGCACAAGCAGCAGAGGGCCATTAATGACTACCTGTGCAAGTATGGCACCAGGACAGGGTCGGGGGAGCTTGGCTTTTTTTCACCACGCTAGTAGCATATGATCAAATATTTAACAGCAGGGTTTGTTCCTGTGCTCAACAAGAGTATCTGTGAGGGGTTGCAGTGTTGTGGCACCACCACCACTGTCTAAGGCCCAATTTTTATGCCCCTGTTTAACAGGGGCGTGTAATTACAATTTTTGATCTAATATTTCACAGCAGGGCCTGTTCCTGCAGTCAACAAAAGTATCTGTGAGGCTTTACAGTGTTGTGCCACCGCCTAAGGCCCAATTTTTCTGCCCCTGTTTAACAGGGGCATGCAATTACAATTCTTGATATAATATTTCACAGCAGGGCCCATTCCAGTGCCCACCAAGAGTAACTGTGAGGGCTTACAGTGTTCTGGTACCACCAACACCTAAGGCCCAATTTTCCGCAGAGTGTATAGGGCAGGCCATATAGTATATACAGGCGGTCCCCTATTTTCAAAAATCCAACTTACAAATGACTCCTACTTACAAACGGAGGGAGACAACAGAAAGTGAGAGGAAATCTACCCCCTAGGAAGGGAAATTCTCTCCTGTAATGCCCCGTACACACGGTCGGATTTTCCGACGGAAAATGTGTGATAGGGCCTTGTTGTCGGAAATTCCGACCGTGTGTAGGCTCCATCACACATTTTGCATCGGATTTTCCGACACACAAAGTTTGAGAGCAGGATATAAAATTTTCCGACAACAAAATCCATTGTCGGAAATTCCGATCGTGTGTACACAAATCCGACGGACAAAGTGCCACGCATGCTCAGAATAAATAAAGAGATGAAAGCTATTGGCCACTGCCCCGTTTATAGTCCCAACGTACGTGTTTTACGTCACCGCGTTCAGAACGATCCGATTTTTCGACAACTTTGTGTGACCGTGTGTATGCAAGACAAGTTTGAGCCAACATCCGTCGGAAAAAATCCTAGGATTTTGTTGTCGGAATGTCTGAACAAAGTCCGACCGTGTTTACGGGGCATAAGAGTTAATATGGGAAAAAGGTGTCTCCTCCACTGATTTATCACCAATCCTTGTTTCCCTTAAAAACCCAAAATTTTCAAAAATCCAATTGTCATTGGGACAGAAAGTGAGGTGAAATCTTCTGAACAAGGGCACAGACAACAAAGCAAATGTTACAGGGGTTATAACCCTTACCTATGTTTTCCAAAAAACTTATTATAGATTTTTTAGCTGGAGCTACACTTGCCCTGTACACATGGTTGGACATTGATCGGACATCCATGGATTTTTTCAGACGGATGTTGGCTCAAACTTGTCTTGCATACACATGGTCACACAAAGTTGTCATAAAATCCGATCGTTCTAAACGCGGTGATGTAAAACATGTACGTCGGGACTATAAACAGGGCAGTAGCCAATAGCTTTCGTCTCTTAATTTATTCCGAGCATGCGTGGCACTTTGTGCGTCGGATTTGTGTACACACGATCGGAATTTCCGACAACAGATTTTGTTGTCGGAAAATTTTATAGCAAGCTCTCAAACTTTGTGTGTCGGAAACTCCAATGGAAAATGTGTGATGGAGCCCACACACGGTCGGAATTTCCGACAACAAGGTCCTATCACACATTTTCCGTCAGAAAATCTGACCATGTGTACAGGGCATTACAAAATGTACCTGTTCCAAATTACAAAGAGATTCTACATAAGAACAAACCTACAGTCCCTGTCTTGTTTGCACCGCCTGTATACTGCTGTTCAGAGTATATAGGGCCTGGAGGCCCAACGCCTTTTCTTTTTTTAATTTGGGTGCAGGGTTCCCCTTAATATCCATACAAGACCCAAAGGGCCTGGTAATGGGCTGGGGGGGGTACCCACTGATTTTCATTCATATTGCCGGGACCCGACATTATATTAAAGCCTCAAGCAGTTTTAAATGACTTTTATTCCTTTTATGTCATTTTGTGCAGGGACTGTTCTAAGCACGGGAAACACTCGCCACATTACAGGCATACTATTGACACCCCCCAGGTACGATATTTAGAGGAATATTTCACTTTTATTTTTTCACTTTAAGCATCATTAAAATAACTGCTCCTGAAAAAACGCCCATTTTTAAAACTTTTTTTTTCCATTGATACATGTCCCCTGGGGCAGCATACTGGTCCCCAAACCCTTTTTAGGGCAATAACTTGCATATTAGCCTTTAAAATTCACATTTTTGATTTGTCGTGTTCGAGTTCCATAGACTTTAACAGTGTTCGAATGTTCGGGAGAACTTTCGGTCCGTTCGCATGTTCTGGATGCGAACCGAACCGGGGGGTGTTCAACCCATCCCTAGTAGTGATATTTACTATATTAAATATAAGCATATATGAAGTTTCATTTTTAAACATTATCTGACTCTAATATTAAAGGGGCAGTGAACATTAGAAAAATACACTGGATAAAATTGGCATAGGGTAATATTCCAACCATCCCCTACTCCAATCTCGCAGCTTTTGTGGCTAGGAAAGGAAGGACAGTGAGAATATGCCCACCTCTTCCTATACCAGAACAGGCCACATTCCTTTTAATGGCCAAAAGGGGCTGCTAAAAATAGCAGTGCTTTACCGCTGACGCCCCCACGCTGTGAGTGTTAAAGGGCTCTAAACAGGGTGTCAGAGGAGATGATTTGTCTCTGAGAAGTACTGAGATTAGATAAATTATCTCTGATAAACATACACTGGCTGGTTTATTTACAGATAGCAGCTGGCTGGGGTTCTGACATTTTCTGGCAGTAGCATTACCGCTGGTAAATAAATGGCAGATCTCTGGCTCATGTTTGTAAACTGGCCAGGGATGCAGGATGGTGTTATTGACTAAATCTCATCATGACCATAATGAGTCAATGACATTACTCAGGATCCCCAGCCTGTTTGTTCACAAATAGGAGCCAGTGGGGTAAACTGTTATTTTGTGGTGATAATGCGGTGGGGAAAGATCTTCATATAGTGGGGAAACACTGTCATGAAGAGGGTCATTGATGCTGACTGGCTGGCTAGGAATGGGGAAGTCAGTGAGCATGCACCCAGCTCCTCAACATACAAGGCCACATGCCTTCAACAGTGGAATGGTACCTTGCAAAGGGGAGGCGGCAAATCGTTCCCCACTTGCAGTGGCACCTTATTCCTATATATGGTCAGTGACTTCATCCAGAATTCCCACCAGCTTATGTACAAACAGAAGCCAGCCAGGTATCTGTAACTTAGCTGCGATAGTGTTACCACCACTAAATTGGCAGATTCTCTGGTGTGTTTACAACAGAAGTTGGGTTTGATTAGACAGAAGCTGAGTTAAATGACAGATCCCAGTTGCTCTTTGTAAACAAGTGATTTTCACTTTTTCACACAGGTGCGATTTGACAGTTCCAAATTGCAGGACAACTCACACCCCATTCTCGGCAATGGAACCATTCAAATTGCCATGACTCTGGTTGCAGCAACTTTGAAATAGGTTCCTGGACTACTTTTTGCCGAATTCATTGTGACTTGCATAGACTTAAACGAAGTCGCAAGCCACAATGAAATCAGAGGTGCCAATCACAGTGATCTGCGGCTTTGAAATTACGCTGAAGCATGATGCAAAGCCCCACCAGTGTGAACCAGGGCTAAATGAGTACATTATACTGTATCATCTGATTTATATGCAGAGTTATTTTTTTACAGTAGAAAACTTAAAGGGGGGTTATTTACTAAAGGCAAATCCACTTTGCACTGCAAGTGCAAACTACAAGTGCAAAGTGCAATGCACTGAAAGTATAATTGGAAGTACAGTCACTGTAGATCTGAGGAGGACATGCAAGGGAAATAAAAAACAGCATTTTAGCTTGCACATGATTGGATAACAAAATCAGCAGAGCTTTCCCTCATTTCAGATCTACCCCTCAGAAACTACCCCCGTACATTAGAGAAAACAAACAGATATAGGTCAAAAAACGCTTTGGGAACACCAGATTGGTTCCACTTATGGCATAAATCCACTCCAATGGCCACTCGGGAAGGAGTTAGAGTGTAAAAAAATGACTCCACAGGAGACACGGATGAAAGTCTCATAGTGTAGTAATTTTTAATATAGTAAAAACAGCAGCAATTATAGCAGTTACACTCACATGTGATAGTGCCTGGCCTGGCACTAGGTGTAAACAGCGTGTGTTCCACGTCTCGCTCCGAAGGTGCAAAGCCTGGTGTATAGCGCCTTATTGTTTATTTTATAATTTCATACAGTTTAGTGTTTTGTTCACTTTAAAGGGGGCAGCTGTTGGTTTACATGTTCTCAGCCCCACAAGGCGCCATTTTTTTGGTACACATTTTAGCATATCCCTAAGGTAGATTATCAGTTTAGTATATTGAGCAACCACTTCTTCCCACTCCTCTTCATAGAGATATCAGTTTTCCACGTCTGAAACAAGAAAGAAGTCTTAGCCCCAGGATGAGTAATAAGGAAGGCATAAGTTGAAGAAAGGGTGTAACTGTCCGCTTGTCACTTTAAATCTTTGTTCAGCACTGAATGACAGGTGGAACCTTTATTACCTTCCTCTTGTTTCTGTGGGGAATGTTTTCATCACCAGACACTACCTGCTTCCTTTAGTTTTGCAAGGGGCTTTCATTTTTAATTCAGCATCCAGACAAGCCAGCAGTACCTAGAGTTGCCACCTCATCCCTTTAAAACCAAACGCATATTAATTACACAGGGTCTTAGGCAGATTAAGGTGGTAAGGTGGTAAATAAACTCACTTATCTGCATCAAACTAGCCTCAGAACCTGTGTAATTAATATGTGTTCGGGTTTAAAGGAATGAGGTGGCAACGCTAGACCTTGTGGGAAGGATACAGTTTATGGAAGTTTTCTAAAGTTTAAAGTTTGCACCCCTTGGCAAGCAGAGCAAGGTATGCAGTAAAGGTGCATTGTCATTGTCAGTATATATGTTTTTAGGCACAAATTTAGTTCATGCTGTTAGTTAAAAGATATGCTGTAGACAATCTACATGTTTGAACATATAGTCATGCTTCCTTAGATGTTTAAGGTCAATTCAGATATATGTGTATAGATAATGGAACACCACTTTTTTAACTCCACATTTGTAATTCTGTAACTCTCTTTTTGGTGATCTCTGTAAACTAGTGTATTGTATGTCATTTTACAGTTTTCACGGTGCAAATAGTGCTTATGGTGTTTAAGGAGTCAAAGGACCTCTGTGGTGTTCAACCTTAATGCACACCTTTGAGACAAAAGAATAAATGTACTGCGCCTGTCAGAAGCTCTCCTCTCGTTATTTACTCAATGCCAATGGGGCCGCTACAGTGAAAACTTGTCGCTGAGGTGGAGACTCAATGCCACATCTCTGTCATCATCGGCTGTGTCGCTGTTTTCATCAAACTGTGAGTAAGGGCTTCCCAATGCCTCGCAAGGACATGTGCAGACGCCATCTTAGCAACAGAGAATAGGCCGAAAAGCAAACACGTCACATGGACATTTAAATATAACGGGCTGCTTTACACGTGGTCTAGAAATCGCCTTTAATTAGTATACGAACCAAATGATTTATATTTTACTAAAGCAATGATTGTTGTTATATTCGTGATATGAGTGTCTAGTGTTTAGAGGCCTAGTGTCAAATTGTAAACAACGCTATCTCCTAAGTTCCTAATCCACTAAGCTGTTATTAATTACGTCAAGGGTAAATTGGTTAAAAAATATCAGCAGTATATTCGTTTAACAACATTTTGTCATATGGTATGCTTTGTTTGCTAATCTTTGTAAGTTACAAGTGTAAATGCCTATTTTCTTTCATAGCCTATTGGTAGCAAGTTTAAGCCAACTGTCATTCAGATTAGGTTTCAGGCACACACACACTTGAAAGGCAAAGGCACACTAAAACAAAACGTTGTCACCCACTAAAGAAACAGACAAACCCACCGAGTCACAAGAAGTGCAGTCCAGCTCCTGAGAGCCAAAATTAACAGAAAAGGGCCAAAAATGCACAAAGAAACAGTTAAGAAAAATGAAATAGCATTCAACAAGGCGTACGACTCTTGGAAGGAGCTAGCAAAAGAAATTAGGATGAAGTTAAAGAACTTCTGCCTAGCCGAAGACCTTGATACAAGGATGAAGGAGATTAAAGCCAAAGAAGCGTTAGTACACCAACAGTCCAACAGTATGAGTCCATTTGCCGTAATCATTCCACTACCTAGTCTTTGGAAACACGGAAACAGAAACTGTCCTTTCAAAGTCATTACCAGACTCTAGCTCAAGCTCAAGAGCCACTTCCAGATCTTCTGGCAAACACGCAGACACAGAAGCCAACCTTGCAGCTAAGATAGAACAAGCTAAGCTGAGCAAAATGGCAGCAGAAATTAAACCTAGGTTAGAAGAGGAAAAGACAAGACTGCAACAGCTACAAGCAGAAAATGAAGTCAAGGTAGCTGCAGTAAGAGTGAAAGCTTTCAATGCCTATGATAGTTTTGAATATTGTGAACAGGAGACAGACTACAAGGTACAAAACCTTTACAAAAGAAATGAACCACAAACCTCATTGAATCCAAAAGCTGTGCCATTTCAACCTTCAAATATACCACAAGAAGAAGGTAGTCTAATTCCAGAACTTGCAAGTCTGCTCATCTCCAACCGTCACCCTATACCTGAACCAACTGTATTTACAGGTGATCCTTTAACGTTCATAGATTGGAAGATATCCTTTATGGCGCTGATTGATCAAAAAGCAATCCCTGTGTGCGAAAAAATGCTGCACTTGAAGAGGTGTGACAGACCTAGCCGGGAGAGAGAGTTTTGGAGGGGACTGTATGCTAGCCTCTTGCTGATCGATCGTGGGCCCTGGCATTTGGGGGAACGGTGCTCTTTGTGAGTTGTATGCCTGGGGACCCTTGAGGAGGTATTACTGTGGATTTGGGTCCTGGTCCCCCAGGACACACAGACTCTGGGGACCCTGGATTTGCCATATTAGAAATAGTGGCTGATTCATAATGTTGGGACAGATACTGCTAGGAGATGCTGATGTAAATTCCAACACCTGTCTGTCTGTTGTCTGCTAGAATGTGTATTGTAAATAAGTCTCTAGTATGGGATCTAAGAGTCATTAGATCCCCATTGTTGTTTGTGTTAATTAACTCTGCTATTGTGATAATGTTGATTGGGGGTTCTAAGCTACAAGATGGCCAGTCTGGCCTAAAGGTCATGTCTGAGTCATCTAGGCTGTCTAAAGGGATTAGTAATTAGCCCATGTTAATTAGGTTAATTAGGTTACAGGTATATTGTTAGAGTAATATGAGCTGCAGGTATGCACCTCCACTTTTAGTGTATAAAAGAGCCTGTATTGCAATAAAAGAGATTCCTGTTTGAACTTACATACAGCCTGCCTGGTGTTTGTTCTGAGCTATCACAACTGGGTTAGAACGGCACATAGCTGAAGTTCTAATCCCGGAGCATTGGTTGACTGAACCATCAGACGTTGCAATCTGATTCAATAGCTGCAGAGGAGTGTCGAGAGAGTGGAACCGAGCAAGCAAGTGGCTCGTTACAAGAGGTATCTCGGTGATGAAGCTCATATGGCAGTGGAAGGTTTCTTCTATCGGAATTCAGAAGACGCTTATCTGGGTGTCTGGGGTATCCTACAGGACAGGTATGGAGGTCCATTCATAGTGCAAAGAGCTTTCAGAGAAAGAATGACTAAATGGCCAAAGATATCAGCAAACGACCCTGTAGCATTAAGAGAGTTTGCGGATTTCCTTCAAGGTTGTGTGGAGGCCATTCCCCATATTAAAGGCCTAGCTATTCTAAATGATTGTGAAGAAAACCACAAGCTTCTCAAGAAACTGCCTGAATGGGTCGTGCGTAGATGGAGTCGCATCATTGTGGACGAATTAGACAAGTCTCAAGAATACCCAACCTTTGCTCATTTCACAGAGTTCCTGCAGAAGGAAGCCAAGATAGCATGCAACCCCATTGCCTCCCCCTTCCTCCTCAGTACCAAGACCACAGATGAGAGAATTCCCAAAAGAGCCAAGGCACTCAACACAAGCACTCAAATGAAGCCCTACAGTGTGAGCACCAAGCCGTTACAGCTAAAGCTCAGCACCATGACAGCCATTGATACAGTTATATCAAGCCAAATTGCTCATGGTCTGCAAGTGCGTGGTTTCAATTCTAAAGCTATAGTCCAACTCCGTCAAGCCTATTTGAGAGACTTCATTCCAGTAGATAAGTCTCACATCCCTACCAAGGAGACTGCACTTCAGTGGCCACACCTCCAGCATTTGGCAAACTAGTTACAGCCACTTCAAGACTGCAAAGTTGGACTGCTGATTAGTTACTATTGCCCATCAGCACTGGCTCCCTTGGAGGTCATTACAGGCTCCGAAGATGAACCCTTTGCTCAAAAAACTATGCTTGGCTGGAGCATCGTAGGATCAGCAAATCCACATCTTGATAGACGGGGAAGCCAGATCTTGGTACACAGAGTCGCAGTAAAAGAAATGCCAATGCCTCCAGTCACTGATGTGTTAAAGGCTCTAAAAATTGACTTCTCTGAAAGAAATTATGATGATAAGTACGTGTCTCAAGATGACGTTCATTTTGTGCAGCTTCTCTCTGAAATCATAATGAAAAGGAAAGATGGACACTATGAGATGCCGTTACCCTTCAAAGACAACAGTCAACCAACACTACCAAACAATAAGAGGCTGGCCATCATTCGACTTCAACATCTAAAGAAAAGGCTAAAGGCCAATAAACAGTACTACGAACACTACACTGCATTCATGGAAGAAACAATCAGAAAAGGTGATGCAGAACCAGCCCTTTCATTATCAGAGGAAGAAACAGTGTGGTATATCCCACAGGGTTTATCACCCCAAGAAGCCAGACAAGTTAAGAGTCATCTTTGATTGTTCAGCAAAGTTTCAAGGCATCTCCCTAAACGACACCTTAATGACGGGTCCCGACCTGATAAATTCTCTAGTGGGAGTCCTCTGTCGCTTCAAGAAAGAAGCAGTTGCTGTGATATGCGACATTGAAAAGATGTTCCACCAGCTCTACATCCCCCCAGAAATGCGCAATTACTTAAGGTTCCTTTGGTGGGAGAATGGCCAGTTAGAAACAGAACCAAAGGAATACAGAATGGCTTCTTCAGTGCCAGTTCATCTCCAGGATGTGCCAACTTTGGCCTCAAGTATCTTGCACAACAACACAAGGCAGAGTATCCTTCAGCATTAGCCTTCATTGAGAAGAACTTTTAATGTCGGTGATGGCCTAACCAGTGTTTCAGCAATCAGTGAAGCTACAAATCTAATCCTCGAAGCACAAGCAATATGTAAAAATGCTGGCTTAAGACTGCAAAAGTTCAACTCTAATAAAAGGGACATCCTGTCTTGTGTAGCTCCATCAGAAAGAGCAACAACTAATAAACCTCTCAAACTTAACCCACATTCAACATCAGAAGGACAAGTACTGTACTTGGCATTCAGTGGTCAATTGAAAACGCACCTTCAGTTTTAGCGTTGACAGTCGTAGCCTCTCTTTATGATCCTCTAGGCTTTGTAGCTCCCTTCATACTGAGTGCAAGTGCATTCTCCAGGAGCTTTGTCGCAGGGGCATCAGTTGGGATGAAGAGCTTAAGCCCACGGTGGGAGGCCTGGAAGAGTAGTCTGCAAACTTTAAGGAAAATCAAGATACCCAGATGCTACCATCCTGACTTCAGTAAAATAGTGAAGGTGGAAGTACACCACTTTTCAGATGCCAGCAACATAGGATATGGTGCCTGTTCTTACCTTAGGTACAAAAGTGACAGAAGATTGCAAGATAAGAAGATCTATGTATCAAAACCCTCAATTACTGAACGTCCTATTCAAAAGCTAGTAGTTCTCATAGAAAGTAAATGAGTTACCAGTTCAGTGATACACTAGCATACCACCACGCAATACAGTAGCCAGTTTGTCACGTACCTTACAGCAGAGCCCGAAATGATGAGGGTGGCCTCATGCACGGTTCCGGTCCAAGCACCCCTGGTGGTGGGTACAGGGAGTGCGAGGGCAACGAAAGGGTGCCTGCATACAGGAGGCTGGAACTTGGAAATACAGGAACCTCTGCTGAGGAGATGTGGAAACTGATCACCAGACTTGTTCAGCGGAAGCCAGATCAGGATCAACTGCAGAATCGGGAACAGGCAGGAGTCGGCAACAGGCTGGCAACAGGGTACCAAATCAGAAGGCAAAACCGTAGTCAGAAACAGGCAGAGGTTGGCAACAGATGGGCAGCGGGGTACAGAATCAGGAGGCAGAGCCGTAATCATAAGTCCAAGCCAAGGTCAGTATTGATGGTAGAGGCAGGTTCAGCAGGCAGGGGAGATCCAAGAGAATGGTCAGAAGATAGCCGGGTTTTCAGGAACAAGGTCAATCAGGCAGAGTAACAACAGGAACAAGCTGAAGACAATCCAGCACTGATGCTAGGCAGACTCTCTGTTTATATAGGGTGCTGCGTGCCAGGATTTGCACCAGCGTACGTGCGTGCGCACATTGGCACCTTAGCACATTGGTGCATGCGCGTTAGCACCTTAGCACATTGGCGCATGCGCGTTAGCACATTAGCGCATTGGCACTCGCGGGTGCGCGTTAGCGCGTGCGCATTCGCATAGAGGTGCCATTGTGCATGCCCACCCTGGATCTCATTTGTCTCTGGCTACGGTTCCGTGCATGCACATTGGCATTAGCGGAACGAGGATTGGCAGCTGCTGCACGGAGACGGGTGCTTGCTGTGAGAGTTCTCTGACACAGTCACAGAAGTACCTACAAGCTACATTGTGTAAGACTCATGTTTTATAGCGGCCGAGGTTATGTTCTGTAAATAATGTATGATTCTAAGTCCTATTCGTCATAGCATAATTTGGTGGGAGTGTAACTGTCCGCTTGTCACTTTAAATCTTTGTTCAGCACTGAATGACAGGTGGAACCTTTATTGCCTTCCTCTTGTTTCTCTGGGGAATATTTTAATCACCAGACACTTCCTGCTTCATCTAGTTTTGCAAGGGGCTTTCATTTTTAATTCAGCATCCAGGCAAGCCAGCAGTACCTTGTTAGAAGGATACAGTTTATAGAAGTTTTCTAAAGTTTAAAGTTTGCACCCCTTGGCAAGCGGAGCAAGGTATGCAGTAAAGGTGCATTGTCATTGTCAGTATATATGTTTTTAGGCAAAAATTGAGTCCATGCTGTTAAAAGATAATGTCAAGATTAATATCAATTAAGATATATGCATATAGATAATGGAACACCACTTTGTAACTCCACATTTGTAATTCTGTTGTAGCCCCTTTTTTTGGTGATCTCTGTAAACTAATGTATTTTATGTCATTTTAGAGTTTTCACAGTGCAGATAGTGCTTATGGTGTTTAAGGAGTCAAAGGATTAACCTCTGTGGTGTTCAACCTTAATGCACACCTTTGAGACAAAAGAATAAAAGTACTGCACCCGTCAGAAGCTCTCCACTCGTTATTTACTCAAAGCCAATGGGGCCGCTACAAAGGGGCTTATCAAGATCAGAGGCCTTTAACCACTTAAGGGCCGAGCCTCTTTTTTAGAAAAAGATTTTTTTTTGCTAAAAAATTACTTAGAACCCCCAAACATTATACAGTTTTTTTTCTAACACCCTAGAGAATAAAATGGCGGTCGTTGAAATACTTTTTGTCACACCGTATTTGCGCAGCGGTCTTACAAGTGCACTTTTTTTTTTTAAAAATACACTTTATTTTAATTAAAAAATAAGACAACAGTAAAGTTAGCCCAATTTTTTATTTTATATTGTGAAAGATAATGTTACGCCGAGTAAATTGATACCCATCATGTCACGCTTCAAGATTGTGCCCGCTCCTGGAATGGCGACAAACTTTTACCATTAAAAATCTCCATAGGCGACGTTTAAAAAATTCTACACGTTGCATGTTTTAAGTTACAGAGGAGGTCTAGGGCTAGAATTATTGCTCTTGCTCTACTGAAAGCGGTGATACCTCATGTGTGGTGTGAAAACCGTTTTCATATGCAGGCACTACTCACGTTTGCGTTCGCTTCTGCACACGAGCGTGGCAGGATGGGGCACGTTTAAAAAAAAAATTTTTTTTTTCTTATTTATTTTACTTTTTATTTTTACACTGTTTAAAAAAATTGTGTCACTTTTATTTTTATTACAAGGAATGTAAACATCCCTTGTAAAAAAAAAAAGCATGACAGGACCTCTTAAATATGAGATCTGGGGTCAAAAAGACCTTAGATCTCATATTTACACTTAAATGCAATTAAAAAAAAAAAAGTCATTTAAAAAAATAATTTAAAAAAATTACCCTTTAAGAGCTGTGGGTGGATGTGACGTTTTAACGTCACTTCTGCCCTGCATTGTTCTGGAGACGGGTGGGGGCCATCTTCCCCTCACTCGTCTCCATGCCTAGCCAGGGTGAAGATCCGCTTGCCTCCGCCGCTGCCGACAGATCCGGTAAGCGGCGGAGGGGGGCCCTCTCCCACCGGCGATAAAAGTGATCTTGCAGCGAATCCGCTGCAGAGACCACTCTTATCAGAAACCGGACTGCCGGCCGAACACGAGGATACCGCGGTTATGGCACCGTATCAAAGTTAGGATGTATATCGGCGTGCGGCAGTCCAGAAGTGGTTGAAAAGGGATTCTAATGAGCTCTGTTGGAGGATAGGAGCTGGGGGAATTGGGCCCATTGAGAAGATATGAGTGTGAATACCTGCCCTTTTCCAAATCATGGGGTCTAGGGTAGTGGAATGATGAGGAAGGATGGGATTGTCCCAGAGTGGGATATCAGGAGACCAAATCCCAAAAGAAGGGGACCAATTAAGGATAGAGGTCCAAGCCATCAAAGTTGTCTTCCTGGGTTGTGTACAGGAAAGGGGGGTATCTAGGTCCCCTATGTAATATTGAAGCAGTTGTGGAAAGCCAGCTATAGCTGCCTCCAAGTCCAGGGCCAGGTTCCCATCAGGGAGGGTGAGCCACCAATGCAGGGTGGGTAAAAGTGAAGCCAGGTAGGAAAAATACAAATTGGGTAGAGCTAGACCACCTTCATCTACAGGCAGTTGGAATTTAGCAATAGTTAGGCTACATGTACACTAACCTACCCTGACTGTGGCCGCGTCAAAATGTCACAAACATGCAATTTTGCTATATTTTGCATTTTTCTGTGGCCTGCAGTCAAAACGTTCCTGTTCTGAATGCAACTTTTCCGCCTCCATGAGAGGGAGGTTCAACCTCACCTAAACGCAGCAGCACCTAAACTCTGCTAATGGAGTTGAGTTTAGGAGCTTTGGCAAAAAAAACGCCAAAAGTTGCTAGACTCAAGTTTAGGAGATGCCAGTGTACATGAAGCCTTTATCTAGATAGTTTGTCCGCCTACAGAAAGGACATGAGGATGGAATCTATAGTGCAGAATACACATAACAGGAGCACTATAATGTAAGGCATCCCTAAAACATTATTTAACCACTAGCCTACCGCCCACTGTCATATGACAGCAGGACGGTAAGGCTCTAGTTCTGGGCGGACGTCATATGACGTGAGCCCGTTTAAACAGGGCATGCGCGCGATCGTGTGCGCGCAGCCCTGTACTGTCGGTGGCTGCGTGTCACCGAGACACCGCTCGTCACTGACAGGGGTGAACAGCCACTGGGCATGACTGTTTACCACGTGATCGTCCGTGATGAAGTCACGGCCGATCACAAATGGTAACTCCCCACATTGCACGCACATTGCGCATGCACGCGATCGTTGGTGGCGGCGTGTTCCCGGGAACACTGGTCGTCACTGATGATTGTAAACAGCCATTGGCCAGGGCTGTGTACTACATGATCGGCTGCGATCCATTCACAGCCGATCACTAAATGTAAACACAGAGCGGTAACTAGCTGTTACCAGCTCTTCTCTCCTCACACACTGTTTCCAGTGTGAGGAGAGAAGAGCCAGGACCAGTGAGTTACAGATCTGTGTTTAGTAGTGTCTGCACCAACACCACACCTGTCCCATTGCCACCCCAATTGTCATCTGTCACCCAACAGTCACCCCATAAAAGTGCACCTGTCACATAAGAGACTGCCATCAGTTATCATCAGTGGTGCAACCATCACCCATCAGTGACTGTGCCCTGTCACCCATCAGTGACCGTGCCCTGTCACCCATCAGTGACCATCAGCGGTGCACCCGTCACCCATCAGTGACCGTGCCCTGTCATCCATCACCCATCAGTGACCGTCAGCGGTGCACCCTTCACCCATCAATGACCGTGGCCTGTCACCCATCACCCATCAGTGACCGTGGCCT
The DNA here is from genome assembly GCF_042186555.1 of Aquarana catesbeiana. Lineage (NCBI taxonomy): Eukaryota > Metazoa > Chordata > Amphibia > Anura > Ranidae > Aquarana > Aquarana catesbeiana. Next base: position 238,748,208 of record NC_133328.1, read on the forward strand.
GTCACCCATCACCCGTCACCCATCAGTAACCGTCGCCTGTCAACCATCTGTGACCATCACCCGTCACCATCCGTGGCCTGTCACCCATCAGTGACCATTGCCTGTCACCCATCAGTGACCATTGCCTGTCACCCATCAGTGACCATTGCCTGTCACCCATCAGTGACCATTACCTGTCACCCATCAGTGACCATCGCCTGTCACCCATCAGTGACCATCGCCCATCACACCATCATCACCTCTCAGTGAACGTCACCTGCCACCCATCGCACAGCCCATCAGTAACCATTACCTGCCACCCATCTGTCACCCGTCGCACAGCTACCCGCCACACAGCCATGTCCAAAAGAGTATATAACAGTGAGGAGTCGGTCCAGATCCTCTCCATGACTGATGAGAGCACTGGGGAGTTCTCATCAGATTCCAATTCTGATTCAGAATCAAATTCGGCATTTGAACCGATCGAGAGTAGTAATGATTCGGATGAAGAATGGGTCCCTCCTAAAAGGGCACTACACTCTGGAAACCAGGCAGCCGCCAGCAACCAGGATTATATTCCCAGGCCCAGTACCAGCGCTGCCGCCAGCAATAGGCCCCAGGAACAAAGGCCCAGTACCAGCGCTGCCACCAGCAATAGGCCCCAGGAACAAAGGCCCAGTACCAGTGCTACCGCCAGCGATAGGCCCCATGAACAAATGCCCAGGCCCAGTACCAGTGCTGCCACATCACACCTGAGTACCAGCACAGGAAATTCAACTCCCCCAACTACTGGAGTGTCACGTCCCCCAAGAGCCAGGGCCGCTACATACATGCCAGATGGTCTTGCCAACCCAACATGGCTGCCTTCCAACTCGGGATCACCAATTATTCCCCCTTTCACAGCACAGCCAGGTGTGCAGGCCAACACCCAAAATTTCTCAGAGATTGATTGCTTTCATCTGTTTTTGCCCGACACTTTGCTGCAACTCATTGTGGACCAGACAAATTTGTATGCCCAGCAGTATATTGCCAACAAACCCCAATCATCTTATGCCCGTCCGTTTGAGTGGAGAGATCTGAATTTGGAAGAGTTCAAATTGTTTTTGGGCCTCACCCTAAACATGGGGCTTACAAAAAAAAATGAAGGACATGCCTATTGGTCCACCAACCCCATCCACCATAGGCCCATGTATTCTGCCGCAATGCCCAGGTCCCTCTATGAGATGATTATGAGATTCTTTCATTTTAACGACAACACCCAGTGCCCTCCCCACAATCATCCAAATTCCGATAAGTTATATAAGATTCGCCCACTGATAAATTTATTTTCCCAACGATTTGCAGAACTCTATGTCCCCGAGAAGCATATATGTGTGAATGAGTCCCTGGTACCATTTTCAGGCCGGCTAGGAATAAAACAATATATTCCTAGCAAAAACGCCACGGAATATCTGTATGTGTTCCGCATATATGAAGGAAGAGATTTCCAGCTCCAGCCCCCGGCCTACATGGGCACAACTGGAAAAATCGTATGGGACCTGGCTTACGCACTTCTGAAAAAAGGATATCATATATACCTTGACAACTTTTATACCAGCCTGCCCCTTTTCAGACACCTATATATCGAAAAAACCCTGGCCTGCGGAACCTCAAGATAAAATAGGAAGGGCTTCCCACAATCCATAGTAAACAAAAAGCTGCAAAGGGAGGAAAGAGCAACACTGAGATGCAATGAAGTGCTGGCCTTGAGGTGGAAGGATAACAGGAACGTGCACATGATATCCACCATTCACGATGACATTACAGTTGTAGTTCAGCGAAGACGAGGTCCCATTGAAAAACCGACATGTGTCCAAGATTATAATCTCTACATGGGGAGGGGTGGATTTCAATGATCAAATGATTCAGCCCTATTTGTCAATAAGGAGGTCCCGATTCTGGTACAAGAAGGTAGCAATTTATCTCATCCATTTGGCCGTTTATAATTCCTACATAGTCTACACAAAATCCACAGAAAGCCCCGCCCCCTTCCAAAAATTCATAGTAGTAGTAGTCACGTCCCTCATCTATCAACAAAGACCCCCCCAGAAGACCTTCACTCTGATGCTGTTGACACTACTAAAAGCACAGGTAATTTTTTTTACCCTTTCCGCAATAGAATTTATTTTGGATTGTAATTCTTGGTATGTACATGTTATGTGTTAGAAATATGAAGGGCCTTCAAAAATGATAGGTTGCCAGGAAATTATCTATGTAATGTATGCTCCTAGAACGCCTGATGGTGCTACTTGGATGTTGGGCCTCTGTATGTGGCCAAGCTTTGTAAAAGTCTCACACATGTGGTATCCCCATACTCAGGAGGAGTAGCAGAATGTATTTTGGGATGTCATTTTTGCTATGTGTTGGACAACTTTGTGTAAAAAAAAAATGCTTTTTTATTTCTTTCCACATTTTCCAAAAACTAATGGAAAAAAAATAACCGTTCAAAAGACTCATTATGCCTCATAGATTATACGTTGGGGTGTTTGCTTTCCAAAATTGGGTCATTTTGGGCAATTCCATTGTCCTGGTGCTCCAGGGCTTTCAAAAGTGTAATAGGTGGTTGAGAAATGAGATGTGCAATTTATGCTCATAGATTGCCTAATGGTGCTACTTCAATGTTGTGCCTTTGTATGTGGCCAGGCTGTGTAAAAGTCCCACACATGTGGTATCGTCATACTCAGGAGGAGTAACAGAATGTATTTTGGGGTGTCATTTTTGCTATGTATTTGCTATGTGTTGGAAATATCTTATAAATGGCCAACTTTGTGTAAAAAAATGCGTTTTCATTTTTTTTCCACATTTTCCAAAAATTTCTGGAAAAAAAATAACCGTTCAAAAGACTCATGCCTCATAGATTATATGTTGGGGTGTTTGAAAAAACAGACAAAGAGTATTCCTGCGCTAACATATACAGGGAAAGGAAACACTAGGAAAAGCCGCCTACACCAAGTGGGGTGCAACCTGACCCTATATATAAAAGAAATGATTAAAAGTGTGGTGTTGCACTAATCCTTAAAGCATATAAAAGTATGTGGGAAAATATATAAATCAATAAATAAATAGTGTAAGTGTGTCCCACTTATAATAATGGTTCTAGTATATTAGTAAACAAATCCGTGATTCACCAACATAGGCAACCTGGTGCAAAAATAATCATAAATAAATAACACATAACGGATGCAATAAAATCAAATGGCAATACCTGGATAGAAAATTTATAAAAATAGGTGTATACAATGCAGCTGGGCATATTGCAAACAAAGATAAAACGTGACTTGTGCTCATGAACACAATACAAGTGACAGTTTAACTAGAACCTTGTGATATTCAACAAATAAAGTCCACAAATCCACCTGCATAAAAAGTGATCCACTGAAGGTTAATAAAGTCCAAATAGTGTGTATAAACAGTGATCCATTGGGAATAAATTAAAGTGACTGATAACAGTTGTGATGTGTATCCTTTCTTCATGCAACACAGCACGCAGTGGTGGGCAGTGGCCCCTTACCTGAAGGTAATAGGGTACTCGCTTTAGCCAATATTGGGCATGGCGACCCTTAGCTAGCAAAACCACAGCATGAGCGATACTAATTAGATCCTATCCTGGCTTATCTCCTCTGGGGGCATCCGTCTCTCAAGTAGTATCCCGGGGTCACCAAGATAAAGACATCTGGTCCCTGAACATGCTCCTCCCGCTGGTCTTGTAGGGAGGTACAAGGACCTACAAGGGCTGGCGGAGAGGAAGTTACCGGCTGTGCAGGTCCTTGTACCACCCTACAAGACCAGCGGGAGGAGCATGTTCAAGGACCAGATGTCTTTCTTTTCCTTTTTTTTTTTCCCTTCGCTTTATTCCAACCCTCCCCTCCTCCCCTCCCTACACCACCCCCCCTCCGTCACAACAAACCATTGGTATTACCTTTGATGTTCCTTACACCACCTATACAGTTACCGCTAACTTCCCTCCTATCCAATGTTCTTAATTATTTAATTATATTGTCGTTGATTTTGGGGACCAACTTCCTGTCCCTCTCTCTTCTCCCCCCCCCTGCATACTTACTCTCGCTTTCCTTCCCCTCGGATGTCTCAATCTCCTTCTTCCTCTCTACATCACCCCCTCCTAGTCTCTACATCTGGAGCCTCTCTACTATCAATTGATGTGGGGCCAGATCCACATCCCCCAACCATGAATGCCATATCTTATTGAATTTACTCCGATCACTTCTGCGGCCGTAGGCCAATCGTTCTCTGGGGAGAAACGAATTGACATAGGCAATCCATTGCTTCACTGTAGGTACCGTTGGGGCCATCCAGTACTTTGCAATAAGTTTCCTGGCGAGGTACAACAGTCTAGATAACATGATGTACTTTCCTCCTGGGTACATCTTTACATTTATAGCTCCAAGCAAGTATACAGTCGGGTTTAGGGGGATGGGGACCCGCGCCAACCTTGAAATATGCTGGGAGACCTCGTCCCAGTATCTATGCAGCTTTGGGCACCTCCAGATTAGATGAATAAAGTCTCCTCTATGTACCTTGCACTTGGGGCAAAGTGGGGAATCTCCTCGTCCCCACTTATAGAGCTGTACTGATGTCCTATAGGCCCTATGAAGGATAAATAATTGTGACAGTCTTTGGGTTGCGGAGAGTGACACCACCGGAATAGCTTCAAGCGCCATTTCCCATTGTTTTTCATCTATCTCTCCTATATCCTCTACCCATTTGTTTCGACTCTTTAACAGTGTATGATCCTTAACTGACCTCAGCAACTCCTTGTATATTTTTGATATTAACCCTTTCCTTGTGTCTGCCAAAAAGATCTCATTCAAAAGTGAAACTGCTGGTACTGTCTGAGAATGTGTTATTTGTTGTGCCTGTAGCGCGTGGCGCAGTTGGAGGTACTGATAAAAGCCCCTCGAGTTCAAATGAAATTCCATACATAATTGTTCATATGTCTTCAACACCTCTCCCTCGTATAATTGTGAGAAAAACTGAATCCCCTTTTCTTTCCAGTGTATGAACCCCTGTAGTCCCTGGATCTCGGAGTATCTTCTGTTGTGCCAGATCGGCGTGAATGGGAGCACGCCTGTTATTTTTAGCGTTTTCCGAACCTCACCCCATACCTTTTTAAAGAGCGTATTTATTGGTTCTACCCCCTTCATACCTGGCAAGTCCATTTCCAGATGAGAGGCCGCTTCTAGCGTGGGTTCCGTCATAATCACCAGTTGGTATGTGGGGTCCTCATTTCCCTTTCGGCCCCATCCTGCCATTTGTTGTAACTGTGATGCCAGGAAATATAGCTTAGAGTTGGGTATTGCGAGCCCTCCTCTATCCTTTTCATATTGCAGTGTTTCCAAACTAATTCTGGGTGCCTTTTTTTTCCATATCAATTCCCTCATTAGTGTATCAATTTGCTTAAACCATTTTTTTGGTATCCATATCGGTGAATTGTGGAAGACATAAAGTTGCTGTGGTGCCCACACCATTTTTATTAGGTTTGCTCGTCCTATAACTGATAGGGGGAGCCTGCACCAGCTGTTACTTTTTTGTTTCTGTCTAGAGAGCAGTGGTTCCAGGTTCAACCGAAGATACTCGGCCGGGTTCGGAGACACCATCACTCCCAGATACTTAAAGCTATCAACTATTGTTATTTGTTCCGCTCCCACAGGGAGTCGGTCCCTCTGCTGGTCTATAGGCATTAGCGTTGATTTTGACCAGTTAATGTCAAAGCCTGAGAAACTGCCGTATTCTCTCACTATCTCCATCACTGCCCGCAGAGATGAAGTCATATCGCCCAAATATATAAGTGCGTCATCTGCGTATAAAGATATTTTTTCTTCTCTCTTATGTCTACGGAACCCCACCACCTCCGTGGAATTCCGGATCTTTATAGCTAAAGGTTCTATCGCCAGAGCGAACAGTAGTGGAGACAGTGGGCAACCCTGTCTCGTCCCCCTATGCAGTTCAAATGGAGGCGAAAGTTCACTATTGATGCGTATTCTGGCTCTGGGTTTAAAGTAAAGAGTCTCTACCCAAGCTACAAACCTACTTCCCAAACCAAATCTTTTCAGTGTTTCCATGAGGTAGGGCCACTCCACACTATCAAACGCTTTTGAGGCGTCCAGCGACAGAATGGCTCTACTCCCCGGGTTGTCCACTGGCATCTGAAGATTCATGTAGAGTCTCCTTATATTATCCGATGTAGAGCGGGTAGGTATAAAACCAGACTGATCACGATGGACCAGTTTACCAATCACTCGAGATAACCTTTTGGCCAGAACACATGCGAACAATTTAACATCCGCATTTAGTAGCGAGATTGGACGATATGAATCCAATAGAAGTTTATCTTTCCCCGGCTTTAAAATTACTGTTATTATTGCCTCACGCATGCTATCCGGAAGATAACCCGTTTCCTCAGCCTCCCTTATGGCCTGCAGTAATGATGGTAAGAGGTCCTCTCTATAATGGGAGTATACCTCTGCAGGAATCCCATCTGGGCCTGGTGATTTATGGTGACCTGTCCCCTCCAGTGCTTCTCTTAATTCCGCTGATGTGATTGGGCAGTTCAACAGTTCCCTGTCCGCCTCCGATAATTGCGGGAGCGGACAGGTCTGCAAAAACTGCGTCAACTCAGACGGATCATATCTTGTTTTGCTGGAGTACAAGTCCCCGTAAAACTGCTGAAAGCTGCTTAAGATGTCTGAGCTAAGGGTCTGCCTCTCCCCGGATTTAGCCCTCACAGCCAGGATAGTACTAGGATCTCTTTGCTCTCTGGCTATAAGGGCTAGAAGGCGGCCAGTGTTTTCCCCCTCTTCAAAGTAACTTTGTTGCTGAAAGTATCTACTCTTCTCTGCTGCTGATAACCAAGCCGAGTTATATATTGCTTGTACCTCCCTCCAGGATTCTTGATTAGATTTTGATGGGTCTCTTATTAAAACCCGTTCCCTTTCTTTCAGTTCTTCCTGTACCTTGTTCTCCCATTCCCTGGAACGTGTTTTAATACCCGCAATTTCTTTAATAAGACATCCCCTCAAGAATGCCTTAAGTGTATCCCATACTACCATAGCGCTTGCGGACCCCCTATTGAATTGCAGGAACTCCCGGAGCGCCTCTCTTGTATTATCTACTTGCGAAAACAAAGATAACCAGTAGGGGTTCACCTTCCATAATGGTCGCCCCAGCTTTCCAGTGGTGCCCAACCGTACCCAGAATGGGGAATGGTCGGATAATAAGCGTGGCTTATACGCTGAATCCTCTACTAGCTGCAGGAGTGCCTCATTCCCTAAGCCCAGGTCAATACGGGAGAGGCTATCATGTGTTGCAGAGTAACATGAATAGCATCTATCCTCTTCGTGCCTCTCTCTCCATACATCCCGGAGTCCTATTTCCGTAAGTAGGGCTGCAAAAGCAGTCCTGCCAGTTGTCTGTCTCGTAATTCTAGGTGTCAGAGACATTCTATCCTGGGAATTATCTAAAATGTTATTGTAGTCACCTAGTGCTAGCACCGGGACATCCGGGTGTGAGGCTATAAATTGTGATAGACATCCAAGAGGAACTGATGAGAATGGTGGGGGTATGTATATTGATGCGATAATACACATTAGTCCGTTAATTTTACATAGCAAAAAAACAAATTTTCCTTCCTTGTCCGCCCTCTGTTCTATGCATTCAAAGGAGACATCCGAGGAGACCCCTATACTAACTCCTCTTGAGTGAGAAGTATACATGGAGTGGAACAGAGTCGGGTATCTCCTTGAGCGCAATAGGTGGACAGAGTCGGGACACAAATGTGTTTCTTGTAGACAGATTATCTGAGGTTTCATTTTATCAAAATATCTAAACATTGCCCTTCTCTTGTCTCTATCCCTCAACCCTCTCACATTCCATGACATTAAGAGTAAACCCTTTCTTTTCCCTTTTTCCTTACCCGTATAGGAGATCATACCATTTCAAACAATTATAAAGCAAAAGACAAGAACATGAGCAAGGAATGAAAGTGCAGTTGTCCCTCAGAGTTTTACCTACCCCTTGGGTCCCCTCAGTGAGTGGTGCATAACCGTCAACCTTCCTCCTAATCCCATTACCATCCGTGATATAACGTGAGAGGTATTTGTGTATGAGTTTATATTTGTGATGTTTTTCATTGTTTAATTGAGTTGTGCCTTTCCCATCCGCCCCTCCCCAACCTCCCCCACCCCCCTCCCCACTCCGCCCCCCCTCCCATCCCCTACCCTCCTGTCTCCCCCACCCCCTCTCCCACCCGCCACCCACCTTCCCTCCCTGCCCAACTGGGCCTACCCTAGGGGCTATGTTCCTGACCTCCCACTTACTCTCATTCCCCAAACTGCACTGGCATACCTTGCCGGTGCCATACATTACAATACCCCCTTACCCCAGGGGTCCCTATCCCACCCCCTCCCCCCCTCCCTGAACAAATTGGTGCTATTCATGTGTTCTAATTTTTTATACTTATAAATAAAACAGTTTATCGTGGCAGCTCAGTGTATTCTAAAAAGTGAATATCCAACTTTTACTAATTTATAGTCCTATTCCTTCAACCTTATTGGTGCTGTTCATGTGTTTTAGTTTTTTGTGTTTGTATGAGAAATAATCTGTCGTGTCAACTCAGTGAATTTAGTAAGTGTATTCTAACGTTTACTACTTTATATTCTGTCCCTATATCACTTTCTCATTTCTACTTATTATTTATTATTTACTTATTTCTTTAATGTGTTACTTGTTGTTTCACCCTCCCCTCTTCTCTCCCCCCTCCCTAGTACCTCAAAGGGACAACGTAAAAAAAAAAAAAAAAAAAAAAAAAAACAGGAGACCCAAGAGAGCAAACAACCCCTATCTATTTAGTCTCTAGTCTCTCTTCTCCTTCATTCCGTGTTGTACTCTCTGTATTCTCCAGCCATTCTTCCACGTTTCGAGGAGAATCAAAGAGAAATGTCCCATTCCTTGTGGTTATTCTCATACGGGCAGGGTACAGTAATGCATAGTCCATCTTTTTTTGCTGTAGAACACGTTTAATCGGCATGTATGCCGCCCTAAGCTTTTGCAGGTCCGGGGAGAAGTCTTGATATAGTGAAATTCGCACCCCCCTGTAAAAGATTTCTCTCATTTCTCTCGCTTTCCGCAGCAAAGATACTTTGTCTCTAAAATTAAACATTTTCATAATTATAGGTCTTGGGTACTCCTTGCCCTGTCGAGGTTTGAAAGGGATTCGATGTGCGCGTTCAATGCCAAAGAAAAGAGAAAAAGATGAAGCCCCGAATGTCTCCTTGATCCATCCCTCCAGAAATTCAATAGGGTCAGGGCCCTCGCTCCGTTCAGGCATGCCTATTACTCTTATGTTGTTTCTTCGGTTTCTGTTTTCTAGTTCGTCTATTTTAGCGGATTGATTTTCTATGCGTTTCTTCATGTCAGTCATATCTTGTTTAAGCGGAGATAGTATGTCTTCCATGGTACTTAATCTCTCCTCTAGGGCTGTTGTTCTTCCCTCCGTTTCTTTCAGTCTACCACCCATCGCTATCAGTTCTTCTCTTATGCTTTTTAACTGAACATCCAGACCAGAAATTGATTCCTTACATGCAGTAATCGCATACAGGAGATCCCTCATTGATGGCTCTTCCGCTCCTCCACCATGGCCTCTCTCCATACCGGCCTCAGTTGTATTTGAAAGCCTTTTAAGTTCTGTGTCACCACTTGAAGAGTCAAGTTCTCCCGCCCCGTGGCCTTTTGTGGGTGGTACTGCGAGTGGACTTGTTGCGGCCGATATTGGCCCGCTACTTTGGCTTTGACTTTTCCTCCTCGCCAGGGAACTCGTTAGAGTTAATTGTTGGGATTTTACTGGTGATAGGGATGTCCTAGTAAAACGCTCTAACTTTGTTGCAGCCGCTGCTGCAGCTACTGCTGCGACTTTTGCTTGGTTTATCTGATTTCTTGCGGAGCGTGTAACCTGGCCCCCTGCTTGGTGCGGCTGATTTTGTAACTGATGCTGGTTTAACTTCTCCTCTGTTGCACGCTTCCCAGCCATACTATTATGCCGTGGGGGAGGGGAAAAAAAAAAAAAAAAGGGGGGTGGGAGGAGGAGGGGAAAAAAAAAAGGAGAAAAAAAACGCTTTTCCTTTAGCAGTTTTGAGATATGAAGTTGTTACAGTCCCAGACTACTGGTTTTGCAAAAAAAAAAAAAAAAAAAAGAGCGGTATCACAAAAAATAGCACTCTGTACACCTCTGCCAGCGCAGCGTCGGCTCAATAACTCTTAGGGCAGTGAACAGATACTTGAGCAACACCGTTGAGCAACGCCGTTTCAACAGCAAATGTTATAGTAAGCAGCTTACATCCGCAGTTCCACTGGCTCTATTAATATTATAATAAAGAAAGGAACCTCATACACTAGCTCATATACCAGCTCCCCGTCCGTCTCCCACTCTGGATTGGGGTTGCTATTTTCCTCTGTTTCAGGTGCTGCTTCAATCGAATAAATAGAATCAATAAATAATAAGGCAACAAAGTTCTATTTCACCTTGCAAACTCAATTAGGTTTCTTCAAGAGCCAGTCAATCAATCAAGGGCCAACTCAAAAGCCAACTCTTTAACCAGGAACCAGGGATAAAAGTCATCAGCCACAAACATAGTGTATGAAAAAAAAATAGGAAAGTTTTCACCTATGTCTGGGATCTGAGGTCTTCAGGGCAAATCTCCAGTTTCACGGCGTTGCGTTGTTAATTCTCTTGGCTTACTTCGCCCACTGCCCTGCTGCTGTTGCTTGTATTCAGCCAGATTTGATTGCTACTGGCAACTCAGGGGGGACCTCTCACGCCACCCCTATGGCTCCGTCTTCCTGGCTCTCCACCGCCACACTCACTAACACCGCCGCTGCTGGAGCTGCTGTGGCCGCTACCGAAGCGTCTCCTCATTTGGCCGCTGTCACGCTGGAGGGGTCTCTCACACCCCGCCTCAGCTCCATCCACCACGTCTGCGTCGGCAGTGCGCTATAGTTTAGCCGGAATCCGCTGCTTACACTGCCGCTTACACTGCTGCATACATCGGCAGTCTCCTCAGCCCGTAGCTTAGCTGGTCAGATCGGAGGGAGAGGAGATCTCACACTCCCTCTCACTCCCACATCCGGTCACGCCCCAAATTAGCCAATTTTCTCTCCCCCGACCAGATGTCTTTATCTTGGTGACCCCGGGATACTACTTGAGAGACGGATGCCCCCAAAGGAGATAAGCCAGGATAGGTTCTAATTAGTATCACTCCCACGATTGGCTGATGCTGTGGTTTTGCTAGCTAAGGGTCGTCATGCCCAATATTGGCTAAAGCGAGTACCCTATTACCTTCAGGTAAGGAGCCACTGCCCATCACTGCGTACTGTGTTGCATGAAGAAAGGATACACATCACAACTGTTATCAGTCACCTAATTTATTCCCAATGGATCACTGTTTATACACACTATTTGGACTTTATTAACCTTCAGTGGATCACTTTTTATGCACGTGGATTTGTGGAATTTATTTGTTGAATATCACAAGGTTCCAGTTAAACTGTCACTTGTAATGTGTTCATGAGCACAAGTCACGTTTTATCTTTGTTTGTTTGCAATATGCCCGGCTGCATTGTATACACCTATTTTTATTAATTTTCTAGCCAGGTATTGCCATTTGATTTTATTGCATCCGTTATGTGTTATTTATTTATGATTATTTTTGCACCAGGTTGCCTATGTTGGTGAATCACGGATTTGTTTACTAATATACTAGAACCATTATTATAAGTGAGACACACTATTTATTTATTGATTTATATATTTTCCCACATACTTTTATATGCTTTAAGGATTAGCGCAACACCACACTTTTAATCATGTTGGGGTGTTTGCTTTCCAAAATGGGATAATTTTGTGGGCAATTCCATTGTCCTGGTGCTCCAGGGCCTTCAAAAGTGTAATACAGTAGGTGGTTGAGAAATGAGATGTGCAATTTATGCTCATAGATTGCCTGATGGTGCTACTTCAATGTTGGGCCTTTGTATGTGGCTAGGCTGTGTAAAAGTCCCACACATGTGGTATCCCCATACTCAGGAGCAGTAGCAGAATTTATTTTGGGGTGTAATTTGTTGTATGCATATGCCCTGTGAGAGAAATAACCAGTTAATATGACAATTTTGTAAAAAAAAAAAATAAAAAAAAAAAATCTTCCTTTGCAAAGAATTGTGGGAAAAAAATTACAACTTAAAAAAAACTCACCATGCTACTTACTTAATACCTTGGAATGTCTACTTTCTAAAAAGGGGTCATTTGGGGGGTATTTGTACTTTTCTGACTTGTTAGTACTTCAAGAAATGAGATTCACCTGATGTACTGAAGGCCTGATCAGATGTTTTCAATTTTCAGTGATTGGCACCATAGTTTGTAGACTCTATAACTTTCACAAAGACCAAATAATATATACTAATCTGGGTTATTTTTTACCAAAGATATATAGCAGTATACATTTTGGCCAAAATTTATGAAGAAAAATTACTAATTTGCTAAATTTTATGACAAAAACAAAGAAAAAGGCAATTTTTCACAAAATTTACGGTCTTTTTTTATTTATAGCACAAAAAATAAAAAACCCCGTTAGTAATTAAATACCACCAAAAGAAAGCTCTATTTGTGTGAAAAAAGGACACAAATTTCATTTGGGTATAGTGTTGCATGACTGAGTAATTGTCATTCAAAGTGTGAGAGCACCGGAAGCTGAAAATTGGTCTGGGCAGGAAGGGAGTTTAGGTGACCTGTATTGAGGTGGTTAAACATTTAGTTATTTAATGATATGCACCTGTCAAACAAGTGCGTAAAAATTGGTCTTTGGGTGTCAGTGGCGCCTTCCCATCGTAACCCTTGATGAAAGCAAGAATTTGCCTTGCTGTAAAAAATTGCAATGACATGCACCTGTCAAACAGGTGCATAAAAATTGGTCTCCTCCATCATCATCATCATTACCACTGGAGACAACTTGGCAATACGCTGCGGCGGGGGAACATTGATGCCAATTTGTCTACCAGTGTTCTCCCCTCTCTCTAGGCTCATGTTCCTGTCATCCTCAACCTCAGAACCAACATCTGAATCCAGTAATGGCTGTGCTTCATCAAGGAGCAAGAGGCTGACGTCGTGGTCAAATAACTCAGCTGACTCCTCCATGGATGATGTTGGGGCTATGGCAGGAATAGATGTGGACAAGGAGGCAGGTTTATCCACTCTGGCAACTGCAGGGAACTGCACACTTGTCTCTGGTTGTGTGGCAGAGGATGAGGAGGATGAGGAAGGTTTAGTAAGTCAGTCCACCACCTCCTCTGTATGCTGTGGCTGGATAGCATGGGCAAACTCGCTAAACAGAGGAAATGATGCCCTGCCTGAGGACTGACCACCACGTACACCTTTGCCTGTGGACACATTTGTTGCTGGCCCCCTTGCAGTGCCAAGGGAACGTCTGCCTCTCCTTGTTGTCCTCCCAGACATTATTGGGAGGAAGGGGGCGGTCCTTATAAGCAAGTGTTAAGAAGAAGTGGAAATCTGTACGTAGATGCACTTTAATCAGTGTAAAGTGGTGTTTGGTGCACTTTAATTTGAGTACGCACAATACACAGACACACTCCACGGATACACTATAATAAACTGCAATATAACGCGTCAAACGTACAGTGACGCACAGAACTGTATCTAGTTAAACTGGCAGTAACGTACACAGAACTATATGGCATCAAACGCCAAAATCACACTGAAAATGGCTGCCATTGAAAGAATACTTTTATACTGTTGGGCGGGAATGAGCCATGATTGGATAAAGTCATGATGACAGTGTCCAATCATGACTCTGCCAGTGCTCTGTGCCCTGATTGGCTGAAGCTTTCACTGCTCCAGCCAATCATGGCTTGCAATGCACTGTTCAGTAGGGATGAGCTGAACACCCCCCTGTTCGGTTCGCACCAGAACATGCGAACAGGAAAAAAGTTCGTGCGAACACCGTTAAAGTCTATGGGACACGAACATGAATAATCAAAAGTGCTAATTTTAAAGGCTTATATGCAAGTTATTGTCATAAAAAGTGTTTGGGGACCTGGGTCCTGCCCCAGGGGACATGGATCAATGCAAAAAAACTTTTAAAAACGGCCGTTTTTTCAGGAGCAGTGATTTTAATAATGCTTAAAGTCAAACAATAAAATTGTAATATCTCTTTAAATTTCGTAGCTGGGGGGTGTCTATAGTATACCTGTAAAGGGGCGCATGTTTCCCATGTTTAGAACAGTTTGACAGCAAAATGACATTTCAAAGGAAAAAAGTCATTTAAAACTACTACCGACAATACACATAAAAGTTCATTGATAAAAACGGCATGGGAATTCCCCACAGGGGAACCCCGGACAAAATTTTTTAAAAAATGACGTGGGGGTCCCCCTAAATTCCATACCAGACCCTTCAGGTCTGGTATGGATTTTAAGGGGAACCCCGCGCCAAAATTTAAAAAAATACGGCGTGGGGTTCCCCCAAAAATCCATACCAGACCCTTATCCGAGCACGCAACCTGGCAGGCCACAGGAAAAGAGGGGGGGACGAGAGAGCGCCCCCCCTCCTGAACCGTACCAGGCCACATGCCCTCAACATTGGGAGAGTGCTTTGGGGTAGCCCCCCAAAACACCTTGTCCCCATGTTGATGAGGACAAGGGCCTCATTCCCACAACCCTGGCCGGTCGTTGTGGGGGTCTGCAGGCGGGGGGCTTATCGGAATCTGGAAGCCCCCTTTAACAAGGGGACCCCCAGATCCCGGCCCCCCCTGTGTGAAATGGTAAGGGGGTACCCCTACCATTTCACAAAAAAACTGTCAAAAATGTTAAAAATGACAAGAGACAGTTTTTGACAATTCCTTTATTTAAATGCTTCTTCTTTCTTCTATCTTCCTTCATCTTCTTCTTCTTCTTCTGGTTCTTCTGGCTCTTCTGGTTCTTCCTCCGGTGTTCTCGTCCAGCTTCTCCTCCGTGGCATCTTCTATCTTCTTCTCCTCGGGCCGCTCCGCACCCATGGCATGGGGGGAGGCTCCCACTCTTCTCTTCATCTTCTTCTCTTCTTCATCTTCTTCTCTTCTTCATCTTCTTCTCCGGGCCGCTGAGGAGGAAATGCTGGACGAGAACACCGGAGGAAGAACCAGAAGAACCAGAATAAGAAGAAGAAGATGAAGGAAGATAGAAGAAAGAAGAAGCATTTAAATAAAGGAATTGTCAAAAACTGTCTCTTGTCATTTTTAACATTTTTGACAGTTTTTTAGTGACTTTTGTACCCCCTTACCATTTCACATGGGGGGGCTGGGATCTGGGGGTCCCCTTGTTAAAGGGGGCTTCCAGATTCCGATAAGCCCCCCTCCCGCAGACCCCCACAACCACCGGCCAGGGTTGTGGGGATGAGGCCCTTGTCCTCATCAACATGGGGACAAGGTGTTTTGGGGGGCTACCCCAAAGCACCCTCCCAATGTTGAGGGCATGTGGCCTGGTACGGTTCAGGAGGGGGGCCGCTCTCTCGTCCCCCCTCTTTTCCTGCAGCCTGCCAGGTTGCATGCTCGGATAAGGGTCTGGTATGGATTTTTTGGGGGACCCCACGCCGTTTTTTTTTAAATTTTGGCGCGGGGTTCCCCTTAAAATCCATACCAGACCTGAAGGGTCTGGTATGGAATTTAGGGGGACCCCCACATAATTTTTTTTTTTACATTTTGGTTCGGGGTTCCCCTGTGGGGAATTCCCATGCCTTTTTTTTCAATTAACTTTTATGTGTATTGTCGGACCGGCAATGCAATAGCCGCGAGTAGTTTTAAATGACTTTTTTCCTTTGAAATGTCATTTTGCTGTCAGACTGTTCTAAACATGGGAAACATGCGCCCCTTTACAGGCATACTATAGACACCCCCAGCTACGAAATTTAAAGAGATATTACACTTTTATTGTTTGACTTTAAGCATTATTAAAATCACTGCTCCTGGAAAAACGTCCGTTTTAAAACCTTTTTTTGCATTGATCCATGTCCCCTGGGGCAGGACCCAGGTCTCCAAACACTTTTTATGACAATAACTTGCATATAAGCCTTTAAAATGAGCACTTTTGATTTCTCCCATAGACTTTTAAAGGGTGTTCCGCGGCATTCGAATTTGCCGCGAACACCCCAAATTGTTCGCTTTTCGGCGAACTTGCGAACAGTCGATGTTCGAGTCGAACATGAGTTCGACTCAAACTCGAAGCTCATCCCTACTGTTCAGCGCCGCAATGCATTGTGGTCGGTTCAGCGGGGCCAAACAAACAGTTGAACGACCCATTTGTTTGCATGTTCGCCGAACGCCCGAACAGCGAAAGTTCGGCCCGAACTTGTGCTTGGGCCGAACCGTTCGCCCATCCCTACATCCTTTCACGCCTCTCCATTATTCATAAATGCTTTATAATTTCTTCCATCAAAGAAAAGTACTCTATAAATGGGTGGATGAATGAAATTTCTACTTTTTGCATTCATTGATGGAGAATTTTGGTATAGCTTTTATTAATGGAGGAAGGGTCGGAAAGGGTGGACATAGTTTTTTCTTTTTACTAAAGGCACATCCACTTTGCACTACAAGTGCACTTCGAAGTGCACTCACTGTAGAACTGAGGGGGACATGCAAGGAATATAAAAAACAGCATTTTTGCTTGTACATGATTGGATGATAAAATCAGCAGAGCTTCCCCTCAGATCTAAAGTGACTTCCAAGTTCACTTGCAGTGCAAAGTGGATTTGCCTTTAGTAAATCACCCCAGCAGTCATGATGAGTGCCTATGACAGGTCCAGTGGCTGTAAAACCCCGGCAGCATCACAAGATCACATCTGGGGGGGGTTGGGATGTAAGATTTCAAATAGGACAGCAGCCACTAGCACAAACGACACTTCTCATTGAAAGTAAGTACCTGTACTCATTTGAAATAAAAAGAAAAAAAAACTATAACGAACTAAAAGTAGGCTAAAGGATTTGTGTATTTTTAACGTTGCACTTTAAGCACGTTTGCACTTTAAGCTGTGTAAGAGGGCTACAGCTGCTTTAAAAACACCTTATCCCCCACTAAATTATATATTTTTATTACATTGGTATTTGCACATTATAACGGTACCCATGCTTTTTGTTATCAAAAGCTTGCAAACTATGCTTGAAAATAGCGGGGGGGAAAAGAAGATTCAGCCCGATTCAATGTACTGAACATTGCCCAATTCACTCATCATTATTCAGAATGTGTAAATATTTTAGTATTCATGATCTGGGCTCAGGTTTACATTAATATTTAAAGCACCATTTTTGTTAAACCAACCAGTGAGCTACAAATGCATTTCAACGCATGACAGTTATGTTATAGTAAAAAAAATTCACACAGTTTTCCTTTGTGATTCACTGTATCCACAGCATACACAGACTACCTCATATGGTGGTAATGTATTCTTTGAAGTGTATGCTTGAACCTTCTAACTCTCTTGGTCCCTGGATTATCAATCACATACAGATATCCAAAGGTAGCTTTGAATCTATTCAACCATGAGCAGGTGTGTTCCAAGATGGCTGGATTATTGCCAACATGGGGTGGGTCAATCTAGTGCTTTACAGCAATGCCTCGATGAAAAAATGGAAGCCCTGGGTAGGGCAACTGTTTACACTGAATGCATTTCAACGTATTAAAGTGAAAAACAAAACTGTAATATATTGCAGTCTACCATTTTTTAAATGTAGTGACGGTATTCCTTTTATTTTTTTCTTTATTTTCACCCGGTGATCCTGCCAGTAACACATTTAGATTTGATTGATAAATTTAAAGCCAAATACTAAAAATTTATTAGCAGTTACACAAACAGTTTTTTTTTTTTTTTACTTTTGGTGTAAAGGTTTTACATAAATGAATAAAAGCTGACCATTGTAAGCACCCCTGTCAGTATTAATGGTTTGTCTCAACCCTCTAACTGCCACTTTGTTGGACAGCTTGGTCTATTGGGGAAGTTGAAAAAAAACACTTACTAGCCAGATCAAAAGGTGAAAATAAAGGAAACAGACCTAGAAAAATAAAATGAATGCAGCACCCACATAAAAGAACTGGAATATTGCAATATATACATTTTTGGGGGGGTTTAATACCATTTTATATTTGAATTTAGGCTAGCGAGTATTTTTAACAATTGCAGTCTAGGTAGTGTGACATTTTTCTTATATGCTTAAGTGCTTGCCTATGAAAAAAGCATTATTTTTCTTAAAAAAAAAACATAGGGTGCAAACTAAGCTGTATTTTGTCATTGATATAGTAAGCCTTCTATTGTGTACAGAAAAACTCTAAATAATACAGTAAAAAATATCTGTTTTTAAAAAAAATGTGTTTATGAAAAACATAAGACTATTTCCATCTACTTCTAGAACTTATCCTCTAAAAGTAAGAAGGAGTTGCCTTCTTCAGAAGCTTTTTCTTTATCTTTTAGGTTTTGAGACATAGCCTCTTGGGAAATGTATAAAGTGATTCAGTTTCTATGAACATTTATCTGTTCTCTCTGTTGAATGCAGTCTTTAACAAAGAAGGACAAGAGCTGCTTTGTCTACAGGGAGCCAAGGAAATATTGCCTAATTAATTTCCTTGGTAACTTAAACCTACTACAATTCAATTCCGTTGAGGTAAAAGAAGATCAGAGCTTACTGATGTTATATCTATTTTACTCATACTTTTTGGAAAGAAACAGTTTTTGCATGTTTTTGTGACCAGTCTGAATGTTACAACAGCCAATAAGTGTCACACAACCCAAGCGTGCCAGCTATGAGTTAATATCATTGGCACAAACGCCCCATGCTGCTCCACAATTGGTTCAACTTTTTATTCACAATCCACATGTGGATGGGGTGCAGCGTGGTGTGATGGCAATAATTCACACAGTCAGGTGCAATAGAAGACTTGTATTGAAGTGATGCAGCAACAGTTCACAACAAACCCAGTGGGAAAGCTGCACAACCAAGTACACTCACAGTTTCCAGCAACATGAAGGGAGCAGGTTTTTACAAATACAAATACACAATACAAAGCAGGGACTATAAAGACATGGATGGGCGAGTTTGGGGTGGAGACACTTGACTGACCACAACCCGACAGAAAACCTTTGGGATGAATTAGAGCAGACACTGCAAGCCAGGACTTCTTGTCCAACATTAGGACCTGACCTCACACATGCGCTTCTGGAAGAATGGTCAAACATTTTCAACGACACACTCCTAAATCTTGTGGACAGCCTTCCCAGAAGAGTTGAAGCTGTTATAGCTGCAAAGGGTGGGCCAACTCAATATTGAACCCTACGGACAAAGACGCCATTAAAGTTCATGTTCGTAAAAAGGCAGGCGTCACAATACTTTTGACAATACAGTGTTTATATAATACTATAAAAAATTAAACAATACCAACATTCCCTCTGGTAGATTTGGGCAAGCACAGTGTATTGGAAGCTCTGATTGGCTGAAGCAATAAAAACTTTGCCCAATAAGGGCACAGAGCACTGTTAGAGCCATGACTGGAGAAAGTAATCATGACTGTGCCCAATCATGGCTCATTGCTCTTAGTGCCACCCCACACTATAAAAATTTTCTTCCCATAGCAGGCATTTGCAGTGTGATATTGGCATTGAGAGATATAAAATAGGGCTCTGTTCAGTGCTACTAGCGAGTTCGTGTGCTATAATGATTCTATTGTCAGTGTAGAATATCAGTTTAGTGAGAATCTAGTGATAGAGCAGTGTGAGTGTAGTTTGACCATTCGTTTTTACTTTAGTGTTACTTTAGTGTTACTTTAGTGTGAATCTAGTGATAGTGCAGTGTGAGTGTAGTTTGACCATTCGTTTTTACTTTAGTGTTACTTTAGTGTTACTTTAGTGTGAATCTAGTGATAGTGCAGTGTGAGTGTAGTTTGACCATTCATTTTTACTTTAGTGTCAGCTTATTTTGTCAAGGTAGGTTTCCTGCCGTATATGCCAATGCATTACTGCATGTTTACTGCAGCATATTTCAGTGCGCTAGTGCACGTTTAACGCAATATATTTCAGCGTGTTACTGCATGTTTAATGCAGTATATTTCAGCGTGTTACTGCATGTTTAATGCAGTACATGTCAGTGCATTACTGCACGTTTAACACAGTATATCGCAGTGCATTACTTTTAGCACAGTATATTTCAGTGTGTTGGTGCATGTTTAACGCAGTATATTTCAGTGCGTTAGTGCACACTTAACGCAGTATATTTTAGTGCCTTAGTGCATGCTTAACGCTGTATTTTTCAGTGTGTTAGGATACATTTAACACTGTATATTTCAGTGTGTTAGTGCACATTTAACGCAGTATACTTCACTGCGTTACTGCATGTTTAACACAGTAAATTTAAGCGTGCTAGTGCCCATTTAACGCAGTATATTTTAGTGCGTCGGTGCACATTTAACGCAGTATATTTGAGCGCATAGGTGCATGTTTAACGTAGTATATTTCAATGCGTTAGTGCACATTTGCCACAGTATATTGTGGTGCGTCAGTGCAGTTTTATTGCAGTATATTGTAGTGTGTCAGTGGAGTGTGTCTGTGTAGTCAATACTCAAGTTAAAGTGCACCAAACACCACTTTCCATTGAACAAAGTGCATCCATGTACACATTTCCACATCTTTATTACATTTTGTTAATAAGTGCCCCCCCATCATGTCTAAGAGGCCAACAAGAATAGGCATATGTTCCCTCGGCACTGTGATGGAGCCAGCAGCGTACAGCATGTCCACAGGCAAAGGTGGACAATGTCTGTCCTAAGGCAGGGCATCATTTCCTTCCTTCCCATTTAGTGATGTTACCCATGCTATGCAGCCACAGCATGCAAAGAAGGTGGTGGACTGGCTTACTAAACCATCCTCATCCTCCGTCACCCAAGCAGAGACTAGTGTGCAGTCCACTGTAGCTGCCAGAGTGGCTTATTCTGCCTCCTTGTCCACAGCTACTTCTGCCATAGACCTGCATCAGGCATTGAGACGTTAGCTGATTTATTTAAAAACAGAATCAACCATTTGCTCCTTGAAGATGCACAGTCATTACTTGATTCAAATGTTGGCTCTGAGGTTGAGGAAGGTAGGAACTTGAGCCTACAGAGAGGAAAGAAAACTGGTAAAAAAACAAATTGGCAGTCATGTTCCCCCAGCCTAAGCATATCGCCAAGTTGTCTCCAGTGAGAATGAGGATGGAAGGGATAAAGATGATGAGGTCACTGAACGAACTTGGGTGCTGGATAGAGCAAAGGAGGAAAGTGAGGGTGAGGCACAACCCCAAATAGGCAGCCATCATGGAAGAGGAGAGAGCAGCCTCCCTATTCCACCAGATTGTGGAGCTGTTATCTCCAGGTCCACTTCCTACAGCTGTTTGGGCCTTTTTTAGCACATGTGCAGCCGGTGGTACTGCTGCAATTTCCAAACTCTGCCTCAAACACATCAAGCGTTTCAAAAACACCAGCCATTTGGGTGCCACATGCTCGACAAGGCATGTAATATCCCATTACTCAGCCTATTGGCAAGAGCAGCTGAAAGCCACACAAAAGGGATGCAATTCTGCTCCTCCTCAAGCCTCACCTTTCCGGTCTACCCTCACTATACCTCATGACCTCTCAGCAGCCTCCAATTACAGGGATGATGGTATAGTGCAGGGTGTCCCAGGTCCTTGCAGCACATCTGCCAGAAGCAAACCACCAGCTGTAGACTATAGCAGGTGAATTTCTCTGCCCCATTTTCTGCAGCAAAAATGATAGTCACTGCCACCCACATGCCCAGCATCTAAGTTCCAGCTTGTCAAAGCTGCTGGCTTTACAACTCCTGTCTTTCGATCTGGTGGATTCTGCCCCCTTCTGTGAATTTGCAGAATGTGCTGTACCATAATGGCAGGTTCCCAGTCACTATTTCTTTTCACGTAAGGCCATTCCAGCTCTCTACCATCACAAGGAAGGCAATGTTGAGGCATCATTGGGCAAGGCAGTTAGCTGCAAGGTCCACATACCTGCTGACATGTGGTCCAGCAAGCATGGTCAGGGATGATATAATTCATTCACAGCACACTGGGTAGCTCTGCTTGCAACTTGGAAGGATGCAGGACAGGGCTCAGTGCTGCAGCTTCTTGTGCCGCCACGTCTCCATAGAGCTAGTGGTTATGATGCAAGATTTGTCACCTCTATCCACTCCTCCTCTTCTGCTGAATTGCCCTATAAACCACAAGTACCCCCAAGTCTTCAAGGGGCTATTTAATGAGTCAGGCGAAAAGGTGCCATCAGCTGGTCTGTCTAGGGGACAGGAGCCACACTGGAGAGGGAATTCTTGCAGCTCTGCAGGGGCAAGCCTAGAGGTGGTTCACACCACGCCAGTTAGAGCCAGGATTGGTGGTGTGCGATAATGGCACAAACCTCCTGTCCGCCCTAAGACAGGGAAAGTTGACACGTGCTATGACTGCCACATGTCCTTAATTTAATGGTGCAGCATTTCTTAAACAGGTACCAAGGGTTGGAAGATCTGCTAAAGCAAGCCAGAAGAGTCTGTAGTCATTTCAGACAGTCACACACAGCCAGTGCTCGGTTGTCTGAAATTCCGCAGGAATTCCACCTGCCCGTAAACCGTGTGATTTGTGACATGCCCACCAGGTGGAACTCGACTTTGGCAATGCTGCAGCGGCTACCACACAGCAGAGGGCCATCAATGAGTACAGGTGTGAGTATGACACACTGACAGGCTTTTTCCCCACACCAATGGCTGCTAATAAAGGATGCACTGTACTGTCACCATTTGAGGAGGCCACAAGGCTGGTGAGCCGTGACAATGCATGCATCACTGACACAATTCCTGTTGTGTTCCTGCTGGAGCAGACTCTGCATGGCATTAAGAACAGGGCACTCGAGGCAGGAGGACTTCCTTTCCTCTCAAGGCCCGCTTTATGCAGACACCATTCTTGTCACGCCACAGAACACACAAGAGGAGAGGGAGGAGAACTCTGGCAGTTTTGGAGGCATTAAAGCATAGCAAGACATACGTCAACCCTTAACAAATGGTTTTCCATCCCCAGAACCCTTGGGAGTAGTACATGGCTGGGAGGAGGCAGTTCCAGATACTGTAATCCTCAGTGACCCCAAGAAGTCTGCTTCTCATGCCTCCGCAAACTTTTGGGGCATGGGCTCCCACAGTCTTCAAAGCCTGCGAAAGGACATGAGAATACGTGGCATCAAGGAGAAGGATCGCTATTGGTTGGCAACCCCCCTTAACCACCGTTACAAAGGAAAAGTCTCGGAATTTATCCCATCCCCACAGAAGGAGCAGAAGATTAAATCTCTTGAGGACACCTTAAAGAGGAGGTAATGTAACATTTTTCCCGACTCTGGTAGGTTACAGTCTGGTTGAAAACGTAGTTTTGAGGCTTCTTTTGGTCAAGAGAGGTGCGGTTGCAAAAACAGACATGGAGAGCTTTCCAGTTTATTATCCACAGGGTTACTGGGTCATGAGAATAGACCACTGACCAGAACTTGCCCAGTATGCAA
The DNA here is from genome assembly GCF_042186555.1 of Aquarana catesbeiana. NCBI lineage: Eukaryota > Metazoa > Chordata > Amphibia > Anura > Ranidae > Aquarana > Aquarana catesbeiana. Next base: position 238,771,830 of record NC_133328.1, read on the forward strand.
CTGAGTTTGCTTTCCGAATGGGCATTAAGTGCTGCTAGGGGTTTTGTGACAGATAAGAGAGAGCGTCCGCCCACAGACTCCGTGGACCGGCTGACATTTATCAAAATGAATAAGTCATGGATTAGCAGCAGTTATCAAGTCCCCTGATGCCAATGTCGCTGATCAAGTGCTTTCTGGATCTTGAATCACTGAAAGAATGTCTAGGCTGCCTAGCTTTGTGGGTGTTGATTTCATCTGGAAGAAATGCGTGGTGTAGGTTTCATGGGCACAATTAACACCCAAGGACCAATTTTTCCGGACCTGTTTGACAGGTGCATATCATTGCAGTTTTTGACAGCAAGGTCAATTATTGCTTTAATCAATAGTACATCTATAGGGTCACTGTGTGAAGGCACCACCGACACCCAAAGACCAATTTTTCCACACCTGTTACTTCAATCCAAAGTCTGTAAAAGAGACACCAGAATTTCTCCAAAAAATCTCTAATCTTTTTATGAGTGCACAAAATCGTGGCCTCATCATACAGACTGGCTCCTCAAGCTGTTGTTTATGAAATAAAGAGAGCTTGAATGGAAAATGCATTTCTTTTGGCTTTATGTGTAATTTTTGCTGCAGCAAGTTCTATACATGGTACAGATGTGCCACATTACAGGCAGACTAAGGGGACCCCCAGGCATTATATATAAAGGAATTTTTTATATTTATTTCTCATTTTTATGGTTTTACTCTAAGCATCACTGCTCATTTAAAAATAATGTTTTTTACAAACTTTTTTTCATTGATACATGTCCCCCCAAGACAGTACCCGGACCCACATAACCATTTTATGCCCAATTAGTTTATAAGTCTTAAAAATGGGCACTTTTGATTTTTCAAGTTCGGGGTCCTGTAGACTTCAATGGGTTCGTTATTTGGTTCTGAATGTTTGCGGTGTTCGAAAGTTCTGCCACAAACCAAACAGGGGGTCGTTTGGCCCATCTCTACCCTCTGGATAGTATCCCAATATGCTCCTAGCAAGACCATAATAGGGTTAGATAACATACCAGTAAAAGGGAACTAAGAAATAATATGCAGATAATGAAGATTTTGTAAGACTATGCAAATGCCATAGAAAGAAAGTGAATGTAAACCCCAAGAAGCAATAGTATGCATATTATTCAGTAGTGTCAGGTGAGAGATCTCTGGAATGCAGCTTTGTAACTAAGATTGACAAAGTGATTTAGTAATGAAACCCATGGAACTGGTACCTCCTAAGGTATTGATCTCCTGAGTCCTCCACAGCTATAACAGGTTCAACTTGCTGACCTCTACATGACCACCATGTGCTACACAGTAGAGAGGAGGTCTGAAGGAGGAACCAGTGAGAGCTGAGGGGGACTCTGGAGATCAACACACTCGGAAGTGCTGGCTTCCCAGCTGATTTTAAAGGACCATAACACTTGAATGGAATAGTGTTTGGAGGAGTGGGTGACAGCAAAGGTAAGTATGTATGCTATTTTTTTAGAGGTTTTTTTTTTACAAGTCATGTGTTTTGGCCGCATTAAAAATCATGTCAAGTTCACTTTAAGATCTTGTTTGCATAAACCTTTGTGCATTAATATTATGTAATTAAAGTAGTTGTAAAGATCACTAATCTAAAAAACATTTTTTTTTTCTATACAGAAATATTCCATCACAAATCCATGATTTGCTTTTTTTTATACCTTGCATATATTGAATTACCCAGTTTTTAATGTGCAGCCCACATGATCGCTAATGCTTCACAAGAGATTCACGGATCTGCTTATTTGGCATGTACAGAGTGGAGGCATTACGTCCTTGCTGGAAATGACTTTGTTGCCAAGCTTCTGCTTTTCTAAGAAGAGGGGAGGAGTGGCTAGAGGGATGGACGGGGGAGGGTATCACCTTCTACTGACTACAGAAGATACAGGCATGCTGTGCTCTTACACAGCATGCCTGTACTAACGGTGGGATTACACAAGATGTAAACTTACCACGCTAACATGGATCTGCTGCCATGCTTGGCGTGGTCAATTTACTCTCAAGAGGTGGAGCACAAGCAGGATCAACCAGGTATAAGAGGACACCAACAGGAACAAATGAGATTAAACTGCACATTAAAATACATTAAAGAGCCAGTAAAATTATGTATTTTTAGGTTATTTATTTGTTTTTCACCTTTATTTTATAAAGACAGGGTAAAATTCATGGCAGTCAAATGTAACATAATGACAATATTTTTTGCAACGTCCCTAGCTTCATACTACTAGCATACTCAACAACATTTATTCTGTATAACTGTTTTGTTTTGAAATTGCAGCTTCCCTAGGTCTTTAATATCTATACTCTAATTAGGTTTTGTGGCCATTCCAGACTACTTTCCTAGCTATTATATTAATTTAAACTCCACTGAGAGAAAAAGCAATGGAACAATAAATGTAAAACCAAAGAATGTTTATTTTCTACACTCTATTATACTATAATGAGTGTGCATTCCAGATTTAATAAAACAGACCTTAGATAGTTAAAGGGGAACGTCAGTAATTTTTTTCATCTTTCCATCTAATACATATTCTGCCCTTGTTGTTTTAACTTTGGATAGTAAAACATTTTTTTTCTAGAAAAAAGCCTAGGCTGATGACATCATGCACAGCTCTTTCCCTCACTCTCATGAGAGTTTGACAGGAAGGGAGGGGGAGTGAGTCATAAGAGGGCCAAAGAGAGCTGCAGAGCAGGAGGTGTGCCTCTGTATGTCTGTGTAAATCCAGGAAGTGAACAGGCAGCAGCTCCAGCTACCCACAGTTAAAATGATTGCAGCCAGACTCAGTGGAGGGAGATATCTGCAGCATATTTGTCAAGTACAGAATCACAGTATATATATAAAATAATATACAAAGTGGTTGGAGGGAAGCTTCAGAATGGCAAAGATATTTTTATTACAATCTATATCAGCAGACTGCAGTTCCTCTTTAAAGAATTTGCATTTCATTAATTTTATGCATGTTATTTACCTGTAAAAAAATCCCCATTGTAGCCACCCCAAGTGTACACATATATTCATTTAAAATAGATGAGAGCACCACGATAAACCATACCATAGCCTGTATATTATAGCAATACTAAAATGTAAAGCCAGTATTCATTTTTACCTTCTTATACAAAAGTTACCCCAATAGGTGATCATTTTATTTTGCACAAAATAGGACAGAAGCAGGGCTGGCGCAAGGATTTTTGACACCCTAGGCAAAACCTAATTTTGCCGCGCCCATTGGCTCCACCCATGACCCCACCCCCTTTGCCCTGCCCATGTATACCAAACTTTTTCATTTTGGGTGAAACAAAAACAGAAACAAAAATGGATTTTGTAGGCACCAATTATAAAAAATACATACGTTTTTATTAGACAAATAGTACAAAAACAAACTTTAAAACATTGCAAATAAAATGCAAACAGCTAGCTAGACCTCTATAGTATGGATTGTATACAGTGAATGCGTAACATTTGCAGGGATGAAATCCTACAATCTTATTAAGATATGCAAGAAAAAGCTCTACATGTTTCGCAATTTGAATGCTTCTTCAGGAGGTTATTAAATATTCTTGGATAAAATGATAAAGATCTGGGTGTAAAAAACGTGCTAATGGGATATGTGCCTGTATAGTGAGACTGTCAACAACAGTCAGCAACGTTACCTTGTAATCTTAATAGATAGCAAAAAAGGGGGACTTTCTATCAAAGAGTATCTCTCTTAGGCAGAGGTCAAGAATATCCAAGAATATTTAGTAAGCTCCCAAAGAAGCATTCAAATTGCAAAACATGTAGAGCTTTTTCTTGCATATCTTAATATGATTGTAGGATTTCATCCCTGCAAATGTTACGCATTTACTGTATACAATCCATACTAGAGAGGTCTAGCTAACTGTTTGCATTTTACTTGCAATATTTTAAAGTTTGTTTTTGTACTATTTGTCTAATAAAAACTTATGTATTTTTTATAATTGGTGCCTACAAAGTCCATTTTTGTTTCTGTTTTTGTTTCACCAAAAATTGCTATTTAGGACATGGCACTGGCCTATCACAAAATTCCCACAGTTCCATCCTGTTCTGAAGTTTGGCTAACATTTTGATATACACACCTTTTTAATGAAGCACCCATCAAATGCAGCCTCACTAGCGCCCATCAATGCAGCCTCACCAGCGCCCATCAATGCAGCCTCACCAGCGCCCATCAAATGCAGCCTCACCAGCGCTCATCAAATGCAGCCTCACCAGCGCCCATCAAATGCAGCCTCACCAGCGCCCATCAAATGCAGCCTCACCAGCGCCCATCAAATTCAGCCTCACCAGCGCCCATCAAATGCAGCCTCACCAGCGCCCATCAAATGCAGCCTCACCAGCGTCCATCAAATGCAGCCTCACCATAACCCATCAAATGCAGCCTACCAGTGCTGATCAATGAATATTTGCTTGCTTTCATTTATTCGGGAGTTGGGACACAGACACAGTCCTCCACCGCCGCTGCACCTCTGACCTTTGTGCGAACGGAGTGGCAGCTGCCTGCTGATGCCGAGACTTAGCTGCTTGCTGCATAGAGAAAAGAGTAGGAACACCAGTGGCCGGGCACCGTAGGCAACAGTGTGCCCTAGGCAGCTGCCTAGTTTGCCAAGTGATAGCACCGGTGCTGGACAGAAGTATAGTGCACACAGCTGTATGCCTCAAGACTTGGACAGCAAGTTAATTCGTGGAGAGGATTCTGCTTAGTAACAAACCACTAGACCTACTGCATGCAAGATGTCAAGCTGCAGTATTTCGTGACATAGAAACTAACCGATGGTAAAAAGCAGAGTATAAATCCTATTTATTTAAGCATTAGGGGAAAAGGGCACCAAGTACAATGAGCATCAGAGTAGCAGCTTTGTAGACACATATCTGGTAATGAAAACATTTATTCTCAGTCTTTGCCAGAGTATCATTCCTGTAAATTCAAAGAGGATACAGTTTTTAGCCTCCCAACGAGCATTGAAATGTCCACAAAAGTAGTTACTAGATTTGGAATAATACAGTAGGACCAGAAGATGGCAGAAGACGAAGCATAGTTTTAATGGAACATCAGGTAATTGATGGTAGGTGAAAGAGGTCACAGAGCCTATGGGGCTGATTTACTAACAGCAAATAGGATGTTTACATTTGTAAAGAAATTTTCACTTTGTAAGGGAATTTTCCCTTAACTTAGTCCATGCGGTTTGCAAAGACGACCTAATCACATAAAATTGAAATAAAAAATAGTATTCTAGACTGATAAAAGTCAGCAGAGCTTCAAATCATTCATTAACTGCTTTTGGACCATCCACCAAATATATACTGCGGCAGGGCAGCCCGGCTGTGCAAAATCACGTACCTGTACTTGATCTTGTGCACGCGGTGTAGGGGGCACATGCGCACACCACCGGAGCGCCGCTCCCGCTGTGATTGAACACAGCGGGAACCAATTAGTGACCCACCTATTGTTCAGTGGAGAGACGGAGCAGCGGTCTGCCTATGTAAACAAGGCAGACCGCTGATCTGTCAGGGAGCAAAAGAGAGATTTTTTGTTTCAGCTAAGCTGAAACACGGATTTCTCTTTTCTTCCAGTGTATCCATGCCCCACACAGTTAGTAAGCACCTCCCTGGCACACACTTAACCCTTTGATCACCCCTGGTTTTAACCCCTTTACTGCCAGTTAGACATGTGCAATTTGTTTTGTTCCGAATTAGTTTTTCAACGAAATTCGACAAATTTGTGAATTTGGAAATATTTGAATTAACGAAAACCCATTTAACAGATTTTTTCGAAAATCCGAAAATCCAAAAATCCAAAATAATTACTAACTAACTAATAATAACTATTACTAACTATTAAATTATAGGTACTGGAATTTCCTTTCAAATTTGGCTGTTAGTGAACGTAACAAATACAAATTTATCTGAAATTACAAATTATCCGAAATAATAAATGCCGCATCTAAACAAATGGAACAAAACAAATTCATAATAATAAATAATAATAATAATAAAATGTTTTTATTTTTATTATTTATTATTAATTCATTATGTTCCAATCGTTTAGATGCGGCATCCATTATTTCAGATAATTCATACTTCCAGTACCTATACTGTAATTTAATAGTTAGTTATTATTAGTTAGTTATATAACCGCATCGAAACGAATGGAACGTAATTAATTCAAATTTTTTCCGAATTTACCAATTTATTCAAAATAACGAATGTTGATTATAATGAATGACCCAAAAAATGAAAGAAAAAAAATGAATGAAACGAAAATGAACACATTTTTCAGCAGTGCACATGTCTACTGCCAGTGTAGACTACTGTGACAGCGCATTTTTTTAGCACTGGTGTCACTGGTCCCCAAAAAAGTGTCAATTAGGTTCCAATTTATCCACCGCAATGTCGCAGTCCCGCTAAAAATCGTTGATCGCTGCCATTACTAGTAAAAAATTATATATATATATATATATATATATATATATATATATATATATATATATATATATATATATAAATGCCATAAATCTCTCCCATGGTTTGTAGACGCGATAACTTTTGCACAAACAAATCAATATACGCTTATTGGGATATTTTTTTTACCAAAAATATGTAGCAAAATACATATTATATTGTATTTTTTTTATTCAAAATTATCAGTATTTTTTTATTTATAGAGCAAAAAATAAAAACCGCAGAGGTGATGAAATGCCACCAAAAGAAAGCTCTATTTTTGGGGAAAAAGTTAATCCGTTTGATTTGGGTACAGTGTCGCATGTCCACGCAATTGTCAGTTAAAGCAACATACCCTGTTTCCCCGAAAATAAGACCTAGCGTGATTGTCGGTGATGGCTGCAATAATAGCCCTATCCCCCAAATAAGCCCTACCCTGTTTCCCTGAAAATATGCCCTACCCTGAAAATAAGACCTACAAGGACTTTAACTAGGGCTTATTTAGGGGGTAGGGCTTATATTGCAGCCATCACCGACACTCACGCTAGGTCTTATTTTCGGGGAAACAGGGTAGTGCCATATCACAAAAAATGGCCTGGTCAGGAAGGGGGTAAAACCTTCCGGAGCTTAAGTGGTTAAGCCAATGAAAAAATCCCTTGCAAAAAGAACAGCCTATTTATCTTTCGTAAATCAACCCCTATATATCTGAACTGTAAGGGGGTTATCCTGGAATCAAACTGGTATGCGCAATTCCCAGAAGATTAGTAGGGCTTATATGCTCTAAAAGGTCACTGGAGTAAAAGGTACATGGTGGAAATCCTTTGCCTAGTCCACATGACTTGAACAGAGGTTACAGGGGCCCCTGTGATAGAGTCATGGAGAAGTTATGAAAGGGACACTAGTAGGGTCATACACCAACACAACTTTCACAGAGAATTCACACATTTTCCAAATTAATCAAACTAGAAAATGTGTGAAAGTTGTGTGAAAACATTTATAAATAGACCTGCAAGTGTGGAGATTGCTGATGATAAAATCTCATGTTAAATATGCCTTCATAAATTCAAGTGTGTTCATATATAAAATGATTAATTCTTAAGGAGAAGGGGCTTTTGTATGGGTCTCCTACAGGCTGGGAGGCTGCAGCTCACCAGGTATCCTGCATCTAGCAGGACAAACAGCAGAGTAACAATATTAAGGGAATTCATAAATACTGTCACTATACTACACTCTTTAGGATTTGATGAGCCTCCACATGACAAATACTGGTGTGGGTTATGCATTCATGTACCTGTTATAAAAAAAGTACATGAATCTGGGGCATGCACTGCATGTGGAGGCACACTGGGACCAACATGTCCATATGTCCTCAGTGTAACTGCTCTTCCTCCTGCTGTTGCGATTGTCATACAGACAGCTCAGTGGAGGGGGTATTGAAGCTGGGTGGATGGCGCTTTATGGGGATTCACATAGCTGACATGAAAACCAGTGACAGGTGGGGAAGGGAGGAGGTAGCGGCTGCAAAAATGCCACCTGCTACACAGGGTACCTGTTTCTGTATGGTAAAGTGTTACTAAACCCACAACAGTAAAATCAGCCTGTATATTCAGTAAAGCATGCTTGTTCTACTCACTGTGAAACCTAAGGGGTTAATCCTTCACACTGTGTAAAAAGGCTGTTTGATCCTGTCTTCTCTGATCCTCCTCTTCTTCAGCTGTGCCTTATGCATCTCCTGATAAGAGCCTTTGAGTCATTATGTACATGCTAAGTTTGGTGTGTATTGCTAGAGAATTTGTTTTCTTTGGAGGGTGCATGTGATCAGCACAAGGCCAATCAGCACTGTCCAGACAGAAGGTCAGGGGTCCTGTAGCCTCATAGGACAGTCAGAGTAGAATGAAAACTCATACACACTTTAAAGACACTGATATAAGTCACAAGACTCCTATATACTGCTAAAGAGAAAAGGTATTTAGCAGTTTATATTTACTAAAATAATTGCACTTCCGTGTTCTGTGTACTGTGGAAGACCAAATATAGTGAATGCAGGGTCCTGGGTTTAGTTACACTTTAGGTTAGCATAGGTATTATTTACCTCCAGTCTCATTACCTACAAACCAGAGGTAATCATTTTGTAATTTTGGCCACTTTGTAAGAATGGCACTATTAACCACTTCAGCCCCGGAAGGATTTAACCCCTTCCTGACCAGAGCACTTTTTACAATTTGGCACTGCGTCGCTTTAACTGCTAATTGCGCGGTCATGCAATGCTGTACCCAAACGAAATTTGCGTCCTTTTCTTCCCACAAATAGAGATTTCTTTTGATGGTATTTGATCACCTCTGTGGTTTTTATTTTTTGCGCTATAAACGGAAAAAGACCAAAAATTTTGAAAAAAAAATGATATTTTCTACTTTTTGTTATAAGAAAATCCAATAAACTCAATTTTAGTCATAGATTTAGGCCAAAATGTATTCGGCCACATGTCTTTGGTAAAAAAAAATGTCAATAAGCGTATTATTATAAGCTTGTCTGGTTACATTTTATCTTTATCCTCTGCTACCTCACTGTGTGAGTACCCCTGTTTGTTATTTGTGAATAAAGCCCTAATGTTTTAAAATACTACACTATATGGCATCCTTGTCTCTTTGCTGGCCGTTATGCCCCCTGTGGACCTGAGGTATATTGAAAGACAGTCCGGGACCCAGGACCTACCCCCACAGGAGATACCACAAGCACTGATTACCTTATGCTGTAACCTCAGTGTAATGAGGTAAGGGGCCATTATCTACCAGTGTAGGATTGCTGCATGAAAAGGACTGGTCTATACACTTCACACCCTCCACTTATTTAAACAAGTGATGCTAGAATTCAGTTGCTGCCTGCACGACTTCACTGTTTGGCACGTTTGATGAAGCATTGGAGTTGTTTGCTGCTGCACAAGTCACTTTTTCTTGAACTTTAATATTGTTTTCATACAATTGTGAGCACCTATTGTTGGCACTGGACACTTTATTGCATCTGTCACATAATGTGATCTCTTTGGACATCCATTGTAACATTGCACTTTTGCGGTTTAGTTTGCCTGTATGTGATCAATGCTTCAGATATTTATTTATTTTTTTTGCACTATATGGGAAGTTTTTACACCAGATATTTATTTAATTTTTCTTTTGCATTATATGGGAAGTTTTTACACTACATATCTATAACACTCATGTTGATGTTCTGATATATTACAATTTTTGTGGAGTCCGGCTACTCCATCTATTTATTTATTATTTATGTTATATATTTTTTGATTGAGCACAGAACGTTTATACCGTTATTGTTTGCCTAAGTTTAATATATTTCGTATACTGAGTGCAGGCGAGTAGCTTTCAACCCAGTAATACCCTAGTACGATTGCACCTATGCATCGGTGCTTATATATGGATTAGCGCAGCACCATTCCCACCTGTGAGCTTACAAGCGTATATTTATTGGTTTGCGCAAAAGTTATAGTGTCTACAAACTAGGGTACATTTTCTGGAATTTACACAGCTTTTAGTTTATGACTGCCTATGTCATTTCTTGAGGTGCTAAAATAGCAGGGCAGTACAAACCCCCCCCCAGATGACCCCATTTTGGAAAGTAGACACCCCAAGGAAATTGCTGAGAGGCATGTTGAGCCCATTGAATATTAATGTGTTTTGTCCCAAGTGATTGAATAATGACAACAAAAAAAAATTTACAAAATATTGTCACTAAATGATATATTGCTCACACAGGCCATGGGCATATGTGGAATTGCACCCCAAAATACATTTAGCTGCTTCTCCTGAGTATGGGGATAGCACATGTGTGGGACTTTTTGGGAGCCTAGCCGCGTACGGGGCCCCGAAAACCAAGCACCTCCTTCAGGATTCCTAAGGGCGTAAATTTTTGATTTCACTCCATACTACCTATCACAGTTTTGAAGGCCATAAAATGCCAAGATGGCACAAAAGCCCCCCAAATGACCCCATTTTGGAAAGTAGACACCCCAAGGTATTTGCTGAGAGGCATGTTGAGTCCATGTAATATTTTATATTTTGACACAAGTTGCGGGAAAAGTACAAACTTTTTTTTTTGCACAAAGTTGTCACTAAATGATATATTGCTCAAACATGCCATGGGCATATGTGGATTTATACCCCAAAATACATTCTGCTGCTTCTCCTGAGTATGGGGATACCACATGTGTGGGACTTTTTGGGAGCTTAGCCGCGTACGGGGCCCCAAAACCAAGCACCGCCTTCAGGATTTCTAAGGGTGTAATTTTTTGATTTCACTCCTCACTACCTATCACAGTTTTGAAGGCCATAAAATGCCAAGATGGCACAAACCCGCCCCTAATTGCCCCATTTTGGAAAGTAGACACCCCAAGCTATTTGCTGAGAGGCATGTTGAGTCCATGGAATATTTTATATTTTGACAAACTTTTATAAATTGCAAACTTTTTTTTTTTTTTGCACAAAGTTGTCACTAAATGATATATTGCTCAAACATGCCATGGGCAGCTCTCATTTGTTTTTGAAAATGAAAGACAAGAAAAACATTTTTTTTTTCTTTTTTCAATTTTCAAAACTTTGTGACAAAAAGTGAGGTCTGCAAAATACTCACTATACTTCTCAGCAAATAGCTTGGGGTGTCTACTTTCCAAAATAGGGTCATTTGGGGGGGGGGGGGGTTGTGCCACCTGGGCATTCCATGGCCTCCGAAACTGTGAAATCAAAAATTTACGCCCTTAGAAAGCCTGAAGGCGGTGCTTGGTTTTCAGGGTCCTGTACGCTGCTAGGCTCCCAAAAAGTCTCACACATGTGGTATCCCCATACTCAGGAGAAGCAACAGAATGTATTTTGGGGTGTAATTTCACATATTACCATGGCATGTTTGAGCAATATATCATTTGGTGACAACTTTGTGCAAAAAAAAAAAAAAAATTGTCTTTTTCTTGCAACTTGTGTCACAATATAAAATATTCCATGGACTTGACATGCCTCTCAGTAAATAGCTTGGGGTGTCTACTTTCCAAAATGGGGTCATTTGGGGGGGTTTGAACTGTCTTGGCATTTTATGCACAACATTTAGAAGCTTATGTCACACATCACCCACTCTTCTAAGCACTTGAAGACAAAGCCCTTTCTGACACTTTTTGTTTACATGAAAAAATTATTTTTTTTGCAAGAAAATTACTTTGAACCCCCAAAGATTATATATTTTTTTAAAGCAAATGCCCTACAGATTAAAATGGTGGGTGTTTCATTTTTTTTTCACACAGTATTTGCGCAGCAATTTTTCAAACGCATTTTTTGGGGGAAAAAACACACTTTTTAAAATTTTAATGCACTAAAACACACTATATTGCCCAAATGTTTGATTAAATAAATAAGATAATCTTAGGCCGAGTACATGGATACCAAACATGACATGCTTTAAAATTGCGCACAAACGTGCAGTGGCGACAAACTAAATACATTTTTAAAAGCCTTTACAGGTTACCACTTTACAGAGGAGGTCTACTGCTAAAATTACTGCCCTTGATCTGACCTTCGCAGTGATACCTCACATGCATGGTGCAATTGCTGTTTACATTTGATGCCAGACCGACGCTGTGCAAGAGCAGGGGGGGACAGGGGTGCTTTTTTTTTTTTTTTTCTTTATTATTTTTTTTCTTTTTTATCTTATTTTTAAACTGTTCCTTTCATTTTTTTTTTGTAATCATTTTTATTGTTATCTCAGGAAATGTAAATATCCCCTATGATAGCAATAGGTAGTGACAGGTACTCTTTTTTGAAAACATTTGGGTCTATTAGACCCTAGATCTCTCCTCTGCCCTCAAAGCATCTGACCACACCAAGATCGGTGTGATAAAATGCTTTCCCAATGGCGCTGTTTACATCCGGCGAAATCTAAGTCATGAAATGCTCGTAGCTTCCGTTTTCTTAGGCCATAGAGATGTTTGGAGCCATTCTGGTCTCTGATCAGCTCTATGGTCAGCTGGCTGAATCACCGGCTGCATTCTCAGGTTCCCTGTTGGAACAGGAGAGCCAGAGAAAAATATGGAAGACGGTGGGGGGGGGCATTCCCTCCTACTGCTTGTAAAAGCAGTCTAGAGGCTAATTAGCCGCTAGGATTGCTTTTACATGAAAGCCGACTGGCTGAAAAGAATGATACCAAGATGATACCTAAACCTGCAGGCATCATTCTGGTATAACCAATCAAAGTCCAGCAACATACCAGTACGCTGCTGGTCCTTGTTGGGAATATATTGTAAACTTTTTTTTCATGCAGCCTGTGGACTGAACGAAAAAAAGATATTGATCGGTGTGTATGCCCACCATTAGAATACCTCCCTTCATCCACCCACTTCTAATGATGGGCACCGTTTATATATACCGAAGCATGGGGGCATCCTCCCGCAAAAGGTAGGAGCAAACCGCTCCTCCACCCACTGCTGGCCCCACGCTTCGGCATATATGCTGAAGTATGCAACTGTGGTGGTGAAATCCGATTGAAGGGGATCAAGAAGGTTGTTTTTAATGAGGTGGTCACTCAGTTTTTTTTTTTTTCTCAAAGAAGTTTATTGAAAATTTTCATGTATACAGGGTATAATCAACAAGTAGATTACATATTACATTACAATGTTCAGAAATGAAAACATACATATTAATGAGGCAGGGTATCCTGTACTCTTTAACAAAGGATGTGTGTGCTACCTTTCTGGAGGAGGATACATTGAAAGGTGCAGTTTCAACTAGTATCAGTAAGTAGTTGTCCATGCCAAGTAAACTTAACTCTGTACCTGGTCACCCGAGAGCCATCCACCCCTCGAGAGGGAACTTGCTGTGGATGGGGGGCGACTAGGTACCTTTGAAGTCGGGTCAGGCATGGGACGATATGTGGAGATTGTTAAGTCAGTTTCGTTGCAGATTAAAGAAAGGGGTGTGCAAACGGCGGGGTGGGGTGAGGAGGGAGAGGGGGGTGTGATGTGGGAGGGGGGTGGTGGGAAGAGGGGGGGGGAGGAGGTGTTACAGGGACGTGTTCAAAGCGAGTTCTTACTGTGTACTCAGGGGGTGTAGTAGTATGTAGAGTGTTTGAACTGTGGTGATAGTAGGGGGAGTGTGTAGTAGTCCTCCCGGGGCTAGCGGGTTTCACTCCGGTGTTGACGACCTGGGATGTCAAATAATTGGTAATTCGGTGAGATGAGGTTGCGGGAGGTTAGATCTTACGGACGAGGTGATGAGTTGGGGGGATGTGTGTTCTGGGGTGTGGATTGTTTATAGTGGAGCCAGCATGCCCAGGTGTTGTGGAATTTAGACGGGTTGTCTTGGGCCTGACTAATAAGGTTTTCCATGTCTGCGATTTTGTCAACGCGATTGATCCAGTCTCGTATTGTAGGGGGGGTAGTGGTCCTCCAAAGGAGTGGGATACAGAGGTTGGCCGCGTTGATTAGATGTAGTGTGAGCGATTTTTTATAGGAACCTAGTGAGGTCTTGGTGTGGTGAAGGAGGAATTGTGCGGGAGAGAAATCCGGCGTGTAAGTAGTGATATGTGAGATTAATTGATGGATCTCCAGCCAAAAAGGTTGGATGATGGGGCAGTCCCACCAAATGTGGAGGAGGGTGCCGCGCGCTGAATTGCATCTCCAACAGGTGGAGGGTATCGTCGGGTGGAAGTGGTGCACTTTGTCTGGGGTCCTATACCATTTAGAAAACAGCTTATATCTGTTTTCTTGTGTCGTGACGTTGATCGATCCTTTGTGCATGAGAGTAAAGATTTGGTCCCATTCAATGGGAGAGAGGTCTATAGAAAGGTCAGACTCCCATTGTCGAATCAGCCTGTCTTCCTTAATTGCATAGTTCGAGTGTAGGAGAGAGTAGATGGAGGATATTAGATGGCGCTGAGGTTCCGTACTAGAACAGATGAGTTCAAAGGGTGAGAGATCTGTATGCCAGTAAGTAGTTTGTTTGTGGGAGGAGAAAAAATGTCGCAGTTGGAGATATTTGAAGAAAGGGATATCGTAGTCCGGGAGGGAGAGTAAGAGTTCGTTGTAAGGTAGGAGGGAACCGTTGTGAAAGAAATTTTGTGCTCTGGCGTTTAACGTACGTGCATTGAGAGTGGGATCCTTGAGTGTGAGCCCGGGTGGGAATTCCAGATTGATGTTTAGGGGCGTCATGGGGCCAGTGGAAGGGTTGATTGTGAGTGTTTTGCTGGCCATTTTAAATATGGTGAGAGTGGTTCCTATGAGGGGATGCGTTGTGTATTCTTTGGGGATAGATACAGTACCTATCCATGGTGCGTTCCGAAGTGGTAAGTTGGCAAAGGAGTCTTCTAAAGCAACCCAATCCTTTGAGGGATGGTGAATATGCCAGTCTACTGCCCTGGTCAGATGACAGGCCCAGTAGTATTTTTGAATATTTGGGAGCCCTAGGCCTCCCAAAGGTTTAGGTAAGGTCAGCCTATCCCAGCAAAGACGTGGGGGTTTAGAAGCCCAGATGAAGAGTCTGCACATGTGTTGGTATGATTTGAAGAAAGAGGGCGGTAGTTTTATGGGGACGGCCTGAAGGAGGTAGAGGAGTCTGGGGAGGACATTCATTTTGATAATTGCGATTCTACCCATCCAGGAAAAAGATCCCAAATGCCATTTCTGCAGATCACCTTGTATTGATGTGAGTGCAGTTGTGAAGTTGTTCGCGTATAGGTCCTTCAAATTTGCAGGGATCTTAATTCCCAGATAGGATATGGCTTGTTTTTCCCAACTAAAGGGAAAATTGAGTTTGCACTGGGATACCGTAGTGTGGGGCAGGGTGATGTTGAGGGCTTTGGATTTTCCAAAATTAATTTTTAGATTGGAAATAGCCTGAAAGTGTGAGAAGTCGGCCAGCAAGTTGGGGATGGTGGTGATGGGTTCGGTCAGGAATAGTAAAATATCATCGGCGTAGGCGGCCAGTTTGTATTGCTTGCGTTTGATATCTATGCCTTTAATGGAGGGATTCTCCCTGAGTCTACGGAGTAGAGGTTCCATGGTCAGAATAAAAACTAAAGGTGACAAGGGACAGCCCTGTCGGGTTCCGTTGGATACAGAGAAGGCGTCCGACAGGGTACCATTAACTCGGATTCTCGCCGTGGGGAGAGAGTATAGGGCCATGATCATCTGCAGCAAGCGGGGTGGAAGGCCTATCGCTCGTAACGAGGCTTCCATGTAATCCCAGGCCACCCTGTCAAACGCCTTCTCTGCATCCAGGGAGAGGAAGAATCCCGGGGCGGAGGTAGTGGAGAGCCAATGATGAATGTTCAGCGCCTTTGTGGTGTTGTCCCGGGCCTCCCTGCCCGGAACAAAACCAGCCTGATCTAGCGATATGAGGTTTGGGATAAGGGGTAAGATGCGATTCGCTAAGGTTTTGGCGTATAATTTAACATCTACATTGAGTAGTGATATCGGGCGGTAGTTTGATACCAACGTGGGATCTTTGCCAGGTTTGGGGATAAGGGTTACATGTGCTTCTAGAATATCCTTGTGGGATGGTGAGTCAGGGGTAAGATTGTTGAGGGCTTTGGTGAGGTTGGGGATCAGTAAAGTCGGGAATGTTTTGTAGTAACTGACCGATAGTCCATCTGGGCCAGGGCTCTTGCCCGTTTTCATTTGTTTCAGTGCTAAAAGGATTTCCTCCGTAGAAAGAGGTTGGTCTAGGTGTTGGGAGTCGTTTAAGGAGAGGGGAGTGGGGCTGTATTGCGCTAAAAAGTCAGAAATCGCGGTCTTACGGTCCGTGTGGTTCGCAAGAAATTGTGTTTTTGGGAGGTTATAAAGGTTAGAAAAATATTGAACGAATTGGTCCGAGATTTCTTTGTTAGAGACCGCTACATCACCTGCTGGGCGGCGTATTTTATGGATCGTCTGTGACGCCCTCTTGGATTGGATAGCTCTTGCAAGAAGTTTGCCGGCTTTATTACTAAATTCATAATAAAGCTTTTGCGTTAGTGCAAATTTGCGTTTTAGGGTGCTGTTGAGCATCTCCAGGAGTTCCCCTCTGGCTTAATTGAGAGCAGCCAGAGTTGACGTCTCCAGTGATGCCTTGTGAGCTTGTTCTAGCGAACGAATGCGCGTGGTTAATTCAGTGATACGTGCGTTTCTATACTTGTTCCTTTGTGTAGCTATGGCTATCAATTCACCCCGTACAACGCATTTGTGTGCAGCCCAGATGACTGATGGTGTAGTGGTCTCAGAGGAGTTTTCAGTAAAGAAATTTGAGAGGCAGTCAGTCACTCGTTTTGTGTTGACTGGGTCTGTCAATAGGGAACTATCTAGTCTCCAGATAGGGTTCTTGGGGCGCGCTGCGGGTATAATGAGAGTCATTGAAATGGGGTTGTGGTCAGAAAGTATGGACGGATCAATAGAGGCTTTGGTTAGATTAGTCAAATCGTTCTGGGATAGAAAGAAATGGTCTAATCTACTATATTTGCCATGTGGAGCAGAAAAGAAGGTAAAGTCCTTCGCTGAGTGGTTCAATGTACGCCACGTGTCGTGGAGCAGTAAATTGTGTAGTTGTAGTTTAATAGCTTTGAGTGCCCTGTAAGTCAAGGAGGAGGTACCGCTTGATGTGTCCATGGAAGGGTTGAGCGCGACATTAAAGTCGCCGCCAACAATCAATGTGCCCGACTGGAAGCTAGTGAGGTGTTGGAGAGTGGAGCGGAAGAAGGATACTTGTTTGGTGTTTGGCGCATATATGTTGGCTATCGTGAGGTGTTTACCATAGATGGAACCCTTGAGAAAGAGAAATCTGCCCTGAGGGTCTCTCTGTACTGCGGTAACAGAGAAAGGGCAATGTTTCGAGATCAGAATGGATATGCCCTTTGATTTTGCTTCATCATTGGAAGAGTGGAATACTGTGGGAAAGTAGTGGTCCGTAAGTTTTGGGATTGCGTCAGTTCGGAAGTGGGTTTCTTGAATCAGTGCTATCTGGGTCTTTGATTGACGTAGGCAGTATAAGAGTTTGGACCTCTTTTCAGGGGTGTTAAGCCCCCTAATATTGAGCGAGCAGAGTTTGATGGAGTTAGTTGAAGGTTGCACGTTTGAGTCGCGGGGATTGATGGTGTTCGTGGGCATCGTGTGGTAGGTGGGTTGTAGGGATAGAGGGAAGTTGGGAGAAAGGAATCACCGCCGGTCTGGGAAGGAGTCGTGACACGTCAGTCACTGGTGTGGAGCCGAAGAGGTGTGGAGAGGGATGTCCACAACCTCAGTGAGGATGGGTATCGGTCGAGTACAATGCACGGCCAGAACGCGGGCACCCTATGAAGGTACCGCTCCCCGGTCTGCACCTGTTTTGGGGTTGGTCTAACACAAGACAGTGAGTAGAGTGCGCAATCAAGTGCGGTCAAATTGGAGCTAAAACTATAAATGAGATAATAAATAAAAGTAAAAGTGGATATCGTCACCTGCCGCCACAGGATGGTAGTTAGTATTGTAGAAGGTACGACTTAAACATATATGGTGGAGAAATAGCGATCGAAACCTAGATGCAACAATTATACGGGGGGGTAGATGGTTGGACAGGTGGGTGCAATCTAATGAGATTAGCTGTTCCTCCCAGCCTGGGTGCGTTAAAAATTAAGGTATAGCACTGCAGCCTCCCCGGTGAGTTCGCGGGTAGTTGGTGCGTCTCGTAGCCAGGCTTGGAGGGAGAGCCGGTCTTGCGGCATGAATAACAGGTAATATAATAGTACATACATGGGAACGCTGATGTGAGCTAAAGAAGGCGGCCCTATAGAAAACCAGAGGCGTTACATCAGTTTACATAAGTATAACTGGCAGTATCAAGTGCCATTTAGGCTAAACAAGTTGTCAGACTATGACAGTAAGGCTACTATGAACATCTAAAGAAGCGTCCTAAAACATTAATACTCACCAGGTGAGGCAAAGATGAAGAAGTATCCAGAGAGGAGGACGACGTAGATTATGTAGGTTGTGGGTGTACCCCACTGCAAGTACCTCGTCTGTCGATCTGTGCAATAAGGCAGTCTGGGGTACGAGTGGGTCGACCTTTCAGAAATGCTGCCTCTCTTGATTGTAGTCAGATGACCAGTCGCGGAGTGAGCGGTGCGGTCGTAAGTAGCAGTGTTCGCGTGCTTTTTCTTTGCTAGGTGTGATCCGGCGAAATTGCAGGGTTTGACCATCAGCGTTATAATGGGAGGCAGCGGATCACACAATTGGTGCGGTCTGTTACGTTAGATGTGAAGTCTCGCGGTGTTGTGTGGAGTCCGGCATCGGATCAGGAAGAGCGTGGCATCCAGCTTGACGTCATCTCTTCAAGGGGTGTGGTTGTGAGTAGGGATGAGCCGAACACCCCCCTGTTCGGTTCGCACCAGAACATGCGAACAGGAAAAAAGTTCGTTCGAACATGCGAACACCGTTAAAGTCTATGGGACACGAACATGAATAATCAAAAGTGCTAATTTTCAAGGCTTATATGCAAGTTATTGTCATAAAAAGTGTTTGGGGACCTGGGTCCTGCCCCAGGGGACATGGATCAATGCAAAAAAAAGTTTTAAAAACGGCCATTTTTTCAGGAGCAGTGATTTTAATAATGCTTAAAGTCAAACAATAAAAGTGTAATATCCCTTTAAATTTCGTACCTGGGGGGTGTCTATAGTGTGCCTGTAAAGGGGCGCATGTTTCCTGTGTTTAGAACAGTCTGACAGCAAAATGACATTTTGAAGGAAAAAACTCATTTAAAACTACCCGCGGCTATTGCATTGCCGACAATACACATAGAAGTTCATTGATAAAAACGGCATGGGAATTCCCCAAAGGGGAACCCCGAACCAAAATTAAAAAAAAAAAATGACGTGGGGGTCCCCCTAAATTCCATACCAGGCCCTTCAGGTCTGGTATGGATATTAAGGGGAACCCCGGCCAAAATTAAAAAAAAAAAATGACGTGGGGTTCCCCCTAAATTCCATACCAGACCCTTCAGGTCTGGTATGGATTTTAAGGGGAACCCCGCGCCAAAAAAAAAAAAAAAAACGGCGTGGGGTCCCCCCAAAAATCCATACCAGACCCTTATCCGAGCACGCAACCTGGCAGGCCGCAGGAAAAGAGGGGGGGACAAGAGTGCGGCCCCCCCTCCCTCCTGAACCGTACCAGGCCACATGCCCTCAACATTGGGAGGGTGCTTTGGGGTAGCCCCCCAAAACACCTTGTCCCCATGTTGATGAGGACAAGGGCCTCATCCCCACAACCCTGGCCGGTGGTTGTGGGGGTCTGCGGGCGGGGGGCTTATCGGAATCTGGAAGCCCCCTTTAACAAGGTGACCCCCAGATCCCGGCCCCCCCCCTGTGTGAAATGGTAAGGGGGTACATAAGTACCCCTACCATTTCACGAAAAAAGTGTCAAAAATGTTAAAAATGACAAGAGACAGTTTTTGACAATTCCTTTATTTAAATGCTTCTTCTTTCTTCTATCTTCCTTCATCTTCTGGTTCTTCTGGCTCTTCTGGTTCTTCTGGTTCTTCCTCCGGCGTTCTCGTCCAGCATCTCCTTCGCGGCGTCTTCTGTCTTCTTCTCCTCGGGCCGCTCCGCACCCATGGCATGGGGGGGAGGCTCCCGCTCTTCTCTTCTTCTCTTCTTCTTTTCTTCTTTTCTTCTTTTCTTCTCTTCTTCTTCATTTTCTTCTCCGGGCCGCTCCGCAATCCATGCTGGCATGGAGGGAGGCTCCCGCTGTGTGACGGCGCTCCTCGTCTGACAGTTCTTAAATAACGGGGGGCGGGGCCACCCGGTGACCCCGCCCCCCTCTGACGCACGGTGACTTGATGGGACTTCCCTGTGGCATTCCCCGTGACGTCACAGGGAAGTCCCGTCAAGTCACCGTGCGTCAGAGGGGGGCGGGGTCACCGGGTGGCCCCGCCCCCCCGTTATTTAAGAACTGTCAGACGAGGAGCGCCGTCACACAGCGGGAGCCTCCCTCCATGCCAGCATGGATTGCGGAGCGGCCCGGAGAAGAAAATGAAGAAGAAGAGAAGAAGAGAAGAAAAGAAGAAAAGAAGAAAAGAAGAAGAGAAGAAGAGAAGAGCGGGAGCCTCCCCCCCATGCCATGGGTGCGGAGCGGCCCGAGGAGAAGAAGACAGAAGACGCCGCGAAGGAGATGCTGGACGAGAACGCCGGAGGAAGAACCAGAAGAACCAGAAGAGCCAGAAGAACCAGAAGATGAAGGAAGATAGAAGAAAGAAGAAGCATTTAAATAAAGGAATTGTCAAAAACTGTCTCTTGTCATTTTTAACATTTTTGACACTTTTTTCGTGAAATGGTAGGGGTACTTATGTACCCCCTTACCATTTCACACAGGGGGGGGCCGGGATCTGGGGGTCACCTTGTTAAAGGGGGCTTCCAGATTCCGATAAGCCCCCCGCCCGCAGACCCCCACAACCACCGGCCAGGGTTGTGGGGATGAGGCCCTTGTCCTCATCAACATGGGGACAAGGTGTTTTGGGGGGCTACCCCAAAGCACCCTCCCAATGTTGAGGGCATGTGGCCTGGTACGGTTCAGGAGGGAGGGGGGGCCGCACTCTTGTCCCCCCCTCTTTTCCTGCGGCCTGCCAGGTTGCGTGCTCGGATAAGGGTCTGGTATGGATTTTTGGGGGGACCCCACGCCGTTTTTTTTTTTTTTTTTTGGCGCGGGGTTCCCCTTAAAATCCATACCAGACCTGAAGGGTCTGGTATGGAATTTAGGGGGAACCCCACGTCATTTTTTTTTTTTAATTTTGGCCGGGGTTCCCCTTAATATCCATACCAGACCTGAAGGGCCTGGTATGAAATTTAGGGGGACCCCCACGTCATTTTTTTTTTTTAATTTTGGTTCGGGGTTCCCCTTTGGGGAATTCCCATGCCGTTTTTATCAATGAACTTCTATGTGTATTGTCGGCAATGCAATAGCCGCGGGTAGTTTTAAATGAGTTTTTTCCTTCAAAATGTCATTTTGCTGTCAGACTGTTCTAAACACAGGAAACATGCGCCCCTTTACAGGCACACTATAGACACCCCCCAGGTACGAAATTTAAAGGGATATTACACTTTTATTGATTGACTTTAAGTATTATTAAAATCACTGCTCCTGAAAAAACGGCCGTTTTTAAAACTTTTTTTTTCATTGATCCATGTCCCCTGGGGCAGGACCCAGGTCCCCAAACACTTTTTATGACAATAACTTGCATATTAGCCTTTAAAATTAGCACTTTTGATTTCTCCCATAGACTTTTAAAGGGTGTTCCGCGGCATTCGAATTTGCCGCGAACACCCCAAATTGTTCGCTGTTCGGTGAACTTGCGAACAGCCAATGTTCGAGTCGAACATGAGTTCGACTCGAACTCGAAGCTCATCCCTAGTTGTGAGTCCTCTGGAATCCTGGTAAATGTAGTAGAGGGCTGGGTAGTTGTTGCTGGGCAGACTTCGAGGACCGTGCGGGGAGTTTGGTCCAATGGGGAGAGCTGCTGATTAAGGATTCACTCCGTGCCGGCTCGGTAGTTCAGGAGCTGTGTGTGAGAGGGTGTGGTCATTCGGCCTGTGGTTAACTGAGAGACTTCGTAGCAGATTGTCACTCGTGTGGTCCGAAAAGACCACTCAATGCTGTGCTGTAGGGCATCAGGGCAAATCAACTTGGTGCAAGACAAGGTGAAAAACAAAAATAAAAAGTAAAAATACTGGGTAACTGAGTTAAAAGAAAACAACAAGTTCAACGACCCAAAATAAAGGGGTCTCTTGTGGCGTGTCATTCAGAGGGGCCAACGGGGCCAGCCGAGAGAGAGAGGGTACGCCATATGTCCTTTTCAGCGGCCCCTGCGGGCTCTCCTGGACTGAGGGGGTTCAGGTGAGACTGGGGCCCTGTTGCGGTGGTAGTCTGCCCTGTAGTTGTGGGTAGAAGGAGAGCATCTCCTGCGAAAGCTGGAAGTCTGAGTCTCCATGGGGGATTCCCGCTCCGCAGCGTTATGGATGCTCCGAAGGCGGAAAGGAGCTTACCAGTTTGGCACCTGCGTCATAGGGATGCCAAGTTGGTCACAGAAGTGTGGCAGATCCTCGGGCACCTTTAAGAGGGCAGAGCGGCCCTGGGAAGATGCGGACAGGCAAAATGGGAATTTCCATTTGTAGGGAATGTTCCTTTCCCTCAGGACGTCCAGCAATGGCTTGAGGTCTCGCCTGTGTTGGAGTGTGATGCCTGACAAGTCCTGATAGATTTGAATAGGAGCGCTGCCGTGGAGGATTTGTTGCTGGCCCCTTGCTTGCTTTAGAATTTCTTCTTTTATTTTGTAGTCCACTAGGCAGCAAATAATGTCGCGTGGGGGGTCATTTTCCCTGCCTTTAGGGCGCAGTGCCCGGTGGATCCTGTCCATTTGAATGGGGGTCTGGGGAGGCCTGTGAAGGAGGTTGTTGAAGACGGCAGTGACAGCAGGGGTGATTTGATCGCCTTCTATGGCTTCGGGCATACCGCGGATCCTGAGATTGTGGCGTCTGCCGCGGTTGTCAAGATCCTCGATGTGCCTTTGCATGTCACGCAAGTACAGCGTATGTGAGTCGATGGAGGAAGCAGTGGAGCGAATGGCTGTGTCATGGCGTTCCGTCACTCTTTCCGCTACGTTCACCCTGTCAGTAAGGTCCCGCATATCGAGCCGCAGCTCTGAGATGGCTGCTGCCAGGGTTTCCTTAATTTCGTCCGCAATGGATCGAAGATCTTGTAGGGAAATCGGTGTGTGTAGCCCAGGTTCAAGGGATATCCCTCCTCCGTGAGAGGAAACAGGAGGAGAGGAAGTCTGAGGTGGGATGAGTAGCGGTGATGGTTGTGCCTGGGAGCGGGAGGGCCCGTTCTGTGAAGACGCCATATTGCTCCTGGTGTTCCGGAACATCTCCGGGATATTATGGCTCTGGGACCCCGGGGGAGCCCTGGGGGAGCGGGAACGAGAGGTGGAGGAGGATCGGGAAGCCGTCCCCATAGCGTGGCAAGATTTTGGGTGCAAATACCTTCGGTAGTAGTCGGTTTGTTCCCGTGGCGGCAGGAGCTCTGGAATCAAGCGTCTCTCCTCATGTCAGGTCAGGCCACGCCCCTCGAGGTGGTCACTCAGTTGGTTGTAAACCAGGCGTTCAAGGACAGCGCTGGAGTCACGGTTTTATGTATCATGGGAGCAAACGCTGTTGCTGTCAAGATAAATAAATCCGCGCTGCAACTGAATGGCGTACCTGCTAAGCAAATGATGGTTAACAATAAAACAAAGTAACATTACAGTATAACAGTAATGCCCCGTACACACGATCGGACATTGATCGGACATTCCAACAACAAAATCCATGGATTTTTTCTGACGGATGTTGGCTCAAACTTGTGTAGCACTAACTCACGGTGGAGCTGCTAGTTTAAGCGGGTCTGTTACCTTCACTTTGCTTCCCTGTGTTTCACCGGCACCGGGTCTAGGGGTTCCGTTGAGTTTACTGCTGGACGACACACGCACCAACACTGGAGTACATTTTCAATGCTTTATTGAACAGTAAACTTTAGGAAGTAGCAGGAAAGAGACGGAAAAGGAACTTTCAGGAGAAACTCAAATATCTTCTTACAAGAACTTAGCAACAAATGTCCCGGTAGAATTCAGATAATTATGTGGAATGCGTTCCCCTCATGGGACGCACTCTTTGCTCATCTGGATAGGCCTCTCTCACCGGTCTAGCAGCCAGTATGCAGCACGAATCTAAAGGCTCTGCCACAGACTTACTTGGGGGGTAAATCTGCACGATCCTCTGCCACAGGATGTATCAGATCTTCTGCGGTGAACAGTCAGTCACAGTGCCTGAACCTTTAAGTCGAACCGGCAACACTATGCTGTATGGTTACTTCTTTTGGATACATCCTCCAGCCGAGTCACCAGGCCCCTCTATAGACCAGCACGCTGCGTGATCTCTCCAAGACGGGTCCTCCCCTGGGATCTCCTCGGCTTTCCAGCTTCATCACACAGGACCAACAGCTCAGGACCATTCCTCGGCTGCGGTGGTAGGCCCCAGAAAAGCCTCTGAACCCACCCCTGTGCCGTAGCATCGTGGGCCTCCCGATCGGAGGACCACAAGGTAGCTCCTTAACGCATACCTGTCAGCCAGGAGGGCCAGCAGGTGGCTGCAAAATGAAAAAACCCACTTAGAACATGGCGTCTGTCCCATAAATACCCCCTTCCCAGAATGCAACTCGGAGGACCACCTCCACCGAGCTTGTCTCCGAGACAGAGGAGCATCTATACACTTCGACACGTTGCCCTTCCAACACTGACTAATGGTAACAGCGACACCCACCAGTCAGCACAGAAGCACACACAATGTCAGCCAAGCTGGAACAGAGGCAAACTTTTAACCTTCTTAACACACAATTTACTAAATTTACCTAATCTGCGGTAGATTGTAAATCTACCAGCGCTACATACTCCCCCCACTACAATAGACGTTGTCCCCAACGTCTGTCCTGAACGCAATAACAGTAAATCTCAAGCCTGAGAGTAGCATTTGAGTTTCTCATAACTTTAGATAGGCAAAGAGAGAGAAAAAGGACAGTTTAAAGACATTATGAGACTTATATCTATAAAACATTATGTTCACAGACGCAAACAAAACTACAATATAATTTTTTTTTTTTTTTTACAACCTCACTAACTAATTAGCTGAAAAGCCTCCCAGCTATACTTATGATCCGCTGATCCCTGAAAAAGAAACATATTTAAACACACATATATACACACTACACAACACCAGGAGCAAAGCCTCATTTAAAATGAGACTCTCTTCCTATGATTTATATTAGAAAGAATATGTACTTTTGGAGTCCATCCCTGCACAAGAACTTTTCTTATAAAAGAAATCCGGCTAGCAAACAGAAGTCCTTGGATTTAAACACAGAACAGGATCTGTAGATCTTGACCATGCAGATCTCTTTGCCCTGTCGCTATCTAACTAGCTAACTTCAAAGTCATAGTGTCCATAATTATCAGTAAAACCGAGGATCTGGTAGAGTCACATATTTTCCTTCTTTATCTACTGTGGTAATAAAGTACACAGCATTATCCTTTCCCGGTCTGCAGATCACCACTTTATCAGCATAGATATGCCGACCATAGTTCCAATGAACAAAGCATCCGTTAAAATGTTCATCCATCCGGACAGAACATCCAGTCTTTCTAAAGGGTTTAGGCACAGACAAGTAGTCCCAAATAGCTTCATTGTACCAAAGTTCCCGATTGGCTTCAATCTCCCGCATGACATCCTGGGGCACATAAGGGAATTCTAATCCGTACTCTGCGGCCACACGCTTGTTTAACATCCTTTGCAAGCGAGCAAGTTTTGGCAAAGATCTGTCTTTTCCCATACCAGGCGGTACACAGGAGTCTAATGACTTTTTCACCATAGACCCAGCCGGTGTCTGTAGCGAATCAATAACTTTTGACAAAGTCCCAGCAACAGCACTGTGCGTCTCCACACAGGGCGACATCTTCCCAGAACTCATGGCAGTCCATTCAGGAAGGGTCATTGTGGAGGCAACATCTTCGCTTTGTGACCACAATAGCTCTTGCGACATGGTTTCGAACAAGTCATCATCCCCGGAAAGATCCGACATGGATTCTATTTCCGAGTCTCTCAATTCTTCTGCTGGCAAATACTTATTTACAATCCCCAACAGTGGCTTACCCGTTCCAGACGTAGACTCTGGTAGCTCCGGCTCAGGTAACCTCTGGGGTAGGCCTCGACCACGGCCGCGAGAAGCCTTCACATAGCCCACCTTTTTCTGAGTAGGCACCACAGGAACAGGTGTAGTGGACTCAGGAATCAAAGTAATGTCTCCTGATGAGACGGCAGCAGCAGTGTCTCTTTCTGGAACATTGTCGGTAGCAACAGGCGAAGTGGCGGCCCGTCGCTCTCTCTCTATAGCGGTAGCAGCTTCCACTGTAGCGATACCTGTCACCCAATCCATCCGATAGGCACGGGGTGGCATAGCAGGTGGCTCCACTACAAACAAATACTCTCCACACTGCGGACATCGGCCGAATGGACGAAGATGCACGGCCAATCCTCCACATCGATGGCAGGTCATGCCCAGTCCCTCAACATCTCCCGAGGTATACAGAACAAACTTCCCCTGTGGTTTCATTCGAACTCCAGTATCCGTGTCGGTCAACAAATCCCGGACGACGCCCCTACATGGAGCACTAACTCATGGTGGAGCTGCTATTTTAAGCGGGTCTGTTACCTTTACTTTGCTTCCTTGTGTTTCACCGGCACCCGGTCTAGGGGTTCCGTTGAGTTTACTGCTGGATGACACACGCACCAACACTGGAGTACGTTTTCATTGCTTTATCGAACAGTCAAACTTTAGGAAGTAGCAGGAAAGAGACGGAAAAGGAAACTTTCAGGAGAAACTCAAATATTTTCTTACAAGAACTTGGCAACAAATGTCCCGGTAGAATTCAGATAATTATGTGGAATGCGTTCCCCTCATGGGACGCACTCTTTGCTCGTCTGGATAGGCCTCTCTTACCGGTCTAGCAGCCAGATCCCCTGGGATCTCCTCGGCTGTCCAGCTTCGTCACACAGGACCGACAGCTCAGGACCATTCCTCGGCCGCAGTGGTAGGCCCCAGACAAGCCTCTGGACCCACCCCTGCGCCGTAGCATCGTGGGCCTCCCGATCGGAGGACCACGAGGTAGCTCCTTAACGCATACCTGTCGACCAGGAGGGCCAGCAGGTGGCTACAAAATGAAAAAACCCCCTTAGAACATAGCGTCTGTCCCATAAATACCCCCTTCCCAGAATGCAACTCGGAGGACTACCTCCACCGAGCTTGTCTCTGAGACAGAGGAGCATCTATACACTTCGACACGTTGCCCTTCTAACACTGACTAATGGTAACAGCGACACCCACCTGTCAGCACGGAAGCACACACAACATCAGCCAAGCTGGAACAGAGGCAAACTTTTAACCTTCTTAACACACAATTTACTAAATTTACCTAATCTGCGGTAGAGTGTAAATCTACCAGCGCTACACTTGTTTTGCGTACACACGGTCGCACAAAGTTGTCGGAATTTCCAATTGCCAAGAACGCGGTGACGTACACCACGTACGACGAGACTAGAAAAGGCCAGTTCAGAACCAAGCGCGGCACCCTTTGGGCTCCTTTTGCTAATCTCGTGTTAGTAAAAGTTTGGTGAGAGACGATTTGCGCTTTTTCAGACTCGTGGTTTTCAGATCGTTTTCTGCTGTTCAGTTTGTGCTTGTGGGTTTGTATCTGGTCTTCAGTGCGTGCAGCGAGTTACGCGTGACTCTTGTCATTGTGTTCTTGTTCGTTCGTTACTGTTTTTCAGGTCGCTCTTCACAGGCCTTGCTGTTCTTCAGTGCGTTCTGTTACTTCATTCTGAGCAGCCGACCGTTTTCTAGCCATGTTGCGTATACGTACTCCTTGTAGAGTTCGTGCTGTGTGGGGGCTTGGTGTTGGGGTCCTTACCTTGACACAAGTCCAGTCCGTGAACAGGGTGGGGAGGAGTTAATGGACCAAAAACTGGTTGCTCCAGCGTGACCAGTTCTGTCACATGCCTTTGCTCCGTGAGTATAATCCTGATGATTTCAGGAACTTTCCCTGGATGACGGACCCCGTATTTCACCGTTTGTTGGCTTTGCTGACCCCTTATATTAGCAGGCAGGATACCTGCAAGAGGCAAGCCATCACTCCGGAGCAGAGGCTCATCGCCACCCTGCGGTACTTGGCGACGGGGAGAAGCCTGCAGGACTTGAAGTTCTCGACAGGCATCTCCCCCCAGGCTCTGGGGATCATTATCCCAGAGACCTGTTCTGCCATCATCCAGGTCCTGCAGAAGGAGTATATGAAGGTAAGATTTTTATCCTTTAATATCACATTTTATTGTATTTAATGTTTGATAATATATTGTATTTCTTTCCTCATTCCCTAATTACCATGATTGTAATATGCTGTGAATGTCCCCTTTGTCCTCATGCATGCTGGATTTTTCTGTAATTTTTTTTGTCCTTCATACATATTTGCCTTCACTTACCTCCCCAGCATGGTCTCCTGGCCCTATATTCACCTTGTGTAGTCACTTAACAATGTATTTTATCAGCTCCATAGTAGTGCTTTACCCTAAAAACCCCCTAAAATGTTTAAAAATGTGATTTGTGCTTTAAATTCAGGCAGAGTGCCAGAGGCTTTTTTGGGGGGGTCCCCAAATCATTTGGAACCCTCCCTCCCCCCAACTGCTAAGTCAGCTGATACCAATTCTCTATCTATCCTCAATCATCTATCTGCTGACTTTGCCAAACCCATACACACTATAGCCATCTCTTTAGTGGTCAGATGTATGGATGAATTCCCCAAAGCATGTAGTGCAAGGGCCTGCCTGAATACTTTCAAATGGTACTGTTTAAAGTTTTTGTATTCTATTATTATCTTGAAAGGTAATAGCAGAATTTCCAAATGTGCTAAAATGTGTACAGTGTGTATTTATATCTTTGGATTATGACACTTCTTACCTGTCCAGTGGGCTGTCAATAGTGTAACTAAGGAGGGGCTGGCCAAAGTAATACCCATTATTTAGGCATTCATCTCTCAATGAAGTGGAGAGGGTTACCTGTCCAAGATCCCCCCCCCCCAAAAATGTAAGATATGGCCCATGAAAGGGGGGGAGGGGGAATCTGATAGGTGGACCCTATACTTTGGTCTTTAAAAACTCCCTCAAATAAATGTTATCTTGATGTTGGCCAAGAATGTTTGTGTCTAATCTGCTGTCCCTGTTTATGTGCAAAATGACAAATTTTTTGTTGTTGTTTGACTCCACAGTTTCCTTCCACGCCACAGGAATGGCAGACTGTGGCCTCCCACTTTGCCCAGCGGTGGGAATTTCCTAACTGCGGAGGGGCAATTGATGGGAAACACGTCCACATCATCCCACCACCCAACTTGGGGTCATACTATTTCAACTATAAGGGGTTCAATAGTATTGTGATGTTGGCGGTGGTGTCGGCTACTTACGAGTTCCTGTATCTGGACGTGGGGAAGAATGGCCGGATGTCCAATGGTGGAGTCATCGCCCAGACAGAGTTCTACAGGCGTCTCCAGAATGGCAGCTTGGACTTGCCACCTCCAGAAGACAATGTGGAAGGACTCCCATTCGTCTTCGTTGCTGATGAAGCGTTTGCGCTGGGGGACCATCTTATGCAGCCATTCCCGATGAGGACCCTCAACCTGGACCAGAGGGTTTTTAATTACCGGCTGGCCAGAGCCAGAAGAGTGGTGGAGAACACGTTTGGAATCATGGCCAGCCGGTTCCGCCTATTTCTTACACCCATACACATGGCGGAGTACAAACTGAATCACATCATCCTGGTGTGCTGTGTTCTACACAACTTTTTATGGTAACATTCTGCCAACTATGCTGCCTCAGTTGAATGCATAATGAACCAACCCTGACGGCGCTTGAAAGTGGCCGTCCTGGCTTGCCCCCCCTGAGTGCCCGTGAGGTCCGTCTAAGATACCTTGAATGCTTTGCGGGTAGGGGGGCTATCAATATGCCAGACAATGTCTGAAACCTTTTTCAAATAAAAAAAAAATGAACTACTAAAATCTTTGTTGACACTTACTGCTTGTGTTTCTTTTAGCTGACCCTGACAGAAATGTGGTGAGTCCTGAAAATGGCATGATTGTGTAACATTGCAAAGCATTGTTGGGTGTTATTTACTAAAGACACTTTGCACTACAAGTGCACTTGAAACTGCACTTGTAGTGCAAAGTGGATTTTACCTTAGGAAATAACACACATTGTCACAGAAAAAACCAATCAGAGCACAACAAAAGTTTTGGAGCGTTGAAACAATAATCCACACATTCTTGATTAACAATCTTTTTAATACCAGCACAATCACATGTGCATTTAGAAAAGGTTTTTTAAAACAAACCAACATGTTTGTTGTATAACAATTTTTGGGGTCACATTAGAAAAAGTAGAAATGTCCATTTAAGATAAAACAGGCATGTTTAAAACCAACAAGAAAGACACAAATCTTGAACTTACAAAGTTCACATTTGGTAGAACTTGAAGGCAATATTAGACCTGAGTATTTATAAACTGTGTTTGATATTGCGTTCAGATGGGGTGAAGTCACCCCTAGAAAAGCCAAATTTTGAAGATGCACACAAATTGCCGAATGTCAACATGTGCTAGCTGCCATCACGGGGGATCAAGGGACGTGTTTTGTGGGTGCAACCCCTTCCTCACAGCTACTTTATTATTGAGGAAGGGGTTGCACCCCCAAAACACCTACATTGATCTCCTGTGATGGCAGATAGCACATGTTGACACACTGTGTGCATCTTCAAAATTTGGCTTTTCGCAAATATGTCAAAAAATGGTCAAAAGTTTTAGCTCACAAAAAGCACAAAAAAAACAAAGGGATTTTGCTCGGTTTTAAACTTTCCCTAAAACATCAATGGTGTTCTTCATTTTTTTTTGAACATCATTGATGCTTTTCTGGATGTTTTCCAAGTCCCTATTACACCCCATGATCTCCCCGATCAGGATCTGTGCACTTTCAGAGGTGAAATACTCTGGATCCACAACATCACGATCACCTAAAAAGATAGAAACAAAAACACACCATGTTTTGTAAATCTGCCGGCATCCATCTCTTACCTGAGCCTGTGGTCGCAGACACTCACCTGTTGTGGTGACAATATCCACCACGTCTCCTTCCTTCTCCTGCTCTGCTTGGCTTGGGTGGGTCTCCACTTCTTCATGAGGTGGGGGGGTCTCTGGTCTCCTCAGATGAGGGGTGTCCTCCGAGTCTTTTATCCCCTATGTAAAAAAAAAATAGGTATACGTAGCACACAGATATTTGATGGCAAAAATAGGAATATGAAACATTGCTTGGAAGTGGGGTACAATTGTCTGTTTTGGCAGAGTTCCAAGATGTTGAAATGTTATTGTCCTTTGTCAAGCTTCAATACTTTACCTGTTTTGTACAAGCTTCACAAATGGAGTCACCCCTATAGTATACACTGGAGCACCTGTGTGGACCCCCTAATAAAAAGTGTGTTCTTGTGTCCCACACTAGTGCTCCAGCGTCCAGATGTGAAAACTGCTGAGTGTCCTCTCCTTACACAGAATCTAGTTTGCATTTCATTCTAGTTACAAACCCATCTACACAACCAAATTATTTTCAGACAAGTAGGCCATAAAAAATGTTGGCAAATGCATATGGCCAAAACAATGGTGTTTTCTAGGCCGAACGAACAATGTTTTATACGAATGAATAATGTGCCCATGAACATGAAAGTTGCCATTTTAAACTGTACAACAGTTAAGAAAAGCACATGGAGCAGCACGAACGTAAGAAAAATAAAGAAAAGGAACACAGGACAACTACTTACTTTTTTGCAGCACTCTCCGGATCCTTCTGTACTGCTCATGCTCTCTTAATTTCAGGTCCGACCACCGCTTCCTGAGCTGATCTTTCGATCGTCGTACCCCGAAATTCCGGTGCAGACTCTTGACCATTTTCGCCATGATCTTGGCCTTTCTGACATTGGGGTTGGGATAAGGTCCATACTTCCCGTCATAGTCGGCCTTCTTCAGGATGTCCACCATCTCCAACATCTCCCCAAAGGACATATTTGAGGCCTTAAATCGGCTCTTTCTGGATCGGGACATTTCAGGCTCCGGGCTTTCCTCCTCCTCCTCCTCGTTGTTGTAATTATTAGACACCTGCTGTGTCTCCGCCATGTGCTCTTCCCCCACTGCGCCGAACGAGAAGGGGCGGGGAATAGACTAGAAAGAACGTCAGGGGCGGGCGGAGTTTGTCTATAAAGCGTAACACGCCTGCGTAGTACATACGGTCTGTTAGCGGAGGAAGGAGTAACGGAGGTGCCGATCGTGATAGCGAAGGTAAGATTTAACATTGGGCCTATACTGCTTCTAGATTGAGGCCTGTATTTGCACAAGTTTAGCAGACTTAGGCTGACATTAGGGTTTGTCTTGTTTTGTGTCTTGCAGTGAAAATGGATATCTTGAAGGATCAGGACTTTATGCCAATCTTCATTGATATGTTCAGGGAGCTGCCCTGTCTGTGGCATATAAACCACCCTGAATATAAGAACCAAACAAAGAGGAAGGCAGCGCTGGATAATTTGTTGGAATTTGTGAAGACGGTGATCCCCATGGCAGACATCACCTATTTGAAGATCCTAATTGGTGGCCTGAGGAGTACATATCTAAGGGAGCACAAGAAGGTCCAGGATTCCCAGAGATCAGGAGCTGCAGATGACATTTATGTCCCCAGGCTGTGGTACTATGACAGGCTGCATTTTCTGGCAGGTCAGACTGAACCCAGGCCAGCACTCTCCACTCTTCCTTCCATACTTCCTTCCCCCCAGCTGAGGCTTCTGACGCCCAACCTGGGCCTTCCAGGCAGCAACATGTGGAGGAGCCCAGCTTGAGCCAGGTATAGCATTCTTCTAAATATTGCTGGTTGTCCAATCAATGATGTTAAATAGATGTTAGTTTGGAGTACTAATTTATGATTGTGATTGATGAAGCAAAAACTAAAACGATGTCCCTTTTTCATACACAGGGAAGTCTCAGCCAGGAGGTGGCCGGGCCAAGCAGGCTGCCTGATACCCAGGTCCCTACCCTCCACCTTCAAAGACAAAGTGGCAGGAAGAGGAGTAACTTGAAGGAGGCTGCCATAGGCCTATTTTGGAAGGCTACAGAGGCCCTCAGAACACCCCACAGTGTGGAGGAGGACTTTGCTGGCCTAACTGCATGCAAAATGATGCAGATGGAGGAGGGCTAACGACTCCTGTGTGAAGTCTTAATTTTGGAAGCTCTAAATAAGGGCTTGAGGGGCCAAATCACATGTGCAACCCACATTTGTGACCTCGCACATAGTCCTCCTCCTCCTCCTCCTCCTCCAGGTCCTACTCCTCCTCCTTCTCCTCCTGCCACATCTCCAACACCACAGCCACAGCGTGGAAGGAAGACCAGAGAGTGATGACCTGGGTTCAGTCTGGTCTGACAAAAGATGCAGCCTCTTGTAATACCACAGCCTGGGGACAGAGATGTCATCTGCTGCTTTCAGGATCTCTGGGACTTCTGGACCAGACTGCACTCCCTTATATATGGACTTATGATGTTTATCCAGCGTTGCCTCCCTCTTTGTCTGGTTATGAGCCCTTAATAAAGGAATTTTTGTTTCAATTATACTCGCCTATGTGTGTTTCCTTTCAAAAAGGACAGTTTGTTTGTGAGGATTCAGGTACATTTCAAAAATACAATGTGAAATTAACAAGGGACACCAACACCAAGCAATCTCCTTGAGATTAAATAATACAAGATAATAATGGTGTTGTGGTAACTTGACACACAAAACACACACAAAAATATTCTGGAGTAAAAAAAAAAAAATCAGCCTTGAAAAAAATACAAAACAAAAATAAAAAAAACAAAAAAAAATTTTGTCAGATGTGACAAATCAAAATACATTGAGGGAATCACGATAAATAATAAAGAAATAAGTTTGTGAGAAGTCTGTGTGAATATGAGCAGCAAAACTACTTAATTCTTCTAGCATTATAAAGAAGAAGAAGAGAGTGCGCTGTATTAAACAATTTTAAACATTGCAGCCTGACAAAAGTGCTCTATCCATTCCAAATGCTAATTTTACCAGACCAAGCTGTTCCGTCTCGGAATTTCTTCTGAGCATGCGTGGCACTTTGTGTGTCGGAATTGTCAACACACGGTCGGAATTGACACGATCGGATTTTGTTGTCGGAAAATTTTATAGCCTGCTCTCAAACTTTGTGTGTCGGAAAATCCGATGGAAAAAGTCAGATGGAGCCCACACACAGTCGGATTTTCCGACAACTCGCTCCGATTGCACATTTTCCGCTGGAAAATCCAACCGTGTGTACAGGGCATAAGACTTACCATACCTGCAAAGCAAATACAAAAATAAATAGTAAAAAATAAAACATTTAACGCAACCTTTGCCTAATATATATATATGCAGAAGCATGGGGGGATCCTCCCGCAAAAGGTAGGAGCAAATCGCTCCTCCACCCACTGCTGCCCCCACGCTTCAGCATATATGCTGAAGTATGTAACTGTGGTGGTGAAATCACCTCCGACAGCGCTGGAGTCACGGCTTTATGTATCGTGGGAGCAAACGCTGTTGCTGTCAAGATAAATGAATCCGCGCTGCAACTGAATGGCGTACCTGCTAAGCAAATGATGGTTAACAATAAAACACAGTAAACAGTAAAGTATAAAAAAATTGCATACCTATAAAGCAAACATGATAAAAACATAATAACAATAAAACATTGCAGAATAGAATACAGTAAAAAAGAGCAGAACAATAGAGAGAGAATAGAGAGAGAACAATAAAACGACAACTATTTTTTTTTTTTAACTGGTACCAGGTTTGGGTCTCTCAAAATGCGATGGCATCTTGGGAGACCCTGTGAAACTGTGTCCTAGTCTGTGCAGTGCTGTACCCTACGCTAATACTCAACTAGTGTATG
Source organism: Aquarana catesbeiana (assembly GCF_042186555.1). Classification (NCBI taxonomy): domain Eukaryota; kingdom Metazoa; phylum Chordata; class Amphibia; order Anura; family Ranidae; genus Aquarana; species Aquarana catesbeiana. Next base: position 238,806,945 of record NC_133328.1, read on the forward strand.
GTAGCGTTCAAAACATTCACCCATGCAAAGACCAGGATTGTCAGGACAGAAGGGACAATAATATCGGGTGTCACGCCTATATCCGCGCTTGCTGCAGACACGACATCTTTTTTGGGGGGCTCGTTGGGTAGGGGTACTCGGGAGGACATAAAGAAAATGCCTCTCATGCAGCCGGCTTACTGCATTTGGTTGGGGAAGGTGAGGTGGAGCACCGTCTGGAAACAGAAGGGCTCTGACGATCTCTTCCTGGAATTTAAGGAAGGATCCAGTCCGTCCTGAAGCTCTGTATAGCACATAAGCGTTCAGCAAAGCCAATTTAAATAAATAGGCACTTTTTTGTACCTGGCCTCTGGCCTTACGGGCAACTAGGTACGGCGCCAACAACTGGTCGTTGAGGTCCACCCCTCCCATGTTAAGGTTATATTCGTGGACACAGAGGGGTTTCTCCACAACACCAGTCGCCGTAGCAATTTGGACCGTCATGTCTGCATGAAGGGAGGTAAGAGCGAAAACATTCTTATTATCCCTCCACTTCATAGCGAGCAAATTATTACACTGCAAGCAGGCTCTCTCCCCCAGCCTAAGAAGGGAATCTACGAGCCGTTGGGGAAAGCCCCGGCAAATAGGTCGCACGGTGCCACATGCTCCAATCTGATGATCAAAAAGGTGACTAAAAAGTGGCACGCTCGTGTAATAATTGTTCACGTACAAGTGGTACCCCTTTCCGAATAAGGGTGACACCAAGTCCCACACAATCTTGCCAGTGCTTCCTATGTAGTCAGGGCAGTTTGTCGGCTCTACGTGACTATCTTTTCCCTCGTAAACCATAAAACTACATGTATAGCCTGTGGCCCTGTCACAGAGCTTATACATCTTGACCCCGTATCTGGCACGCTTGCTGGGAAGATACTGTTTGAATGACAAGCGGCCAGAAAACTTAATCAGGGACACATCAACACAGACAACTTGATGAGGAGTAAACAAGTCTGCAAAATGTTGGTGAAGTGGTTTACGAGGGGCCGAATTTTTTTTAGAGCCGATCGTATTCAGGGTCTCCACGAGGACGACAGAGTTCATTGTTGTTAAAGTGCATAAACCGCAAAATCTGCTCGTATCGTGCCCTGGCCATGGAAGCAGAGAACACGGGCATATGGTGAATTGGGTCAGTGGACCAATATGACCGCAACTCACTCTTTTTGGTTATGCCCATGAGGAGGGAAAGGCCTAGAAAGATCTTAAATTCGGAAACCGTAATTGGTTTCCAATCTCTGGCAAGGGAGGACTGGGGAATAGTTGCGATGTGTTGACCAGCGTACAAATTGCTTTGGTCCACAATAGATCTATAGAGATCTTTGGTGAAAAACAGCGAATAAAAATCCAGTGACGTAAAATCAACTGTTTCCACCTGAATGCCAGGTTGGCCAGTGAATGGGGGAAGTACGGGTGCTGCAGAAGTGGTGGGTTCCCAATTACGATTGGCGAATGCAGCAGGAAGGGCACTATTGGCACGACGGGCCTGTGTTCGTCTTCTTGGTGGCAGCGGAACACTACTTGTGCTTGCCACCTCGCTAGCTTGAACTGCACTTATGGGACTCGCCATGTCACCAAGTGTTACTGCAGTGCTGGATGTACGACCAGGGTGTACTAGGCAGATGGTGCTTGCCAGTTCACCAGAAGGAATAGCGGCGCTAGTACTTCTCTGCTCCATACGAGAGACCTGCGGTTCTTGCACCTCGACAACAGCAGAAGAAGATCGGGGTCTGGTACGCCTGACCTTGGCAGGGACCACAACTCCATCGTCAGATCTATCTGTCATGGAGCCGCTGTCGTCTACAGGATCGTATTCTGAGCCTGAATCTGACAGATGAGTGACTTCCTCTTCACTATCTGTCAAGCTCAGAAACATGTAGGCCTCTTCATTAGTGTACCTTCGATTTGCCATTTTGGGCTCTAAATTTAGTAGTACACTAGTGAGTCTCACAGGCAAAAAAGCTCCTGACTGTTAGCGACTGTATCAAAACGCTACCAACAAAAACTGTTAGCGATCGCAGGGATCAGGCCTGACTCTGCGAACGCTGCAGTTATGTGTGTTTAGTGTTTTGTAAGTGACAGTGATCGATTGATACTGCACTTGGTTGGGCTGGGCAGGGCTGGGCCGATGGCAAAATGCAGGTGCTAGCAGGTATCTGGGCTGATCCCGCTAACACTGCATTTTTGGGAACCCCAAACTGCTGGGGACGCTAGTATAGATCTGATCGGATCAGATATTGATCCGTTCAGATACTATACCACTAAGGGAGGTGTATGGTGTGTGCGTGGGTGTTAGCGGTACTGTCGCAAACCTGACGCTGCCTGGGGCGACACAGACCTTATCTGACCCTAAAACTTAACTTATATCACCGCCGGGCGATTAGGGGGTTAAACCTTTATACGGTAATAAATGGCGGGTGCCCTGAAACTATAATAAACAAACTAACTAACCAGCGTCACCCATAACAGTTATACGGTGATCACTGGTGAAAGGGTTAACTAGGGGGCAATCAGGGGGTTAAAACCTTTATTATGTAGTATATGGGGGTCCCTGTCGCTATAAAACACTGACGGCAAAACTATATACTTACCTCCCTAACTAGCGTCACCTGTGACACTAATACAGCGATCAGAAAAACGATCGCTTAGTGACACTGGCGACGGGGGGTGATCAAGGGGTTAAAACTTTATTGGGGGGGTTAGGGGGGTACCCTAGACCTAAAGGGGGCTAACCCTAAATGCCCTACCACTTATAACTGTCACAAACTGACACTAATGCAAAAAAAAAAAAAAAACTGCTATTGGTGTCACTGTGACAGGGGGTACAGGGGGGTGATCGGGGGTGAAAAGTGTGCCTAGTGTGTTCTACTGTAAGTGTAGTGTTGGTGCAACTCACATTGATGTCTTCTCTCCTTGGTGCCGGAATGAAAAGACCGGCTCGAGGAGAGATGACATCACTTCCTCTGCTGCTGTTTACATTACAGCAGCAGAGGAAGATTTTCATTAGTTGGGAGCGATCGCGAGGGGGTGGCCACGAATGAGTGGCCTCCCCCTCAGCCTGGATTGCTCCCCTAACGAAGCCGACCGCCTCGGGCACCGGGGGGGCGTGTTGCGCCCCCCGCCCGTGGGAGGCAGATCACGTACCAGGTACGTGATTTTGCCTGCCCGTGCCATTCTGCCGCAGTACATCTACGTTAGGCGGTTGGCAAGTGGTTAAGAACTACCTGTATCTGCCATGACTGCTGAGGCGCAATGGGCCCGGTACAAATTAAATGTAACATAATGTATAGAAACCTTCACCCTTGCCCCTTCACCCCATTAAATCAACACACTTACAACCATTAGGTTGGAAAGGGCAAGGCCACAGCTTTAATAAAATCCAACACATAATATGTTAACACTTTAAACCAGTGCCAGTCACAGTTGTACTGTGAGCACACAATTCCAAAGGAGGGGGGCCTGTCCTTACCATAAGTGCTGGACAGATGCCTACTTCCGATTTCCATCAAGGGCATAGCCCATTACAGCCATTTTTATGCTGGCAAGGTCAAGAAACCGCAGGAAGCTGTGACATACCATAGAAAAAAGGAGCGGGATGGTGGGCAGCTCTTCCAGCTACATTCCTCGAAAGACCCAGAATTCCCTTGGAACAAAAAACTTTTCTGAGTTCAGGCCCAGCCCATCCCCCACAACCACCAATCCCTGGTGACCACTCAACCACCTTGTCCTGCACCTGGCCATGCCCCCATCAGTCAAGGCTCTATTTCCCTAGGGGAGGTCAAGAGGCCCTCACACATGTCAGTAAAGCTACCAAAAAAAGCAGAAGGAATTTTTGATTCTGGCGCAGGCCATTTTTGTTGGTGATTTATTGAATTCCCCCATATATGTTGGAGGAATATGAAGATTAATGTCACTTGACATGGCTTTCGCACCTGCAAGCATTAGTGCATAGAATGCATTAAGAAAAGAAAAAAAATTCTGCCTTTACAAATGACCACATGAAATATATTATTATTTTTTTTAATATTAATAAATGTCCAAAAATATAAATTTTTTTAAATACCAATGTACAGACATTATTCAAAAAGTATTTTTTCCTACAATGATGTGGCAATCACTTCACTGGTATAATCTGAGGCAACATAATTTGTATAGAAAGTATTTTGTAACATTGCAACGTGTCCTATCTTCAACTGACTTCCTTAGTAAGATCTAATCTCCCTGCAAATTGTTTGTGCTGTAACAGTAACAGAGACATGGTATCTGTCTTATCAATAAAAAAAGATTACTTATATATGCCTGTGTATAGATATTATGTGTGTTATGTGCCTGTGTATAGATATTATCAAAAACAACTCAAGTCTTGTGAGAATATCTAGATCTTGTGCTCTGCTGCACTATTAAGGAAGGGCGTTGGGAATCAGTCAGACGCAGAAAATGCCTCCTGACAAAACTCTTTTTTTTTTTTTTTTCTTTTCAGCTGTTGTTTTTTGCATGAACAATTTTCTTTTTTCTTTTTGCTATCGCAAGAGCGCTAATAAGCCACCTGTGTCATAACAGTGACTCAAAGACAGAGATCACTCCTTTGCTTGTACATCCTGCATCTGTACTGGGATTCTTACAGCTCTGAAATCAGAAGTGTTAACAGCTAAACAAGTTTGACCTCAGTCTCAGCAGGAGGAGGTTTACAATATATAGCATAGCCTTGCAATCTGCATTAAATAAAAAACAAAACCTTTTTGTTACTTCTGCAATTTTTTTTATTTTTAAACATACGGTACTTAGCAACTTGTTTGTTTACCAAACAATAAACTGAGCTATAAAAGCTAAATTTTTTAATATGCATGTAAGGGTTATTTAATAATTACCTGCGCTGGTGCCATTGATGGGTTATTTAATAATTACCTGCGCTGGTGCCGTTGATGACTTCCTCTTCTGACACTGGGATGAGGTTAATCACAATCTCTCATTAGCCTCAGCGACTTTTGGCTCATCTTGGATCTATGTAGCAAGATCCCTAGCAGCCTTTTTCTCGCCATCATGCTTCTTCAATTGCTCTCCTGTTGTTTAAAAAAAATTGTATACATCTACAAATCCCAATAAAATCTTACATTGATCTGATACCTATCAATGTCAGGAATTACCATCATCTAGACTAAACTTAAACAAATACCAAACATTTTTTCCATTAATGAAAAAAGTTAAAGCGGAGTTCCAAGTGGAAGTGGAACGTCCACTTTAAGTTCTCGTGACCCACTGGCATGCTGCATTTGGCATCTCATTTTTTTGAGGGGGGGAGCGGGTACCTAGATTTGACAGGTACCCAGCTCCCACTTCCTCTCCTGGCACCGCGGTGCAGAGTAGAAGTTCACCTCTCCTCCCTCCTTGCAATCTTTTGGGACACGTCACAGGTCCCAGAAGATTGCACGGCCATTCATAACAGTGTGCAACTGGCTGTGAAGCCACAGCTGGGCGCCCACACTTGCAATGTCGGCACCGTGGAGAGGAGGGGGACAGAAGCGAGGCTTCGGGCGGCCCCATCGCTGGACTATGGGACAGGTGAGTGTGTGTTTATTAAAAGTCAGCAGCTACACTTTTTGTAGCTGCTGACTTTTAAATGGGTGGAACTACACTTTAAATCCACCCAATGTTTTGGTCACCTGATAGCGCCGCATGTTCGTGTGTACACTAGTTTTCTCATTGTACTTTCTGTCTGCATTCTATTGTTTGCGTGAAGTACGGTTTCTGCATAGTATGAAAAATCAAGCTACCAAAATTATAAAATGTATTTGCAGATTCATCACACATATTGAATGAGGGCAGCACGTATGAGCAAACAGTCAACCCTTTGATTACTTCTAGATGTTAACAACTTTCCAGCCAGTGTCGTTAGTACATTGTGTTTTTTATATTATTAGCACTGATCATAGCTACAGTTATATAGCACATGCAGAATAAAGTAGCCAAAAAAAGATGCAGACACATCGCACATGTAGACTGAAAGCAGCAATGTAAAAAGATAGATGCAGGCACATGACACATGTGGAATGAAATCAGAACAGATGCAGTTAGATAGCACATACAGTGGGGACGGAAGGTATTCAGACCCCCTTACATTTTTCACTCTTTGTTATATTGCAGCCATTTGCTAAAATCATTTAAATTCATTTTTTCCTCATTAATGTACACACCGCACCCCATATTGACAGAAAAACACAGAACTTTTGACATTTTTGCAGATTTATTAAAAAAGAAAAACTGAAATATCACATGGGCCTAAGTATTCAGACCCTTTGCTCAGTATTTAGTAGAAGCACCCTTTTGATCTAATACAGCCATGAGTCTTTTTGGGAAAGATGCAACAAGTTTTTCACACCTGGATTTGGGGATCCTCTGCCATTCCTCCTTGCTGATCCTCTCCAGTTTCGTCAGGTTGGATGGTAAACGTTGGTGGACAGCCATTTTTAGGTCTCTCCAGAGATGCTCAATTGGGTTTAAGTCAGGGCTCTGGCTGGGCCATTCAAGAACAGTCACAGAGTTGTTGTGAAGCCACTCCTTCATTATTTTAGCTGTGTGCTTAGGGTCATTGTCTGGTTGGAAGGTAAACCTTCGGCCCAGTCTGAGGTCCTGAGCACTCTGGAGAAAGTTTTCGTCCAGGATATCCCTGTACTTGGCTGCATTCATCTTTCCCTCGATTGCAACCAGTCATCCTGTCCCTGCAGCTGAAAAACACCCCCACAGCATGATGCTGCCACCACCATGCTTCACTGTTGGGACTGTATTGGACAGGTGATGAGCAGTGCCTGGTTTTCTCCACACATACCGCTTAGAATTAAGGCCAAAAAGTTCTATTTTGGTCTCATCAGACCAAAGAATCTTATTTCTCGCCATCTTGGAGTCCTTCAGGTGTTTTTTAGCAAACTCCATGCGGGCTTTCATGTGTCTTGCACTGAGGAGAGGCTTCCGTCGGGCCACTCTGCCATAAAGCCCCGACTGGTGGAGGGCTGCAATGATGGTTGACTTTCTACAACTTTCTCCCATCTCCCGACTGCATCTCTGGAGTTCAGCCACAGTGATCTTTGGGTTCTTCTTTACCTCTCTCACCAAGGATCTTCTCCCCCGATAGCTCAGTTTGGCCGGACGGCCAGCTCTAGGAAGGGTTCTGGTCGTCCCAAACGTCTTCCATTTAAGGATTATGGAGGCCACTGTGCTCTTAAGAACTTTAAGTGCAGCAGAAATTGTTTTGTAACCTTGGCCAGATCTGTGCCTTGCCACAATATTGTCTCTGAGCTCTTGAGGCAGTTCCTTTGACCTCATGATTCTCATTTGCTCTGACATGCACTGTGAGCTGTAAGGTCTTATATAGACAGGTGTGATGCTTTCCTAATCAAATCCAATCAGTATAATCAAACACAGCTGGACTCAAATGAAGGTGTAGAACCATCTCAAGGATGATCAGAAGAAATGGACAGCACCTGAGTTAAATATATGAGTGTCACAGCAAAGGGTCTGAATACTTAGGCCCATGTGATATTTCAGTTTTTCTTTTTTAATAAATCTGCAAAAATGTCAACAATTCTGTGTTTTTCTGTCAATATGGGGTGCTGTGTGTACATTAATGAGGAAAAAAATTAACTTAAATGATTTTAGCAAATGGCTGCAATATAACAAAGAGTGAAAAATTTAAGGGGGTCTGAATACTTTCCGTCCCCACTGTATTACACAAGTAAATTATAAAGTAGTAAAAAGAAAAATGAGACAATAATAACTTTTTTGGTTCACTTTCTGGATCTTTCTCAGCTGCTTGCACTCCCTCAACTTCAGTTTAAACCATCTCTTTCATAGTTGATCTTTGATACGCAGCACGCCATGTCTTCACCATAATACCTTAATTATCTTTTCCATAATGGCATCTTTCCTCTGGTTGGTTTTGGAGTAGAGATGTTCTTTACAATTGTAATCTTTTCTGACGAGGATTGCCACCATTTCCTAGAAGAACTTATTGGTTGCTTTTTTTCTTCTTGTGGCTCTGGCTACTCTCCCCCTCCTTCTCCCAGGCCACACTCTCGCTGCTGTCACCGTACATGTCTCCTCCAGCCGCCATCTTATTTCCACAAAGGGTGCCAAGCTGAAGAGGCGAGGATTATACTATAGTAAGGCGGTGACACAAAATGACATTTCAGACGAAATAACAGATTTTCATACAGAGGAACGAAATTTCATTGGGAAAACAACATTTCATAGGAAAGCATTGTCAGTCATCTTTTTCCACACAGGTGAGTTTATGTATACAAGTGTGTGTACTTCTTGTGTTATCAAAGGCCTCCACATCTGCATTATTCTGTCTCGCTTTGCTAATATTGAAAACAAACTCCCTCATATCTGAAGTTTACTTTTGTGTTATGATGCTACATATACCTTGTTGTGTGCATTTTCCAATATGTTTTATTTTGGATTTCAGCTATGGCACGGAAATTTACCTCTACTGAATTTTTACCACAGTTTATAGACATTTTCAGAGAAATGCCATGTCTATGGAAGGTTAAAGTGTTACCAAACCCACAACAGGAACATCAGTCTGTATATGCAGTAAAGCATGCTTGTTATACTCACTGTGGAACCTAAGGGGTTAATCATGTGCATGGGGTAAAAAGGCTGTTTGATCCTGTCTTCTCTGATCCTCCCCTTCTTCCACAGTCCCCAATTCATCTCCTAATAGTACAGAGCCTCAGGGGCACTCTGAACATGCTCAGTTTGGTGTGTATTGCTGGAGAGGTTTTTTTTTGTTTGTTTTTTGGGAGGGTGCATGTGATTGGCACAGGGCCAATCAGCACTGTCCAGACAGAGGGTCAGGGGTCATGCAGCCTCATAGGACAGTCAGAGGAGAATGAAAAGTCCTCCTACAAGCTTTAACCAGACACTGATAGAAGTGACAAGACTGCTATATACTGCTGATGAGAAAATAATTACATTTCCCTGTTCTGTGTACTATGGGAGACGAGATGTAATGAATGCAGGGTCCTCGGTTTAGTAACACTTTAAATCAAGGGATTATCCAAATTGATTGAAGTGTAATGAGGCATACAAAAATTGGAACAGTTATGTACCGCAGTTTGCCCAGTTGCTGATAAAGTGTATGTAAAGAACAAGATTGCCAAACTTTGCACAGTGTTTAAAAAGGAGTGCCATAAAATAGAGGCTCTAAAGAAATCTGGTGCAGGGGCAGATGAGGTTTATGTGCCACGGTTGTGGTATTTTCATAGCCTGCTTTTCCTAGCTGACTCAGATATTCCCAGAGAGTCACATTGCACCTTGCAGCCAGGTACCTCAGAAGACACATGAAACCTGTCATTGTCACCTTCATCACAGGTGGAATTACTAGACGAAAAAACCGACAAAGGTAAGCATGATTTATTACAATGTATTACAATATGCACCAAGAAAAACCTATATGTACATTGTATACATGCTCTATAATATGTATTATGTGCAGAAAGTATCATCACTGTATGTTTGTTATATGTTTACACAATGCAAACCTGCCAAGATACAGCACCACTCCCCATAAAATGATGCATGTAATTAACATGATTTTGACGTGTTGTGATTGTGGGCAAAGCAGGTCCTGCAGGTGCCAAGTTCTCTAGTCCACCATGATCATTTCGCCAGTCTCCTGGCAGAACCTCACCACTGATCAGATCTTCACGATCTAATGATTCTGGCATATAAGCCATGGCAGTACACCTCTAAAAATTACGTAGCAAGCAGCAGCTCTCCAAGATGACATCAATTCTGTCAACGTCTACATTGATGATCGTGTGGAAAATGCGGAAGCATCTGGCAATGATCCCAAATTTTTAACCACACACCTTGCTCATGACAGCCGGTAGTTGAAGACCTTTTGCTCATGTGTCACATTTCTCCATGGAAACGGTTTCAAAACATGACCATGCAAGGAAAACACATCATCTCCTACAAAGACAAAATTGAGTCCTTCAACTGTTTCTACTGATGTTGGGAGACTAAAAAATCCTTTCTTCAGTATGTTCCATGACCCCTCCATCTGATTTTTTGCCATTTTTACCAATGTCAAGGTAGAGAAATTCATACTTGGCATTTACAATGGCAAACAGAACGATGCTGAAAAAGCCTTTGTAGTTATAATAATATGATCCTGAATGTGCAGGTGGTGTGATGAGCACATGTTATATATTAGGGATGCACCGAAATTTCGGCCGCCGAAACATATTGGTCGAAAATGGCCTTTTCGGCAAAATGTCGAAAGAGAATTCTTGCCGATAATGGCTCCGAAAATGGGTCGCCCCTGGTGCCGCCCATCACAGGGATGTCATTCTTGAGCGCCTGTCCTTACTCTCTCCTTCTCCCCTCCCCTCCCTCCTCGCCCATGCTGCAGGCGGCCTGTGGGGTCTCTGTGTAATGTCCCTCTCTTCTCGAGCGGTGGCTGCATATGGATCCTCAGCCGTTGTGTAAATCGGCTGTGCAGGAGCTTGGTCACGCTGTTTACTCTGAAAGTGAAAGTAAGGGAGAGGTGTCTAGCAGTGTGCACTGTGCTCTCTGCTTCCCCCTACAGTGCAGTACCTGGCATGGAGATTGAAGGTACAGAGCTGCAGCTGCCAATTTTTAAAAAGGCTGTCTATATATGTCATGCGACGTTGCACCCAAATAGAATTAACATCCTTTTTTTCCTACAAATAGAGCTTTCTTTTGAGGGTATTTGACCACCTCTGCGGTTTTTAATTTTTGTGCTACAAACAAAAATAAAGTGACAATTTTTTTTAAAAAAAGCAATATTTTTACTTTTTCCTATAATAAATACTCCCCAAAAAATATAAAAAAATGATTTCTTCCTCAGTTTAGGCCGATCACAATAAGCGTATAATGATTGGTTTGCGCAAAAGTTATAGCGTCTATTAAATAGGGGACAGATTTATGGCTTTTTGTTATTTTTTTTTTTTAGTAGTAATGGTAGTGATCTGCGATTTTTATCGTGACTGCGACATTGTGGTGGACAGATCGGAATGCTTTGTTTACATAGGCATCTCCCCAATCTGCCTCTCTGTGCCACGATCGCCGGCCACCGGCGGACATCGAGTCCTCGGGAACCATGGGCGCATGGCGGACGCACGCGGCCACTAGCCCACGATCTAAAGCGGATAAACAGGTACGCCCATTTGCGCAGCCGCACCATTGTGCCGATGTATATCGTCGAGCGCTGGACAGCAAATGGTTAAAGTGTTACTAAAGTCTTGTTTTTTTTTCTTTAAAAATAACAAACTTGCCGGCACTCCTGGCCCTTCCCTCCTGTCGAGTGCCCCAACAGCAAGCAGCACTGTGTGTCCAGACACGGAGCCGTGGTTCAGCCCTGCACCTCTCTCTCATCTGGCTAATTGACTTCGATTGACAGCAGTGGGAGCCAATGGCGCCGCTGCTGTGTCTCAACCAATCAGGAGGGTGAGTCCCGGTTTGCCAAGGTACTCGTGCACATCATTGAATTGAGATGGAGCTCAGATAAGTATTAGGGGGTGTTGAGGAGGACTGCTACACACAGAAGTTTTTGTTTATCTTAAAGCGGAGTTCTGCTTAAAAAAAAAAATTAAGAGTCAGCAGCTACAAATACTGCAGCTGCTGACTTTTAATAATCGGACATTTACCTGTCCAGGGATCCAACGATGCGGGGGAACGAAGCGGTGCTGGCATTGTAACTGTGGGAGCCCGGCTGTGGCTTCATAGCCGGGCACCCACTGAGCATGCGCGAGCCTCGCCACACGCCGTCATCTGGGACCTGTGATGTGTCCCAGATGATTGCCGAGAGGGAGGGGGAAAGGTGATCTCTCTTCCGGTGCCACAGAGCGCCGGGAGGAAGTGGGAGCTGGGACCCTCTAAAAAGAGGGTACCGGCTCCCCCCCCAAAAATGACATGCCAAATGTGGCATGTCAGGGGGTCACCTCTGTTAAAGCGGAAGTTCCATTTTTGGGTGGAATTCCGCTTTAATGCATACCCTTCTGCCTTTACAACAACTTTAAATTGTTCTTGTAATCCTCAGGATTGTTTTCCTTTAAATTTGACAGCAGGTTCAAGTGGGAAAAGTTGTCCCATTGAAGAAGCCAATATTTGGACCATACCCCTCTTTTCCTTTTTCTTTTTTTTTTTTTTGCATCTGCCAATGCTACAATGGCAAGCATCATTATGGCAAGTTTTCTTTTGGCGATGTTGCTGTCGATTGTCGTGGAATATCGTGTCATTTGGACAATTTTTCATTTTGTGCAACACATTTGAAATGCCCATACAAATGTACAGTGGGTTTGTCTGTACAGTGGGGGAAGGTCTGAAAGGTGAAAAATTACATTTCCAGCTATGTGGGGTAAAATTGTAGATTTGGTTGGATTTTCAAAATCATTGGTGGCACCATCGGAATACGGAATGAACAGCATTTACAAATTTCGATTGACAAATAGTTCAGAATCGGCATTAGATTTGGATCAATTTTGTAACAATTCTTTTAAAGACTAATATCATTCAGCAGCAAGTGCTTGATTGCTAGGGACTGTTAACCCCTTGGTTGCATGTTTTTTTAAATTAAGGTCTTTCCCTTTATTTTTTAATGTCTGTAAATTTGAGGGTAGCAATTACTTAGCTGGCTTTTCTTTTAAAGGGGTGGTAGCTTAGTTCTGGAGTGTTTCTTTGGGCCTGTGGTTTTTTTTTGTGGTAACAGGGTTCTTTTTACTGGTTTAGTTTGGTGTTATTTAAGCACAGCAGTCACTTACTGTATTGATGACCACTCATGCATGAGCTGCTTTTTTTCTCAGCATCCCACTGCATAATTTCCAAAGCTAAAAGAAATAAACATGTAAAAACAATGTGCACTACTCTCATTCTTTTCACCCCTAACCCCCCCACCTGACACATTCTTTCCAGAACAGTTAAAAGAGCCACAGCCTATTGGTATCAGTGGGTGACAATCAGCCAGTGGTACTACAGTTTGACAGCAGTGCTGAAGGGCAAAAAAGGAGACTCAAGAAACTGGCATCTGTCATCAGAAAAACATTACAGGACTTGCGTGGGTAAAAAACAGTTTAATGTCAGTGCCAACTAGCAAATATGAAAGCACACAACACAGGCAGCATTCTTCCTATATATACAGTATATAAAAAAATATATAGCTACAGTCCTCTTATAAATGTGGATTGGTAAAAATGTGCCCACTGGAAGCATAGTTTCATGGCAGCATCAACAGGTCTAATAGCACAATAGCAAGCCACAGCAAAGTGAATTTATAGAAAAAAAAATACAACTGCAGACTTTAGCTAGGTAAAAACTGATTACTGGCCAATACCTACAAACCTGCAACTGCCTTACCTGCAAACACATTTTTAATCCTTTTTTAACCAGTCTCGTAATCCAAGCACACCTGTCAGACAAAATAGCAATGATCTAATTTTTCTCCACTGCATTTTATCAATAACGTTTAGTCACTAACCTACCCTCTGGTGATTATACAACAAATAAGAAATGCAACAACTACAGTCATTATTTTCCTTTTATCGGTTCCCAACACTAAATTGACACCACTGCGTAATGTAATAGAAAGTGATCGGTTCACGCTTCTGGTCCTCACTCTTAAAGTACTGCAATGCATTATATTTCAAGAAGCTAATATAAAAAGAGATTTAGAGACTTATAATAGACATATGTATTTCTATATACAGTGTATTGTGCAAATAGTGTAGACACATAGGTGACCATGGTATTGGGGATCTATTTATTAGCAATAGGGTTAAATGTCTAAAACGTTTGACAAAGACACCAAAATGACAATAGTCTCACTGACTCCAAACTTGTCAGCAGGGGAGTGCCCAGGGGCTGCTAGGGGGAGCCGGGGTGGTTGGGTCAAGGCAATTGCCCCCTGCCTGGTCTGTCCCCTGCTCCACACTCTTCTCCTGTACATACTGCCCCATGTCCTATTCTCCACACTTCTCTCCTCTACATACTGCATCATGTCATACCTTCACACGCCTCTCCTGTACATGCTGTCCACTGTCATACCCTCCACACTACTTTCCTGTACATACCTAAACCAGTGAAAGATAAATGCAGATATCACTACAATAAATGTACTAAGTGCTGGATAAACAAATAGTGAAAATAAATATTGCCAAAGTATATGTGTCTGTGTAAAAAAGATTCCCGCTACCAGTTGAAAATTGACATTGGCATGTGATAATATTATATCAAACACACATATGATGAGTTCTGGGAATGGGTATACACGTTCCCCAAGGTAAGTCCCACATTTGGGGAACGTGTATACCCATCCCAGAACTCATCACAATATGTGTGTTTGATATAATATTATCACATGCTGATGTCAATTTTCAACTGGTAGCGGGAATCTTTTTTACACAGACACATATACTTTGGCAATATTTATTTTCACTATTTGTTTATCCAGCACTTAGTACATTTATTGTAGTGATATCTGCATTTATCTTTTACTGGTTTACATATGTTTTGTGTGTAGTTGCTAGCGATGTATTTCGTTGTACCATTATCATTAAGTCTTAGCACTTACATCCAGCAGCTGCAACAGTTTTTTATTATTGATTTTTGCACTTATTTACATATCTTTGCTAGCGCTGCTCTTATTTATCTATTCTCCTGTACATACCGCCCACTGTCATACCCTCCACACTCCTCTATTGTACATAGCGCTTACTGTCATATCCTCCGCACTCCTCTCCTGTACATAATTCCCACTGTCATACTCTCCACACTCCTCTCCTGTACATACTCTCCACTGTCATACCGTCCACACTCCTCTCCTGTACATAGTTCCCACTGTCATACCCTCTACACTCCTCTCCTGTACATAGTTCCCACTGTCATACCCTCCACACTCATCTCCTGTACATAGTTCCCACTGTCATACCCTCCACACTCCTCTCCTGTACATACTGTCCACTGTCATACCCTCCACACTCCTCTCCTGTACATAGTGCTTACTGTCATATCCTCCTCACTCCTCTATTGTTCATAGTTCCCACTGCCATAACCTCCACACTCCTCTATTGTACATACTGCCCCATGTCATTTCCTCCACATTCCTCTCCTGTACATAGCGCCCCATGTCATACCTCCACACTCCTCTCCATACCACCCGATGTCATACCTCCACACTCCATTTGGTCCCTCTTCTCATTATTAATACAGTCCAGTCTTTCCCACCTCTTTTGTATGTCTTCTTCCTCCTCCTGTTCCATCATCCACATCCCCTGTGTTCTATGTTGATGTCATTTTAATTCACTGTTACTTTATTTCCCATCCCTGGCTGATATTTTTCAGACATATCTCTCCCCATTCTTTCTCTCCCTGACTGTGGAGTGTTGTTCCTTTTTACACTTCACTATAACTCTCCCCTTTACACTGATTCACACACTACTGGTAATAACAACAGGGGATATAGAGTATGACATGATGCAGATCACACAGCTCCACTGGCCACATCTAGAGAGGATGTCCTAGGACTGGAAAAGTTTCCCTTATTACCCTTATATACCAGAGCTGGTGATAGCGCACCAAAATGATCAGCAAATCAGGGGAAAGTATCTTCTTATCGCCAGAGCGCTGGTTGGAGGACAATCAGGCAAGGCAGAGAAAATTAACACTGTTGCCAGGCGCAGCACAGTTTCTGCTATAAGAAGGGAAAAGTCAGTCTGCTGACACTGCTCAGTGACCAGTTTGAAGATGAGGCAGATGGCGGCAGTGCTCAGTATGTACTGGGGGCTCTGAACCTTCACCACCCGATTCTTCTTCAGGCTCAAATCCCTGGAAACGTTTGTCCCTCATATCCTGCACTCCTTCCTGGCTCCTGTAAACTCCAGCGTGACCTGCCACCAGGACCAGATTAAAAGCACCATGGGCCTGATGCTGAGGATTTTAGTGGGCCCTTTTATGGAAATAAGTAAAGAAAAAATGCAAACATTTTTTACTAAAACAAATTAATTAAAGGGGGTGAGTGGGGGGGGGGGGTAGAGAGAGAAGAGATGAAAGAGAGAGAGGGGAGGTGAGAGAGAAAGAAAGGGGGGATAAGAGAGAGAAGAGATAGGGGGTGAAATAGGGAAGTGATAGGGGGTACAAGAGAGGAGTGAGAGAGAGGGGGTGAGAAAGGGGGGCATGAGAGGGAAAGGGGGTGAGAGGGGGGTAGGAGGAGTGAAAGAGAGGGGGTGAAAGAGAGAGAACGGGGGGAGCGAGTCTGTGGGGTCACAGTAGAGTACATTACATGGTGGGGAACAGCACATTACATTACATGGTGGGTACAGCATAGTACATGGTGGGCACAGCACAATACATGGTGGGCATAGCACAGCACATTATTTGGTAGGAACAGCACATTACATGATGAGCACTGCACAGCACATTACATGGTAGGCACATCAAGTGACATGGTGGGCATGACACAGCTCATTACATGGTGGGTACAGCACATTACATGGTGGGCACTTGTCATGTACCAGATAAGACCAGAACTGTGTGGACTGCAGCAGAGGAAACCCAGACTTGTATAAGTGAAAAGATAAATGATTTATTAAGGGGAAGTGAATAAATATAACACAACCACCTCCAATATCACTCAGTGCACAATAACCAATACCTAACAGAACCCCACAAATAATAATAACAGAACAAATATATACAAGTAAGGGAAATACCGAGATGATAAACAGAGCCAGGCCAGGGTCGTCAACGGGAGGTCAGCAGCTGGGGAAGGGAAATAAAAAGGACAACGAGAGGATGGATGGATCACAGGAGGGACGGGTCAGATACAAGGCTCAGGGTCCAGGGTTCAGGAAACAGGATAAACAGATTCCAGGAATCAGGTTTCAGGTACAGGAATCAGGTTTTCAGGATCAGGGTAACAGGATGCAGGCTGCAGGTCAGGGCTCAAGGACGATACCAGTGCACATGCCGGGTGTTTATACTACAGCTGCTAATTAAAGTCAGGTGATGCCTGTCTGCAGAGGGTAATACCTACTCCATACTGCCAGGATCCCTCCGCTGGTGGACGCCAGTACTGGGGCCCAAAGATGACAAATACTAGCAGGAAAAAGCTCTTCTGACAGCTCCAAACTGCCAGGAGACACCTGCTGGTGGACCTCAGTACTGCAGGCCAAATGATCAATATTACCAGTGGAGGGGACCTTTCCTGACAGTACCCCCCCTCGAAGGAGCGACCTCCGGACGCTCTAACTAGCCGTTGCTGGGAAAGTCCATTGTGTCCAGTCGGGCAGTGGGCACTTCAAGCTGGCCAGCAGGCACGAACACTTCAAGCTCGGCAGCAGACAGTGGCACATCAGTCTGGATAGCAGACAGGAACAGGTCAGGCTGGGCAGCGGGCACATCGGGCTGGAAGGCGGGCACATCAGGCTGGAAGGTAGGCTGGAATACTGGCAACTCCCGGCTGGGACGCCGGCATTTCAGGCTGGGACAGATTGGTGGGTGTGAAGGCAGGTTGGATTAATGGCAGGATCGTCTTGGTTGGAAAAAACAAAAGTTTTTCCCTGGGTTTAGTCACTGCGGCTCTCTAGGTGGAGGGGGGGGTGCAGCAGACTGGAAAGAAGGATTGGGATATGGCAGAGAAGAGGTATGCGTATGTCCTGGCCTCTCCCCCCGTACTCCCGGAGTCTATGGGTAGCTATCCAGGCAGATAACCTTTTTCTGCGCACACAATAATAGACTGCTGTTTCTTGTCTGTGTCTTTATTGGCACGTTGCAGATTTCAATACAAGTGTGAATGACACACGTTATATGCGGTAAAACTGAAAATAACAAGAATAATATAACATTACCATACAATAGTAAACATCATATAAAATAACAACTGAAATGACTATCTGCTTTCCCTAATAGCCTGTGGAGGAGGAAGGGGAAGATTGCTTACCTCCGATGCCATGGATGGGAAGAGATTACATCTAGGCAGCTGGCATAATCTTGACAATGCTGTTCCCTAAGGGGTATTCACTTCCTGACTAAAGAGGATGTGATGATTTTTATATCACATCCTTTAAAGGTTAAAGGTATTATTACAAATGATATTAATGTTTGGCCAGTAGGTGGTGCATGGGTACAGCTAACCTGGAACAAACATAGCTTAATAATGCAACAACTCAAAATACATTCAAATGACAATATGAATTCTCCTTTCTGAACCTCGAGAGAGAGAAAGGTCTCCTGGAGACATAACAGGGTAGCTGGGGGAAGTGTTTGTGGATTAGTAGGCAGCTGAGAAGAGGCAGGTGGGTTGAATGCAGGATAGGTACAGGGAGCAGAGACTGGATATGAGTATCTGGTTGGGAGCAATGTATACTGAGTTGCAACTGAGTTTGGCATGGGTGATGGGGAGACACACTTGTGGGCAGGTAGGTGTCTGATGGCAGAGGTGGTTTGTTGTGGATTGGTTGGGGCTGGTTGTACCATATCAGACCATGCTGAGAGTATTGGTTGGACAAAGGACGGATCACATGCTCCCTGTCTATCAAGGGTCTGTACTGAGTGAATACACTCCAAAAGCTTCTGCTGAGAACAGATGGAATAGTGCTCAAAAAACCATGCGGAATCATCCTCTAGACTCCACCTGATCAGCACTGAAAGGGGAAGAAAAATCATCACTGGTCTTAGGAACACAGGACAGGGCTAGCTCAGCACATATTTGGATCAAAGGCTGCACATCCCTAAACAACATACAGCCCTGGTCAACCAGGGAGTGGGCCAAACGGATGATCTCAAGCAGCTGGTCATTGGTCCACTCTTTTAGTGTCTGGCGGAGATATATTTTCTGATGCCAGCAGAGCATAGTATGGAATCACATTGGGATTCATTCCAGCAAAGCCAGCAGAACCAAGATGGCTCCTCTGTGCAGCCACTTCTGGTCAGGGATGGCCCTGGTATTCTGTCATGTACCAGATAAGACCAGAACTGTGTGGACAACACAAGGGAAAAAGGCGCCTCTGGGTGTAGTATAAAACCATTTATTAAAAAACCAAAGTGCAAACAACTCACATTTGGATGATTATAAAAAAGCATCTAGTTGATAAGAAGGATGATCCATCTTAGGGCAGTTCGTCAGGTAGTCACAATACTCTCAGCTGCTGTGCCAGCGTGTGGCTCATAATAGACCGCTGAAGCCGGCTGCGGTGGTGTGGATTGAAAATGAGGCCAGAAACGCAGATGGATAACAGGTGCGGGATTGTGACGTCACTGGTGAGCGACGCGTTTCCTGAGCGTACGGGCTACGATAATCCGGTAGCAGCACTCCTTCATCAAGCTATGGATAGATTGTGATGCTTGACTTAAAAGGGCCAGGGGAGGGGAGGGGCCAAAGTAAGTACATTTGACAGGATGCGATTTGGTATACAAACATTCAGGGGATATTTTAGAGTTAATAAACAATGGGCAGATATTAAAACATCGGGCAGATATTAAAACATCTAGAGACTATAGTACAACACACCAGAGTAAATATAAGATGGAAAATTATTAAAGAATAATAAATGTAAACAATGTATATATATGTGTATCTGTTAGTATGACAATATATATCCTTATATCTAGATTCTCTTCAGAAATATTCAGATAAGGTCACAATAAAATATGCTGAGGAAGGGGAGAAAACAAATAAAATCAGTACTCTAATCAGCAATACGGTGAGGTATAACAGTATCTATGTATAAGCCTAGATCTTATGAGCAGAATCATGCATATTTATATGCAGATGAGGAGACGTATTTAACATCTGATCTGATACTGATTACAGATACTGTTATACCTCACCGTATTGCTGATTAGAGTACTGATTTTATTTGTTTTCTCCCCTTCCTCAGCATATTTTATTGTGACCTTATCTGAATATTTCTGAAGAGAATCTAGATATAAGGATATATATTGTCATACTAACAGATACACATATATATACATTGTTTACGTTTATTATTCTTTAATAATTTTCCATCTTATATTTACTCTGGTGTGTTGTACTATAGTCTGTTTTAATATCTGCCCATTGTTTATTAACTCTAAAATATCCCCTGAATGTTTGTATACCAAATCGCATCCTGTCAAATGTGCTTACTTTGGCCCCTCCCCTCCCCTGGCCCTTTTAAGTCAAGCATCACGATCCATCCATAGCTTGATGAAGGAGCGCGGCTACTGGATTATCGTAGCCCGTACGCTCAGGAAACGCGTGTCTCACCAGTGACGTCACAATCCCGCGCCTGTCATCCATCTGCGTTCCTGGCCTCATTTTCAATCCACACCACCGCAGCTGGCTTCAGCGGTCTATTACGAGCCGCACACTGGCACAGCAGCTGGGAGTATTGTGACTACCCGACGAACTGCCCTAAGATGGATCATCCTTCTTATCAACTAGATGTTTTTTTATAATCATCCAAATGTGAGTTGTTTGCACTTTGGTTTTTTAATAAATGGTTTTATACTACACCCAGAGGTGCCTTTTTCCCTTGTGTTTTCCTTCAGATTCTGGAGCCTGGTTTCAGTTCCCTGGAAGGCAGCCCTGCTTGTGGATCCCATATTAACATCCCTTCACATTGGCCATTAATATGAACTCTTATGGACTATTATACCATTCTTTTTCTTTACATAAAACATCATATATTTAATAATTTAATATTTTGATCATTTATTATTATTTGTGATGGTTTTGGGCTAATTCCAGACTTTGCACCTCTCCTTGTGTATATACAGAACTGTGTGGACTGCAACAGAGGAAACCCAGACGTGTATAAGTGAAAAGATATAACACAACCACCTCCAATATCACTCAGTGCACAATAACCAATACCTAACAGAACCCCACAAATAATAATAATAACAGAACAAATATATACAAGTAAGGGAAATACCGAGAACATAAACAGCCAGGCCAGGATCTTCAACGGTAGGTCAGCAGCTGGGGAAGGGAAACAAACAGGACAGTGAGAGGATGAATGCATCACAGGAGGGACAGGTCAGATACAAGGCTCAGGGTCCAGGAAACAGACAGGGAACAGGTTCCAGGAATCAGGTTTTCAGGATCAGGATGCAGGCTGAAGGCCAGGGCTCAAAAACAATCATTAAGGTTTTGAGGCTGACATTTGGTAACTCAGTGAGCACTGCACATTACAGTACATGGTGGGCACTGCACATTACATGGCGACACTGCATGGCACAGCACCTTACATGGTGGGCACTGCACATTACATGGCGATACTGCATGGCACAGCACATTATATGGTGGGCACTGCACATTACATGGTCAGCACAGCACATTACATGGTGGGCACTGCACGGCATAGCACATAACATGGTGGGCACTGCACATTGCATGGTTGGCTTAGCAAATTACATGGTGGGCACTGCACATTACATGGTCATCACATTACATAGTAGGCACTACACATTACATGATAGGCACTGCATATTACATGGTCGGTACAGCACATTACATGGTGGACACTGCATGGCACAGCACATTACATGGTCGGCACTGCATGGCACAGCACATTGCATGGAGGGCACTGCACATCACATGGTCAGCACAGCATATTACATGATGGGCACTGCACAGTAAAGCACATTGCATGGTGGGGAGCAGCAGTCTTCCCCCAGTACAATCATTCCCACCCCAACGGTCAGTTTCTACACAATCCTTCCTAAATTTACTGACCTCATCTCAGCAGAATGGGAGATTTTCTTCCTCCTGGGCTCCTGCTAGTTAGGATGACAGCAGCTCCCTGGCCCCAAACAGCATATGTTTGCTTGCCTGTGGCTAGTACAATGCAGCGGCATTGATTTACTAAAACTGGAGAGTGCAAAATCTGGTGCAGCTCTGCATAGAAACCAATCAGCTTTCATTTTTTTTTTTGTCAGCGCTTTAAAGAGCAGTTTGGGATTTTTTGTTCAAGAATCATACTTACCTAGGTGGAAGTAGCTTCGGTCCAATGCTGCATTTGTCCCCCGCAGGCTCTAAGGGTGAGAACAGAGTGTTTAAACACAGCTGATCGTTCGTTTCTCAGAGCTCCGTGAGCAGAGAGCTGGTGACTGTCAGTCATCACTGGGGCGTTGGGCTGTGAAGGCGGCGGGAGCTGCTGGATCAGGCTGTCAGCGGCTCGCTGAGAGCCTGAGACAGGTGCCTGTCCGGTCCAACTATGTTTTTACGATCTGTCCTCAGCCTGGACTGGTTCTTTGACATCAGCCAACAGTGGGTTTCAGCCCGCTGTCTGCTGAAAGTGGGTCACAGGAGTACAGAACGAACTACACTGATGTGAGCTACAGGAGAAGTGCATCCAAACAAGCTTTGGTTGTACTTCTCCTTTAATTGAACAAGTTGAAGTTAGAAGCTCTTTGGGTACCATGCACAACTGTTTTAGTAAATCAACCCCATTGTGTACAATCAGTATGTGTCATTTGACCCTCTTGGCATGTATAACATGCTTTGAATGTATCAAGCTAAAGTGTGGGCCATTGTTAGATGTTGAATTGATCCAGAAGAGTACTTCCGTTTGTCACGTGAAGCAGACTGCAGTGGATGTTGCTGCAAGCACAGCTGGTGCTACTATTTTTTTATGGTGACATTTAGAAAATGAGTCATGCCTGAGTAAGAGGAAACTAGACAGATATGAATGTAGGAACTTGAGGAAGAAACTGACACGCTTAGACAGTGACATCTTTTTATAGAAGTGTTAAAAATGAAAACCCTAAAGCTAAGGTACAATGTCACATATACCCAGTCTGGAGTATCTACTTGTTTTGTCTTGAGCACCTGAAATACTGAAAGACCATGAAATCACTTTAAAAAGACGTATAACTAAACCTCTCTATTTCTCTTGATAGTCACAGGAGTACATTTACTATTGAAATCCTTTTTCCCAGAGTTATCTGATAGCGGGCTATTTCCCTCTGTCAGCTGATGGGGCTTAACTGTGTCAGGCTTGGTACTCATCCCAATCATATTTTGTTGACAGCTAACCCTACCTTTTATCGTGTAGCTGAGAACTGGAGCCTGTCATGCTTCCTCCCAGCCTGTCTCTCGAGTGAATGCTGGAGGAGCAGAGTCATGAGCTGTGACTGATGGTCACTTTTCTCCACAGTGAGCAGACCAAGATGTAAATGATCATCAGATAATTGCTCCCCTATGGATCTTACAGCTGGCATGGGACAGCTGCAGATTGATATGGGTGCTGCAGCACAGAGTTATGCATGTTTATTTGTTTTTAATTGCTAATTCAAATCTGAGAAGAATTAGGGATTTCTTAACTGGCAGTTCCATGCAGAAAAGACTAATTTTGGTCATCACTTGAGCGTGGACAGGTACATAAAGGCCTTTAAAAAGGAAAGCAAAATCCCCTAGGCTGGCCAAAGATTGGTTAGACTTACATAAAGTGCTTGCCAAAGCAGAACCTATGATCCCTTATTCATTCTTTTCTCACAATGTTATCCCACAACTACAACAATGGCAATAGAGAACTACTGAAAAGTGGACACTGGTGACATTGGCTGGATGGCAACCGACATTTGGTTACAATCTATACTGATCATAGAAGCCCTGAGCATAATAGGTCAGCCAAGGATCTGAATTACTGGCAGGCCCAGTGGCCCTTCTTTTTCTCTAGGAACAATTTTGTCATGCTCTATTGCCTGGGTTCCAAGAAAATAAAGGAAGATGCCCTTTCTGGAAGTTTTGAACCCTGCTCTACTACCAAATGTGATGAACAACCCATTCTTCCTTCTGCCCAGACCATTTCCTCCCTTTTTCCTAATCTTTTCTCTCTATTCCAGGTAGCTCAGAAATCTGCTTCTAACAGTGCCCCTATTGTTTGTGTTCAAGGAGCTTCAACAGTCATGTGATGTCAAGTCTGACGGTTAACTTGGCATTCTCAAGACCATCTTTCCTCTTTCCTATTCTGCCTGATGGCCTTCTCTCAGGAAGGATACTACAGCTTACACCAGAACCTGCATGACCTGTGTGTGATCAAATACCACCAGGGATAGGCCTTCTAGCCCACTCTAACCATTACCTGTTTCTGAATATCCCTTGACCTATTTCTCAGTGGATTTTCTTGCAGACTATGGATCTCAGTTCATCTCCTGCTTTTGGAAGGCCGCCTGTTTTCAGTTGGGAATTAATCTATCCATTTCTTCCACATACTGTATCACCATCAATGTAATGAGCACACGGAACTCCCTAATCAGTCCTTTAAGACATTCTCTGCTGCTTCATCTCCAGTAGACAAGCTCAGTTGGTCTTTTTCCTTCTGTGAGTTGGCCTCTGATAATTGGCTGCACTCCTCCTTTAGGATGTACACCCTCTTCTGTGTTTATAGCCTTCGCCCCATGGTTTGCTTCTTTGCTTTTCCGTTTTTTAATTTTACAGAGGTCAACAAGCA
Organism: Aquarana catesbeiana; assembly: GCF_042186555.1. NCBI lineage: Eukaryota > Metazoa > Chordata > Amphibia > Anura > Ranidae > Aquarana > Aquarana catesbeiana. Next base: position 238,831,430 of record NC_133328.1, read on the forward strand.
TATGTTCACCATTTGAAAATTTGTGCATAATAACCTGCATGTCTCTAACTCCCAGAAAGTCCCTGTTAATAATTGATATTTGGTTACTTTTACCTCCAAGGTAAGTGACTTTCCGTGGCTATCCACCTACAACATATTTCTCCAGGGTCATTCTCAAAAGCTAGCACTAGGATGTATTGGACCTTTCACGGTCAATAAAACAGATCAACCCTGTTCACTTCCATCTGAACCCTCTCTGGCTTGGGAGGGTGATATCTTGGTCATCACTGCAGCTGCAGCCATAATCAAGACATTTTTTTTGGCTGGCGATTCTCTTCAATGTAAAAGTAATCCTAAACTGTAGTTTGGCACCATTCCACAGGCAAATGCAGCTTTAAAGTGTAACATGTTTGGTATCTGTTTACTTGGTGTAACATCATTTTTAATATTTTACCAAACAATTGGGTATTATATTGTGTTTTTGTGCATTTACTCAATCATACGATAATTTGATCATTAGTACACAGCTTTAGAGAGCCAATCATGACAGTTCATCTGATATTATCCGATCGGACACGAACAAATATTTCTTCCGTATGATGCCAGATTGTATGATTTTCGTTTAATCAGTGCAGTTGTCATTCAAAAATTCAATACAAATACACTACAACACATTAAATCACTTCCAAATCTTTATTTTGTCGTATGAGAATTTTCGTAACTTTTGTAAACTCTTCATTTTTTATATTAGATTAGCATGCGATCATTCATCCAATAATCTGATTGTGTGTACCAGGCATTACCTCTTTGCTGAAGTGCTTCTCTTAGTCCTCTGATTCCTTTCACACATGTTGTTTGGCTGTTGCACTCACCTATGGGTGCCTACTATTCTGTGAGTTTATATTTCCTTTCCCTTCTGTAATTTCTTGGCCACCTTCTATATATACATTCAGGGCTGGTGCAAGGATTTTTAACACCCTAGGCGAAACCTCATTTTACCACCCCACCCTTGCTCCACCCCTGACTTCACCCCATTTGCCCTGCCCATGTATACCCCACCTTTTTAATGAAGTGCCCATCAAATGCAGCCCACCAGCACCCATCAAATGCAGCTTCACCAGCGCCCATCAATGCATCCTTACCAACGCCCATCGAATGCAGCCACACCAGCGCCCATCAATGTAGCCTCACCAGTGCTTTAAAATTGATATCAGAAGAAAAACACAAAGCCCTTAAAAGTATATAAATGCAGTTTTCACCATTATAATGACTTTCCTCCAAACAATATCAAAATGTTTGTTGTAGTATGATATCAAAAGAGGTATTTCCTCTCCTGTCTAGAAGAGGTTAAGTAGATGTGTGTATTACGCATGACAGTGAAATGAAACAAACTGACAGCTTCAGATTTAGATCGCTGAATATTTATAATGTTATTTTCAATTCCTTCTGGGCTCTGCATTATATAACGAAGGATGATATTTAGCCACCTACTCTTCATGGGCATATGGTATCACTATTAACAAAATAAGAAAAAAAGAAAATGACATTTGCATTCGAAAGACATTGATATTTAATGCAGTTTGAAAGTAAAATACATTAATTAATCTGCATGTTTTATTCCGGTTTTCTATTTCTACATGAAAGTGGAAAGCATAGTGTGTGAAATGTAAATTCTTTATGCTGCACAATATCTTATGTGGCATAGGACTGCAGTTTGGAAAGATATTAACAAATATTAGCAGGATAATATTTGCTTCAAAGTGGCAAAGAGCTCATCAGAGATTCATTTTCAATTACAGATTTTAGTAATATCAAATAAGATCAAAGCAAAATTGTTCTCATTAATTCCTCTTTTTTTAAGCGTCGTATGACTTCATTATCAGATAGTGTTGTTCCATAGATAAATCAAACATTTGGTTTCAGGTCGCATGCTAAAGTTTAAAAACAACACAAAAGTGACACGTAAAAGTAATCACTTTTTTAAAAAAAATTTAAAAAATGAAATGATATACGTAGATAAATATATAGAGATCTGAATATATAAATATACAATGCCTTGAAAAAGTATTCATATCCCTTGAAATTTTCCACATTTTGTCATGTTACAACCAAAAACGTAAATGTATTTTATTGGGATTTTATGAAATAGACCAAAACAAAGTGGCACATAATTGTGAAGTAGAAGGAAAATGATAAATGGTTTACAATTCTTTTTATAAATAAATATGTGAAAAGTGTGGCGTGTATTTGTATTCAGCCCCCTTTACTCTCATACCCCTAACTAAAATCTAGTGGAACCAATTGCCTTCAGAAGTCACCTAATTAGTAAATAGCGTCCACCTGTGTGTAATTTAATCTCAGTATTTTTACAGCTGTTCTGTGAAGCCCTCAAAGGTTTGTTAGAGAACCTTAGTGAACAAACAGCATCACAAAGGCCAAGGAACATACCAGACAGGTCAGGGATAAAGTTGTGGAGAAGTTTAAAGTAGGGTTAGGTTATAAAAAAAATCCCAAGCTTTGAACATCTCACACAGCACTGTTCAGCCCATCATCCGAAAATTGAGAGTATGGCACAACTGCAAACCTACCAAGACATGGCCGGCCACCTAAACTGACAGGCCGGACAAGGAGAGCATTAATCAGAGAAGCAGCCAAGAAGCCCATGGTAACTCTGGAGGAACTGCAGAGATCCACAGCTCTGGTGGGAGATTCTGTCCACAGGACAAATATTAGTTGTGCACTTCACAAATCTGGCCTTTATGGAAGAGTGGCAAGAAGAAAGCCATTTCTGAAAGAAAGCCATTAGAAGTCCCGTTTTCAGTTTGTGAGAACCCATGTGGGGGACACAGCAAACATGCGGAAGAAGGTGTTCTGGTCAGATGAGACAAAAATTTAACTTTTTATCCTAAAAGCAAAATGCTATGTGTGGCGGAAAACTAAAACTGCACATCACCCCGAACACACCATCCCCACCATGAAACATGGTGGTGGCAGCATCATGTTCTGGGGATGCTTTTCTTCAGCAGCGACAGGGAAACTGGTCAGAGGTGATGGAAAGATGGATAGAGCCAAAAACAGGGCAATCTTAGAAGAAAACCTGTTAAGAGTCTGCAAAAGACTTGAGATTGAGGTTCACCTTCCAGCAGGACAACAACCCTAAACATACAGCCAGAGATATAATGGAATGTTTTAGAGCAAAGCATATTCATGAATGCCCCAGTCAAAGTCCAGACCTGAATCCAACTGATAATCTGTGGCAAGACTTTAAAAGATGTGCAAAGCTGGTAGAGACATACCCAAAAAAAGACTTGCAGCTGTAATTGCAATGAAAGGTGGTTCTATAAAGTATTGACCCAAGGGGGCTGAATACAAATGCACGCCACACTTTTCACATATTTACTTGTAAAAAAAAAATTGAAAACCATTTATCATTTTCCTTCCACTTTACAATTGTGTGCCACTTTGTGTTGGTCTATCAAATAAAATCCCAATAAAACGCATTTACATTTCTGGTTGTAACATGACACAATGTGCAAAATTTCAAGGTGTTTGAATACTTTTTCAAGGCACTGTATAGAGTATTTGTAGATAGGTATATGTAGATACATACAGTATCTCACAAAAGTGAGTACACCCCTCACATTTTTGTAAATATTTTATTATATCCTTTCATGTGGCAATACTGAAAAAATGAGAGTTTGCTACAATGTAAAGTAGAGAGTGTACAGCTTGTATAACAGTATAAATTTGCTGTCCCTTCAAAATAACTCAACACACAGCCATTAATGTCTAAACTGCTGGCAACAAAAGTGAGTACACCCCTAAGTGAAAATGTCCAAATTGGGCCCAATTAGCCATTTTCCCTCCCCGGTGTCATGTGACTTGTTAGCTATGGTTTCAAAAATAATAGAATTTAAAAAGATTAATAATTGCTAGGATCAGCATGTACCTCTAACATCCAGCTCAAGAAAATGCTTGTGCACCAGAGGTTGTGCTCTTTGTTTCAGGTATATTAGTCATTATTCCTAAGATACATTACTGTAATGTTTACTTTTCAAATTTATTACACCTTGCACATTGCACCGCTATCAATCTTGTGCTTGAAAAGTCAGGAGTCTGCGTGATAAATTTATTTCAAACCATTGCCTGCCACTACATAGCTGGAAGATCTTTGTTAGCCCCAGGCACACTCCGAACCACCATCATGAATCAATTATTACAGTGGCAATCTGTGCATCACTGGTAAATGTGTGATACCCATGGTAAATCAGCCCCTATGATTCACACAATGAAGCTGAAAAATATGCGTGCACCAAACAAAGCAAAAATAGATAATGGCAAGCTACTCAATACGTTTATAGCTAAATAAAGAAATGCACATAAGTAGGAGTTACCTACTTAAGCTAAATTTTTTATTACTGTTTATGTTAAAGGTATGGTACTGGTACTATCATAGATTAGGGCTCAATTTACAGTGGTGTCTTCTCATGATAAATGTATATTTTTAAATGCTTAAAGTGGTTGTTAACCCTCACATATACCCACCAAAGTGACTAGCCTCAGGTCATACAGAAGTCAAACAAATCCTCCTATATAAAAATTGTACCTGTTTATCTGCAGCCCTCTTCTCTTCTCTTCAGCTGTTGAAAGCACAGAATTTAAACCGCATTTCTGAGCTCCAGAAGGCAAGGGTCAGGGATCTGATATCACACACTGCACAGCATAGAGCAGGGAGCTGAGTATAACCTGAGACCCACTGTAAGTGAAGGGAAAGGACACACCCCCTCTACACAGTCTCATAGGGAAACTGCACAGCTGAGGCTGTCAATCATCTGCTGTGTGCTGAAGGGGGGGGGGCAGGGCAGTCTCTCAGAATTGTCTGGTGTCGGCATAGACTGTCAGAAGTAATTCATGTAGACAGCAGAAGAATGAGACAGGAGACAGAAATCACACTAGGTGCTTTGGATAGATGCAAGTATACACTATAGAAGCATATGCTTTGTCCATTTTTCCTTTCAGAGGTTTACAACCACTTTAAAACTGAGACCTCTGCTTTTATTAAAAAATAGAGACATCTGTTAATAGGCCCCCTTTACTTGCTGCCAGAATTTGCTTTTCATGCCATAGATGTTTGTGCATAGCTGCTGATACATATAGCAATTTCCCACTCACATTAAAGTGGAGTTCCACCCAAAAATGGAACTTCCGCTTTAAGTGCTGGTGACCCACTGACATGCAACATTTGTCATGTCATTTTCTTTGGGGGGGGGAGCAGGTACCCAGTTTTTACAGGCACCCAGCTCCCAGTTCCTCCCCTGGTGCTGCGGCGCTGGAAGGAAGATCATCTCTCCCCCCTCCCTCCCTGCAATCTTCTGGGACACGTCACAGGTCCTAGAAGACTGCCTGGCCATTCACAGCGTGCAACGTGGCTGCGCAGTGCACGTCCGGCTGTGAAGGCACAGCCAGGTGCCCACAGTTAGAATGCCAGCGCCGCAAAAAGGAGGGGGGAGAGGAGGGGAAGAGGAGCGAGGCTTCGTGCGTCCGCATCGCTGGACCGTAGGACAGGTGAGTGTCTGATTACACTTTTTGAACACTTTTTGTAGCTGCTGACTTTTAAATGGGTGGAACTCCGCTTTAACCCCCTTGCTCTACTCCTAAAACTTATCCTCACATCAACCCTCCCTGTAACCTCAAACCAAACACTACCACTCCCAAAATTAGAGCTGGCCATACCAGCTGGTTAAACAAGAGAAATCGAAAAGATTCCTCCATCCAGGCAGCGTGGATAGAGAATACTTCCCTGTCAGCACCCATAGCTGTCAGAATATCTCATTAGATGCAGTCACACTTTGACCTACAATTTTTCACCCAGCTCCTTCGATTTTTAAGTTTGTGCTGGGTAGTGTCAAAAGGGCCACCAATGGCTCAAATTATGACTGATTCACCAAGAATCAGCCAATATTGTAATTGTGTATGGAACATTTAAACTTAACCCCTTGTTTGGATTATCCCTTCTTATGCACCAAAGATCAACACTTCCTGGAATGAAAGATAGCTAGCACCAGAATCTACAGTCTTGGCAAAATAAAGAATGGAGTATCAGGTCTTGAGCATTTTGTATCTAAATATTGGCTTATCAGTGTTATTTGCAGTGTTATATGAAAAGTAAATGCACTGAATGTGCACTTAATTTCTCTGGCTATCTACATTCAGCATACAACTTGAATCATTTACATAATTGTAAATTAACTGCTAAAATCAAAGCACTTTTGTTTCTACAGTCAGAAGCTTTCTGACAATCAATGTATAATTCCTACCATTTTTTGTTAATGTACTACACTGTGCTTCTTTGTTGTCAGATTTAATTCAAATGAGCTTGTAGCCTAAGTTTTTTTATTGAAAGTATTAAGTGTAAAATAAATCTGACAGTTATATGAAAACACTGCAGAAACTTCCACAACTCAAGTCAGACTTTCTTTTAAATCTAGGTCACCATGGATTGTATGTATACATTAAACATTCTGCAGTAGGGGCCTTGTGGGAATGAGTCTGTACTTTTATACATTTCAATTTGTAGATTCATACTTGTATAGTAAACTGTCTCACTCTATTTTAAAAAGGCTTAGAAAGAAAATTTGAACCTTAAAATGCAGCATATTTTTATTATTATTTAAAGCAGTATTAAACCCAAAAGCAAGTATTTTTTATATTGCAGCTTACCAATTCTAAAGCCCCACACACACTATTAGATTTTCTGCAGATTTTTGTCTCCAGATTTACCAAAACCAAGGGCCTGCCTGATTGCATACAAATTGAAACTCTTAAGGTTTGACCTCATATTATATGGTTTTGGTAAATCTGAAGACAAAAATCAGCAGAAAATCTAATGGTGTGTATGGGGCTTTAGATGTGGTAACTGTGATAGTTTCCTTCTTTAGACGTTCTTTCTTCTAATTTAATTTGGTGATCTGGCTAGTAGGTCTGTTGTCTTTCAACAGAAAAGCTTTCTTGCAGTTACAGGGATGAGACAAACTCCATTGGCAGTGGTGCTTAAAGTAATCAGCTATTATTTATTTATTTATGTAAAACCTTTATGCCAAAAGTAAAAAAATAGTTTGCTGTAATGGATTATAAAGTATTAGCTGGAGTTCAGCTTCAATTTGTTACTATATTTAAATCTGCAAGTACTTCTAACACTCCCCTCCCTCCAGACTGGCAATGCTGTTGTCCAGAGTGGTATCTGTATAATAACGTGTGTTACTCGTCACAGGATCAGGTGAAAACAAGATTTACATTCAGGAAATATAATTATTGTTTATTATTTTACTGATTTCTAAACACCTATTTACCTATTCAAATTTCACTATAAGTACAGTACATTAAAGCATAGGAAGTAAAAAAATTAGCATTTTTAGGACAACTTGCTTTTTTATTTATAATGCTAACGTAAAGACTTACTATACTATGGAAGCTGCTTTTTAATGTATACAAATTCTAACTGTAGAATTTGCTGGTCCCCTGTTGCAGGGTCCTAGGCTGCCACCCTTTCATACTAATTCCCGGAATCTGATTATAGGGTGGCGTGATCATGCTGCTTGCACTGACATCAACAGGAAGCTCAGGAGGAGAAACACACAAGGCATGCCCTCTGCTCCTCCTCCAGGAGCTTCCAAGGCACTGCTTCTTGAGCCAGTGTCAATCACATCCCTTGGAGGAGGAGCAGAGGGTGTATCTTGTGTGAATAGTCCTGGCTGCCTGTGCGTGTAGACACAGTTTGCACTATAAAGCTGGGATTTTTTTTTTCTTTCTATAAATTAGGGTCAGGTATGCTCAATAGCACAAAGAGTGATTGAACACATAGTTCAAAGAGATGTACCTACTGGTTTCATAAGTGTTCACTTACCCACATGGAAATTTGGGTAAGTGGAGCACAGGAACCTGTAGGATGCGGCACAAATATGCAAAAAATGAGAGGTTCTAAAAGTCGTGGGAATGAATCCTTTATTCTATAATGCGTAAAGTGTAAAGATAATTTATGCAAATGCCTTGCTGTTAAAAAAGATTAAGCTTTAATTCTACTAAACTATGCATCACTATTCTACAGGAAACACAGCCTCCTTGTGTAAAATGGCTTCCCCTTGTGCATTTGTAGCAGTTAGTCATAGTATAATTACAATATATACAGTATCTCACAAAAGGAAGTACACCCCTCACATTTTTGGAAATATTTCATTATATCTTTTTATGTGACAACACTGAAGAAATGACACTTTGCTACAATGTAAAGTAGTGAGTGTACAGCTTGTATAACAGTCTAAATTTGCTGTCCCCTCAAAATAACTCAACACACAGCCATTAATGTCTAAACCGCTGGCAGCAAAAGTGAGTACACTCCTAAGTGAAAATGTCCAAATTGGGCCCAAGTGTCAGTGTCAAAACTTTGTGTGGCCACCATTATTTTCCAGCACTGCCTTGACCCTTCCGGGCATGGAGTTCACCAGAGCTTCACAGGTTGCCACGGGAGTCCTCTTCCACTCCTCCATGATGACATCACGGAGCTGGTGGATGTTAGAGACCTTGCACTCTTATAGGGCGTACACACGGTCGGACTTTGTTCGGACATTCCGACAACAAAATCCTAGGATTTTTTTTTTTTTTTTTCAAAACTTTTTATTGAATTTATTGCATATTACATATTACAAGTTCACCAGTAATACAAAGCATACAGTTGCAGTAAGTAGAGATACAGGTGATTGATGCGTATAAACATACTTTTGCAATAGGTTGACAAACCTTATGAGGGTAACAATGAAGTCAATAAACTAAATATAATATATATAGAAAAAACATGAAAGGCGGGTTAAATGTTTCTAGGCCGTAGGCGATCAACGTAAGTGGGAAGTCAGGATGAGTTGCCTGTGGCGTAGAAACAGAGATAAAAAGGAACAAGAGAAACATTCAGTCGATCGGAAGTGCTCATAGACATTGCCCCCTTGTACATTGAGTCTGGCATTGTGTGTGGCGGGAAGAGTAAGGAAGATATGTCCACACCGTGGAGTTTCTGCCCCCTCTCCGTTCACCCCGAACGGGATCATCACTGTGAACGGGGGGGGGGTGTACGAAGAGTTAGTAATTGTATCGAGTAGGGTGACGATGTGGCAAGCTATAATCCTGGCTCCCGCAAGAGGGTGAGAGGGGGCAAGGTAATAAGAGAAGTGTGTATATAATGAATGTGGGGTCGGGGGTTAAGGTCAAATTCGTAAGAGCCTGCAGAAAGGTGAAGAGTTTAAGCAGGGATATGGGGCTTCGTAGGTTGGGACAGAATCGGTTTAATGTGGGGAGGGGGTGTGGGCTGGAGAGGGGGAGGGGGGGCGATGGCGGTTGAATAGGTGGAGGGGACCTGAGTTGGAAGACAGTTAGGCGCTTTCAGGGTGCCGGTGTTGATGGTGTAGATAGAACGTTCTGCGTGGGGGATTGCCAATAGTGTAACCAGCACGCCCATGTAGAATTGTATTTGGTCGGGTTGTCATGGGCTTGGCATATAAGTTGTTCCATGTTGGCTATTTTGTCTACCCTACGGATCCAGTCCTGTACCGTTGAGGGTGTGGGATTCCTCCATAAGGCGGGAATGCATAGATTGGCTGCATTGATTAGGTGCAAAGTCAGGGACTTTTTATAGGAACTGCACGATATAGAGTTATGGTGAAGTAAATAGTTAGCCGGTGAGAAGGTTGGGGTGTACGTGGTGATGTGGGAAATGAGTCGGTGAATTTCTGACCAGAATGGTTGTAGAAGGGTGCACTCCCATCAGATGTGAAGTAGGGTACCGCGAGATGCCTTGCATCTCCAGCACATCGGGGTTATGGTGGGGTGAAAGTGATGGACTTTGTCTGGCGTCCTATACCATTTCGAAAACAGTTTATACCTATTCTCTTGGGTGGAGACGTTGATGGAGCCCTTGTGCATGATGATAAAAATTTGGTCCCATTCTAATGGTGTGAGGTCTATGGATAAGTCGTGTTCCCAATGTCTCACTATTTTGTCCTCTTTGACTTTGTATCCGGAGAAAAGGAGAGAGTAGATAGTTGAAATTAGGTGACTTTTGGGTTCTGTGTTAGAACAGAGAGTTTCGAGCTGTAAGAGTTCCCTGTGCCAAGAAGGATTGCGGTGATGAGATTGGAAGAAGTGTCTCAATTGTAGATACTTGTAGAAAGGTATGTCGTGGTTCGGTAAGTGTGCAGTTAGGGTGGGGTGGGGTAGGAGGGTCCCGTTCACGAAGAATTCATGTGCTCTGGCTCGTGAGGGGATGGTTTCAGTAGTTGGGTCTTTCAGTTTCAAGCCTGGGGGGAAGTCTGGGTTGTCAACTAAAGGGGTCATTGGGCCTGGCGCGGGGATAAGTGCAAGCGATTTGCATGCCAATTTGAATATCGAAAGGGTAGTGCCAATGAACGGGTGTGATGAGAGTTCTGTAGTCATGCGAGTGTGGGTGATCCAGGGTAGGTCAGCTATGTGGGAGTGTGTAAAGGAGTCTTCGATCTGAATCCAGTCTTTGGAAGAGCAATGGACGTGCCAGTCCACCAGTCTGGTCAGGTGGCAAGCCCACTGGTATTTTTGAAGGTCCGGGAGACCCAGGCCTCCCAGTTGTTTGGGTAGAACTAGTCTTTCCCAGCTAAGTCGCGGGCGCTTGGCGGACCATACAAAGGATCTGCATATAGTTTTGTAGGAAGCGAAGAAGGAGGATGGAAGCTTGATCGGTATGGCTTGGAGGAGGTAGAGGATTCTGGGTAAAACGTTCATTTTTATTACCGCTATTCTGCCCATCCAAGAGAAAGAGCCTAGGTGCCACTTCTGGAGATCATTTTGGACGGACTTAAGTAACGGCAAGAGATTTTTGGCGTATAGATCTTTTAAGTTGCTAGTGATTTTAATGCCCAGATAGGATATTTCGGAGTTTTCCCAAGCAAATGGGAAGTTGAGCTTGCATAAGTTGACAGATTCGGGTGGTAGATTGATATTGAGAGCTTTAGATTTTTCGAAATTGATTTGTAGGTTGGATAGGGATTTGAAAAGGACGAAGTCAGCCAGAAGGTTGGGGAGAGTTGTGATAGGGTCAGCGAGAAAATGTAGGATATCATCGGCATAGGCAGCCAGCTTGTATTGTTTATGATGGATGTCTATGCCTTTGATATTGGGATTAAGTCTTAGCTTGCGTAGCATGGGTTCCATGGTCAGTATAAATATTAGAGGGGATAGGGGGCAACCCTGGCGCGTTCCGTTGGACACAGAGAAGGCGTCCGACAGTCCCCCGTTAATCCGGAGTCTGGCCTTCGGGGAGGCGTAAAGGGCTAAGATCATTTGGAGCATGCGGGGTGGTAGTCCTATTGCACGTAACGTAGCCTCCATGTAATCCCAGGCCACCCTATCGAACGCCTTCTCTGCATCCAAAGAGAGGAAGAAACCACGTGTGGAAGATTTAGAGAGCCAATGATGGATGTTTAGGGCTTCCGTGGTGTTGTCTCTCGCCTCCCGGCCCGGGACGAAACCAACCTGTTCAAGCGAGATCAAATTTGGGATGAAAGGGAGAATTCGGTTGGCTAATACTTTGGCATAAAGCTTTAGATCCACATTAAGTAATGAAATGGGGCGATAGTTGGTGACCAATGTGGGGTCTTTGCCATGTTTAGGGATGAGGGTGATATGAGCTTCAAGTAAGTCCGTATGTGTGGGCGAGTTTTGTGAGAGGTTGTTGAGGGCTTTGGCCAGGTGTGGTAGAAGCAGGGTTGGGAATGAATTGTAGTAGCTCACCGAAAAGCCGTCTGGGCCCGGGCTTTTGCCCGTTTTCATTTGTTTTAGTGCGAGGGAGAGTTCGTCAGTAGAAATTGGAACGTCCAGAGTCTGTGAATCTTCCGGGGAGAGAGGGGTCGGGCCGAATTGCGTTAGGAAGTCATTAATGGCTTTTAGTCGGTCAACTTTTGATGCAGAGGGTTGGGACGATGGAAGGTTGTAGAGGTTGGAGAAATATTGCGCAAATTGTGACGAGATGCCTTCGTTAGTAACCACTGCCTCGCCCCTGGTGTTGTTAATTTTGTGGATGGTGTGTGAAGCCTTTTTGGATTGGAGGGCCCGCGCTAGGAGTTTGCCGGCTTTGTTGCCAAACTCATAGTATAATTTTTGTGTCATTGCGAAGTTACGCTTCAGTTTGGCGTTTAGTACTTCCAAAAGGTCTTCCCGCGCTTTAGACAGTTTGGAGAGGGTAGCCGTAGCTAGGGAGGCCTTGTGTTTTTGTTCGAGTGAGCGAATGTGCGCGGTTAATTCAGCAATGCGGGCGGTGTGAAGTTTATTTCGGTGAGATGCCAGTGCGAACAATTCACCGCGAATGACACATTTGTGTGCGGCCCAGGTGACAGTCGGTGTTACGTCAGGTGAAGAGTTCTCCTTAAAGAAGTTTGATATACAAGTGGTTAGTGCTTGAATATTAGTCTCGTCATTGAGCAGTTAGTTGTCAAGGCGCCAGATTCTTGTCTTCCGACATGGTGAGGTCAGTTGTAGGGTCATGGAGATGGGGCTGTGGTCCGAAAGTATAGCTGGCTCAATGGCAGCTTTGGTAAGGTTCGATAGGTCGGGTTGGGAGAGAAAGAAGTGGTCAAGTCTAGAGTACTTGTTATGTGGAGCTGAAAAGAAAGTGTAATCTTTATCTTTTGGGTGTAACGTACGCCACATATCATGGAGTAGTAAGGTGTTAAGCTGTTGTTTGATTGCCCATAAAGCCTTGTAAGGTAAAGAGGATGTGCCGTTCGATGTGTCCATCACTGGGGTCAGTGGCACGTTAAAATCGCCGCCGAGAACGAGTGTACCGGACTGGAAGCTGGATAGTAGTTGGATGGTGTTGCGAAAGAAAGAGACTTGGCCTGAGTTGGGGGTGTAGATGTTGGCAATAGTAAGTGGCGTGTGATATAAGGTACCCTTTATAAAGAGGAAACGGCCTAACGGATCTCTCTGGACGTCCGTCACTTGGAAGGGACAATTTTTCGAGATGAGGATGGTCACCCCTTTCGATTTAGCATCTACATTAGAGGAGTGGAAGGCAGTGGGGAAGTGTCGGTTTCCGAGTTTGGGGATGGAGTCCGTTCGGAAGTGGGTTTCTTGTAAAAGTGCAATGTGTGTTTCAGAGAGTACAGGAGTTTAGATCGTTTTTCAGGTGTGTTGAGGCCCCTGATGTTCAGAGAGTATAGTTTGAGAGTTTGGTGTTGAGGCTGTCCGTCCACCTGAGGTGGGTCCATGACTTGTGGATTCGCCATTGGAAGGGTGTGCGGGGGTTAGGATAAAGGGAAGGGTGGGGGGGTTGTGGGATGCGGAACAGGAGCCGATTCGAGCGCGGATCTGAGCTGTGGACAACTATCCGAAGAGGCGTGGAACAAAGTTTTCAACAGCCTCGAGGGTATGGGATCGGAGTAGTACGGGACGTGTGCGGCGCACAAATCCCAATTAAGGGAGCAGTGCTCCGACGCAGCCCCGTGTGGGGGTTGACCTATACCAGGGCAGGGAGAGAACGATATTGGTAAGGAAGAGGAGTGAGGACACGAGCTGCCGCCATAGGATTGGTTAATAGCGACAGGTTCGAGGCGATGGTTGCCACTGTAGCCCAGCTGGACCTTATACGGTCCTTGGTGGGGATCATAGGGCTCAGGTATGTTGAGTGGACTATTATGTGCAGGTCATGTGCGGTGGGAACTAGAATCGCTGGTTCGGCTGCTAATGTGTCGTGTGTGGGTAAGAGAGCAGCAAGCCTAGGGACGAAGCACTTGTCCCTGTCTGTAGGGGAGGGTTGAAACTGAGCCCCGCTCCCTCTGCCTGGACAGATGTGGTCGCCAGTAAGAAGGGGAGGGGGGATTCGGCCGGTGGTTTGCTGCAGTTATGGAGAGTGGGATATGGGAGGGTTGGGTCAGAAGATGCGGCCCAGATGCTGGGAGAGGGCCGCTCGCACCGCCACCCTACTGATTGGTAAGCCAGACCTATATGCGTTACATTCCCACTACGGTAGGCCAGGCATGTGTAGAAACCCATATTGCGGTTTGCTAATGAAAGTATACAATTAACAGTAAAAATGCACAAGACATGTGAACCTGAGAGGTGTGTGAGCGATACCTGACAGTTCCAGCTGTGACAGAAGGTTGCAGGCGTTTAGCTTGCAGAACACCTGAGTGTCGGGTCAGGAGGTAGTCCGGATGAGAGGTTCGTGTGAGCCGGGTCTTCTGAGAGTCCAGGTATGATGATGAGCATTGCGCGTCCAGATGAGGTGATACTTAGGCAGACCGTAGGACGGATGGGCGGAGATGAGGAGCGATACTGAAGCCGAGGGGATCCTGAGACGGGCTTGAGTGAAGGGCGAGTCTGGAGCGATCACGTGAGTAGGTGTACCAATGGTGCCTTAGTGAAAGAAGTAGGGCGGGGTCCAATACCGCAAAGCGTCCTGGGGAGTGTAGTATCTGGCTTAACTGTGTGGGAGTCATTGAGAGCAGTCAGCCTCTAGAAGACACTATGGTGTGTGAGGAGAGGTAGACTTAAGAACACAGGAGGCATCAGATTTTGACCCGCGGGAGGATTAAATGTAAAAACAGTAAACAGAGGGTTCTTCAGTGAGGGTATTGTATAGAGGTAGAATATTATGGGTCAGTAGTGTGTAGGGCAGGCATTACAAAAATCAACCAAAAAAGTGGTCCCAAAGAACAACAGTACAAACAGAAAACTTATAACTCACGAGTGGGTGCCGGAACCTAAGAGGCACTGACGGATGGTGCAGACCCTTGCAATCCGTTTTAGCGGCCCCTGCGAGGTCTCCTGTTCCGCGGTGAGGATGGAGGGGTAGTATCTCTGCGACCGCTGCGGTATCTGGAGGGATCTCTGGTGGTGGATGGTGAACGTCTCCTACGGTATCTGGATGGTTGAGCATCCATAGGTTCCTCCCAGGGCATGTCACGGTGTGATTGAGCGGGGCGGAAGGCTGCATACCAGTTTGGAACCGGGATCAGTGGGATTCCAAGTGTGTCACAGAAGTGAGGCAGATCCTCAGGCACCTTGAGGAGAGCGGTGCGGCCGTGTGCAGAGGCCGAGAGGCAGAAGGGGAACTTCCATTTGTACTGGATGTTTTTCCCTCTCAGGGTGTCTAGGAGAGGCTTCAGGTCTCGCCTATGTTGTAAAGTGATGCCCGAGAGATCCTGGTATATCTGAATGAGGGAGTCTCCATGAAAGATTTGCTGTTTGTCCCGTGCACGCTGCATGATTTCTTCTTTCACCTTGTAGTCCACTATGCAGCAGATTATGTCGCGCGGTGGGTCACTCTCCCTTCCTTTGGGACGGAGTGCGCGGTGGATCCTCTCCATAGCAATCGGGGTTTGTGGAGGTTGGTGGAGGAGACCGTTAAAGATGCCCACTACTTCCTGAGAGATACGGTCTCCTTCAACTGATTCCGGGAGACCTCTGATTCTCAAATTGTGCCTCCGACCCCTGTTATCGAGGTCCTCGAGGTGTCTTTGCATGTCCCTCATCTGCAGTGTGTGACAATCCAAGCGATCTGTGGTAGAGGCTATGGCAGCCTCATGTCGGTCGGTCACCTTTTCCACGGTCTGAACACGATCATTCAGGGCATGGAGCTCTAGCCTAAGCTCTGAGATGGCCGCGGAGAGGGTGCCTTTGATGTCGTCAGCAAGTGAACGCAGATCTTGTATGTTGAGCGGGGGGTGAGGAGTGAGAACAATCCCCCCGTCCCCCTCAGGAGCCTGTGTAGTGATGGGGATCTGGGATGTAGTGTGAGGTGGAGGCATGGCTGGCGATTGTGAGTTTGCCGCTCCGTGACGAGAAGGCGCCATATTGCCTCTGCCGGCCCTGAACATCTCCGGTATATTGTGCGATTGTGACCCAGCGAGGTCTCTAGGAGAGCATGAACGAGATGTCGAGGAGTTTCTGGACGCTGTCCCCATGCTGTGGGATCGGTAAGAAGAGAGATTACCTCAGTGATCAAATAGCTTTGCCTATGGCGGACGGAGCTCTGAAATTAGACGTCCATCTTCATGCCAGGTCAGGCCACGCCCCAAAATCCTAGGATTTTTTCAGACGGATGTTGGCTCAAACTTGTTTTGCCTACACACGGTCGCACAAAGTTGTCGGAATTTCCAATCGACAACCACGCGGTCACGTACACCACGTACGACGAGACTAGAAAAGGCCGGTTCAGAACCAAGCGCGGCACCCTTTGGGCTCCTTTTGCTAATCTCGTGTTAGTAAAAGTTTGGTGAGAGACGATTTGCGCTTTTTCAGACTCGTGGCTTTCAGATCGTTTTCTGCCGTTCAGTTTGTGCTTGTGGGTTTGTATCTGCTCTTCAGTGCGTGCAAGCAAGTTCCGCGTGACTTTAGGTAGTCATTGTATTCTTGTTCGTTCGTTACTGGTTTTCAGGTCGCTCTTCACAGGCCTTGCTGTTCTTCAGTGCGTTCTGTTACTTCGTTCTGAGCAGCCGACCATTTTCTAGCCATGTTTCGTATGCGTACTCCTCGTAGAGTTCGTGCTGTGCAGGGGGCTTGGTGTTGGGGTCCTGACC
Source organism: Aquarana catesbeiana (assembly GCF_042186555.1). NCBI lineage: Eukaryota > Metazoa > Chordata > Amphibia > Anura > Ranidae > Aquarana > Aquarana catesbeiana. The sequence goes on from NC_133328.1 coordinate 238,848,001, forward strand.
TTGACACAAGTCCAGTCCATGAACAGGGTGAGGAGGAGTTCATGGACCAAGAATTGGTTGCTTCAGCGTGACCAGTTCTGTCATATGCCTTTGCTCCGTGAGATCCGTGAGAATAATCCTGATGATTTCAGGAACTTTCTCAGGATGACGGACCCAGTGTTTCACCGTCTGTTGGCTTCGCTGACCCCCTATATCAGCAGGCAGGATACCTGCATGAGGCAAGCCATCACTGCGGAGCAGAGGTTGGTCGCTACCTTGCGGTATTTGGCCACAGGGAGAAGCCTGCAGGACCTCAAGTTCTCGACAGGCATCTCCCCCCAGGCTCTGGGGATCATTATCCCAGAGACCTGTTCTGCCAACATCCAGGTCCTGCAGAAGGAGTATATGAAGGTAAGATTTTTATCCTTTTATATCACATTTTATTGTATTTAATGTTTGATAATATATTGTATTTCTTTCCTCATTCCCTAATTACCATGATTGTAATATGATGTGAATGTCCCCTTTGTCCTCATGCATGCTGGATTTTTATGTAATTATTATTTTAGGTCCTTCATACATATTTGCCCTTCAATAACCTCTCCAGCATGGTGTCCCTTGCCCCTATATTCACCTCATGTAGTCACTTAACAATGTATTTTATCAGCTCTATAGTAGTGCTTTACCCCAAACACCCCCTAAAATGTTTGGAAATGTTATTTTTTATTTAAATTCAGGCAGAGTGCCAGAGGGTTTTTTTTGTGGTGTCCCCAAATTTTTTGTAACCCTCCCTCCCCCAACTGCTGACTTTGCCAAACCCATACACACTATACCCACCTCTTTACTGGTCAGATTTATGGATGAATTCCCCAAAGCAAGTAGTGCAAGGGCCTGCCTGTATACTTTCCAATGGTACTGTTTAAAGTTTTTGTATCCTATTATTATCTTAAAAGGTAATAGCAGAATGTTCAAATGTGCTCAAATGTGTACAGTGTGTATTTATATCTTTGTATTATGACACTTCTTACCTGTCCAGTGGTCTGCCAATAGTGTAACTAAGGAGGGTCTGTTCCAAGTAATACCCTGTATTTAGGCATTCATCTCTCAATGAAGTGAAGAGGGTTACCTGTCCAAGAGTTCCCCCCCCCTATAATGTTAGAAATGGCCCATGAGGGGGGAGGGGGAATATGATAGGTGTACCTTATACTTTGTTGTTGTTAAATTCCCCTTAATAAATGCTATCTGGAGGTTGCCCCATAATGTTTGTGTCTAATCTGCTTGCCATGTTTCTGTGAAAAAATAGTAATGTTTATTGTTTTTTCCTCAACAGTTTCCTTCAACGCCACAGGAATGGCAGACTGTGGCCTCCCACTTTGCCCAGCGGTGGGACTTTCCTAACTGCGGAGGGGCAATTGATGGGAAACACGTCCACATCGTCCCACCACCCAACTCGGGGTCGTACTATTATAATTACAAGGGGTTTAATAGTATAGTGATGTTGGCGGTGGTGTCGGCTAATTACGAGTTCTTGTATGTGGACGTGGGGAAGAATGGGCGGATGTCCGATGGTGGAGTGATCGCCCAGACGGAGTTCTACAGGCGTCTCCAGAATGGCAGCTTGGACTTGCCACCTCCAGAGGACAATGTTGAAGGTCTCCCATTTGTGTTCGTTGCTGATGAAGCATTTGCGCTGGGGGACCACCTGATGCGGCCATTCCCGCTGAGGACCCTCACCCCGGAACAGAGGGTTTTTAATTACCGGCTGGCCAGAGCCCAAAGAGTGGTGGAGAACACATTTGGAATCCTGGCCAGCCGGTTCCGATTATTTCTGACACCCATCCATATGGCGGAGTATAAACTGAACCATATAATACTTGCCTGCTGTGTTCTCCATAATTTTTTAGAAAACATTCAGCCAACTATGCTGGCTCAGTTGGGCCTGAGGCCGGAATCCCAAATCCATCAACACTGACAGCGCTTGAAAGTGGCCGTCCTGGCTTGCCCTCCCTGAGTGCCCGTGATGTCCGGTTACGCTACCTGGAGTTCTTTGCGGGTAGGGGGGCTATCAATATGCCAGACAATCTGTGAAACCTTTTTCAAATAAAAAACAACCAAAATAAATTCTTTGTGGACATTTACTGCTTGTGTTTGTTTTAGCTGACCCTGACAGAAATGTGTTGAGTGCAGAAAATGTCGTGATTGGGTAACCTTATAAAAAACACTGTTGGCTGGTACTTCCTAAATGCAAAAACACATTTCACTACAAGTGCACTTGCAACTGCACTGAACCTGCACTTGTAGTGCAAAGTGTATTTGCCCTTAGGAAATAACCCCCATTTTTGCATAAAACAGCAATTACATCACCCAAAAGTGTTGTAGTGTTGAGACAATAATCCACACATTGTTGAGTAAGGCACTTTTTTATACCTGCACAATCACATGTGCATTTACGAAAGGTTTTTAAAACAAACCAACATGTTTGTTGTATAACAATTTTTGCAGTAGCATTATCAAAAATCGAAATATCCATTTCAGATAAAACAGGCCTGTGTAAAACCAACAAGAAAGCCAAAAAACTTGAACTTACAAAGTTCACATTTGGTAGAACTTGAAGGCTATATCAGACATGAGTATTTAGGAACTGGGTTTGATATAGCGTTCAGATGGGGGAAATCACCCCTGGAAAAGCCAAATTTGGAAGATGCACACCAATTTACGAATGTCAACATGTGCTATCTGCCATCAGGGGGGATCAAGGGACGTGTTTTGGGGGAGCAAGCCCTTCCTCAACGCGACTTTATAATTGAGGAAGGGGTTGCACCCCCAAAACGCGTCCATTGATCTCCCGTGATGGCAGATAGCACATGTTGGCACACTGTGTGCATCCTCCAAATTTGGCTTTTCTAAACATTGAAAACATTTTTGGAAGATTGGACCACAATAAAACAGGTGATTTTGTGGGGTTTAAATTCGCCCCAAAACATCAATGATGTTATTATTTTTTTTAATAACATCACTGATTTGTTGCTGTATGTTGTGCAATTCGAGATTACACCCCATGATCTCCCCGATCAGTATCTGGGCACTTTCAGATGTGAAACATTCTCTCTCCCTCACATCACGATCACCTAAAAAGAGATAAAGAACAAAAAAAAAGGTCTCAAAAATCTGCCACCATCCATCTCTTTTACCTGAGCCTGTGGTCGCAGACACTCACCTGTTGTGGTGCCAATCTCCACCACATCTTCTTCCTCCTGCTCAGCTTCTTGTGTTTGCGGTATTTCCCCTTCTTCCAGAGGTGGGGGGTCTGTGTTCTCCTGGGATGAGGGGTGTCCTCCGAGTCTTTTCTCCCCTATGTAAAACAAAAATGGTATACTTAGCACACAGATATTTAATGGCAGAACTAGAACTAGGAAACATTGCTTGGAAGTGGGGTACAATTGTCTATTTTAGCCGAGTTCCAAGATGTATATTTTTTATTGCCCTTTGTCAAGCTGCAATACTTTACCTGTTTGGTACAAGCTTCACAGATGTAGCCCCCCCTATAGTATACACTGGAGCACCTGTGTGCCCCCCGTAATAAAAATGGTGTTCTTGTGTCCCACACTAGTGCTCCAGTGTCCAGATGTGAAAACAGCTGCTCAGTGTCCTCTCCTTACACACAATCTAGTTGGCATTTCATTCTAGTAGCAAACCCATCTACACAAACAAATATTTGGCATCCAAGTAGGCCCCAAAAAATGTGGGAAAATGCATATGGCCTAAACAATGGTGTTCTAGAGGCCGAAAGAAAAATGTTTGATACGAACGAATAATGGGCCCATGAACATTAAATTTGCCCTTTTAAACGTTACAATTAATAAAAGCATATGCAGCAGAACGAACGGAATAAAGACAGAAAGAATAGGAACACAGCACAACTACTTACTTTTTTGCAGCACTCTCCGGATCTTTCGGTACTGCTCTGGCTCTCTCAACTTCAGGTCCGACCACCGCTTCCTGAGCTGATCTTTAGATCTTCGTACCCCGAAATTCCTCTAAAGACTCCTGACCACTTTCGCCATGATCTTGGCTTTTCGGATGTTGGGGTGGGGGTAAGGCCCATATTTTCCGTCATAGTCGGACTTCCTCATGATGTCGACCATCTCCAACATCTCCCCAAATGACATATTTGTGGCCTAAAAATGTCTCCTTCTGGATCGGGACGTGCCTGGATCCGGCCTTTCCTCCTCCTCCTCCTCGTTGCTAGAATTAGCATGCACCTGCTGTAACTCCGCCATCATGCTCTTCACCCACTGCGCCGAATGAAAAGGGGCGGGGAATTGACTAGAAAGAACGTCAGGGGCGGGCGGAGTTACACGCATGCACAGTGTGTATAAAGCGTAACACGCGTGCGTATTACGTACGATCTGTGAGCGGAGGAAGGAGCATTGGACGCGCCGATCGTAAGAACGAAGGTAAGAGACAAACTTGTGCCTATACTGCTTCTAGATTGAGGCCTATATTGTAACAAGATTGAGAGAGTTTTGTCTGACATTAGGCTTTGTCTTGTGTTGTGTCTTGCAGTGAACATGGATATCTTAATGAAAGACAATGACTTCATGTCAGTATTCGATGCTAAGTGAGCTGCCCTGTCTGTGGGAGATTACCCACCCCATTTCAAGAACCAAGCAAAGAGGAAGGCAGCACTGGAGCAATTGTGTGAAATTGTGAAGCAGGTGATCCCCACGGCAGACATCACTTATTTAAAGATTTTCATTGGTGGCCTGAGGAGCACATATCTGAGGGAGCGCAAGAAAGTCCATGATTCGCAGAGATCTGGAGCAGCAGATGACATCTATGTCCCCAGGATGTTGTACTACGACAGGCTGCACTTTCTGGCAGGCCAGACTGAACCCAGGCCATCCCTCTCAAGTCTTCCTTCCACGCTTCCTTCCCCCCCGGCTGAGGCTTCTGACGCCCAACCTGGGCCTTCCAGGCCACATGGGGAGGAGCCCAGATTGAGCCAGGTATAGCATTCCTCTAAATATTTCTGCTTGTCCAATCAATGATGTTAACTAGATGTTAGTTGGGAGTACTAATTTAGGATTGTGATTGATGATGCAAAACATTACAACTATGTCCCTTTTTCATACACAGGGAAGTCTCAGCCAGGAGGTGGCCAGGCCGAGCCGGCTGGCTGATATCAAGGTCCCTCCACCCCCGCTGAAAATAGAAAGTGGCAGTAGGAGGAGTACCCTAGAGGAGGCTGCTATAGCATTCTTTTGGAGGGCTACAGAGGTCCTGGGAGCACCCCACACCATGGAGGAGAACATTGCTGCCTTCATAGCCTATAAAATGCAGAGGATGGAGGAGGGCCAAAAAGTCATGTGTGAGGCCCTCATATCGGAGGCTCTGGAGAAAGGTATGAGGGGCCAAATTACACCTCACACACATCTTTGGGATGGTCCTCCTCCTCCTCCTGCAGGTCCTCCTCCTCCTCCTCCCTCTCCTCCAGGTCCTCCCAGTCCTCCTCCAGGTCCCCCCAGTCCTCCTCCTCCTCCAAGTCCTACTCCTCCTCCTGCCACATCTCCAACTGCACAGCCACAGCCCGGAAGGAAGCGTGGAAGGAAGACCAGACAGTGATTTCCCTGGATCCAGTCTGGTCGGCCAAAAGATGCAGCCTCTTGTGGTACCACAGCCTGGGGACACAGATGTCATCTGCTGCTATCCAGATCTCTGCGAATCCCGGACCAGACTGCCCTCCCTTACATATGGACTCCTCAGGCTACCAATTTTGATGTTGAAGAATTGATGTCTGCCATGGGGGTCCCAGGCTTCACTAATTTCTCATGTTGATCCAGTGTTGCCTTCCTCTTTGTTTGGTTCTGATCCCTTAATAAAGGATTTTTGTTTTGAATTATACTCTCCTATGTGTTTTACTTCAAAAATGACAGTTTGTTTGTGAGGATTCAGGTACATTTAAAATATACAATGTGAAATGAACAAGGGACACCAACAACAAATAATCTCCTGGAGATTAAATAATACAAGATATCAATGGTGTTGGGGTAACTTGACACACAAAACACAGACAAAAATATTCTGGAGTAAAAATAAAAATAACATTGAACAAAGATCAGCCTTGGAAAAAATCCAAACATTAAAGAAAAAAAAAGGCTGAAAATCCCCAAAAAAAAAAATAAAAAAAATATAAAACTGTCAGATGTGACAACTAATAACAATATATTCAGGGAATCCCACTAAAAAAACACAAATAAAAGTTTGTGAGAAGTGTGTGTGAATATGAGCAGCAAAACTACTTAATTCTTGTCACATTATAAAGAAGAAGAGAGTGCGCTGTATTAAACCATTTTTAACATTGCAGCGTGACGAAAGTGCTGTATCCATTGCGAACGCTAAGTTTACCAGAACGAGCTGTCCTGTGTCGGAATTTCTTCTGAGCATGCGTGGCACTTTGTGCGTCGGAACAGGCCACACATGGTCGGAATTGACGCGATCGGATTTTGTTGTCGGAAAATTTTATCTCCTGCTCTCCAACTTTGTGTGTCGGAAAATCCGATGGAAAATGTCCGATGGCGCCCACACACGGTCGGAATTTCCGACAACACGCTCCGATCGGACATTGTCCATCGGAAAATCCGACCGTGTGTACGGGGCATTACACCTTTCGTTTGAGGATTCCCCACAGATGCTCAATAGGGTTTAAGTCTGGAGACATGCTTGGCCAGTCCATCACCTTTACCCTCGACTTCTTTAGCAAGGCAGTGGTTGTCTTAGTGGTTTGGGGTCATTATGTTGGAATACTGCCCTGTGGCCCAGTCTCCAAAGGGAGGGAATCGTGCTCTGCTTCAGTATGTCACAGTACATGTTGGCATTCATGGTTCCCTCAATGAACTGTAGCTCCCCAGTGTCGACAGCACTCATGCAGCCCCAGACCATGACACTCCCACCACCATGCTTGGCTGTAGGCAAGACACACTTGTCTTTGTACTCCTCACCTGGTTTCCGCCACACACGCTTGACACCATCTGAACCAAATAAGTTTATCTTGGTCTCATTAGACCACAGGACATGATTCCAGTAATCCATGTCCTTAGTCTGCTTGTCTTCAGCAAACTGTTTGCCTGCTTTCTTGCGCATCATCTTTAGAAGAGATTTCCTTCTGGCACGACAGCCATGCAGACCAACTTGATGCAGTGTGCGGTGTATGGTCTGAGCACTGACAGGCTGACCCCCCACCCCTTCAACCTCTGCAGCAATGCTGGCAGCACTCATATGTCTATTTCCTAAAGACAACCTCTGTATATGACGCTGAGCACATGCACTCAACTCCTTTGATCGACCATGGCGGGGCCTGTTCTGAATGGAACCTGTCCTGTTAAACCGCTGTATGGTCTTGGCCACCATGCTGCAGCTCAGTTTCAGGGTCTTGGCAATCTTCCTATAGCCTAGCCCATCTTCATGAAGGGCAACAATTCTTTTTTTCAGATCCTCAGAGAGTTCTTTGCCATGAGGTGGCATGTTGAACTTCCAATGACCAGTATGGGAGAGTGAGAGCGATAACACCAAATTTAACACACCTGCTCCCCATTCACACCTGAGACCTTGTAACACTAACGAGTCACATGACACTAATTGGGCCCAATTTGGGCATTTTCACTTAGGGGTGTACTCACTTTTGTTGCCAGCGGTAATGTCTATTAATGGCTGTGTGTTGAGTTATTTTGAGGGGGCAACAAATTTACACTGTTATACAAGCTGTACACTCACTACTTTACATTGTAGCAAAGTGTAATTTCTTCAGTGTCGCCACATGAAAAAATATAATAAAATGTTTACAAAAATGTGAGGGGTGTACTCACTCTTGTAAGATACTGTGTATATAATTTTTTTTAAACCCATATTAATATGGTCATTTACATTAAATATGCCCAAAATATCTTAAAGTGGAACTAAATCCTCCTATTCTTTTCAGCCGAGGAAGGTGTCATCTTAACCTCTGCAACTGCCGTGGTGCTGCACATGTGATCACATGTGATGACACCAGAAATGTAATGGTTTAACAGTTTGTTGAGAACACAAGCAAATGTGGCAGTTATCATTCCCGGCATAGAGAGAATGTATTTGTTTTTTGAAAAGGTTAAATTGCTGGGTTTAGTTCAGTTTTAATGTGCTAACAGTTCAGGAATGGTAGTATCAAATTACAACTAAATGCATGCAAAAATGGGACCTATTTTGACAGAGTTAGCCCTATGCAGTGCAGAGCAGTAATACCCTTGGCAATAGATTTAATCTGTCTTATTCCCACACATGCAGCCAGGACTTTTGAGCCCCTTGCTTACCAAACAGAATGGGTCATGATGATGAATCCTTTAACTTGAATAAAGCATTTTTTACCCCAACACTTCATATTACTGATATGTCCCTGCTGTACCGTGTACTTTTATGAAAAATATCCTGTTCTCTTTGTATCGCTTCCTTTGTGTGAAATCCCTGGTGTTCCTGTCAGTCCCTCTACTTTCCTAATAAAAACTGACCACACTAAGCAGGAGGACAGACCATGGTCAGTTCTCTAGCAATGCTGGGAACTCAGTACTGTTAAGTATGGGAGCTCAGTATGTTAAGCACTGCGCCCCAAACCCACCCAGTTGTGTGACAATAGCGAATGAATATTTGCTATTGTCACACTGATTCTCCTCCTGGCCAATCAGGAAGCGTGTTTTGAGTTTCCTGATTGGTTGAAAGGAGGAGCGATCCTATTGGCCGAGAAGGAGGGAGGAGATACACGGTCACCGTGAAGCATGGGAAACCACCGCCCCTTGCCTTGAGGGAAGAGGGAAGTGCTGTCCGTGCCATCGATGGGGTAAGTGCCAGGCTGGTAACCTGACTGACCGACCGCCCGGGGTGAGGGGGTGTGCGATTGACCCGACCGACGGCTGTGGGTTCATTGTTTGCTGCCCCCCCCAAAAAAAACTTTATATAAAGCCATAACTGTTTTTAGTTTTGGATAAAGTGGAAAAGGCTTAGATTCCCTGTCAGGTGAATAGATATATGTGCTATAGATGTCCCCATTGCTAAGACTCACTCTCTTGGGTCAGAAATTCATGGAAGATTCAAAATGTCATCAGAATAGTAGCTAAAAGGGAAATGTTTAATAGGGAATGATCTTAGGTATTTTAGTGAGATTTCCTTTCTCTTTGTAGACAGGAAGTAAAAGGAAATCTTCACAAATGGACCAAGACATTATCCAGTTCCCATCTAGAGCAATTTTTTCATATTTGCACACAACTGCATTTTTTATTTTAAAATTACTTAAAAGCCTCAAAATATCATAATTTCTGAAAGCAAAGGCCCTGTAGAATAAAAACATGGTAGTTGCAATTTTTTTATGTCACACAATGTTTGTGAAACTGTTTATCAAACACATATTTTCAGGAAAAAATACACTAAAGTGAAGTTTAGTGTAAACAAACACAACATAATACTCAATGTTTTAGTAAAATATAAAAGAAGGGGTTGTGTCAAGCAAATAGATACCAAACATGTCAAGTTCTAAAATTGCGTGCACCCATAATATTGTAAAAAACAATGGTACCTAAAATTTTCTGTAGGCAATGCTTTTAAAGTATTTACATCTCATCAGTTTAGTCTTAAGCATGTTCGTGGCAATACCCCAAATGTTTGGTGCAACCGTGGTCTATGTACTCGTGCGCACCGTGTGGTTGTTTTTGCATTTGCAGGTGTGTGCAGGTCGACAGGGGTTTTGGTTAAAAATTTGTAATTATTATTAAATTTTATTATATATATTTTTTCATTTAACTTTATTGCTATCAAGCCCCATACGTGACAGCATTTAGCAGGTGACAGGTCTACTTTATGGAGATATTAGGGGCCTATTGGACCCCAATGTATCCCCTGCCCTAACAGCAGAAAGCGAAACACAGAGCATGCTTGATTAGTTGCTTCCCTGCTGTAGCAGCCAGGGAATGACAGGTGTGAAACCAAAAAGGCTCAAAGTTGACCACTTCCAACTTCTTACACATCAGAGGAGATTGAGGAAAGGATGATCCTCAATCTACTCCCACTCACCATGCTTGAGACTATTTATTGTGGTTCCTGTCTCCACCAGCAATACCCAGAGAGCCCAGGAATCACGGTGTAGGAGAGATTACTTTTACATGGCACCTGGGAGCTAAATGAGCAAAGCAATAAGAAGCTCATGGCTGCTACTGCAGTCGTGAGCTTGTTTTAAATGCTTCACTCTCTTGACGTATATAATGACTACATGTTGTGCACTTTTCATGTTTATTGCACAAACTGTCAAATGATGCATGTCTTTTATGAATGCTGAAGATAGGGTTTACAACTGCCTTAAATAAATGCAAAAATAAGGGCGGAAACCTGCACAGCAGGTGGAGTGGATGAGTAGTATAGAAATATAGATTTCTTCATAGCTAAGTTAATTTCAAATGCATTTAATTGCACCAGAACTGTACATGTGAAGTAGTAGAGTCGAGTAGGAGGCTTTTACAGTGTAGGACATCAGGACCTAGATATTTACTTTTTTATTTTTTGTGTTATTGATTTATCCATTATAAAAATGAAGACATAAATGATAAAGGTTACAGTCGATAAGCCTTGAATAAAGGCACAGGCCCATCTAGCTCAACCTAAGTGTATGTGCGTGTGTGTCACTACAAGTTTCCATATCACTGAACATTGTGTTTGCTGAGAAACACATCTAATTGTTTTTTTTTATGCATCTACACTTCCTACTGACACTACTAACTGTGCAAAGGAGGGAGCGGATTTATGAAATATAAAGTGATATTAAACCCAGTAAAGATTTTTTTATATTGCAGCTTACTATTTCATATATGTAATGGCTGCATTCATTTACTTTATTTAGGCTTTTTTCCGTCTATTTTCATCTGGTGTTCCAACCAGTAAGTCTGTTGTTTTAAAAAGAACAAGCTCTCCAGCAGAATGTATCAATTACAGAGATGAGACAAACCATTTAACACTGACAAGGATGCTTTCAGCGATCAGCTTTTGTTTATTTATGTGAAACCTTTATCCCAAAGGAAAAAAAATCTGTTTGCTGTAACTGCTTATAAAGTACTAGCTGGAGTTGAATTTGTTAGTGTATTTAACCACTTTCCGCCCAGCCTATAATCAATTATCTAGATAGATTATCTAGATAAAGGAAGGCCTGTAGACATGGTGTATCTGGGTATTGCAAAAACATTTGACATAATTCCGATTTACTGTACAAAACAAGGTCCGTTGGCATGGACCATAGGGTGAGTACATGGATTGAAAACTGGCTACAAAGGTGAGTTCAGAGGGTGGTGATAAATGAGGAATACTCGGAATGGTCAGGGTGGGAAGTGGGTCCCCCAGGGTTCTGTGCTGGGACCAATCCTATTTATTTTGTTCATAAACGACCTGGAAGATGGGGTAAACAGTTCAATCTCTGAATTTGCGGACGATACTAAGCTAAGCAGGGCAATAACTTCTCCGCAGGATATGGAAACCTTGCAAAAAGATCTGAACAAATTAATGGGGTGGGCAACTACATGGCAAATAAGGTTTATATAGAAAAATGTAAAATAATGCATTTGGGTGGCAAAAATATGAATACAATCTCTACGCTGGGGGGAGAACCTCTGGTGGAATCTAGGATGGAAAAGGACCTGGGGGCCCTAGAAGATAATAGGCTCAGCAATGGCATGCAATGCCAAGCTGCTGCTAACAAAGCAAACAGAATATTGGCATGCATTAAAAAGGGAATCAACTCCAGAGATTAAACGATAATTCTCTCACTCTACAAGTCTCTGGTCCGGCCTCACCTGGAGTATGCTGTCCAGTTCTGGTCACCAGTCCTCAGGAAGGATGTACTGGAAATGGAGCGAGTACAAAGAAGGGCAACAAAGCTAATAAAGGGTCTGAAGGATATTAATTATGAGGAACGGTTGAGAGCACTGAACTTATTCTCTCTGGAGAAGAGACGCTTAAGAGGGGATATGTTTTTAATTTATAAATACCATACTGGTGACCCCACAATAGGGATAAAACTTTTTAGCGGAAGGGAGTTTAACAAAACATGTGGCCACTCATTAAAATTATAAGAAAAGAGATTTAACCTTAAACTACGTAGAGTGTTCTTTACTGTAAGAGCGGCAAGGATGTGGAATTCCCTTCCACAGGCGGTGGTCTCAGCAGGGAGCATCGATAGTTTTCAAAAACTATTAGATAAGCACCTGAACGACCACAACATACATTGATATACAATGAAATACTGACATATAATCACACACATGGGTTGGACTTGATGGACTTGTGTCTTTTTTCAACCTCACCTACTATGTAACTATATAATGTATGTAATTGACGGCCGGGCAGTGGCTTTCCCTTCTGACTGTGCGCCATATGACATCCTGTTAGAAAGCATTGATCACATGCCCACGGGACAGCTTAGCGACGTGACACAGGACAGTACACAGCTGATGACTGATCAGTGTACCGGCCCACTGCCGGTACCATGTGACCAATCACAGCAGGTCACATAATGCCCCGTACACACGGTCGGACGACAGAAAATGTGCGATCGGAGCTTGTTGTCGGAAATTCCAACCGTGTGTGGGCTCCATCTGACTTTTTCCATCGGATTTTCTGACACACAAAGTTTGAGAGCAGGCTATAAAATTTTCCGACAACAAAATCCAATCGCGTCAATTCCGACCGTGTGTGGCCAATTCCGACGCACAAAGTGCCACGCATGCTCAGAAGAAATTCCAAGACGGAACTGCTCGGTCTGGTAAAATTAGCGTTCGGAATGGATATAGCACTTTCGTCAGGCTGCAATGTTTGAAATTGTTTAATGCAGCGCACTCTCTTCTTCTTTATAATGCTAGAAGAATGAAGTAGTTTTGCTGCTCATATTCACACAGACTTCTCACAAACTTGTTTCTTTATTATTTAGCATGATTTCATCAATATATTTTGATTTCTCACATCTGACAAAAAAGATTTTTTTTTTTTTTTGGTTTGTATTTTTTTCAAGCCTGATCTTGTATTTTTTAATTTTTTTTTTACTCCAAACTTGTTTTGGGTGTGTTTTGTGTGTCAAGTTACCACAACACGATTATTATCTTGTATTATTTAATCTCAAGGAGATTGGTGTTGGTGTCCCTTGTTAATTTCACATTGTATTTTTAAAATGTACCTGCCTACTCACAAACAAACTGTCCTTTTTTGAAGGAAAACACACACAGGCAAGTATAATCGAAACAAAAAATCCTTTATTAAGGGCTCAGAACCAAACAAAGAGGGAGGCAATGCTGGATAAACAGCAGAAATTGGCGAAGCCTTTGCCCCCCAGGGCACACATCAATTATTTTACTGCAAAATTGGTGGCCTGAGGAGTCCATATATAAGGGAGTACAATCTGGTCCAGAAGTCCAAGAGAATCACGAACAGCAGCAGATGACATGTATGTCCCCAGGCTGTGGTCATACAAGAGGCTGCATCTTTTGCCAGGCCAGACTGAACCCAGGCCATCACTCTCTGGTCTTCCTTAGATGCTTCCTTCCACGCTGTGGCTCTAGTGTTGGAGGTGTGGCAGGAGGAGGAGTAGGACCTGGAGGAGGAGGAGGAGGACCTGGAAGAGGAGGAGGAGGACCATGGGTGAGCTGACAAATGTAGCTTTCACATGTGAGTTGGCCCCTCAACCCCTTATTTAGAGTTTCCAAAATTACAAACTCACATAAGAGGCATTGGCCCTCCTCCATTTGCATCATTTTGCATGCAGTTAGCTCAGCAAAATCCTCTTCCATATTGTGGGGTGTTCTGAGGGCCTCAGTAGCCTTCCAAAATAGGCCTATTGCAGCCTCCTTCAGGTTACTCCTCTTCCTGCCACTTTGTCTTTGAAGGCGGAGGGGAGGGACCTGGGTATTGGGCAGCCTACTTGGCCCGGCCACCTCCTGGCTGAGACTTCCCTGTGTATGAAAAAGGGACATAGTTTTAGTTTTTGGTTCATCAATCACAATCAGAAATTAGTACTCCAAACTAACATAGATTTAACATCATTAATTTGACAACCAAAAATATTTAGAAGAATGCTATACCTGGCTCAAGCTGAGCTCCTCCACATGTTGCTGCCTGGAAGGCCCAGGTTGGGCGTCAGAAGCCTCAGCTGGGGGGAAGGAAGCGTGGAAGGAAGAGTGGAGAGTGCTGGCCTTAGTTCATTCTGACCTGACAGAAAATGCAGCCTGTCGTAGTACCACAGCCTGGGGACATAAATGTCATCTGCTGCTGCTGATCTCTGAGAATCCTGGACCTTCTTGTGCTCCCTTAGATAAGTGCTCCTCATGCCACTAATTAGGGCCTTCAAATAGGTGATGTCTGCCGTGGGGATCACCGACTTCACAAGTTGCAGCAAATTATCCAGCACTGCCTTCCTCTTTGTTTGGTTCTTATATTCGGGGTAGTTTACCTGCCACAGACAGGGCAGCTCCCTGATTATTTCTATGAATATGCAGATAAAATCCTGATTCTTCAAGATATCCATTTTCACTGCAAGACACAACACAAGACAAACCCTAATGTCAGCCTAAAGTCTTCTAAACTTGTCCAAATACAGGCCTCAATCTAGAAGCAGTATAGGCCCAATTTTAAATATTACCTTCGTAATCACGATCGGCGCCTCCGATACTCCTTCCTCCGCTCACAGATCGTACGTACTACGCCCACGTGTTACGCTTTATATACACTGCGTGAAACTTCACCCGCCCCTGACATTCTAGTCTATTTCCTGCCCCTTCTCATTCTGCACAGTGGGGGAAGAGCACATGGTGGAGACAGAGCAGGTGTCTGATAATTACACCAATGAGGAGGAGGAGGAAGAAAGCCCGGAGCCAGAAACATCCAGATCCCGGAGGAGACGATTTAAGGCAACAAATATGTCCTTTGGGGAGATGTTGGAGATGTTCGACATCCTGAAGAGGGCCGACTATGACGGGAAGTATGGACCTTACCCCAACCCCAATGTCAGAAAGGCCAAGATCATGGCGAAAGTAGTCAAGAGTCTGCACCTAAATTTCGGGGCACGGCGATCCAAGGATCAACTGAGGAAGCGGTGGTCGGACCTCAAATTAAGGGAGCAGAAGGATCAGGAGAGTGCTGCAAAAAAGTAAGTAGTTGTCCTGTGTTCCTATTCGTTATTTTTATTACGTTCGTGCTGCTCCATGTGCTTTTCTTAACTGTTGTACAGTTTAAAATGGCAACTTTCATGTTCATGGACACATTATTCATTCGTTCGGCCTAGAAAACACCATGTTTTGTCCAGATGCAGTGCTAAACATTTTTTCAGGCATACTTCTGTTAACTAAATTTTGATGTCTAGATGGGTTTGTAACTAGAATGTAATGCAAACTAGATTCTGTGTAAGGAGAGGACACTCAGCAGCTGTTTACACATCTGGACACTAGAGCACTAGTGTGGGACACCAGAACACCCTTTTTATTAGGGGGTCCCACACAGGTGCTCCAGTGTATACTATAGGGGTGTCTCCAGCTGTGAAGCTTGTACAAAACAGGTAAGTATTCTAGCTTGACAAAGTGACAAAAATATTTTTTCATCTTGGAACTCTGCCAAAATAGACAATTGTACCCCACTTCCAAGCAATGTTTCATGTTCCTATTTCTGCCATCAAATATCTGTGAGCTAAGTATACCTATTTTTGTTCACATAGAGGAGAAAAGACTCGGAGGACACCACTCATCCGAGGAGACCACAGACCCCCCACCTCATGAGGAAGTGGAAATCCACCAAAGACAAGCAGAGGAGGAGGAGGGAGACGTGGTGGAAATAGTCACCACAACAGGTGAGTGTCTGTGACCACAGGCTCAGGTAAGAGATGGATGCCGGCATATTTATAATACATGGTGTGTTTTTGTTTTTATATTTTTAGGTGATCGTGATGTTGTGGATGAAGGTCATTTCACCAGTGAAAGTGCACAGATCCTGATCGGGGAGATCATGGGGTGTAATAGGAACTTGGAAAACATCCAGAAAAACATCAATGATGTTCAAAACAAAATGAAGAATATCATTGATGTTTTAGGAAGAGTTTAAAACACCTCCAAATCCCTTACTTTTTTTTTTGTTTTTTGAATCTAAAAATTTTTCATATTTTTTGACATATTCAAGAAAAGCCAAATTTTGAAGATGCACACAGTGTGTCAACATGTGCTATCTGCCATCACAGATCAATGTAGGCGTTTTGGGGGTGCAACCCCTTCCTCAATAATAAAGTAGCTGAGAGGAAGGGGTTGCACCCCCAAAATGCGTCCCTTGATCCCCCGTGATGGCAGCTAGCACATGTTGACATTCGGCAATTTGTGTGAATCTTCAAAATTTGGCTTTTTCAGGGGTGACTTCACCCCATCTGAACGCAATATCAAACACAGTTTATAAATACTCATGTCTGATATTGCCTTCAATTTCTACAAAAGTTGAACTTTGTAAGTTCCAGATTTGTGTATTTCTTTTTGCTTTTAAACATGCCTGTTTTACCTTAAATCGACATTTCTACTTTTAGTAATGTGGCCCAAAAAATTGTTATACAACAAACATGTTGGTTTGTTTTAAAAACCTTTTATAAATGCACATGTGATTGTGCTGGTATTAAAAAGATTGATAATCAAGAATGTGTGGATTATTGTTTCCATGCTCCCAAACTTTTGTTGTGTTAAAATTGTTGTTTTCTGTGACAATGGGGGTTATTTCCTAAGCGCAAATCCACTTTGCACTACAAGTGCAGTTTCATAGCCGTCCCAAGTGCACTTGTAGTGCAAAGTGTCAAAGCACCCAACAGTGCTTTCTAATGTTACACAATCACGCCATTTTCAGGACTACCCACATTTCAGTCAGGGTCAGCTAAAAGAAACACAAGCAGTAAATGTCAGCAAATATTTTAGTAGTTAAAATTAGTTTTTTATTTAAAAAATGTCTCAGACATTGTCTGGCATATTGATGGCCCCCCTACCCGCAAAGTATTAAAGGTATCTTAGACGGACCTCGCAGGCACTCGGGGGGGCAAGCCAGGATGGCCAGCTTCAAGCACCGTCGGGGTTGGTTCATTTACATGAATTCCGGCCTCAGGTCCAACTGAGGCAGCATAGTTGGCAGAATTTCTCCTTAAAAAGTTGTGGAGAACACAGCAAGCCAGGATGATGTGATTGAGTTTGTACTCCGCCATGTGTATGGGTGTAAGAAACAGGTGGAACCGGCTGGCCATGATTCCAAACGTGTTCTCCACCACTCTTCTGGCTCTGGCCAGCCGATAATTAAAAACCCTCTGGTCCAGGTGGGGGTCCTCATAGGGAATGGCCGCATAAGATGGTCCCCCAGCGCAAACGCTTCATCCGCAACGAAGACGAATGGGAGTCCTTCCACATTGTCTTCTGCAGGTGGCAAGTCCAAGCTGCCATTCTGGAGATGCCTGTAGAACTCCGTCTGGGCGATGACTCCACCATCTGACATCCGGCCATTCTTCCCCACGTCCACATACAGGAACTCATAAGTAACCGACACCACCGCCAACATCACAATACTATTGAACCACTTATAGTTGTAATAGTATGACCCCGAGTTGGGTGGTGGGACAATGTGAACGTGTTTTCCATCAATTGCCCCTCCGCAGTTAGGAAAGTCCCACCACTGGGCAAAGTGGGAGGCCACAGTCTGCCATTCCCGTGGATTGGAAGGAAACTGTGGATTCAAACAAGAAAAATAAATTAATAATTTTGCACATAAACAGGGAAAGCAGATTAGACACAAACATTTTTGGCCAACATCAGTATAACATTTATTTTAGGGAGTATTTAAAGACAAAGGTATAAGGTCCACCTATCAGATTCCTCCTCCTCCCCCTCTCATGGGCCTTTTTTTAAATTTTATGGGGGGGGGAGATGTTTTGGACAGGTAAACCTCTCCACTTCATTGAGAGATGAATGCCTAAATAATGTGTATTACTTTGGTCAGCCCCTCCTTATGTTACACTATTGGCAGTCCACTGGACAGGTAAGAAGTGTCATAATACAAAGAGATAAATACACACTGTACACATTTTAGCACATCTTTACATTCTGCTATAAATCTGACCACTAAAGAGGTGGGTATAGTATATATGGGTTTGGCAAAGTCAGCAGATAGAGGATTGGTATCAGCTGAGTTAGCAGTTGGGGGGAGGGAGGGTTCCAAAAGATTTTGGGACACCAAAAAAAAAAAGCCTCTGGCACTCTGTCTGAATTTAAAGCACAAATCACAATTTTACACATTTTAGGGGATGTTTAGGGTAAAGCACTACTATGGAGCTGACAGTTGTTAAGTGACTACATGAGGTGAATATAGGGCCAGGAGAGCATGCTGGGGAGGTAAGTGAAGGCAAATATGCATGAAGGACAAAAAAAAAAATTACATAAAAATCCAGCATGCATGAGGACAAAGGGGACATTCACAGCATATTACAATCATGGTAATTAGGGAATGAGGAAAGAAATACATTATATTATCAAACATTAAATACAATAAAATGTGATGTTAAAGGATAAAAATCTTACCTTAATATACTCCTTCTGCAGGACCTGAATGATGGCAGAACAGGTCTCTGGGATAATGATCCCCAGAGCCTGGGGGAGATGTCTGTCGAGAACTTGAGGTCCTGCAGGCTTCTCCCCGTCACCAAGTACCACAGGGTGGCGACGAGCCTCTGCTTCGGAGTGATGGCTTGCCTCATGCAGGTATCCTACCTGCTGATATAGGGGTTCAGCAAAACCAAAAAATGGTGAAATACGGGGTCCGTCATCTGGAGAAATTTCCTGAAATCATCAGGATCATTCTCACGGATCTCACGGAGCAAAGGCATGTGACAGAACTGGTCATGCTGGAGCAACCAATTCTTGGTCCATGAACTCCTCCTCTCCCTGTTAATGGACTGGGCTTGTGTCAAGTTAAGGACCCCAACACCAAGCCCCCGCACAGCATGAACTCTACGAGGAGTACGTACACACAACGTGGCTAGAAAACGGTCGGCTGCTCAGAACGAAGTAACAGAACGCACTGAAGAATAGCAAGACCTGTGAAGAGCGACCTGAAAATCAGTAATGAACGAACACGAATACAATGACAAGTCAATTGCACTCGCTGCACGCACTGAAGACCAGATACAAACCCACAAACACAAACTGAACAGCAGAAAACGATCTGAAAGCCACGAGTCTGAAAAAGCGTGAACCGTCTCTCGCCAAACTTTTACTAACACGAGATTAGCAAAAGGAGCCCAAAGGGTGCTGAGCTTGGTTCTGAACTGTCCTTTTATAGTCTCGTCGTATGTGGTGTACGTGACCGCGTTCTTGGCGATCGGAAATTACGACAACATTGTGCGACCGTGTGTATGCAAAACAAGTTTGAGCCAACATCCATCGGAAAAAATCCAAGGATTTTTGTTGTCGGAATGTCCGATCAATGTCCGATCGTGTGTATGGGGCATTACAGTTGTACACAATGGATGGCTTCCTTTTTTATGCCATCCATTGTGTACAATTGTGTTGCTAGCTGTGATTGATCAATTTGATCACATAGTACAGACGGGGTCAATCACAGCCCATCTGTACCACATGATTAGCTTTGACCAATCACAGCTAATTACAAAAAACAAACTGAATGATTCAGTTTCATTCAGTAAAATGCTTGCGTATAGCAATGTAATTCACTGCTATAAGCAAACGTAATGTGTTTTTTTTTTTTTTTTTTCGTACTGTCACCAGTCAGTATCCCTGATCACCACCACAGCAGTTATATGATAATGCTGTACTGCACTGGTGACAGTTTGTAAAAAAATAAATAATTTTGATCATTTTTTTTTTTTGATTGATTTCTTCATTTTCCAAAACATTATGACAAAAAATTACAACTTCAAAAAACCTGCTATGCATCTTATTAAATACCTTGGACTGTCTACTTTCCAAAAAGGGGTCATTTGGGGGATACTTGTACTATCCTGCCATTTTAGGACCTTAAGAAATAGTCCATCAGTACATTTGAATTGATAGATTTTCAGATACAGTATATACCATAGTTTGTGGACTCCATAACTTTCCTACAGACTAAATAATATACACTGATTTAGGTTATGTGCACCAAACAAATATAGCAGCATACATTTTGGGCTAAATTAATGAAGAAAAATTATTATTTGTTTGCAAAATGTTATAACAGAAACAAAGAAAAATGCCTTTTTTTCACATTTTTCAGTCTTTTTTCACAAGTATGCTGAAAGCCGAAAATTGGCTTGGGCAGGAAGGGGGTAAAAGTGCCCAGCGTTGAAGTGGTTAAATCTGCTTCGACAGCTAACACTCCCCTCCACCTAGACTGGCAATGCTGCTGTCCAAAGGTGCCCTCTGCGCTCCTTCATTCAGAGTGGGGACACTATACTACAAGAGGTGTGTTACTGGCCAGATCACCAGGTAAAAACAGAAGGAAAAAAGCCTAAAAAAATCAAACTAATGCAACCACTACATCTAATGATTGGTATGCTGCAATGTATTACATTTTTGGTTTTGGGTTTAATATCAATTTATTATAAAACTGCTTCTCATCCAATTTCATTCTGTGGCCCTGTGTGTCTTCAGAGACTGTATACTATAGTCACCGTTGAATAATCTGTGTTCATATTCTCCCTTACGCACCTCTTCTCCGGGGGAGAATACATTTAATTGCATTCCTTATTCAAGCTTATTTTGTCTAACTGAGGGTTAGGGATAATGATTTCATAAATCTATATTAAATTATTGATAAAGGCCCTCTGAAATGCATCAAATTCAATACTATTCATAGAACATGAATATTGGGAGGAGGGCCTCAAACAAGACCCTCAAATAATGGACAACATGTGTCTGGTACCTCATCCTAAGCAGTAATACAAAAAAAGGTTGGCCTTAACAAACTAATTATGAAGGACTATAATGGTACCCCAACATTAGTAAAAAATTTCAACATATACTATGTTGTGGGAAATGTAGGATGGGGTGGGCTTTGTCCCTAATATAGCATTGGTGTTACAATATGTGGCCTCTCCCTGTTGCTGTTACAGAATATATATACAGTAACATTGACTATGGTTGACAGTTATCGATATTGGGGAGTAGGGGTGTAGTTTGTAAATACAGGGACCACACACCAAGACGTAACCCCTTAGTTTCCCAACACTTTTAATCCACTGCGCACTTATGTGGTGCATATGGCTATGCACCTTACCAATTCATAGGATATTATGAGATTTTTTCAGATATATAGTTCCAAATACATAGGAATTTGTGATTACCTTGTACTATGAGGAGGACTATCCTTTGGCATCGCATGGATGACAATGACCAGTTGTGGAAGGACCTGTTTTTTACTCTGTATACAAACCGTTAGGTATGCGATAATAGCTGATTACTGAATATATTAATTGCTTAAATAAGAGACTGCAAGTGATTCCATATGCTAGTGTTCGTGCTGGAACGTTTTCCTGAAGAAGTGGGTTATTTCCTGAGAAACGCAAACTGCTTCGGAAACCCAGCCACTCATTGTGCTCTACTATAGTGGAGCCAACAAGAATCTTGAAAGGAGTATCATATGGCTTTAGCAAAAAATGTTCTTAAAATGTTTTTTGTGTATAATCAATGTCTGTTATGTGTTTTTTTTTGACATGTACATATGTGAATATTTTTATCATGTAACAATAAACAATTTTTTAAATTTTTTACTAGCGTTGGGGTACCGTTATAGTCCTTTATAATTAGTTTGTTAGGGCCAACCTTTTTTCGTATTCATAGAACATCTGTGTTGATGTTTTAAGGGACATGTACAGTATGAACAGATCTAGCTATATGCTCTGTTGATAGAAGTAGGAACAAAGGAGTGCCAGACTAAGTGCAGCATTAAAATCAACGATTTAATTAAAAGAGCAAGACACTTGGCAACTCATTAAATAGTAGATAAAAACATGTATTTTTGACAAACATCCATCCCAAGGCTTCTCCAGATCTTCCTGATGTTGTGGCTGCCTCACGTGCAGGCTGTGTTGGTCTGTGTATCTCGGATGGGAAGCGGCCAATAGCCATCGTGACAAGTGAGGAATGCAAGATGGCGCCGGGCCATACGTGATGTCACACGGGGGGTGTGTGGGACGTGATGACGTGAAGTGGCCGGTAACGCATTTCGAAGCAACAAGCTTATTCTTCAGACCCAATTGGCTAGTGAGCCTGTCAATCTCTTATAGGTGAAAGACAGCAAAATGACAGGCGTAATTGGCTAATGGAGGTGTCAATCAATCATTTTCCATTTTTATTATTTTTTTATTTTTATTTTTATTTTGATACTTTATATTTTCTATTTTTATTTCTATTTCAATATTTTCTGATTTTGTTTTTTAATTTATTTTATATTTTATTTTCAGCACCGTGATTACTTCAAACAATTCTTATACAATACAATTTCTTCTAGTTGAACCAAATAACTCTTTGCTTATTTTCTTTTCTTTTATGTATGTCTGTTTAACATATTAAACGATTTGTGCAATAGCTCTCACATATGACAATAACGTAATTCTTCTAGTCATTCTTCTAGCCAATTGGGTCTGAAGAAGAAGCTTGTTGCTTTGAAACGTGTTACCGCCCACTTCACGTCATCATGTCCCACTTGCCACCCTGTGTGACATCAAGGCCGGCCTGGCGCCATCTTCCGTTCCCCGCTGGTCACATCAGCGTTCGGCCGCTTCCTGCTCTCATCCAGGATACACAGACCAACACAGCCTGCATGTGAGGCAGCCACAGCATCAGGATGATCCGGAAAAGCCTTGGGACGGATATGTTTATCAAAAACACTTGCTTTTATCTACTATTTCGTGAGTTGTCAATTGTCTTGCTCTTTTATTTAAATCCTTGATTTTATTGCTGCACTTAGTCTGGCGCCCTTTTGTTCCTACTTCTATCAACAGAGCATACAGCTTCACTCTAAGGGTGCTGCCATCAAGTGCTTCTTTATGAACCTTTATGGACTTTCCTCATGGACTGAAACAACACTTGTTATGTTTTTATATAATGTGTTTTATACTCCCTATCTTTTTGAATCCTTAATTGTTTAGTTTGACTAGTTTGACTAATTTGACTGATTTATTATGAGTCTAAACAATTTTAATGACAATTGCTGCTTAATTATATTCGATTTTGCCTGTAAGTATGAATTTTAGAGCTTTCTATAGAGTGGTAATTATAAATACGGCATTTTGCTAAGCTCAGAAATAATGCATGAGGGGAGAGAAAGAGCCTCTGAGGGGGTTTACATAGTTACATAGTTACAAAGTTGAATCAAATAAATAACTTGCTCCTGTGATTGGGGGGGGGGGGGGGATAACACTAGTCCTCACTTAGCAACGTCCCAGCAAAGTCCTAGGAGTTTTCAGGTCAGGCTTTATGAAGTAACTAAATGGTCTACAGCTATAGCATGGGCATTATAAAAATTTAGTTAAAGCTGCACAGTTTGTTTTTATCTACAGACACCCATTACCTGCATAGGCAGTTTTTTTGGTAAAGGTGAACTAACCCTTTATAAGTGTAAAATTTCCTGCAAAAATTAGCAAAAGGTTTTAGTGTGTACATTACCCGTAACAACATCACCTTTCAAAGTTTTTTCAAGAAAATTGGTGGAACTGTTGCTATACTCAAGGGAGAATTTTAAGTTCAAATTGTTGTGATTGCAATATTGTACAAACTCCTCTAAGCATGTATGGTTGCCCTCCCAAACTTGTAGCAGATCTTTATTGAAACTGCTATACCAGACCAGATGATGGACTTCTTAAATGGATTACCCTCAGAGAATAAGCAATTCTGCTCCTACAAACCCATAAGAAGATTAGCAAGAGAGGGGGGAAATCTAGCCCCCTTAGATGCACCAAATTTCTAAAGGTAATTAACACCGTTAAAAAAAGAGTCAATAAAAAACCCAACCACTAAGAAAAGGTACTTGCAAGGTTGCCTATTTTAAGAACTGTACTTACTAAGAAAATATTTCAGTGCTACAAGGGCAAGGGATTGAGTTTTAGACAAATAAACATGTAATTTAGCCTATACATACAGAAATTTCTATTGCAGATCCTGAATAAAATCAAGAACTTAACCTGTGTCACTGATATGGCCTGGTAGCCCCTCTACTAGGGGCTGTACATGTAAATCTACCAATACCCAAAGATTTCCCAGTGGTGAACCCAAACCTCCCACAACTGGGCAACCCCGAACAGGATCGCTTGATTTATGGATCTTAGGTAAATTATGAAATATGGGTGTCACTTGGGTCACATGGGTGTCTCAGTCATCAGTTATTCTGGTGTCTTTTTAGCAAGAAGAAGCATATTCCCTCAAAGATCCAACATTTGTGAAAGTAACTGTTTAAATTCTTTGGTGGGATTGTATGGGAGAATTAGAGGTGTCATTCAATTGATGAAATGAAACATTACCAATATTGGGTATGTAACTGTTTTATTATGTTTTTAGCATGTTTTATTCAATATGTTGGGTGTACTATCAGGCCCTTTAGTATTTGCATTCTAGGATACTATTGTGTTGGAGCTAATCCCAAGGTGAAACAGTTGTTGAATGCTTCTAGGCATTTTAGAGATATTTACATGGAGGGAATATGGCACACTTCTCTTTCCAAAGCATAAGGAGAGTAACAGCAGATAGAATGTGAAGTATGGTGGATTTTCCAGCTTCATACTAGAATACCCAATGGACTAAATTACCATTGGGATGTGGATCTTTTTATAAAATGCTTTCTGATTTTCCTATCTTTCTCTCTGAGTCAACGATCAGTGTGACATCTGTATTATATGCTTTTTAACAACAACTATTTTTTGTTTTTTGTTTTATGTATTGTTTTTGTGCTCTTTTATGAGGTAATTATGCCTAATTAATGGCATCTGTGATTCTTTTCATGGTGTGCATTTAATGGACTATGGCAAAATCCAGCAGGTACCTAGGACTAAGGCTATTTTGGGCTAAAACATGTCATCTTTTTTTGCAGGACTGTGTTTTTAGTCACATGTGTTTATTTATTTACAGGCATTTAAATAGCAAAGACAATTTACACAGCATTTTACATATATAATCTACATTCACATCAGTCCCTGCCCTCAAGGAGCTTACAATCTAAGGTCCTTAACTCACATTTATACATACTAGGGCCAATTTAGACAGGATACAATGGACTAGCATGTTTTTAGAATATCAATGGATCAATAAAGTGTATGACCTTTTTACATTGGAACTTTGCATGATGGAGACTTTCTATACTAATATCCTATTGGAAGAGAGCTGGCAGAAGCTGGTGTCAGGCTCTAGAGCACTGCAGTCTGTTTGACTGGAATATAGGCATTGAGCACTTCTCTTGGATTTTCTGAAATAGGCATTTTGGCCTGCTAGAAATTCACCAATGCTATCTCTAACACAAGGCAAATTGAATTGGACAGTAACATATCTTGGGATGAGTGAAACTTTTTGGCAAATGTTCCTGCTTTGGTGAAACGGATTAGAGCCAATGGGAAGGAAAATTTGTTGTGTATGGGGTGTGGATGCAGTTTTTAAGATTGTTTTTAAGGAAGTTAAAATGCGTTTAATGACTCCTTTTTTTCTAAATGTTATTTTGTTTGTTTAAGGTGTACTAAGTTGGTAGGTGAGGTGTTATAGACAATAGGGGTAAAAAATGGTGAATAAATAAGAGTGACAAAGAGAATGCGTATGAAATCTTAATGTGCTTATACACCAGAATTATTGCATTCTATCTATCCCTCAGTTAACAGCTTATGTTTGAGATGCCACTGAGCAGTAAGCACATATACTATATCCTGAGTCAGCCTCCCACGGCTTCCAATACCACCTCTAGGCTGACGACACCCAAATCTATTTCTCTACCCCTCAGCTCACTCCTTCAGTCTTCTTACGTATCACTAATTTACTAACAGATATATCAGTCTGGAGGTCACACCACTTCCTCAAACTTTATCTATCAAAATCGAACTTATAATTTTTCCTCCCCCATGTGCCCCTGATCCCCTGATCTCTCTGTCAAAATCGATGGCACTACTATAAGCCCATCCACACATTCCAAGGTCCTAGGTGTAGTCCTGGACTCTGAACTCTCCTTTAAGCTCCACAACCAATCACTGTCCAAATCTTGCCACCTCAACCTCCGCAACATCTCCAGAATATGCCCCTTTCTAACCAATGACACTATAAAGCTCTTAATTCACTCCCTGGTCATCTCTCACCTTGACTACTGCAACTCCCTTCTCATTGGCTTACCTCTACATAGGCTATCCCCCCTTCAGTACATCATGAATGCTGCTGCCAGACTCATCCACCTTACCAATTGCTCTGTCTGCTACTCCTCTCTGTCAATCCCTCCAGTGGCTTCCGCTCACCCAACCAATTTGATTCAAAATACTAACAACTATTTACAAAGCCATGCACAACTCTGCCCCCAGTTACATCACCAACCTAGTCTCAAATTACCAACCTAATCGTTCCCTTGGTTCTTCTCAAGACCTCCTGCTCTCTAGCTCCCTCATCACCTCCTCCCATGCTCGCCTCCAGGACTTTTCCAGAGCCTCCTATGGAACTCCTTACCCCAATCTGTCTGATTATCGCCTACTCTATTAGCATTTAGACGATCCCAGAAAACCCTTCTCTTCAAAGAAGCCTATCCTACCCACACCTAACAACTGTATTTCAGTTTCTCCATCTAAACATCCCCCACAATTATTACCTTTTGTTCCACTTGACCCTCCCTTCTAGATTGTAAGCTCTAATGAGCTGGGCCCTCTGATCCTGTCTGTATTGATTTGTATTGTAACTGTACTGTCTGCCCCCATGTTTTAAAGCACTGCACAAACTGTTGGCGCTATATAAATCCTGTATTATAATAATATCCTGTGAAGCTGCACTGGCATCACATCTTTTTGGGTTGAGGTCAATGCCTTACTTTCTAAATGAGTGGAATCCTCAATATCCTGGATCCTCTGACTCTCCTCTGATATCCCTACACCAGAAAGCTGCCTGATTACTTCCCAATGGAAACAGGCAACCCCTCCCCCCCTCCTATGCATGATTTTTATTAGATCTGATCAAAGACGTGAGAATGATGGAACACATGTATGGGGCACTAGGGACACCTACTCTTTCCTAAATATGCACAAATTATTTCCTGCACTTCCACAGTGGCCATGTTCACAGAGTGGCTCTCTCCCTCTTTTTTTCACTATACTCTTACCTTAAACATCTCTATCTCTTTTGTCTGCTGTTCCCTTTGTATCTTTCTCTACATGTTTCCTCCAGCTTTCTGCTGGAGGAAACATGTTTATGATACCTGGCTGCCATATGGTTCAGTATTGGACTTATTTTCTAGACAGTCTTGTACATATGACCTAAATGGTGTGGACTGCAATTGTTTATATCTGATATTTTATGTGCTTTTCTCAACATGTCGGAAGGCTTGCTCTGTCTTTTTCTCCTGTATGTGTTTTTTTTTTTTCATACTTGTCTTGTTAATTGACAAAATGCTTAATGGCTAATTCTCTTTTCCTGAAAAAAAATATAGTAAATAAAAAAAAAAAACATATTTTAATGTAATGTAATGTTATTAAAAAATTACCTTTTCATTTCAATCGGCAGAACTGTAATTTTCTATAAAATGCAATGCAATATGTCAACCTGGAGGCGCTCTGTATGCCTTTAGTGTACAGAACGCCTCCAAAAATGTTATTTCCTGCTTGTGTGTTTGGCTCATTGATTTTTACTGAAATCTTCACTTGTATACAGAAGATACAAGTGAAATTTTAGACATCCTCTGCCAGAGAAATGTCATTTTTGGTGAGTTTCTCCATTAGAGTTAATCTTCTAAAGCAGGGGTCTCAAACTGGTGGCCCTCCAGGTGTTGCAAAACTACAAGTCCCATGAGGCATTGCAAGGCTGATAGTTACAAGCATGACTCCCACAGGCAGGGGCATGATGGGACTTGTAGTTTTGTAACAGCTGGAGGGCCGCCAGTTTGAGACCCCTGTTCTAAAGAGAAGCAAACAATTTTCTCATCAGAACACTGAGAGTTTTCTACGCTTTTATTATGAACCAGACACTCCCATTTAGGGCCAGTTTGCAAAGGGATATGGACCGAAAAACAGCTTTTTTCTTCAGAGCAAAAACAGGTAGGAATCTGCAGCAAAGCTTGTTAAAAGAGAAAAGAAGAAAAGAAAAGAGGTTTAACCTTAAACTACGTAGAGGGTTCTTTACTGTAAGAGCGGCAAGGATGTGGAATTCCCTTCCACAGGCGGTGGTCTCAGCGGGGAGCATTGATAGCTTCAAGAAACTATTAGATAATCACCTGAATGACCGCAATATACAGGGATATGTAATGTAATACTGACACATAATCACACACATAGGTTGGACTTGATGGACTTGTGTCTTTTTTCAACCTCACCTACTATGTAACTATGTAACAAAAGCCTTACAACATAAATTGATCACCCAAATAGGATTGATTTTTCTCAAAACATGTGGAGTTACTCTTTAATTGAATATTGAAGCAAAAAAAAAAAAGACATGTGAAAATGGTGTAAAAATTGCACTTAAAAGAAAATAATAAGAACACATTACCCTGTAGGGTTTGGTTTAAACAAAGAATAAATAAATCTTGTGAGCTGCTATATGCACCTGATACATTTTGTGAGCTGCTGGCAATCCCATATAATCTGTGTGGTAAAAAATAAAATAATATATGTGCCGCGTTGTGTCCCATGAATACTATGCCAAATAAAAAATAAAAAATATATATACTATACAGTATAAAGCGATACTGTTGGTTGAAAAGTTGAAAAACACAAGCAATAGGTTTCTAATATTTAATCTTGGGCGTGCCCCCCCAGCTCGGAGCAAGGTGTCCGCACACAGGCATTCGGGCCGACCCGGGGCGGGTGCCCAGGGTACACCGAGCCGCAAGCTGCTGCAAAGGGGTGGAGCGCCGATGCTGTGGCAGTCACTTACTGTCACATTCAGCGGCAGCGCCTCCCCGACTCCGTAGACTCTCTTATTGCACTGTCTGCTGGCCTCTCTGCTGCCTGCTGCACTGGTTGCTAGACTCGCCTGCCACATGGCGTCTAGCAACCAGTGACATCACGTCATGAGGCCAAAGGTGAGGCCCCAGCATTCAGAGCAGAAGAGGAACTTCTTCCTCCTTTGTGCCTGATCAATTTTGGCTCCACCCACCTCCTCCATCTTCTCCAGGCAGCGTGGCTCAGAGCCTGGGGGAAGGAAGGGAATTCGCTTGAAGAGCTGAGTGGGAGCTGTCCACCTGCACCAACACCTGCCTGAGGTGAGGCAGCCTGTGTCCATGTTCTGGAACTCATCTAACAGCACTACTTGTATAATTGCAGTCAAGGTGTTAAATGAATTATTTCATGATAGATATGTGGGAGATATCAGTGCTAACCTTCTAAAAATGCTGTTTACCTGGCTGTAATACTGACCCATGGGCCTGAATGCTTACTAAGCTAGAGCCTGTATGCACATCAGAAAAGTTTAAGGAAAGTTAAAGATTCTTATCTGCATACCTCCTCCGGGTTAATGAATATAAATATTGGAACAACAGAGCTATGGTGCTGGCATTTTCAGAAAGAAGAGTCAGTAGTGGAAACCTCTGGAAACATAAAGACAGATCAGAAATTGCTAATCAGACAATGTTGGCATGTTGATCCTTCTATTAAGCTTTTGCATCAGGTTTCTCAAACCTTCGCATGCCTGCGTTTTGTGTGATAATGACTAAGCCCCTCCCCTTCATGATATTGTCAAAAAGGGGCGGAGCATGGGTGGCCTTAAAATGATATTTAATCACAAATCATTATAATATATAATGATATATATATAAATATAGTTCTTTAAAATATAGATATATTCATTTGTTTAGTCCAATGTGCAAAAATAAATAGTGCTCAAAACATCTTCACAGTGATATCTTCTTATGTTTTGTCCATGTTGTGCTTCTAATATTGAATTCTAAGGTGCTCCCCCTCCACCAGGTGTGCTCTCATCTGAATTCCTGTGACCTCACATTTAAGTTTGATCAATTAGCGGAGGTAGATATCTTTATGGATGGAATCTTCTCTCACCTCCTTCCTCCTCTTTATTCCCGTCTTATGGTATCCTCAATTCCAATGTCAAACATTCATATTCATAAAGGGAGGAGAAATGTCAAACAATTGTGCTTATACCATATGGTTAAAAGATCTAATACTTTATTTACACTCCACCAAATGCACACTTATGCCCCGTACACACGGTCGGACTTTGTTCGGACATTCCGACAACAAAATCCTAGGATTTTTTCCGACGGATGTTGGCTCAAACTTGTCTTGCATACACACGGTCACACAAAGTTGTCGGAAAATCGGATCGTTCTGAACGCGGTGACGTAAAACACGTACGTCAGGACTATAAACGGGGCAGTGGCCAATAGCTTTCATCTCTTTATTTATTCTGAGCATGCGTGGCACTTTGTCCGTCGGATTTGTGTACACACAATAGGAATTTCCGACAACGGATTTTGTTGTCGGAAAATTTTATCTCCTGCTCTCCAACTTTGTGTGTCGGAAAATCCGATGGAAAATGTCCGATGGAGCCCACACACGGTCGGAATTTCCAACAACACGCTCCGAACGGACATTTTCCATCGGAAAATCCGACCTTGTGTACGGGGCATTACAGTAAAAAGCACTATAAAAGCATTAAAGTAAAAGTAAAAATTACCATTCTCGGTCGATCACATCCACAATCAGGGCGTCATGACACATCACGTCACAAAGTCTTGTGGCTTCATCAGGGGGATTACCAACTGATAGAATCAAGAATTCAATATTAGAAGCACGGCATTGATAAATCATAAGAAGATATCACTGTGAGCACTATTTATTTTGCACATTGGACTGTATGAATTGATTATATATACACTATATTACAAAAGTATTGGGGCATGTGCCTTTACACGCACATGAACTTTAATGGCATCCCAGTCTTAGTACGTAGAGTTCAATATTGAGTAGGCCCACCTTTTGCAGCTTTAACTTTTCTGGGAAGGCTGTCCATAAGATTTAGGAGTGTGCCTTTGGGAATGTTTGACCATTCTTTCAGAAGCGCAATTGTTAGGTCAAGCACTGATGTGAACAAGAAGGCCTGGCTCGCAGTCCCCACTCTAATTCATCCCAAAGGTGTTCTATCGGGTTGAGGTCTGGACTCGGTGCAAGCCAGTCAAGTTCCTCCACCCCAAACTCGCTCATCCATGTCTTTATGGACCTTGCTTTGTACACTGGTGCGCAGTCATGTTGAAACAGGAAGGGGCCATCCCCAAACTGTTCCCACAAAGTTGAGAGCCTGAAATTGTCCAAAATGTCTTGGTATGCTGATACCTTAAGAGTTCCCCTCACTGGAACTAAGGTGCCGAACTCAACCCCTGAAAAACAACCCCCCACCATAATCCCCCCTCCACCAAATGATTAGGACCAGTGCACAAAGCAAGGTCCATAAAGACATGTGTGAGCAAGTTTGGGCTAGAGCTGTGTGTGTGTTACAGATGTGTGTATGTGGGGAGGCTGACATATACAGAGATGTGAGGGAAGCTGTGTGCATACAGGTGTGAGGGGGCTGCGTGTATACAGGTGTGAGGGAGACTGAGTGCGTACAGGTGTGGGCGGGAGACTGAATGCGTAGAAGTGTGGGGGGTTGAGTTGTGTACAGATGTGGGGGGCTAAGTGCATACAGGTGTGAGGGGGCTGAGTGTGTACAGGTGTGAGGGGGGCTGAGTGCGTACAGGTGTGGGGGGAGACTGAGTGCATACAGGTGTGAGGGCGGCTGATTGTGTGCAGGTGTGGGGGGCTGAGTGTGTACAGGGATGGGGGGGCTGAGTGCGTACAGGTGTGGGGGGGCACTAAGTGCTTACAGGTGTGCGGGGGGCTGAGTGCATACAGGTGTGAGGAGGGGACGAGTGCATACAGGTGTGAGGGGGGCTGAGTGCACACAGGAGTGAGGTGGGGCTGAGTGTATACAGGAGTAGGGGGGCTGAGTGGGTACAGGTGTGAGGGTTGCTCTGTGCCTACAGGATTGAGGGGGGCTTAGTGCGTGGGAGGGCTGAGTGCGTACAGGAGTGGGGGGCTGTGTGTGTACAGGTGTTGGTGGTCAGGCCAGGGGGCCCAGGCCCAAAGCTGTGTAAAGGGCCCAAAAATTTCTGATGGCTGTCCTGCTGATAGGATTCAAGAGGATGCACAGTAGCTTCAGCCCACTGGTCGCTGCTACCAGAAAAAGCACCCTGGAGATTACATTACAACAGATTCAGGTATTTGAGGGTTGAAAAAAAACTTGTGAGAACATTTTTTTGCCTAAATTTGGGCTTTAATGTTTTTAGCTCATAATCTCTGCATCTTTTATAATATCCTAGTACGTGCCATTTTCTTTTTTAATCATCAAGATGGAATATAAAACATTTTCCTGAAATGTGACAGAAACAAAGTTAACTAGGCATATGTGGTTTTCAGATTCCTACTAATATAAAGGCAACATTTGATTATCATCTGCAATCTGTTCATAATACTCCTACATTTGTTTACATCCACCTTAAATTCAAAGCTGAATCTGCATGAACTTTGAGAATCATAAAGAACATTACCTCATGTCAACACCACTATTTTAAGCTATTTAGTTCACATACTTTTTTATTACTAAAAAATGTAATTGAATACATACAAATACCCAATTATTTTAAAGCATTCACTGGTTGTGGTAAAAACATTCAATGGTAATTTAGAGGTATATAGAGGCTGGAGAATGATGTGGTAAATCAGAGTACTGATGCCTAAAGTGGTTATAAAGGTTTTTGTTTTTTTTTTGGTCTATGCAATGGAACCTTTTCTTCTGTGGTCCCTCATCGGTGCTGTCCTCTCCTCCTCTTCTGTGTCAAATTTTGATAACACCACCTATAATAGCACCAGCAGTAGCAAATGAGCACAAGGCATAGAATTTATTATTACCCAATTTTGGGTCCACAACATTAAATATCAGTGATTAAATAGTGAAATGGTGGGTAGTATACAGTACATATTAAATATGCTAGTAGTGTTGCCACTTTTTCTTCAAGACAAAAACTGAACACTGGCACACGGCAATTTTTTTGTAGTATACACTAATGCCCTGTACATACGACCGGTTTTGCCGTCGGAATAAACTCTGAAGGTTTTTACGACGGAGTTCCGACGGAATTCCGCTCAAGCTGTCTTGCATACACAGTCCAGAAAGCGGTGACGTACAACACGTACGACGGAACTAGAAGACGGAAGTTCAATAACCAGTAGCCAATAGCTTCCGTCTCATACTTGCTTCAGAGCATGCATCGTTTTTGGTGCGTCAGAACAGCATACAGACGAGCATTTTTTCCTATAATAATTTGTTCCATCGGAAAAATATAGAACATGTTCTCTATCTAACTCTGTCTGAATTTTCGACAGAAAAAGTCCAATGGGGCATACAGACGGTCGGAATATATGATGAAAAGCTCCCATCGGACTCTTTCTGTCGGAAATTCCGCTCGTGTGTACAGCATAAGGGTTGCAAAAGACCTGGGACACCTTTGGGTGAGAGTGAGAGTAGTAGTGCGGCGTGTGTAGCGGGTGTGGCCAAATTGCATTAACAGTGGGAGGGGCTTAAAGGGGCATGGTTGAATAAAACAAAAGCATTCTTGTACCAAAAAAAATGCTTAGATTAAAAACACAAACCTCACTGTATGGATATGAATTTAGCCTACATTTAGGCTCAGGTTCACATACTCTATATGTGAATCGAATACATTTTGAATAAAGCCGGTTCACACATGTCCGGGGTAACTGCAGTCCATTTGTTAAAATAGTCCTGTGCGATTTTGGGTCCAGTTCAGGTGTGAATTCAAGTAAAAATTTGTACCCAAATCGCACCTGAACCAGTGAACAAAACCGCACCAGACTCAGGACTGTAAACCATAGCCAGACATGTGTGGAGCTAGCCTAAAAGTGGACAGTGCGTGGACAGTGTCAGTAGGGCTGTGGATAGTGTGTGGATAATGTCAGTAGGGCAGTGGACAGTGTCAGTAGGGCAGATGTTGATGTCAGTAGGGCAATGGATGGCATCAGTAGAGCAGTGGATGTGTCAGTAGGGCAGAGGTTGGTGTCAGTAGGACAGCGGGTGGTATCAGTAGGGCAGAGAGCAGTGTCAGTAGAGCAGAGGTTGGTGTCAGTAGGACAGTGGATGGTGTCAGTCAGTAGGGCAGTGGACTTTGCCAGTAGGGTAGAGGATGTTGTCAGTATACCAGTAGACAGTGTCAGTAGGGCAGAGATTGGTGTCAGTAGGGCAGTGACTAGTGTCTGCAGTTTTTATTATTATTTTTTACATTTTTTTACTATTATTTTTTTACAATTGTATTTATTATAATTTTTAATTATTTTTTTTAACCAGCCTTGTTGGAGGGCTTTGGTGAAATATCAGGGGTCTAAAAAGACCCCTAATGTCTCACTTTTTAAGGGAAAAAAAGGGACTTAGGACAAAGATTCTCCATTCTCTTTCTGTGCAGCCTCAGCCGCACTGGACAGTGAATGCGTGGGAAGTGCTTTGTATTAAACAGCTTCCTGTTAATTTACAAATTGAAACTTAGTAAACACCGTTTACTATTAGGGATGGAGAACAAACGTGTTGTTCGACCGTTTGTTTGCCACCCCCCCAAAACCGACCACAATGCATTGCGGTGCTGAACAGTGCATTGCAAGCCCTGATTGGCTGAAGCAGTGAAAGCTTCAGCCAATCAGGGCACAGAGCACTGTCAGTCATGATTGGACACTGTTATCATGACTTTATCCAATCATGGCTCATTCCCGCCCCACAGTATAAAAGTATTCATTCAATGGCAGCCATTTTCAGTGTGATTTTGGCTTGGAGAGAGCTAGAACAAGGCTCTGTTCAGTGCTATTAGTTAGTTATTGTGCTATACTGTGCTATTTTGCTTCAATTGTCAGTGTAGAATGTTAGTTTAGTGTCAGTCTAGGGATAGTGTGAAAATAGTGAGGAGGACCAGCATTCAGCTTTGCATAGTGTGCAGCTAGAGTAGGGACAGCTCATATAGTTTCAGTGTAGTGTAGTGAGACCATGTCAGTAATCTTTAAATAAATGTATAGCTAGAGTAGGGACAGTTCAGATGGCGTCATTGAACACCATCTATTTGATTGTGTTACTGCCAGTTTAACACCATTTACTTCTGTGTGCATTACTGCCAGTTTAACGCCATATAGTTTTGTGTGTGTTACTGCAAGTTTAACGCCATATAGTTCTGTGTGCGTTACTGCCAGTTAACCATCTCAATACAGTGCACTTTCACCCCCTTTCTGTCGAGGCCATTTTCAGCTTTCAGCGCTGACACAATTTGAATGACCATTGCGCGGTCATGCAACACTGTACCCAGATGAAATTTTTATTATTTTTTTCCCACAAATAGAGCTTTCTTTTAGTGGCATTTGATCACCTCTGCGGTTTTTATTTTTTGCGCTATACACAAAAGAAGAGCGACAATTTTGAAAAAACACAATATTTTTTACTTTTTGCTATAATAAATATCCAATTAAAAAAAAACAAAAAACACATTTTTCCCTCAGTTTAGACCAATATGTATTCTTCTACATATTTTTGGTAAAAAAAAGTTGCAATAAGCGTATATTGATTGGTTTGCGCAAAAATTATAGTGTCTACAAAATAGGGGATAGATTTATAGCATTATTATTATTATTATTTTTTTACTAGTAATGGCGGCGATCTGCAATTTTTATCATGACTGCGATATTGTAGCGGACATATCGGACACTTTTGACACATTTTTGGGACCATTCACATTTATACAGCGATCCGTACTATAAAAATGCACTGATTACTGTATAAATGTAAGTGGCAGGGAAGGGGTTAACACTAGGGGGTGATCGAGGGGTTAATTATGTTGCTAGGGAGTGTTTCTAACTGAAGGGGGAGGGGACTCACCAGGGGAGGAGACCGATCGGTGTTGCTCTATACTGAGAACACACATCGGTCTCCTCTCCTCTCTGACAGGACATGGATCTGTGTGTTTACATACACAGATCCACGGTCCTGCCATGTTACCGGTTGATCACGGGCGGCCGCCAGGCATGCGCATCGGGTGCCCAGTGACATGGTGCATGTGCGTGATTGCAGCCGTTGGCATGCGTGCGCCCCCTGGTGGGCAGGGAAGGCAAGGGCATCATATGATGCCCTCCCAGAACGAGAGCCGCGCTGCCTGGCTGTCATATGACAGCCGGCGGGTGGCAATCGGTTAAACGCCATATAGTTCTGTGTGCGTTACTGCCAGTTTAACGCCATATAGTTTTGTGTGAATTACTGCAAGTTTAACGCCATATAGTTCTGTGTGCTTTACTGCCAGTTTAATGCCATATGGTTCTGTGTACGTTACTGCCAGTCTAATGCCATATAGTTTTGTGTGTCTTACTGCCAGTTTAACGCCATATAGTTCTGTGTGCTTTACTGCCAGTTTAATGCCATATGGTTCTGTGTACGTTACTGCCAGTCTAATGCCATATAGTTTTGTGTGTCTTACTGCCAGTTTAACGCCATATAGTTCTGTGTGCGTTACTACCAGTTTAACGCCATATAGTTTTGTGTGTCACTGTACGTTTGGCGTATTGTATTGCAGTATATTATAGTGTATCCGTGGAGTGTGTCCGTGTAGTGTGAGTACTCAAATTAAAGTGCACCAAGCACCACTTTACATTGATTAAAGTGCATCTATGTACAGATTTCCTCTTCTTCTTTACATTTGCTTATAAGCACCGTCCCCTCCCTCCCAATAATGTCTGGGAGGACAACAAGGAGAGACAGACATTTCCTTTGCACTGTAAGGGGGCCAGCAACAAATGTGTCAACAGGCAAAGGTGGACGTGGTGATCAGTCCTCAGGCAGGGCATCATTTCCTCTGTTTAGTGAGTTTGCCCATGCTATCCAGCCACAGCATACAGAGGAGGTGGTTGACTGGCTTACTAAACCTTCCTCATCCTCCTCATCATCTGTCACGCAAGCAGAGACAAGTGTGCAGTCCCCTGCAGTTGCCAGAGTGGATAAACCTGCCTCCTTGTCCACATCTATTCCTGCCATAGCCCCAACATCAGCCATTGTGGAGTCAGCTGAGTTACTTGACCACAGCATCAGCCAATTGCCCCTTGATGATGCCCAGCCATTACTGGATTCAGATGTTGGTTCTGAGGTTGAGGATGACAGAAACATGAGCCTAGAGAGAGGAAGGAACACTGGTAGACAAATTGCCATTCATGTTCTCCAAGCCGCAGTGTATTGCCAAGTTGTTTTCAGTGGTAATCATGAAGATGGAGATGAAGATGATGTCACTGATGCGACTTGGATGCCAGATAGAGCAGAGGAGGAAACTGAAGGGGAGGCGGCACAACCCCAAGGAGGCCGACATCAAGAAAGAGTAGAGAGCAGCCACCCTATCACATTCTGCAGCTGTTATCTCCCTGCCCACTCCCCAAAGCTCAGCTGTCTGGGCCCCTCATCTGCAGCAGATCGCACTCTTACTATCTGCAAACTGTGTCTCAGGCACATCAAACATGGCAAAAACACCAACCATTTGGGTACCACATGCTTAACAAGGCATTTAACATCCAACCACTCAGCCGTTGGCAAGAGCACCTAAAAACCACACAAAAGGGGCACAAATCTGTCCCTCCTCCTCCTCCTCCTTACTCACTTCAGTCTGTCCCTGCTATACCGAGTCATTACCTCTCAGCAGCCTCAACTGACAGGGATGATGGTATAGCACAGGGTGTCCCAGGTCCTAGCAGCACATTTGTCAGCAGCACACCACCAGCTGTAGACTGTAGCCGGCAAATTTCTCAAATTACATCTGCTGCAGCCGAAAAAAAATTCAGTCCCTGTCACCCACATGCCCAGCGTCTAAATGCAAGCTTGTCAAAGCTGTTGGCTCTCCAACTTCTGCCTTTCAGCCTGGTGGATTCTGCCCCTTCCATGAATTTGCACAATGTGCTGTACCACAATGGCAGGTTCCCAGTCACTACTACTTTTCACATAAGGCCGTTCCATCTCCCTACCATCACGTGGAAGGGAATATTCTGGCATTGTTGGGCAAGGCAGTCAGCCGTAAAATCCACCTTACTGCTGACACATGGTCCAGCAAGCATGTACAGGGATGATATATTTTGTTCACAGCACACTGGGTAACGCTGCTTGCAACTCAAAAGGATGCAGGACAGGGCTCGGTGCTGCAGCTTTTTGTGCCCCCACATCTCCATACAGCTGGTGGTGATGATGCCAGACCTGTGAGCTCTGCCCCCTCCTCCTCCTCTGCTACCTCCATGCCCTCCTCTGCAGAATTGTCCTATGAACATCAGGTACCCCCTAAGTGTTCAAAGGGCTATTCCATGAATCAGGCTAAAAGGTGCCATGCAGTGCTTCAGCTGGTGTGTTTAGGGGACAGGAACCACACCAGAGCAGAGATTCTTGCAGCTCTGAAGGGACAGGCCCAGAGGTGGTTCACACCACGCCAGCTGGAGCCAAGAATGGTGGTGTGCGATAATGGCTCAAACCTCCTGTCCACCCTCAGACAGGGAAAGTTGACACATGCCATGCCTGGCACATGCCCTCAATTTGGTGGTGCAGTGTTTCCTAAATACATACGCAGGGTTTCAAGATGTGCTAAAGCTAGCCAGAAAAGTCTGTAGCCGTTTCAGGTGGTCATACACAGCCAGTGCTCAGTTGGCTGAAATTTAGTGGGAATTCCACCTGGCCGTAAACCGCCTGATTTGTGACATGCCCACTAGGTGAAACTTGACTTTGGCAATGCTGCAGCGGATATACATGCAGCATAGGGCCGTCAACGGGTACCTCTGCAAGTGCGGCACGACAGGCTCAGGCCGCCTCGGCTTTTTTTCCCCACGCCAATGGCTGATCATTAAGGATGCATGCGCTTGTCACCACTTGAGGAGGCCACAAAGATGGTGAGCCGTGACAGTGCATGCATCAGTGACACAATCCCTGTTGTGTTCCTGCTGGAGCAGACTCTGCGTGGCATTATGGACAGGGCACTGGAGGCAGAGCAGCAGGAGGAAGAGGAGGACTTCCTTTCCTCTTAAGGTTCACTTTATCCAGACACATCATCCCTATGTCACAGAACACACAGGAGGAACAACCCCAGGACCGTGTGACCCCGAGGAGTCTGCTTCTCAAGCCTCTGCAAATTTGAGGCGCATGGGCAACCTCATGCTTCAAAGCCTGCAAAAGGACCCAAGAATATGTGGCATAAAGCAGAAGGATGATTACTGGTTGGCAACCCTCCTTGACCACGTTATAAGGGGAAGGTCTCAGAACTCATCCTATGCCCAAAGAGAGTGTAGAAGATAAAATCTCTTGAGGACACCTTAAAGAAAATTTTATTGAACGTTTTTCCTGACTCCAGTAGGTTACAGTGTCGTGGAAAATGTAGTTTTGAGTCTTCTGTTGGTCAAGAGAGGAGCGTTGGAGAAGGTGTGAGGCATTTCTGAATTTTTTTAGTCCTCACCGCCCAGGGCTGTCAGCTTCCACATCCCATCGACAGCATCTGCATCAGATTACCTCGGGGCCAAAATAGAGATGGAGAGCTTTCCAGCTGATGATCCATTGACTAACTGGGTCATGAGAATAGACCACTGGCCAGAACTTGCCCAGTTATGCTATTAAGTTGTTGGGCTGCCCTGCATCCAGCATGCTTTCAGAACGGGCATTCAGTGCTGTAGGAGGTTTCATTACTGATCATAAAAAGTGTCTGTCCACAGACTCCGTGGACCGTTTGACTTTTATAAACATGAATCAGTCCTGGATTACCAGTTATGAAGCCCCTGATGCTGATGTCACTGATTAAGTCTTTTTGGGATGTGGAATCTCTGCAGGACTTCGAGGCTGCCTAGCTTTGAGGGTGTTTAATCATTTAATCTGGAAGAATGTTATTGGCATAGGTTTCATGGGCACAATTAACACCAGAGACCAATTTTTCAGCACCTGTTCGACAGGTGCATATAATTGCAATTTTTCTTCCCTTCATCAAGAGCATCTCTATAGGGTTAAGGTGGGAAGGCGCCCCCGACACCCAAAGAGTAATTTTTCTGCACCTGTTTGACAGGTGCATATCATTGAAATTTTTTACAGCAAGGCCAATTCTTGCTTTCATCAAGAGTACCTCTATAGGGTTACCGTGGGAAGGCGCCACCGACACCCAAAGACCAATTTTTCTGCACCTGTTTGACAGGTGCATATCATTGCAATTGTTTACAGCAAGGCCAATTCTTGCTTTCATCAAGATTACCTCTATAGGGTTACGGTGGGAAGGTGCCACCGACACCCAAAGACCAATTTTTACGCACCCGTTACTTCTATCCAAAGTCAAAGTGACACCAGAATGTATCCAAAAAATCTCTAATCTTGTTCCCAGTGCACTACATTGTGGGCTCATCATACACACTGGCTCCCCAGCTGTTGCTATGCTTCCGAATTTTGTACGAAATACGAAATTTTGTTTACGAATTTCGGATCCAAATTCCTAACGAACATTCGTAATTGTTACGAAAAGTTAACAAACCTAAAAGTTAAAAACCCAGGAAGTCAGCACAGCACAGTGATGGTGGGAGCCCTTCATAATGATAAATTCATGATAACGAACATTCATAATTGTTACGAAAAGTTAACAAACCGAATGAAAATTCGTATTTCATACGAAATTTCAGACACGAATTATGAAATACGAATTAATTCTAATACGAAACAGAACGGAACGAAACGAAACGAAACGAAATTATTGACGGCGTACATGTCTAAAAGGCAGGTTGCAGGGAAAATGTCATTTTTTTGGCTTTATAAATGCAATTATTGCTGCAGCAGATTCTAGACCTGGTACAGATCGAACACTTTACAGGTAGGGAACCCCCCCAAGCACTATATTGGAAGGAATTTTCCATTTTTAAAAATCAAAAAAATCACTGCTCATTTAAAAAAAGGAAAATTTATTATCAAATACTTACCGTAATTTTCCTTTCCTGATGGACTCCATGGCAGCCTACGTGTGGGTTAACCCCGCCTCCTCTCCAATGCTATAGGACCCCATACCCTATAAGATTGAGCTCACCTGAATAGACTGTGTTCCGTAACTAGCCTACTCTTTGACCGATGGGTGGGGACTCCGTCTGCCATGGAGTCCATCAGGAAAGGAAAATTACGGTAAGTATTTGATAATAAATTTTCCTTTTTCCTGACAGACTCCATGGCAGCCTACGTGTGGGAAATAACTAGCCAATCCACACGGGTGGGCATGCTAAACAGCAATAAATTTCAATTTGACCCATCAACCGACAGGAATTATAACCAGAAGATAGCAAAGCATGCTCAATATCGTAATGTGACGATAAAGTTTTAATAGAGGCCCATGAGGCCGCTTTGTAGATCATGTCTGGAGCCACATGCCGGGCTGCTGCCCATGAAGTCGCTATACCCCTGGTTGAACGTGCCATCACTGCTTCCAGAAGATCCAGGCCCCTAGTTCTAAAAGACTGATGGATGAACTAGATGAAATAGGCCGCAGTTGTTCTAGCTGAAGCCCAATTCAGTTTGTTACTGCCAAAGTGCAGGTCGGCTGAGTGTCCAAAAAGGGAAGAAGCAGCTTGCAGGTATACCGACAGAATTTCGCCCATGTCCAGAGGATGAACTTCAGCGGACTCCTGGTCCTGAATGTTGTTAGGGTGATCTCTTGGTCTTTATGGAACTTTGAGATAATTTTTGTATTTGAGCTGAGTCTAGGAATAAGGACCATCCGGATCGGAAAGAAGGACAGAAGAGGTTCTTTGTAATTTAGTGGCGCGACCTCCGAGACCCTCTTGGCCAAGGTAACAGCTACAAGGAAAGTTATTTTAGCCAAAAGGTCTCCAAATAGAAAAGCGGGGAAGGCCCCGTATTTACTGAGTTCAGTCAGTGAGTTGTGGACCAGAGGAAGATCCCAATTGGGGAGCCTTGGTTTAGTTTGAGGGCTGAGTTTTAACTCCCTACGGAATCACTGCTGGATAAAAGGGTGAACAGTCCATGAAGCACCGGAGAAGGCCGACAAAGCTGAGACTCGGACTCTTAGAGAGCTGATGGATAGAGACAAATAAAGAAAGCCGGAGATATCCTGAGCCTTGGATTTCTTCCTGATCTGCCCGAAGAATATGATAACTTGACCGATTTGGCCCATCTACTTCTATAGACCTAACTCGTGCTCATCCCCGTAGAGCTCATGAGAGTGGAAATCATCCTTGACCTGCACCCGAATCGGACAAGGGTGCAGGACTGCCACTTGAGAAGGAAAGTCCGGCCCGAGAGGGAGATGCAACGGGTCCCGAAAGCTGAGCTGGCACAAGAGGGGAAACCAAGGTTTGCTTCCGCCAGTAAGGGGCTACTGCCACCATTTTGACTGCTTACGCATGAGGTCTCGAAAGGACCTGAGGATTATTAGGAGCTGTGGAAAGGTGTATGCCCTCTCGAAACTCAATTGATCTGTCAGGGCATCCATTCTGGAGGCCTAGCTGCCACGACCCCGAGTGTAACACTTCACCAGCTTGAAGTTACCTGGGAAGAGAATAGATCCACTTCAGGATTGACTCCCAAGGACAGAATCCACTTCAATGCCTGCCTGCGAAGAGACCACTCGTTAATGTCTTAACTGAATGCGCCATAAGAAATTCGCTCGGACGCTCTGGACCCTGGGGAAGTAGGCCGATGAAATGTTGTCTAGGCCCAAAACCTGAAGGGCTCGACCTCCCAGAATAGTGTGGAGCTTTGAGTGCCTCTATGACTCCACACATAGGAGATTGCCATTGTGTTTTCCATCTTCATCTTTTTTTTTTTTTTTAAATCTCTTTTGTCGAGTATAAGACATACAAACAGATAAACACCAGTACATCTACCACAGCACTGGGGTGTCGTCCATTCTTAATAATACTGATTCTCCGTTCTGGAGATGGGAGAAGTACTGAAGGGCACACTAGGCTTGCCGAAATTCCATAATGTACTGGCCCGGGTTGAGAGAACACGTACCCTTGAGCAAGATCCGATCTGCAGAGGGCTCCCCAACCGGTACCGCTGGCATCGGACATGACCTTAACACGTAAGGTGGGGCAACAGAGTGGCAATTGGGCAGGTTTTGCGCTGAAGCCACCAGAAGAGGCTGCTCCTCATCGTTGATGAATAGGTTGACTGTTGCCTCCTGATTTCTATTACTGCAGAAAACCTGACTGGAAAGGGAATAATCTCCGCAAGGACCACTTTACCATAGAGGTCGCGGAAACCGACGAGCCGATAGATTCTTGCACTATAAGGCCCTCAGCCCTGAAGGGATTAGAGACCACAAAATTCTCTCCTGGATGACAGTGATCTTCCCCACTGGGAGAGAGATGGAGCCTGTAGCAAACTGGGCCCCAAAGAACATCTGGCGCTGGATAAGTGTCTTTTTCCCAGATTTAGGAGCCAACCGAAGCTGGTCAAGGTGGAGATTAACTGTTTCCTGTGAACCAG
This sequence comes from Aquarana catesbeiana, assembly GCF_042186555.1. Lineage (NCBI taxonomy): Eukaryota > Metazoa > Chordata > Amphibia > Anura > Ranidae > Aquarana > Aquarana catesbeiana. The sequence continues at coordinate 238,891,764 of NC_133328.1, forward strand.
CAGCTGGACTTTGTCTTAGGACAGCAACAGGAGGACCTAGGAATAGTGATAAAGACGTACCCCTCTCCTTCTGATGAGGGCCATTATGGCCAGAGGAATTTTGCGAAGACTCGGGTGAGGTTATCAGCCCGAAAGGGAGGTAGAAGAACTGTCGATGGTCTTGACAACTTGGAGCCGGAGGTATTGAGAAACTCCTTCGCCACCTGAACACGGAGGAAAGCATCTTTAAGTCAAATGAGATTAGCCAATCGCCTGTCCGTACAGATGGTCGACAGAGCCTATATTTGGATCTTTTGAATTTATATACTTGTTACTTAGATGTTACTTAGATCTAGCACTAGATGCCATAAATCGTTTAGAACTGTATAACGAAGAGGGGATGGTATACTGCCTGGAGTTTTTCGTCCCTTGGGACGTGTACCACTGCTCCCTGAGACCATAGTGAGTCCACGTAGGACAGTAACGTCTGCTTCTTCTCTTCCGACCGAGCTTAGCAGAGTGGAATAAATCTGGGTGGAGGAGTAACAGTGAAGGACCATACGTTGCTTGAACAACCATTTTGACGACCCATCGTGATTGAGGCCGCCCAGGCGTGCCGGAAGAGGAGCAGACAAGCCCCCCTGCCCGAACTGTCTGGGCGGGCGTAACCTAAAAGAATTAGCCGGTTCACCACTACCGGACGCCTGGTTGTTAGTGGGTTTTTCGGAAGGGCACTTGCCCTCTGCTCCAATTCTTACAGAAGCCCCGGCAGGCCTTTACAGCAAGCTTCTCTCAAGCGTTCGGCACCTTCTGTACTAGGGACTCTTCAGACCGAGAGGGTGCCTCGCGTGGGAAAGGCGTAACCATAAGGCCCGTTGAACCGCAACTGAGGACCCTTTAGTCCAAGCCAACAGGGGGATCGGATTGACGCCAGCTCCAGCTCCCTAACCGCTGCACTTATGTGTTCTGAAACTCCATTTGAGAACAAAACCACGTTCTCTGTCCTGGTTTCCGTAGCCCTAGACATAGCTGCTAGAGCCAGGGCAGGTTTACAAGTCATGTTGACATACTCATACGTCCTTCTTGAGGTCTTGATACATTTCTCTCAAGCCTGTCCAAAAGGACACAGCATCTTTTAAGGTAGAGTAACCTGTTTTTCCAGACGCAACAATGCTGCATCAATGAGGGGAGTGTTTTCCAGATACTTTGCTCTTTTACCTTGAAGGGATACAATCTGGAGGTTTTGAATGACATAGAAGTTCTCTTGTCCATCTTGCCCCACTACCCATTCTTTAACTCCGTAAAGAAAACAGAGAGAGAGAGAGTGTGAGTGTTCTTTCTCCAGGCGCTTAAAGAATTGGTTTGCTTAGCTGGGGGTGGAAGGATTTACCTACTTAAGGGCTTCCATAATCGCTTTGACTTGTGGAGGAACCCGAGAGACGTCAAGGCTTCCGACATATTCGTCCCCCCCTAAATCGCCAACTGAGGAATCTGGAGAAGCAGCGTAAGGCTGGGAAGGACCCAGATCCTTTGGGCCACGTCAGCCAAGGAGCCAGGTAGAATATACAACTGGGTCAATGTGTGAGATGTATCCCATTTCCTTAGGGACTTGCTGCATCACACATTTCACAAGAGACTCCACATCATTGTTATCTGTCTCTTATTCCCAAAACTGCCCAGGCATGTGCGTGAGGGCTGGCCACACGAAGGCGGAGACTTGTCCATAACCTTTGGACAAAACGTCAAGTGACGGACGGTCGGCAAAAGACCTGAAAATGCCAAAATGTACCAGAGCCAGCCAAAAGAGCAAAAGATTATATGATCTTGCTTACCCCTTTTTTTTTTTTTTTTTTTTTTAATAGTAAAGAAATATACTTATACATTACTTCCATCTCTTTTTTCTTTTTTTTTTTTTTTTTTTTTGAAATACACTTATTTTATTTTTATTTTTATTTAATTATTTTTATTTATTATTATTATTTTTTTTTTCTTCTTTAAGAAAAAAACGTTTCCCCTTGAGGGAGAAGGACTAGGCACTCTGAGGCATTAATCAGGGCAGACCAAGGCTGGAGGGGCTGGAGCTGCTACTGCTCACTGCCTGGGGAGATCCCATTTGACAGGAGCTAGCAGCCGTTTTCGAATCCCCCACCTGTGACATCACCGCCCCCCCACCTCGCACCTGCGCTGTGGGGAGGTAGCCGAACGGCGCCCGCACGGCCGCCGGGGTGCCCGTCAATCTGCGCATGCGTGAGCCAAGCCTCGCGCTGAGGCTCCGGCGCCTGCGCAATGACGGTGGTGGCCATGACTCGGAAGCGCTGCGGCGAGCTGGAACGCAGAAGCGTTCCAATCGCCATGAGGGGTAGCTGGGGATACGGAAAGGCACTGCTAAAAGTGAAAACAGGGGCTACAAACAAAAAACACATAGAAACGACTGCCATGAATATAGGAAGAAAAATAGAGTCGCAGACCTTGCCAGCCGTTGATGCGTCCATGTTCAGGCATACAGAGGCAACTTCCCCTCCACCAGTGGGGTATCTAGTGCCTTAAAAGCTTCTCGCCCGCCCGTGGCTGGGTCCTGAGCTGCACCGCGAAGTGGTATGCCAAATCCCGGAAATATCCAACCGGACGTGAATAGGAACAATCGTGTGTGTAGGTCCATTGGAGGAGGACAAAAAAGGAACACAGTCTATTCAGGTGAGCTCAATCTTATAGGGTATGGGGTCCTATAGCATTGGAGAGGAGGCGGGGTTAACCCACACGTAGGCTGCCATGGAGTCTGTCAGGAAATGACTTTTTTCACAAACTTTTTTTATTGATACATGTTCCCCAGGGCAGGACCTGGACCCCTATAACCATTGTATGTATTCCATGCCATTTTATCATATTGTGAATGAACAGAAACCAGAAACCACAAAACAGGGTTTAACAGCCAAATGTCCATGTCTAATTACCAAAATGTATTTGTCAGGACTGGGCTCTCAGCCCTTCCTTCTCTGTGCTCCGGTTGCTCAGCTGTCAGTTAATTACCCGTATTCATTGTTCCACAGTGGCTCACCTGTTGATTATCTTCTGCTCATCAGTCAAGCCCACAGCCAGCCCCTTCTTACTATTTAAACTGCCTGGTTTATTCCTTCAATGCCTTCCCCTTGGTCAACATATCTAGAGACTCTCTGCTGTATTCCTGTTGAAGACTTGCCTGGCTGACATCCCTTCTGATTCCTGATCCTGTCTGCTGCCTCTGACCACGCTGATCTCTGGCTTCCTGATTTCCTGGCTTGTTCTGAAAACCCGATTTGGCTACCGAACCCTGGCTATGCTTTGACTATGTATAGCAAAACTGTTGCGCTAAACAAAAATATAAATATACAAATAAATATAAATGTAAAACAATGAATCCATGGGGGTTATTTACGAAAGGCAAATCCACTTTGCACTACAAGTGCAAATTACAAGTGCAAAGTGCACTTGAAATTGTACTGAAAGTGCACTTGGAAGTGCAGTCACTGTAAATCTGAGGGGTATATCTGAAATGAGGGGAAGCTCTGCTGATTTTATTATCAAATCATGTGCAAGCTAAAATGTTGTTTTTTATTTTCCTAGCATGTCCCCCTTGGATCTACAGTGACAGCCCTTCTGAGTGCATTTTCGGTGCAATCTCAAGTACATTTTGCGCTTGTAGTTTGCACTTGTAGTGCAAAGTGGATTTGCCTTTAGTAAATAACCCCCCATTCGTCTTCCAACTGACATCAGTGTAATGTCTTCACTTTGATAAAAAATGCACGAATGATTGTTCATTCAATTCCTCCACCTTGTGATAACCACCCACATAATAAGGGATGTACTCTTACCAGAGTGTTGACCACCTATTACGGGGGGGGGGGGGCAAATAAGGCTGTGTATCTTATATGTTCCATCCACACTTGTTGTGTAAGTGTAAACTCCTTAAAAATCGGCTTTATTTAACCACTTCAATACAGGGCACTTAGACACCTTCCTGCCCAGACCAATTTTCAGCTTTCAGCGCTGTCGCAGTTTGAATGGCAATTGCGCGGTCATGCTACACTGTACCCAAACTAAATTTTTATCATTTTGTTCCCACAAATAGAGCTTTCTTTTGGTGGTATTTGATCACCTCTGTGGTTTTTATTTTTTGCTAAACAAATAAAAAAAGACCGAAAATTTTGAAAAAAATAAAAGTTTTGCTTTTGTTTCTGTTAAAAAAATTTGTAAATAAGTAAGTTTTCACTGATGGGCACTGATAAGGCGGCATGAGGTGGCACCAATGAGTGGGCACTGACGGGCACTGACGATGGGCACTGATATGCGGCACTGATGGGCACTGGTAGGTGGCACTGATGGGTGGCACTGATATGCAGCACTGATGGGCATTGATAGGTGGCACTGATGGGCACTCATGGGTGGCACTGGGTGGCACTGGTTGGCACTGATGGGCACTGATAGGCGACACTGATGGGCACTGAAAGGTGGCACTGCTGGGCACTGATATGGTGGCACTGATAGGCGGCACTGATAGGCGGCACTGATGGGCACTGATAGGCGGCACTGCTGGGCATTGATGGGCACTGATACGTGGCACTGATGGGCACTGATACGCGGCACTGATATGAGGCACTGATAGGCATCCCTGGTGGCACTGGCAGTGGTAGGCATTGGAGTGGGCACTGATTGGCAGCTGCCTGGGCACAGATTGGCAGCTGCCTGGGCACATATTGGTATTTCCCTGGGGGTCTAGGGGGCATACCTGGTGGTCCAGTGTGGTGGCCATTCTGGTGGTCCTGGGCGGCTTCCCTGGTGGTCCTGGGCGGGATCCGAGGGGGGGCTGTGCTGATAAACAATCAGCACAGACCCCCCCTGTCAGGAGAGCAGCCGATCGGCTCTCCTCTACTCGCGTCTGTCAGTGAGGAAAAGCTGATCACCGGCTCTTCCTATTTACATCGTGATCAGCCCTGATTGGACACTGCTGATCACATGGCAAAGAGTCTCCGTCAGAGACTCTTTACCTAGATCGGTGTTGCGGGGTGTCAGCCTGACACCCCGCAACAATGATCGCCGCGATGCGCGCCCCCGGGGGGCGGCTTGATATCCTGATCACATCATATGACGTCCGGTCAGGAATATCAAACCACTTTGCATCATTTTGTAATAGGGCGGGCGGCAAGTGGTTAAGTAACGCATAGCATACCATCTTCCTCGGTCCAAAGATAAGGACGTTCGTTCCATCCAAATGCGATGACAGGTGATAAACCTTTTACCTTTAACTATTAAATATCAACAATCTAGATATGGTTTATATGTAATGGACATGCATTAATTGTGTTTCAGTCTCTGTCTAATTAGAGTCTCCTGACAAAGCAATGAAATAGCAAAATGTGTTGAGACCTATGATCACTTTCCTGTGTTTTGGCCATCTTTGCGTGTATATATTGATTACACCATATGAATATATATCTGTATGGATAGATTTTTAGATTTTAGATCTGTGTGGATAGATTTTTATTTTTATTTTTTTTTAGTTTTTGATGTTGGCCTAGCAGAATTAGTACTCTTCTCACAGATATGTTTTTGTTGTCATTTGTGGTTTTAACAGATTTGTTGTGTTCAAATAAATGTTTTCGAATTTTATAATTTCTTTGTGTTCTCCCTAGAGTCATGTTTAGCACCTTAAAGTCCTATTATCTATTTCTCTTTTAATTCATTTCCTTGGATGTGGTGCCATATGAAGCAAACTGTGCTCCCCTCCCTTTTTCGTTTTTAGAGATCAGAGAAACATAGCGATGTTCCAGCAACTGGACCATTCAGCTAAATGGGCTCCAGCAATGAGTGGATGATTAGGTTACTGTGGGTCCCACTGATTGGAGATGAGAAAAGTTCTGAGGGAGAGGCAGAGCAACAGCAGAGCAACAGCGTGAGAGTATTTTGGGGGCAAGGGCAGCTTGAAGAGAACTGGAAGGAGCAGTCATCCTAATGTGGTGGCATTAACCCACAGGTACACTGCTATTTCCAGGGCCACTCTACAGAGCTCTGTAGCCTGGACCTTTTTTAAAATGTATGCGTCCAACAGCATCATTGTGGCCTTCAGCCATTTGAAAACACATGACTCTGCACCACAGAGCATGGTGGGAGCAGAACCTCAATGAGACAAGTTAGTAGCAAAAGAAACTTCCACAAGGGTTTTCAGAGGCATAGGATATGCCAAATGTGTGGAGAAGAGGGTCATAAGGTCACACTGGGAATAGTCAAGCAGAGGATTGAACGTCTGCAAAAATCTCCAAAACCCACCCCGTCATCTCCAGCAACATTCTTCCCAAGGCTGGTATGTCTTGCACATTTTTTGCTTGTGAGTAAGTCCACTAAACTTCCATTGAGTGGGTAGATGAATATTAGTTTGTCTTTCTCACCTAGTGCGTTTGTGTCGATAAAACCACATTTTTTTTGTAGTTAATTTTTCACTTTTTGTAGTTTGCATCTTTTTAAATCATTAAAAATATCTTTTTTTCCCTCTATATTTGTATTAATGCCTAATTCTTTAAGCTTCTTTCACATGAGCTCCATCCAGTCAGATCAGGGGATCCATAAAAAGCTCTCCTGCCAAATTAAAGTAGAAAAGGATGGATGTCACTTTTATGACATCAGTGCCTATTAATTCATTTTTTTCTGCATTTACAAGTCAGAGCTTTCCAGACCTATGTAGAATATATGGGAAGCTGGATCACAAGTCCCAGAAAAATTAAAAAAATGTAACGATTTTAGGAGTGTTCATTTAAAGCTGAACTCCAGTCAAGTATACAAGAAAAGAAGCTTATGTAACTCTGTATTCATAAATACATCCTTAAGGCTGAATTCACACCTCTGTACAGGGAAAATGAATGTTTATTTCCATCTATTTTAAGTGTGTTTTATTGTGCATTGCCTTGCATTGATGTGTGTTTGACCTGAGCCGACACGCTTTTTAGTGTGCATTAAAATGCTATACATTTTGCAGGTTTTCCTGTGACATCACATCCTGTTCCTGCCTGTGGGTTAGAGAAGTAGTGAGTGAACACTTTTTTGTTTTTGGAGAGTTTTTTTGAAGAGATTAATTTCTTTGTTTGCTAAACAGGATGTCTAGCGCAACAGCCTTAATTATTATAATTGTGCTTGCTATATTGAGGAGGAGGAGGCATATGAGGAGATTGTAGTGAGCCAGAAGACTCTATTGGGTACATACATTGCATCCCGGAACGTGAACATAAAGAGCATTTTTCTTATACCAGGATTTACAAAGTGCCTTAACATGAGCTACAAAGTCATCAATATTATTAAATTCTGATATGCTGACTAGAAAGCACCCTGATCTGAACACACTCATCTTCTCCTCACTTTCCAATTCCCCAAAGATGACCATTGGTATGGGCATTTGTAAAGGAAAAATATTACCACGCATTTACATGTGTTGTGTTGCTTTAAAATGCATACATGTTGCTTTTTTTACACAACACAACACAGGTCAATGCGGCATTGTAGTATGAACAGGACACATAAACAACAATTGTTTTGTATGTGTCTATGTGTTGACCTGCATTTTACAGGTGCGTGCTAAAAAACAGATCAACACACTAGTGTGAATTAGCCCTAAAGATGAATTTCAAGCATGGTATATTTTTACGTGGTTACAATATACCAGCTTGGACCAATGTAACTATGTATATACCACATCTTGATGATCCCCCTGGAAGCTGGAAATCACGTAAGTAAACACCGCTACTCAAGTGATCTCCACTTGCTTATGGTTCCCGTGCTGAGCAACTGGCCTAATGCATTATAAACATGGGAGGTCGGGAGGTCCAAGCTGGACCAATGTAAAAACGTATAATATAGCCATGCCAGGAATTTTAATTTGATGGTATTTTTTAAATGCCGGGAAGTATTAGCACCAAAACTTAATATGGTAACAGCCTCTTGCAGTCCACTGTACAGCAGAGTCCAGACAAGGGGAGGGATAAGTAGCACAAGGAGTCGATCAGTGTTTTGCTTCTCTTTTCCCTCCCGTCACAGGCTGGGACTGGGAAGGGGAAATGTAAGTGTTTCTGAACTGCAGCAGAGACCAAACAGGCATCCTGCCCTGTAAGACAATGGAACAGATGTGTAAATTGCAGGACTACATGAAAGACACACAAATCTTTTGGTCGGTAAAACAGTTCTCTGGAGTATTTCATCTTTATTAAAAGCAGTTTTCCATAAGTTAAAATTTAAAATAAATAAAATGCTCACTTTAAAAAGTGAAAACCTGAAGATGTGTTCGCTTTGATTACCCAGTCCTGCCCAAGAGTAATTAAAAACAGGATTTTGTTTCTTGGACACAACTTTACTTTGGTAAGCTAAATAAACATTTACATTTCTCAGTGAAAAATCTTTACAGCTTTATTAAATTAGACCCACTGTCTGTTTGACACATTGTTTTAATTGTTACAATTTAGGCATGGTAAAGGTCTAGTATTAGTTCTTTTTTTGTGGGGGTTTTAAAATGTTTATTCAAAAAATATAAAAGTTGAACATAAATGGATAAAGACCATATGAGGAGCTAGTGCAATATGAGGGGAATCTCCATCATAAACATAGAGGGTACAAAACAAACAAAACAAAGGAATGAACAAGGTTTGATAGGTAAAACTATCCTAAATGACTCTGCTTAAGGTCACCCCCGATCGCCCCACGCACCCCAAATGGGAGCCTGCTGTGCTAGGGGCAATCGGGTGTATGACCAGGTACTGCAGGGAGAGGGCCAGGCCGCTCCCCTGGTCACGATAAGAAGCACAATGGGAGTCATGTAAATTAGGTAAGCATGGTATTGACAACAGAAACCTATGGTGTTCAAGTGGAGATCATACAGGAGCAGGACCACTGATAGGGCAGTACAACCAGCCCTGTTGTACCGGGCCCGGCCAGCAGGGGGGGCCCAAGCAGATTTCTAGCTAAAAGAATGAATTAGCTAAATAACTTTATTAACCTGCACCTACTTGATTGGCAAGGTATATAGTACCTTCCTGGGCCCATCAGGTTAATAGAGGAGGCCAGGAGGTGAGAGAATAAGAGGGACTTTTTCTCCATTTTCTGGTGGAGGCATACAATCCCTTCTCTGCATCAGTGTACCTTGTGCTCACTGTATGCTTTCCTCGGCAGATGGATTCAATTGTAATGCGGCTCCCTTCCCTCAGTAATATCAGGAATCATGAATCAGACTTAGACAGAAGTATAGTTAAATCACACTAGTTTAATAATAATAATAAAAAGGTAAACAGAGTAAGCGTGGTCAAAACAAGCCAGAGTTCAGTAACCGGATCAGGTATTCAGCCAAGCTAATGTCAGAGAGCCAGAGATGAACGTAGTAGTACAGCAAGCAGGATCAGGAGCCAGAAGGGACGTCAGCCGAGCAAGTCTTCAACAGGAAAGCAGGAAGATTTGCTCCTGTCTCTGTGATGTTGACAAAGGCGAAGGCAGAGATCAAGTGAGCTGGATGGCTTTAAAGTGGTTGTAAACCCTTACAGACCACTTTAACCTACAAGTAAGCCTAGATTAAGGCTTACCTGTAGGTGCAAGAAATATCTCCTTAACCTACACGGTTAGGGACATATTTTCCTAAAAACTGACACTGATGTCTACGGCGCATGCGTGCCGTAGACAACGGCGCAGGCACACTGAGCATGCAGTTAGTGAAGGCGATCATGCCATCACTGATGGCTCCAGCGCGCATGCGCTGGAGGGACGTCATCGCTGCTCCGGCTAGTCACAGCGCTGGAGCAGTGATACCTGGAAGGAAGATGGACGCTTCGTGGAAGAGGGGACAGCGGTGACATCGCAGGTTCCTGTGTCAGGCAAGTGACACATAATGGGCTACTATGCGATGCATAGTAGCCCATTATGCTTTACCTTTGCAGGGAATCAAAGAGGAAGTAAACCCATCAGGGTTCACTTCCTCTTTAAGTAGGCAGGACTGACGAGTGGAATCAACAACAGCTGGGTAACTGTGGCGAGAGATGGGAGCTGGCAATTAGCCGACAGCTGAGCGGCCAGCTCAGAGAAGGAAGGACTGAACCCAGCCCTGACAGTATCCCCTCCTCAACGACCCCTCCCCCCTCAGAGGACCACCAGGCCTGAAGAGGAAAACGTCTATGGAAATCATGGAGGACAGGGGCATGTACGTCTGAGGATGAGGCCCAAGAGCATTCCTCCGGATCGTACCCTTTAAAATGCACCAGGTACTGTAACCTACAGGAGTCAACAATGGATTGTATTTCATACTCCTCATGGTTCTCAACCTGTACAAAGTTTTTAATAAGGAGACATGAAATACATTCGAAATATGCATATTAGAAGGAAGGTCTAATGCGTAAGCCACTGGGTTAATCCTGCAAAGAATACGGAAGGGCCCAATAAACCGAGGTGCGAACTTCAGTGAGGGAACACGAAGTCGGAGGTTGCGAGATGACAACCAGACCCTGTCCCCAACCTTGTAGGAAGGCGCAGGCAGGCGTCTGTGGTCAGCATGGAGTCTGTACATATTGGCATGACGCAAAGCCTCCTAGACTTGTGCCCAAGTGGAACGAAGACCACGGAGATGCTCCTCTAATGCAGGAATACTCTGCAGAACAAACGAGTCAGGCAACATGGAAGGTTGGAAACCATAATTCGCCATAAACGGGGACAATCGGGAAGCAGAATTCAAGGCACTGTTGTGAGCAAACTCTGCCCACGGTAATAGGTCTGACCAGTTGTTATGATGGTCAGAAATATAGCAACATAGGAATTGCTCCAAGGACTGATTGGCTCGTTCTGTGGCCCCAGAACCAGGAGACAAACTGACTACCCCTGTCCGAGACAATCACCTTGGGTAGCCCATGTAAGCGAAAGATCTCCAGAGCAAAAATGAAAGCCAGTTCCTTAGAAGTGGGCAACTTCTTACGTGGAAAACAATGACACATCTTTGAGAACCGGTCAACCATCATAAGGATAACAGTGTTGCCTTGGGAGTTGGGTAACTCCACAATGAAATCCATAGACAGGTGGGGCCAGGGCCTCTCACAATTGGGCATGATTTGTAAGAGGCCCACTGGAAGGTGTCTTGGAGTCTAACTCTGAGCACACACGAAACAGGCAGCTATGAAGGCAGTTACATCAGTCCGTAGACTAGGCCACCAGAATTGTTAGGAAATGGCCCAAATGAGTTGATTCTTCCCAGGGTGGCCAGCTGCCTTGGGAGAATGGTAAGTTTGAAGCACGGCAGTACGGAGACTCACCAGGACAAAGCAGCGGTCACAAGGTTTCTCAGGAGGAGCATGGACTTGAGCTGCAAGAATTTTGTCACCCAAAGGAGAAGTAAGACTGGTGCGAAACGTAGCCAGAATACAATCAGGAGGAATCATAGGAACCAGAACTGACTTCAACTTGGAAGTAGAGGAAAATTGTCGTGACAAGACATCAGCCCTTACATTCTTAGTACCAGGTAAGAATGAGACAATGTAATTGAAACTTGACAAGAAAAGAGCCCATCGCACCCTTCTGGGAGAGAGGCATTTAGCCTCAGACAAGAATGTGAAATTCTTATGGTCAGTAAGGATGAGAACCGATACAGTGGTACCTTCGAGGAGATGTCTCCATCCTTTCAGGACTAAAATGATCGCCAACAGCTCTCTGTCACCAATCTCGTAATTGCACTCCGCCGTTGACAATTTCTTAGAAAAGTAGCCACAAGGATGCATAGCGCTCTCAGAGGTAGGACGTTGAGACAGAAGGGTGCCAACACCAGTCTCAGAAGCATCAACCTCAAGAATAAAAGGCAACGTAGGATTAGGATGTGCCAACACAGGAGCAAAGACAAATGCAGCCTTGAGACTCTCAAAGGCCTTAATGGACTCCGGAGACCAACTCTGTGGGTTACCGTCTTTTCTGGTCATATCAGTCAGGGACTTGACCAGAGAAGAGAAGTTACGAATAAACTTCTGATAATAGTTGGCAAAGCCCAGGAAACGCCGCAGAGGACATAAACCCATGGGGCAGGGCCACTGTAGGACTGCTGAAAGTTTCTCTGGGTCCATCGAAAAACCAGCAGTGGTATAGCCCAGGAATTTAACCTGTTCACGATGGAACTCGCACTTCTCCAGTTTACAATAGAGATTGTTCTCTCTTAGTTTCTGAAGCACACGACAGACATCTTGTCAGGGCTGGCTCAGCCCTTCCTTCTCTGAGCTGGCTGCTCAGCTGTCGGCTAATTGCCAGCTCCCATCTCTCTCCACAGTTAACCAGCTGTTGTGGATCTGCTCCTCAGTCCCGCCTACTTAAAGATCTCCAGCTCACTTTATTCCTGCCTTCGCCTTGGTCACATCACAAGAAACCATCTCCTGCATTCCTGTTTAAAGACTGGCTTTGCTGACATCCCTTCTGGCTCCTTATCCTGCTTGCTGTTCCTCTACTTGGATCCCTGACTTCTGGCCTGGCTGATTACCTGATATGGTTACTGAACTCTGGCTTGACTGATTACCCGATCTGGTTATTGAACTCTGGCTTGGCTGACTACCCAATCCGGTTACTGGACTCTGGCTATGCTTTGACTACACTTACTCTATTTACCTTTTTATTTTTATTAATAAACAACTGTGATTTTACTGTACTTCTGTCTCGGCCTGGCTCATAGTTTCTGACAGTAGGTGAAGGCCATGAATTCAGAAGATACAGTCAATCCAGTTGTTGGTAATATTTTTTCCAGATTGAATGAGCAAGATCACCTCATGGATTAGTTTGCCATGGTGTTACAAATGCTCCTGAGTCACACGGCTCACCTGGAATCCCCCACTGTGGCTGCTCCGGTACAACCTGAGTTGCAGGCCGTTCCTGCTGCTTTACCAGTCTCTGTACAGGCACCCGCCTTGAGTATTACCTCTATAATTGGATTTGTCTGGTTCCGCCTCACTTCCCCAGTGATTTGGGGTCGATCCAGTTCAATGCAGAGGGTTTTTCCTTGTCAAAAGAAGTTTATTGAGTATACAATGTTATAAAGATACATAAAGTAAGTTTACAAGGATCTATAAAGTAAGCTCATTGTTTTACAGTAGGGTTTCTATAGGTAAATATAATGAAATTTCAAATATTAAACATTGGGTTTACGTAAACCTAAATTAAAGATATATATCATTTCCTTAGTTACTTTTGTAGATATTTAAATGATTTATACCTACTATACATATTGTTTACAAGTAGAGTGTATATAGGTCAAATAAATTCTGATAATGAGCTTTAATCGTAAGGTGGAGAAAAGGAAAGAAAAAGAAGAAAAAGGGTTGAAAGGTAGAGGTATGGTCCACAAGGTTGTCCCGCTCGTCAGTTTATTATTCTTTTAGTTCTCTTTGAAGCCTTAGAATGGGTGTCTCTGTAAGTAATTTAATCTGTTACCATGGCAACAGGACAGAGTCATTGAAGTTTGACAGGAACTGTTGTTTTATCCAAGGATGCCAAAGTTTTTAAAATTTTGGAATTTGATTTTGATCGATGGCTACCATCTTAGCATGGGACATTGTATTATTCATTCTGTGAATTGTTTCTGCTAGTACCAATGTAGGAGATTTCCATGCCTTGGACACTGTTTGTTTTGCAGCCGTTATTAGTTGGATCATAAGTTTGAATTGAGAGAGTGTTAACCATTCCGGTTTTAGATTAAGTAAAGTTAAATATGGATCTGGTTGTATTATTTTTTAAAATATTTTAGATGCAATCACGAAGACTTCCTTCCAGAAGGTTTGGATTACTGGGCACGTCCACCATATGTGTAAATATGTGCCTATTTCTGGGCATCCTCGAAAACAAAGAGCTGAGGTATTAGGTGAATATTTTGCCACTCTAGCGGGTACAAGGTACCAGCGAGTTAGGACTTTATAATTTGTCTCCAGTGCTAAGATGTTGGGTGAAGATGACTTAGATGTGAGCCATATGTTAGACCAGTCCGTGTCTTCTAAAGTTCGTCCCAGGTCCTCCTCCCACCTCTGAACGTAAGAGGGTCTATTAAGATTTGCTACTCCATATAATTGATTATAAAGTGATGAAATTGTACCTTTAGCAAATGGATCTTTTGTACAGATTGATTCAAAAATGGATAATTGGGATAATGGTGTATCCCCCTTTAGGAATGGTGTATAGAAATTTTTGATTTGGAGATATCTAAATATCTCAGAGTTTGGTAGATCATATTTTTCTCTAAGCGATGGGAATGAAAGGAATGATTTAGATGCTATGAAGTCATTTAGTGTCTGAATGCCTGATGTTGTCCAAGCTTTAAAAGAATTTGGGTAGATCCATGCCGGATAAAAGGTCGGATTTCTGATAAAAGAAAGGAGAGGATTGTGTGGAGATTGTAACTGATATTTGGTTTTTAGTTTATCCCAGAGAGATAAGAAGTGTTTAGTTATGGGATTATGAATTTTAAAGCGGTCTTTAGGATCAAGCCATAATAAATTTGATATTAATAGTGGGTCATTTTCTGAAGCCTCTATAAATACCCATAATGGGATTTCCTGTTTTGCATGGTATTTGGACAGACTGGCCAAATGTGCTGCTCTGTAGTAGTTAGTAAAATTAGGGTATCCCAGGCCTCCTTTATTTTTGGGAAGATGTAGTGTGTGTATAGGTATACGTGGTTTAGAAGAGCCCCATATAAACGAAGTTGCTCTTTTTTGTACTATTCTCAAAAAATAGGAAGGAATTGGAATAGGGAGGACTCTGAATAGATAAAGCAATTTGGGTAGAATAGTCATTTTGATTGCATTAATCTTCCCTATCCAGGATAAAGGAAGTTGCGACCATTGTTTTATTAGATTTGTGATCTGTCTTAATACAGGAGGATAATTGGTTGAGAATAAGTCAGAATGAGATGCTGTTAAATGAATTCCAAGATATGGGATTGATTTTTCTGCCCATGTGAATGGGAGTGCAGCCCTAGCCGGGATCAATTCCATGTTTGTGAGTGAAATATTAAGCATTAGGCATTTCTTAGGATTAATCATAAGGCCGGATAGGGCTGCAAATCCATCAAGAGCTGGTATTAAGTTAGGACCAGAGACCTGTGGTGATGATAGAAAAAGTAATATATCGTCTGCAAATATACATAATTTGTGTGTAATACCTCCTACTTCAATGCCAGTTATAGTTTGGTTTGTTCTGATGTATTGGGCCATGGGTTCGAGTATAAGGGCAAATAATAAGGGAGATAATGGGCAACCCTGTCGGGTACCTCTTTCGATATTAAAGGCTTCAGATTTGTATCCAGCATATTTTATATAGGCTTTGGGTTTATTATATAATGCTTTGATCCATGTTAAAAAGTGGGGTCCAAAACCCCATTTTTGTAATGAATATTGCATATATTGCCAGGATACTGTGTCAAATGCCCTCTTAATATCGAGAGATAGAAAACATAAAGGGATTTTCCGTTTTTTAGCAATATGTGCCAATAACACTGCCCTGCGTATATTATTGCCTGCCTGTCTATTTGGCATGAAGCCTACTTGATCTCTATGTATTAATTTTCCTATAATGCTATTAAGGCGTTTTGCTATTATTTTTGCTAATAATTTAATATCGAGGTTTAACAGAGAGATAGGCCGATAATTCACACAGGAAGTATCATCAGAAAGGGGTTTTGGGATCATACAAACAATTGCCATTAGTGTTTCTTGCCGAAAAGAATGTCCATCTAGAAGTTTGTTAAACTTTTCAGTGAGAATGGGAGAGAGTATTTCTGAGAATGTTTTATAGTATAAAGCCGAGTAGCCGTCTGGGCCTGGTCTTTTGTTAAGTTTTAGGTCTTTTATGGCGTTTGCAACTTCATCTATAGTTATAGGCTCATCCAAACTGCTTTTTTGATTCTGAGATAACTCAGGTAAGGTTATTTTTGAGAAGAAGGATTCAGCCTCTGTAGGATTAAATTCATTGTTTGTCTTATATAAAGTTGCGAGATGTGAGTGAAATTTATGGACTATTTTAACTGGATTACAAGTGTAAACATTTTTTGATAATTTCAAACGTATTGGTTTGAAAGATTTGTTAGTTGAATTTAATGCCCGAGCCAAATATGTACCTGGTTTGTTTGTATTCATGTAGAAATTGTGTTTGGAGCGTTTGAGGGATTTATCAACTGACTCAGTGAGAAATAGATCGTATTCCAATCTAGATTTTTCCAGATGAGATTTTGTACTCTGAGATGGATTATCTTGAAATGATATGTAGGCTGCATTAAAATTGAGTTCTAGTTTTTTTGCTAGATTTTTGCGTTCCCGTTTAAATAGTGCCATTTGTCTTTGTATTGTACCACGCAAGACAGGCTTATGAGCTTCCCACAGTGTTATTGGGGAGATGTCTGTTGTATTATTAATTGATATGTATTCCTTTAAAGCTTGTTCAATGGCCATCTGATGTAGTGGGTGTTTGAGCATTATGTCCGGTAAGTACCACGTTGGGTCATGCGCTTTTGGTATGGCTGAGGCTATAGTAGTGTATACTGCATTATGGTCAGACCACGGAATCGGAATTATATCTGATGCAATAATTTCTGGTATCATTCCTATTGTTAGAAAAATATGATCTATTCTGGTGAAGGTTTGATGAGGGTGCGAGAAATAAGTGAATTTCTTTTTCATTGGGTTACTTTCTCTCCACGAATCTACCAGATTGTATTTGGAAAGAAGTTGAGAAAAAGGTAATCTAGAGGTTATTTTGGATGGTGTAAAAGGTGATTTATCTAGAAATGGGAGGAGGACTTGGTTCGAATCCCCACACATTATCACTGTTCCTATTTTGTGTGTATTAATCACTTGTAATATATGTGAGAGGAATGGTGTAGGTTGTTTGTTAGGAGCGTAGTAGGAAATCACCGTGATTGCTGTATCCATTATATAACCCATGAGTATCAGGTATCTACCTTCTGGGTCTTTAATTTCTGATGATAAGGTGAATGGTGTGGATCGGTGAAATGCAATTAGAGTTCCCCTTTGCTTGGTACAGGCAGAAGCCGTGTAAATTTGTTGATAAAAAGGAGAAATATATTTTGGAGTAGAATCTTTGGTGAAGTGTGTTTCTTGGAGGCATACTATGTGAGCCTTCTTGTTATGAAAAGTACGGAAGGCTTTGGTCTTTTTTGAGGGACATTTATTCCCTGAACATTCAGGGAAAGTATATTCAGTGGTGCCATGGCAATAGATCAAATAGTTTTGACTTACTTTTTGTTATGCAGAGCTGACTGCGCAGATCAACCTGTGTGGACTGAAGAGATGAATAGATAGAAAAGAAACCAGTGAATTCTGGAGTAAAGAGTAAACAAAAAACATATGAGATTAGATGATACATTGTATAAATTATTTTTTGCAAGTAATCACAATTTACCCGTGAAAGAGAATAAATATCTCTCTCAGGGGAATAAGTGCCTTCGTCACACTCCCACATAATATGGTTGGGAGAATGAGCAGGGCTAATGGGGGTACACGGATCTTCCGCTTACAGGAGAGAAGTGCTATGTCAAAAGACATCAAAATGATGTTTCATTAATTGGAGTGCAGAATATAGTTTTTGTTGAAATTATTTATTCCAGGGTGGTTGTATATGGTTAGTCTTGCCCTAGGCTAAATAATTCAGTTAGAAAGGTACTGTTAATAACTTTGGTATTGATGAAGATAGTTTGAATTATTTTGGGATTTTAACCCTTTTAGAGTAAACAATTACATATTTTATTCATATGCAACTGTTTAGATATGTTAACTCATAAAATTGAGGTTATATTGCTTCAGATTAGAATAAACAAAAACATAATTCTAGGAACTAGTTAGGTAATAATATATTTGTTTTAAGAAAAGAAAGAAAAAGCTTCCATTACTTCTGGATTATTGAACATATTTGTCCTAAAAAGTAATAAATCTATTGTTATTACCTGATAATATATAACTGAACAAGAATTTCCTTATTTCACTTATATATTCTAAGGCTATATGAATCAGAAGTAATAAGAAATATAACTGGAATGTAACATGATCCCACACAGTGTGTGACTATCAGAATGCAGTTACATTCAGTTATAAATATAGGTTTTTTATAGAGAACCATCTCTTAGTATAATAAATGAAGAGATATCAGGAATTAGGATGTCAGTCCATTGAATCTTCTTGGTCCATGGATGATGTGGCATAACGGCCTCTTTTGTGAGAATGATGATTCCCATTTTGTTCTGAAATTTTCTGGGTGCTGCCTGAAGGTGAAGATGATGCCATTCTTCTGCATGTGGGTTCTGTCAGATTTAATTTTAAAAGGGTTTGTTGTAGTTCATCTGCTGATCTGCTTCTGTAAATTGTACCTTGGTAGTTAAATCTGACTGAAAAGGGGAAACCCCATTGATACATAATGTTGTGGCGTTGCAGTTCCATTAGTTGGGGTTTCATGGATCGTCTTTTAGTAATAGTAAGTTGGGATAGGTCAGCAAAAATTTGATAATTGTGTCCTTGAAAATTAAGTTCCTTTTTTTCTCTTGCAGCAATTAGTATTTGTTCTTTCGTTCTGTAATAATGAAATTTTGTGATTATATCACGTGGGGGTCCATCTTTCTTTTTGGCTGTGAGGGCTCTGTGTACTCTGTCCAGTTCTAAACGTTCAATAGGGATATCTGGCTTTAGTTCTTGTAATAGAGCAGTAATAGTAGATTGCAGGTCTGTCACAGTTTCAGGTATTCCCCTTATGCGCAAGTTTGAACGTCTGGCTCTATTTTCGTAATCTTCGAGCTTAGTTTGAAGTATTAAATTCTCTTTTTTTAATTGTTCCAATTCTGTTATATTTTCTTGGGTTGTAATTTCAATTTCATCCATTTTTATTTCTAGGGCTGCGGTGCGGTTTCCCAGCTCTCTTATTTCTTTGGTTAGGCTTTTTGTTATTTGGTCTGAGGTTTGTTTTAAAGCCTTATGAAGCATCTTTTCAAATTGTAATAATATTACTGGGGATGCTGAGGAGGCTTGTGGAGAAGTTTGTGAGAGGATTTGTTCTGTATCTGACTCAAATGGAGAGTCTTGCTGTGACATTTTCTGTCTGTGAGAGCGCCCTGATGCTGTATCTTGTGAGGTGACTGGAGCTGCTTCAGCTGCAGTGAGTGCCTGTGAGCTCTTTGTGAGGTGATTTTTATTTCTGCCACGGTTTCCTCCCAGTACCATATTTCCTGCCCAAACTTTCACAGTTTGTTCCCTGGGGCAAAAAGGTTCAAATGGATACCTTTTGAGCCTGCAGGCTCCGCTTTGTCCTTCTCTTCTCTCCTCAGCGGTGTGGAGCTCTAACAATGCATGTCTGCTCCGCTAGGCTCCGCCTCCTGCCACCATGCAGAGGGTTTTTCAACCAAGTTGAGATATACAGTGGGGACAGAAAGTATTCAGACCCCCTTAAATATTTCACTCTTTGTTATATTGCAGCCATTTGCTAAAATCATTTAAGTTCATTTTTTCCTCATTAATGTACACACAGCACCCCATATTGACAGAAAAACACAGAATTGTTGACATTTTTGCAGATTTATTAAAAAAGAAAAACTGAAATATCACATGGTCCTAAGTATTCAGACCTTTTACTGTGACACTCATATATTTAACTCAGGTGCTGTCCATTTCTTCTGATCATCATTGAGATGGTTCTACACCTTCATTTGAGTCCAGCTGTGTTTGATTATACTGATTGGACTTGATTAGGAAAGCCACACACCTGTCTATATACGACCTTACAGCTCACAGTGCATGTCAGAGCAAATGAGAATCATGAGGTCAAAGGAACTGCCTGAAGAGCTCAGAGACAGAATTGTGGCAAGGCACAGATCTGACCAAGGTTACAAAAAAAATTCTGCTGCACTTAAGGTTCCTAAGAGCACAGTGGCCTCCATAATCCTTAAATGGAGGACGTTTGGGATGACCAGAACCCTTCCTAGAGCTGGCCGTCCGGCCAAACTGAGCTATCGGAGGAGAAGAGCCTTGGTGAGAGAGGTAAAGAAGAACCCAAAGATCACTGTGGCTAAGCTCCAGAGATGCAGTCCGGAGATAGGAGAAAGTTGTAGAAAGTCAACCATCACTGCAGCCCTCCACCAGTCGGGGCTTTATGGCAGAGTGGAAGAGTGGAACTCACACTTCTCCAGTTTACAAAAGAGATTGTTCTCTCTTAATTTCTGAAGCACACGACAGACATCTTTGTGGTGGCTCTCCGGAGACTTGGAAAATATGAGGATATCATTGAGATAAACCACCACACATAACTGCAACAACTCTCAGGGAACATCATTAATAAATTCCTGGAAAACCGCCGGGGCATTACAAAGGCCAAAAGGCATTACGAGGTACTCATAATGGCCTATTCTGGTATTAAACACAGTTTTCCACTCGTGGCCCTCCTTAATCTGCACAAGATTGTATGCCCCTCTCAAATCAAGCTTTGTGAAAAACATTGCTCCCTTGAGGCAGTCAAATAACTCTGTAATCAATGGAATCGGGTAGGCATTCTTAATCGTGAAACAATTGAGACCCCTAAAATCAATATAAGGTTCTCAGTTCACGTTCTTCTTCTTCACAAAGAAGAAACCAGCACCATCAGGAGACGAGGATTGAATCATAAGGCTCGGATGAAACCTCGAGAAAGTGCATCTGCAACATACTCCTCCATGGCCTTATCCTCCAAAAACGACAAAGGGTAAACCCGGCCACGAGGGGGTATGGCACCAGGTTGAAGGTCAATTGCACAATCATAAGGCCGGTTTGGAGGCAAACTACCAGCTTAAGCTTTGTCAAAGTCATCGCTAAAATTGCGGTACTCCTCCGGCAGGGAGGAGAGTGAAGAGGTGCAGAGGACCTTGGCTACCTTCTGGAAGCATGTCTCACTTCATTGTGGTGACCAGGAGAGAACCTCAGCATGGAGCCAATCAAAAGAGGGGTTGTGCCTCTGGAACCAAGGATAACCAATAACCAGAGGAAACCTAGGTGAGGAAATAACTTGGAATTGGATTATCTCATCTTATCGGCCATGGACAACTGAACCGTCTCATGAGTCACATGGGCAGGCTGTAGAGGTCTCCTGTCAAGTGAAGTGTCACGCAGCTGCAGCGGAATCAAGTGTTGCCATACAAAGGCAGCATCAATGAACAGGCCTGCAGCCCCAGACTCGATTAGAGCCTATATCTCGATGGACGACTCAGCCCAAGAAAGGGTGACCAAAACCAGGGGCTTATCCTTCTGGAAAACTGGGGACGAAACAACGCCACCTAAGGTCTGTCCATGACAGGACCTCAAGGTTCGGGCGTTCAATGGATGGGTAGGACAAGACTTCAAAAAGTGACCAGCCTGGACACAATAAAGGCACAATTTCACCCTCCTAATGGTTCTCTCATCCGCAGAGAGACGCATGAAGCCCAAGTGCATGGGTTCAGCTTCACTGACCGACTCGGTAGCAGGAGGCATGGGAGGTGAGGGAGGCACGAGTGTGACTGCAAAGCTCGGAGGCAAACGTACAGGAGGCTTCCGCAAGCGATCCTTAAAAGAGAGTCTTTATCTGAGTCTGGTGTCAATGAGGATGGCAAACGTGATCAACTTCTCCAGCTCAGTGGGTATATCTCAGGCTGCTATCTCATCCTTGATGAAATCCGAGAGACCATGAGAAAAGGCAGCCATGAGGGCCTCATTGTTCCAAGCAACCTCTGCTGCCAGAGTACAGAATTCAAAGGCGTAGTCGGCAGCAGTTCTCGTACTCTGCTTGATGGACATGAGGCACTTGGCAGCAGAAGTGGAGCGTGCGGGAATGTCAAATACCCTTTTAAAGGAGGCCACAGACTCGGGGTAACTCAAGGCAACAGGTCTTTGCATCTCCCATAGAGGGTTTGCCAAGGCCAAGGCTCTCTCAGAAAGCAAAGATATCACAAAACCTACTTTGCTTCTGTCCGTGGGAAACGGCTGCGGCAATCAAACTATAATATAATACAGTACTCTGCGCTGCCTAAAATATTAGCAGCTAACACAACAAATAGAAATTTTGCTCAAATCCAAAAAAGTGCATAAGTGTAGCGCTAAAGTGCTAAACTGAGTTAACACAGCTCTAACATGAACATGAATAAATAAATAAATCAATGAACAAACCACAGTGGACTTATATACATAAATGTAGATAACATGTGTAACATAAAGCATATATGTGAAGAAAATCCAAAGAAAGTGCAAAGTAAGTAATAAAGTCCATAGGAATCTCAAAGATCCACAATGTGCAGTGAATAATTACAGTCCATATTGAAATAGGATGGTCTCGGTCACCACACACAAAGCCAAAGATGGTAGATGGAGGATGGAGGATAGGAACACCAATGTGATGAAGCCACCACCAGAATAGATGCAGGCTTACCAGAACGTTTGAACTCAAAAGAACATACGTTCTATGAGTCAAACAGGCTTATATTGTCAGCCGACAATAGGGGTGAAACCTTGGGGATCCTCAGTGATTGGAGCCTGGAGTTTCTTAGACCTTCATAGGAAAATTGTCTCCATACAGGTGGTTACACGTCAGGAGATGATGGCCCATGGGAAATGGAAAAAATGGCCACATAGCATAATTCCGTAAACAACAGAAATTTATTAAAAAGTAGAACACTTACATTTGAGAAGTGGTTTAAAAGCGCTTTGTATAAAATAATGGCAGCAGGGAGGATTTCTGCCCCCAGAAATGGATCCACGCCTGCCCGCCCTACGGCACCAGATGGAAACAAAAACATCCCCACGTGTTGGCCCCAGTCTGACATAAACAGTGGAGGCGCATGTGCATGATGTAGACGAGCAGGAGGACATTCCCCGCCCCCACCTTTACAGATGACAGAGAGAGGAGGTGCTGCTGCTTCTTCGCCATCTTGAACCATGACAAAAAAACAGGGAGGCAACCCTACCCATCACCCCACCCCTCCACACATGGGCCGGTTGAGGAGCTGGTTAAACAAAAGAGAGTGAGCCGGGATAACGATGGTACTAAACATATCTATATTAATAAGAGTATAAACAGTCGGTTGTTCAACCTAAAGTATAAGATCTCTAGTAGGTAAATATTGTCATGACACGTTACTGAGGAAATGGGTGTCTTCCACCCCAGATAAAAAGGTATGACCCGACATAGCCACAGCAACACAATCTCCTTCCCTATATATATATGTATACAAAAGGAGAAATAAGCAGTGGGACTTTAGATGAGATTTGTTGCTGCAAATAATGAGTATATATACATATAGTTAAAACTTTTATTCATCAAACGCATATTCTGTGGTCTGGAATTGCATGATACAGTTCACAACATACAGTAGATATAAAACACAACCATAAAAAGCCCTTCCTTCTCTGAGCTGGCCGCTCAGCTGTCAGCTAATTGCCTGCTCCTATCTCTCCACAGTTACTCAGCTGTTGGTGATATCCTGCTCGTGAGTCCTGCCTACTTAAGCGTCCAGCCCAGAGGATCTCTGCCTTTGCCTTAGTCAACATCACAGAGACGCTCTCCTGCATTCCTGTTAAAAGACTTGCTTGGTTGACATCCCTTCTGGCTCCAGATCCTGCTTGCTGTTTTACTATGCTCATCTCTGGCTCCCTGACATTTGGCTTTTCTGACTATCCGTCCCGGTTCCTGGACTCTGGCTATGTTTTGAATAGGTTTGTTCTATTTACTTTTATTATTAAACAAGTTTGATTTAACTGTACTTCTGTCTCGGTCTGATTTCATGGTTTCTGACACATCTTAATAGAAAAATATCAGAAGGACTTTCAGATATAATGCAATGTTCATACATGTAGATATACACAGAAATATGTAATTAATAAATATAAAGATTGAAGAGCTGAACTGTCTTGGCATCCTAAGGGTCAGAACATGATGCATTTCGTGAAGCATGTTCACTCATCCGGAGTATGGATTAAAAAATATTGTACTGTGAATACAGAAAAATGGGTATGTAGATTACTTGAAAAGATACATGAAATATGCCCTTCCCAGGGAAGGAAGATATTTTCAAACATAGGGATCTTGTACTCACAGATAAGCTCAAATGTAATGCCGACCACTGTGTAGAGGGGGCACCACCCCAAAATGCTGCCAGGTCCGGAGCTGAGGCAGGATATACCCAACCACATCAAGGGAATCACTGGGATACTGGCCGGGTGAGCAGCCAACAATTCGGGGAGGTGGTGATGTTTGTGCAGGAAGCAGCATGGTTCAGAAAAAGAGTCAATGTGAACGTGAATGAGAGTGAATGAATATATGTAATATGAAGAGTAAAAAAAATTCTGTTAAAATGAAATAAAATATTATTGAAAGCTATGTCAGGTCATACCTTTTCATTGAGCTTTTTCAATGAATCCATTTTTACATCTGACTTTTCTAATTAAAGAAGTTGTAAACCTTCGTGTTTTTTCACCTTAATGCATCCTATGCATTAAGGTGAAAAAACACCAGGCAGTGACCGGCCCCCCAACCCCTCCGTTTTACTTACCTGAGCCCTGGAACTTGACTCGACGGGGACGCGCTGTCTCTCTGCCCAGGGTTCTCGGCTCTTGATTGGATAGATTTATAGCAGCACAGCCATTGGCTCCTGCTGCTGTCAATCAAATTCAATGACGCGGGTGTCGGGGGGTGGGGCTGAGTCATGCATTTGGCGGCTATGGACGCCGAATGCTGGAGTTGGGAGTGCGCCCGCAAGTTAACCCCCTCAGGAGAGCGTTTCAGGAGAGTATGATATGTTTGTTATTTTAAAAGAAAAAAAAAAACCCCTTACAATCACTTTAATACTACTGTTGCACCCCACAGTGTGAACAACTAAAAAGGTCACTAGGACCCCCTTTCAGTTATAGTGCCCTGAGGGTTTAAAGGGAGAACACAACTCTCCTGCTGCTCAGAAAGTATTGATTGTTAATAAGAGGCACAATGCTGCATCATGGGGCACATTTCACCATCCCCTGTCACTCGCCATTATAATGCACTTTCACAATAGGCAAGTTAAGGGAAAATCTTTTATACTGCATTATTGTATCATTTAATTATATTCCTGTTTATTGAGTATGTATCTTGTTACATTTATGTTTTTTTTAAATATTTTAATGGTGGTAATGATTATTACTGCAGCAGAGCATCCACAATATTCTCTAAACAGAAATTTGTATAGAGTAACAGTGCACTAATTGAGAAGTTGAATAACATGAGTCTTTGGATGGTATCCAAATAACTGTGGGACTTCAATACCCTTAAGTTACATGTATAAAGACCTACAATTCAGACACAAAGCCAAACAAAGTGAAAATCTATATTTCAATACATTAACAGAGCCATGGAAGAGCAACCATGCAAAAATGAAAGCTACGTTAAAGTTATATTAACAAAAAAACAGAAACAATAGCCAGTGAAAATATTTGCTCACTAAAAAATACACTTTATATTTCCTTTATTATACAGTCCACTATATGTGGTAATTTTTCTTATTATTAATAGTCTGTTGTTTTGTTTTGTTTGTTGTTGTTTTGTTCTAAATCATGCAATAGTCACCATTTCAGAACATCTGAGGGATAATGATTTTAATTACCATTGTGTGTCATCTCATTCAACCTGTTATATCAGGATCAGAGATTGTTTCCACTCCCGATATTCATTTTTGGGAATTGATTTCTTAATGATTTTGTGATGAAACATTTGATAAGTACAAATTGAATTTCAGTCTATTGGTTGGTTTGAACAGTTATGTACTATAAAAAGAAATCAAGCCAATCATTAAAGTCGTACATTATTTTTAACATGTTAATGTTATTTTAGGAGTGATTTTCAATCTTTTCGAATCTGCTATTGTCATTATAATACCTGTCATAATTTGCCAACATCATAATAATAATAAATGATTTTGACTTACGGGGGAGCCTTACGGGGGAGCCATATGTGTGTGTGTGTGTGTGTTTGTATTTTGAATGTGAGACTTATGTTGCTCACCACAAAACAAAATCCTCATTTATCTTAGATACTTAGTATACAGTACATCATACTGATTAAGAACATTGTTTGCATCAGTTGTAATAGGTTAAGAATGCATGGTTTTTGTTTCCTTTACCATCATCCCTGAATTACTATAGTAATAAATGTCAGGTGGTCATCAATGCTGAGCTTGATGTTGGAGATGGGGCTCCTTGACTGTACATAATTCCAAATCACAGCTGTTTTCTTTTCATATGTAATGCTTAAAATAAGTGTTTACTTTTTTTTTCTTTGTGCTTGAGTCTATTTTTCACACACTTAAACCTACACATAAAATGAATCAAACAAACTACAAAAGGGCACAGTAGAGCATTAGCTTACAGTCCCAATAAAAACATAGATGGAGAAATGGGAGCTCATATTAGGAGAGAGTCCAGAGTGTATAGACCACCGGTCACTGAAGCTCCTCATAATAATCCAGGCTGATCGACGCTTGTGTAGAAACAATAGAACAAGAGTGCAGGATCCAGTTAAAATAAGGTATTGTTTATTACAAAAATTGAAATAGCACAGTTACAATGAAATAGCTTGTATTTAGCGTGGATAGGCAGAGAACAGCTCAGGTACATGGATATATTACACTAAATTAAATAAACATAGGCTGGCCATAAATTATATGATTTTCTTTCTTTACACCCAAGAAAATCGCTCAATTTCCCCATCAGTACAGTCAGTGTTGATGGGGGAATGCCTCCCGCAGCACCTTTGTATTCTGCCAGCCAGGGTGTGAGGAGCTTGGATGCAATCAGCCTGCCCATACATGACCTGAATCTGGGCCAGTCCCTGCTGAACCGAGATTTGAACCATCTATGGCCAGCTTTAGATGGGAAATAGAGACTACGAAACAAAGCAGTTGTTCACATGGGTTAAAAAAAAAAGAAAGGGGAAGATACATATTATACCAGTCCTTACGGATTTAAATCCAAAGCCCAATTTTAACATAGGGCACATGAAAAAATACAAATTGAATCCCCCTTCTATCAGTAAGAAAATTACCCCATCAACACAAACTTTTGAATCACCAGACAAACAACAGTTACAGAAACATAGTGTACAGTACATAGTTTGGATACAGACCATAATGTAGACACTCTTTCCACAGTAAGAGAGGAGAGTGATAAGGACAGTCAGGGCCGGCGCAACCATAAGGCAGCCCAGGCAGCAGCCTGAGGGCACCAGGATGGGGGGCGGTAAATGCCATACCTCCTGGATTAATCGGGACCTTGCTTGCCAGTGAATGCAGGCTAAATCCCCCTGCAGCAGTGATTTGCTCGGGAGGGGCACGCTAATATCAGTGCACCCGCCCTGCAGTTTGTGTGGGGTGTTTGCTGTCTCATGCGATCTCAGCTCTCTATGGCAGCTGGCATCACTCCTTGCCAGCTGCCTTTCTTACTAGCAATAGATACAGTGCAACGCAGATGAACCCGCCCTCTCCTTCTCTCCCCTCCGCTCAGAAGTCTTCTGTGTACACAGACAGAAGGATGAGCTGGGGAGGAGGAGAGACGCTGCTGTGCATGTGCCTCTCATCTGAGGTCTGCGATTATTACACGCTATAGATAGCATATACAGTAGATCTAGATAGCATATACAGTATCTCACAAAAGTGAGTACACCCCTCACATTTTTGTAAATATTTTAGTCTATCTTTTCATGTGACAACACCGAAGAAATTACACTTTGCTACTATGTAAAGTAGTGAGTGTACAGCCTGTATAACAGTGTAAATTTGCTGTCCCCTCAAAATAACTCAACACACAGCCATTAATGTCTAAACTGCTGGCAACAAAAGTGAGTACACCCCTAAGTGAACAAATTGGGCCCAATTAGCCATTTTCCCTCACCGGTGTCTTGTGACTCGTTAGTGTAACAAGGTCTCAGGTGTGAATGGGGAGCAGGTGTGTTAAATTTGATGTTATTGCTCTCACTCTCTAATACTGGTCACTGGAAGTTCAACATGGCACCTCAAGGCAAAGAACTCTCTGAGAATCTGAAAAAAAGAATAGTTGCTCTACATAAAGATGGCCTAGGCTATAAGAAGATTGTCAAGACCCTGAAACTGAGCTGCAGCACGGTGGCCAAGACCATACAGCGGTTTAACAAGACAGGTTCCACTCAGAACAGGCCTCGCCATGGTCGACCAAAGAAGTTGAGTGCACGTGCTCAGCGTCATATACATAGGTTGTCCTTGGGAAATAGACGTATGAGTGCTGCCAGTATTGCTACAGAGGTTGAAGGGTTGGGCCTGTCAGTGCTCAGACCATATGCTGCACACTGCATCAAATTGGTCTGCATGGCTGTCGTCCCAGAAGGAAGCATCTTCTAAATGTAGCGCTGGTAGATTTTTCAATCTACTGCTTATAGGTAAATTTAGTGGGTCAAATGTTTTGTACATAGTTCATATTTAGTTTATTGTCAGATTTGGCCTCTGTTCCAGTTTGGCTGTGTTGCTTGTAGTTTCACACTGTGCCTGTGGGTGTCGTTGTCACCATGGGTCAGTGTTGGAAAGGCAACATGCTAAAGTGAATGA
This sequence comes from Aquarana catesbeiana, assembly GCF_042186555.1. Classification (NCBI taxonomy): domain Eukaryota; kingdom Metazoa; phylum Chordata; class Amphibia; order Anura; family Ranidae; genus Aquarana; species Aquarana catesbeiana. The sequence goes on from NC_133328.1 coordinate 238,920,343, forward strand.
GTGCTCTTCTGTCCCGGAGATGACTTGGGCGGAGGTGGTCCTCCGAGTTGCATTCTGGGAGAGGGTATTTATGGGACAGACGCCATGTTTCACAGAGCTTTTTGCCTCGTGGCCCTTCTGGCCTAGAGGTATGTGTCAGTGAGTGCTATCTCGTAGCCCTCCAGCCTGGAGGGTTGCAGAGTTGCAGCCGTGCAGGTGGACCCAGAAGCCTGTCTGGGACCTGCTATCATTGGGATGGTCCTGTGCTGTCTGTCCTGCGGGTAGAAGCCGGACAACCGGGAAGATCCAGGGGAGGACCCATCTTGGAGGAGACCATGCAAGGCTGGTCTTAAGAAGGGCCTGGTGACTCGGTTGGAGGACATATCCTAAACTACCCTGCCGCACAAGTACTGCTGGGTCGGCTTAAAGGTTCTGGTACTGTGTTTGCTGTTTATCGAAAACCACTACATCCTGTGGCAGAGGATCGTACGGGTTTTATTTCACTCTAGTCTGTGGCAGAGACTTTTTGTTCGTGCTGCGTACCGGCTGCTAGGTTAGTGAGAGAGACCTATGCGGGCGGGCAAAGATTTAACTCTGAAAGGAAAATATATTCATCCCTAAAATTCCAATTGTTCAGTACTACAACAAGAACAGGTATTTGAACTTCCCTGCAACTCTTCTTCTACCTCTTTCCTGCTACTTCTTCTAGTTATATCCCATTAAAGCATTGTAAAAAATATTCAAGTGACTGGTGCCTACATTGTCTAATAGTAAGCTCAACGGGACCCTAAACCCAGTGTTGGTGAAATCACAGGTAAAAAAGGTAACGGAAACAGCCCGCAACAAATCAGCAGCTCCACCAAGAGTTAGTGCTACATGTGGGGGCATTGTTTAGGATTGTTTGCCGTTACCCTGCGCAGCCCTGAAAAGAATTTCACCGGGAGTTTATGTTGGAGGAGGTTTCTGGACTTTGTCACTTTTTCCAGGAAGAGAAGGGGTTAAATTGCAGGACTTTATTTCTGACTGCGTAGGCTGCGGGTGAGAAGTAAAAGCCCGGGAGCTACGTGATCAGAGGAACGAGTGGGAGGAGCCTAACCTACTTGTTGCCGCGTGGGACGCGGGTTATGTGTGTCTTGGTGCCAAAGGAGAAGAGAAGCCTCGTGATCATATTGAGAGGATCGGAGTGCAGTAATGTCTTCTTTTCCATTGGTATTGTCGGCTATGAGATCCAAGATGTTCCCTACGAGTACCGCTGCGGGTGCTATGCTGACCAGAACCCTGCTAACAGATACCAGCATTTGTTTGAAGCCGCAGGTGCGGTTCGTACTATACACAGTTGGAGATATCGATGGGCTGGGCATGCTTTGCCAAAAGTGTGAAGGACTGGCCATACATCTCCATCCATTTGTTTGATGTTTGTAGTGCGGAGAATATTTGTTCACAGTGGAACAACCTACAATGTCGCCCCGTGCTTTTCATGTGGATTGGGCTACATGTATCGCCACAGTGGAAGCTGCTACCATTGCTGTTGGAGAGCAACAGGCCGTGACCTCGTCTGCTACCGAGAGTGTATCAGAGGGAGATGTCGCTATTACCGCTTCATCAGCGGACATCACCTTCATTTCTACTTCTACCACACCTATCCCTGTTGCACCTGTCCAGAGGAAGGTGGGATATGTGAAGGCTTCCCGCGGCCGTGGTTTGAGGCCTACCCCAGAGACTACCCGAACCGGAGCCGGAAGAATATATGGATCCGGAAAAGTCCACGTCAGGAATGGGTGAGGGATCAAAGGGGAACATATCTGGGACTCTTTGTAAATATTTGCCAGCAGAAGAGTTGAGAGACTCGGAGATAGATTCTATGTCAGATCTCTCCGGTGATGATGATTTGTTTGAGACAATGTCACAGGAACTATTGTGGGCCCAGGGTGAAGATGTTGCTTCTTCCCTAACTTTCTCAGAATGGACAGCCCTGAATTCTGGGAAGACATCACCTTGTGTGGAGTCGCACAGTGCTACCAAAGAGACATTGTCTAAAGTTGCTAGTTTGCTTAAGTTTGAGCTGACACCCATCGGATCTATGGTGCGTAAATCACTGAATTCTTATGTGTCTCCTGGTTTGGGGAAAAATAGAACTTTGCCTAGACTTGCCCGTTTACAGAGAGTACTCACCAAACGAATTGCTACGGAATATGGTCTGGAATTTCCCTATGTTACTCAGGAAATTATGCAGGAAATTGAGGCCAACCGGGAACAATGGTACCGTGAAGCTGTTTGGGACTATTTGTCAGTACCAAAACCTTTCCGGAAAGCTGGATATTCTGTTGCCATGGATGAACGCTTCAATGGATGTTTGCTGCATTGGAACTATGGTCGGCACATCTATGCTGACAAGGTGATCATTTTCAGACCTGGAAAAGATGACATTGTGTACTTTATCACTACCGTGGATAAACTAGGGAAGAAACTGACATTACCAGATCCCCGGTTTTATTGGTGACTATGCAAAGGAAATGTTGTCTTCTACTCTTTTAAAAAGAAAAGAGAACTTTGGGGTATATAGCTAGATAGTGTCAGTGTTTAGAGATCTCCGTGGTCAAGAGGTTTTGTTCATTTCAGCGCTTTTATATCCAAAGACTTCTGTGATAACCAAAGTTTCTTTTACTGAAAAATATATAATATGCCCCGAGATAGGGATGGACTTTTCAAGTTACTTCAGTTTATTAGAGGAAAATATGTGGGAAGAGAGTGTCATTCTTTTGTGGAATGAGGCTTTGCTCCTGAAATGTTAGTGATGCTACTGTACATATTTTGTGTGTGTCTAACTTTGTTTCTTTCAGGAACAACTAGATCCCCTATCAAGCTGTTAGGCTTTTCAGCTAGATAGATAGTGGGGTTTTGTGACATGTCTAATGTGATTTATTTTGCTGATGTGAATATGTCATTGTCTAAATGTTAAAACTGTGACATTTCTATACTGTCTTTTCTTCTTTCTCATCCAAGTTCAAATACCTACTCTCAGGTTTGTGAGTTATATTTTGGCAGACATTGAGGACAACGTCTATTATAATGGGGGGAGTATGTAGCGCTGGTAGATTTTTCAATCTACCGCTTATAGGTAAATTTAGTGGGTCAAATGTTTAGTACATGGTTCAGATAGAGTTTATTGTCAGATTTGGCCTCTGTTCCAGTTTGGCTGTGTTGCGTGTAGTTTCACACTGTGCCTGTGGGTGTCGTTGTCACCATGGGTCGGTGTTGGAAAGGCAACATGCTAAAGTGAATGAGTGCTCTTCTGTCCCAGAGATGACTCGGGCGGAGGTGGTCCTCCGAGTTGCATTCTGGGAGAGGGTATTTATGGGACAGACGCCATGTTTCACAGAGCTTTTTGCCTCGTGGCCCTCCTGGCCTAGAGGTATGTGTCAGTGAGTGCTATCTTGTAGCCCTCTGGCCTGGAGGGTTGCGGAGCTGCAGCCGTGCACGTGGACCCAGAAGCCTGTCTGAGACCTGCTATCATTGGGATGGTCCAGTGCTGTCTGTCCTGCGGGTAGAAGCCGGACAATCGGGAAGATCCAGGGGAGGACCCATCTTGGAGGAGACCATGCAAGGCTGGTCTTAAGAAGGGCCTGGTGACTCGGTTGGAGGACGTATCCTAAACTACCCTACCGCACAAGTACTGCCGGGTCGGCTTAAAGGTTCTGGTACTGTGTGTGCTGTTCATTGAAAACCACTACATCCTGTGGCAGAGGATCGTATGGGTTTTATTTCACTCAAGTCTGTGGCAGAGACTTTTTGTTCGTGCTGCGTACCGGCTGCTATGTTAGTGAGAGAAACCTATCCGGGTGGGCAAAGATTTAACTCTGAAAGGAAAATATATTCATCCCTAAAATTCCAATTGTTCAGTGCTACACCAAGAAAAGGTATTTGAACTTCCCTGCAACTCTTCTTCTACCTCTTTCCTGCTACTTCTTCCAGTTATATCCCATTAAAGCATTGGAAAAAATATTCAAGTGACTGGTGCCTACATTGTCTAATAGTTACTCAATGGGACCCTAGACCCGGTATTGGTGAAATCACAGGTAAAAAAGGTAACGGAAACAGCCCGCAAGAAATCAGCAGCTCCACCATGAGTTAGTGCTACATAAAGATGATGCACAAGAAAGCCGCAAACAGTTTGCTGGAGACAAGCAGACTAAGGACATGGATTACTGGAACAATGTCCTGTGGTCTGATGAAACCAAGATAAACTTATTTGGTTCAGATGGTGTCAAGCGTGTGTGGCAGCAACCAGGTGAGAAGTACAAGGACAAGTGTGTCTTGCCTGCAGTCAAGCATGTTGGTGGGAGTGTCATGGTCTGGGGCTGCCTAAGTGCTGCTGGCACTGCGGTGCTACAGTTCATTGAGCGAACCATGAATGCCAACTCAGTGGCAACTTGTGAAGCTCTGGTGAACTCCATGCCCAAGAGGGTTAAGAGGGGGCAGTGCTGGAAAATAATGGTGGCCACACAAAATATTGACACTTTGGGCCCAATTTGGACATTTTCACTTAACCACTTAACAACCGGCCCATAGCCGAATGACGGCTACAGGGCAGTTCCTTAACTCTGGGAGGGCGTACAGTGACGTCCTCCCAGAATTCTGCTTTTGCGCGCCCCCTGGGGCGCGTACCCAAGAACATCCGTGACCGCCGGGTACAGAGGACCCGGCGCATCATGGATCACGGTAAATGGCCATGGATCACATGTAAACAAACTGGCGTCATGTCATGACGCCGGTTCCTCTCTCCCCTCTGTGTACCGATCGGTACACAGAGGGGGAGGGATCAGATGGCTGGTTGTGTAGTGCCCACAGCGCTGCTCTGTGACATGTGCAGTCACATCCATGGATCCATCCATCCATGCTCAGCCATCCCTTCATGCTCAGCAATACCCTGCACTACTCTGCAATACTCTGCAATTCCCTGTGCAATACTCTGCAATAGCCTGCAATACTCTGTGCAATACACAGTGCAATACTCTGTGCAATACCCTGCAATACCCCGCAATACCCTGCAATACCCCGCAATACCCAGCAATACCCTGCAATACCCTGCAATACCCGGCAATACTCTGCAATACCCAGCAACACTCTGCAATACCCTGCAATACTCAGCAATACTCTGCAATACCCTGCAATACTCTGCAATATCCCGCAATACCCAGCAATACTCTGCATTACCCCGCAATACCCTGCAATACTCTGCAATACCCAGCAATACCCTGCAATACCCTGCAATGCCCAGCATAACCTTGCAATACTCTGCAATATCCCGCAATAACCAGCAATACTCTGCAATAACCCGCAACACCCCGCAATACCCAGCAATACCCCGTAATACCCTGCAACACCCCGCCATACCCAGCCATACCCAGCCATGCTCAGTCATACTCTGCCATGCTCAGCCATACTCTGCCATGCTCTGCCATGCTCAGCCATACTCGGCTGAACTCGGCCTTTGTATGTGGCCAGGCTGTGGAAGTCGCATGTGGTATCGCCGTACTCAGGAGGAGTAGGAGAATCTATTTTGGGGTGTCATTTTTGGTATGTACATGCTATGTGTTAGAAATATTGTATAAATGGACAACTTTGTGTTTAAAAAAATGCATTTTAACCACTTCCCTCCCGCCGTCATACAACATTCTTGACGGGGATATCTGAATGATGCCTGCAGCTACAGGCATCATTCAGATATCAGCTTTTTTAGCCAGCGATTCCCTACACCATAAGAATGATCATAGCGGCTGTTCCACTGTTTGACCATTCTTACGGGAGGCGAGAGGGGACATCCCCCCCCTCCCGCCACCCTCCGGTGCTTCTACCGACTCACCGCTACGATCGAAGCCAGGATTGTTTTTTTTTTTTTTTATTACTTCAGGCTTCCCAGCCTAGAGGTGAGATGTGGAGTCTTATTGACCCCATATCTCATTTTAAAGAGCACCTGTCATGCCATATTCCTATTACAAGGGATGTTTACATCCCTTGTAATAGGAATAAAAGTGATCAAAAAATACATTTTTGGGAAAAAAGTGTCAAACTAAAATAAATAAAGTAAAATGAACAATAAAAATAAATACATTTTAAAGTGCCCCTATCCCCGTGTGCTCTCATGCAGAAGCGAACGCATACATAAGTCCCGCCCACATATAAAAACGGTGTTCAAACCACACATGTGAGGTATCGCTGCGATCAGTAGAGCGAGAGCAATAATTTTGGCCCTAGACCTCCTCTGTAACTCAAGACATGTAACCAGTAAAAAATTTTAAAACGTTGCCTATGGGGATTTTTAAGTAGCGAAGTTTGGCGCCATTTCATGAGCATGTGCAATTTTGAAGTGTGACATGTTAATTATCTATTTACTCGGCATAACTGCATCTTTCTCATTATGCAAAAACATTGGGCTAACTTTACTGTTTTTTTGTTTTTTTTAAGGCACAAAACGTTCGAAAAACTGCTGCGCAAATACAGTGCGAGATAAAAAGTTGCAATGACCGCCATTGTATTCTCTAGGGTCTTTGCTAAAAAAAAAACATATATAATGTTTTGGGGTTCTATGTAATTTTCTAGCAAATAAATGATGATTTTTACATGTAGGAGAGAAATGTCAGAATTGGCCTGGGTGCTCCAGAACGCCTGAAGGTGCTCCGTACATGTTGGGCCTCTGTATGTGGCCACGCTGTGTAGAAGTCTCACGCATGTGGTATCACCATACTCGGGAGTAATAGCAGAATGTGTTTTGGGGTGTAATTTGTGGTATGCATATGTGGTGTGTGAGAAATAACCTGCTAATATGACAATTTTGTGAAAAAAAAAAGAAAAAAAAATCTTGATTTTGCAAAGAATTGTGGGAAAAAAGACAACTTCAAAAAACTCATCATGCATCTTTCTAAATACCTTGGAATGTCTTCTTTCCAAAAAGGGGTCATTTGGGGTTATTTGTAATTTTCTGGCATGTTAGGGTCTCAAGAACTTAGTAATTATTATATCAGTAATTCAGGTGTGATCAATTTTCAGATACTGGCACCATAGCTTTTGGACTCTATAACTTTCACAAAGACCAAATAATATACACCAATTTTTACTTATTTTTACTAAAGATATGTAGCAGTATAAATTTTGGCCAAAATTTATGAAGAAAAATTACTAATTTGCTAAATTTTTTAACCGAAACAAAGAAAAATTCATTTTTTTACTGAATTTTCAGTCTCTTTTCTTTTATAGCGCAAAAAATAAAAAACCCAGCGGTGATTAAATACCACCAAAAGAAAGCTCTATTTGTGTGAAAAAAAGGACAAAAATTTCATATAGGTACAGTGTTGCATGACTGAGTAATTGTCATTCAAAATGTGAGAGCACCGAAAGCTGAAAATTGGTCTGGTTATTAAGGGGGTTTAAGTGCCCAGTGGTTAAGGATGTACTCACTTTTGTTGCCAGCGGTTTAGACATTAATGGCTGTGTGTTGAGTTATTTTGAGGGGACAGCAAATTTACACTGTTATACAAGCTGTACACTCACTACCTTACATTGTAGCAAAGTGTAATTTCTTCAGTGTTGTTATATGGAAAGATATAATAAAATATTTACAAACATGTGAGGGGTGTACTCACTTTTGTGAGATACTGTATATATAGATAGCATATATATAGATAGCATATATAGATGACACTTGCGTGGGGGGGGGGGGGGACTGACATAAATTAATATTTGCACTGATTTGAGAGTGGGGGAGGATAGGTGAGAGGATACTGTGTGTGCTAGAAGGCGTTTTAGGAGAAGAGAGGACTTGTGCTAGAAGGGGTGTTGGATATGAAATCTGACCCCCCAGCACAAGTCCTCTCTCCTCCCAAAGTGCCCCCTAGCACATGCAGTACCCTGTCCCCCCACCCCTGATTCAAAGAGATGCTGGCTGCTACACAGGGGGCAATCATGGCATCCAGGTCCCTGGGCACCTCGCTAGAGATGCGAGCCAATCGCCCCAGGTGCTCACACTAGTGCCCCCCCCTGCCAGGCAAGTTGGTGGAGTCAGGTGGCGGAATTTTCCGTCACTGGGCTCCAGGACTCTGGGCCGGTTCACACCATAAATTGCACAGGAACACACAGTGTGTTCCTGTGTGATTCACATGTGTTCCAGATGCTGTTCATTTGAATGAAATTCTGCCGGGCTGCACCAAGAGTTATAAGAAGCACAGGAACCAGATCAGACCAGATGGTTCCAGTGTAGGTAAACGCATTACATTTGGGACCTCCATTTGTGGTGTCATGAAGTTAACATTGATACCTACTGCAGATCTCAACTGCAGTGTGTTTTGAATGCAGTGCAGGAAACGCATATGGAATGCAGGTTTCCCGCCCTGCGTGCTGGTGTGAACTGGCCCTTAGTTCAGATTTGCGGGATTTTGTTCGTATCTTAGGAAGGTCCCACAAAAAGTGGGACAGTTGGGATGTATTGTTGAGTGATCTGTGTTTGGGGGAGGTTTTGTACTGGGAGGATTTATGACATAACTGGGGAGAGGACTTGTGCTGGCTTGGGGGATTTGAGGGAGAGAGGATTTGGGGTGGTGGAGTTGTGCTTAAATGGAGGACTTGGGGGAGAGGATCTGTGCTAAAAGTTGGGAGAGGATTCCAGCTGGGAAAGGGGATGGGGGGGATTTGTCCTGGGGGGTTTTGAAAAGGGGGGAAAAGGGTTTGTGCTAGGATTGGGGGTGATGTATTTGTGCTGGGGTGATGATTTGTGTTGGGGAGGGGGAATTAGGGGGTGGAAGAAAATTTGTGCTGGGGAGGAGGATTTGGGAGAGAGGATTTATGATGGAAATGGGGAAAAGATTTACACTGGGAGGAAGATCTGTTCTAGAAAAATTGGGGGGGGGGGGTGATTTTTGCTGGGAAAATAAATTTGGGGGGGGTTTGTTGTGCTGGGAAGGATGATTGGGGTGAGAGAGGATTTGTGCTGGGAGGATTTGAAGAGGGGGAATTGGGTGGGGGAGGATTTGTACTGGAAGGGGGGGTTGTGCTGGGAGGGAGGATTTGGGGGGTGTAAGATGATGTATTCTGAGAGGGGTATTGGGGGAAGGAGGATTTGCGCTGGGAGGAGAAGAGGATTGGTGTTGGGAGAGGTAATTGAGGGGTGTGGGGATAAGTGCTAGGATGGGGAAGAAGAGGGGATTGCACTGGAACTGGGGATTTGGAGAGGGTGGAGGACTTGTGCCAAGAAAGGGGAAGAAGATTTGTGCTGGGGGGGTTGTACTGGGAGGGGGGTAGCATACAAATTAGTGGTGCTTTTCTTTTTTGGAGGGGAGAAAGTGAGGATTTTTGCTGAAAGGGTGAGATTGGGGAGGGAGAATTTCCACTACACTGTGCATTACACACTCCTGTCCCTGCACTCTGTGTGCCGTGTATTCCTAAACCTGGCACTGACTACAGCCTTCTGTGCTTTACATACTCCTGATTCTTGAACACATTGCATTACATACCCTGGACCTCTGCAGTGGGCATTATGTATCCTAAATCCATCACTTACTGCAGCACTCTGTGCATTGCACATCACCGACCCCTGCACTCTTCCTTACACACTACTGCACATTATACACAATACTGTATATTATATACTTCTCAGCAGAGTATTTGTCTTAACAGTTGAGGTTCATAATCAGTCTCTGACTATTTTATTGAAGGTCTTCTTTAAGGTAGACTTATATAAAGTGTTAGCTTTTTGTATATTTTTAGTGTGTGCAAAACCATATGCAATGGAAGCTTTTCATTCTTTTTTTTATGATTGTGCTGGGGTTCATATGTGTCTGCGAGACTCACATGTCATCACATTGTAATGGAAATTTTTTAAGTTCTGTATATAATTGTATTCTATTTTGTATGTATTGCACACTGCCCTCATTGTGCACACAGCACTAATAATGTTTTCAGTAAATGTTTAAATTCTTTCGAGTCCTGATTAGAATTAGCCTGCCTATGTAACGCCCCTTGTTACCATAAATGTACAATTGTAATATTAATGTGATACCTACGTAATCATGTGCATAAAAACCTTCAATTGCGTCATAATAAAGCAGAACAGTTATTTGGAAAGATGCTAAGTGTATCTTTTGTGTCTGTTCCCTACTGCAGTAGTTATTATTAATTTGGAACCACTAATCAATATGAGGATAGGAGTTGCCTATCATCAATTTAACCGAGTCAGCATGGCGAGCTTTGCCTTAGGAGGGGTTTCCAGGTGACCCTGAGTATCCGAAACGAGGAGCTTGAGACGATCCGGGAATTTCTGATAATCAGCCGGCTGAGGTAAGCTTTTTGCTTACATTTGAGTTATCAGACTTCCTTGATCGGTAAGGCATTTTTGGGAAAAAGGGTACCTATTTTACTCCCCTTAATCGAACTGTTTTGATTGGTGGTTATATGTTATGTTGTCACTGTCTATTGTCCATCGTAGTGTTATAGATAAAAAAGGGAAGAATAGTGCTGTTCACAGGTATATGTAGTACATCTGCTAGATAAAGTAGTTTAGAGGCAAGAGGGTATAGGCACACGTAGAGAAGAGAGAAGACTGGCCAGTCATTATGGGCATTGAATTAAGTAAGGGAATGAAGGGTAAGAGACCCTCAAAAATGCCCAGCGCAAGAGGAGCGTTATATATGAACCGAAGGTGCGGTTCCGCCTATACTGAGCCCCTAGATTAATGGTTAAAGTGGACAGGGATCCACAATGGGTAACTGGGTTACCAAGGTCCACAGGGACTAAGAATCATGCAGAGTAAACAGCTAGAGAAACAGCTATCTATGTGAGCAGGATGGATCAAGGGTAACATTAACACTAGACAGAAAGGGACATTTTCATGTTAAGTTGTGGGATGAATTTGGGGTCAGGCACTACAACTAGAAAAATCAGAAACAGAGAAATGAGAATTAAAACAGAATACTTTATATGTTGTCAGAGAGGGAAGATGGGGTGAGCACTCTGGCTGCGCGTCTAATCATAGAAGCTAGATATAAAAGATATCTGAATAATATAAGGAAAGCAGAATTTAAGGCAGGGAAATATTAAAGAGTTAAAAGAAAGTGAGAGAATGATATGCATGTGTTGTGTACAAATGGGAAAAAAGTAAGCGATTTTAGAGAGATATTGGTGTGTGTGCGAATGCTGGGACCTTTAGTTCTATCTCTTGTGTGTGTCATGTACGCAGATGTGACCCCCTCCTTTGTGCTCTCATGAACGAATGTGGCTGAGATGAGAGGTCATTGATAAGCTGGAAGGTCACCATGCCAATTCCAGTTTTTTAGACAAAACATTTATAACAAAATGTGCTGGGTTAACGAATCTAATGGTAAACAATGTGATCACAATTATTTTGAATCTGTTTTCCAAACATGGTAAAATGAAGGTTACATTTAACCGTGTATTACGCAAATTGAATATCATTTGATAGTGGAAACAGTGCATTTAAAAAAGGGAAATTAAGTAAAATTAAATAATAATGAGTATTCATTTCTAATATGAGTTTAACAATTTTATTAATAATATAGATATATTGAAACTGGTTTAGACAACCTTTGGTTGGAAATGAAATCCAGGTTATTGGGGAAATTTGTAAAAATGGGATTAGTTTAAATTAAGATAACAATTTTGTAATTTTACATTTACTCAATAAGCCCTTATTGAGAGAAAAAAAAAGATTAAGATGAGGTTGTTATTTGGAATAAAGCTGCCATAATATTTAACAAAGCCAAGATGGATGGGATACATAAGAAGTTTTTCTACAAAAATAAAATTTTAAGGTTCTTGATAATAACTTGATGTGCGGTCCATGATGTGAGAGTTATAATAAATAAAATTTAAATATAACAGACCCATCACATCAAATCCACACACCCTGTTAGGATAGATGCCACCTGCAGCCAGTTGTTTTATAGTTTTTGATGCTTTCTGGTCCATCATACAGATTGTTGATCCTTTTGTTTTATTTATTTTTATTTTTGAAATCCAAAGCAGAATGTGTGGATTGTGAAATGATGTGCCCCCTTTCCTTGTAAGTGCAGTGGTATAAGCAGAAGAATATTTTGGATTTATGGGCATCTCTCCATGACCACAGGGTATTGTTATCATTTATTATAATATTGTCAGGAAAAAGTTGACTTTTGACACATGAAACTGGAGTTCTTACACAAACAGCGTGATAGAAAACAAGTCATTGTAATATATTTATGCAAGCTGGACCCAGTAATGAAGGGTTCATCCCGATATATCAGAGCTGCAGCTTTTATGCAAAGGTGCTATTAGACAAAGTTAGATATTGTTTTGGTCAAACATTTAATTTTTAATGGTCCGACATTCTGTGCAGCAAATATACAGCTAACTAAATGTTTGTCTAATGAAAGGTTTAAAATATGAGTTTGTTATGTACAAATCTAACAATGAAAAACGCGTACATTTATTCAAAAGAAAGGAAAAACCACATGTGTTAAATTGATGAATGTAGGAATCAGCTGCTGTGAGCCCAGTGCGGGGCACACTCCCTGAAGACCCAGATATTACATTTTTTTGTAGATTTGAGTATGCAGTTTATCACCCAGAAGGATACTCTGTATTCAAAGTCATTGGATCCTTTTTTCCCCAGCTCAAGAAGCAGAGCTCCATGTTTTAGCGAAGCCTGTGAGCTATAAAAAAAGTGTATATTTATATAGATAGTCGAGATATAGAGAGCTTTTGGTTCCATTTAAAGGGCCAGAAGTTTGTTTTTACTTCGGCAGGTAAACCAGTCAAGCATGCCAAGTTAATTTGATCGGCTGTTTTCTGCCTTCCAGGTTCTTTCTGAGGTAGCCATATTAACTTTAAAACTCACACATGGAAGCAGACCAGGGGACTCTAAGGATGCTGCATTACAGCCCCGGACACTTGATGGGTCTGTGCAACTCACAGATTCCACCCTAGTTCTGGCCCAGTTTAGCTGGGATTAATATTTCAACTTTAAAGACCCCAGAACGAGAAGAACAAGTGGTCCACAGGGGGCAACTTCTTATGAAACAGGACTTTGGAAAAGGTGATCATTTATGTCTGCCAGCCACTCTTTTCCCTCCAGCTCAACACATGGACCGTGTCATCAGTCACAAGCAGTTATGGCTGCCTTAGTAAATGAGCATGGGATAGAGCCAGGGTTCTCCACAGTTGTTTTTTATAACATACCACTTCTTGTTTTACCTGTTGCCAAAGGTGTTACCAAAAGCTGAACATCCCTTCCAGAGATTACAAAAACATATATCCAGATGCCCAAGTCAGGATCTGACGAGTATGCATTTTGTCTGTATGGACATGTTTTTTTATTTCCAGTGGCAAATGCTACTGCAAAGGCCACAATAAAAAGTGTTATCAGAAGTAGTTTGTAAGTACAGAGTGCAGAAAGTACAGAGAGTAACAGAGGAAATCATTTTTTATAGGAGAGTCCTTACTAGAAGTTTTGAGGTTTTATTTTTACACCCCCTACTGTCTACAATGTAGCTGACAAAGTAAAGTAAGAAACTAGAAAACTTTTGCCTGAATGTTTTCTTATATTTTATCAAGCCCCTAAGGGGGATGTTGGACTTTCTCCCTATGGGATTTGGTTTGGGAGTGTTACTCACTTGCTTATATTTTGTCTCAGCAGCTGAAGTCCTCCATTCGGATCTCACAGAGAATGTTGCTGATCTTTTAAGGTTTTTGACAAACTCATTTATGTGTTTTCTCCCCAATTCCAGATCCTAAAAGTTTGGAAGGATCTAAAACTAAAGCCAGGTGACTTGTGGATTGTTAAGAGACATTTATATATAAGGAAATGTTTGGAGACTCAATACAGCATCTATTTCATGTACAGTTTTTGCAAAACTTGAAGGAAAAGTCACCTGGATCACTGCAAAAATGACTTAATTAAAGAAATATCTTTGTTTGATTTGTTTCCCTCTTGTGATCACAGTCTAGGGTACTTTTTGATTCAATTACTTTAATTGTAAGGGATATATATATTTGAAAAGTAGTTTAGCCATGTTGAAGTCATATTTTGTCTTTTGTACGTCTTCCATTTTATGTAGAATTGTCTGTGTTTACATGTGCTGATAAGTCAGCATGCCAACAATTCAGCTAGAAGGCCATTCTGGCCACAGGAGTGTACAGACAGTACTCTGTAAATATGTCTTATCAATCATTTGTTTTTCACAATGAAAAGTCATTTGGTAATGAAAAAGTTGCTCAGCTATTATTTTCTTCACAATGGAGTTTTTTTTGCCTCTTTGGCCAGGACTAAAGGTGATAGCAGGTATGGTTAGTAATCAAAATATGGATCAAAAGAGGGGAGACTGTAATGGAAATTTTTTAAGTTCTTTATATAATTGTATTCTATTTTGTATGTATTGCACACTGCCCTCACTGTGCACACAGCACTAATAATGTTTTCAGTAAATGTTTACATTCTTTCGAGTCCTGATTAGAATTAGCCTGCCTATGTAACGCCCCTTGTTACCATAAATATACAATTGTAATATTAATGTGATACCTACGTAATCATGTGCATAAAAACCTTCAATTGCGTCATAATAAAGCAGAACAGTTATTTGGAAAAATGCTGAGTGTATCTTTTGTGTCTGTTCCCTACTGCAGTAGTTATTATTAATTTGGAACCACTAATCAATATGAGGATAGGAGTTGCCTATCATCAATTTAACCGAGTCAACATTATGAGTGCAACATGACGGAGGTACCAGGGGAGTCTGTAGACAATGGGAAAGGGGGGTTGCATTGTAGATGAGAGGGGAGGGGGGTGGCAAGAGGACGGTGGGGAGGGGCACCAAAATGTACCTTCGCCTGTGTAGACAAAAATCCTTGCACTGGCCCTGAGGACAGTAGTGATGAAGGTTTAGAACCCGCATCCCCTGAGTAAACAATTTCCACTCAGAACACATTTCAAGTTTTAGCTGAATAAGAAACTTCACATTTGGCCCAGTAGCAAAAGAGGATATGGATGTTGAGGATAAAAATACTGTTTTTTTATTACAGGTTCCTTCAAACAGGTCCAAATAAAAATAAAAGAAGAGGCACCAGAGGAGGTAAACAAAACAAGCAGAGTAGAAAAGCACCTGACAACAATAATAGTAGCACCATAAAGATTTAATGTATCCTCCAATCCTCTCACCGAGTTTGAGCATTCCCTGCTATAAGAATAACAATTTTTTCCCCCTTTAACTATCCCAACCCATTTATATTGTTTAAAGTTTTGAACAAATATGCTAGAAATTTAACCATTGGGAGGTTTTATAATAGTCAATTTCTTTCCAAAATATCCACTCTCTCCATTTACTACAGTACAAACAAATGGCCACTGCCCCCACCTACAACTGGCCTCTCCATTTACTAGACACCCTAAAACAATACACTTTGGAAAATAGATATATTTTGCTGTCTCTAGACGTTGATTTGTAATTAATTTCTCATGATTACAGTCTAACAGCACTAGAATTTTTGTCTAGCAATTCATGCTGGTCTGCATCGCACTCAGGCCCAATGTGTTCTTGATGCTACTTGGTTCTGCTAAGAACATTATTATTTTACATTTGATAAAGAATACTACCTTCAGATTTGTGGAACAGCTATGGCTATATAACAACTATAACAGCTTGAGTTTTGCATCAGGTTACATGAATTTAACTGGGTTTTTGGGAACATTCCTTCATCTGGAATCACAATCCGTTTGCCCCTCAACATTGTATATTATGGTTGATATATAGTTGAAATTATTAAGAAACACTCTTAATTATTTATGTAACCTTTTTGGCATGTATCAATGTAAAAAAAGAAAATACAAAACAAAAGGCTTTTTCTGATAGCAAGATTTACAAATTGGGGGGGTTTATAACTGGTCTTCAGAATTTTGTATTTATTGACTCACTTGCCCTCGTGGCCTTCTCTACATAGGCCGCATTATTAGAACAGTATGAAGAAGGTTTAGTGCACACAGAAGACTCATAAAATTAGGTGATGTGGATCATACAGTAGTTTGCCAAAACACTTCACTTTAAAACAAAAGCCCACAGAAGGTCTTAAAATCTGGGTGGTGGAAGCTATACTTAGAGGAGGGTCTTTTGCTGAATGATTCCAGAAGTTGTGCCAAAGAGAGACTTTACTGGTTTTTCACATTGAATACTTTAGCCCCAGCGGTCTTAATGAAGAGTTAGAGATTTACACTACATTGTAAATTTACCAATACCCCACTGCTCTTATAAGTTTATTTTGTAGCAAATTGTTGAAACTTGCCTGGTGGGATATTTTGGTTACTTTTTTTATTATTTTTGCACACTGTATTATTTATACTGTTCTTAAGAATTGTTCAACATACTGGTAGTAATTTTATGAATTTATTCGTTTTTAGGCAGTAGTAGGGGTGATATCACAGATAGTTATAGGAATCAATTCATAAAAATGGAAAAAAATATATAACAAATAATTAAAACCTTACTTAAATGCGACATTAAATATACTTTTTATAGATTGATATACTGTTCTTATATATTTAATCATTTTAGACATATATAAATTGTATATATTTTAGACATATAATAATGTTAAGAATTATATGAATAATCAAATGTATCACATAATCCACATCCTATTTATTTGAGTCTATTTATTTGTGCTGATTTAATCAATTGTTTATTCTTTACCATTTATTTTGTATAAATATTTTTAAATTTAAAATTGTATGCATAATGCACTATTACAGGATCTACAATTGTGGATTTTACAGATATGATTATGGTATTAATTGACTAATGCATGCAGCATTTCATGAGTATAATTCAACAGTAATTTTGCACTGATTGATATACTGTACATGTAACATTTTTTTCCTTTTGAGTTTGCTTATATTGCATTGCATCATATTACAGTGCTCTTTGTAAAATATTTGTTGATGATAAAGTAATGCTGGTGAGTCCCAGTGCTGGCAAGACACATAGCAATGTTTGTTCCCCTCTTTTAGTCAATAAAAAAGCATCTGGTTTGACAGAGAGAACACCCTCAAAATGCTTTACCGCCCCATCACTTTGATGAACAGCTCGGTAACAAGGAGTTACGGGGGGGGCACCACTCTAAGTGTTCATTCTTCTGCGTGGATCTATGTCCAGCCAGCGCCAGGATTATCCACCACTGTCCTCGCAGATATACTCTGTGATGTGCCTGACCTGTTCTCTGCTTTTCCCCTCTAAATACAAGTTGCTTCAGTGTAAGTGTACTATTTTATTTTTGTAATAACCAATACCTTATTTAAACTACACTAAATTATCAAAAGTTTTGGGACGTCTGCCTTTACACACATATAAACTTTAATGGCATCCCAGTCTTAGTCCGTAGGGTTCAATATTGAGTTGGCCCACCCTTTGCAGCTGTAACAGCTTTAACTCTTCTGGAAGGCTGTCCACAAGGTTTATAAGTGTGTCTATGGGAATGTTTGACCATTCTTCCAGAAGCGCTTTTGTAAAGTCAGGCACTGATGTTATGCCGCGTACACATGATCGGACATTCCGACAACAAAATCCATGGATTTTTTCCGACGGATGTTGGCTCAAATTTTGTCAGAAATTCCGAACATCAAGAACACGGTGACATACAATACGTACGATGAGCCGAGAAAAATGAAGTTCAATATCCAGTGTGGCTCTTCTGCTTGATTCCGAGCATGCATGGAACTTTGTGCGTCGGAATTGTGTACAAACGATCGGAATTTACGACAAGGAATTTTGTTGTTGGAAAATTTGAAATCCAGATCTCAAATTTTGTGTGACAGAAATTCCAATGGAAAATGTCTGATGGAGCCTACACACGGTCAGAATTTCCAACAACAAGCTCCCATCGAATATTTTCTGTCAGAAAATCCGACCATGTTTACGGGGCATTAGACGAGAAGACCTGGCTCGCAGGCTTTGCTCTAATTCATTCCAAAGGTTTTCTATGGGGTTGTGGTCAGGACAAAGGCAGGTCTCTCAATACTTTTGATAATATAGTGTATATTCCGCACTCCTGTTTTTTTGGCTCTACGTGACACAAAATGACAACATTATTTTTTGTGGGTTGTAATCCCTATATTATTATTTCATGGTTCATAGTATCAAATGTTTTAGAGGTATCCAGGGGACTGAGGATGGAGCACTCAGCAATGTATTTTGCCACCAGTAGGTCATTTTTTGCACAAATAAGTGCTAAGGCTAGCTTCACACCAGATGCAGTGGTACTGCATTGGATGGCTTTTCCTATGCAGTCCCACCACATGACAAGGCATTGTGTTACGGTGGTGTGTGGGTGGAATGTGCTGAAAAATAAAGTACTGCAGGCAATCTACTACCTTGCACTGCACAGCCAACAATTGAACTTTATGAGATGTCTATGTGACATCTCAATAAAGTTTGTTCAATAAGAAATAAAGAAAGCAGTGCAAAGCACCAAGATCAGCGCATCATCATTGCACTAATCTCAGCTGGTTCACATCACATTGCACGCCAGTCTCTGTGTTACAGTGCAGAGGCTTGTGTGAGAGATGTGCATGAGCCCTTATTCATTTATAAATTGGTCTTCCAAAACAATTTTTGCAACTATAATGACACAAAACAAAGTATTTTTAAGGTTATAATATCTTTTTGCTTGAGCCATACACTAAGTATGGTGTTAGTACTGTTAGTGTCAGGATTAATTAATTACTATGAAGTTGAATGACCTTGTAATAATTAGCCTTCTTTTTACAACTGAGGCAAGATTGGGTCACAGAAAATTTGACTCTGCACAGGCCTATGCCTTCCCCCTAGGATTTCCTCTGCTATATAGCTAGAGAGGTATTTTACATGTGCAAGGTAATGTCACATTGCCTTAACCTCCAGCTGTATACATTGCATCTTTAGCTTGGCCTATATAAATGCACTGGGAACCAGTCCTAACTCTGTAGCTGCTAAATTAAGCATTATTCTGCTATTCAAATTTCAATTTTAACATATGAGCCTGGGGGGGGGGTCATGTAAAGGGGGCCATAGTTTTGCACTTGATGAACTGTGCATGTGCCTATTATAGTGCCTTGCAAAAGTATTCACCCTCTTGGCAATTTTTGTGTTTTGTTGCCTCACAACCTGGAATTAACATGGATTCTTTGAGGATTTGCATCATTTCATTTACAGAACATGCCCACAACATTGAAGATGTTTTTTTTTTATTGTGAAGCAAACAACAAATAGGAGAAAATAACAGAAAAAGTCAATGTGCATAACTATTCACCCCCTTAAAGTCAATACCTTTTGCGGCTATCACAGCTCCAAGTTGCTTTGGATAAGTCTCTTTGAGCTTGCCACATCTTACCACTGGGATTTTTGTCCATTTCTCCTTGCAAAACTGCTCCAGCTCCTTCAAGTTGGATGGTCTGCGCTTGTGAACAGCAATCTTTAAGTCTGACCACAAATTTTCTATTGGATTGAGGTCTGGGTTTTGACTAGGCCATTTCAACACATTTACATGTTTCCCCTTAAACCACTCAAGTGTTGCTTTAGCAGTGTGTTTGGGGTCATTGTCCTACCGGAAGGTCCTAGCCTCAAATCACACACAGAGTGGCACAGGTTTTGCTCAATAATATCCCTGTATTTAGCACCATCCATCTTTCCATCAACTCTGACCAGTTTCCCAGTCCCGACTGCTAAAAAACATCCCCACAGCATGATGCTGCCACCACCATGTTTCACTGTGGGGATGGTGTTCTTTGGGTGATGTGATGTGTTAGGTTTGCGCCAGACATAGCGTTTTCTTTGATGGCCAAAAAGTTCAATTTTAGTCTCATCAGACCAGAGCACCTTCCTCCATATATTTTGGGAGTCTCCCACATGCCTTTTCACAAACTCAAAATGTGCCATTTTGTTTTTTGCTGAAAGAAATTACTTTCTTCTGGCCACTCTGCCATAAAGCCCAACTATATGGAGCATACGGCTTATTGTTGTCCTATGTACAAATACTCCAGTCTCTGCTATGGAACTCTGCGGCTCCTCCGGGGTTACCTTAGGTCTCTGTGCTGCCTCTCTCTGATTAATGCCCTCCTTGCCTGGTCCGTGAGTTTTGGTGTGCGGCTGTCTCTTGGCAGGTTTGCTGTTGTGCCATGTTCTTTCCATTTGGTTATGATAGATTTGATGGTGCTCCATAGGATCATCAAAGATTTGGATATTTTTTTTATAACCTAACCCTGACTTGTACTTCTCAACAACATTGTCCCTTACTTGTTTGGAGAGTTCCTTGGTCTTCATGGCAGTGTTTGGTTAGTGATGCCTCGTGCTTAGGTGTTGCAGCCTCTGGGGTCTTTCAAAAGGTGTGTATATGTAATGACAGATCATGTGACATTTAGATTGCACACAGGTGGACATTATTTCACTAATTATGTGACTTATGAAGGTAATTGGTTACACCAGAGCTTTTTATGGGCTTCATAACAAAGGGGGTGAATACATACGCACATGCCAATTATCAGTTTTTTATTATTGAAAAATAGTTTTATGTATATATTTTTCTAATTTTACTTCACCATTCACCAACTATTGTGTTCTGATCCGTCACCAAGGGGGGTGAATACTTTTGCAAGGCACTGTATATCTTTCACCTTTCGCATATAGCGCATTGTCCCCAAATTTCAGTCCAATCCAACTGGAAAGAGGCCCACAAATGCCTAAGCCTGCACCATTTATAAACTCTGACAGTGAAACATGGGTGTGGAGCAGATATAGGAAGAATAGTAAATGGTAGATTCTCGTGGATGAAGATCAGCTGAGCTTTTCTCTGCTCTCACTGCAAGATCCTGAACTCATCCTGCAGGACTGGATTCATCCTGACTGGGCCTGAGCTGTTCCCCATGTGGCAGGATATCTCCTCTACCCATGTATATGTTTAGGGTAGGGCAGTTTGCAACCAAATCATCCGTTGAGCAGCTAGCCCATTTCACTTGTAATTTACCCCAACCTCCCCAGGATCTGACTACATGTAGCCCCCATGCATTGGAGGTAAATAAAGACTCTCTATTGCCACCCTAACAGTTTATTCTGATCAAAAAGGGTAAGTGTAACCCTAATCATTATACCTCATGGGATCTGTTACCCATCTTTTTTTAACCAATTTTTACCCAACCTTTTTTTACCCAACCATTTTTTACCCATCCCTATTTGGGCAAGAGCATTGCCATCAAGGAATATTTTACATGCCAAAGTTCAATTATAGTGTACATGCTTAAATGTCCTTGTAGTTGGTACTACAAGAAGTAATCCACGTAAAAAAAAAAAAAAAAAATAGGTTGGCACAACACAAAATCTATTCAGGCACCACAATTGAGTTTGCTGCTGACCAGACATTTACTCAATGTGAACATTCCATATCTCAGCTCTCAATGATGACCATAGCTCTCAATCATGTAGAGAAGGTGACAGTCAGTTATTGCCTAAATGCAGGGAAGTGGGATGGATAGCAGATCTGATCATGATCTTACCAAAGGTTGAAATGTTGATTTTTGACTTACATTTACTTATTTGCAATTAGTCGTTATGTTTACGTATTTGATATCCAATGTTTTTACTTTGTACTTTGTTTAGGTGGTACTTTTGTAAATAGGCTGAGGGTGCTGCAACTTTAATTATTTTTGTATTGTTCGAACATATACTGTACTAACTAGATAAACTTTTTTTTTTTAAGTTGATTATTACAGGTGATACATTTTTCTGTTTTTCAGGAAGGGATATAAACTGAGACATGTACTTTATTTTTCATGCTTCCACTACCTGAGGAATTTGAAATAGTTGAATATATTTTTGGTACAAGTGTGACTTTAATTTAGATTGCAATTTATTTGTTACTTCCTTTCAACAAGGTTCTCACTGCTAGGGATGAGCTTCGTGTTCGAGTCGAACCCATGTTCGACTCGAACATCGGCTGTTCGGTCGTTCGCCGAATTGCGAACGATATGGGCCGTTCGCGCCAAATTCGTGTGGCGCGTCACGGCCCATAATTCACTGCGGCATCGCAGTGCATTGCTTGCTGATGATTGGCCAAGCATGCACTATGACCCGCATGCTTGGCCAATCACAGCGCCGCCTTAACAGAGAGCCGTAATTGGCCAAAGCCAAGGAGGCTTTGGCCAATTATGGCTCAGGGGATTTAGTACACGCCCCACACTATATAAGGCCGCCTGGACTGCGGCCCTGTGCAGTGTGTTCCGGTGTGCTGAGAAATAGAGAGAGAGAGAGACAGTGTCATTTCATTTGAGTTAGCTAGATTAGGCAGGACAGTCAGTCAGTTAGCTGCACTTAAAGTGTATTGTGTATATATATGCATCCCAGGTGTTGCATATATATATATATATATATAAATATATACACTGTATTCAGTTTAGCTAGATCCGTTCCTGTTATCTTCTAGACAATTTACATTTAGTGCAGTGCGTCCTGCTCACAGTGTTCAGCTAGATCCGTTCCTGTTATCTTCCTACTGACAGGCAGGCTTGTCTTGTTACAGTATATAAAGCTACCTGAAGAAAATTACTGGTGTTCTTTTGATCCTATTAGTACCACAGTCAGGCAGCTAGACTATTTACATTTAGTGCAGTGCGTCCTGCTCACAGTGTTCAGCTAGATCCGTTCCTGTTTTCTTCCTACTGACAGGCAGGCTTGTCTTGTTACAGTATATAAAGCTACCTGAAGAAAATTACTGGTGTTCTTTTGATCCTATTAGTACCACAGTCAGGCAGCTAGACTATTTACATTTAGTGCAGTGCGTCCTGCTCACAGTGTTTTGCTAAACCTACAAGTTAGTGGGGTGCGTCCTGCTCACAGTGTTCAGCTAAACCTACAAGTTAATGGGGTGCGTCCACCTCACAGTGTTCAGCTAAACCTACAAGCTAGTGGGGTGCGTCCTGCTCACAGTGTTCAGCTAGATCCGTTTCTGTTATCTTCTTACTGACAGGCAGGCTTGTCTTGTTACAGTAAATACAGCTACCTGAAGAAAATTGCTGGTGTTCTTTTGATCCTATTAGTACCACAGTCAGCAGCTAGACTATTTACAGTTAGTGCAGTGCGTCCAGCTCACAGTGTTCTGCTAAACCTACAAGTTAGTGGGGTGCGTCCTGCTCACAGTGTTCAGCTAAACCTACAAGTTAGTGGGGTGCGTCCACCTCACAGTGTTCAGCTAAACCTACAAGCTAGTGGGGTGCGTCCTGCTCACAGTGTTCAGCTAGATCCGTTTCTGTTATCTTCTTACTGACAGGCAGGCTTGTCTTGTTACAGTAAATACAGCTATCTGAAGAAAATTGCTGGTGTTCTTTTGATCCTATTAGTACCACAGTCAGGCAGCTAGACTATTTACAGTTAGTGCAGTGCGTCCTGCTCACAGTGTTCAGCTAAACCTACAAGTTAGTGGGGTGCGTCCTGCTCACAGTGTTCAGCTAAAGCTACCTGTAGAAGGTTGGTGGTGTTCTCATACTACAGGCAGGCAGTTGATTTTGCTAGCTGCAGTATCAGTACATATATATATATATATATATATATATATATATATCCCAGCTTAGTGCAGCTACAGGCCATTAGTATGTCTGGAAGGCCAAGAAGGAGAGGCAGACAGTCACAAGCCAATAAGAGAGGGCAAGCAGGCTCTGTGTCTAGTGCTGGTCGTGGAGACGGTGCATCCTCATCAGCACGTGGCCATGGGACACGATTGGCCTTTTTTTCGGCAGCTGGCCATGTTGAGCCGCAACATGCGGAAGACTTGGTCGAGTGGATGACCAAGCCGTCCTCATCCTCCTCATCCTCTCTCACCCATGCCCAGGGTACTTTGTCTGGCAAAGCAGCGGCCTCTTCCCTCGGCTCAATGTCATCAGTGACTCCTTCCCTAGCCCCACCATGTCCTCCTGAGGAGTCCCTCGAACTGTTTGACCACAGTGTTGGGTACATGCTCCAGGAGGATGCCCAGCGTTTGGAAGGCTCTGATGATGATACTGAGCTCGATGAAGGCAGTAACATGAGCACGGAGAGAGGGGGTGCCCAAGAAGGACAGCAATCTGGCAGTCATGCTCCCTCTGCTGCAGCATACTGCCAGGTTTGCTCCAGTGTTTAGGAGGGAGGGGATGATGAGGTCACTGACTCAACGTGGGTGCCTGATAGGAGAGAGGAGGAGGAGGAGGAGGAGGAGGCGGCACATCACCAACGAGGCAGGATGCCCTCCAGGGGCCAGCCTAAGGGCAGCACATTGACTGCATCACACCCCAAAGCTCCACATGTGCAGGGCACTGCAGTCTCTGCGCGTTATTCAAAAAGTTCTTTGGTGTGGGCCTTTTTTGAGACAAGTGCATCAGATCGCACCACTGCTATTTGCAACATATGTCTCAAGCGTATCTCACGTGGCCAAAACATCTCCAGCTTGGGTACCACATGCTTGACCAGACATATGTTGACCTGCCATGCAGTTCGTTGGCAAGCGTATCTAAAAGACCCACACCAAAGAACAAAGAGGACCTCTCCTTGCTCCTCATCAGCTGAGATTTCCAACCCCACTAGACCTTCAGTCCTCTCTGAGACCTGCACTGAGAGGAATGAAGGTGTAGAATTAGGTGTGTCACAGCCAAGTATTTGTGGGAAATCTGCTTTTGGTACACCGACGTCAGATTGTACCAGGCAAATTTCCCTGCCCCAGCTGCTGCACCGCCAAAAGAAGTTTGCTCCCAGCCATCCACATGCCCAGCGGTTGAATGCTAGCTTGGCAAAATTGCTAGCACTTCAACTGCTGCCTTTTCAGTTGGTAGACTCTGCCCCCTTCCGTGAGTTTGTGGAATGTGCGGTTCCTCAGTGGCAGGTACCCAAACGCCACTTTTTCTCACGGAAGGCGATTCCGGCTCTCTACCAGCATGTGGAAGGCAATGTCCATGCCTCGCTGGACAGGGCGGTCAGCGGTAAGGTGCATATTACCGCTGACTCATGGTCCAGCAGGCATGGACAGGGACGTTACCTAAGTTTCACGGCGCATTGGGTGACTCTGCTGGCAGCTGGGAAGGATGCAGGACAAGGTGCAGTAGTGTTGGAGGTTGTTCCGCCACCACGCCTCCAAAATGCTAATGATTGTGACACACCTCTCTCCTCCACCCCCTCCTCTTCTTCTTCCTCCGTGGCCTCTTCCTCGGAACCAGCGGTGCTCCGTAGTCATTCAAGGGGCTACGCAGGTACGCAGGCCAAAAGATGCCATGCGGTGCTTGAGCTGGTGTGCTTGGGGGACAGGAGCCACACTGGGGCAGAGGTTCTGTCAGCTCTGCAGGGGCAGGTTCAGAGGTGGTTGACGCCACGCCAACTTAAGGCAGGAATGGTGGTTTGCGACAATGGCACCAACCTCCTCTCTGCCCTCCGACAGGGACAAATGACCCATGTGCCCTGTTTGGCTTATGTCCTTAACTTGGTGGTGCAGCGGTTCTTGGGCAGGTACCCGGGCTTACAGGATGTCCTGAGGCAGGCCAGGAAAGTCTGTGTGCATTTCCGCCGGTCATATAATGCCAGTGCTCGGCTGACGGACCTCCAAAAGGAGTTTAACCTGCCCAAGAACCGCCTAATCTGTGACATGCCCACCAGGTGGAACTCAACGTTGGCTATGCTGCAGCGGCTGCACACGCAGCAGAGGGCCATCAATGAGTACCTGTGCGACTATGGCACCAGGACAGGGTCAGGGGAGCTTGGTTTTTTTTCCCCACGCCAGTGGGCCATGATCAGGGATGCATGCACTGTCCTGTCACCATTTGAGGAGGCCACGAGGATGGTGAGCAGTGACAGTGCATGTATCAGTGACACTGTCCCCCTTGTCCACCTGTTGGAGCACACGCTGCGTGGAAAAATGGACAGGGCACTTGAGGCAGAACAGAGGCAGGAAGAGGAGGACTTCCTTAGCTCTCAAGGCCCCCTTTATCCAGACAGTGTTCCTGCGTGCCCGCCGATCACACAGGAAGAGGACGAGGAGGAGGAGGAGGAGGAAGATTGTGTCAGTATGGAGGTGGAGCCTGGCACTCAGCATCAGCAGCAGTCTTTAAGGGATCAGTCCCAAGAAACACATGGACTTGCACGTGGCTGGGAGGAGGTGGCTGCGGACCATGTCGTCCTTAGTGACCCAGAGGACTCCGGACCGAATGCCTCAGCAAACCTACGCTGCATGGCCTCCCTGATCCTGCAAAGCCTGCGTAAGGATCCTCGTATTTGTGGTATCAAGGAGAAGGACCAATACTGGCTGGCAACCCTCCTTGATCCACGTTACAAGGGTAAGGTTGCGGACCTTATCTTGCCATCGCAGAGGGAGCAGAGGATGAAACATCTTCGGGAGGCCTTGCAGAAAGGTCTGTGCAACGCGTTCCCAGAGACTGGGAGGTTACAAACTCCTGTTTCTGGACAACGTGTTGCTGAGGCTTCGGTCAGTCAAAGAAGGAGCGGTGGAGAAGGTGGCCGTCTGACCGATGCGTTCAGACAATTTTTTGGTCCGCAGCCCCAAGGTATGATCGGTTCCAGCAACCATCGCCAGCGTCTGTTTTACATGGTGCAGGAATACCTAGGGGCAAGATCAGACTTGGACACCTTTCCCACCGAAAATCCTCTGGGTTACTGGGTCTTGAGGATGGATCACTGGCCAGAGCTTGCACAGTATGCAATTGAGCTACTGGCCTGTCCTGCATCCAGCGTTCTTTCGGAATGCACATTCAGTGCTGCTGGAGGCGTGGTAACCGATCACAGGGTGCGTCTGTCCACTGACTCGGTCGATCGACTGACCTTCATAAAAATGAATCAGTCTTGGATCACCACCAGCTACCAAGCACCTGATGCTGATGTAACCGAATAATTTTTTTTGAAATCTCAGATCCCTTCAAAGACTGCCTATGCTGATGCTGAGTGACTATCCCTGAGTAATTATCCTCTTCCTCCTCAATCATCACGCTGATAGCTTGTAAGAACATTTTTGGTTCTGGGCGCCACCACCAGTGCCTAAGGCACAATTTTTCAGCCCCTGTTTAACAGGGGCGTGTAATTACAATTTTTGATGTAATACTTTGCAGCAGGGCTCGTTCCTGCGTTCCAACTAGAGTGTCTGTGAGGGGTTGCAGTGTTGTGGCACCAGCACCAGTGCCTAAGGCCCAATTTTTCAGCCCTTGTTTAACAGGGGCGTGTAATTACAATTTTTGATGCAATACTTTGCAGCAGGGCTCGTTCCTGCGTTCCAACTAGAGTGTCTGTGAGGGGTTGCAGTGTTGTGGCACCAGCACCAGTGCCTAAGGCCTAATTTTTCAGCTCCTGTTCAACAGGGGCATGTAATTACAATTCTTGATCTAATATTTCACAGCAGGGCCCTGTGAGGGCTTACAGTGTTGTGGCCACAGCAACACCTAAGGCCCAAATTTCTGCTGAGTATATAGGGCAGGACCCTACTTTCAAACAACTAACTTACAAACGACTCCTACTTGCAAACGGAAGGAGACAACAGGAAGTGAGATGAAATCTACCCCTAGGAAGGGAAATTCTCTCCTGTAAGAGTTAATATGGGAAAAACATTTCTCCTTTCCACTGATGCTTTCCAATCCTTGTTCCACAAAAAAACCCAAATTTTCAAAAAACATTTTTCATTGGGACAAAAAGTGAGGTGAAATCTTCTGAAGAGGAGGAAAGACAGCAAAACAAATGTCACAGGGGTGATAACCCTTCCCTATGTTTTCCAAAAAGCTTAAAAAAGATTTTTTGGCTGGAGCTAAACACGTTAAAAATGTACCCGTTCAAAATTACAAAAAGATTCTACTTAACAACAAACCTACAGTCCCTGTCTTGTTTGCACCGCCTGTATACTGCTGTTCAGAGTATATAGGGCCTGGTGGCCCCACACCTTTCCTTATTTTAATTTGGGTGCGGGGTTCCCCTTAATATCCATACAAGACCCAAAGGGCCTGGTAATGGACTGGGGGCATAGGCGTGCGCACAGGGTGTGCCAGGTGTGCCTGGGCACACCCTAATCACCCTGTGCTGATTTCCTCTGCTGCTTGGCTGCAGAGAAAGGGAATTTCTCAAAAGTGAGAATTCAGGGGTCTGTTTAGACCCCTGATATTTCACCAAAGTCCCCCCAATGGGGCTAAAAACAATAATAATTATTGTAAAAAAAAATACAATTGTAAAAAGTAATAATAAAAAAAAAATAATAATAAAAATACTGACACCAATCTCTGCCCTACTGACATTGTCCATTGCTCTACCGACACTGTCCATTGCCCTACTGTTATATATATACACACGCATGTGTTTGAGCTTTGGGGTGCACACCCTAATACAGTAGGCTGCGCACACCTATGACTGGGGGGTACCCATGCCGTTTGTCTCACTGATTTTCATCCATATTGCCAGGACCCGACATTACATTAAACCCGCAAGCAGTTTTAAATGAGATTTTTCCTTTAAAAATGACATTTGGTGCAGGGACTGTTCTAAACACGGGAAACACGCGTCACTTTACAGGCATACTATAGACACCCCTCAGGTACGATATTTAAAGGAATATTTTACTTTTTTTTTTTTTTTTTTTTACTTTAAGCATCATTAAAATCACTGCTCCCGAAAAAACAGCCGTTTTTAAAAGTTTTTTTTGCATTGATACATGTCCCCTGGGGTAGGACCCGGGTCCCCAAACCCTTTTTAGGACAATACCATGCAAATTAGCCTTTAAAATGAGCACTTTTGATTTCGAACGTTCGAGTCCCATAGACGTCAATGGGGTTCTCGCGTTCGTGCGAACTTTCGGTCCGTTCGCAGGTTCTGGTGCGAACCGAACCGGGGGGTGTTCGGCTCATCCCTACTCACTGCTAATGATCTCTTATCTTTGTGTATGTAATAATGCTATTGTTACAGCTCTGGTTTGTCTTCATGTTGCACAGCACTGTAGATATTGTATCTATATAAACCAAGAATAACAATTAAAACATCTATATTTTGTTACATAGAGTTTATTTGGCCAACATAATATATTATTCTTGTTAAGCTTTATTGATTTCTTTTAAACATTGAACACAAAAAACACAACCATGACCTACAGAAATGTCAAACAGTAGAATGGCTGACTTTGGATAAAAATATGAATGTTCAAACAAATAGGGAGGCAATGTGTTTTTTAAACCTAATACAGGATTTAAACTTTCATTTCTGAGAATATAAAACATATCATCCTTTTGTATCTACATTTAATGCATTATGTCTCTGCAATGTTCCCTAAGGGACTTTTCAGCAGTGAATATAAATAAAAGTTCAGTTGAACAAATAAAGCTTGCCCATTTAAGTAATGGATTTTTTGTAGGAGTGAGAACAAATGGCTTGTTGAAAGAAGACCCACTAACAATCTTCAAATACATTTTTCTAAAAGCAGATTTTAAAAAAAAATGTGGTCGCCACAGTAGGATATTTTAGTAACCAGTAAAGAAAAAGAAAAAATGAACAAGATTAAAATGTCTTTGTAGCTTTGTATCTCACAGAAATCTATTTAAAGCCATTTTTGTGCTGCTGTACTATATTTAAAACACAAAAGTATGTGGCTGCTATATATATTTATACAGGGGTGTCTTTAAAAGAAATAAGTTTTTAATCTAAATACTTATCTAAGAATCCATGTAACAAAAGTAACTATTATCTTATTGCACAAAAACATAGAAGAATGACAGCAGAAAAAGACCAAGTGGTCAATTGAGTTTTATCTATCTATCTATCTATCTATCTATCTATCTATCTATCTATCTATCTATCTATCTATCTATCTATCTATCTATCTATCTATCTATCTATCTATCTATCTATCTATCCATACATATATTGTTTATATTTTTTTTCACTTTGTCTGAGTATAGATCTATGTTTATCCCAAGCATGTTTGAACCCTCTGAGGCCTAATTCACGCTTATGGATGTTTAAGTTTGCATATTTCATGGTGCATTTTGCGTTTTTTGATATGCATCTTTAAATTATTGACGTCTATGGAATCATACACCAGAAAAAAAACCCTGGCCCTTTCCATAAAATGCTCAGATGTGAACTACATCCATAGGAAACAATGTTAAATGGACTGTAGTGTGTTTATGCAAAACTGAAAATGCACTAAAAATGCATAGGTGTGAACCAGGCCTTACTGTTGACTGACTCACTACCTCTGCTGGATGTCTATTCCAAGTATCAACCACTCCTTTGGTAAAATAATGCTTTTGTATTTCATAATACTAGATGTAATTTAAACTTTCTTCTTACTAGTTTGAGTTCATGTCCATGTGGTCTTGATTCTAGCTTTATATGAGAATACTGCCCTCCTGAACCATGCTAATATTGATCTACCTGTATCATAGTTAGAGCCAACACAATGGGAAGGCATTAGGGAACAAGCCCCCCACTAGACCATGCAGCTATCATGTTGCTTATTATTGTCCTAAAACCATACAATCACAAGTCTCATGTATGGTATTAAGTGGGAAGGTAACTGCCTCAAGGGCACCGAGACATGCATTACAATTATAGTATGCCAGCTGCAAAGACTACAGAAAGAAAGAGCGTCTTTCCTTATCTCTTGATTATAGTAAGCCAGCAAGCTGTATCACCAATGCTCCTTTTGCATAAAGAGCACACAGTCTGTGAAATTTGAACCTACATCTGTTAGCCTCTGATTGCTAGTTAACAGTAATTTTAGCAGCACAATCCAATAGAAGCCCACATCATTACTATTTTCTAGATTCAGTCATATGGTAAAAGGGTCACTGGTATTAGAGTCTACCAAGAAAGAGCAAACAATAAAAACCTGGCTTAGATCTGGCTTAGACTCAGTTCCACTATCAAAGAGGATAAAAGGAAGGGTAAAATATGCTAAATTATCCTTGCCAAATGTTAATATCCAAAATATACATATATTGTTTTATTTAATGTCAGAAATTGCGTACAACATATGCATTTAAAAAGCACTTGGCCAAATTAAATAAAAACACTTACAAACTGGCACCCGCCTTATAACAATAAGTGCCTAATAAATATTGTGAGTTGCAAGAAAGTATAATTGCCCCCTTATATTTCATCATAATGGGTTAGAGCCCCTGCAAATCAAAAATCAAGCCAGGTTTTTATTGTTTGATTAATCTTAGTGTCACCACTCAAAGGCATGCAGCGGCTTCAAAAGAAAAAAAAATCATTTGATATTTAAAAAGGGAGATAAAACACCCAAGTCTATATACAGTATAATATAATATTGACCATGAAAAACATGGCTATTAATTTACTTTGAATAGTTTTCAGTTCAGCTTGTTTACTGTTCTTAATAAATAAATGTTCCAGATATATTCAATCCCGCTCATTTAACTCTGATCCTCTGATCAATTGATGCCTGGCCCAGTTAAAGCTGAACTTAAGGCAAGCTGCTAAATACACAGATGGAATATATAAATGGGAGGTGTTTTGCCTGCCAAACATTTTTTTATATCTGTCTATCCAGTCCTGAAATTCACATATCAGCAGCAGTTCAAGTAACAAATATAGGTCTCCTACCTACTTCCTACCCACTGTCAATGTGTGAATGTTCAGCGAAAGGAGAAAAAAAATAATTCTATAATTCTATCAGCATGCTGCTTGCACTGCAGCACTACTAATTAGCTCCATGTCCCACTTCTCTTTCCCCCAATCTGATCTCTGCTGTACAGTGGGCAATTGCAAAGCCAATACCAGCTACATATGTTCACTGCTTGCAAATACATTTAAGGATCCATCAATAAATAATTAGATGCATTAATTTGTGTCTAATATTCTGGAGTTCAGATTTCTTCAACAGCTACCAGATACCAATATGCTAATGCCCACAGAGCAACCCCTACTCCTGAATTCTGACACTCAATATATTTTTCCTGAATATGTCTACCCAATAATAGGTTTGTTGAATTTCTAGCTACTAACTAGTATCTAGCTAGCATCTAGCTACTACATTCAGGTTGGCACTTCCTGTCTCTCTCGCCTTTTCAGCTGGTAGACTGTGCTCCCTTTCGTGAATTTGTGGAATGTGCTGTACCACAGTGGCAGGTTCCAAAACAACATTTTTTTTTCATGTAAGGCCATTCAAGCTCTCTACATTCATGTGGAAGGCAATGTTTTGGCCTCGTTGGATAGGGCAGTCAGCAGCAAGGTTCATATTACCGCTGACTCCAGCAGACATGGGCAGGGATGTTACCCTTCCTTCACGGTGCACTGGGTAACTCTGCTGGCAGCTGGGAAGGATGCAGGACAGGGTTCAGTGTTGGAGCCTGTTCTGCCACCACGCCTCCAAAAAGCTGGTGGTGATTCTGCCACAACATCTGTATGCTCCCTTTCCTCCTCTTCCTCTATGGACTCTTCTGCAGAATTGTCCTCTGAACCAGCAGTGCTCCATAAGTGCTTAAGGGGCTACACAAGCAGTCAGGCTAAAAGATGCCTGTCAGGTCTCTCACTTACCAGACCGGTGAGTCTGCTTGGGCAGAGGGTAGGCTCCCTTACATATCCGACTCGTGGCCCCTGATAGAGCAGACAGGGAACCCACGAGTGCGGAGTGGTATGAGAGCCTGGTTCAGGAGTCCGGATGCCGGAAGAGAGGTGGTCCTCCAACAGCAGGTAGTAATCAGAAGCACAGGCAACAGATGCTGAGCAGGAGCTGTAGACTGGTCACACACAGGCAGAGTTTGGCAACAGGCGGGCAGCAGAAGTACAAGAGGAGTAGGCAGGAGCGAGGTCAAACAAGCCGGGGTCAGGTGCAGGCAGAAGTCAGGAAAGTCCAACAAGCAAGCCGGGTTGTCAACAGATCAGAACTCAGGAACACAATAACACGGAGAAGGTAATGGGAACTTAGGTACAGGAGTTGTTGATTAGGCAGCACTGAGCAGAGAGTGCAGCAAGCCTAAATAGGCTGATTGGCGCCAAACGCCACGCACGTGTGTGCACCATTACGCACACACGCCCGAGCGCACCCCCGGACACCGGCGTGCACACCAGCACCACCAGGCACACGCCTACCAGCGCCCATAGGCGGACATCGCGCATACCACGGCCAGCCAGATCATCCACACCAGTGCCCACAGAAGCACGCACCCCAGCACACACAGGAATGCACGCACCGACGCCCAACCAGGTAACCTCTCTGACAGTGCCCCCTCCTCAAGGGCAGACTCCGGATGCCCAGTTGGGCTAACTTGGAGGCATGCAAATTTTTGAATGCTTGCAAGAGTTCTCTGGCATGCAAGTTGCTTTCTGGCTCCCATGAGTTGTCTTCAGGGCCATACCCTTTCCACTTTATGAGGTATTGGGTTTGATTGCGCCTCTGTCTGCAATCTAGAATTGCTTCCACTTCGAACTCCTCCTCGCTGTTAACTAGGATAGGTTTGGGTGGGCCAACACTATGGCCAACAAAAGGATTGGGGGTAACCAATCTCAAGAGAGACACGTGGAAGACCGCGTGCACCTTCAGGGAATTAGGCAGGTCAAGTTCGTAGGCGACGTTGTTAATCTTTCTCTTAACCAAGAAGGGACCCAAGAACTTAGGGCCTAGTTTCTTAGATGGACAGACCAATTTCAGATTGACAGTAGATAACCATACTGGGTTGCCTGGTTCCAAAACAAGTTCTCCACGCCTTTTCCTATTGAATATCTTCTTGTAATATTCTTGGGCCTTGACCAAGGTATCCTGTAATAATTTGTTGTTTACAGAAAAGAAATCCAAGGTTTCGGATACTGCAGGGACGGAGCACTCGGGTATTGACCCAGGCAGAAAGGACGGATGGAAGCCATAGTTGGCGTAGAATGGTGTTTGATTGGTAGCTGAATGTAAGGAATTGTTGTATGAAAACTCAGCGATAGGGAGCAAGGAGGCCCAATCGTCCTGGGAAAAAGCAGAAAAACAGCGGAGATATTGCTCCAGAGTTTGATTTGTCCTTTCAGTTTGCCCATTTGACTGGGGGTGATAGGCTGAGGAAAATGCCAATTCGATTTCCAATGAGCTACAGAGGGCTTTCCAGAATCTGGAGGTGAACTGGAGACCTCGGTCAGAAACTATGTTCGTCGGGACTCCATGCAACCTAATAATTTCTTTAATGAAGATACTAGCTGTCTCCATAGCCGAAGGGGTACCTTTCATGGGAAGGAAATGGGCCATCTTGGACAGCCTATCTACCACAACAAAGATGGAGGAAAAGCCTTCTGATGGGGGGAGTTCAACGATAAAGTCCATTGAAATTATACTCCACGTTCTCCCTGGGACCGGTAAAGGTTTAAATAGGCCCCAAGCTCTTGCTCGGCTGTTCTTGCTTCTGGCTCAAGTATTACAAGAGTCAACATACTCCTTACAATCCTTAATAAGGTGAGGCCACCAAAAGGTACGTTGTACCAAGTCAATTGTTTTTCGTGCGCCAAAATGAACGGCCAACTTATGGTCATGGCAAAGTTCCAACACCTGTACCCTTAGCTCCTCAGGGACCACAATTTTGTTTTCACGCCAAAACGGGCCATCCTTGGCACACGCCTCAGCAGGTAGGGTCATCCCCATAGAGGCCCATCTAATTTTAGAGACAAGATCTTCTTGAAGAAGCAGGAAATTCCCCGAAGGGAGGATGGTGTCTGGAGGTAGGGCTTTTTCTGAGTCGTGGAACATACGAGAGAGTGCGTCAGACTTGACATTCTTGGATCCGGGTCTGTAGGTAATGTGGAACTGGAATCGGGGAAAAAAAGTGCCCATCTGGCCTGCCGAGGTTTTAGCCTCTTAGCCGTTCTCAGGTACTCTAAGTTCTTATGGTCTGTATAGACCAGAATGGGATGAGCAGCACCCTCCAGAAGATAACGCCATTCCTCTAAAGCTGCTTTAATGGCCAGAAGTTCCCGATCCCCCACATCGTAATTCCTCTCTGATGATGAAAGTTTACGTGAGAAAAACCCCACAGGGTACAGGAGGGCTTTGGCGGCTTGCACCTACCGCAATTTCAGATGTGTCAACTTCTAACACGAAAGGTAGAGCTGGATTGAGATGCTTAAGAATGGTGGCTGAGGTAAACAGAGCTTTAAGTTCTTCAAAGGCCAGCTGTTCCTTAGGAATCCAGCAGAACTGGGTTCCTTGTCTGATGAGCTCAGTGATGGGGGCGATTATCGAGGAGAACCCTTTGATGAACTTCCTATAGAAATTGGCAAAACCAATAAAACGTTGTACCCCTTTCTTATCCGCAGGAGCAGGCCAGTCCAGGATAGCAGAAACTTTTTGGAGGGTCCATCTTGATACCCTCGGGAGAGATGACCAGGCCCAGGAACTGAACACATTGGAGCTCAAACTCGCATTTTTCGAGTTGGTGTAGAGCCCATGTTGCCTGAGTCAGGCAAGGACATTTCGTACGTGCCTACGGTGGTCGGTCAGGGAAGTGGAGAATATCAGAATACCGTCCAAATAGACTATGACATACAGGTCCAGAAAGTCACGGAAGACGTCATTAACGAAGTGCTGGAAGGTCGCTGGCACGTTACACAGGCCAAAGGGCATAACGAGGTACTCGAATGAACCCCTTTTTCAAGTTTTCGTCAATATAGACCTTCAAGGTGTCCAGCTCCTGCTCAGTTAATGGAAAAATCCTCCCGAAGGGAACCTCGGTTCCGGGTAAGAGTTCTATTGGGCAATCGTAAGGCCTGTGTACCGGGAGAGTCTCCGCCCCCTTCTTGCTGAATACATCCAGGAAATCTTGGTAGGGTTCGGGAAGGGATTGGCATAGCTTGGTGTCAGAGTCCAAGCAAAGACACTGGGATGGTGTAACGGGTGTTCCATGTAAGCAGTGCTGCCTGCAGTAATCGGAGAGAAATCAAATCTTTCCCATAGACCAGTCAATGCTGGGGTTGTGTGCCTGCAGCCAGGGCATTCCTAGGATGATTGGAAAGAGGGGAGAGGAGATGACATCCAAGCGTAAGAGTTCCTGGTGCTCCGGGCCTATGGTGGCCAGTAAAGGAGCGGTCTCCTGGGTGACTGGACCGGAGCTGAGGGTGGAGCCGTCTGCTAGAAATACTGCAAGTCCCTGGGCCTTGGGCAGGAGAGGAATGCCATGGTTGTTAACGAAGGTCTGATCAATGAAGCCACTGCATGCTCCAGAATGAATAATGACCGACACTGGGATGTTCCTTCCGGGAAGCTGCAACATAACAGAGAGTGTCAGATGGTTACCAGATTTGGGCAAGACAGGTGCACATAAAGAAGAGGATGGCAGGCACTTACGTATCTTGTTGGGGCAGGCCCTCACAAAATGTCCTTGTTCTCCGCAGTACAGACATAAATTGCGGGTACGTCTGCGCATCTTTTCTTCCGGGGTAAGGGATGAATGGAGCAGACCAAGTTGCATGGGTTCTGGAACTTCCGCGACTGGAGCAGAGGAAGCAGGAGGAAGTTGGCTGGGGGAACTGGGAACCCTGGGAAGCATCCAAATAGGGCGAGGGTGACTAGTGGACCTCTCGGAATGTCAGAGAAGGTCTCGGAAGGGATCTGCTATTGGGCACTCTGGTGTGCGCTGGTTCGCGCCGGTCCCCGTTGTGCGGGCGCGTGCAGGTGCGCGTGGGCGCGCGCCTGGGCGGGCTCACGCACGGTGCTTGGCGCCAATCGCCCTATTTAACTTGCTGGATCCTGCTGCTCGGTGCTGTCCGATCTGCAGCTCCCAGTTCCTGAGTTCCTGTTTCCTGTTTGCTTCCTGTTTGCTTGTCTGATCTCCTTGTGACCCCGGCCTGTCTTTGGACTCCTCTCTGTCATCTACCTGCACCTGACCCCGGCTTCCCTTGACCACGAATCGGCCTGCTCCTTTGTACCACGTTGCCTGCCTGTTGCCAACCCTGCCTGTGACCCGGACTTTGAGCCTTTTGAGTCACCCGCCAGGCTCTCTTACCACTCTGCACTCCTGTGCCTTCTGTTTACACTACCAGGGGCCTGGGAACCAGATACCTACAGGAGGCCTTCCCCTGCTATATCGGGTTCGTCAGTCAAGTACCTGCAAGTCTGACAGTATCGGACAGCCATGTCCAAGCCCGAGCAGGGATCCTCTCCCATGGAGGAACTATGCAGACACCTGGCGGGTCTCACTCAAGCTGTAAAGAGCCTTCAGGAAGGCTACACTAGGCTGGAAGAACGAGTCCAGGTGCTGTCCTCACCTGCTAACCCTCAAGCTGCTTCTGCTGCCGGACTATCATCTCCTCCCTCCGTGGTTATGCTTCCTCCTGAGCCAAGGGTTCCTACACCCGACAGATTTTCCGGTGAGCGTAGCAAGTACCGATCCTTCCGCAATGCCCGTGGACTTTACTTTGCTCTGCTACCACGAACCTTCTCCTTGGAAGCGACTAAGGTGGGCTTCGTGATTTCTCTTCTGTCCGGTGAACCACAGACCTGGGCCCACCGTCTCCTGGAACAAAAGTCAGCATCTCTAGACAACCTGGATGCATTCTTTGCCACCATGTCCAAACTATATGAAGACCCCCAGTTGAAAGCCACCGCTGAGTCCGCCTTGCACGCCCTACAACAAGGGCATAGACCCACAGAAGATTATGTCCTGGAATTCAGGCGTTGGAGTTCGGACACGGATTGGAACGACGCGGCCCTGCGTTACCAATTTCGCATGGGTCTTTCCGATTCGCCGGGGCCGGCGTTTTCTTCGTGGAGAAGAAGGACCACTCTCTTCGGCCTTGTATCGACTATAGAAAACTGAATAAAATAACTATCAAGAATCGCTATCCCTTATCTCTTGTACCCGAACTCTTCCAAAGACTAGGTTCTGCAACGATTTTCACTAAACTCAATCTCCGTGGGGCCTATAACCTAATCCGCATCAGAGAGGGAGATGAATGGAAAACTGCCTTCTGTACCCGGTTTGAGCACTTTGAATATCTTGTCATGCCCTTT
Organism: Aquarana catesbeiana; assembly: GCF_042186555.1. Taxonomy (NCBI): domain Eukaryota; kingdom Metazoa; phylum Chordata; class Amphibia; order Anura; family Ranidae; genus Aquarana; species Aquarana catesbeiana. Next base: position 238,958,314 of record NC_133328.1, read on the forward strand.
GGTCTGTGCAATGCGCCTGCAACGTTTCAACACTTCATTAACGATATTTTCTGTGACCTCCTGGACTTATACGTTATAGTATATCTAGACGACATTTTGATCTTCTCCTCCTCAGTCATTGAACATCGCAGGCATGTCCAAAATGTACTAACCCGGCTCAGGTAGTACGGACTTTATGCCAAATTAGAAAATGTGAATTTGAACGCCAATGCATCCAGTTCCTCGGCCTAATCATTGCTAGTGATGGCATTAAAATGGATCCTCAAAAAGTGGCAGCTATCCTTGACTGGCCCGCTCCCTCCGATAAAAAAGAGGTCCAACGCTTCATTAGCTTCTCCAACTTTTACCGCAAATTCATTAAGGGCTTTTCTGCAATTATTACGCCAATCACTGAACTAACCAAGCAAGGGAACCGATTTTGTTGGTCTACCGAGGTGCAATCTGCTTTTGACAAACTTAAAGAGTTATTTACCTCCGCTTCCATCCTGAAACATCCAATCCCTGCCTTGCCTTTCGTCCTTGAAGTGGACGCTTCAGAGGTTGCAGTAGGGGCAGTACTCTCTCAGCGGCAGGGTGCCAAGTCCCTACTCTATCCAGTGGCCTTTTTCTCTCTGAAACTTTCCACTGCTGAAAAGAACTATGATGTTGGAGATAGAGACCTTCTTGCCATTAAGGCCGCATTGGAAGAGTGGCGTTATCTTTTAGAGGGTGCTGCACATCCCATTTTGGTCTATACCGACCACAAAAACCTTGAGTACTTGAGAACAGCCAAGAGACTGAGACCTCGGCAGGCAAGATGGGCTCTGTTCTTCTCTAGATTCCAGTTTCACATCACGTACAGGCCTGGCTCCAAGAGTATTAAATCGGACGCATTATCTCGCATGTTCCAGGATTCCGAGGAACCTTTACCTTCAGACACCATCCTTCCTGCTGGAAATTTTCTGCTGCTACAGGGGGATATCATATCCCAAATTAAACAAGCCTCCAGGAATCTGTCCCCACCTACGGGAGTCGACATAAGTTTGAAAAATGGTTTGTTCCGGTACAAAGACAAGATCATGGTCCCAGAGAGTCTAATAGGGCGTACACACGGTCGGACTTTGTTCGGACATTCCGACAACAAAATCCTAGGATTTTTGCCGACGGATGTTGGCTCAAACTTGTTTTGCCTACACACGGTCGCACAAAGTTGTCGGAATTTCCGATCGACAACCACGCGGTCACGTACACCACGTACGACGAGACTAGAAAAGGCCGGTTCAGAACCAAGCGCGGCACCCTTTGGGCTCCTTTTGCTAATCTCGTGTTAGTAAAAGTTTGGTGAGAGACGATTCGCGCTTTTTCAGACTCGTGGCTTTCAGATCGTTTTCTGCCGTTCAGTTTGTGCTTGTGGGTTTGTATCTGCTCTTCAGTGCGTGCAGCAAGTTCCGCGTGACTTTAGGTAGTCATTGTATTCTTGTTTGTTCGTTACTGGTTTTCAGGTCGCTCTTCACAGGCCTTGCTGTTCTTCAGTGCGTTCTGTTACTTCGTTCTGAGCAGCCGACCTTTTTCTAGCCATGTTTCGTATGCGTACTCCTCATAGAGTTCGTGCTGTGCGGGGGCTTGGTGTTGGGGTCCTGACCTTGACACAAGTCCAGTCCATGAACAGGGTGGGGAGGAGTTCATGGACCAAGAATTGGTTGCTTCAGCGTGACCAGTTCTGTCATATGCCTTTGCTAAGTGAGATCCGTGAGAATAATCCTGGTGATTTCAGGAACTTTCTCAGGATGACGGACCCGTATTTCACAGTTTGTTGGCTTCGCTGACCCCCTATATCAGCAGGCAGGATACCTGCATGAGGCAAGCCATCACTCCGGAGCAGAGGTTGGTCGCTACCTTGCGGTATTTGGCCACAGGGAGAAGCCTGCAGGACCTCAAGTTCTCGACAGGCATCTCCCCCCAGGCTCTTCTTTGTGGACATTTACTGCTTGTGTTTGTTTTAGCTGACCCTGACAGAAATGCGTGGAGTCCAGAAAATGTCGTGATTGTGTAACCTTATTATACAAAGCACTGTTAGCTGTTATTTACTAAATGCAAAGACACTTTTCACTACAAGTGCACTTGCAACTGCACTGAAACTGCACTTGTTGTGCAAAGTGGATTTGCCCTTAGGAAATTACCCCCATTTTCTCATAAAACAACAATTACATCACCCCAAAAGTGTTGTAGCGTTGAGACAATAATCCACACATTCTTGATGAACAATCTTTTTAATACCTGCACAATCAGATGTGCATTTACCAAAGGTTTTTCTGACAAACCAACATGTTTGTTGTATAACAATTTTTGTGGTGTCATTATCCAAAATCAAAATGTGCATTTTATAGAAAACAGGCCTGTGTAAAACCCACAAGAAAGACACAAATCTTGATCTTACAAAGTTCACATTTGATAGAACTGGAAGGCAATATCAGACATGAGTATTTAGGAACTGTGTTTGATATTGCGTTCAGATGGGGGGAAATCACCCCAGGAAAAGCCAAATTTGGAAGATGCACACAAATTTCACAATGTCAACATGTGCTAGCTGCCATCATGGGGGATGAAGGGATGTGTTTTGGGGGAGAAAGCCCTTCCTCACCGCTACTTTATTATTGAAGAAGGGGTTGCACCCCCAAAACGCGTCCATTGATCTCCCGTGATGGCAGATAGCACATGTTGACACACTGTGTGCATCCTCCAAATTTGGCTTTGGGAAAAATCACAAAAACATTTTGCACATTGTAGCAGACAAAAGAAGAAAGTGATTTGGAGGGGTTTTAAACTCGCCCCAAAACATCAATGATGTTTTTATATTTTGGAATAACATCATTGATGTTTTGCTTGATGATTTCCAATTGTAAATTACACCCCATGATCTCCCCGATCAGGATCTGGGCACTTTCGGATGTGAAAGGATCTTCATCCACAACCTCACGATCACCTAAAAAGAGAGGAACCCCAAAATAAATTAGGTTTCCAAAAAAATGCCGCCATCCATCTCTTATCTGAGCCTGTGGTTGCAGACACTCACCTGTTGTGGTGACTAGTTCCACCACGTCTTCTTCCTCCTGCTCATCTTGTGTTGGTGGGATTTCCCCTTCTTCCAGAGGGGGGGGGGGGGCTCTGGTCTCCTCGGATGAGGGGTGTCCTCCGAGTCTTTTCTCCCCTATGTAAAACAAAAATAGTATAATTAGCACACAGATATTTAATGTCAGAACTATAGAGATGAAACATTGCTTGGAAGTGGGGTACAATTATCTATTTTAGCCGAGTTCCAAGATGTAGCTTTTTTAGTGTCCTTTGTCAAGCTGCAATACTTTACCTGTTTGGTACAAGCTTCACAGATGGAGACCCCCCTATAGTATACACTGGAGCACCTGTGTGGCCCCCCCTAATAAAAATGGTGTTCTGGTGTCCCACACTAGTGCTCCAGTGTCCAGATGTGAAAACAGCTGCTGAGTGTCCTCTCCTTACACACAATCTAGTTTGCATTTCATTCTAGTAACAAAGCCATCTACACAACCCAATTCTTTGAAGCCAAGTATAGGGCGTCAAAATGGTGGCCAAATGCATATGGCCTAAACAATGGTATTTTATAGTCCGAAATAAAAATGTGTGATCCGAACGAATAATGTGCCCATGAACATGAAAGTTGCCATTTTAAACAACAGTACAACAGTTCCTAAAAGCACATGGAGCAGCACGAACGTAATAAACACAAAAAGAATAGGAACACAGCACAAATACTTACTTTTTTGCAGCACTCTCCGGATCTTTCTGTACTGCTCATGTTCTCATAATTTCAGGTCCGACCACCGCTTCCTGAGCTGATCTTTCGATCGTTGTACCCCGAATTTCCGGTGCAGACTCCTGACCACTTTCGCCATGATCTTGGCCTTTCGGACATTGGGGTTGGGGTAAGGCCCATACTTTCCATCATAGTCGGCCTTCTTCAGGATGTCCACCATCTCCAACATCTCCCCAAAGGACATATTTGAGTCCTTTAATCTCCTTCTGGATCGGGACGTTTCAGGCTCCGGCCTTTCCTCCTCCTCCTCGTTGCTACAATTAGCACGATCCTGCTGTCTATCCGCCATGTGCTCTTCCCCCACTGCGCCGAACGAAAAGGGGCGGGGAATAGACTAGAAAGAACGTCAGGGGCGGGCGGAGTTATACGCATGCACAGTGTGTATAAATCGTAACACGCGCGCGCGTCTTTCGTACGATCTGTGAGCGGAGGAAGGAGCATCGGAGACGCCGATCGTGCTAACGAAGGTAGGATCTAAACTTTGGCCTATACTGCTTCGAAATGGAAGCCTATATTGTAACAAGATTAGGGGAGTTTGGCCTGACATTAGGGTTTGTCTTGTGTTGTGTCTTGCAGAGAAAATGGATGGGTTCAACGACCACAATTTCCTGCCCCTGTTTATTGACAAGTACAGAGAGCTGCCCTGTCTGTGGCAGGTGAGACACCCCCACTATAATCACAAACAGAAGAGGCAGGCAGCGCTGGAGAAACTGCTGGAGTTGGTGAAGCCGGTGGTCCCCACAGCAACCATCCCTTATTTAAAAGCTAAAATTGGTGGCCTGAGGAGCACGTATCTTAGGGAGCGCAAGAAGGTCACAGATTCCCAGAGGTCCGGAGCTGCAGCAGATGACGTTTATGTCCCCAGGCTGTGGTACTATGAGAGACTGCGATTTCTGTCAGACCACACTGAAGTCAGGGAATCCCTCTCCACCCTTCCTTCCACGCTTCCTTCCATACCAGCTGAGGCTTCCGATGTCCAACCTGGGCCTTCCAGCCAGGAAGAAGTGGAGGAGCCCAGCTGGAGTCAGGTATAGCATTCTTCGACAGATTTCTGGGCAATAAATAAATGATGTTTACTAGATGTTATTATTGATCATTAATTGCTGATTAAAAAAACATATCAATAGACAGTAGTGGGCACCCAAAATTGGGACAAGAATGCAAAATGCTGGGCTCAGAATGATATCTGTTATATTTGTTAACATTCAATTTGCAGCAGTCAGGAGGTGAAAATTGTGTGTGATTGATGTAAAAAATACTAAAACTATGTCCCTTTTTCATACACAGGAAGACCTCAGCCAGGAGAAGGCTGTGGAATATGGCAGCCAGGAGGAGGCGGGGATTAGTGGCAGCCAGGAGGAGGCGGGGATTAGTGTCAGACAGGAGGAGGCGGGGCTAAGTGTCAGCCAAGAGAAGCCTGGGGCAAGTCGCAGCCTTGTCATGGCTGCCACCAAATTGCAGGGCATGCAGGAGGGCCAACGCAAGCTCTCTGAGGACCTGATTTATAAAGTCCTACGTAAGGGGGAGAGTGGGGAACTGACACCCAAGACGGATGTCATTGAGATCGACGATCCTCCTCCTCCTCCTCCTCCTGCTGCCACAACTCCACCACCACAGCCAAAGCCTGTAAGGAAGCGTGGAAGGAAGACCAAAGAGTGATTGCCCTGGGTTCAGTCTGGTCTGACAAAAGCTGCAGTCTCTCGTATGACCACAGCCTGGGGACACAGATGTCATCTGCTGCTTTCCGGATCTCTGGGACTTCTGGACCACACTGCCCTCCCTTAGATATGGACTCCTCAGGCCACCAATTTTGCTTTTAAATAATTGATGTCTGCCCTGGGAGTCTAAGGCTTTGCCCACTTCTGCAGTTTCTCCAGCGTTGCCTCCCTCTTTGTTTTTTTATAGTTGTGACCCCTTAATAACATTTTTTTAGGTAAATTCTACTCTCCTGTGTGTGTTTTCATCCAAAAAGGACAGTTTGTTGGTGACGATTCAGGTACATTTCTAACATAAAATGTGAAATTAACAAGGGACAACAACACCAAACAATCTCCTACAGATTAAATAGAACAACATATCAATGGTGTTGTGGGAACTTGTCACAAAAAACACACAAACATTTTCGGGAGTACAAATCAAAATCACCAAAAAAAAAAAAAAAAGAGAAACACAAAAAAAGATTCTACATTAAAGGCAAAAAAAAAAATTAAAATATACAAAAATATGTTGTCAGATGTGAGAAATCAAAATATATTGAGGGAATCCCGATAAATAGTAACGAAAGAAGTTTGTGAGAAGTGTGTGTGAATATGAGCAGCAAAACTACTTAATTCTTGTCACATTATAAAGAAGAAGAGAGTGCGCTGTATTAAACCATTTTTAACATTGCAGCGTGACGAAAGTGCTGTATCCATTGCGAACGCTAAGTTTACCAGAACGAGCTGTCCCGTCTCGGAATTTCTTCTGAGCATGCGTGGCACTTTGTGCGTCGGAACAGGCCACACACGGTCGGAATTGACGCGATCGGATTTTGTTGTCGGAAAATTTTATCTCCTGCTCTCCAACTTTGTGTGTCGGAAAATCCAATGGAAAATGTCCGATGGCGCCCACACACGGTCGGAATTTCCGACAACACGCTCCGATCGGACATTGTCCATCGGAAAATCCGACCATGTGTACGGGGCATAAGAGTGGCAGTACTGGAACTCTGCCATGACCATAAATTGGCTGGGCATTTTGGCATACTGAAGACGACAGAGCTGGTGCAACGTACATTTTGGTGGCCTCAATTGGTAAAAGATTGCAAAAGCTATGTGGAGTCCTGCACCATCTGTGCTCGGAACAAGAATAGTCGGACAAGGGCCTGCGGTCTACTAAAACCCTTATCCGTCCCAGAAAGACCCTGGAAGATGATTGCGATGGACTTCATCGTAGAACTCCCTCTGGCAGAAGGTTTTTCCACCATCTTCGTCATTGTGGATAGGTTGTCTAAGATGGCTCATTTTCTACCCATGAAAGGCACGCCTTCTGCCGTAGAAACTGCAAAAATTTTTGTCAAAGAAATCATGAGACTACATGGAGTACCATCAAGTATAGTATCCGACAGAGGTGTGCAGTTCACTTTCAGGTTCTGGAAGGCTCTCTGTGGCTCACTTGAAATTGAATTGGCGTTCTCATCTTCCTACCACCCCCAGACAAATGGGCAGACAGAGAGAACTAATCAAACTCTGGAGCAATACCTCCGATGCTTTTCCACCTTCTCACAGGACGATTGGGTCTCTCTTCTGCCTATTGCTGAGTTTGCATATAACAACTCTGTGCACTCAGCAATCAAACAGACACCATTCTTCGCCAATTATGGCTTTCACCCGTCATTCCTGCCTGAATCCTTACCTGAGTGCTCTATTCCCGCAGCTTCTGAAACAATGGACTTCTTCTTCACCAACAATAAAAACTACTATGTGAAACCATGGCTAAAACCCAAGAATATAATAAAAGAATGTTTGATAGGAAGAAGCGTGGAGAACTCATTCTGGTGCCTGGCAACCAGGTTTGGCTGTCTACCCTTAACTTAAAGATGACCTGTCCCTCAAAGAAGTTGGGTCCCAAATTCATGGGTCCCTTTCCAATCAAGAGGAAGATTAATGATGTGACCTATGAGCTGGACTTACCCAATACATTAAAGGTTCACCCAGTCTTCCACGTATCCTTGCTGAAACCCGTTATTCCTAATTCCTTTTCGGGTCGTAATACCGGCCCACCTGAACCTGTAATCATGGACAATGAGACAGAATTTGAGGTGGAAGCAATCCTGGACTGCAGGAAGAGACACAATCAAGTCCAATACTTGATCAAATGGAGGGGGTATGGACCAGAAGATAATTCCTGGGAACCAGAAGCAATCTGCACACTAAGGAACTTTTAAGAGATTTCTGGAGTACCCACGCTGATAAACTGGCCCAGATGGGCATCCGGAGGTTGCCCTTTAGGAGGGGGCACTGTCAGAGAAGGTCTCGGAAGGGATCTGCTATTGGGCACTCTGGTCTGCGCCGGTCCGCGCTGGCGCGCGCCCGTTCGCGCCGCTCTCCGGGCGCGTCGGCGCGGGCGTGCGCACGGCGCTTGGCGCCAATCACCCTATTTAACTTGCTGGATCCTGCTGCTCGGTGCTGTCCGATCTGCATCTCCCAGTTCCTGAGTTCCTGTTTCCTGTTTGCTTCCTGTTTGCTTGTCTGATCTCCTTGTGACCCCGGCCTGTCTTTGGACTCCTCTCTGTCATCTGCCTGCACCTGACCCCAGCTTTCCTTGACCACGAATCGGCCTGCTCCTTTGTACCACGTTGCCTGCCTGTTGCCAACCCTGCCTGTGACCCGGACTTTGAGCCTGCCTGTTCCTCTGTACCTTGCTGACCGTTTGTTGCCAACTCTGCCTGTGACCAGATCTGCCCTCTCTGCTCCTGCTCTGCACCGGCTGCCTAGGCCCCTGCCTTCTAAGAACTTCCAGACCATTTGCATCAGGATCCTGGGCCTTACCTCCGCAAGTCACCCGCCAGGCTCTCTTACCACTCTGCGCTCCTGTGCCTTCTGTTTACACTACCAGGGGCCGGGAAACCAGATACGTACTGGAGGCCTTCCCCTGCTATATCGAGTTCATCAGTCAGGTAAGTGCAAGTCTGACACGGAACGTCTCTCTCTCAGGCGGCGGTCAATCTGAATTGACAAGTTGATGAGTTCATCCAGAGTCTGGGGTATCACAACACGTGCCAACTCATCTTTAAGAGGGTCTGATAACCCCATCCAAAATTGCTGACGCAGGGCAGCATCGTTCCACTCTGTATCAGAGCACCAGCATCTGAACTCCACTGCGTAATCTTCGGCTGCTCTGTGACCTTGCTGCAGGGAGTGCAAGGCGGCCTCAGCAGTAGCCGTTAGTTGAGGGTCCTCATATAACTGTGACATTGCAAGGAAGAAGGCATCCAGGGTATCCAGGGACCTGGATATCTGCTCCAGTAGACGGTGAGCCCAAGTTTGCAGCTCGCCGGTTGGTAGTGATATGACAAAACCCACTTTTGTGGCATCCAGGGAAAACATGCGGGGTTGTAAAGCAAAATAGAGCTCACAAGCATTGCGGAACGCACGGTATTTGCAACGTTCTCCCGTGAACTTTTTGGGTGTGGGTACCCTGGGCTCAGGAGGGAGCATTACTACGGAGGGTGCTGAGGAAAGCCAGGCAGATGATGCTCCCTGCGGGTGGGGAGATGCTGAGAGAGCTTGGACCTGTCCCTCTAATCTGGTGTAGCCTTCTTGTAGGCTTTTAACTGCTTGGGTACGCACAGGCGCCCACGCACCTGCCCGAGTGCGCCCCCGGACACCGGCGCGCACACCAGCACCACCAGGCACACGCCTATCAGCGCCCATAGGCGGACGCACACACCAGGGCACCACCATGCACACCACGGCCAGCCGGATCATCCACACCAGTGCCCACAGAAGCACACACCCCAGCACACACAGGAACGCGCGCACTGACGCCCAAAGAGGTAACCTCTCTGAAAATGCCATTTGGTGCTTCAGTTGGTCTGCCTAGGCGACATGAGTCGCAACTGGCGCAGAGATTCTGTCAGATCTGCAGGGGCAGGCTCAGAGGTGGTTAATGCCATGGCAGCTTGAGCCAGGAATGGTTGTTTGTGACAATGCACTAACCTTCTCTCTGCCCTCTGACACTTGACCCATGTTCCATGCTTGGCACACATCCTGAATTTGGTGGTGCAGAATGTTTTTGACCAGGTACCCAGGCTTACAAGATCTCCTGAGCCAGACCAGAAAAGTCTGTGGTCATTTCCGGTGGTCATCCAATGCCAGTGCTCGGCAGGCTGACATTCAAAGGGAATTTAACCTGCCCACCAACCGCCTCATTTGTGACATGCCCACCAGGTGGAACTCAACATTGGCAATGCTGCAGTGGCTGCACACACAGCAGAGGGCCATCAATAATTACCTGTGTGAATATGGCACCAGGACAGGGTCAGGGGAGCTTGGCTTCTTTTCGCCATGCCAGTGGCTACTGATCAAGGATGATTGCAGTGTCCTGTCACCATTTGAGGAGGCCACAAGGATGGTGAGCAGCGACAATGCATGCATTAGTGACACTGTCCCTCTAGTCTTCCTGCTGAAGCACATGCTTCGTGGAATCATGGAGAGCGCACTTGAGTCAGAACAGTGGAAGGAAGAGGAGGAATTCCTTTCCTCTCAAGGCCCCCTTTATGCAGATAGCATTCCTGCAGGGCCGCCAAACACGCAGGAAGGGGAGGACGATTGTGTCATCATGGATGTAGAGGATAACACACAGCAGCCTTCAAGGGGTGGTTTTCAGTCCCCAGAAACCCAAGGAGCTGTACGTGACTGGGAGGAGGTAGTTCCTGATAGTGTCATCCTTAGTGACCCAGAGGACTCAGAATCGAATGCCTCTGTAAACTTACGCTGCATGGCCTCCCTGATTCTGCAAAGCCTGCGAAAAGACCCTAGGATTCGTGGTATCAAGGAAAGGGATCATTACTGGCTGGCAACCCTTCTTGTTCCATGTTTCAAGGGTAAAGTTGCAGAACTCGTCCTGCCTTTGCAGAGGGAGCAGAGGATGAAACATCTCCAAGAGGCCTTGAAGAAACATTTGTGTAAGGCCTTTCCAGACCCTGGGAGGTTACCATTTCTTGGTGCTGAACAACATGTTTCTGAGGCTTTGTTAGGTCAGAGGAAGAGCGGTGGAGAAGGTGGCCGGTTGACCAATGCCTTTAAACAATTTTTCAGTCCTCACCGCCAAGGTCAGGTTCAAGCAACCATTGTCAGTGTCTGCATTATATGGTGCAGGAATATCTAGGGGCAAGAGCAGACTTGATGACCTTTCTAAAAGAGCATCCACTGCGTTAGTGGGTCATGAGGATGGACCACTGGCCAGAACTTGCTCTGTATGCAATTGAGCTAATGGCCTGTCCTGCATCCAGCGTGCTTTCTGAACGCACATTCAGTGCTGCTGGAGGGTTTGTAATGGATGAAAGAGTGCGCCTGTCCACAGACTCAATTGATAGGCTCACATTTAAAAAAATGAATCAGTCCTGGATCAGCAGCTATCAGAGGCGTGCTCCCCCCGTTTGTCCCCATGCCAATGCGGGTGCCTGGCGTTCTCGATCACCAATGGGCTCCCGCGATCACTCGGGGAACACGGAGAACAGGGATCTGTGTGTGTAAACACACAGTTTCCGGTTCTCTGAGGGGAGAACTGACAGGTCGTCTGTTCATACATAGTATGAACAGACGATCTGTTAGTTTCCCTGCACAGTCCACATCCCCCTTCAGTTAGAACACTTCCTAGGACATACATTAAACCCTTCACTGCCCCCTAGTGTTAACCCCTTCACTGTGAGTGACATTTTTACAGTAATCAGTGCATTTTTAATCGCACCGATTGCTGTATTAATGCCAATGGTCCAAAAATGTGTCAAAATTGTCTGACGTGTCCACCATAATGTCGCAGTCACAATAAAAATCGCTGATCGCCGCCATTGCCAGTAAAAAAAAATTATAAATAAAAATGCCATAAAACTATCCCCTATTTTGTAGACGCTATAACTTTTGCGCAAACCAATCAATAAACGCTTATTGCGATTTTTTTTACTAAACATATGTAGAAGAATATGTATCAGCGTAAACTGAGGAAAAAAATGTTTTTTTATATATTTTTTGGGGATATTTATTATAGCAAAAAGTAAAAATTATGCGTTTTTTTTTCAAAATTGTCGCTCTTTTTTTGTTTATAGCGCACAAAATAAAAACTGCAGAGGTGATCAAATACCACCAAAAGAAAGCTCTATTTGTGGGGAAAAAAGGAAAACAAAAAAATTTTGTTTGGGAGCCACGTCGCACGACCGTGCAATTGTCAGTTAAAGCAACGCAGTGCCGAATCGCAAAAAGTGCTGTGGTCTTTGGTTAACAGGGGCCTGTAATTACAATTTTTTAAATATTTAACAGCAGGGCCCGTTCCTGCGCCCAACAAGAGTAACTGTGAGAGGTTACAGTGTTCTGGCACCACCAACACCTAAGGCCCAATTTTTCTGCAGAGTATATAGTGCAGTCTGTATGGTATATATACTGCAGTTCAGAGTATTTAGTGAAGTCCGGATAGGATATATACTGCAGTTCAGAGTATATAGTGCACTCCGTATAGTATATATACTCCAGTTTAGAGTATATAGTGCAGTCAGTGTAGTATATATAATACAGTGCAGGGCATATAGTGAAGTGTACAGTATATAATGTAGTGTATTGCAGTGGTTAAGGGGAACCCTATGACAGAATTAAGAAAAAAAGCGGCATGGGTTCACCCCTAAAATCCATACCAGGCCCTTTGGGTCTGGCATAGATTTTAAGGGGAACTCCACACCAAAATTGAAAAAAAAAAATAGCGTGGGGTCCCCCCCAAAAAACCATACCAGGCCATTTGGTTCCAGCATAGATTTTAAGGGAAACTCCACGTCAAAATTAATTATTTTTTTAATCCATACCAGACCCTTATCCGAGCAAGCAGCCTATCAGGCCAGGATAGGGGTGGGACGAGTGAGCGCCCTCCCTGAACCATACCAGCCCGCTTGCCCTCAACATGGGGAGGGTGCTTTGGGGTCCCCCCAAAGCACCTTGTCCCCATGTTGATGGGGACAAGGGCCTCATCCCCACAACCCTGGCCCGGTGGTTGTGGCAGTCTGTGGGCGGGGGCTTATCGGAATCTGGAAGCCCCAGTTAACAAGGGGACCCCCAGATTCCGCCCCCCATATGTGAATGAGTATGAGGTACATTGTACCCCTACCCATTAATCAAAGTAAGTGTCAAATAGTAAAAACCACAATACACAGTTTTTGACAATTCCTTTATTTAAAAAAAATCCTGCGTTGTCCATCCATTTTCAATCACACCACCTGACGGACCCGAAAAATAGAAAAAAAAAACACTCCACCTCTATGGGAGGCGTCCAGCCGACTGCTGTCTCTTGGCTGTGACAGCTGTTATATAGGCAAGGGCGGGGCCACCCGGTGACGTAACTGAGTGACCCCTTCTGACATCATGTGCCATCAGAGGGTGCGGGGTCATCCGCTTACCTCAGCGAGTGGCCCGCCCTTGCCTATATAAGAGCTGTCACAGTGAAAAGAAAGCAGTCGGCAGGACGCCTCCCATGGAGGCAGAGTATTTTCTGTTTTTTTTTCTATTTTTCCGGTCTGTCGAGCGGCGTGATTGATGATGGATGTACATCGCAGGACATTGTCAAAAACTGTGTATTGTGGTTTTTACTTTTTTGACACTTTTTTTGGTGAATGGGTAGGGGTACAATGTATCCCCTACCCATTCACATAGGAGGTGCCTGGATCTGGGGGCCCCCTTGTTAAAGGGGGCTTCAAAATTCTGACAAGCCCCCCGCCTACAGACCCCCATAACCAATGGCCAGGGTTGTGGGGACAAGGCCCTTGTCCCTATAAAAATGGGGACAAGGTGCTTTGGGGGGACACAAAAGCACCCTCTCCATGTTGAGGGCAAGCGGTCTGGTATGGTTCACAAGGGGGGGGGCGCTCGCTCGCCCATTCTTTCCTGGCCTGCCAGGCTGTTTTCTCAGATAAAGGTCTGCTATGGATTTGGGGGGGGCCCCATTCTGGGTTTTTTTTGTAATTTTGGCATGGAGTTCCCCTTAATGTCCATACCAGACCCAAAGGGCCTGGTATGGACTGGGGGGGGGGGGTGACGCTGATTTTTTCATAGATTTTTATCTATATTGCCAGGAGACAGCAATACGTTACAGCCGCAAGCAATTTGAAATGACATTTTTTCCTTTAGAAATTTAATTTTTCTGTGGCACAGTAAAACACATCAGACAGATCATTTTTATTGTTTCACTTTAAGCATTTTTAAAATCACTGCTCCTGAAAAAACTGTCATTTTAAAAACTTTTTTTGGATTGATACATGACCCCTGGGGCAGTTCCCGGGGTCCTCAAACATTTTTCATGGCAATAACTTGCATATAAGCCATTAAAATAAACACTTTTGATTTTTCACATTCGTGTCCCATATATTTCAATGGTGTTGGCATGTTCGCATAATTTTTTTGCCTGTTCGCGGTGCTCTGGTACTAACCGAACCGGGGGGTGTTTGGCTCATCCCAGCAAATGAGTACTTCCAATTTAGATTTGCTCTGATGGAGATAGTAGAGTAATATTTACTGATCTGACTGCTCCTTTAAGCCACCACAACTGATCTCAGGAAATGTAAAAACAGAAGCTGTTGGCAGGGGCTTTAGCACTGCTGTGAGGGAATGTAGAAAATGTTAGTGATGGAGGTGATCACATCCATGTGATACATTCCCAGTAAGTGGCATGGGGGAGCTGTGTAAATGTTATGACTGAATGTTATCAATGGCTATCAGATTCATTTATAATTGTGATGGTCATGGACATCACCTGGCTTTAGGTTTCTCTTCCCTCAAGCAACTGTCATTTTACAGCCTCTGAATCTACCTTGGATGTAAGAGTTACTGAGCTGGCGAGCTGCAAGCAGTTCTGTTCTGAGGTATCCTTACTTACATGACAGTAAATAGGTTAAAAGAAGTTATTTCTGACCTCTCTATTTGCTTGTACTGTAAACAATTAATTTCAAATACTTTCAAAGATCACAACAAAGACTCTAAAGTTGAATTTCAGTCAGTTTCTAACAGCTTACAAACAGCTGCTGTGTGTTTACTTCAGGATAGCATCCTGGCAAGATCCTGTTACAATAGAAAGTTATAGTAAAAAAAAAATTAAGATTTCAGTGTCTCGTTTTGATCATTTTGAAGATGAACGTCTCCACAGTGCCTATAGTTACAGAGGTGAAAGTGACTTATTTTAAAGTGCTTTTACTGCTTGTTCAAAATATGTAAAACTTTAGTGTGTGTAGTCTGGGTACGGTTTATTTTTTAGGCAGAACCAATAGGCAAATGATTTCTAAGAAGATCTAATTAGCTGATGATTGTTCAAAGAAAAAAAATGTTTTTAACGCCAATTTAGAATAAGTAATAATTTGTAATTGTAAAGAAACTTTGGTTTTTAAATAATAACAATATGTTGTCAATATATTGTCATAACTGTGTCTTGTTACAGTTGCAAGATATTTGTTTTGGAAGTGAACCTTGCAAACTAAAAAAGAAAATGTAATATATTTGACAAAACAGGTCTTTCTCTTCAAAGAAATGTATGTTAGTTTTATATATATATATATATATATATATATATATATATTTATGGTCGTGGCCCTAAGACCGATACAAATGTGGATCACATAAACACGCGACAAGACTCACAACATAAATAGACCTGAGGTGTGGCTTTTGGTCGTCTGGTAGGTATGGCAAGAAAAGGGGCCAAAAATAACCAGGTAGGGAAGTATCTTTATTGCCTCTAACCTCATTGAGTGAGCTTGGAGAAAGGGCCATCTTGAGGGTTTGGAATATATATCTGGTAAAGCAGGCAGACTTTCACCTGCCTAGCTTCTTGGTCACATAGTCTGGTACTCCGTGCTGAGATGTGGCTGAGGCTGCACCGATCCAAAGGAATGTCCAGAATACCGCCTGGGGTCTAGGCCTAAGTTGACCAGTAGGACCCCAACATGTTTAATAAACTGACTGCCACTCGGGGGTTGACCGGAAAAGGCAGTAACGGGCTGGAGAATGGCTGGCTGGGTAGGTGAAAGAGCAGACAGTCAAAAGATCGTTGCTGGGCACCAGGCGTTGCTGGCTTGAAAGAAGTTGATATCCACTCTGGGTCCGGTTTGTTGCGTTTTGGAGACTGTAAGATGAAGGACATAGTGTCTTGGATACCGGCCAGGTACAGCCTGATAGTGATATGAGGGAGAGCCAGCTGATATGAGGGAGAGCCAGCTGTGTGTGGCAATAAGATATAAAGGCTAGGACATGAGTGACGTCATCTGCTGTGGTTCCAGGACAAGTGGCAAGTAGGGATGAGCTTCGAGTTCGAGTCGAACTCATGTTCGACTCGAACATTGGCTGTTCGCAAGTTCGCCAAACAGCGAACAATTTGGGTGTTCGCGGCAAATTCGAATGCCGCAGAACACCCTTTAAAAGTCTATGGGAGAAATCAAAAGTGCTAATTTTAAAGGCCAATATGCAAGTTATTGTCATAAAAAGTGTTTGGGGACCCAGGTCCTGCCCCAGGGGACATGGATCAATGCAAAAAAAAGTTTTAAAAACGGCCGTTTTTTCAGGAGCAGTGATTTTAATAATGCTTAAAGTCAAACAATAAAAGTGTAATATCCCTTTAAATTTCGTACCTGGGGGGTGTCTATAGTATGCCTGTAAAGGGGCGCATGTTTCCTGTGTTTAGAACAGTCTGACAGCAAAATGACATTTTGAAGGAAAAAACTCATTTAAAACTACCCGCGGCTATTGCATTGCCGACAATACACATAGAAGTTCATTGATAAAAACGGCATGGGAATTCCCCAAAGGGGAACCCCGAACCAAAATTTAAAAAAAAAAATGACGTGGGAGTCCCCCTAAATTCCATACCAGGCCCTTCAGGTCTGATATGGATATTAAGGGGAACCCCGGCCAAAATAAAAAAAAAAAAAATGACGTGGGGTTCCCCCTAAATTCCATACCAGACCCTTCAGGTCTGGTATGGATTTTAAGGGGAACCCCGCGCCAAAAAAAAAAAAAAAACGGCGTGGGGTCCCCCCAAAAATCCATACCAGACCCTTATCCGAGCACGCAACCTGGCAGGCCGCAGGAAAAGAGGGGGGGGACGAGAGTGCGGCCCCCCCTCCTGAACCGTACCAGGCCACATGCCCTCAACATTGGGAGGGTGCTTTGGGGTAGCCCCCCAAAACACCTTGTCCCCATGTTGATGAGGACAAGGGCCTCATCCCCACAACCCTGGCCGGTGGTTGTGGGGGTCTGCGGGCGGGGGCTTATCGGAATCTGGAAGCCCCCTTTAACAAGGGGACCCCCAGATCCCGCCCCCCCTGTGTGAAATGGTAAGGGGGTAGGAGGGAGGCTCCCGCTGTGTGACGGCGCTCCTCGTCTGACAGTTCTTAAATAACGGGGGGCGGGGCCACCCGGTGACCCCGCCCCCCTCTGACGCACGGTGACCTCCCTGTGACGTCACGGGGAATGCCACAGGGAAGTCCCGTCATGTCCCGTGCGTCAGAGGGGGGCGGGATCACCGGGTGGCCCCGCCCCCCCCGTTATTTAAGAACTGTCAGACGAGGAGCGCCGTCACACAGCGGGAGCCTACCTCCATGCCAGCATGGGTGCGGAGCGGGCCGGAGAAGAAAATGAAGAAGAGAAGAAGAGAAGAAGAGAAGAAAAGAAGAAGATGAAGAGAAGAGCGGGAGCCTCCCCCCCATGCCATGGGTGCGGAGCGGCCCGAGGAGAAGAAGATAGAAGACGCCGCGGAGGAGATGCTGGACGAGAACGCCGGAGGAAGAACCAGAAGAGCCAGAAGAACCAGAAGAACCAGAAGATGAAGGAAGATAGAAGAAAGAAGAAGTATTTAAATAAAGGAATTGTCAAAAACTGTCTCTTGTCATTTTTAACATTTTTGACAGTTTTTTAGTAAAATGGTAGGGGTACTTTTGTACCCCCTTACCATTTCACACAGGGGGGGGCCGGGATCTGGGGGTCCCCTTGTTAAAGGGGGCTTCCAGATTCCGATAAGCCCCCCGCCCGCAGACCCCCACAACCACCGGCCAGGTTTGTGGGGATGAGGCCCTTGTCCTCATCAACATGGGGACAAGGTGTTTTGGGGGGCTACCCCAAAGCACCCTCCCAATGTTGAGGGCATGTGGCCTGGTACGGTTCAGGAGGGGGGGGCGCACTCTCATCCCCCCCCTTTTCCTGCGGCCTGCCAGGTTGCGTGCTCGGATAAGGGTCTGGTATGGATTTTTGGGGGGACCCCACGCCGTTTTTTTTTTTTTTTGGCGTGGGGTTCCCCTTAATATCCATACCAGACCTGAAGGGCCTGGTATGGAATTTAGGGGGACTCCCACGTCATTTTTTTTTTTTTAATTTTGGTTCGGGGTTCCCCTTTGGGGAATTCCCATGCCGTTTTTATCAATGAACTTCTATGTGTATTGTCGGCAATGCAATAGCCGCGGGTAGTTTTAAATGAGTTTTTTCCTTCAAAATGTCATTTTGCTGTCAGACTGTTCTAAACACAGGAAACATGCGCCCCTTTACAGGCATACTATAGACACCCCCCAGGTACGAAATTTAAAGGGATATTACACTTTTATTGTTTGACTTTAAGCATTATTAAAATCACTGCTCCTGAAAAAACGGCCGTTTTTAAAACTTTTTTTTGCATTGATTCATGTCCCCTGGGGCAGGACCTGGGTCCCCAAACACTTTTTATGACAATAACTTGCATATTAGCCTTTAAAATTAGCACTTTTGATTATTCATGTTCGTGTCCCATAGACTTTAACGGTGTTCGCGTGTTCGAACAAACTTTTTTCCTGTTCGCATGTTCTGGTGCGAACAGAACAGGGGAGTGTTCGGCTCATCCCTAGTGGCAAGGAACCTACGGCAGGTATTTCAGGCCGTGCAATAAGCCTTTAGTGTGTTGCTAGAAAGTGAGTGGTTGATGAGCCGGGTTGCATTGGCAATGTGTGGCTTCAATCCATTGTTAGTTGAGACCAAGGTGGGATAGGAGTGGATGATGGGTCGGCTCTGGGTTCCTGCTGGATGAATGAGATAAAATTGAAGTGGGACAGTTCATTGGCTGCGGCATTGCACTTGCCAGGGATATGCTCACAGTAACTGTTAAATTTGGTGATGTAGTGATAATTGCAGCAGCCTGCGCAGGAAGGACATGATGGGGAGCGACTTGGGTCTACCCTTATTAATTATGTCAGCTGTTGTCTGTGGTGAAGAGCTCTGTCTGACCTGTCCACGTGTGGCCCCAGACTTGGGCTGCTGCCATGATGGGGTACAGCTCGAACAATGATGAAGATCGAGGGAAACCAGGAATCAGGCAGATTTCCGGGGGCCAAGGTCTGGCGAACCAGTGATGGCCAAAAATTGCAGCAAAGCCGGTGGAGGCTGCAGCATCTGTGACTACCTGGGGCAACTGAGCTGATACTGAGGGAAAAACATTGATATGCCGTTCCAGTTGAAGAGGAACTCGTCCCACATAGCCAAGTCTGCTATTGCTGCTGGGTCTAGTCTGAGGACTTGGTCGGGTCCTGCACTCGGACGAGAAAGACTAAGAGCCGTGAGATGAACGACCGCCCCTGAGGAATAGTTCTCATAGCGAAATTGAGCATCCCTATCAAGGACTGCAGCTGTCTTTTAGTACACTTCTGTGACCGGGTAAACTCCTGAATGACTGACCTAACAGGAGCTAATTTGTCAGAAGGCAGGCTAGGCTGCATAGCGTGCGTATCCAGGACGATGACTGAGAAACTTATGAAATGTGTTGGCCTTCCACTATGTGTTCATTGAGATTGTTGAAGACCTCTCTTAGCTTGTCTAGATCTACCGGGGGGTATCTCCAGGTGTTCGATGAGCAGAAAATCGTCCAGATAATAGATAACCCTGTGACACTGGGCCTGGTGTGACAGGTTCAAGTGAGGGACTGAGTGAAAACGTCAGTTTTGTGGGCGAAGTGGTGACAAAAAGTTCCGTGTCTGTGAGGCTCCAGTCAGCGCTGATCTGAAACTGGGCAAGTCTCGCTGCTGCTTTGGCTGAAAACGACCGATGGTAGTCGTAGAAGGCAAAACCTCCATATTTTTAAGCAAGATCTGTCACTGCATGATGGTATAAGTCCAGCTCCTCCCTCCTGCTGAGGGTGGCTGAACAAAGTATGTCTCTGAACATCCCGAAGGCCAAGGCGAACTCAGTGGTTGACAGCTTACGACTGAGGTCTCAACTTGACAACCACTGAGACATCCCCCCAGGTGTATGATTTGTTGTCAGCTAAGTCATGGACTGAGATGAGCAGGGAAGCCAATTAACATCTTTGCCCTCCAATATATCCTCCCTGACGCTGGTCGGGACAAGATGAGCGGGGAGGATGATAGGTGCAGGGCCTGGTGTACCTGCAGAAGGAGAAGCTGTCATCGGGACCATGACCAGGTCAGGGAGGGCGAACTTTCAAAGGTGTGACTCTGGTCTGGACATCCAAACTGTTGCGGCTAAGGGGGAGACCAAAGAGTGCAGCTGGGCCCCGTGGATGGATTGTAGGGATGCCTGTTGTTGCCGCTGAAGGCGGGAAGAGGAGCCTGAAAAGCTCTGCCTTCCTGGCCGTAGCAGGAAAGGGAATATCCCTACGACTCAGCTCAGGTATGAGTTTGGGGATGTTCCGTCCCCTGAAAGACTGCAGGCAGTCGCGCTCTGAGCCCGCTAGGGGGGGTAACGGAGGGGCGGGTGTGAAGTCCTCGCTGCCAGCCTGTGACCTAGCTCCGGCCAGAAGACAAAAGGGGGTGGGGTGCTCATATTTAAGAGGAGTCATAGCCATAGGATAGAGAGCGGAGTGGTAAAGAGAAAACTCAGAGAGGAGGAAAAAAGGGAGAAGTACAGAAAAAGGAATGATAGGCATAGACAGGAGCTGACAGAGTTCTGTTGTGCAGAACTTATGTTGAGTGGGAATTTAGAAAACTCAGAAGAGTGCGTGGCGACCGAGGTGGGCCAGGAGGTGACTGGCCAGATAACCGATAGCTCAGGTGTCTGTCTGTGGCGAGCACAAACCTGAAGACCAGAACCCTAGGGCGTACTGGGCCTACGTAGGAATGTTGCGGTCTGTAGGGGGTGACGTGTGCTCGGCCTGCTAACACTTGCACTGCCAGCAAGCCTACTGTTAAGCGACCTTTTCTGTGAGGTGAAGGGGTGCCCTTCGAAAACAGAGTGTCATGTATAGACATATGTGACAGAACACCTGGAGATCACGTCCAATGACGTATGTGAAGTAATGGTATAGTGAAAGGGTGCTGCGATAGAAAAGCCCATGAACTAGGCCCTGACTGACGCTCTAGTAGCGAGGTCCTGGTTAGGATCGAAACTCGGTCGACCGGGAACACCTGCAATTGGGGTGACATTAGTGCAACAAGATTTCTTTACTCTTTTTCTTTCTTTTAATTTATTTATTTATTTTTATGTGTCCCCCTTGTATGAGACTGGCCCTGGTGAAGATGCATACATACTCGACTGACCTGAGGGAGAAAAGACAGATGAAAACGATGAGTGGCTCGTATGAATGCCACTGGACACGAGTAACCGATTAAGTGCCACTAAAAAAAATGAAGTGGGCTGTATGAGCACCACTGAGTGTGCTTGCAGTGATTGCAAGTAGTATATGTTGAGATGCATGTTTGCAGCGATTGCAATTGTGTATATGCTGAGATGCGCGTTTTTGCAGCTATTGCATGGAGTATATACTGAGATGCATGTTTTGCAGTGATTGCAAACGGGTAAATGGTAAGATGCGTGTATTTGTAGCAATTGCAAGGAGTTTGTACTGAGATGCATGTTTTGCAGAGATTGGAAAATGGGTATATGCTGAGTTGCGTGTTTTTTGCAGCAAATGCAAGGAGTTATGATGAGATGCGTGTCTTGCAGAGATTGCAAGGAGTTATGGTGAGATGCGTGTCTTGCAGCGATTGCAAGGAGTTATGATGAGATGCGTGTCTTGCAGTGATTGCAAGAGGTTATGATGAGATGTGTGTCTTGCAGCGATTGCAAGGAGTTATGATGAGATGCGTGTCTTGCAGCGATTGCAAGGAATTATGATGCGATGCGTGCCTTGCAGCGATTGCAAGGAGTTATGATGCGATGCGTATCTTGCAGCGATTGCAAGGAGTTATGATGAGATGTGTATCTTGCAGCGATTGCAAGAAAAGGTCACCTACTGATAGGCGAAAAAGAAAAAGGATAGTAGAAATTGTATATGTAGGAATGAACTGCGAAGTAGCATACCTAACGAAGCTTAGATTTGTGATAGGGACTGTTATGAATTGGTGTGTGGGATACTGGTGATGCGAATCGTTGTGCCGCCGATGCGACTAGGTTTGAATTGGATTGTGATGTGTACAAATGTAAATGTGACACGAATCGGTTAGTAGAAATGACATAAGTAAGGAATCGTAGGTTTATATAGGAACTGCTATGAATTGGTGTGCGGGATACCCGTAATGTGAACCGTTGAGCCGCCGGAGCGACTAGGTTTGGAATGGACTGCGATGCATGTAGCTGCCGCTGCAATCCGATTCGCTCAGTAGAAATAATATGAATAACGAATTGTAGGGTATGGTAAGAACCACTACTAATCAATGTTTGGGACACGACCGATGCGAACTGTTGTGCCGCCGAAGCGACTAGGTTCGAATTGGAGTGATGCGCATGGCATGAAAGTGATATGAATCTGTGAGTAGCATGACATAACAACAAATCGTTTGTAGGGTACAAGAGTGAGTGGTATGAATCAGTGCGGGATGTATCTGATGCAAACCATTGTGCCGCTGACGCGACTAGGTACAAATCAGACTGTGGTAGGTAATGCAACGTATCTGATATGAATCGGTAGTAGGGTAAAAGAAATTGGTTGAAAAGTATGAAGTGTATCCGTTATGAATCGGTTGCAGAGTGTATGCCACCCCTTACTCTAAAACCAAAACCATACCAACCACCCAGCCCCCCATGCTAATCAGGTGCAGAGGAGGCACCAGGTGGGTCTAATTACCACCTCAATCAGCCACAGAACCTGTGAAAACAATACATGCTCATCTCCAAATGGATGAGATGGCAACCCCATAGACTGTGAATCTTATGAGCAATGAAGCCTGTAACGAGTGAAATCGGACAACGATTAACAGTGGCTTGGAGGCTTGGATCTACAAATGAAACGTATGTTTGTGGGAGGGATGACAAGCGAGGCTGAGGGAGCATGTGAATCTACTACACCTGTGCCGAATGATGACAGGACGTGACCGACAACAACTCAGAGGCAGCTAAGAGCGAAAAGTATGCAGGATAGGAAACATAACAAATCGCAACATTGCGTATGAACGAAAAAGTTCGAACCCTACCTGCAACAGCAAATGAGAACCGCAGATGAAGACCACGCACGGAGAAGCTGCAAGACATGTGTAATCGAACGAACTGACTCATGAACACGAGGTGAGCTGGGAAGAGTCAGCCCAGCGACGTGTAGTATCGTGCACTGGAACTGACAAAGAGGAAGGGGAAGTGGTCAGCTTAAATACCCTCCGGGCTCCTCCCATAAATTCAGGCCAGCATACTGGCCTTCTAATATATATATATATATATATATATATATATATGTATATATATATTCTCTTTTTGTTTTGCAGATTTTTTTTTTATTTTACACTTATTATGGTCTGGGAAAGGCTGTAAGTTTTGCAATTGGGGATCAAAATAGAGATTCCAAAAACAGTATACTATTAACCATCAGTAAGTCGTTATCCCTTTACGCACAGAGGAAGACTGTCTAGTGATTTTCATGCACAGGAAATCTGAGGCTGGTTTTGAAAAGTTAGCCCTTATGAGATTATCATGTTAGCCTGGTATGTTCTTTTTGCTTAACCTCCTGCAGCCCTGTCCCCATTGTGATGTCTATGTTTTCTCCCTAGTGTCTTACCTAAATTATGGCCTTTTATTATCTTTACAACTATGCCCCCTGCAAGTCTGATTCTGAAGTGGAAATTGTATCCTGCTAAGTAGCCATCCTTTCTTAACTCCTGATTAGTAAATTGGTATGCACCATCCCCAAACATTTATGGGGAAGGCACATTTGTAGGGGGGGCACATTCGCTGCTGGTGTTCTTTATATTAGTGGGGGTATTTATTTAAGTGGGAGCACTTCAGACTCTGCACTTCAGCGAATGCAGGAAGCGAAAGTACACAGGAAAATACTTTGAAATACCGCACACAGCACGCAGGTGCCTTGCTTATCCCATCAGCTCTCTTTCCACTCAACATGCACGCTCTACAACTCCTTCTGACACCAGTGTCCTTTATCCTTAAACTTTCTTTCCTTCACCCCCTCTTCTCCACCCCATAGCCTAAATATCACTCCCTCGCTTCTGTTCTCCCCATATTACTGCACTCACCAAATCTTGCTAATTCTTAATCCACACGCTAATAAAACCTCAATGACACTTGGGCATGTCCCTTCATATAAATCACACTTCCACATTACCTTCCTCACCCTTCTTCTCCTAACCTCTGGTGATATATCCTCAAACCCTGGGCCTCCATCGCTTAACTGTATCCAATGCCCCCATCACCCTGCACCCTCTGGCAGCAGCCAAAATCCACACAATTTAGTTTATATTCCTCTTCTTCCCAAGACCAGACTCCCCTTCTCTTGTGCCCTTTGGAATTCCCGCTCTGTCTGTAAGAAACTCACTTCTTTCCACGACCTTCTCTGGACTCACTCCCCCAGACCTAGTGGACAGAAGGGAGAGGGAGTGGGAATCCTTCTAGCACTACATAGCACTTTTCAGGTGTTTCACCCACCTGGCTCTGTCACTCTACTCATTTGAGGCACATTACATTTGTCTTTTCTCTCCAGTTTGTCTAAGGATCGCATTTATCTACCAGTGCCCTGGATCAGTGTCAGCCTTTCTTGATGGCTTCTCTGCCTGGCTACCCTACTTTCTCTCTTCTGAAATCCCCACAATCATTCTCAGTGACTTCAACATTTCTTTTAATACTAACACTCCTGCTACTTCTTCTAACCTCCTCCTTTGACCTGAAGCAATGGATACATGCTTCTATTCACTCTGACGGTAACACCCTTGACAATGTTTTCTCCCTCCTATGCACTCCATGTAACCTCTCCAACAATTCTTTCCCTTTGACCACTAGCTTATAAGTTTCACTCTCTCCCTCTCTTCCACCTCTTCTCCCTCCAACTGCCTAACAGTTACCCGTAGAAACCTTTGCCACCTCAGCCCTTCTCTTCTCTGCTACTGACTAGCTCTATGAAAAAATCTCATCCCTGTTCACCCCCAACTTAGCCACTTCTGTCTACAACACTTCACTGTCATCCTCCCTGGACACACTGGCCCCCCTCACTACATACAGAATTAGGCCCCGACCCCTACAACCTTGGCAAACAGATGACACCAGAAGTCTGAAAAAACATAGCCGTGCTCTTGAGTGCCTGTGGTGTAAGACTAAGTCTCAAAAAGATTTCAACCAATATAAATCTGCCCTCCAAAAGTACAATTTCTGCCTCCTTGCTGCCAAGCAGACCTATTTTATCACTCTCATTAACAACTTATGATCCCTCCCTGTCAAATCTTCTCTACCTTCAAATCTCTACTCCGTCCTCCACTGCCTCCACCCACTAACTCGCTCACTACCTAGGAGATCGCCAATCACTTCAAACATAAGATTAATAAAATTTGTGAGGAGATCTCCACTGTACAGGTACCATTTCCACACTACATGTCCACAGGTACAATCACACTTCCCTCATTCAACTCTGCTAGTGTTAATGAGGTTGCTAAACTTTCCTCGAACACCCATCTAATCACCTGCCCCCTGGATGCTGATCACCATCTGGCTCTCTCCTACAATTTCTAACTCACATCTTCAATCTCTCCCTCTTTTCTGGCATTCTCCTCAACTCTCTATAACATGCATTACTCACCCCCATACTTAAAAAGCCCTCAATAGACCCCACCAGTCTTAACAACCTATGCTCCCCTTTTTATCCAAATTCCTTGAATGTCTGGTCTACAACCAAGTGTGCAACCACCTCGCTGAGAATAACTTGCTTTATCCCTTTCAGCCTGGATTCCGCCCTCGACACTCCATGGAAACTGCTCTCCTAAAACTCACAAACTATCTGCTAACAGCTAAATCCAATGAACACTATTCTGTACTCCTACTCCTGGACCCCTCTGCTGCCTTTGACACAGTGGACCACCCCCCTCCTCAAAAAACTCCATGGCTTTGGTCTTCATGACTGTACTCTTTGCTGGTTTTCATCCTATTTAGCCAATTGCACCTTTAGTGTTACTTATAATTCTACTTCCTCCTCTCCTCCCCCTTTCTCTCTTGGGGTCCCCCAAGGTTCAGTTCTTGGACCTCTTTCTACACCTCCTTCCTGGGTCAGGTAATAGCCTCCCATGGCTTCCAATACCATCTCTACTCTGATGACATCCAAATCTATCTCTCTACCCCTCAGCTCACTCCTTCAGTCTCCTCACGCATCACTAATTTATTAACAGACATATCAGCCTGCATGTTACACTACTTCCTCAAATTCAATCTATCCAAAACTGAGCTCATGATTTTCCCTCCCCCCACGTGTCTCTTCCCCTGATTTCTCTGTCAAGATCGATAACACTACTATCAGCCCATCCCCACAAACCAAACTTTTAGGAGTAATCCTTGACTCTGAACTATCCTTTCAGCCCCACATCAAATCACTGTTCAAATCTTGAGGCCTCAACCTTCGTAACACCTCAAGAATACGCCCCTTCTTAACCAATGACACCACAAATCTCTTAGTTCACTCCCTGGTCATCTCCCGCCTCGGCTTCTGCAACTCCCTCCTTATGGAATTGCCTTTGCATAGGCTATCCCCCTTCAGTCCATCATGAATGCTGCTGCCAGGCTCATCCACCTTACCAATTGTTCAGTGTTTGCTACTCTTCTCTGTCAATCCCTCCACTGGCTTTCACTCACCCAACAAATTAGATTCAAAACAACTTGCAAAGCCATCCACAACTCAGCCCCCAGCTACATCACTAACCTAGTCTCAAAATACCAACCTACTCATTCTCTTTGTTCCTCCCAAGACCTCCTACTCTCTAGTTCCCTTGTCACCTCCTCCCATGCTCGTCTCCAAAACTTTTCCCTAGCCTCTCCTATTCTATGGAACTCCCTACCCCAATCTGTCCAACTATCTCCTACTCTGTTTGCTTTTAGATGATCCCTGAAAACCCTTCTCTTCAGAGGAGCCTATTCTGCCCCTACCTATCAACTGTACTTTTATTTTTTCCATCAGATCATCCCCCACAGTTATTACCTTGTGTATCACTTGACCCTCCCTCCTAGTTTGTAAGCTTTAACAAGCAGGGCCCTCTGATTCCTCCTTTATTGAATTGTATTGCACCTGTACTGTCTGCCCTCATGTGGTAAAGCGCTGCACAAACAGTTGGCACTATATAAAGCCTGTATAATAATAATAATAATAATAAATAATAATAATAATATTGGTAGACCTGCTTGACTTCAGCTGCTGCTAAAGGGAAAGTTACTCTTGCCACTATTTACCTGACTGAAATGTCAGCATTCATACCTTACACTACTGTCTTCCACCCTGGCTCCACTGGTGACATTCTACAGTCAGAATTTTAAGTCCTCTGCGCAACCTATTACCAATAGGCTTGCTTGCCTTAAGGGAAGAGGAGCTGCTAAAGGTAAAATTACTTTCACTACTATTTACTCTGTATGGTGTGTCATCATCCAGAACTTGCAAGCTGATCTTAAACACTAGCTTACACTTCAAACTACCTTAGTAAACGTTAATAAGCTGAGTACTGTAAATAGCTATCCTTTGTGTGAAACAGGCTATAGCGACATTGTCACCTTGTCCATCCAGAAAAAAGTAACAGTGCCTCTGAGAATGGATCCCCCTGCTTCCTTATGCTCACCTTGCTTATATTTCTTTCCCACTCTTTCGACTGTCTCAGCTGGGCCTGAGTTGTCAACCACCTGAAAGAGCAGTGATCACTCCCATGTTCATGTGACAGTGCTGGACCTAATAATTGGCAGGGGTCAGTTCATGTACTCCACTATGCACAGAAATGCTGGCTGCAATAGAGAAAGGAGTGGCGAGGGAGAAATGGTTAGTATAAGGTGGCTGGCACGCCTGCATAGGCAAGATAGTCAAGATTTAAATAGGTTGGACTTGGTGTCTTTTTTCAACCTCACCTACTATGTAACTTTGTAAGATGATAGGATTTCTTTAAAGTAAATCTGTCAACATATTATACTCCATGTACTTAATCCTCATCATAGAGATGATAGACCAATTAATGAACAATCCCCTAAGGATAGATATTATCATTTAAGACTACATTGTAGTGCTATAACAATAATATTCCTTCAGCTAAAGTTACATGTATAATGTTCACCAGAACACACAGCAGCTGTGCTTAAATTAGTATGCTTAGTCAGTTTACATTAAGTTGACTTCTGTTTAATCCACTGCAGCAACATTTTCCATCTAGCAGGGTCTGTAAGACTATAGTAGGAGTGTACAACATACTACAAGACCATCTAGTAAGGTCAGTAAGACCATAGTAGAAGTGTACACCATCAGGGCCGGTACAAGGGGTGGGCGGAAGGGGCGGATGCCCTGGGCGGATCAATTTATTGCATGAAGGGGGGCGCAGCAGTGGCGTACGAACTAGGGGGGGGGGGGGTGTCAGGCGGCTTCCTCATCCTCCCCTGTATGAAACAGTGTGACATGCTGACAGCGCTTGGAGAGCTCAGGTGGACTGACCCATTGTCACAATGCTGTGCTTCTCACTCTCTGTTAAACTCTAATAGCCCAGTGAGTACAACTCCCCCCCCTCCACAGAGATGGAAGAGGCTGCATCGGCTCTGCCCCCTCCCTCCCTCCCCTCTGTTTCTGTGTCCAGTCCATGCTCCGTGCAGCCCGTGTGCTGCCTCTGAAAGGAATGTGGGGGCGGGAACATTTAAACAAGTAGCCTCCGTCGGAACTAGTGTGAGCAACCTGGGAAGTGAGTTATCAGCACTGTCACTGTCACTGTGTCCAGAATCTGCTCTCTCTCTCTCTCTCTCCCAATCTTTCACTTCCCCTCTTTCCTCTGTTGTCCAGTAGCAGAGTCTTTCATTAACTCTATGCTAATAGTTGGCCCCATCATGTTCCTTTAGCCAGGGTTTTCACTAGTGTGATCAGAGACATTGCATGTGATTTGCACCGCATTGCTGTACAAATCACATGCGATGTCTGTGCAATGTGAATTCAGCCATACAAACTGTATGGCTGAAAGCGCATTTGCACCGAAACTGTGCAGGACCCTTTTTTTTGGTCTGCACTGGAATCGGATTGGATGGGTGTTTACACCTATGCAATCCGATTCCTGCACCATTTTACAGTTCTCACTGCAATCTGCAAACTGATCTGGGGGTGTCAATAATTTTACATTGACACCCGTAGCAGTTTGCAAAGGGCAACATGAACGGCCCGACAAGCGACATGCAGTGCAGGAATCCGCACTGGAATCGCTCCGATTTCTGCATCACATATATGTGAAACCAGGACTAAGGATGATCTCCGTCGTGTTCGCATGCCGCCAGGAAGTCGGCAATGCGCTGCGCTAATCACAGGCAGTGAGACATTTCCTGATCTCTGCAGCCGCACATCGGGAAATGTCTCACTGCTTGTGATTAGCGCTGTGCAGTGCCGACTTCTTGGCGGGCTCTGCGCGTGCAGCATGCAAACACGCCGGAGCTCATCCTTAACCAGGACTCAAGTGGGTTCACACTAATGCCCTGTGGTTCCGTTGCAGTGCTGGTGTATACACAGTTTTCCTCGCATTACCTCAATTTTTACTACAGTCCCACAGACTTCTATTAGGTTACACATTTTTGCAACATTTTCTGAAAGCGCACCAAATGTCCTCTATACTGAATCTTTGGTGTGCTTTCAGAAAACACAGTAAAATTACACAAGCTAATAGAATTCTGTGGGACTGCAGCTAAAAATGGGGGATAAAATGCTAAAAAAATGCATATACGCCAGCACTGCGACAAACTCCAGGACACCAGTGTGACCCAAAGGCTTCAGGGTACTGTGTAATGTAAAGGAGTCCAGAGGTGCAGGGTGCTGTGTAATGTAAAGGGGGTCCAGAGGTGCAGGGTGCTGTGTAATGTAAAGGGTTCTAGAGGTGCAGGGTGCTGTGTAATGTAAAGGGGTCCAGAGGTTCAGGGTGCTGTACAATGTAAAGGGGTCCAGAGGTGCAGGGTGCTGTGTAATGTAAATGGGTCCAGGGTGCTGTGTAATGTAAAGGGGTCCAGAGGTGCAGGGTGCTGTGTAATGTAAAGGGGGTCCAGAGGTGCAGGGTGCTGTGTAATGTAAAGGGGTCCAGAGGTGCAGGGTGCTGTACAATGTAAAGGGGTCCAGAGGTGCAGGGTGCTGTGTAATGTAAATGGGTCCAGGGTGCTGTGTAATGTAAAGGGGTCCAGAGGTGCAGGGTGCTGTGTAATATAAAGGGGTGCAGGGTGCTGTGTAATGTAAATGGGTCCAGAGGTGCAGGGTGCTGTGTAATGTAAAGGGGTGCAGAATTGCAGGGAGTTGTGTAATGTAAAGGGGTCCAGAGGTGCAGGGAGTTGTGTAATGTAAAGGGGTCCAGAGGTGCATGGAGTTGTGTAATGTAAAGGGGTCCAGAGGTGCAGGGAGTTGTGTAATGTAAAGGAGTCCAGAGGTGCAGGGTGCTGTGTAATGTAAAGGAGTCCAGAGGTGCAGGGTGCTGTGTAATGTAAAGGGGTCCAGAGGTGCGGTGGCAGAGGCTGCAGCTACAGTATTGTATTGTTGTATTGTTTTAAGTGTTTTCTGGTTTTGAAAGGACACTGACTCTTTCTTTATACCTTGGGGGGGGGGGGGGCGCAATTTGCCATCTTCGCCCTGGGCACCAGATGGCCTTGTACCAGCACTGTACACCATACTACAAGATCATCTATCAGGGTCAGTAAGAGGACAGTACGACTGTACATGTTTAAGCTTCAGGTCTGAATCTGATTAGTGACTGCAAGTAACATCATAGTATTTACATTTTTTGTACATCAGACTTTCTGTACGAAAGAATGTGTGTTGGTATCTCACGCAAGTCCTTTCCAGGATCATCAGATGAACAACACGGTACATTAATACCTAGATGGAAAACAAAGTCCAGAACAGGTATCTCACCTATATGTATCTTATGGCCTAATTTTTACTTTTTTTACTGCAGTGTGCTCCTAATATATATTTTATGTACAGCATATTGTATTCCTATCTTTCCATAACAGCATTTTCACAAATATTTCTTTCCTATTAGAGACATATTTTGCTTACTGTCAACTTACACTGTTAAGCTTTGAATAATATACCACCAATTCTGTAAATAAAAAATGGTGAAGACTGCAGGGAATCTTTCAGCATAAAAATATCACAGCTGCTGTTGCTGAATTCAGTTTTAAGGTTCAAGCCCTGGGACTGTTATGAGTATCCTTTATTCACTACTTAATAAGTTACTGAACCAAAAAAGCATGAAGTAATTAGGTTGCTTATTTCCACTATAGTCATGTGGTTAACACATTATGCAGACCATTACAGATTACAAATACAGAGTAAAGAGTCAATGCTTCAGGTGACTCGCATAGTAAAGAGAAACACCTATGGAGCATGCATCTTCTAAAACAAATTTAGCAAGATCAACATTATTATTTCTCTCCTAACAGTTTCCAATTAACTCGTTCCTCATAAATAAATTCCATTTTAGAAAAGTTCAATAACATTAAAAAATGATTTATTAACCACTTCAGCCCCGGAGGATTTGGCTGCTCAATAACCAGGGCACTTTTTACAATTTGGCACCGCGCTGCTTTAACTGGTAATTGCGCGGTCATGCAATGAATGCTGTACCCAAACGTAATTTGCATCCTTTTTTCCGACAAATAGAGATTTCTTTTGATAGTATTTGATTTCCTCTGTGATTTTTATTTTTTGCGATATAAACAGAAAAAGACCGAATTTTTTTTTTTTTAAATTATATTTTCTACATTTTGTTATAAAAAAAATCCAATAAACTCAATTTTAGTCATACATTTAGGCCAAAATGTATTCAGCCATGTGTCTTTGGTAAAAAAAAATGTCAATAAGCGTATATTTATTGGTTTGCGCAAAAGTTATAGCGTCTACAAATTAGGGTACATTTTCTGGAATTTACGCAGCTTTTAGTTTATGACTGCCTATCTCATTTCTTGAGGTGCTAAAATGGCAAGGCAGTACAACCCCCCCCCCCCCAAAGACCCTATTTTGTAAAGTAGAAACCCCAAGGAAATTGCTGAGAGGCATGTTGAGCCCATTGAATATTTAATTTTTTTGTCACAAATGATAAAAATGACAAAAAAAAAAAATTACACAAAGTTGTCACCAAATGATATATTGCTCACACGTGCCATGTTTATATGTGGAATTACACCCCAAAATACATTCTACTGCTTCTCCTGAGTATGGGGATACCTCATGTGTGAGACTTTTTTCGGAGCCTAGCCGTGTACAGGACCCCGAAAACCAAGCTCTGCCTTCAGGCTTTCTAAGGGCATACATTTTTGATTTCACTCCTCACTATCTATCACAGTTTTGAAGGCCATAAAATGCCAAGATAGCACAAACCCCCTCCCCAAATGACCACATTTTGGAAAGAAGACACCCCAAGCTATGTCTATGTTGAGTCCATGGAATATTTTATATTTTGCCACAAGTTGTGGGAAAATGACAAACCTTTTTTTTTTTTTTTTTGCACAAAGTTGTCATTAAATGATACAGTATCTTACATAAGTGAGTACACCCCTCTCTTCTAAAGATGATGCTTAAGAAAGCCCACAAACAGTTTGCTGAAGACAAGCAGACTAAGGACATGATTACTGGAACCATGTCCTGTGGTCTGATGAGACCAAGATAAACTTATTTGGTTCAGATGGTGTCAAGCGTGTGTGACAGCAACCAGGTGAGGAGTACAAAGACAAGTGTGTCCTGCTTACAGTCAAGCATGGTGGTGGGAATGTCATGGTCTGGGGCTGCATAAGTGCTGGGGAGCTACAGTTCATTGAAGGAACCATGAATGCCAACATGTACTGTGACATACTGAAGTAGAGCATAATCCCCTCCCTTTGGAGACAGGGCAGTATTCCAACATGATAATGGCCAAGACGACCACTGCCTTGCTAAAGAAGCTGAGGGTAAAGGTGATGGACTGGCCAAGCACGTCTCCAGACCTATACCCTATTGAACATCTGTGGTGCATCCTCAAACGGAAGGTGCAGGAGCGCAAGGCCTCTAACATCCACCAGCTCCATGATGTCGTCATGGAGGAGTGGAAGAGGACTCCAGTGGCAACCTGTGAAGCCCTGGTGAACTCCATGCCCAAGAGGGTTAAGGCAGTGCTGAAAAATAATGGTGGCCACACCAAATATTAACACTTTTGACCCAATTTGGACATTTTCACTTATGGGTATACTCACTTTTGTTGCCAGCAGTTTAGACATTAAAGGCTATGTGTTTAGGTATTTTGAGGCGACAGCAAATTTACACTGTTATACAAGCTGTATACTTACTACTTTACATTGCAGCAAAGTATAATTTCTTCAGTATTGTCACATGAAAAGATATAATAAAATATTTACAAAAATGTGAGGGGTGTACTCACTTTTGTGAGATACTGTATATTGCTCAAACATGCCATGGGCATATGTGAAATTACACCCCAAAATACATTCTGCTGTTTCTCCTGAGTACGGGGATACCACATGTGTGAGACTTTTTGGGAGCCTAGCTGTGTACAGGACCCCGAAAACCAATCACTGCCTTCAGGCTTTCTAAGGACGTAAAATAGTGATTACACTTCCTCACTACATATCACAGTTTCAGAGGCCATGAAATGTCAAAATAGCACAAAACCCCCCCAAATGACTCCATTTTGGAAAGAAGACACTTCAAGCTATTTGCTAAAAGGCATGTTGAGTCCATGGAATATTGTATATTTTGCCACAAGTTTCGAGAAAATTAAATATTTATTTATTTTTTTACACAAAAGTGTCACTAAATGATATTTTGTTCAAACGTGGCATGGTTATATGTGGAATTACACCCCACTTTTTGGCAGTCTAACCGCGTACAGGACCCCGAAAACCATTCACTGCCTTCAGGCTTTCTAAGGGCGTACATTTTTTATTTCACTCCTCACTGCCTGTCACAGTTTTGGAGGCCATGAACTGCCCACATAGCACAACCCCCCCCCCCCATGACCAATTTTGGAAAGTAGAGGCATATTGAGTTTTTTGTAGATTTCCCTTTTTTGTCACAAAGTTTTGAAAATTGAAAAAAGAAAAAAAATATATTTTCTTTATTTAAAAAAAAAACGAGAGCTGCAAAATACTCAATATGCCTCTTAGCAAATACCTTGGGGTGTCTACTTTCCAAAATTAGGTAATTTGAGGGGGGGTTTGTGCTATCTGGACATTTCATGGCCTCCATAACTGTGATAGGTAGTGAGGCGTAAAATCACAATTTTACGCCTTTAGAAAGTCCGAAGGCGGTGCTTGGTTTTTGGGGTCCTGTATGCGTCTAGGCTTCCAAAAAGTCTCACACATGTGGTATACCCATACTCAGGAGAAGCAGCAGAATGAATTTTTGGGTGTAATTCCACATATAACCATGCCATGTTTGGCATGGTTATATGTGGAATTATGAGACACGTGATACTGCAGTGCTGGATGTACGACCAGGATGTACTAGGCTGCTGGTGCTTGCCAGTTCACCAGAAGGATGAGCGGCACTACTACTGGCTCTCTGCTCTGAACGAGTGTCCTGCGGTTCTTGCACCTCAACGACAGCAGAAGAACGGGGTCGGGTATGCCTGACCTTGACAGGGACCACTACTCCGCTGTCAGCAGGGTGCCGCTGCTGTCTACGGGTTTGTATTCTGAGCCTGAATCTGACAGATGGGTGAGTTCCTCTTCACTCTCATCTTTCATGCTCAGAAACGTGTAGGCCTCTTCACTAGTGTACCTTCGACTGGACAGTTTGGCCTCTAAAATTACTGGTACACTAGTGAGACTCACAGGAAAAAAGAGCACTGACTGTCAGCAACTGCTTCCAACGCTACCAAAAAAACTGTTAGCGTTCGCAGGGATCAGGCCTGACTCTGCGAATGCTGCAGTTAAGTGTTTAGTGTTTTGTAAGTGACAGTGATCGATTGATACTGCACTTGGGTGGGCTTGGCTGGGCTGGGCGGAGGGGCTAAACACAGGTGTAAGCAGGTATCTGGGCTGATGCCGCTAACACTGCATTTTTGGCAACCCTAAACTACTGAGGACGCTAGTATAGATGTGATCAGATCAGATATTGATCTGTTTAGACACTATACTACTAAAGGGAGGTGTATGGTGCGTGTTTGGGTGTTAGCGCTACTGGCACTAATCTGACGCTGCCTGGGGCAACGCAGACCCTAACTGACACTAAAACCTAAATGATATCACCCTTGGGTGATCAGGGGGTTAAACCTCTAATTAGGTAATATATATACGGTGGGTGCCCTGACGCTATAAAAAAATAACTAACTGACCAGCGTCACTGTGACACTAATAAGGCGATCACTGGTGACAGGGGATGATCAAGGGGTTAAACCCTTATTGGGGGGTTAGGGGGGTCCCTAGACCTATATGGGGCTACTACCAAGTACCCTAACGCTGATTAGTGTCACAAATGACACCAGTGCAGTGATCAAAGAAAAATATGAACACTGCACTGGGTGACTGTCAGAAACCATTAAATCAGACTGAGACAGAAGTACAGTTAAATCACACTTGTTTAATAATAAAAGTAAAAAAAACAAACGTAGTCAAAACATAGCCAAAATTCAGTAACCGGAATGGATAGTCAGCCAAGCCAGAAATCAGGTATCAAAGTAGTGGAACAGCAAGCAGGATCCAGAGCCAGAAGGCATGTCAGCAAAGCCAGTCTTTAAACAGGAATGCAGGAGATGTTTCTTGTGATGTTGACCACGCCTGGCCGTTTGCACAGTAGGGACTGTGACAGTGACACAGTGACAGGGAGTGAAGGGGTTAACTGGGGGGGGCGATCGGGAGTGATCGGAGTGAAATATGTGCCTATGTGTTGGAAGGCAACATAGTCTAATGTCATATCATTGGAGTTTCTACATATCTGTTTCCTACTCCCAAAGATCAGCCATGCTGATACTTGCAGTTCCATGGCTTTAAAGGGTAAAGGTTTGAGTTTCTTTCTGGTTGATAGAACCAAGCATTTGCTTTCCTGGGGGTGGTCTGGAATGTCTGTTCTCAGCTCCTGGACCCAGATCGTCTGTTGCTATAACGCAAACTTGAAAGGGACCATAGCTGACAAGATGATTGATGAATGTCCTGCTACAGAAGATTAAAAGGCATTGAAGATTGACATGGACAATGCTGCCCCTAGAGGTCAAAATACAGCAGGATAGTAATATAATACTGCCCCATAAATACTGATTCATCAAAAGTCTAAATGGGATGGCAATGGGGTTGGGTTTGGATGGTGTATGATTGAAGTATAAAAGACTGAACGAGTTAGAAAGCTACATCTCTGTCTCTATCCTTATCGCTCTTGGCTTGTGCCTGGGCCGCATGGCTCTATCCACAATTTTGAGCCACATGGCTCTCTCTTTTTTGCCATCTGAGCCCAGCCCGATGATACAAAGCTTTGAGGAAAGCATTGTGATAAGTATCTTTGATATTCTTTTATTATATAAACCGAATTCACCAAAGAAAAATTATAGATGAAATAGTGGCGCTTATCCCCAGGTGGGGAGATGCCAGACACTCTTATCCAGCCAGTGAGCTGAATACAGACGTGACTAAAGAAAAAGTGAATAAACATACGTTGCTAAATATCCCAAAAAGTAAAAATTGATAATAAATAAAATAAATTATTCAATAAATTCAATATGAGCTAATATAAATTATAACACTCAGTGAAAGTGATATACAAATATATAAATCCAAGAAAAAAAATATATATATAATGAAAATCGAACACAGTAAATATCTATAAAGTCCAGCAACCAATCAATCGTGAAAAATAATCGTGAAAATATTTGAAGAAAGTCCAAAAAAAGAGTGAGGGTGACTCCAAAACAGCTCAGCTGTGTTTTCAAACATCCACCACACCTCTGTGACGTGAATCCACTCCCTGCTGAAATTCAAACTCACCAGCTGTTAAGGCCTCTCACTTTCGTGTTTGGCCTGACAGAGCCTCTAACCCACTTACATGGGGGTTAACATGCGAGCATACACCTCCACTGCTCCATAGGAACACCGCTTTTCTCAGGTTGGTAGTATGACATAAAAATAAAAGAAGCTCCAATAGTGTAATCTTGTTTAAAAGATTTAATCACATATAAAACAACTTGTAATGAACTCACATTTAAACTAAAATAACAGGCAAGTCACTTCACGGAAAATGGAGAACTCCCACAGCACAGCAAGCAATAGCAACTGAAATAACAACAGGCAGGCCACGGCGGACCCAGGAGGTGTGTGTGCTCACGTTCGTCTCACCCGTCCGCAGCACTCGTCCCTTCACTGGAGCTCCGCTCTGTCCCCCTTCACTCCCTCCTCTAGTACTCGTGTGAGATCGCTGTGTAGCTACGCCCCTTCTTTTATTATGTGTTCTATTGGTATATGTTTGTAATATCTTGCCTTAGTATTTTATGTTAGCGTTTTCCTATTTTCTTGGGAAATAAATAAGACTTTGTTTTATTAAGCCATGTGCTTGGTCTCATAGTTAACCTTGTATTATTGTGATATCAATGGTAACATGTGATCAGAGTTTTAAAAAAATAGCTAACTAGGGGAATAGAAAAGTTAATAGGTGCAATAGATATAGAGAATAATCACCCCCGAATAATATTTATTGTAACAATTACTTAATTTGGCACCCCAGAAGGCGTATGGAATTTATTTCTGCACAGAATCCAAACCCTAATGTATTTTTGTCTTGAGTCCCTATAAGCTAAGGAATCAACTACACCTAGAACTGAAAGCCTTCTCTACGGTGGACAAGATTTGCGCTGGTTCGTGAATTTTGAAGCCCTACGTGAGTGGTCCTGAAAGTTCTATGAAATATTTCATCAGTGAGCAGACGCGCAAAATCTGGTGAGATTTTATCAGATATATGTATATATTAACGTTTATAATATTGTTAGTGCAAATTGTAGCCGGTCAAGAGGACTGGTGAGTGAGGGATTGATCACCCCTGGTTATCTGATGTAGCCTTCAAATTGACAGGATAAACCACATCTTTGAGGAGAAAGTGGGAGAAATATAGATTTTTTTTTGTTTATTATTTTTTTTTTACATTTTTGTAATGTTTTTTAATTTTTTTTTTTTCCCCACGTAAGTGTGAAATAGCTCTCTGTTCCAATAGAAGTTCAATGTGGCCTGCCATCTAAGGGGGCTAAAAATCAGTGGTAATAAGGAGATAGTGTGCATGTCTCCTGGTTGTGGAACTACAAGTCAGTGTTGGCTTTAACCAGTTGCCGACCGCCACACGACGATGTACGTCGGCAGAATGGCACGGGCAGGCAAAAGGACTTACAGGTACGTCCTTGCCTGCCCGCGGGTGGGGGGTCCGACCCCCCCGGTGCCTGCGGCGGTTGGCAAATCCTCCCCGGCAATCGGTGGTGAGGGGGAGGCCATCCATTCGCGCCCCCCCCCTCGCAATCGCTCCTGGCCAATCAAATCATACCCCTGCCTCTGTATTGTACACAGAGGCAGAGGAAATGATGTCATCTCTCCTCGGCTTGGCATTTTCCGTTCCGGGGCCGAGGAGAGAAGACTGTAATGTGAGTGCACAAACACTACACACACAGTAGAACATGTCAGGCATACATTACACCCCCGATCCCCCCCCCGATTACCCCCCGATCACCCCCCCCCCCGTCACACTGACACAAAGCAGTTTTTTTTTTTCTGATTACTGCATGGTGTCAGTTTGTGACAGTTAGTGTGTTAGGGCAGTTAGGGTTAGCCCACTTTAGGTCTAGGGTACCCCCCTAACCCCCCCAATAAAGTTTTAACCCCTTGATCACCCCCCCCCGTCACCAGTGTCGCTAAGCGATCATTTTTCTGATCACTGTATTAGTGTCGCTGGTGACGCTAGTTAGGGAGCTAAATATTTAGGTTCGCCGTCAGCGTTTTAAAGCGCCAGGGACCCCCATATACTACCTAATAAAGGTTTTAACCCCTTGATTGCCCCCTAGTTAACCCTTTCACCACTGATCACCGTATAACCGTTACGGGTGACGTTGGTTAGTTCGTTTATTTTTTATAGTGTCAGGGCACCCGCCGTTTATTACCTAATAAAGGTTTAGCCCCCTGATCGCCCGGCGGTGATATGCGTCACCCCAGGCAGCGGCAGGTTAGCGCCAGTACTGCTAACACGCACGCACGCAGCATACGCCTCCCTTAGTGGTATAGTATCTGATCGGATCAATATCTGATCCGATCAGATCTGTACTAGCGTCCCCAGCAGTTTAGGGTTCCCAAAAATGCATTGTTAGCGGGATCAGCCCAGATACATGCTAGCACCTGCGTTTTGCCCCTCCGCCCGGCCCAGCCCACCCAAGTGCAGTATCGATCGATCACTGTCACTTACAAAACATTAAATGCATAACTGCAGCATTCGCAGAGTCAGGCCTGATCCCTGCGATCGCTAACAGTTTTTTTGGTAGCATGTTGGTGAACTGGTAAGCACCAGCAGCCTAGTACACCCCGGTCGTAGTCAAACCAGCATTGCAGTAACACTTGGTGACGTGGCGAGTCCCATAAGTGCAGTTCAAGCTGGTGAGGTGGCAAGCACAAGTAGTTTCCCGCTGCCACCAAGAAGAAGACAAACACAGGCCCGTCGTGCCCATAGTGCCTTTCCTGCAGCATTCGCCAATCCTAATTGGGAACCCAACACATCTGCAGCGCCCGTACTTCCCCCATTCACATCCCCAACCAAATGCAGTCGGCTGCATGAGAGGCATTTTCTTCATGTCCTCCCGAGTACCCCTACCCACCTAACCCCCCCAAAAAAGATGTTGTGTCTGCAGCAAGCGCGGATATAGGCATGACACCCGCTATTATTGTCCCTCCTGTCCTGACAATCCTGGTCTTTGCATTGGTGAATGTTTTGAACGCTACCATGCACTAGTTGAGTATTAGCGTAGGGTACAGCATTGCACAGACTAGGCACACTTTCACAGGGTCTCCCAAGATGCCATCGCATTTTGAGAGACCCGAACCTGGAACCGGTTACAGTTATAAAAGTTACAGTTACAAAAAAAAGTGTAAAAAAAAAAAATATATATATAAGATAAAAAAAATAGTTGTCGTTTTATTGTTCTCTCTCTCTCTATTCTCTCTCTATTGTTCTGCTCTTTTTTACTGTATTCTATTCTGCAATGTTTTATTGTTATTATGTTTTATCATGTTTGCTTTTCAGGTATGCAATTTTTTATACTTTACCGTTTACTGTGTTTTATTGTTAACCATTTTTATGTCTTCAGGTACGCCATTCACGACTTTGAGTGGTTATACCAGAATGATGCCTGCAGGTTTAGGTATCATCTTGGTATCATTTTTTTCAGCCAGCAGTCGGCTTTCATGTAAAAGCAATCCTAGCAGCTAATTAGCCTCTAGACTGCTTTTACAAGCAGTGGGAGGGAATGCCCCCCCCCACCGTCTTCCATGTTTTTCTCTGGCTCTCCTGTCTCAACAGGGAACCTGAGAATGCAGCCAGTGATTCAGCCAGCTGACCATAGAGCTGATCAGAGACCAGAGTGGCTCCAAACATCTCTATGGCCTAAGAAACCGGAAGTTACGAGCATTTCATGACTTAGATTTCGCCGGATGTAAACAGCACCATTGGGAAATTGGGAAAGCATTTTATCACACCGATCTTGGTGTGGTCAGATGCTTTGAGGGCAGAGGAGAGATCTAAGGTCTAATAGACCCCAATTTTTTCAAAAAAGAGTACCCGTCACTACCTATTGCTATCATAGGGGATATTTACATTCCCTGAGATAACAATAAAAATGATTAAAAAAAAATGAAAGGAACAGTTTAAAAATAAGATAAAAAAGCAAATAAATAATAAAGAAAAAAAAAAAAAAGCACCCCTGCCCCCCCCCCCGCTCTTGCGCTTAGGCGAATGCAAGTGTTGGTTTGGCGTCAAATGTAAACAGCAATTGCACCATGCATGTGAGGTATCACCACGAAGGTCAGATCGACGGCAGTCATTTTAGCAGTAGACCTCCTCTGTAAATCTAAAGTGGTAACCTGTAAAGGCTTTTAAAGACTTTTTAAAATGTATTTATTTTGTTGCCACTGCACGTTTTAAAGCATGTCATGTTTGGTATCCATGTACTCAGCCTAAGATCATCTTTTTTATTTCATCAAACATTTGGGCAATATAGTGTGTTTTAGTGCATTAAAATTTTAAAAAGTGTGTTTTTTCCCCAAAAATGTGTTTGAAAAATCGCTGCGCAAATACTGTGTGAAAAAAAAAAATGAAACACCCACCATTTTAATCTGTAGGGCATTTGCTTTAACAAAATATATAATGTTTGGGGGTTCAAAGTAATTTTCTTGCAAAAAAAAATAATTTTT
The DNA here is from genome assembly GCF_042186555.1 of Aquarana catesbeiana. Lineage (NCBI taxonomy): Eukaryota > Metazoa > Chordata > Amphibia > Anura > Ranidae > Aquarana > Aquarana catesbeiana. Next base: position 238,999,645 of record NC_133328.1, read on the forward strand.
TCATGTAAACAAAAAGTGTCAGAAAGGGCTTTGTCTTCAAGTGGTTAGAAGATTGGGTGATGTGTGACATAAGCTTCTAAATGTTGTGCATAAAATGCCAGGACAGTTCAAACCCCCCCAAATGACCCCATTTTGGAAAGTAGACACCCCAAGCTATTTGCTGAGAGGCATGTCGAGTCCATGGAATATTTTATATTGTGACACAAGTTGCGGGAAAGAGACAAATTTTTTTTTTTATTGCACAAAGTTGTCACTAAATGATATATTGCTCAAACATGCCATGGGAATATGTGAAATTACACCCCAAAATACATGCTGTTGCTTCTCCTGAGTACGGGGATACCACATGTGTGAGACTTCTTGGGAGCCTAGCCGCGTACGAGACCCCGAAAACCAAGAACCGCCTTCAGGCTTTCTAAGGGTGTAAATTTTTGATTTCACTCTTCACTGCCTATCACAGTTTCGGAGGCAATGGAATGCCCAGGTGGCACAAACCCCCCCAAATGACCCTATTTTGGAAAGTAGACACCCCAAGCTATTTGCTGAGAGGTATAGTGAGTATTTTGCAAACCTCACTTTTTGTCACAAAGTTTTGAAAATTGAAAAAAGGAAAAAAAAATGTTTTTTCTTGTCTTTCTTCATTTTCAAAAACAAATGAGAGCCGCAAAATACTCACCATGCCTCTCAACAAATAGCTTGGGGTGTCTACTTACCAAAATGGGGTCATTTGGGGGGGGGGGGTTGTGCCACCTGGGCATTCCATGGCCTCTGAAACTGTGATAGGCAGTGAAGAGTGAAATCAAAAATTTACACCCTTAGAAATCCTGAAGGCAGAGATTGGTTTCGGGGCCCCGTACGCGGCTAGGCTCCCAAAAAGTCCCACACATGTTGTATCCCCATACTCAGGAGAAGCAGCTAAATGTATTTTGGGGTGCAATTCCACATATGCCCATGGCCTGTGTGAGCAATATATCATTTAGTGACAACTTTGTGCAAAAAAAAAAAAATTGTCACTTTCCCGCAACTTGTGTCAAAATATAAAATATTCCATGGACTCAACATGCCTCTCAGCAAATAGCTTGGGGTGTCTACTTTCCAAAATGGGGTCATTTGGGGGGGTTGTGCCATCTGGGCATTTTATGGCCTTCAAAACTGTGATAGGTAGTGAGGAGTGAAATCAAAAATTTACGCCCTTAGAAATCCTGAAGGCGGTGATTGGTTTTCGGGGCCACGTATGCGGCTAGGCTCCCAAAAAGTCCCACACATGTGGTATCCCCGTACTCAGGAGAAGCAGCTGAATGTATTTTGGGGTGCAATTCCACATATGCCCATGGCCTGTGTGAGCAATATATCATTTAGTGACAACTTTTTGTAATTTTTTATTTTTTTGTCATTATTCAATCACTTGGGACAAAAAAATTAATATTCAATGAGCTCAACATGCCTCTCATCAATTTCCTTGGGGTGTCTACTTTCCAAAATGGGGTCATTTGGGGAGGTTTTGTACTGCCCTGCCATTTTAGCACCTCAAGAAATGACATAGGCAGTCATAAACTAAAAGCTGTGTAAATTCCAGAAAATGTACCCTAGCTTGTAGACGCTATAACTTTTGCGCAAACCAATAAATATACACTTATTGACATTTTTTTTACCAAAGACATGTGGCCGAATACATTTTGGCCTAAATGTATGACTAAAATTGAGTTTATTGGATTTTTTTTATAACAAAAAGTAGAAAATATCATTTTTTTCAAAATTTTCGGTCTTTTTCCGTTTATAGCGCAAAAAATAAAAACGGCAGAGGTGATCAAATACCATCAAAAGATAGCTCTATTTGTGGGAAGAAAAGGACTCAAATTTTGGTTGGGTACAGCATTGCATGACTGCGCAATTAGCAGTTAAAGCGACGCAGTGCAAAATTGTAAAAAGTGCTCTGGTCAGGAAGGGGGTAAATCCTTCCGGGGCTGAAGTGGTTAAACAGCTTTATCTGTGCATCTGTGTCTCTGTGTGTCTTGTGTCTGTAGCTGCTGTGTATAGACTGGTTAAACAAGATTCAGTGTAGACAAATTAGCATATCAGTGGAAGTCATTGAAGGTTTTATTAAGAAGCATGGCTGTGTTAAATTCAATACTATGCCTAAGATTGCTTTAACACATCAATTCAATGACCTTTTGAAGCAATGGACCTGAACCTGCGAACGGACCGAAAATTTGCACGAATGTTAGCACCCCATTGACGTCTATGGGACTCGAACGTTAAAAATCAAAAGTGCTCATTTTAAAGGCTAATTTGCATGGTATTGTCCTAAAAAGGGTGTGGGGACCCGGGTCCTGCCCCAGGGGACATGTATCAATGCAAACAAAAACTTTTAAAAACGGCCGTTTTTTCGGGAGCAGTGATTTTAATGATGTAAAAAAAAAAGTGAAATATTCCTTTAAATATCGTACCTGGGGGGTGTCTATAGTATGCCTGTAAAGTGGCGCGTGTTTCCCGTGCTTAGAAAAGTCCCTGCATAAAATGTCATTTTTAAAGGAAAAAAAGTCATTTAAAACTGCTTGCGGCTTTAATGTAATGTCAGGTCCTGGCAATATGGATGAAAATCAGTGAGACAAACGGCATGGGTACCCCCCAGTCCATTACCAGGCCCTTTGGGTCTTGTATGGATATTAAGGGGAACTCCGCACCCAAATTAAAAAAAGGAAACAGCAGTATACAGGCTCTGTACTCTGAACAGCAGTATACAGGCGGTGCAAACAAGACAGGGACTGTAGGTTTGTTGTTAAGTAGAATCTGTTTGTAATTTTGAACTGGTACATTTTTAATGTGTTTAGCTCCAGCCAAAAAATCTATTTTAAGCTTTTTGGAAAACATAGGGAAGGGTTATCACCCCTGTGACATTTGTTTTGCTGTCTGTGCTCCTCTTCAGAAGATTTCACCTCACTTTTTGTCCCAATGACAAATGTTTTTTGAAAATGTGGGATTTTTTGTGAAACAAGGATTGGTGATAAAGCATCAATGGAAAGGAGAAATGTTTTTCCCATATTAACTTACTTACAGGAGAGAATTTCCCTTCCTAGGGGTAGATTTCATCTCACTTCCTGTTGTCTCCTTCCGTTTGCAAGTAGGAGTAGTTTGTAAGTTGGATTTTTGAAAGTAGGGGCCTGCCCTATATACTCAGCAGAAATCTGGGCCTTAGGTGTTGTTGTGGCCACAACACTGTAAGCCCTCTCAGGGCCCTGCTGTGAAATATTAGATCAAGAATTGTAATCACATGCCCCTGTTGAACAGGGGCTGAAAAACTGGGCCTTAGGCACTGGTGCCACAACACTGCAACCCCTCACAGATACTCTAGTTGGAATGCAGGAACGAGCCCTGCTGCAAAGTATTGCATCAAAAATTGTAATTATACGCCCCTGTTAAACAGGGGCTGAAAAATTGGGCCTTAGGCACTGGTGCTGGTGCTGGTGCTACAACACTGCAACCCCTCACAGATACTCTAGTTGGAACGCAGGAACGAGCCCTGCTGCAAAGTATTGCATCAAAAATTGTAATTACATGCTCTGTTAAACAGGGGCAGAAAAATTGGGCCTTTGGTGGTGGTGCTGGTGCCACAACACTGTAAGTTCTCACTCGCTCTTGGTGGGCACAGAAATGGGCCCTGCTGTGAAATATTAGATCAAGGATTGTAATTACATGCCCCTGTTGAACAGGGGCTGAAAAATTGGGCCTTAGGCACTGGTGCTGGTGCCACAACATTGCAACCCCTCACAGATACTCTAGTTGGAACGCAGGAACGAGCCCTGCTGCAAAGTATTGCATCAAAAATCGTAATTACACGCCCCTGTTAAACAGGGGCTGAAAAATTGGGCCTTAGGCACTGGTGGCGGCGCCCAGAACCAAAAATGTTCTTACAAGCTATCAGCGAGATCATTGAGGAGGAAGAGGATAATTACTCAGGATAGTCACTCAGCATCAGCATAGGCAGTCTTTGAAGGGATCTGAGATTTCAAAAAAAATTATTCGGTTACATCAGCATCAGGTGCTTGGTAGCTGTTGGTGATCCAAGACTGATTCATTTTTATGAAGGTCAGTCGATCGACCGAGTCGGTGGACAGACGCACCCTGTGATCGGTTACAAAGCCTCCAGCAGCACTGAATGTGCGTTTCGAAAGAACGCTGGATGCAGGACAGGCCAGTAGCTCAATTGCATACTGTGCAAGCTCTGGCCAGTGATCCATCCTCAAGACCCAGTAACCCAGTGAATTTTCGGTGGGAAAGGTCTCCAAGTCTGATCTTGCCTCAAGGTATTCCTGCACCATGTAAATCAGATACTGGCGATGGTTGCTGGAACTGATCATACCTTGGGGCTGCAGACTAAAAAATTGTCTTAACGCATCGTTCAAATGGCCACCTTCTCCACCGCTCCTTCTTTGACCGACCGAAGCCTCAGCAACATGTTGTCCAAAAACAGGAGTTTGTAACCTCCCAGTCTCTGGGAACGCGTTGCACAGACCTTTCTGCAAGGCCTCCCGAAGATGTTTCATCCTCTGCTCCCTCTGCGATGGCAAGATAAGGTCCGCAACCTTACCCTTGTAACGTGGATCAAGGAGGGTTGCCAGCCCGTATTGGTCCTTCTCCTTGATACCACGAATAAGAGGATCCTTATGCAGGCTTTTGCAGGATCAGAGAGGCCATGCAGTGTAGGTTTGCTGAGGCATTCGGTCCGGCATCCTCTGGGTCACTAAGGACGACATGGTCTGCAGCCACCTCCTCCCAGCCACATACAAGTCCATGTGTTTCTTGGGACTTATCCCTTAAAAACTGCTGCTGATGCTGAGTGCCAGGCTCCATCTCCATACTGACACAATCCTCCTCTTCCTCCTCTTCCTGTGTGATCAGCGGGCACGTAGGAACACTGTCTGGATAAAGGGGGCATTGAGAGCTAAGGAAGTCCTCCTCTTTCTGCCTCTGTTCTGCCTCAAGTGCCCTGTCCATTATTCCACACAGCGTGTGCTCCAACAGGTGAACAAGGGGGACAGTGTCACTGATGCATGCACTGTCACTGCTCACCATCCTCGTGGCCTCCTCAAAAGGTGACAGGACAGTGCATGCATCCCTGATCATGGCCCACTGGCGTGGGGAAAAAAAACAAGCTCCCCTGACCCTGTCCTGGTGCCATAGTCGCACAGGTACTCATTGATGGCCCTCTGCTGCATGTGCAGCCACTGCAGCATGGCCAATGTTGAGTTCCATCTGGTGGGCATGTCACAGATTAGGCGGTTCTTGGGCAGGTTAAACTCCTTTTGGAGGTCTTCCAGCCGAGCACTGGCATTATATGACCGGCGGAAATGCACACAGACTTTCCTGGCCTGCCTCAGGACATCCTGTAAGCCCGGGTACCTGCCCAAGAACCGCTGCACCACCAAGTTAAGGACGTGAGCCAAACAGGGCACATGGGTCATTTATCTCTGTCGGAGGGCAGAGAGGAGGTTGGTGCCATTGTCACAAACCACCATTCCTGGCTTAAGTTGGCGTGGCGTCAACCACCTCTGAACCTGCCCCTGCAGAGCTGACAGAACCTCTGCCCTAGTGTGGCTCCTGTCCCCCAAGCACACCAGCTCAAGCACCGCATGGCATCTTTTGGCCTGCATACTTGTGTAGCCCCTTGAATGGCTACGGAGCACCGCTGGTTCCGAGGACCAAGCACAGAAAGAGGCCATGGAGAAAGAAGAGGAAGAAGAAGAGGAAGGGGTGGAGGAGAGAATTGTGTCACAATCATTAGTAGTGGCATTTTGGAGGCGTGGTGGTGGAACAACCTCCAACACTACTGCACCTTGTCCTGCATCCTTCCCAGCTGCCAGCAGAGTCACCCAATGCGCGGTGAAACTTAGGTAACGTCCCTGTCCATGCCTGCTGGACCATGAGTCAGCGGTAATATGCACCTTACCACTGACCGCCCTGTCCAGCGAGGCATTGACATTGCCTTCCACATGCCAGTAGAGAGCCGGAATCGCCTTCCGTGAGAAAAAGTGGCGTTTGGGTACCTGCCACTGAAGAACTGCACATTCCACAAACTCACGGAAGGGGGCAGAGTCCAACTGAAAAGGCAGCAGTTGAAGTGCTAGCAATTTTGCCAAGCTAGCATTCAACCGTTGGGCATGTGGATGGCTGGGAGCGAACTTCTTTCGGCGGTGCAGCAGCTGGGGCAGGGAAATTTGCCTGGTACAATCTGACGTCGGTGTACCGAAAGCAGATTGCCCACAAGCACTTGGCTGTGACACACCTAATTCTACACCTTCATTCCTCTCAGTGCAGGTCTCAGAGAGGACTGAAGGTATAGTGGGGTTGGAGATCTCAGCTGATGAGGAGCAAGGAGAGGTCCTCTTTGTTCTTTGGTGTGGGTCTTTTAGATACGCTTGCCAACGAACTGCATGGCAGGTCAACATATGTCTGGTCAAGCATGTGGTGCCCAAGCGGGAGATGTTTTGGCCACGCGAGATACACTTGAGACATATGTTGCAAATAGCAGCGGTGTGATCTGATGCACTCGTCTCAAAAAAGGCCCACACCAAAGAACTTTTGGAATAATGTGCAGAGACAGCAGCGCCCTGCACATGCAGAGCTTTGGGGTGTGATGCAGTCAGTGTACTGCCCTTAGGCTGGCCCCTGGAGGGCATCCTGCCTCGTTGGTGATGTGCCTCCTCCTCCTCATCCTCTATCCTATCAGGCACCCGTGTTGAGGCAGTGACCTCATCATCCCCTCCCTCCTCTTCACTGGAGCAAACCTGGCAGTATGCTGCAGCAGGGGGAGCATGACTGCCAGATTGCTGTCCTTCTTGGGCACCCCCTCTGTCCGTGCTCACGTTACTGCCTTCATCTAGCTCAGTATCATCATCAGAGTCTTCTAAACGCTGGGCATCCTCCTGGAGCATGTACCCAACACTGTGGTCAAACAGTTCGAGGGACTCCTCAGAAGGACATGGTGGAGCTAGTGAAGGAGTCACTGATGCCATTGAGCCAAGGGAAGAGGCCGTGTTGGCAGCTGCTTTGCCAGACAAAGTACCCTGAGCATGGGTGAGAGAGGATGAGGAGGATGAGGATGGCTTGGTCATCCACTCGACCAAGTCTTCCGCATGTTGCGGCTCAACACGGCCAGCTGCCGAAAAAAAGGCCAAGCGTGTCCAACAGCCACATGCTGATGAGGATGCACCGTGTCCACGACCAGCACTGTTGCCTCTAGACACAGAGCCTGCTTGCCCTCTTTTATTTGCTTGTGACTGTCTGCCTCTCCTTGTTGGCCTTCCAGACATACTAATGGCCTGTAGCTGCACTAAGCTGATATATATATATATATATATATATATATATATATATATATATATATATATACTGATACTGCAGCTAGCAAAATCAACTGCCTGCCTGTAGTATGAGAACACCACCAACCTTCTACAGGTAGCTTTAGCTGAACACTGTGCAGAGCTCGCAAAAAAATAACTTGTAGCTTATTTAGCTTCCTGTGGTAGTGATAGGATCAGGAAAATACCACCAACCTTCTACAGGTAGCTTTAGGTGAACACTGTGCAGAGCTCGCAAAAAAATAACTTGTAGCTTATTTAGCTGCCTGCAGTAGTGATAGGATCAGGAAAACACCACCAGCTTTCTACAGGTAGCTTTAGGTGAACACTGTGTAGAGCTCACAAAAAAATAACTTGTAGCTTATTTAGCTGCCTGCAGTAGTGATAGGATCAGGAAAACACCACCAACCTTCTACAGGTAGCTTTAGGTGAACACTGTGCAGAGCTCGCAAAAAAATAACTTGTAGCTTATTTAGCTGCCTGCAGTAGTGATAGGATCAGGAAAACACCATCAGCCTTCTACAGGTAGCTTTAGGTGAACACTGTATAGAGCTCACAAAAAAATAACTTGTAGCTTATTTAGCTGCCTGCGGTAGTGATAGGATCAGGAGAACACCACCAGCCTTCTACAGGTAGCTTAGCTGAACACTGTGCAGAGCTCGCAAAAAACTAACTTGTAGCTTATTTAGCTGCCTGCGGTAGTGATAGGATCAGGAAAACACCACCAACCTTCTACAGGTAGCTTTAGCTGAACACTGTGCAGAGCTCGCAAAAAACTAACTTGTAGCTTATTTAGCTGCCTGCGGTAGTGATAGGATAAGGAAAACACCAACAACCTTCTACAGGTAGCTTTAGCTGAACACTGTGCAGAGGTCACACTACACTAACTAGTAGTTTTAGCTGAGCACTGTGAGGAGGATGCACTACACTAACTTGTAGCTTTAGCTGAACACTGTTCAGAGGACGCACTACACTAACTTGTAGCTTTAGCTGAACACTGTGCAGAGGTCACACTACACTAACTTGTAGCTTTAGCTGAACACTGTGAGGAGGACGCACTACACTAACTTGTAGCTTATTTAGCTGCCTGCAGTAGTGATAGGATCAGGAAAACACCACCAACCTTCTACAGGTAGCTTTAGGTGAACACTGTGAAGAGCTCGCAAAAAAATAACTTGTAGCTTATTTAGCTGCCTGACGTAGTGATAGGATCAGGAAAACACCACCAACCTTCTACAGGTAGCTTTAGGTGAACACTGTGCAGAGCTCACAAAAACAAACTTGTAGCTTATTTAGCTGCCTGCGGTAGTGATAGGATCAGGAAAACACCACCAACCTTCTACAGGTAGCTTTAGGTGAACACTGTGCATAGCTCACAAAAACAAACTTGTAGCTTATTTAGCTGCCTGCGGTAGTGATAGGATCAGGAAAACACCACCAACCTTCTACAGGTAGCTTTAGCTGAACACTGTGCAGAGCTCGCAAAAAACTAACTTGTAGCTTATTTAGCTGCCTGCGGTAGTGATAGGATCAGGAAAACACCACCAACCTTCTACAGGTAGCTTTAGCTGAACACTGTGCAGAGCTCACAAAAAACTAACTTGTAGTTTTAGCTGAACACTGTTCAGAGGACGCACTACACTAACTTGTAGCTTTAGCTGAACACTGTGCAGAGGACGCACTACACTAGCTTGTAGTTTTAGCTGAACACTGTTCAGAGGACGCACTACACTAACTTGTAGCTTTAGCTGAACACTGTGCAGAGGTCACACTGCACTAACTTGTAGTTTTAGCTGAACACTGTGAGGAGGACGCACTACACTAACTTGTAGCTTTAGCTGAACACTGTGCAGAGGTTTCACTACACTAACTTGTAGTTTTAGCTGAACACTGTTCAGAGGACGTATTACACTAACTCGTAGCTTTAGCTGAACACTATGCAGAGGTCGCACTACACTAACTTGTAGTTTTAGCTGAACACTGTGAGGAGGACGCACTACACTAACTTGTAGCTTTAGCTGAACACTGTGAGGAGGACGCACTACCCAAACTTGTAGCTTTAGCTGAACACTGTGCACTACACTAACTTGTAGTTTTAGCTGAACACTGTGAGGAGGACGCACTACACTAACTTGTAGCTTATTTAGCTGCCTGCGGTAGTGATAGGATCAGGAAAACACCACCAACCTTCTACAGGTAGCTTTAGGTGAACACTGTGCAGAACTCGCAAAAAACTAACTTGTAGCTTATTTAGCTGCCTGCGGTAGCGATAGTATCAGGAAAACACCACCAACCTTCCACAGGTAGCTTTAGCTGAACACTTTGCAGAGGTCACACTACACTAATTTGTAGTTTTAGCTGAACACTGTGAGGAGGACGCACTACACTAACTTGTAGCTTTAGCTGAACACTGTGAGGAGGACGCACTACCCAAACTTGTAGCTTTAGCTGAACACTGTGCACTACACTAACTTGTAGTTTTAGCTGAACACTGTGAGGAGGACACACTACACTAACTTGTAGCTTATTTAGCTGCCTGCAGTAGTGATAGGATCAGGAAAACACCACCAACCTTCTACAGGTAGCTTTAGGTGAACACTATGAAGAGCTCGCAAAAAAATAACTTGTAGCTTATTTAGCTGCCTGCGGTAGTGATAGGATCAGGAAAACACCACCAACCTTCTACAGGTAGCTTTAGGTGAACACTGTGCAGAGCTCACAAAAACAAACTTGTAGCTTATTTAGCTGCCTGCGGTAGTGATAGGATCAGGAAAACACCACCAACCTTCTACAGGTAGCTTTAGGTGAACACTGTGCAGAGCTCACAAAAACAAACTTGTAGCTTATTTAGCTGCCTGCGGTAGTGATAGGATCAGGAAAACACCACCAACCTTCTACAGGTAGCTTTAGCTGAACACTGTGCAGAGCTCGCAAAAAACTAACTTGTAGCTTATTTAGCTGCCTGCGGTAGTGATAGGATCAGGAAAACACCACCAACCTTCTACAGGTAGCTTTAGCTGAACACTGTGCAGAGCTCACAAAAAACTAACTTGTAGTTTTAGCTGAACACTGTTCAGAGGACGCACTACACTAACTTGTAGCTTTAGCTGAACACTGTGCAGAGGACGCACTACACTAACTTGTAGCTTTAGCTGAACACTGTGCAGAGGTCGCACTACACTAACTTGTAGTTTTAGCTGAACACTGTTCAGAGGACGCACTACACTAACTTGTAGCTTTAGCTGAACACTGTGCAGAGGTCGCACTGCACTAACTTATAGTTTTAGCTGAGCACTGTGAGGAGGACGCACTACACTAACTTGTAGCTTTAGCTGAACACTGTGCAGAGGTTGCACTACACTAACTTGTAGTTTTAGCTGAACACTGTTCAGAGGACGCATTACACTAACTCGTAGCTTTAGCTGAACACTATGCAGAGGTCGCACTACACTAACTTGTAGTTTTAGCTGAACACTGTGAGGAGGACGCACTACACTAACTTGTAGCTTTAGCTGAACACTGTGAGGAGGACGCACTACCCAAACTTGTAGCTTTAGCTGAACACTGTGCACTACACTAACTTGTAGTTTTAGCTGAACACTGTGAGGAGGACGCACTACACTAACTTGTAGCTTATTTAGCTGCCTGCGGTAGTGATAGGATCAGGAAAACACCACCAACCTTCTACAGGTAGCTTTAGGTGAACACTGTGCAGAACTCGCAAAAAACTAACTTGTAGCTTATTTAGCTGCCTGCGGTAGCGATAGTATCAGGAAAACACCACCAACCTTCTACAGGTAGCTTTAACTGAACACTGTGCAGAGGTCACACTACACTAATTTGTAGTTTTAGCTGAACACTGTGAGGAGGATGCACTACACTAACTTGTAGCATTAGCTGAACACTGTGAGGAGGACGCACTATCCTAACTTGTAGCTTTAGCTGAACACTGTGCAGAGGTCGCACTACACTAACTTGTAGTTTTAGCTGAACACTGTGAGGAGGACGCACTACCCTAACTTGTAGCTTTAGCTGAACACTGTTCACTACACTAACTTGTAGCTTTAGCTGAACACTGTGCAGAGCTCGCAAAAAACTAACTTGTAGTTTTATCTGAACACTGTTTAGAGGACGCACTACACTAACTTGTAGCTTTAGCTGAACACTGTGCAGAGGTCGCACTACACTAACTTGTAGTTTTAGCTGAACACTGTTCAGAGGATGCACTACACTAACTCGTAGATTTAGCTGAACACTGTACAGAGGTCGCACTACACTAACTTGTAGTTTTAGCTGAACACTGTGAGGAGGACGCACTACACTAACTTGTAGCTTTAGCTGAACACTGTGAGGAGGACGCACTACCCAAACTTGTAGCTTTAGCTGAACACTGTGCACTACACTAACTTGTAGTTTTAGCTGAACACTGTGAGGAGGACGCACTACACTAACTTGTAGCTTATTTAGCTGCCTGCGGTAGTGATAGGATCAGGAAAACACCACCAACCTTCTCCAGGTAGCTTTAGGTGAACACTGTGCAGAACTCGCAAAAAACTAACTTGTAGCTTATTTAGCTGCCTGCGGTAGCGATAGTATCAGGAAAACACCACCAACCTTCTACAGGTAGCTTTAGCTGAACACTGTGCAGAGGTCACACTACACTAATTTGTAGTTTTAGCTGAACACTGTGAGGAGGATGCACTACACTAACTTGTAGCGTTAGCTGAACACTGTGAGGAGGACGCACTATCCTAACTTGTAGCTTTAGCTGAACACTGTGCAGAGGTCGCACTACACTAACTTGTAGTTTTAGCTGAACACTGTGCACTACACTAACTTGTAGCTTTAGCTGAACACTGTGCAGAGCTCGCAAAAAACTAACTTGTAGTTTTATCTGAACACTGTTCAGAGGACGCACTACACTAACTTGTAGCTTTAGCTGAACACTGTGCAGAGGTCGCACTACACTAACTTGTAGTTTTAGCTGAACACTGTTCAGAGGATGCACTACACTAACTCGTAGCTTTAGCTGAACACTGTGCAGAGGTCGCACTACACTAACCTGTAGTTTTAGCTGAACACTATGAGGAGGATGCACTACACTAACTTGTAGCTTTAGCTGAACACTGTGCAGAGGTCGCACTGCACTAACTTGTAGTTTTAGCTGAACACTATGAGGAGGACGCACTACACTAACTCGTAGCTTTAGCTGAACACTGTGCAGAGGTCGCACTACACTAACTTGTAGTTTTAGCTGAACACTATGAGGAGGACGCACTACACTAACTTGTAGCTTTAGCTGAACACTGTGCACTACACTAACTTGTAGTTTTAGCTGAACACTGTGCAGAGGACGCACTACACTAACTTGTAGCTTTAGCTGAACACTGTGCAGAGGTCGCACTACACTAACTTGTAGCTTTAGGTGTACACTGTGCAGAGCTCACAAAAACAAACTTGTAGCTTATTTAGCTGCCTGCGGTAGTGATAGGATCAGGAAAACACCACCAACCTTCTACAGGTAGCTTTAGCTGAACACTGTGCAGAGCTCGCAAAAAACTAACTTGTAGCTTATTTAGCTGCCTGCGGTAGTGATAGGATCAGGAAAACACCACCAACCTTCTACAGGTAGCTTTAGCTGAACACTGTGCAGAGCTCACAAAAAACTAACTTGTAGTTTTAGCTGAACACTGTTCAGAGGACGCACTACACTAACTTGTAGCTTTAGCTGAACACTGTGCAGAGGACGCACTACACTAACTTGTAGCTTTAGCTGAACACTGTGCAGAGGTCGCACTACACTAACTTGTAGTTTTAGCTGAACACTGTTCAGAGGACGCACTACACTAACTTGTAGCTTTAGCTGAACACTGTGCAGAGGTCGCACTGCACTAACTTGTAGTTTTAGCTGAACACTGTGAGGAGGACGCACTACACTAACTTGTAGCTTTAGCTGAACACTGTGTGTGCAGAGGTTGCACTACACTAACTTGTAGTTTTAGCTGAACACTGTTCAGAGGACGCATTACACTAACTCGTAGCTTTAGCTGAACACTATGCAGAGGTCGCACTACACTAACTTGTAGTTTTAGTTGAACACTGTGAGGAGGACGCACTACACTAACTTGTAGCTTTAGCTGAACACTGTGAGGAGGACGCACTACCCAAACTTGTAGCTTTAGCTGAACACTGTGCACTACACTAACTTGTAGTTTTAGCTGAACACTGTGAGGAGGACGCACTACACTAACTTGTAGCTTATTTAGCTGCCTGCGGTAGTGATAGGATCAGGAAAACACCACCAACCTTCTACAGGTAGCTTTAGGTGAACACTGTGCAGAACTCGCAAAAAACTAACTTGTAGCTTATTTAGCTGCCTGCGGTAGCGATAGTATCAGGAAAACACCACCAACCTTCCACAGGTAGCTTTAGCTGAACACTGTGAGGAGGATGCACTACACTAACTTGTAGCGTTAGCTGAACACTGTGAGGAGGACGCACTATCCTAACTTGTAGCTTTAGCTGAACACTGTGCAGAGGTCGCACTACACTAACTTGTAGTTTTAGCTGAACACTGTGAGGAGGACGCACTACCCTAACTTGTAGCTTTAGCTGAACACTGTTCACTACACTAACTTGTAGCTTTAGCTGAACACTGTGCAGAGCTCGCAAAAAACTAACTTGTAGTTTTATCTGAACACTGTTTAGAGGACGCACTACACTAACTTGTAGCTTTAGCTGAACACTGTGCAGAGGTCGCACTACACTAACTTGTAGTTTTAGCTGAACACTGTTCAGAGGATGCACTACACTAACTCGTAGATTTAGCTGAACACTGTACAGAGGTCGCACTACACTAACTTTTAGTTTTAGATGAACACTGTGAGGAGCACGCACTACACTAACTTGTAGCTTTAGCTGAACACTGTGCAGAGGTCGCACTACACTAACTTGTAGTTTTAGCTGAACACTGTTCAGAGGATGCACTACACTAACTCGTAGCTTTAGCTGAACACTGTGCAGAGGTCGCACTACACTAACCTGTAGTTTTAGCTGAACACTATGAGGAGGATGCACTACACTAACTTGTAGCTTTAGCTGAACACTGTGCAGAGGTCGCACTGCACTAACTTGTAGTTTTAGCTGAACACTATGAGGAGGACGCACTACACTAACTCGTAGCTTTAGCTGAACACTGTGCAGAGGTCGCACTACACTAACTTGTAGTTTTAGCTGAACACTATGAGGAGGACGCACTACACTAACTTGTAGCTTTAGCTGAACACTGTGCACTACACTAACTTGTAGTTTTAGCTGAACACTGTGAGTAGGACGCACTACACTAACTTGTAGCTTATTTAGCTGCCTGCGGTAGTGATAGGATCAGGAAAACACCACCAACCTTCTACAGGTAGCTTTAGGTGAACACTGTGCAGAGCTCACAAAAAACGAACTTGTAGCTTATTTAGCTGCCTGCGGTAGTAATAGGATCAGGAAAACACCACCAACCTTCTACAGGTAGCTTTAGCTGAACACTGTGCAGAGGTCACACTACGCTAACTTGTAGTTTTAGCTGGACACTGTGAGGAGGACGCACTACACTAACTTGTAGCGTTAGCTGAAGACTGTGAGGAGGACGCACTACCCTAACTTGTAGCTTTAGCTGAACACTGTGCAGAGGTTACACTAAACTAACTTGTAGTTTTAGCTGAACACTGTGAGGACGACGCACTACACTAACTTGTAGCTTTAGCTGAACACTGTGCAGAGGTCGCACTGCACTAACTTGTAGTTTTAGCTGAACACTGTGAGGACGACGCACTACACTAACTTGTAGCTTTAGCTGAACACTGTGCAGAGGTCACACTACACTAACTTGTAGTTTTAGCTGAACACTATGGGGAGGTCGCACTGCACTAACTTGTAGTTTTAGCTGAACACTGTGAGGATGACGCACTACACTAACTTGTAGCTTTAGCTGAACACTGTGCAGAGGTCACACTACACTAACTTGTAGCTTTAGCTGAACACTATGCAGAGGTCGCACTACACTAACTTGTAGTTTTAGCTGAACACTGTGAGGAGGACGCACTACACTAACTTGTAGCTTTAGCTGAACACTGTGAGGAGGACGCACTACCCAAACTTGTAGCTTTAGCTGAACACTGTGCACTACACTAACTTGTAGTTTTAGCTGAACACTGTGAGGAGGACACACTACACTAACTTGTAGCTTATTTAGCTGCCTGCAGTAGTGATAGGATCAGGAAAACACCACCAACCTTCTACAGGTAGCTTTAGGTGAACACTGTGAAGAGCTCGCAAAAAAATAACTTGTAGCTTATTTAGCTGCCTGCGGTAGTGATAGGATCAGGAAAACACCACCAACCTTCTACAGGTAGCTTTAGGTGAACACTGTGCAGAGCTCACAAAAACAAACTTGTAGCTTATTTAGCTGCCTGCGGTAGTGATAGGATCAGGAAAACACCACCAACCTTCTACAGGTAGCTTTAGGTGTACACTGTGCAGAGCTCACAAAAACAAACTTGTAGCTTATTTAGCTGCCTGCGGTAGTGATAGGATCAGGAAAACACCACCAACCTTCTACAGGTAGCTTTAGCTGAACACTGTGCAGAGCTCGCAAAAAACTAACTTGTAGCTTATTTAGCTGCCTGCGGTAGTGATAGGATCAGGAAAACACCACCAACCTTCTACAGGTAGCTTTAGCTGAACACTGTGCAGAGCTCACAAAAAACTAACTTGTAGTTTTAGCTGAACACTGTTCAGAGGACGCACTACACTAACTTGTAGCTTTAGCTGAACACTGTGCAGAGGACGCACTACACTAACTTGTAGCTTTAGCTGAACACTGTGCAGAGGTCGCACTACACTAACTTGTAGTTTTAGCTGAACACTGTTCAGAGGACGCACTACACTAACTTGTAGCTTTAGCTGAACACTGTGCAGAGGTCGCACTGCACTAACTTGTAGTTTTAGCTGAACACTGTGAGGAGGACGCACTACACTAACTTGTAGCTTTAGCTGAACACTGTGTGTGCAGAGGTTGCACTACACTAACTTGTAGTTTTAGCTGAACACTGTTCAGAGGACGCATTACACTAACTCGTAGCTTTAGCTGAACACTATGCAGAGGTCGCACTACACTAACTTGTAGTTTTAGCTGAACACTGTGAGGAGGACGCACTACACTAACTTGTAGCTTTAGCTGAACACTGTGAGGAGGACGCACTACCCAAACTTGTAGCTTTAGCTGAACACTGTGCACTACACTAACTTGTAGTTTTAGCTGAACACTGTGAGGAGGACGCACTACACTAACTTGTAGCTTATTTAGCTGCCTGCGGTAGTGATAGGATCAGGAAAACACCACCAACCTTCTACAGGTAGCTTTAGGTGAACACTGTGCAGAACTCGCAAAAAACTAACTTGTAGCTTATTTAGCTGCCTGCGGTAGCGATAGTATCAGGAAAACACCACCAACCTTCCACAGGTAGCTTTAGCTGAACACTTTGCAGAGGTCACACTACACTAATTTGTAGTTTTAGCTGAACACTGTGAGGAGGATGCACTACACTAACTTGTAGCGTTAGCTGAACACTGTGAGGAGGACGCACTATCCTAACTTGTAGCTTTAGCTGAACACTGTGCAGAGGTCGCACTACACTAACTTGTAGTTTTAGCTGAACACTGTGAGGAGGACGCACTACCCTAACTTGTAGCTTTAGCTGAACACTGTTCACTACACTAACTTGTAGCTTTAGCTGAACACTGTGCAGAGCTCGCAAAAAACTAACTTGTAGTTTTATCTGAACACTGTTTAGAGGACGCACTACACTAACTTGTAGCTTTAGCTGAACACTGTGCAGAGGTCGCACTACACTAACTTGTAGTTTTAGCTGAACACTGTTCAGAGGATGCACTACACTAACTCGTAGATTTAGCTGAACACTGTACAGAGGTCGCACTACACTAACTTTTAGTTTTAGATGAACACTGTGAGGAGCACGCACTACACTAACTTGTAGCTTTAGCTGAACACTGTGCAGAGGTCGCACTACACTAACTTGTAGTTTTAGCTGAACACTGTTCAGAGGATGCACTACACTAACTCGTAGCTTTAGCTGAACACTGTGCAGAGGTCGCACTACACTAACCTGTAGTTTTAGCTGAACACTATGAGGAGGATGCACTACACTAACTTGTAGCTTTAGCTGAACACTGTGCAGAGGTCGCACTGCACTAACTTGTAGTTTTAGCTGAACACTATGAGGAGGACGCACTACACTAACTCGTAGCTTTAGCTGAACACTGTGCAGAGGTCGCACTACACTAACTTGTAGTTTTAGCTGAACACTATGAGGAGGACGCACTACACTAACTTGTAGCTTTAGCTGAACACTGTGCACTACACTAACTTGTAGTTTTAGCTGAACACTGTGAGTAGGACGCACTACACTAACTTGTAGCTTATTTAGCTGCCTGCGGTAGTGATAGGATCAGGAAAACACCACCAACCTTCTACAGGTAGCTTTAGGTGAACACTGTGCAGAGCTCACAAAAAACGAACTTGTAGCTTATTTAGCTGCCTGCGGTAGTAATAGGATCAGGAAAACACCACCAACCTTCTACAGGTAGCTTTAGCTGAACACTGTGCAGAGGTCACACTACGCTAACTTGTAGTTTTAGCTGGACACTGTGAGGAGGACGCACTACACTAACTTGTAGCGTTAGCTGAACACTGTGAGGAGGACGCACTACCCTAACTTGTAGCTTTAGCTGAACACTGTGCAGAGGTTACACTAAACTAACTTGTAGTTTTAGCTGAACACTGTGAGGACGACGCACTACACTAACTTGTAGCTTTAGCTGAACACTGTGCAGAGGTCACACTACACTAACTTGTAGTTTTAGCTGAACACTATGAGGAGGACGCACTACACTAACTTGTAGCTTTAGCTGAACACTGTGAGGAGGACGCACTACACTAACTGTAAATAGTCTAGCTGCCTGACTGTGGTACTAATAGGATCAAAAGAACACCAGCAATTTTCTTCAGGTAGCTGTAAATACTGTAACAAGACAAGCCTGCCTGTCAGTAGGAAGATAACAGGAACGGATCTAGCTAAACTGAATACAGTGTGTATATATATATATATATATATATATATATATATATATATATACAACACCTGGGATGCATAGATATACACAAAACACTGTAAGTGCAGCTAACTCACTGACTGTCCTGCCTAGTCTATCTAACTTAAATCAAATGACACTGTCTCTCTGTCTATCTCTTTCAACGCCGAAACACACACTACACAGGACTGCCCTGCAGGCAGCCTTATATAGTGTGGGGCGTGTGCTAAATCCCCTGAGCCATAATTGGCCAAAGCCTCGTTGGCTTTGGCCAATTATGGCTCTCTGTTCAGACGGCGCTGTGATTGGCCAAGCATGCGGGTCATAGTGCATGCTTGGCCAATCATCAACCAGCAATGCACTGCGATGCCGCAGTGAATTATGGGCCGTGACGCGCCACATGAATTTGGCGCGAACAGCCCATATCGTTCGCAATTCAGCGAACAGACGATGTTCGAGTCGAAGATGGGTTCGTCTTGAACACGAAGCTCATCCCTATTATTTACTAAAGGCAAATCCACTTTGCACTACAAGTGCACTGCAAGTGCACTTGTAAGTGCAGTCACTGTAGATCTGAGGGGGACATGCAAGGAAAATAAAAAACAGCATTTTTGCTTGTACATGATTGGATGATAAAATCAGCAGCACTTCCCCTCATTTCAGATCTTCCCCTCAGATCGAAAGCGACTGCACTTCCAAGTGCACTTGTAGTGCAAAGTGGATTTGCCTTTTGTAAATTAACCCCAATGTAATGCTCATAATGATCAGATAAAACATAAAAAGTCTTCAAAAAAAGCCAGGAAAGCCAGTATGGCCAATGTTGTATGCATGTTATTGAAAATGAAAGACTTTTGCGTTAGCTAAAGAAGTCCAATGGTGTGCTGAGAGAAAGCAATTCTTGGAGCAGGTACAAAGTGTAACTGAGAATATAGTAGCAATCGTTTGCAAAGGTAGATGCAAATGTTGCTGATCACATTGAACAATTAGTGACTGAGAAATGTGTATTGGAACAGAGATTGGATGAGTTGGAGGAAACATGTATGTTAAAGGAATAATGTATTGCATCTATAGGACAGAGAGAGGCTGGGAATGAAACTGCAATAGAAATACTTAAGAGAGAATTACAGGTGGTGCTGTTCTGCAGGGTGCTGTTGGCTCACTCCGTTGTGATCTCAGCTGAGAGAAGCAGCAAAGCCTGGGGCCTCTAATGCAGGCTTTTCCCAGGCAAGCATGGACCATATTGGGGAAGACGAAGGTGGAGGTTCTCCAGAGTCACTGAGGCCTACTACATGTGCTCAAGCTGCAATGGATCCTGGGCCTGTCCCTATGCAAGAGGAGTCCTTACCAGTCCTCCAGGATAAAGTGGTGAACAGACTTTGCCGCATTGCTAAAGAGGAACAGAAACTTTCTGTCATGACAGAGAAGCTCAGAAAAGAGAAATCTCTGCAAAGTAAGTCTGAAAACAGTAAGAGGGAAGTATCCAAGCTGAAGTCTCTAGAGAAGGCATTAAAAAAGCAGGAGAAGTTGGTTGCTTCTCTGAAGGAGAGCACCAGTGTGTTAAGAGAAAAGTGTGAGAATGAGGAGAGATTCCAACAGATGAAGGAGAGTGCCTGTGCCAGTACCAGCCAGAGGGTGGATGCCGCAGTAATGGCGAAAGTATGGATGGGGGGTAAGGAAGTGGCTTCACATAGTGGCCCCAGTACTACCCCTGTCTCAGAATCTGTTGCAGCTGAGTCAGTATCTGCCCCCATCTCTCTCCAGCAGCCTGGGTCATCTCAGGAGGAGGTTGAGGAAAATGGCGGATTGCTGCAGACCATTATAGAAATGGAATCTCCGTTGAGTAGCACCAACCCATTAGATGAAGATCATAGGAATGCAGGCATGTATCCAGACAGAGAAGTTTCTGCTGGCTGTGAGGAGTACCACATGGACATTAACAGTGCAGAGCAGGAATGTCGCATGGACATTGAAAATGCAGAGCAGGAATGTCACATGACAAACCAGATTTCAGAGGTTCCTATGCAGCCAGTTAATGTGTCATCTGTCCCAGTTATGAACTATGCTAAGGCTGTGATTAAAAATAACAAAGGAAGTTATTTGGGACTTTATAGGAGGATAGTGGGGCGTTCCAGACCCCTCCTCCATCCCGATTCAATATTGAGGGAAAAAGGGAGAACAGAAGTCAGGACTTTAAATGGGGCACATGGGAGCAGAAATGTAAATTGGATAAAACAGCCATTTTAATGAATTCATTTTAACATTCATATATTTTTACATAATTATGCACATAGCTATAAATTTGTATTTTGTATTTCATTAAAAAAAGCATTCCAACAAGGACTTCTTTTTTAACAAAC
This sequence comes from Aquarana catesbeiana, assembly GCF_042186555.1. Taxonomy (NCBI): domain Eukaryota; kingdom Metazoa; phylum Chordata; class Amphibia; order Anura; family Ranidae; genus Aquarana; species Aquarana catesbeiana. Next base: position 239,020,520 of record NC_133328.1, read on the forward strand.
ATAGGAGGATTAGGACATATGAAAAATGTATATAAAGGAATAATGTATTGATGTGTGACATATTGAAATGTCACATGGAAAAGACAAGTAAATCAACAGAGTGGAACATCTATACATGAGTACTGATTGTGTGTCCCGTTTCGGGACCTTAAAGCCGCTCATCAGGAGCAAACATTAGTGACCACCTATGAATAGGGAGAACAACAATATTTTCACTGGTCTGGAAAACAAGTGGACAAATGTAAAACATGAAACCCCACATAAGTACATTTAATCCACGGACTTACAAAAATATCTGCGCTGTGGTGGTGTAGCCATAAAAGTCTAGCCGGCCAAAAGTGCCATACCCGGAGCTGAGGGAGCGCGTCCGGGCGACGAAAGCCCGCCAAAGACAAACCTGGGTGAGTCAGGTGGGAACAAGGCACAAAGGTGAGTGAGAACACAGAGAAGTGGCCTAGAGTGAGCAAAGCACTAAGGAACAGAAAGAGATCAATAAGTGAATGAATAAGTGAAAAATTAAAAAGTAAATAAAGAGTGAAAAGGTAAAGAAGAGAAGAGCAAATGTAGAGTAAAGAACAGGGGGAAAAAAGGGAAAAACAAGAGAAAAGGGAGGAAAAGAAAAGGAGTGAGGAAAAGGAATGAATTGGAAAGAAGGAGCCTATATGAAAGGCCAAAAGTATGTGGCGCTAGTCTAAGTGTACCACTCATATAAATCAAAATCTCAAAATACCATAAACTCAATACTTCCTGAATAGACAATCTTCAATACTTCCTTAATGGGCAATACTAACTTCTCCCATTAGGGGGCAGCCAAACCAACTGAATAGTTAAATGCTGGTTATCATTCCTAATAAGATTACCATAAATCATCCAATGAATATAGTGTTCTTCAACCAAACTATGTGGAAATTGTGACCAAAGGTGATTTTAAAACTTAATGATAATAATAAGATAAAATATTTAAGAATGAACCACAATTCCTCAAAGTGTATCATACAATGTGCATAATTTTCCTCAACATAATAAGTGGATAAAGTCACGTGCTGTGACGCAACGCGTCAGGGTAGGAGGAGCCAGGTGCCGACGCTTCCCGGGGACGGCCGTACCCGGAAGCCCTATTATCTCTGCTGTACTCTTGCTGACAGTTCCGGTTTTTAATGTAAGTTACTACCTTTTAATAATAAACCTGTATTGAAATACTTCACTATGGAAGCCTCTGCTTCTTCCTTAATATCATGCTGAGGTCTGTGTGAGCGCTGGTGATCAAGAGAAAAAGTTTGACACACGCACACCCTTTGGAAGAGGGGGACAGCTATTGGATCATCATCCCTTACAGAGAAATAGTAATCATCTGCTTGATTTGGCCCATTGGGGGCAGCTGATTAAGGTGAGAGGCTGGGGGAAACACTTGTGTGCTGCACCAGTTTTTCAAGAAAAAGAATCCAGCACAAAGTCACTTCACTGGCACGTCATGATTAATTATCTGTATGGACATTATGAATCGCATTGCATGAAGCAATAGTTTTTTGGACTTGATCACATTTATGTCACAGATTTTTCAACTTTATAAGTAATATTTCTAGGTGGGAGAGACTTTTTGGGGGTCCATTTCAGAGTCGCAATTTTATATATATGCGCATGGTTTTGCACATATGTCACTGTTTTTTGCACTTGATCACGTTTGTTTACATATGTGATATAGAGTTGAATTTTTTATTGCACTACAGTTGCTTTGGCAGCAATCTAGTCACCAACATTATTTATTTTGTGTAGTATTTAAATATTTTTTATTTTGATTCCACTTATTATGTTGAGGAAAATTATGCACATTGTATGATACACTTTGAGGAATTGTGGTTCATTCTTAAATATTTTATCTTATTATTATCATTAAGTTTTAAAATCACCTTTGGTCACAATTTCCACATAGTTTGGTTGAAGAACACTATATTCATTGGATGATTTATGGTAATCTTATTAGGAATGATAACCAGCATTTAACTATTCAGTTGGTTTGGCTGCCCCCTAATGGGAGAAGTTAGTATTGCCCATTAAGGAAGTATTGAAGATTGTTTATTCAGGAAGTATTGAGTTTATGGTATTTTGAGATTTTGATTTATATGAGTGGTACACTTAGACTAGCGCCACATACTTTTGACTATCATCACGTTACTTTTTAGGGTGGGTGAGGCCACCTCATATGTTGGCAGCTTCTCTATTTTTGTCCCATTGCCTAGGATCCTCTGAAAGTGTGGCTGTGCGCATTAGTTCTCTATTATTTTATATGAAAGGCCGTGGCAGTGAAAGAAATGGCAAGGAGAGTGAAACAGTGGGAAAGAAGTGAATGTAACAAAAGTGAAAAGGGAAAATTACCTGATGGTGGGTGATGAGGGGCATAAATGCCAAAGCTGAGTGTGAAAACAGAATGATACATATGATAAAGGACTGGGGTGAAAGACCCTGCACCAGGAGAGACTCAAGCGGACAGCGCCGCCACGGAAACACCCCCAACATCATGCACCAGCAAACCAGGGGGGGGGGCAGTGGGCGCCACAACGCCACCAGTCCAACATCCAAACCGGCCAGCCCAAAGCTTCACACCGGACTCCCCAAACACTGGAGATGGTAAACTGTGCAGCCGGTATAAGTGTGCCAAAAGGACGCCGATCATCCGACGCAGAAGGCATGACGTCGATGCGCAGTGTGGGAGAACCCGCCCACCCTACGTCAGAACAGGGCGGAGGGGAAATCCCCAGTGCACATCGCAGCTCCGGGACATGACAGAAAGGCACGGTCCAGGACGAATAACGGCCACTAACCCAAATGCGCACATATAATGTGGGAAAACCAAATAACAAAGAAAAAATAAAATGACATCCTGTTAGAAATTATGCATGGGGACACACAGTACCTAATGGGAGATTAATATTGAAGAAATATATAATAAAAGAAAATGGTATTGAAAAAACAAATTATTAATGCGACCATGTGCCTCCATCCCTAATTGTTTGATTAAAAATAACAAAGGAAGTTATTTGGGACTTTATATGAGGATAGTGGGGCGTTCCAGACCCCTCCTCCATCCCGATTCAATATTGAGGGAAAAAGGGAGAACAGAAGGCGGGACTTTAAATGAGGCACATGGGAGCAGAAATGTAAATTGTAGATTGGATAAAACAGCCATTTTAATTAATTCATTTTAACATTCATATATTTTTACATATTTATGCACATAGCTATTAATTAAATATGTAAAAATATATGAATGTTAAAATGAATTCATTAAAATGGCTGTTTTATCCAATTTACATTTCTGCTCCCAGATGTAAAAACACCATGAAGTCTTCTGCTGGAGGCATGGCAGTCCACACCTGCTTTTAACCAATACTATTGTTTGGGTCCTCTGATGACATCAAGGAAACAGTTTAGAAATTGTTCTGGAGAACAGCTTAATTTCTTTAAGGTGGTTTGTAGATGGGGTCATTAGGTTGCACCTTTTAGAAGGATACTGCTTTAAAATCCTCCCAGGAAGGGAATGATTTAATTTCCTTCCTGGCAGGATCCTATATAAGCTTGGGGTGGAATTTAACTTGGGGCAGACGCTGGCTGATGGAAGGAGGAGTGCCAAGGAGGAAAGCAATGATCTACAAGAGAAAACCTCTGATCTCTGCAACCCCTGGAATGGGCACACCTGCTACTGGGCACACAAAGGTACATTACCATACCGAGATGAACTGTTGAAACAGGATGGGTGACCGTACACTGGTGCATAAGAAACTCAAAAAATTCCAAAAATATCAATATCACAGCACCTCAAGGCAGGAGAAAATGTTAATGCATTTCACGCTAAAGGCCTTCAGCATGAAACGCATAAACATTTTCTGCCTTGAGGTGCTGTAATGTTGATATTTTTGGACTTTTACAATAAACATTTTGGAGTTTCTTATGCACCAGTGTGCTATCATCCATCCTGTTTCTGAAGCTTCTACAGTGACAAGCCGGACCAGCACCTGCTGCATGGTTTGGGGACTACCTACATTTCCTTCCTGGCAAGATCTTATGTAAGCTTGGGGTGGAGTTTAACTTGGGGCAGAAGATGGCTGATGGGAATAGCAGTGCCTAGGGAAGAAAGCCAAAAGCTAGGAGCCAAAACCTCTATTCTTGGCAACCCTTGGGATTGGCCTACCTGCTACTGGGCACACAAATTTAGGTTGCCACACCAGTTGCAACTGTTGATTGGCAGAGGAAGAGATGATGATTTGATGGACCTGTGATGAGAACTGTTAAAATAAAATTGAGTTAAAGCAGGCCTATGGCTGCTTCATGTGTCTGAAGTGGATCCATAGCAACTTTGCTGCTGTGAAGTGATATTGTGCCTGTTAAGTTTAAGGTAGATTGTGCATCTCATAAGATACCCACATTGAGAAGAGGTATCCCTGTGTAGCCAACTGCAAAATAAATATTCTTTTTAGAAGACCACTGTCAAAAAAAAATCTGATAAAAGATATACATTCTGCCTTAAGGTGATAAAAACTGCACTATTTAGAAATACTCTTATGTCACCTTATGACACATGAAGCTTTATTATGCTACTGCTGCAAAAAAAAAAAAAAAATGCAAAACAAAAAAACATTAATTTAACAAATAAGTACCAAGCCAATTCAAGGGGATGTGTACCATGTAATCACTGTGATTAGTCATCAGTGGATCACAACTAAAGCTGCAGATTCATTCTGTTTCACTGACACAGGGGTCCTTTTTTTTGTTAATCATTTCATGTCCCCTCCTCTCCTACACATACTATCTCATGATTTCTCTAGTGTCCTGTAAATTTACCTTTCACCTACCTTATACTGCACATCTGAACATTAACCCTATTCATCTCCATCCTGCTACACAGTACATTAATCCCATTCACTTCCTCCTTCCTCTAAGTATGACCTGTACTTTTAGGCTGGGTTCACTATTCACACTATTGCGAACTTCTCCGCATCCAATTCGCATAGCAGGAGATTGTGACCGGCTCTCTATGGAGCCAGTTCACACATCTCCGCAGCGGCTTCAGTGCGAATTGCACAGGAGTCCTATGCGTCTTTTGGTTTATTTCAGGTCCGAATTCAGCCATAAATTGGGGCTGAAATCAGACCTGAAACAGTGAATGGAGACGCGCCGGACTCCTGCTGTGAGCCTCTGCATTCTCCAGTGTGAACCCAGCCTTAATGTATCCAGTGCACCATTCCCAAGCTCTTTGTTTAAGTGCCTCAGTACCAGCATACACTGCAATTTCTAAAAAATTGTTCCAAATATTAGATCACCCTGCGAAGTCTGCTTTCCATAAAAAGGATAATTTTGGGATTTTTTTTTTTTGTACTGGTCTGCCATTTTTATTTTAAGAGAAATTAAGGTATTTTTGCTGTTTTAAGTATATTATATTTGTTTTTATTATAAAATAAAAACATTGTTTATTAAATAATACCAAAAGAAAGCTCAATCTGTCTAAAAAAGAGATATAACATTAATTTGGGTACAGTGTTGCATGACAGAGTAATTGTCAAACTATCATATCACTGAAAACTGATGGCCTGGTAAAGAAGAGGTATTACAGGCTGGTACTCAAGTGGCTAAATTTCCCTCACTGACCACAGATTTACTCTTGTTGGGTACACAGATAACACATATTAAAAACTATACAAAAAATAATTTATGATCCAAAATATTTTGTTATTTACAGTATGACTACCATTTGCTATGGTTGTTTGTAATTGTGCCGATGCACAAGTTTAACCATGCATGCATGTATGCATCTGTGTATTTGTGTCTTAATGTTGTACTAAAATACAAAAGAAAACCCTGTATAAAGCTATTCCTAAAGAACGGTATGTAATGCAAAAACTTTGTGCTTGTGAGGTTCCTGAAAAATTTAAATACTCACCTTTTTGAAAGCTTTATCTAAATCTTTAATGAAACGTACTTAAAATTCACATTAGTAATTTAACAAAATTGCAGTATTTCCCACTGACCTCAGTCTTGTGGGAATGGGTTTCTGGAGCAAGCCAACACACAATGTCATTATGATCACTTTGTCAGTTTTAACTGAATACTCAAAATGACAGCTAGCAATAGCATAGAATGTAGTTCACATTTAAATAAATAAGTGGAAATGTAAAAATGAAAAATGCCAGTGCATTTCTTTGGAGAATCGCTCATGGATGGGCTTCCGCAAAAATTGGAATGTCCAGCTTTAAATTATTGTAAATGTGTAGGCATAATTATGATCTATAGCAGTGTTTCCCAACCTTTTTTCCGTCAAGACACCCTTTAAAATTATGGACAATCTCGTGGCACCCTCTAAAATTATGGACAGTTTCAAGGCACCCTTTAAAATCATGGACAGTCCAGACAGACAGTCCAGTGCTGATGGAATGGGGCTGGGTCAAACAAGGATGCTGTGCAGGCAACTGTCATCCTCTTTATTAACTGATGATGTTGTTGGTTGTTAGGACGCCAGCGGCTAGAAGGTCGTAATGGTGCGCAATCAAAATCTGTGGCTTTTTGTAACTTAAAGGCAGGGTTGTTCCACTCGCTGGGTTGTATACAATTTTTGGGCATTTTGCCAAGGCACACCTGAAGATACCTCAAGGTGCCCCAGGGTGCCTGGGTACCCTGGCTGTAAAAGGCCGATCTATAGTTACAGCATATACTTTAATTTTACAACATCAGCATTTTATTAGCAATAAAATAATTGTTTGTTTTTTTGACAATCCAATATAAGCTAACTTTAACCACTTGCTGCCCGCCATATAGCAAAATGATGGTGGCAAAGTGGTTGTGTTATCCTGACCGGATGTCAAATGACGTGACCAGGATAACAGGCAGCTGCACGCCCCCAGGGGTGCGAATTGCAGTGATCGTTGTTGCAGCGTGTCACTCTGACACACCATAACTCCGATCTAGAGTCTCTGACGGAGTGTCTAAGCTCTATTTGTGGAAACAAAATGAGAAAAATTTTGTTTTGGTACAGTGTAGCCTGACCGCGCAATTGTCATTTAAACAGTGACAGCGCTGAAAGCTGAAAATTGGCTTGGGCAGGAAGGGGGTTTCGCCTATCAGTGCCACCTATGAGTGCCCATCTGTGCCGCCTATGAGTGCCCATCAGTGCTGCATATCAGTGCCACCTATTAGTGTCCATCAGTGCCACCTATCAGTGTCACATATCAGGGTCACATATCAGTGTCCATCATTAGTGCCCATCAGTGCCACCTCATTGGTGCCACCTCATCTGCGCTCATCAATGCCACCTTATTAGTGCCCGTCAGTGCAGCCTAATCAGTGCCCATCAGTGAAAGAGAAAACTTACTTATTTACAAAATGTTATAACAGAAACAAAGAAAAACTATTTTTTTTCAAAATTTTTGGTCTTTTTTTATTTGTTTAGCAGAAAATAAAAACGCAGAGGTGATCAAATACCACCAAAAGAAAGCTCTATTTGTGGGAACAAAATGAGAAAAAATTTTGTTTGGGTACAGTTGAGCTGGATGGACTTGTGTCTTTTTTCAACCTGACTAACTATGTAACTATGTAACAGTGTAGCAAGACCGTACAATTGTCATTTAAACAGTGACAGCGCTGAGAGCTGAAAATTGGCTTGGGCAGGAATGTGGGAAAGTGCCCTGCATTGAAGTGGTTAAAAATTAGTTTTCATGTTGTGAGTGCTGCTTATCTGATGGCCATCTCTTTCCACAACTTCTTGGATTCCTGCATGTTTTGCAGCTTCTCTTTTGCTGCTTACTTTCAGTTCCTAAGGACTGCATATCTCATTGTATCTTGCTGCCTGCAAGCAGTGTTTCCTCCACTGACTCCTGAAACTTCTCCTCTCAGCTCCCTTGTAGTTTAGAAGGTAGGCTCTGAAAAATGTATGACACAACAGACACAGGGCAGAGTGAATATGTATCAAAGAATTCAAGAATGTAAATGTGTGAGAATCTTCACAAAGTAAGTTTAAAAACATCAGGATTATTCAGATTTTTAGGAGTTGGCTGGAAACAATTGGAACTAAATGTGTGAACCTATTTTTGGTCACTTTTTTGTATTTTCTTGCTCTATGTCTGCTTTTTGAGCGTTAGAGTCATAGGAAAGTATTTGCTCAAGGTGTGATATAGTTGCTGCCTTGTCAACTTCCTGACCTCATGCTGAAACACATGTTGCACCCTAACTCTTGAGTGTGCATACAGTATTAAATAACAAAGTGCCTTAGATAAGGTGGACCTGCTATGAAAAAACAGAATTCCAAACAGGCATGCCTGTAAAAGAAAGGAATACTTACCTTTTCAGCTTCTAGTACCACCAGAATGCTAACCCATCCAAGAGAAACTGCCAGCTGAAGTCTGCTAGAAAGCCAACACTTTATGCGAACGCGAAACATTCTGGATCTATACCCTTGACACGCTTGCCCCTAATGGACTCAACGAGGAACTTGAAATTAATACCATCCTCTAAATGCTCTGAATGATTTTTCCAGTGTTTATTCTTTGTTTATGTTGCCCGTTAAAATTGGTGAAGTAGTAATGTTTATCAATATCCCTATTTACGCACCTTTGTGATACTACTTGTGTGCATGCGATTATGGTTGCATGCATACGTCGCATTTCCTGCAGAATCCGTACATATCATATACGTCCCGTACTAACTACCAGCGATACCATTTATGTGCATGATATCTGGTATATTGTGCACATTATGTATAGCGTTTTTGACCTTTAATTACGTGCATATGCGTTTTTTTTTTTTTTTTTTTCATTTTGTCATTCGATCTTATTATTATCATTAATATCCTTAAATTCTGCTATGTTGGTCATTTACCATCCTTTTTCTATAATATACTATCATAATAGTGTATTTATGGTAACAATTATGTTTTTAGTCATTAATTTTAAATAATTTAAATTTTTGTTTTTGGTAGCCTCTTTAGGGTTTCCTTCATAGAATTATCTGAATTTTTAGTATAACACGTATTTTTAGAGAACATATATACACATACATATAGTTTTTAATACAATTTTTGTATGTCACATACATATTGCTTTTATATACTTAGAGTTTCCTGATTACACATTATGGTCTAGGTTACACCCACCGCTGGTTAATCCATCAGCTGTGAGTGTGTCTCAGTCAGCAGATGCCTGCTATAAATAGCTCCTTGCTTCTCCCCTACCTTACACTTGAAAAAGGAGCGTGCATGTGCCGTACGGACCTTGCGCAAGCTCGGAAACGCGTTGTGTTCTTCCCCACCACTATACATCACCAGCCGCTTCCTGGGTTGCTGCTCCGCTCCTCTGCGCAGACAGACTGTGTTCCGTCCTGGCTTCCCGTCAGATCGCGGCATAGGCTTGGGGCGTCCCTGGGAATCGATGATTGTCCTCTTACCTTCCCACTTTGGAATGTACCCTCTTGCCGCACATACATGTAAGTGGATACTTTTATTTGTCAATTGTTAATAAATCAACCTACTTAGCGGTGCTCCTCTCCTTTTGTTTTTTGTCTTTGATGGATCTGAGCTGACTTCACTCCAGAGAAGAGCTGCCCTTCGTGAACTTTGGATACAGTGTCCCACAAGATAAATTTCATATCCGGTGTCTTCCACATACTATTTATTCCTTATGGTTTTTTTCCCTGAACTATGGACTGCTTCCCAGCACCTGTCAATGTCGAGTAACACCTTTTATGCTACACCGGTATTGTTTCAGCATATGACTTTTTTATGACTTTTTAATTATATTTTTTTTATTTTAATTGCTTCACTGCCTCTGAGCGCCAGTTTATTTTGTTTTTAGAAAGCCAACACTTGAGTGTTGATTTTCTTGGTCCACAAACCTCATTACAGGATTCAGAATTGAAATTGGTATGATTGTGTTGCGCATAATACTGGATAGAGACACATCTCAGATCTCATATGCGGCACTGAGGCGTCTCAAGAGAAACCTACATGCTTTCCACTTGATAGACGTGTGGCGGGTCCTCCACCCTAACCATAGGGACTACACATTCTATTCACATCCCCATGATTCTTACACGAGAATCGATATGTTCATGATACCACAGTCCCTCTTATCCAGGGTCACTTCGGCCTCAATTGGCTCTATTACGTTTTCAGACCATGCACCAGTCTTCATGGAGTTGGACTTGATTCAACCTACCATGAAACAATGGACATGGAGAATCAATGACTTGCTGATACAGACCCCAGAGATAATTGCGGAAGTATCAAAAGAATTGGAACAATATTTCTCCCCCAATGTAAACCCTGAGGTACACCCAACGATTGTTTGGGAAGCCCACAAAAGCTATATAAGAGGTCTCCTGATCAAAATAGGATCCCGTGTAAAGAAAGAAAGAGCTACACAAATAGTGGACCTTCTGAGAAAAATCAGAACCCTAGAGAGTACCCATAAGCAATCGCTGGCGTCCCAAGCCCTAGCAGAACTGACAATCCTGCGAAATCAGCTTCGAGCCTTGACACTAGTTAAGGCTAAGGAGATGATCTCTAAATGGCGCCGTTCGTTCTATGAACACGGCAATAAATGTGGAAAGACTCTGGCAAGAACGCTGAGAGTCCAGAAAGCACGCACATTTATCCCTGAAATGCTGAATAAAACACAAAATAAGGTTCATACTACAGAGGAAATAGCAGCTCTTTTCCAGGAATATTATAAAGACTTATATAACCTCCCATCCCCACAATCGGATAAAGATAAAGCCACCGGAAAAAAAGCAATTCAGATATATCTTCGCAACTCAGGCCTATCGCAAATTCCAGAAGATGACTTGAGCGAACTGGAAAAGCCGATCTCCGCAGCTGAAGTGCATACGGCAATGGCACAAATGCAGCTGGGTAAGGCTCCGGGCCCAGACGGGTACTCCCTACTGTATTATAGGACTTTTGGAGGCCTGCTGACTCCGCACTTTATGTCGGCCTATAATGCAATGGGGGAAGGAAGGATCCTTCCTAGAGACACACTGAGAGCCCACATTTCAGTTATTCCTAAAGAAGGAAAAGACCCACTACATTGCCAAAACTACAGACCAATATCCCTATTGAATGTAGACTTAAAAATTTTCACTAAAATCCTCTCCATGCGCATGATTAACCTAATCCCATTATTAATCCACTCTGACCAAGTAGGATTCATCCCAACAAGAGAGGCGCGTGATAACACGACAAAGGCAATTAACTTGGTCCAAGCAGCTAGAATAAGGAAAATCCCTATGTTGCTTCTCTCAACGGACGCCGAAAAGGCGTTCGACCGAGTAAGTTGGCCTTTTCTATTCGAAACACTAATGCCCCGTACACACGGTCGGATTTTCCGATGGACAATGTCCGATCGGAGCGTGTTGTCGGAAATTCCGACCGTGTGTGGGCGCCATCGGACATTTTCCATCGGATTTTCCGACACACAAAGTTGGACAGCAGGAGATAAAATTTTCCGACAACAAAATCCGATCGCGTCAATTCCGACCGTGTGTGGCCTGTTCCGACGCACAAAGTGCCACGCATGCTCAGAAGAAATTCCGACACGGGACAGCTCGTTCTGGTAAACTTAGCGTTCGTAATGGATAAAGCACTTTCGTCACGCTGCAATGTTCAAAATGGTTTAATACAGCGCACTCTCTTCTTTATAATGTGACAAGAATTAAGTCGTTTTGATGCTCATATTCACACACACTTCTCACAAAGTTTTTTCGTTACTATTTATCGGGATTCCCTCAATATATTTTGATTTCTCACATCTGACAACATATTTTTTTTTTTTTGTTTTTTTACTTTAATGTAGAATCTTTTTTTGTGTTTCTCTTTTTATTTTTTTTTTTTTGGTGATTTTGATTTGTACTCCCGAAAATGTTTGTGTGTTTTTTGTGACAAGTTCCCACAACACCATTGATATGTTGTTCTATTTAATCTGTAGGAGGAGATTGTTTGGTGTTGTTGTCCCTTGTTAATTTCACATTGTACTTTAGAAATGTACCTGAATACTCACCAACAAACTGTCCTTTTTGGATGAAAACACACACAGGAGAGTAGAATTTACCTAAAAATATTTTATTAAGGGGTCACAACTATAAACAAAGAGGGAGGCAACGCTGGAGAAACTGCAGAAGTGGGCGAAGCCTTGGACTCCCAGGGCAGACATCAATTATTTAAAAGCAAAATTGGTGGCCTGAGGAGTCCATATCTAAGGGAGTGCAGTCTGGTCCAGAAGTCCCAGAGATCTGGAAAGCAGCAGATGACATCTGTGTCCCCAGGCTGTGGTCATACGAGAGACTGCAGCTTCTGTCAGACCAGACTGAACCCAGGGTCATCACTCTTTGGTCTTCCTTCCACGTTTCCTTCCAGCCTTTGGCTGTGGTGGTGGAGTTGTGGCAGCAGGAGGAGGAGGAGGAGGAGGAGGAGGAGGATGATGGTCCATCTCAATGACATCCGTCTTGGGTGTCAGTTCCCCACTCTCCCCCTTACGAAGGACTTTATAAATCAGGTCCTCAGAAATCTTGCGTTGGCCCTCCTGCATGCCCTGCAATTTGGTGGCAGCCATGCAGGCAAAGGCCTCTTCAGGACTGGGGAAGGCTCTGAGGGACGCCGAAGCCTCCTGGATCAGCCTGTACGCTGAATCCTGCACAGGACTGGGAGTGGCCTTCCTGGCCCTTTTATATGGCAGGCGGAGGGGAGGGACCTGAGACTCAGTCAGGCTGCGACTTGTCCCTGGCTTCTCTTGGCTGACACTTAGCCCCGCCTCCTCCTGGCTGCCACTAATCCACGCCTCCTCCTGGCTGACACTAATAATCCCCGCCTCCTCCTGACTGCCACATTCCACAGCCTCCTCCTGGCTGAGGTCTTCCTGTGTATGAAAAAGGGACATAGTTTTAGTATTGTTTTCATCAATCACACACAATTTTCACCTCCTGACTGCTGCAAATTCAATGTTAACAAATATAACAGACTATCCTTCTGAGCCCAGCATTTTGCATTCTTGTCCCAATTTTGGGTGCCCACTACTGTCTATTGATATGTAAAACACTTTCAAGCAGCAATTAGTGATCAATAATAACATCTAGTAAACATCATTTATTTATTGACCAGAAATCTGTAGAAGAATGCTATACCTGACTCAAGCTGGGCTCCTCCACTTCTTCCTGGCTGGAAGGCCCAGGTTGGACATCAGAAGCCTCAGCTGGGATGGAAGGAAGCGTGGAAGGAAGAGTAGAGAGGGATTCCCTGACTTCAGTGTGGTCTGACAGAAATCGCAGTCTCTCATAGTACCACAGCCTGGGGACATAAATGTCATCTGCTGCAGCTCCGGACCTCTGGGAATCTGTGACCTTCTTGCGCTCCCTAAGATATGTGCTCCTCAGGCCACCAATTTTAGCTTTTAAATAAGGGATGGTTGCTGTGGGGACCACCGGCTTCACCAACTCCAGCAGTTTCTCCAGCGCTGCCTGCCTCTTCTGTTTGTGATTATAGTGGGGGTGTCTGACCTGCCACAGACAGGGCAGCTCTCTGTACTTGTCAATAAACAGGGGCAGGAAATTGTGGTCATTGAACCCATCCATTTTCTCTGCAAGACACAACACAAGACAAACCCTAATGTCAGGCCAAACTCCCCTAATCTTGTTACAATATAGGCTTCAATTTCGAAGCAGTATAGGCCCAAGTTTAGATCCTACCTTCGTTAGCACGATCGGCGTCTCCGATGCTCCTTCCTCCACTCACAGATCGTACGTAAGACGCACGCGTTACGATTTATACATACTGCGCATGCGTATAACTCCGCCCGCCCCTGACGTTCTTTCTATTCTATTCCCCGCCCCTTTTTGTTCGGCGCAGTGGAGGAAGAGCACATGGCGGATAGACAGCAGGATCGTGCTAAGTACAGCAACGAGGAGGAGGGGGAGGAAAGGCCGGAGCCTGAAACGTCTTGATCCAGAAAGAGATTGAAGGACTCAAATGTGTCCTTTGGGGAGATGTTGGAAATGGTGGACATCCTGAAGAAGGCCGACTATGATGGAAAGTATGGGCCTTACCCCAACCCCAATGTCCGAAAGGCCAAGATCATGGCGAAAGTGGTCAGGAGTCTGCACCGGAAATTCGGGGTACGACGATCGAAAGATCAGCTCAAGAAGCGGTGGTCGGACCTGAAATTACGAGAACACGAGCAGTACAGAAAGATCCGGAGAGTGCTGCAAAAAAGTAAGTAGTTGTGCTGTGTTCCTATTGTTCTTGTGTTTATTACGTTCGTGCTGCTCCACGTGCTTTTAGGAACTGTTGTACAGTTTAAAATGGCAACTTTCATGTTCATGGGCACATTATTCGTTCGGATCACACATTTTTTTTCCGGACTATAAAATACCATTGTTTAGCCCATATGCATTTGGCCACCATTTTGACGCCCTATACTTGTCTTCAAAGAATTGGGTTGTGTAGATGGCTTTGTTACTAGAATGAAATGCAAACTAGATTGTGTGTAAGGAGAGGACACTCAGCAGCTGTTTTCACATCTGGACACTGGAGCACTAGTGTGGGACCCCAGAACACCATTTTTATTAGGGGGGCCACACAGGTGCTCCAGTGTATACTATAGGGGGGTCTCCATCTGTGAAGCTTGTACCAAACAGGTAAAGTATTGCTGCTTGACAAAGGACACTAAAAAAGCTACATCTTGGAACTCGGCTAAAATAGATAATTGTACCCCACTTCCAAGCAATGTTTCATCTCTATAGTTCTGACATTAAATATCTGTGTGCTAATTATACTATTTTTGTTTTACATAGGGGAGAAAAGACTCGGAGGACACCCCTCATCCGAGGAGACCAGAGCCCCCCCCCCCCCTCTGGAAGAAGGGGAAATCCCACCAACACAAGATGAGCAGGAGGAAGAAGACGTGGTGGAACTAGTCACCACAACAGGTGAGTGTCTGCAACCACAGGCTCAGATAAGAGATGGATGGCGGCATTTTTTTGGAAACCTAATTTATTTTGGGGTTCCTCTCTTTTTAGGTGATCGTGAGGTTGTGGATGAAGATCCTTTCACATCCGAAAGTGCCCAGATCGTGATCGGGGAGATCATGGGGTGTAATTTACAATTGGAAAACATCCAGCAAAACATCAATGATGTTATTCCAAAATATAAAAACATCATTGATGTTTTGGGGCGAGTTTAAAGCCCCTCCAAATCACTTTCTTCTTTTGTCTGCTACAATGTGCGAAATGTTTTTGTGATTTTTCCCAAAGCCAAATTTGGAGGATGCACACAGTGTGTCAACATGTGCTATCTGCCATCACGGGAGATCAATGGACGCGTTTTGGGGGTGCAACCCCTTCCTCAATAATAAAGTAGCGGTGAGGAAGGGCTTTCTCCCCCAAAACACGTCCCTTGATCCCCCGTGATGGCAGATAGCACATGTTGACATTGGGAAATTTGTGTGCATCTTCCAAATTTGGCTTTTCCTGGGGTGATTTCCCCCCATCTGAACGCAATATCAAACACAGTTCCTAAATACTCATGTCTGATATTGCCTTCCAGTTCTACCAAATGTGAACTTTGTAAGATCAAGATTTGTGTCTTTCTTGTGGGTTTTACACAGGCCTGTTTTCTATAAAATGCACATTTTGATTTTGGATAATGACACCACAAAAATTGTTATACAACAAACATGTTGGTTTGTCAGAAAAACCTTTGGTAAATGCACATGTGATTGTGCAGGTATTAAAAAGATTGCTCATCAAGAATGTGTGGATTATTGTCTCAACGCTACAACACTTTTGGGGTGATGTAATTGTTGTTTTATGAGAAAATATGGGTTATTTCCTAAGGGGAAATCCACTTTGCACTACAAGTGCAGTTTCAGTGCAGTTGCAAGTGCACTTGTAGTGAAAAGTGTCTTTGCATTTAGTAAATAACAGCCAACAGTGCTTTGTATAAGGTTACACAATCACGACATTTTCTGGACTCCACACATTTCTGTCAGGGTCAGCTAAAACAAACACAAGCAGTAAATGTCCACAAAGAAGAGCCTGGGGGGAGATGCCTGTCGAGAACTTGAGGTCCTGCAGACTTCTCCCTGTGGCCAAATTCCACAGGGTAGCGACCAACCTCTGCTCCGGAGTGATGGCTTGCCTCATGTAGGTAACCTGCCTGCTGATATAGGGGGTCAGCGAAGCCAACAAACGGTGAAATACGGGGTCCGTCATCCGGAGAAAGTTCCTGAAATCATCAGGATTATTCTCACGGATCTCACGGAGCAAAGGCATATGACAGAACTGGTCACGCTGAAGCAACCAATTCTTGGTCCATGAACTCCTCCTCGCCCTGTTCATGGACTGGACTTGTGTCAAGGTCAGGACCCCAACACCAAGCCCCCGCACAGCACGAACTGTACGAGGAGTACGCATACGAAACATGGCTAGAAAACGGTCGGCTGCTCAGAACGAAGTAACAGAACGCACTGAAGAACAGCAAGGCCTGTGAAGAGCGACCTGAAAAACAGCAACGAGCGGACAAGATCGCACAGAAAACTCCGATACGAACTGACTGCACGCACTGAAGAGCAAATACAAACCCACAAGCACAAACTGAACGTCAGAAAACGATCTGAAAGCCACGAGTCTGAAAAAGCGTGAATCGTCTCTCACCAAACTTTTACTAACACGAGATTAGCAAAAGGAGCCCAAAGGGTGCCGCGCTTGGTTCTGAACCGGCCTTTTCTAGTCTCGTCGTACGTGGTGTACGTGACCGCGTGGTTGTCGATCGGAAATTCCGACAACTTTGTGCGACCGTGTGTAGGCAAAACAAGTTTGAGCCAACATCCATCGGAAAAAATCCAAGGATTTTGTTGTCGGAATGTCCGAACAAAGTCCGACCGTGTGTACGGGGCATAAGATACATTGGACTGAGGGATAGAATGATGAATTGGATTCGTGCTATCTATTCATGTCCATCAGCCCAGGTTAAAGTCAATGGACACCTATCTTCCACTTTTAACATATCAAATGGGACGAGACAGGGGTGTCCTCTATCACCTCTGATTTTCGTACTCACCCTCGAACCTTTCCTGCGAACCATCCGGAACAACCCAGATATTAAAGGCATTAGCCTAGACACCACCCTATCCCCGAAAGTAGCAGCCTTCGCCGACGATCTTCTATTCTTCCTGACTAAACCTTTGCTGTCCATTCCAAACCTACTCAAGGAACTAAAGACATACGAGGGTCTAGCACATTATCGTATTAACTATCAGAAATCGGAAGCACTAGATGTGAACCTACCAACCTCCCTAACTTCCCTACTCAGATCGGATTTCCCCTTTAAATGGGTCAATTCTCATATTAAATACTTAGGAATACTATTACCTAGCAAGACGGAGGACATTTTTCGTCTCAATTTCCCCCCGCTCTTGACAGAGATTAAAAAAGATTCGCAGGAATGGCACCGTGGCCTCTTTACCTGGTTTGGACGCTGCAGCATAATCAAAATGAATATTATGCCCAGACTCTTATACTACTTACAGGCACTCCCGATACAAATTCCTATGGCCTTTTTGAAAACGGTCAATAGAGTGATAACGCAATTCGTCTGGGCCAGTAAACCTCCTCAATTGGCACAAACAATACTCCGACTCCCAAAAATGAAGGGTGGCATTGCCCTCCCAGACGCAATCTTATATCACACAGCGTGCCATTTGACCCGAATACTAGATTGGAGCAGACATGAGACCTTGAAACAGTGGGTAAAAATAGAAAACTCCTTGACGGGGGTTCAGTTAGACCAAATACCCTGGTGCCAGCAACCTCTACCAAAGCAGATTTTGTCCCACCCCACGGTGGGAGTGACGATCCGGGCTGCGTGGAGGGTTTTTAGAGACTTACTTCTCGCTCCTCTCCCATCCCCGATCACCCCTGTAATAGGCAACCCGGCTTTCACTCCGAGACTTAGAGATCCTAGATTCCGAGAACTAAAGGGAACAGAGAAATCGCAAGCCAGACATTTTCTCATAGACGGCCATTGGCAAAGTAGACAACAAATTATAGAGGATCCAGCTCTGCAGGGGCTCTCTTTCTGGAAAAGAGTTCAGCTCTCCCACTTCATTAGCTCATTACCACCACCGTCCGCATTCAGGAGGCAACTAACTCCCTTTGAAATGCTATGTTTAGACCGGACTCCACTGAAACACGTGATTTCCATAACATACCAGCTATTGGTGTCCCCGCAACCAGGAGTAAAACCTAAATACATAGACAAATGGGAGCGAGACTTAGGACTAAAATTTACGGATAAACAGATTGACCGTATAATCCTTTTCTCCTATAAGACTTCCATCTGTGCAAGACACTTAGAAGCAGGATACAAAGTGTTGTCCCGCTGGTATTGCACGCCAGATAAGATACACAAAATGTTCCTCCGGTCCTTGGACCGGTGCTGGAGGTGTGGGGAGGAAGTTGGAACATTCCTACACGTTTTTTGGTCTTGCAGGATGATACGGCCCTTTTGGACAGAGGTACACAGGATCGTCCAGAGATTCACGGATCGGGACTTGCCGACTCCCCTGAGTTCTTCCTTCTGCATCATCATAAGATCCCAACTAAGAGCTACAAGAAATCAATACTACCATTTTTGCTCACCGCAGCAAAAAGTTGCATCCCACTCTATTGGAAGCAGACCCAACCACCGACGGTAGCTGTATGGCTGAACAGAGTAGCTGACATACATGCAATGGAGGACTTGGTGGCCACGGAAAAAGGCCTAAGTGAAAAATTCTCCAAAAAATGGTACTTCTGACACGAATTTATCTATTCTGAGGAATACGGACAGCTAGTAAATCGTTCCCCATGAAGGGGAATAAGTGCAAAATGTCCCCGATGATGTGTTTGTGGCTGGCCGGAGGTGTTTGCTCCCTCCTCTCCCCCCCTAGTTGAGAAACTAAGCTCCCACCTGGTCTTCTTTCATCTTCTTCCCCTCATCCTAACCTCCCACTTTCTATTTTTCAACATTTCCCTTTTCTATTTCTTGTACTACCCGATGTTTTTAAAAATTACAAGGGTCATGCGGGATACGGAGGCCTCCTCTCTGCTAGGCATACACCCAGCCTCTATTCAGATGGGAAAACATTTTTTGTAACAAAACCTTAGGTATATACATAATGGAGCTACTGGGATGTATATCAGATATTGTCTTTGTAACATACTTTGTGGAGTGTTCTGTATTACCGCGTGATAAACCCTGATAAATAAAGAATTTACAAAAAAAAAATACTGGATAGAGGATACCAGCTGCAAATCCAGTTCTTAGTCCCCAAGACACTTTTCCTTGAAGCAGCATACAATTACATTATTTAGAATTTTGAAACATGTAGTGTTTAGCGTATTCTACTAATTCTCTGATACAGTCCCCAAGGGAAGTGTATTTTAACTAAGACTGATAGTGTCACCTTATACTTTCCACATACACATCTATCTCTAAGCTTAAAATAACTCCTTGCAAAATATTATTGAAATCCAGAAGTTGGTTACATGAGAAACATATTTAATATACCGAAAAATATACATACAGTATATATGCTGTGTATATACAGTGTCTAACAAAAGTGAGTACAACCCTCGCATTTTTTGTAAATATTTTATTATATCTTTTCATGTGACAACACTGAAGAAATGACACTTTGCTATAATATAAAGTAGTGAGTGTACAGCTTGTAAAACAGTGTAAATTTTCTATCAAAATAACTCAACACACAACCATTAATGTCTAAACCGCTGGCAACAAAACTAAGTACACCCCTAAGTGAAATGTCCAAATTGGGCCCAAAGTGTCAAATATTTTGTGTGGCCACCATTATTTTCCAGCACTGCCTTAACCCTCTTGGGCATGGGGTTCCCCGGAGCTTCACAGGTTGCCAATGGAGTCCTCTTCCACTCCTCCATGATGACATCACGGAGCTGGTGGATGTTAGAGACCTTGAGCTCCTCCACCTTCCGTTTGAGGATGCCCCAGAGATGCTCAATAGGGTTTAGGTCTGAAATGTTTGGCCAGTCTATCACCTTTACCCTTAGCTTCTTTAGTGCCCTGCGGCCCAGTCTCCGAAGGGAGGGGATCATGCTCTGCTTCTGTATAGTACAGTACATGTTGGTATTCATGGTTCCCTCAATGAACTGTAGCTCCCCAGTGTCGACAGCAATCATGCAGCCCCAGACCATGACATGCTTGACTGTAGGCAAGACACACTTGTCTTTGTACTCCTCACCTGGTTGACGCCACACACACTTGACACCATCTGAACGAAATAAGTTTATCTTGGTCTCATTAGACCACAGGACATGGTGCCAGTAATCCATGTCCTTAGTCTGCTTGTCTTAAGAAAACTGTTTGTGGGCTTTCTTGGGCATCATCAGTAGAAGAGGCTACCTTCTGGGACGACAGCCATGCACCAATTTGATGCAGTGTGCGGCATATGGTCTGAGCACTGACAGGCTGACCCCCCACTCCTTCAACCTCTGCAGCAATGCCGACAGCACTCATATGTCTATTTCCCAAAGACAACCTCTGGATATGACGCTGAGCATGTGCACTCAACTTGCTTGGTCGACCATGGCGAGACCTGTTCTGAGTGGAACCTGTCCTGTTAAGCTGGTGTATGGTCTTGGCCACCATGCTTCAGCTCAGTTTGAGGGTCCTGGCAATCTTCTTATAACCTAGGCCATCTTTATGTAGAGCAACAATTATTTTTTTCAGATCCTCAGAGTTCTTTGCCATGAGGTACCATGTTGAACTTCCGGTGACCAGTATGAGAGAGTAAGATTGATAACAACAAATTTAACACACCTGCTCCCCATTCACACCTGAGACCTTGTAACACTAACGAGGCACATGGCAGTGGGGAGGGGAAATGGCTAATTGGGCCCAATTTGGACATTTTCACTTAGGGGTGTACTCACTTTTGTTGCCAGCAGTTTAGACATTAATGGCTGTGTGTTGAGTTATTTTGAGGGGACAGCAAATTTACACTGTTATACAAGCTGTACAGTCACTACTTTACATTGTAGCAAAGTGTAATTTCTTCAGTGTTGTCACATGAAAAGATATAATAAAATATTTACAAAAAATATGAGGGGTGTACTCACTTTTGTGAGATACTGTGTTTGTGTGTGTGTGTGTGTATATATATCTATATATCTATATATATATATATATATATATATATATATATATATATATACCATGGCTACAGATTTATTATATATATATATATATATATATATCTGTAGCCATGGGTCCACAAAATTAGTATTATACAAAATATACTTTATAGGTCTTCACAGAAAATCCCTTTTAAACTAATACTTGTCAATTTCAAAAATATCTTTCAGTAACCGTAAACCCTTTTCATGGGGTCAGATTGCATATAATAGTTGCCCATTGCTAGCACACAAATAAAATGTTCAGAGTGCACCATACCAAAAGAAAACAGCAAGCACCGACTTTATTGCACATAAAAGTAATACAACACCTCTGCGATGACGTCAGAGCGTCAACCTCCCGACGTACGTTTCGTCCTGTCACTGACGTCGTCTGGGGAACCGTTCCCCAGACGACATCAGTGACAGGACAAAACATACATCGGGAGGTTGACGCTCTGAACGGTTCCCCAGACGACATCAGTGACAGGACGAAATGTACGTCGGGAGGTTGACGCTCTGACGTCATCGCACTCATTTCTGAACGGGCACTCGCTTGCCGGCTTGGCGAATGCTCTTTTTAACTGCAGCTTTGTAAGTTTTTTACCTTGTTTTAAATAAAACATCTTTTCGGATTTACACTATGGCTGCCTCTCTTCTACCCTTATGTGGCTAATTCGGGGTATGGTGTGATTGGAGCTACGCTTACGGAGGGAGATCGTATGCTGGTTATTCAGGATCCATGTTTACAGGCTCTACATCCGTAGCATCATCTAGTAAAGATTTGCACCCCTGACCTGAGTATCATTCAGAGACGTGCCTTATTGTGCCTTCCATCTGGTAAGCACATATGTTTGGTGGTGGAGGATCATCTTACAGGGTGTGTTTGTCATTCCACTCTTTTTCCTGACCCTCACGGATAACTACCAGAGGATTCTTCTCATCTTTCTTGCACTTATGGACTTTATATCACTATTATTACGATTGGATGTGGTTTAGATACACTTTGTGGGTTTATTGTGTATATTAATTCATTGCACTTAAGTAATTTTTTGTTATTTCACGTATAGCGCAGTTCTTTCTTTTTGTTTTTCTTTGTTGTGCTATATCCACAGTTGAACTGCAGCTACTCTTTGGGGTTTTTTTTGATAGCGCCGTGGTTTTTCTGTTTTACAGGTTTGTAGTTGTGCCATACTCTTTCTATTTTTGGATGATGGATTGAACAGTGCTCTGTGACATGTTCAAAGCTTGGGATATTTTTTATAACCTAACCCCGCTTTAAACTTCTCCACACCTTTATCCCTGACCTGTCTGGTGTGTTCCTTGGTCTTCTTGATGCTGTTTGTTCACTAAGGTTCTCTAGCAATCCTCGGAGGGCTTCACAGAACAGCTGTATTTATACTGAGATTAAATTACACACAGGTGGACTCTATTTACTAATTAGGTGACTTCTGAAGGCAATTGGTTCCACTAGATTTTAGTTAGTGGTATCAGAGTAAAGGGGGCTGAATACAAATGCACGCTACACTTTTCAAAGAAATTTGTAAAAATAATTGAAAAACATTTATAGTTTTCCTTCCACTTCACAATTATGTGCCGCTTTGTGTTGGTCTATCACATAAAATTCCAATAAAATACATTTTTACATTTTTTGGTTGTAACATGACAAAATGTGGAAACATTCAAGTGGTATGAATACTTTTTCAAGGCAATGTATATACTATATACTATATATATATATATATATATATATATATATATATATATATATATATATATATATAGTAATATTGGGGGTTATTTAGCTTCAGTGTAGAGCTTACCAGTGAGCTGAGTCTACGCCATATATGCAGTTTAAGGGCTTTTTTGGCCCATGTTTATTGAAGTAAAAGAAAAAACAGTCCATTCAGGAATTCCATGCAGGGGTTTCAACTTCAAAGCAATAATAAAATAGCGAATGGGAAATACCAAGTCACCTAGCTCTCTGGTCAGCACTTCTGTTCAGGCGTTGGTCCTCTTGACTCTGTAGCTGTGTCCTTGTTTGGTACCCAGTCTGTACCTCTGGTGACTCTCTTACAGCTTCCTGGCTGCTACAGCCCACCGGCTAAGGGCCTCCGTCTGCTCTGTCAGACTGTCTTATGCCAACAGGCACATTTCTCCCATGTACGCCTGAACTCCTAGGGAGGATGGAACCCAGAACCCTGGTCATGGCTCTGCTATAAACCCAGGACCCACCTGTACAATCAACAAGCCAGACTCCTGGCTCTCTATGAAATCTCCAGGCTCTAGGTCCCCAACTGGATTTTACCAACCACAGAGGAAACTGATAAAACAGTTTCCACCAAATTAAAGAATCCTCCTGGAGCCTCTGAACCTGCCTATTTGAGAATCCTGGGCGACAACCACTAGGACAGGGAACCGTACTGTCACATATCTCCCACCCTTGTTTCAAACCAGAGGGAGAAACACACAAATTTAGTTTGGCACCTCTATGCCAGCTACCATTTACAGGAGTCCAATCCTGTCTGACCATACTTTTTTCCTAAAGGGGAACTCTACCCAATGCCTCCTTTGGTGTCTCCCTCTAAGCCTCACTGTCACTCAGCTACAGGCTCTAATGAGTCCTTCCAAACCTTTTTTCCAGGTCCTTTTCCAAAAGCACTTTCTCTCCTAAAATTTTAATGGGGTCCTCTTCCAAAAGCACTTTCTCTCCTGAAATTTTACTATGCCTCCTGGCCCTTGGATCAAACATTCTATCTCCACGTTTCAGGTTCCCAGGTTTACCTGTACCTTTGGACCCCACATTATCATGTACTATTAACACATTACTCAGTTCATCATAAACAGATATGTTCACACCGACATTACACCATTCCATGTTGCAAATGTCATCAACTATTTTCCCAGGGTTTGTTAGGTCAGTGGCTGCAGAAGGCACACACACCAGAGGGCGACCATCACCTATGGGAACCTCACCAGATTCCACCTCCCAGGTGTCACCCACTCTGCAGGCAGCTGTCCTACCATCTGACCTTTTCCAACACAACCTGGGTTTCTATCCACATTTTGAACAGACAAGCCCTCGTCTGATCCACATACAACTTTTACCGCACTTCTTATCCATTCCCCTGTCTCAGGGACATTATTAGGTTTGTCACATAAACATATTATTGGACTGGGGACCCAAGTCTCTTTAACCACCTCTGTCTGAGCCCCGATCAGGATTCCTGCCATTTTCTGGTCCATGCTCGGCCCTTCCATCTCATGTGGTTTGTCCACTGGTACAGAATATGCACCCTTCTCTGACTCCGACAACTGACCAGCACCACCCTGGACCATAGCAGTAGAAATGCTTTCCACCTGGCTGTTAGGAGGTGAAACCTCAGACATTTTTGACTCACTTTCCATTTCTCTATGCCTCTCTCATATGCCACTTTTGCAGGCAGTAATCCAGCAGTATACCCAGTGGCAAATTTTAACAAAAGTAATAAATTCAGAAATAAACCATTTCTATCTTGATCTCCTTTGTTCTGTACTGCCTGCCATTCAGTGCTCCACCTAGTGGTACTCTGCAGTACCAGACCATCCGAATGTGGAGGAGACACCCCAATATAGATTGGCTATACATCCCAAAGTTCAAGCATCTTCTTTAATACTTTGTTATGAACCAGACCGTTGTTTCCAGACCCAAGTCCTTCCTGGGGACTTTCATGACACTGGGAATGCAGAGAGACTCACTTACTGAAACTTGAGAAGTTGCAGCGTTTAACGGCGTTTCTCCCAGCTGGAGACAACCACAGCCTGGTGCTCTACCAGAGCGCTGCCAGGTGCTTGACTCATAGCCAACTTCTCAGGCTCAGCATCAATAAACTGCTCCAGATCATTACCAGTGACAACGTCACTTTGACACTCCATGTCAACATCACTTGTGTGGGTCACGGACAAAGGCTGTGCACTCACCCTTAACTGGTCCTTCTTTCTCTCGAGGGTTAACCCCTGCATCAGCCAGCCAGCCTTCAGCTACAGGCTGTTATGCAGTCCCTCCTGCTGGCACAGCAGAAACAGTGTCCACCTTGTTTTTGTGCATAAAAGCCTCATCTATCATGGAGATTAGATTATATAGACTATCCCAATCCATTGTATGTGCGCTCCATTCTCTGGTACTCCTCAGCACCGATCCATCCACCCAAGGAGACACATAAGAACAGATGGGCTTAGTTGCAGACTCATTACACAAGTCATTGTGAATCATGTCAGACTTTGGTAATACATGTTCTTACACAACAGGTTGCAATACACCACATTCACCACCTTGCTCGGGTGGCGTTTCATAAACCTCACACGCCTTTGCATTTTCCACAGGTTGTATTAACCCACTATTTACTTGCACACTTTCAGCATTATCAGATTGCACTAACACATTTCCATTAAAAGGTCTAGTTCCACTCTGCCTCACCAGAGTGACATTGCCGTTGTCCAGGGCAACCTCCTCCAATACATGAAGTTCCCTGGAGATTTCTCGGGACAACTGTGCTGTCTAACCACCAGCTGCTATGGGCAATGGCCCATTTTTAACCACAGCTTTTGCTTTGCAAGAACCTGGGGTTTTCCCAACAGCAAACTTTTCATGATCAACATTTACAGCATTTTGAGCTCTTGCAGGCTGTTCTAGCCCACTACCAACTTGAGACTGGCAGACATTAGATACATCCCATTTAGTCATCAACACAGGTGCAATTTGGACTTTAACCCCTGCCTCCCCACTGTACAGGGTAAAGTCACTCTCAAAAGCACATTCAGTGGCTCCACTATCTGGGGTTACTCTCACATCATCATGGACAGTCTCATAACCAGTCCTTTTAAACATAAACTCAGCGGTTCCAGCCATCATTTCATTAAAGACAGTCTTACCCACCGCAGTAGTAGGGGTCACCATCTTCATTTGAGTATGATGTCTCATGAACCAGTCCCCAACTACACTTTTACTGGCCCACTCTCCCTGGTGGCCACAGGATGAATTTACAGCAGGCATCTCCAACTGTTTAGCACCCCCTGCAGACAAAACAGGAAACTCCTCATTGCCAGGGGTGACTGCAAACATATTTGCACAGGAACCTGGGCCTGGAGATAAAGACGTTTGCTCAGGAATACTATCTACAGCGGTATCCCATAACCTAGGGCAAAAAAACAAGTCGTGCCCCCGATGTCCACATTCCAGGCATGGTACTGGACGATTTTTTTTCCGGTAACCTCCCTCCTGGTAATTTTGAAATGCATACGCATCTTTAGGTGGATGCTGAGCCATATATCCCCTGTAGCTCCTCCTTTCCTTTGGCAATCTTTCTCCCATCGCCTTGGGAGACCGCACTCTCCCAACAAAGCTTTGCTGATTCTCCCAAACTCTTTGATGCATTGTGGCTTCCAACTTGCCATGACCCTTTGCAGGCAATACTTTTCTCACGTGGTCTGCAGACTTGACATCATTGCTACGGGCAGCCACATACCTCTCCAATGTCAATAAAAGATTCACTTGATAAGTTTCCCAGGAAATCCTGCATGAATAAATTTATAAATGTCAGGACTTAAGCTGGCTTTACACTAATAGATTCTTTTGCATATTCATATGCATATTCATACAAAAATTCTTTATACAATTGAATAAATTAATGCAGTTCAAATTAACTTCAAAATTCCATTTGCTTTTTTAGAAAAATTTGGAATGAATATAATTTCCCCAAACGAAATTTCCATCTTGCTCCTTCAAATTTTCTCTGCACTGTGGACAAAAGTGAATGTCAATGTGAGTCCCACTAACAATTAGAAAATTAAATGAACGTTCCTAAAGTGAAACATTTCAAACAAATTTCTACTAGTGTATGGCCAGCTTAACTTAAAACTTGTTCAACATAAGCATTGTTAAACAAAACATCACCAACTCAGCTGACAAATTTATTAGAATAAAAATTCCTCTTGCTCAGATATTATTAGTATTTACTACTATTTCTGCAAATGCATCAGAGTTTGGAAAATTTTAGCCATGTCTCATTACCTTGCAGAAGGGAAATTACAGTACATCCTTTTGTAGTTTTTAACTAAATGCAACTAATTTCATACTCATTGGGGGACCCCACGTCTTTTTTTTTTCTACTTTTTTCATTGCCGGCATTTTCTTTTTTACATTCAGCTGAACCCTGCTGAAAGCTGATGACTCATCGGTTGTTAAGGACACAGTGGCTGCTTGCTCCTTAACCACATGCCGACCAGTGCACGATGTCGGCACAATAGCACGGCTGGGCAAATGGGTGTACAGGTACGTCCCCTTTAAATGGTGGCATTGTGGGCGCGCATGCTGCTGGCGGGGTACGCGCGCACCCGCCGCGTACTCCATGGCCCTGCCCGCGGGTCCTGCAGACTCAATGTCCACTGGGGGCCCATGATCGTGTCACGGAGCGGCAGAAGGGAGAGATGCCTATGTAAACAAGGCATTTCCCTGTTCTGCCTTGCAACATGACAGAGATCTACTGCGTCATCGGAAGCAGTGATCTCTTTCATGTTCTAGTGAGGCAATCCCCCCCACAATTAGAATCACTCCCTAGGACACACTTAACCCCTTGATCGCCCTCTAGTGTTTAACCCCTTCCCTGCCAGTGTCATTTACACAGTAATCAGTGCATTTTTATAGTACTGATCGCTGTATAAATGATAATGGTCCCAAAATAGTGTCAGAAGTGTCCAATGTGTCCGCTATAATGTCGCAGTCACAATAAAAAAATCGCAGATTGCTGCCATTACTAATAAAAAAATTAATAATAAGATGCCATAAATCTATCCCCTATTTCAGGGATATGCAATTAGCGGACCTCCAGCTGTTTCAAAACTACAAGTCCCATCATGCCTCTGTCTCTGGGTGTCATGCTTGTGGCTGTCAGAGTCTTGCTATGCCTCATGGGACTTGTAGTTCTGCAACAGCTGGAGGTCCGCTAATTGCATATCCCTGCCCTATTTTGTAGACGTTATAACTTTTCCACAAACCAAACAATATACGCTTATTGCAGTTTTTTTTACCAAAAATATGTAGAAGAATACATATTGGCCTAAACTGAGAAATAAATTAGTTTTTTTACATATTTTTTGGGGATATTTATTATAGCAAAACATAAAAAATATTGCTTTTTTTTCAAAATCGTCGCTCTTTTTTTGCTTAAAGCGCAAAAAATAAAAACCGCAGAGGTGATGAAATACCACCAAAAGAAAGCTCCATTTGTGGGAAAAAAAGGATGTCAATTTTATTTGGGTACAATGTTGCGTATCCCAAAAAGTGCTCTGGTCAGGAAGAGGGTAAATCGTTCCGGGGCTGAAGTGGTTAACAAACAGATATTTACAGCCTATTTACCGCATGCTTTCACTATAAAATACAGCATGACTTTATAAAATATTTCATGCGGTATTTTAGTAGCTTTCTTAGTGAATGGCAAAAAACTTTTTGAAAATCGCTGTGCTCGGATGCGGTAGGATACAGCTTTGTGAATGGAGCCCATTGTTTTGTAAGTTTTTGTTATGCCTATCTTTGGTGTGATCATAAGCTTTGATTAGTTTTAATTTCCATCAGTCCACTGCTTGCTGCTGCCCTTGGCTGTCATGTTGGGGTGCCAAGAGCCCTACCTACAGTTCCTGGGCAGATGTCCTTTGATGGTTATCTAGAAGTGCTATAATAAATGTTAAACTATTTTCTAAGCTGATCTGTAAGTATTGGATCCAATTCCTAGGGGTTGGAGTATATACTCATCCTCTTTAAAGGATAAATTTTGTATAATTATTTCAAATTTTTTAAATGTTTTTTTTCTAGAATGTGAGTAGCATCTACTCCTTAGGAAGTGAATGAGTATTCACAAAACATATAAAGATTTATGACATACTTTATTCCTGTATTCAGGTACTGTATAGAGTCTCAAGACAGGTTTTTATTAAAAATAAAATA
The DNA here is from genome assembly GCF_042186555.1 of Aquarana catesbeiana. NCBI lineage: Eukaryota > Metazoa > Chordata > Amphibia > Anura > Ranidae > Aquarana > Aquarana catesbeiana. The sequence goes on from NC_133328.1 coordinate 239,049,711, forward strand.
AATATGTATGGCAGCATGGTGGTTAAGTGGTTAGCACTTCTGCCTAGCAGTACTAGGGTCATCAGTTAGAATTACTACCACAGCACTACCTGCCTGGAGATTGCATGTTCTCTCTGTGCCTGCTTGGGTTTTCTCCCCCACTCCAAAGACATGCTGGTAGGTTAATTGTCTCCTGTCTAAATTGACCCTAGTATGTAGATGTACGAATGTGAGTTAGAGACCTTAGATTGTAAGCTCCTTAAGGACAGGTACTGATGTAAATGTACAATATATATGTAAAGTGCTGAGTAAATTGAAGTTGCTATATAAGAACCTGTAATAAATAAATACACCAATTTTCTACAGTAAATCAGCTTGTTGTTTTTGCATGAAAAACAATTAAATTGTTTACGAATTACTATTTAAGACATTATGTGTGAGAGAAGAGAGAGCAGCAGCAGAGAGAGCAGTGTGCTTGTACGTAGCTGTCCTATTTTTTGTGTTTTCACTATGGATCCCATCATGAGCATGTGTGAGAAAATGATCCCAATGTTGCTGTTGCTGAGGCTCTGAAGACATAGAAAATTGAGTGAGAGGACCAGAGTTCATCGCTACTGGGCTCAATCATTGATTCAAGCAACAGTAGGTGGTGAAATTTGTGTTTTTTCAACATTTTTATATGTTCAAAAATAATCAGAGTCATATCTCTATAACATGTGATATCTCTGTAACTGATCCAGTTGTGACAAGTTAGCTGTCACTTACAGTCTTAGTAGAATTAGCAGACAGTGACTCGATCCAAATGTTTTGCAAATTGCTCAATATGTTTCCCAAATTGCCTTTTCGGGAGTAGAGTACTGAAAATATGTAAATCATATGCTATAATTTGGGGTTTCCCCATCCCCACAATCCTGAGCAATATCACATGATTATGTTGTTATACATGTGTTTATATTGATGTATTTTATATTATTATTGTAAAGTTCTAATCCTTTTCATAGAAACTGATTGCTCCCTATACTCCTGAAGAAGCAGTGCCCGCATGTTCCTGTTTATTTCCCTTCTAGATAATTGTGTTATACTGCAATATGGGTCATTTATGATAACCATAGAACAGCGGTGTAGTCTGCTGGGAGCCTTTGTTTGCAATATGATTTTTTCAAGTATTTGACACTGTTATTGTTGAATTACTTTTTTTAATTATATTCTCTTGAAATAAATATTTTTATACTTTAGTATGTGATGTTCATGATGGTACCCTGAAAGTCCATATTACTCAAATACGTTTTTCCAATACCATAGTATAGGCACTTATAATTATTATCGCTATTAAATCTAGGGGTGATATTTTATGCTAATTTAACCTTTGATTGGCATGTACGAAATGTTACCGGAACATCTTTTTTCCATTTGAGAAACATTGCTCGGCTGCGTTCTATGCTACCATAAACTGTAGCTGAAAAGCTGATCTATACATGTGTGTTCTTCCGACTTGACTACTGCAATGCTCTACTCGCTGGTGTACCTAAATCCACTATTAATCAACTTCAATATGTTCAAAATTCCGCAGCCAGAATCCTAACTGGAAATTCTGGATGGACCCTCTGCACACTGCTGCACCCTGTTCCAGCAAACTATGCAATGAAAAACAGGGATATTTAATTCACATCCTGACTAGGTCTGGTACAAGTGATTATATTACCCCTATCCTTGAGTCCTTGCACTAGCTACAGTGCCCTGAAAAAGTATTCATACCCCTTGAAGTTTTCCACATTTTGTCATGTTACAATTAAAAGCGTAAATGTATTAGGATTTTATGTGATAGACCAACACAAAGTGGCACATAATTGTAAAATGGAAGGAAAATGATAAATGGTTTTTACAATTTTTTACAGATAAATATCTGAAAATTGTGGCGTTCAATTGTATTTAGCCCCCCCCCCCCCGAGTCAATACTGGAACTGCCTTTCTCTGCTGGTATGTCTCTACCAGCTTTGCACATCTAGAGAGTGACATTTTTGCCCATTCTTCTTTGCAAAATAGCTCAAGATCTGTCGATTGGATGGAGAGAGTCTGTGAACAGCAATTTCCAAGTCTTGCCACAGATTCTCAATTGGATTTAGGTCTGAACTTTGACTGGGCCATTCTAACACATGAATATGCTTTGATCTAAACTATTCCATTGTAGCTCTGGCTGTATGTTTAGAGTCGTTGTCCTGCTGGAAGGTGAACCTTCACCCCAGTCTCAAGTCTTTTGGAGACTCTAATGCCCCGTACACATGATCAGATTTTCCGACAACAAATGTTGGATGTGAGCTTGTTGGCTGAAAGTCCGACCGTGTGTATGTTACATCGAACATTTGTTGTCGGACTTTCTGCCAACAAATGTTGGCTAGCAGGTTCTCAATTTTTTTTATGCCAACAAAACTTTGTTGTCAGAATATTCGACCGTGTGTACACAAGTCCGACGCACAAAAGTTCACGCATGCTTGGAATCAAGCAGAAGGAGCCGCACTGGTTATTTAACTTCCTTTTTCTCGGCTCGTTGTACGTCTTGTATGTCACCACATTCCCACATTCGTAAGTGTTGGCCAACATATGTGTGATCCTGTGTATGCAAGACAAGTTGGAGCCAACATCCTTCCAACAAAAATCCACGGTTTTGTTGTCGGAAAGTCCGATTGTGTGTACGGGGCATAAGGGCTCATGTACACAGGGCAGTTGAAAACCTCTTCTGAAAGCTGGAAACCGACAGTGAAAAATGTCAGTTTTATGCCCCGTACACACGGTCGGATTTTCCGATGAAAAATGTCTGATCGGAGCGTGTTGTCGGAAATTCCGACCGTGTGTGGGCTCCATCGGACATTTTCCATCTGATTTTCCGACACACAAAGTTTGAGAGCAGGCTATAAAATTTTCCGACAACAAAATCCGATCGCGTCAATTCCGACCGTGTGTGGCCAGTTCCGACGCACAAAGTGCCACACATGCTCAGAAGAAATTCCGAGACGGAACCGCTCGGTCTGGTAAAATTAGCGTTCGCAAAGGATACAACACTTTCGTCACGGTGCAATGTTAAAAATGGTTTAATACAGCGCACTCTCTTCTTCTTTATAATGTGAGAAGAATGAAGTAGTTTTGCTGCTCAGATTCACACAGACTTCTCACAAACTTCTTTCTTTATTATTTATCAGGATTCCCTCAATATATTTTGATTTGTCACATCTGACAAAATTATGTTTGTGTTGTATTTTTTTTTTATATTATTTTAAGGCATAATTTGTTTTTTTTTTTTTTGGTTTGTATTTTTTTAAAGGCTGATCTTTGTTTTATTTTATTTTTACTTTTACTCCAGAATATTTTTGTTTGTGTTTTGTGTGTCAAGTTACCACAACGCCATTATTATCTTGTCTTATTTAATCTCATGGAGATTGCTTGGTGTTGGTGTCCCTTGTTAATTTCACATTGTACTTTAGAAATGTACCTGAATCCTCACAAACAAACTGTCCTTTTTGAAGTAAAACAAACAGGCGAGTATAATTGAAACAAAAGTTCAAAAATTCCTTTATTAAGGGCTCAGAACCAAACAAAGAGGGAGGCAACGCTGGAGAAACAGCAGAAATTAGCCTTGGACCCCCAGGGCAGACATCAATTCTTTACCAGCAAAATTGGTGGCCTGAGGAGTCCATATGTAAGGGAGTGCAGTCTGGTCCAGAAGTCCCCGAGATCCGGAAAGCAGCAGATGACACAGATCTGTGTCCCCAGGCTGTGGTACTACAACAGGCTGCATCTTTTGCCAGACCAGACTGAACCCAGGGCCATCACTCTCTGGTCTTCTTTCTACGCTTCCTTCCTGGCTGTGGCTCTGCTGTTGGAGATGTGGCAGGAGAAGGAGTAGGACCTGGAGGAGGAGGAGGAGGAGTAGTAGTAGGACCTGGAGGAGGAGGACTATGTGTGAGGTCACAAATGTGGGTAGCAGATGTTATTTGGCCCCTCAACCCCTTATTGAGAGCTTCCAACATTAAGGACTCACACATGAGTTGTTGGCCCTCCTCCATCCGCTGCATTTTGCAGGCAATTATGCCAGCAAAGTCCTCCTCCACAGTGTGGGGAGCTGTCAGGGCCTCTATAGTCTTCCAAAAGAGGCCTATGGCAGCCTCCTCCAGGGTACTCCTCTTCCTGTGTCAGGGAATCAACAGCAGGAGAAGGGCTCTAGGACCCAGCATCTCTACCAGCACTTATGGCAGGAGAAGGACTTTAGGACCCAGCATCTCTGACAGGAGAAGGACTTTAGGACCCAGTATCTCTACCAGCAGGTCACATGGGCCTATATAAGGAAGTCTGCTAGTGTCTGCAATTGCTGGTTTGTCTTCAGCTCCCCCTGTGTTCCTGTGCCCTGTATTATCTGCTGATCTGATCTCCTGTGTACCAACCCGGCTTGTTTTGACCTGCTCTTCCTGATCCTCTGGCTTGACCCTTTGGCTTGCACCTGGCTTCCTCCTTCCTGCTCCCAGCATCTGACCCCGGCCTGGCTTTTGGACTCTGCTTATCTTGTTCCCTGTACTAAGACGCAGCTGATCTTAGGTCATTCTGATCCTGGACTGTCTCTCTGTGAATGACCCCTGGCCTGACTCCCGGCTCTGCTATTCAGTTATTCCACTGGACTTTGTCTCCTGGACCTTTCAAGCACGCCTGTCTCCAGCAACCCGGCACCCGTGCTTCTGTGGGCACCACACCTGCTGTTCCACCTTCAGTGGTGTTCTGCGCTCGGCCGCAAGGGGAGCCCTCCCAGCATCTCAGCCTCCTACCAAGTTACTGACATCCTGCCACTTTCTCTTTGCAGGTGGCTGGGAGGGACCTGGATATCAGGCAGCCTGCTTGGCCCAGCCACCTCCTGGCTGAGACTTCCCTGTGTATGAAAAAGGGACACGGTTTTACTTTTTGCATCATCAATCACAATCATAAATTAGTACTCCAAACTAACATCTAGTTAACATCATTGATTGGACAAGCAGAAATATTTAGAGGAATGCTATACCTGGCTCAAACTGGGCTCCTCCACATGTTGCTGCCTGGAAGGCCCAGGTTGGGCGTCTGAAGCCTCAGCTGGGGGGAAAGGAAGCGTGGAAGGAAGACTGGAGAGTGATGACCTGGGTTCAGTCTGACCTGCCAGAAAATGCAGCCTGTCATAGTACCACATCCTGGGGACATAGATGTCATCTGCAGCTCCTGATCTCTGGGAATCCTGGTACGTTGATCGAAAGATCAGCTCAGGAAGCGGTGGTCAGACCTGAAATTAAGAGAGCCTGAGCAGTACAGAAAGATCCGGAGAGTGCTGCAAAAAAGTAAGTAGTTGTGCTGTGTTCCTATTCTTTTTGTCTTTCTTACGTTCGTGCTGCTCCATGTGCTTTTCTTAAGTGTTGTACAGTTTAAAATGGCAACTTTCATGTTCATGGGCACATTATTCATTCGTATCAAACATTTTTCTTTAGGCCTATAAAACACCATTGTTTTGGCCATATGCATTTGCCCACATTTTTTAGGGCCTACTTGTATGCAACAAATTTGGTTGTGTAGATGGGTTTGTTACTAGAATGAAATGAAAACTAGATTCTGTGTAAGGAGAGGACACTCAGCAGCTGGTTTCACATCTGGACGCTGGAGCACTAGTGTGGGATACAAGAACACCCTTTTTATTAGGGGGTCCCATACAGGTGCTCCAGTGGATACTATAGGGGTGTCTCCATCTGTGAAGCTTGTACCAAACAGGTAAAGTATTGAAGCTTGACAAAGGACACTCAAAATTCTACATCTTGGAACTCTGCCAAAATAGACAATTGTACTCCACTTCTAAGCATTGTTTCATATTTATAGTTCTGCCATTAAATATCTGTGTGCTAAGTATACCATTTTTGTTTTACATAGGGGAGAAAAGACTCAGAGGACACCCCTCATCCGAGGAGACCAGAGACCCCCCACCTCGGGAAGAAGGGGAAATACCCCCAACACAAGAAGAGCAGGAGGAGGAAGACGTGGTGGAAATTGGCACCACAACAGGTGAGTGTCTGCGACCACAGACTCAGGTAAGAGATGGATGCCGGCATATTTATAATATCTGGGTTTTTTTTTGGTTTCTATCTTTTTAGGTGATCGTGATGTTGTGGATCCAGGGCATTTCACCTCGGAAAGTGCACAGATCCTGATCGGGGAGATCATGGGGTGTAATTTAGCACTGGAAAACCTCAAGAAAAACATCAATGATGTTATTCAAAAAAATAATAACATCATTGATGTTTTGAGGAGAGTTTAAAACCCCTCCAAATCCCTTTGTTTTTTTGTGTGCTACAATGTTAAAAATGTATTTGCGATTTTGAGAAAAGCCAAATTTTGAGGATACACACAGTGTGTCAATATGTGCTATCTACCATCACGGGAGATCAATGGACGCGTTTTGGGGGTGCAACCCCTTCCTCAATAATAAAGTAGCTGAGAGGAAGGAGTTGCTCCCCCAAAACACGTCCCTTGTTCCCCCATGATGGCAGCTAGCACATGTTGACATTCCTAAATTGGTGTGCATCTTCAAAATTTGGCTTTTCCTGGGGTGACTTCACCCCATCTGAACTCAATATCAAACACAGTTCCTAAATACTCATGTCTGATATTGCCTTCAAGTTCTACCTAATGTGAACTTTGTAAGTTCAAGATATGTGTCTTTCTTGTTGTTTTGAAACATGCCTGTTTTATCTTAAATGGACATTTCTATTTTTGATAATGCCACCACAAAAAATGTTATACAACAAACATGTTGGTTTGTTTTAAAAACCTTTTCTAAATGCACATGTGATTGTGCAGGTATTAAAAAGATTGTTAATCAAGAATGTGTGGATTATTGTCTCAACGCTACAACACTTTTGTGGTGATGTAATTGCTGCTTTCTGTGACAATGGGTGTTATTTCCTAAGGGCAAATCCACTTTGCACTACAAGTGCAGTTTCAGTGCATTTTAAAGTGCACTTGTAATGCAAAGTGTCTTTGCCTTTAGTAAATAACACCCAACAGTGCTTTGTAAGGTTACTCAATCACGCCATTTTCAGGACTCACCACATTTCTGTCAGGGTCAGCTAAAACAAACACAAGCAGTAAATGTCACCAAAGATTTGCTTAATTTTTTGTTTTTATTTGATCAAGGTTTCACAAATTGTCTGGCATATTGATGGCCCCCCTACCCGCAAAGAACTCAAGGTATCTTAGCCGGACATCACGGACACTCAGGGAGGGCAAGCCAGGACGGCCACTTTCAAGCGCCGTCAGGGTTGGTTCATTTATAATTCCGGCCTCAGGCCCAACTGAGCCAGCATAGTTGGCAGAATGTTGCCGTAAAAAGTTATGTAGAACACAGCACGCCAGGATTATATGATTCAGTTTATACTCCGCCATATGGATGGGTGTAAGAAATAGGCTGAACCAGCTGGCCATGATTCCAAATGTGTTCTCCACCACTCTTCTGGCTCTGGCCAGCCGGTAATTAAAAACCCTCTGGTCCGGGGTGAGGGTCCTCATCGGGAATGGCTGCATAAGGTGGTCCCTACAGCGCAAAGGCTTCATCCGTAATGAACGCATTGTCTTCTGGAGGTGGCAAGTCCAAGCTGCCATTCTGGAGACGCCTGTAAAACTCCGTCTGGGCGATGACTCCACCATCGGACATCCGGCCATTCTTCCCCATGTCCACATACAGGAACTCATAATTAGCCGACACCACCGCCAACATCACAATACTATTGAACCCTTTATAATTATAATAGTATGACCGCGAGTTGGGTGGTGGGATGATGTAGGCGTGTTGCCCATCAATTGCCCCTGCGCAGTTAGGAAAGTCCCACTGCTGGGCAAAGTGGGAGGCCACAGTCTGCCATTCCTGTGGCGTGGAAGGAAATGGTGGAGGAAAAAAAAAATTAGTCTTTTTGCACATTAAAACATGGAAAGCAGATTAGACACAAACATTCTTGGCCAACATCAAGATAACATTTATTAATGGGAATTTTTAAACACCAAAGTATAAGGTACACCTATCAGATTCCCCCTCCCCCAACCCCTCTCATGGGCCATTTCTAACATTATAGGGGGGGGAGCTCTTGGACAGGTAACACTCTCCACTTCATTGAGAGATGAATGCCTAAATAATGGGTATTACTTTGAACAGCCCCTCCTTAGTTACACTATTGGCAGCCCACTGGACAGGTAAGAAGTGTCATAATACAAAGATATAAATACACACTGTACACATTTGAGCACATTTGGAAATTCTGCTATTACCTATCAAGATAATAATAGGATACAAAAACTTGAAACAGTACCATTTGATAGTATACAGGCAGGCCCTTGCACTGCATGCTTTGGGGAATTCATCCATAAATCTGACCAACAAAGAGGTGGGTATAGTGTGTATGGGTTTGGCAAAGTCAGCAGATAGATGATTGAGGATAGATAGAGAATTGGTATCAGCTGACTTAGCAGTTGGGGGGAGGGAGGGTTAAAAATGATTTGGGGACCACCCAAAAAAAAGCCTCTGGCACCCTGCCTGAATTTAAAGCATCAATCACATTTTGAAACATTTTAGGGGGTGTTTGGGGTAAAGCACTACTATGGAGCTGACAAAATACATTGTTAAGTGACTACATGAGGTGAATATAGGGCCAGGAGAGCATGCTGGGGAGGTAAGTGAAGGCAAATATGTATGAAGGAGCAAAATAATAATTACATAAAAATCCAGCATGCATGAGGACAAAGGGGACATTCACAGCATATTCCAATCATGGTAATTAGGGAATGAGGAAAGAAATACAATATATTATCAAACAATAAATACAATAAAATGTGATATTAAAGGATAAAAATCTTACCTTAATATACTCCTTCTGCAGGACCTGTATGATGGCAGAACAGGTCTCTGGGGTAATGATCCCCAGAGCCTGGGGGGAGATGCCTGTTGAGAACTTCAAGTCCTGCAGGCTTCTCCCCGTTGCCAAGTACCGCAGGGTGGCGACGAGCCTCTGCTCCGGAGTGATGGCTTGCCTCATGCAGGTATCCTGCCTGCTAATATAAGGGGTCAGCGAAGCCAACAAACGGTGAAATACGGGGTCCGTCATCCTGAGAAAGTTCCTGAAATCATCAGGATTATTCTCAGGGATCTCGCGGAGCAAAGGCATATGACAGAACTGGTCACGCTGAAGCAACCAATTCTTGGTCCATGAACTCCTCCCCACCCTGTTCATGGACTGGACTTGTGTCAAGGTCAGAACCCCAACACCAAGCCCCCACACAGCACAAACTCTACGAGGAGTACGTATATGCAACATGGCTAGAAAACGGTCGGCTGCTCAGAACGAAGTAACAGAATGCACTGAAGAACAGCAAGGCCTGTGAAGAGTGACCTGAAAAACAGTAACGAACGAACAAGAACACAATGACAAGTCACGCGCAGCTTTCTTGCACGCACTGAAGAGCAGATACAAACCCACAAGCACAAACTGAACAGCAGAAAACAATCTGAAAACCACGAGTCTGAAAAAGCGCGAAAAAAAGCGTCTCTCACCAAACTTTTACTAACACGAGATTAGCAAAAGGAGCCCAAAGGATGCCGCGCCTGGTTCTGAACTGGCCTTTTCTAGTCTCGTCGTACGTGGTTTACGCCACCGTGTTCTTGGCGATCGGAAATTCCGAAAACTTTGTGCGACCGTGTGTACGCAAAACAAGTTTGAGCCAACATCCGTCGGAAAAAATCCTAGGATTTTGTTGTCGGAATGTCCGATCAATGTCCGACCGTGTGTACGGGGCATTACAGCTTTTACATACTGAGCTTATGCTAGTCTAGCATCAGTTATGAGCATTTGAGGTTAGAAGCGTTTTACAAGATAACCTTAGGAGAGCCTCCCAAATGTCCACAATGCATGATAAACAAGTAAATTGTTTAGTATTTAAGACATTCTGTGAGAAAAGAGAGAGCAGCAGCAGAGAGAGCAGTGTGCTTGTAAGTAGCTGTTTTATTTTTTGTGTTTTCACTATGGATCCCACCATGAGCATGTGTGAGGAAATGGTCCTAATGTTGCTGTTGCTGAGGCTCTGAAGACATAGAAAATTTAGTGAGAGGACCAGAGTTCATCGCTACTGGGCTCATTCATTGATGCAAGCAACAGTAGGTGATGAAATTTGTGTTTTTTCAACATTTTTTTTTTGAATCTTTTATTTAGTCAAAGGGAAAGGTCCATGGACTCATGACACATGATAAACATAGTATCAATATGTACAGAGTTAGTACAAAAAATAAGGTAAGACAGTAAATTGTCAGGCTCCAAAGGAATTACATTGTTCAGTATGGTAAACCCATGTGACCGTCCGTTATCATTTTAACGTTATAACAAATAAACATTTTCAACTGTGAATACACAGAGCAAAAAAAAAAAAAAAAAGGGAGAAAGGAAAGATATTCTAGAAAAGCTGAGAGAACAGAAAGTAGAGTAGATATAGAAAGAGGTGGCGGCCAGGATTCAGGGGGAGGGGTGGGTATGAAGGAGAGGGTGGTGGAAGGAGGGGAAAATGTGAAATCACAAACTCTTGCGTCCAAATTCCAACTAATTGCATATATAATACTGGGGGGGGGGGGGGTCTCAGTTCCTCATAACATTAGTGTCATTCTACTGCTATTTTAGTCTGCAGCCGTGCTTCCAGAGTCCGACCTTCTTCCGAATAGACAAACATGTTCCAAAGTGACCACGCCTTGGAATAACGTTCTTGTTGGTACCGTGCTGTTAGAATTAGGTCTTTAAATTTATTGTAGTAAATAAGTGATATTGCGCTAACTGCATATAGAGTAAATTAAATTATGTAAGCGACACAGATGATACGTGACCGTCAGCAGCTCTCACAACAATATACACTTCATAACAAAAATTAAATTCAAAAACGTGTAGTGCTGTCAAACCATGACCTTAATGATCAAAGTGCAAAAAAACATCTAATATAATGCAATAAAGATGAAAAATGGAAAAAAAAATATTATTAGTAGGGATGAGCCGAACACCCCCCTGTTCGGTTCGCACCAGAACATGCGAACAGGAAAAAAGTTCGTTCGAACATGCGAACACCGTTAAAGTCTATGGGACACGAACATGAATAATCAAAAGTGCTAATTTTAAAGGCTTATATGAAAGTTATTGTCATAAAAAGTGTTTGGGGACCTGGGTCCTGCCCCAGGGGACATGGATCAATGCAAAAAAAAGTTTTAAAAACGGCCGTTTTTTCAGGAGCAGTGATTTTAATAATGCTTAAAGTCAAACAATAAAAGTGTAATATCCCTTTAAATTTCGTACCTGGGGGGTGTCTATAGTATGCCTGTAAAGGGGCGCATGTTTCCTGTGTTTAGAACAGTCTGACAGCAAAATGACATTTTGAAGGAAAAAACTCATTTAAAACTACTCGCGGCTATTGCATTGCCGACAATACACATAGAAGTTCATTGATAAAAACGGCATGGGAATTCCCCAAAGGGGAACCCCGAACCAAAATTAAAAAAAAAAAATGACGTGGGAGTCCTCCTAAATTCCATACCAGGCCCTTCAGGTCTGGTATGGATATTAAGGGGAACCCCGGCCAAAATTAAAAAAAAAAAAATGACGTGGGGTTCCCCCTAAATTCCATACCAGACCCTTCAGGTCTGGTATGGATTTTAAGGGGAACCCCGCGCCAAAAAAAAAAAAAAAAACGGCGTGGGGTCCCCCCAAAAATCCATACCAGACCCTTATCCGAGCACGCAACCTGGCAGGCCGCAGGAAAAGAGGGGGGGACGAGAGTGCGGCCCCCCCTCCCTCCTGAACCGTACCAGGCCACATGCCCTCAACATTGGGAGGGTGCTTTGGGGTAGCCCCCCAAAACACCTTGTCCCCATGTTGATGAGGACAAGGGCCTCATCCCCACAACCCTGGCCGGTGGTTGTGGGGGTCTGCGGGCGGGGGGCTTATCGGAATCTGGAAGCCCCCTTTAACAAGGTGACCCCCAGATCCCGGCCCCCCCCTGTGTGAAATGGTAAGGGGGTACATAAGTACCCCTACCATTTCACGAAGAAAGTGTCAAAAATGTTAAAAATGACAAGAGACAGTTTTTGACAATTCCTTTATTTAAATGCTTCTTCTTTCTTCTTTCTTCTATCTTCCTTCATCTTCTGGTTCTTCTGGTTCTTCTGGCTCTTCTGGTTCTTCCTCCGGCGTTCTCGTCCAGCATCTCCTCCGCGGCGTCTTCTGTCTTCTTCTCCTCGGGCCGCTCCGCACCCATGGCATGGGGGGGAGGCTCCCGCTCTTCTCTTCTTCTTTTCTTCTCTTCTTCTCTTCTTCATTTTCTTCTCCGGGCCGCTCCGCAATCCATGCTGGCATGGAGGGAGGCTCCCGCTGTGTGACGGCGCTCCTCGTCTGACAGTTCTTAAATAACGGGGGGCGGGGCCACCCGGTGACCCCGCCCCCTCTGACGCACGGTGACTTGACGGGACTTCCCTGTGGCATTCCCCGTGACGTCACAGGGAAGTCCCGTCAAGTCACCGTGCGTCAGAGGGGGGCGGGGTCACCGGGTGGCCCCGCCCCCCCCGTTATTTAAGAACTGTCAGACGAGGAGCGCCGTCACACAGCGGGAGCCTCCCTCCATGCCAGCATGGATTGCGGAGCGGCCCGGAGAAGAAAAGAAGAAAAGAAGAAGAGAAGAAGAGAAGAAAAGAAGAAGAGAAGAGCGGGAGCCTCCCCCCCATGCCATGGGTGCGGAGCGGCCCGAGGAGAAGAAGATAGAAGACGCCGCATAGGAGATGCTGGACGAGAATGCCGGAGGAAGAACCAGAAGAGCCAGAAGAACCAGAAGAACCAGAAGATGAAGGAAGATAGAAGAAAGAAGAAGCATTTAAATAAAGGAATTGTCAAAAACTGTCTCTTGTCATTTTTAACATTTTTGACACTTTTTTCGTGAAATGGTAGGGGTACTTATGTACCCCCTTACCATTTCACACGGGGGGGGGCCGGGATCTGGGGGTCACCTTGTTAAAGGGGGCTTCCAGATTCCGATAAGCCCTCCGCCCGCAGACCCCCACAACCACCGGCCAGGGTTGTGGGGATGAGGCCCTTGTCCTCATCAACATGGGGACAAGGTGTTTTGGGGGGCTACCCCAAAGCACCCTCCCAATGTTGAGGGCATGTGGCCTGGTACGGTTCAGGAGGGAGGGGGGGCCGCACTCTCGTCCCCCCCTCTTTTCCTGCGGCCTGCCAGGTTGCGTGCTCGGATAAGGGTCTGGTATGGATTTTTGGGGGGACCCCACGCCGTTTTTTTTTTTTTTTTGGCGCGGGGTTCCCCTTAAAATCCATACCAGACCTGAAGGGTCTGGTATGGAATTTAGGGGGAACCCCACATCATTTTTTTTTTTTAATTTTGGCCGGGGTTCCCCTTAATATCCATACCAGACCTGAAGGGCCTGGTATGGAATTTAGGGGGACTCCCACGTCATTTTTTTTTTTTAATTTTGGTTCGGGGTTCCCCTTTGGGGAATTCCCATGCCGTTTTTATCAATGAACTTCTATGTGTATTGTCGGCAATGCAATAGCCGCGAGTAGTTTTAAATGAGTTTTTTCCTTCAAAATGTCATTTTGCTGTCAGACTGTTCTAAACACAGGAAACATGCGCCCCTTTACAGGCACACTATAGACACCCCCCAGGTACGAAATTTAAAGGGATATTACACTTTTATTGATTGACTTTAAGCATTATTAAAATCACTGCTCCTGAAAAAACGGCCGTTTTTAAAACTTTTTTTTGCATTGATCCATGTCCCCTGGGGCAGGACCCAGGTCCCCAAACACTTTTTATGACAATAACTTTCATATTAGCCTTTAAAATTAGCACTTTTGATTTCTCCCATAGACTTTTAAAGGGTGTTCCGCGGCATTCGAATTTGCCGCGAACACCCCAAATTGTTCGCTGTTCGGTGAACTTGCGAACAGCCAATGTTCGAGTCGAACATGAGTTCGACTCGAACTCGAAGCTCATCCCTAATTATTAATAATAGTCCAAATGTCCCAATTCCACATCCATAAAGTGAACTCAAAATGTGTGTTGCTCCAATGTTCAATTGGTGAAGACACCCAGTGCTCCCCACAGGATAGACAGGGTAAGTATATCTGCTTACCAGATTTTTAGACCCTCCAGGGTCTATCTGCGTATTAGTGAACTTTCACCTCTCACTATGGGCTCAACCGCATCCACTACTCAGCCTGCTAAATTGGATTCCACAGGTGTATATTCCACAGCTATCATCAGTTAAGGAAACTCCAGAGTTCGGTCACACATTCAGCATATGAAAGAGGACAATAAACTCATTGCGCAACATTCTTTTAAAAGCACACAGGAGTTTATTAAAAGTTGTACTTTTGTACTTACTAGTTGTACTTACTGCCTCACAGAAGAAGTCCCATTGGACGAAACATATGTCAGGCTAGGCACGGAGCAGCGGTGACATCCGAACACTCGTGGAGGGTGCTGGACAAACGAATGTTTCCATTTTGAGACTAATTTTATCATTTTTATTGTAAGTACAACTTTTAATAAACTCCTGTGTGCTTTTAAAAGAATGTTGCGCAATGAGTTTATCTTCCTCTTTCATATGCTGAATGTGTGACATGACTCTGGAGTTTCCTTAACTGATGATAGCTGTGGAATATACACATGTGGAATCCAATTAAGCAGGCTGGGTAGTGGATGCGGTTGAGCCCATAGTGAGGGGTGAAAACTCACTAATGCGCAGATAGACCCTGGAGGGTCTACAAATCTGGTAAGCAGATATACTTACCCTGTCTATCCTGTGGGGAGCACTGGGTGTCTTCACCAATTGAACATTGGAGCAGCACACATTTTGAGTTCACTTTATGGATGTGGAATTGGGACATTTGGACTATTATTAATAATAATTTTTTTTTCCATTTTTCATCTTTATTGCATTATATTAGATTTTTTTTGCACTTTGATCATTAAGGTCATGGTTTGACAGCGCTACACGTTTTTTAATTTGACTTCAAATTTATTGATTTGTTCTACCCTTCTGAGCCACATCCCAATAGTCGGAGATTGTGGGGTTTTCCACTTCAGTGGGATGCATGATTTGGCAGCGTCAAGGAGGTGACGCATAATCGATTTTTTGTAGGACTTCACCGTGGCAGCCAAGACGTGGAGGAGGAAGAAGGCAGGATCATCTGGTATTTGCCGGTCTGTGAATTTCTGGGCAACATTTTTTACCTCTGGCCAGAATTGTGCTATGGTAGGGCATTTCCAAAAGATGTGGAGTAATGTACCTCATTCCTCCTGACATCTCCAGCATCTATCCGAAGTTGTGGGGAAAATTTTATTTAACATTGCAGGTGTTCTGTACCACCTGGTTAAGATTTCAAAATTGGTTTCTTGTGTTTTCGTGCAGATGGACGATTTGTATGTAAAATTAAGGATGCGTTGTTTCTGTTGTGGACTAAATGTACAGTTCAAGTCTTGTTCCCAGTCAGCAATGCAGCTTAGGGAATAGGAGTCTGGGGGAGTGATCAGTAATTTATACATGATCGAGAGCGTGTGTGGTAATGCCCCTTCTGTTGAAAATATTTCCTCTAAGGTTGTGAAAGGTTGATCGAAATTGCTCGGGGGGAGGGCCCTAAAGGAGTGAGTGGGTTGGAAAGCGTTCCAAAACTTCAGGCGGAATGACCCCAATGGGTTCATGAGATCTTGTAACGAGGGCCATTTTTTCTGTGTTAGGAAGTGTGAGGCCTGCATACAACCTGATAATAGTAGGTGTTTAAAGGGTTCATCTTGATAGCCCGGTGTAAAATGTGGGTTCCCCAAAATCGGGAAGAGTGGCAAAGTCATGTAGGAGAGAGACCCTTTTTTGAACAAAAGAAAGCACACCTTCGCAGTCTGGCCGAGTAGCGGGTGGGATTTTACCCTATTAGGTAAGGAATCGTAGCACCATGGTGCTCTATTCAAAGGGATAGAGCACTGAACCTGTTCTAGCTGAGTCCACAACTTAAGGGACCCATGCCTACACCAATCAACCAGTCTACCGAGGTGAACCGCTTGGTAATACTTGTGTACGTCTGGTACTGCCATTCCCCCCATGTTGCTTTGGCAATGTGAGCTGTGATCTCTTCAATCTGGGGTGCTTGTGAGCCCATATAAATTCAAAAACCACCTTCCGTATTTGCTGGAAATAATTGGAGGGAATGTAGACGGGTAAAGCCTGAAGGAGGTATAGGAATTTAGGAAGGATACTCATTTTGAGAATATTGCAGCGGCCAAACCACAAGTGTAAGCTGGAATTCCATTTGTTTAGAAGCGTCCGGACCCTTGTAAGCAGCGGGGGGAAATTTAGGTCAAACACCTTTGATATGTGGGATGGGATTATTGTGCCCAAATATGTCAATGCTGTGCTGTTCCACTTCAACTTAAAGTTCAACTGGAGTTGGACCTTAAGTGACAGTGAGAGATTAATGCCCATCGCTTCTGATTTTAAAAAATTTGGAGAGAGATCCGTATTTATCAAATTTCCTAAAAAGGTTTGGGAGGGATATCACAGGGATCGTAAGGGAAAACAACATGTCGTCGGCATATGCCGATACTTTATGTTGAGAGTTTTCCACCTTTATGCCGTTAATATCTGGGTTTCTATGCACTGTGCAGAGAAAGGGTTTCAGTGACAGGGCGAAGAGGAGGGGTGACAATGGGCACCCCTGACGCGTCCCATTGGAGATTTGCAAGGGATCTGATAAGACTCCGATAGCTTGTACTCGGGCTGTGAGTCTTAATTATATTGATGAGATCCAATGGGACATATTGGCGCCAAATCCGACATATTGAAGTACTGCGTGCATAAAGGTCCAGTTCCCCCTGTCAAAGGCCTTCTCTGCATCCGTGCCCAAAAACACACATGGGGTTTGGGATTTATTCGCCATGTGTAGTAGGTTAAGCACCTTGGTGGTGTTGTCCCTTGCTTCTCTAGTGGGCACAAACCCTACTTGATCTAAGTGAATTAGGTGAGGTAGATGTTGTTGAATTCTATACGCAAGTTTCTTGGTAAACAGCTTAATGTCGATGTTGAGCAGGGAGATCGGCCTATAGTTTCCGCAGGAGATTGGGTCTTTACCTTCCTTTGGAATAACCGCAATGTGAGCCTGCAATGATTCTACTGCAAAAGGTGATTCGGGGCCTACCGCGTTAAATAGTTTAACCATATATGTGCTCAGAGACGGCATAAGGGCTTTATAGTAGGGGATGGTAAGTCCATCTGGGCCAGAGGCTTTCCCAGGTTTAGTTGCCGCTATCGCTCCCTGAATGTTGTATAAGGATGTGTAAAATTTCTGAAATTCTCGGGCAATTTCGTGAGGTTTGGAAACTTTGGTTCCTTTTGGAGGTCATATGTGAGGTATGTATGTCGCTAGTCTCTGATCCCGAAGGGATCATGCTAGCATTTTGCCGCATTTGTTGCCCGATTCATTGGAAATTTTCCTACAGATCTGCAATGACGCTTTGGCCTTGAACTGTAACAAGTCATTAATTTGTGAACGTCGGGTAAGGAGGTCGGTCTCTAAGGGGGGGATGGTGACTGTTGGATGACTTACGACAGTTGGAAGCACGTCATAAACAGTGAGTTCAGCTGTTGGGTACGTTGTATTTTAAGTCTCGAGCCATGCTTAATAAGCACGCCTCTGATGACAGCTTTGTGTGCTTCCCAGACAAACCGCCGCATCATTGGTGCTGAAGTAGAACTGAAGTTCCCTACTAACCTCTGAAAGTACATCTTTGTCTTGTAGGAGACTTTCATTCAGCCTCCAACATTTAGTTCTTGAGGTAAGGGAGTCAGTAAGGGCATATGATTGGGGATGAGGAAGATTGACGTGTGGTCAGACCATGTAATGGATCCTATGGCGGAGGTTCTGACTGCATGCAATTGTGTATGTGGCACTAGGAAATAGTCGATGCGGGAGTACACCTTGTGGGGTGTTGAGTAAAAGGTATAATCCCTTACTGTAGGATGGAGGATACGCCATACGTCTACTAGTTGGGCTTTATGTAGGGCTTGGTCAATGCGCTTATGGGAGCCAGGAGGGACAGCAGAACGTCTTCAGGAGGTATCTTCCGAAGGGATCATGGGGATTGTGATTACCCCCCTCAATCAGCTGCCCTTCAGAAAAGCTCAGTAGCTTTTTGATAGTCCTTCCAAGAAAAACATCCTGATGACTGTTAGGGGCATACAGATTTGCAAAAGTCACCCTGACACCTCCAATCATGCCTTTCAGAAATAAAAAACGACCTGCTGGGTCCAACACAGTGTCCAGGCAGGTCCACGGCACCTTACTGGAGATCAATATAGATACTCCCTTTGACTTCTCAGCCACATTAGTCGAGTGATAAGCTACTGGGAAAGCTCAATTCTTAAGAATGGGCAATTTGTCATCCCTAAAGTGGGTCTCCTGTAGGAGGGCCACATCTGCCTTAAGGCGTTGAAGGTCTTGTAGCAGCATACGTCTTTTTTCTGGGACGTTAAGTCCTTTGGCGTTAAGCGAGATCACATTAAGCACCTCCATACTGCCTTAATGAAAAAAAAAATTGAGGGGAGGGAGGGGGAGGGGCTCGGAACTAGACGGGAAGAGAGTAAAGGTAAAGGAAAGGATAGAGCTGGAAACAGAAAAGATAAGACTCTAAAGATTTAGCAAATGTGCTAGGCGGCTCACCAGAAAAATTCCAGAGATTGAGCGTTGGCCTATGTGGGGGTCCGGTTAGACACAGCCGGAGAAAGGGCTCCGACCGTCCCTACCCACCTCAACCTTAGTGGATAATGAAAAAACTTTAGATATACAATTAACTTCAAGTAATAAACACAATTGAGTCAACAAGTAAGCATAACAAATACATAACATTGTGTCAGAACATACCAAAACAGTAGAATGAGTATTAGACTACTAGTGCAAGAGTCCTAACGGGGCACCAGACAACCAGTCTCCTGCACCCCTGTATAACTCCCAGAGGGGGGAAGACAGGTCTATCCTTCCCCAGGTCCCTGTTGAGACCGATCGTCCAATATCCCCTGTGGGGGGGGGTCAAGGAGGGAGGGTGGTTGAGACATGGGGGAGAGTGAAAAGCAAGGGGAGGCCTGGGGAGGAAGGATAAGGGAGGGTGGGGAGGGGGGAGGAGTGGAGGAGGGGAATGGTATTCTAGGAGAGAGGTAATCTATGAGGTTGCTGTTCTCTGTCCCAGGAACTCGTCACTTGCTTGAAACTTGGATTGCTGGGTGGAGCCCAGCAAAAGTATGCCATCCAATCTCTATGGGCAGAAAGGTCAAAATGATCACCCCTATGGGCCGATGGAGTGCCGCCAAATGCTCTAGGGACTGGTATATAGTGGTAGGCATGGGATCATGCCCTCAGGTGTAATAGAAGGGCTCAGAGGAGGCGACATAGCCTGAAAGGAAATGTTAGCACAGTAATGCACATAACAGGATAAACATTGAGGCACCAAGACCTAATCTGGAAGATTTGTAACATCAAGAAAAGATTGGCTGCTCCATATACTCCATGGAGCTTGGAAAACATTGGGGCACAAAGACCCCACCTCTTAGGATGCCATGTTAGACTTGTAGAAGCATTCAGGGGTAGCTGCTGTCCATGCTAGATAATGCACAAAAGTACCTCTGTAATCCACTCAAGACCTCTCGTGGGGAGAAGCGTAGGGAGAATGCTAGACTTACAGCAGACTTCCAACAGCGGGGACTGCTCAGAATGTCTCAGAGGCCTGGCCGGTGGAGCTCATCAGAAGCTGAATCCAGTTAGGTACCTGGATGGGCTCCACCCCAAGGAATGTGAACAGGTCCAGCAGGTCAGCGGGTATACGGAGGGTGAAGAAAGCAGATTCCTTTCTGAAAGTAACTGTTAACGGGTATCCCCATCTGTACGTACTTCCCTGATCTCTGGCCAGGTCTAAGAGCAGGCGCAGGTGGGCTCAGCGCTGCAGGGTAGCACAGGAAAGGATCTTGATGGATGTGCCTTCAATGTCCACCTCCCCGCACTCCCATGCTTTTCAGATAATCTGTTCTTTCAGGGAATACCTATGGAGGTGGCACACCACGTCCCTGGGCCTATTAGGGTGTGACGATCTTGGCCCCAGGGCCCTGTGGTCCCTGTCCAGCTCAATGGTGGTCTGCGGGGAAGCCCGGACTTGCTGGAAAATGGCAATCACCATTTCTGGGGGGTGTTCAGTGCCTGTTGCTTCCGGGAGGCCTCGGAGCCGCAGATTGTTCCTGCGGCTCCTGTCTTCCAAATCCTCCATGCTGATCTCCATTCTCACCACCTGTATGTCCCTGCGGTGAGCTTCTTCCACCCGCTGTATTGGGGTTTCAATGTCCTGCTTTGTGGTCAAGGCCTGAAGGAGCTCCCTGAGATCCCCATCCATGTGGACCGGTTCCTGTCTGATAGGGGAGACTGCCACCTCTGACATTTCTGGGCGGAGGAGTGTGGGGTTCCTGAGAGGGAGTCTGAGTCAGGGGACGAGCCGGGCGGGGATGGTGGTTTTAATGGGCCTGAGACCATGAAGTGCTGTAGCTATGGTGCCTGGGGAGGTATGGGCTGCGTTCCACTAATACCGGTGAATCGCACCCTGTGCAGTACGGGGTCGATGTCCTTGTGTCGACGATCGTGTCTGGTAACGTTTCGCTGCTAGCATGCTGCTAGATGAGGCTGTATACGGCAGGTTTTGTTGAGATAGGCAGGGGGAGGCCAGGAGCTCACAAGGAAAGCGTCTTCATCCAGCCATTCCCAGGCCACGCCCCTTTTTTCAACATTTTTATATGTTCAAAAATTATCAAATGTTTTCCCCTTTAAAAATGCTTATAAACGCGAATGTGTGTAAATGCAATTTACCATGGTTACAAGCGTTTGGCATTTAAAATGCCAGTAAACTATTGTCCTAAACAACTGAGTATACATGTACACAAAAGATAACATAGAGAAGAGTTCTGGGGCTGCTGAAAAAAACACCCAACTGCTTCTAAACTCCTAAACTAAGCCGCAGTGTACATGAGGCCTAACAGGTTTTCTTCTAAGATTGCCCTGTGTCACGTACCTGGTGGTAGAGCCTGATATGCAGAGGATGGCCTCTTTTACACCTCTGACTCAAGGCCCCTGATAGAGCAGACAGGAGGCATAGGAGTGCAGAGTCGCACGAGTGCCTGGCAGGATCGCTGACAGCAGAGCTGGACTAGAGCTCCTAGTGGGGTTGTGGAGGAACACCAACACAGCAGAAGTCCCATAACAGCAATAAGCAGGAAGCTGGAACAGACTGGTACTGGATGGATGCTCTCAAAGGGCTGGAGAGAAGGCAGGTACAGGCAGGCCGTGTCATACACAGGCGGACAAGTCAGGAACTGATGCAGAGACTGGAGCGGAGTCAGGGTACAGGCTGGATCGGCAACGGGCTGGCAGCGAAGTAGCAGGCAGGTGCAGAGTGGAGGACAAGCCAGGGTCGGAAGCAGGCAGAAGGCAGGAACGTCCGAAAACAAGCCGGGTCACAACAGAAATGGATATCAGATATTGGAAAGGCAAGGACACATGGGGAATGCTGTAGAGCAGACAGCATTGAGTCTGGTTGCTGACCCAGTTTAAATAGTCTATTTTGGCACCATGAACTGTCACAAGGTGCACGCGCCCACCTGCGACAGGAGGTGCAATTGCGTCATTCTCCTAACAGGAATTTAATTTTCCTGACGTCTTCTGTGGTTACCATCTTGGTTGCTGGCATGCCCTTCCTGACATTGCCCCTCCCCCCAATGGGCAGCCTCAGGATGCCCAATTTGGCCAATTTGGCAGGATGGAAGTTTTTGAAAACCTGAATCAACTCTGAATATTGAATATTGCCTTCCGGTTCCCAAGAGTTGTCTTCTGGCCCATACCCTTTCCATTTTATCAGGTACTGGACCCTATTTCTCCTCTTCCTGCAATCTAAGATTGTTTCAACTTCAAATTCTTCTTCTTCATTGATAATTACAGGTTCAGGTGGGCCAATATTTCGCCCCAGAAAAGGATCAGGGATAGCGGGCTTCAGCAGGGTTACATGGAACAAGGAATGAATCCTAAAGTCTGGCGGTTCTAACTCATAAGCAACATCGTTAATCCATCTTTTCACAGGGAACAGCCCCACAAACTTAGGGCCCAGTTTTATTGAAGGGCAGGCTAATTTCAGGTTTGTTATGGCTAACCACACTTGGTCATCAGGATTCAGGATCAATTCTCCCCTTCTCTTCTTGTCAAAAACCTCTTTATTATAAGCCTGTGTTTTAGCCATTGTTTCCTGTAACAGTTTGTTGTTAGAGTTAAAGAAATCCATTGTTTCAAGAACAGCTGGTACAGGGCAATCTGGTATTGTATTGGACAAAAAAGAGGGGTGGAAACCGTAATTGGCAAAGAATGGTGACTGTTTTGTGGCTGAGTGAACAGAATTGTTGTAAGAGAACTCGGCCAAAGGAAGCAGTGAGACCCAGTCATTTTGGGAAAATGAAGAGAAGCAGCATAGTTATTATTCAAGAGTTTGATTGGTTCTTTCCGTCGGTCCATTTGTTTGTGGGTGATAAGCTGATGAGAATGAAAGTTCAATTCTGAGGGATCCACATAAAGCTCTCCAGAACCTAGAGGTGAACTGCACCCCTCAGTCAGACACGATATTTGCCGGAATTCCATGAAGCCTTATGATCTCCTTGATAAAGTTTTGTGCAGTTTCTTGGGCTAATGCTGTACCCTTCATAGGTAGAAAATGTGCCATCTTAGACAGCCGGTTGACTACTACAAAGATAGTATTGTAGCCCCTGTATGGCTAATGAGTAGAGGGACAGGGGATTATAACGGTGCTATAGTACTAAGTGTGAAAATGAGAAGAAGATATCAAATTACAAAACTTTATTTCACAATATGTTTTTTTTTTAAAATGGTTAACAACCAAAAGGCATGTATATTGCGTGTGACCCAAATACGGTAAGGTGGGCCGGATGGAGAAGCCCATCAAAGTAGGGGCTCGGTTTCCTACATGTTTCGCCAAGGCATTGGCTTCCTCAGGGAACAAGAGCTCTATTTCAATATAAAAAGATCTATACATTGGGATACAAAAAAACATCATGTAATCAAGCAGAAACGCTAGAAAATGCACTGTTTTAAACATTACTGAATGTTGGAATATTAGGGCTGGACAATCTCACACAGGGAGGTAACCCTCAAATAGCCCCGGGATCCCAAACATACCTGAGCGACCGATACCCAGGGGAGGCACGGCAAAAGACCCCCAGATAGGGGAAGGGCAGGCTGCACCGTATTTGTGCTTGCAGGGGGCACACAGAAAACCTGGCAATTAAATATATTGGAGGTTAGAGATAAATGATGGGTAAGTAAGTATTGGGTGTGTGTTAAACATTTAATTAGGGGAACACAAAGGATGATGCATTATACATCAATTAAATAGGGCAAAAAAGCCTCTAGAGAACTCACACTGTTTATTAAAAGCTAGTTGATTGGTAGAGGGGAAAACGCCTGTGGATGGATTCAAGGACAGACAGGAGCAATTGGCAAAAGTATTAAATAATGACCTATGTGGGAGAGCATAAGTGAATTAGCATTGCAGATATATTTAGCAATCATCTTATAGAGGGGTAGAGGAGATCACAGAAAATAGCTTACCTAATGAGCTATGTTGTAGGGCATGTGACTAACACCGGACACCAGTGTTCACATAATATGTATGAACATGAAGGGTTGAAAAATGGCAGGGAATTAGTGAGTCCTGAAAAAGGATAAATAGAAAAGGGCTAGATTAAAAGTGAAGGAACAGTTTGTTTGGGAATGAAAGATGAGGTAGATGGCAAAAAACAGCTTACCTAGTAAGCCATTAACTAAGCATGTGACTGTTCGGAGATCAGTGTTCACAGGGCTGCCAAAGGGGTCACAAATTGAGCAATAGCAGAGAGTTAGTGAATCCTGGGAAAAGATGGATGGGAGCTGAGTTAAATATAAAAGGGCAGTTTGTTAGGAATAACGAAGAAGATTGCCATCCAAAGTTACCTGGCTGACATGTGCAAAGCAAAGACAGGCGTATCCCTCGTCCAGCATAGTATCCTAGGACAGGCCGGCTACTTATGTACCCCCCACACCTGATCAAATAATGAAGGAGGCGTCCGTGCATGCGCACTGGATAGCACCCCGGAGCCTACAAGCTCCGGCATGCATCGCGCGCGCATGCTCAGACACTGCGGCCCCCGCATGGCCAATGGGAGGACGGAACGCCACGGGGTGGGAGGTCCCAAGGTGCCGTCAACCCCCATCCGCCGATGGAATGCAGGAAGCCGGAGAGTGTGAGCAATGCGCGGACACCTGGGGCAGACAGGATATGTACTTGGATGGGGGAAGTTCTACAATAAAGTCCATTGAAATCATCCCCCAAGGTCTATTAGGGACAGGTAATGGTTTCAACAGACCCCAAGCCCTGGATTTGCTGTTCTTGTTGCAGATGCAGGTGGTGCAGGATTCCACATATATCTTACAGTCCTTCTCCACCCCAGGCCACCAGAATGTCTGTTGCACCAGTTCAGACGTCTTACTAATGCCAAAATGCCCTGCCAGTATGTGATCATGACACCGCCCCAGGATGGAAATTCTGAGATCCTCTGGTATAAAGACCTTGTCTTCGTACCAAAGCAGCCCGATCTTTGCCAGTAAAGTGACTCCAAGTGGTGGGGAGCTCCTCACTAAAGCTTGTTTAATCTGATCCATCAAGTCCCCTTGTAGTAGGAGGAAGTTCCTAGAAGACAGAATGGTATCTGGAGGTGAAACTTCTTCAGACTTACTAAACATGTGTGACAACGCTTCGGGTTTTATATTCTTGGATCCATGCCTGTATTTTATATGGAAGGCAAATCTAAAAAAAATAGCGCCCACCTGGCTTGCCGGGGTTTCAACCTCTTTGCTGTCCTTAAATATTCTAGATTCTTGTGATCTGTATAGATCAGGATTGGGTGCGCAGCCCCTTCTAGTAAGTACCTCCACTCTTCCAAGGCAGCTTTGAAGGCTAAAAGTTCATGGTCCCCGACATGATAGTTTCCCTCCGCAGTTGATAGCTTGCGGGAAAAGAAGGCAACTGGGTGCAACAGAGCCTTAGATCCCTGTCTCTGGGACATTATTGCTCCAATCGCTGTTTCTGAAGCATCTACTTCTAGGACATATGGCAGGGCTTTTTCAGGAGGCTACAGAAAAGACACGGAGGTGAACAGCTTTTTTAGAGTCTCAAAGACAACCTTAGCTTCTGGGGACCAACGGAATCTAGTGCCTTCTTTGGTTAGTTGTGTGATGGGGGAGATGATTGCTGAGAAACCTCTAATTAATTTTCGATAAAAATTTGCGAATCCCACAAAGCGTTAAATAACTTTCTTATCGCTGGGAGTTGGCCAGTCCAGGATGGCCGAGACCTTTTGGGGGATCCATCTTGATACCTTCAGTGGATATGATCAGGCCCAGAAATTGGATGCTTTGGCATTCAAACTCACACTTTTCGGGTTTGGCGTAAAGTCCATGTTGTTGAAGGCGGCCCAGTACACTCTTGACATGTCTACGGTGGCTGTCTAGAGAGGGAGAGAAGATTAGTATGGTGTACTACAACAAAAAGATCCAGGAAATCTCGGAAAACATTGTTAACAAAGTGCTGGAAGGTAGTGGGGGCATTGCAAAGTCCAAAGGGCATTACAAGATATTCAAAATGCCCGAACTGTGTGTGGAACACCATCATCCATTCATCCCCCTCTCATATACGGGCCAGATTATAGGCACCTCGGAGATCCAATTTTGTGAATATGGTGGCAGTACCAAGTCTCTGGAATAATTCAGGCACTAGTGGAAGGAGGTAGCAGTTCTTAACGGTGACTTTGTTAAGTTCACGATAGTCCACACAGGGCCATAGCGAATGGTTCTTTTTTTCCACAAAGAAAATTCCTGCTCCGGCCATAAACGTGGATGGACGAATAAACCCCTTCTTTAAGTTATCATCAATATAGTCTTTTAATGCAACAAGTTCAGATTCGGACAAGGGAAAGATTCTTACAAAAGGGACTACAACCCCGAGAAGTTTGATTGGACAGTCATAGGACCGATGGTGAGGAAGAGTTTCTTCCCCTTTCTTGCTGAACACATCCAGGAAGTCATGATATACTACTGGCACGGAGCGGCAGGCTTCAGAATCCGTGTCAAGGCACAGCAAGGAAGGATGATCACAAGTGCTTTCTTGCAGGCAGTGTTGAAGGCAGTAGGGGGAGAGAAACTTGATTTCCTCTGTGGCTGTCAGAAACCATGAAATCAGGCCGAAACAGAAGTACAGTTAAATCACACTTGTTTAATAATAAAAGTAAAAAGAACATACATAGTCAAAACATAGCCAAGGTTCAGAAATTGGAACGGATAGTCAGCCAAGCCAGAAGTCAGGGATCAATGTAGTGGAACAGCAAGCAGGATCTGGATCCAGAAGGGATGTCAGCAAAGCAAGTCTTGAACAGGATTGCAGGAGAACGTTTCTGTGGTGTTGACCAAGGCGAAGGCAGAGCTCCTCTGGACTGGACGGCTTAAGTAGGCAGGACTGACTAGCAGGATATCATCAACAGCTGAGTAACTGTGGAGAGAGATGGGATGGCAATTAGCCAACAGCTGAGCGGCCAGCTCAGAGAAGGAAGGGCTGAACCCAGCTCTGACAGTGGCCCAGTTGATATGCAGGTTGTGGGTTTTTAAACTAGGCATGCCAAGGCTGACTGGGAACAGAGGAGAAGCAATGGCATCCAGGCATAGCAGTTCTTGGTAATGGTGGCGGATAGTGGGATTGTTTCGTGGGTAACCAATCCAGATTTAATGGTGGAACCATCTGCCAGGTGTACAGAAAGTCTCTGAGCCTTAAGTTGTAATGGTATATGGTGTCTTGCAGCAAAGGATAAGTCCACAAAACAGCTGCAAGCTCCAGAATCAGTTATAGCGGGAGTCTGGATAGTCCTTCCTGGGAGCTGCAACAGAACGGAAAGAGCAAGGTGAGCAGAATAGCTGGACAAGGTTTATAGTAGAAGTGGCTGTAACTAAGAGGCACTTAGCTTTAGCTGGGCAAGACCTCACATAGTGTCCTGGTCCTCCACAGTACAGGCAGAGATTCTGCTGGCATTGAAGTTGGCGCTGTTCTGTGGAGAGTGAGGGGCGAAGTAGGCCAAGCTGCATTGATTCTGGTACGTCAGAGGCAGATGCGGTAGGAGCTGGTGGAGCAGAATTGATAGAACTAGGTACTCGTGGTAGCATCCATACTGGGCGTGACTGGCCAGTGGCTCGTTCTGACCTTCGTTCCCTCAGACGATGGTCAATCTGGATTAACAAGTTAATAAGGGCCTCCAGGGTCGGGGGAACCCCTATCAGGGCTAGTCGTCTTTAAGGCGTTCAGAAAGGCCCATACGGAACTCCAGCGTCTGAATTCTGAGATGTAATCTTCAACTGCTCTGCGACCCTGTTGAAGTGTATGAAGAGCTGCTTCTGCGGTGGCATTTTGCTGGGAGTCCTCGTATAACTGAGCCATGGCTTCAAAGAAAAAGGTTAAGTCTGTTAAAGATGCAGCCTTTTGCTCTGAGAGACGGTGAGCCCAGGATGGCGGTTATCCCTGTAGCAAGGAAATGACAAAGCCGAACTTAGTTGCTTCCAGAGAGAAAGTGCGTGGCTGTAGTGCAAAGTAAAGTTGGCATGCATTGCGAAAGGCCCTGAATTTATTGCGTTCTCCAAGGAATCTCTCCGGCGTTAGGACTCTAGGTTCAGGTGGTAGCATAACAACTGCAGGAGCAGAATAGGTTCCGGGTGAGATGGCGGGTGCTTGAGCAGATCCCTGAGCAGCAGTTGAGGAAGACAAGGTCTGTATACGTCCTTCCAGCTGGGTATAGCCTTTTTGTAAGTCTTTAACAGCCTGCGTCAGACCTGCTAGATGCTGGAAAAGTTCCTCCATAGGAGAGGGTCCTCGCACAGGCCCAGACATGGCTGTCTGCTACTGTCACGTACCTGGTGGTAGAGCCTGATATGCAGAGGACAGCCTCTCTTGCACCTCTTACTCAAGGCCCCTGATAGAAAAGACAGGAGGCGCAGGAGTGCAGTCGCACGAGTGCCTGGCAGGATCACTGACAACAGGGCTGGACTGGAGCTCCTAGTGGGGTTGTGGAGGAACACCGACACATCGGAAGTCCTGGAACAGTGGTAAGCAGGAAGCTGGAAAGACTGGTACTGGAACACCACAGGCTGAGGAGCAGATGCAGCTGCTGGAGGGATGGATGCTCTCAAAGGGCTGGAGAGAAGGCAGGTCATACACAGGTGGACAAGTCAGGAACTGATGCAGAGACTGGAGCGGAGTCAGGGTACAGGCTGGATCAGCAACGGGCTGGCAGTGAAGTAGCAGAAGGAGCAGGCAGGTGCAGAGTGGAGGACAAGCCGGGGTCAGATGCAGGCAGAAGGCAAGAATGTCAGGAAACAAGCCGGGTCACAACAGAAATGGATATCAGATACTGGTAAGGCAAGAACACACGGGGAACACTGTAGAGCAGACAGCATTGAGTCTGGGTGCTGACCCAGTTTAAATAGCCTATTTTGGTGCCATAACCTGTCACAAGGTGCGGGCTCGCACGCGCGTGTGCACATGCACGCAGGCGCACTTGCGGCATTCTCCTAACAGGAATTGAAGTTTCCAGACGTCTTCTGTGGCTACCATCTTGGTTGCTGGAATGCCCTTCCTGACACCCTGTATTTGGCTCCATCCATCTTCCCATCAACTCTGACCAGTTTCCCTGTCCCTGCTGAAGAAAAGAATTCCCACAACATGATGCTGCCACGACTATGTTTCAAGGTGTGGATGGTGTGTTCAGGGTGATGTGCAGTGTTAGTTTTCCGCCACACATAGCGTTCTGCTTTTAGGCCAAAAAGTTCAATTTTGGTCTTATCTGACCAGAGCACCTTCTTCCACATGTTTGCTGTGTCTCCCACATGGCTTCTCGCAAACTGAAAACGGGACTTATGGCTTTCATTAAAAAATGCGTCCATTGACACAGACGGAGGGACTTGGCCCCGTCCTCCACTCCTGTGTCACTGGATTTGATTGAAGGCAGCAAGAGCCAATGGCTCCTGCTGCTGTCAATCTGTCCAATGAGGAGAAAAACAGTGGCTGGAGCCACTGTGCTCGTGCACATTGCTTGTTTTGATTGGACTCGGGTAAGAAAGGGGGGGTCTGGGGGGAGCTGCAGCACAGAAGGTTTTTCACCTTAATGCATACAATGCATTAAAGTGAAAAACCTTAAGGCTTTACAACCACTTTAACAAAAAAAAAGTGACCAGGTGTGCATCTCAAACTAATCATCAGCAAAAGCATATGATATAAACTTTCGATAATATCACAATTTTCAAAAGACTCCATTAGTGTAAAAAATAAATAAATATGTCTCCAAAAATAAAATAAAACAGTCCATTTAAATGAAAAGGAATTGTCCCAGTGATTCGGAAGTGCAGAAAAACAACTGCAGCAAACAAAGGCAGGGTGCTTGTGGAAAACTGTCACTAAACTCACTTCTCTTACCAGAGACTTTGAATCTCAGATTATAGAGATCAAACCCGCTTTTTGTTTCCACACTTCCCTGTGTGTCTCAGAAGGGATAGGTTCTCATCCGTGGAGGGTTCAGCCTTATGCTCATCCTAACCAATTACGGGTATTCAGCCCAGCATATGGAGAAAGGGGCCCTCAACTTTTCTCATGCAAAAGAAACAAGGAAGCACTTCATAGTGTAGTATTTAAAAGCATTCAACTTTAATGCACATAGGATCGCACTTACAGTAATAAAGTTCAAAAACAGGGAATTGAGCAGACCTCGCTAGCTGCTACGTGCATGCAGACGTCACAGAAGTGGCTCCACCCAACACATTTGCAGTAACAGGCGTCAACCGGGAAAGGAGGCTTTTTACAACCTTTAAAGGCGGTTGCACCGTCCACATTTTCTAATTAATATATTAGGAACCCTACTGGTAATGTGTATGATTTTTGGTCGGTATTTTCTCTTCACAGATAAAATGTCATAAGAAAGGACTCAATTTTAAAAGCATGTTTTTACCCTATATATTGATAACTGCTTTAAACCTTCAGTATGTTCACCAAAGCATTTACAATGGACTGCATGTTTAAAAATGCAGTCTGTTTATTCATGAATTTCGCCCACTAAGTAAAAACTCAGAAAAGCATACATTACATCACAGGCTCGGGTGTAGCTTTCCCAGGCCTCTGTGGCCAGGAAAGACACTAATTCCCCGTACACATGAGCAGAATTTCCGTCGGAAAAATCTTGGATGGTTTTTCTGACGGAATTCTTGGCTTGCACACACACGGTCACACAAGTTCTCTGAACTTTCGACCGTCAAGAACGCGGTGACGTACAACACTACGACGAGCCGAGAAGTATTTATGTTTTGCTTTGCAGGAAACCCCGTTTGCAATTTTTTTTGGGTAATGGCAGAATGCTTTAATAATTATTTGCTCTCGCCAGACCAACTTATGAAATACAATGTATTGTATACTTTCAGGCCAACACAGTCACAGTAGATTCCTCTATAGCACTGTTGGAGGCTCACAGATCTGTAATTCATAGACACCATTTTTTTCCAAACACAAAAAAGAAAGACTTAAGGGAATTGGGCAATTAGCATCCAAGCAAGTGAACACTTAGCAGGCTTTTAAAGTGCATTCATCTAGTAATAAGCATCAAAAATTAGACAAGATTAGGGTCAACCTTAATCTCTATTTAACTGCAAGAGCAGAGAGGCAAATGTGATGGTCCACACAAAGGTTATATGCCAAAGGCAACAAAGCAAAAACAATGCTGGTACAAAAGCTTAAATGTCTACATAGGCAGCAACTGCTCGTCCATCTCATAGCGAAACAATAAAGTTCAATTCACTAAAATGGACACAATAATGTAATGTCTTTTAATATTTTATCTCATCATAATTTTTTCCTACCTTACATATAGCACCTCGCTAAATTCTTTCAATTAGACCTCAGTGAATATTGCTGTTGACTTAATAAGTAAAGTCTCTTACTTAATCTCTAAGAATTCTTTACAATCCTTTATAAACTAAAATTACAGTGCCAGGCGTCTAGCTGGCCATTAAAGAATGTTTATGCTTCTAAACTTCTGCGTTGGTTTTTAAAAATAAATAAATAATAATTCATTAATTATAGGGCACATTTTGGCCAAAATACTAAGGAAAACCATTATGATTGTACAAAGCAATCTATATGGCTTTATGCCTTAAAGGGTAATAATATTATATTAGGAAATGTTATCACACTACTTGGTTAGCAGTTCTTCCTGAGAAATTTTCTTTCCGTCTCTAGATATCCAATAGAAATACTTTTATGTGTACTCCCAACACGTGGTTTCAGAGAACACTCCCTTGTCTGTACTGAGGTCTTACATGATTGTCCCAAGGCCAGTATTACATATGATGCCTTTAAATCCACTGCTGTGGAAATCAAGTAATTGTTGTTGGGGACATTAAGAACATCAGGGACATCCATGTTCTTTCATCCTTTTCATCTGTGGGCTGGGATGCTGGCCCAATACAGTTTTCTGCTTATTAAAAATAAAATATTACAGTTCGCTGACTAAGTGTAGATATGTATTGCCTAAACCCTTATTTATTTAATATGGTTTGCTATTTTGCAGGGTCTTTTGCAGACTAGTGAATTCAAGGGCATTCTGTACTGCATTATTATAGTATTGATCTGTTAAAATGGTACCACTGGGTTGGAACAGTCTTTAACAAAACAACTAGGGACTGATCTGGAAGGGACCTTCCTTCAGTTGTCCCTTAGGGGGAGATGGATCTGGAGTTAGCAGGCTAAATGTGCAGTTTTTATGTCCCAGAGCTTTAGCCTGATCCTAGACAGTTTGGCCCTCTTGCAGGCTGTGTGCCTGGAAGTCTATGCGCCTGAATAGTGTCCTATGCTGCAGTCACAGAGGTGGAATAGAGTAGTAGTAAGCAAACCAAGCAAAGTTTGGTTAGCTGAAGATTTGCTGAATACATTTAAAAATCCGCAAACCCTGAACATTTGTTTCTAAACCTCAAGTCTATGGAATCCAAATCTTGTAATTTTTTTTTATTAGGAACGTGTATGGATAGCTGGGCACTGCCCAGGGCAAAATTAAAGATACACAATGACTTTGGAATGTCTTAAACCTGCACGTGAAAGGGAATCTGTGGGATGTACTGCACCTGATGCGATATTTAGAAAAAAAACTACTTCTGCTAAATTACTTTTCCTGGCCCACTTTGTTCTGTTTGCAAACAAAGCAGCCAGTGGTTGCCCATCAACATTTATACCAAACCACTAGGATTGGGGTCTGGTATGGAATTTAAGGGGGACCCCATGTAAAGAACAAAAACAATGTCATATGGCAAGGGTTATTTTATTAAATCAGTGGGCCTGTGTGCAAGATCAGAAGTTGGGCCCCATTGCTTGATTAAAAAAAAAAAAATGTTGTGTGCTTAATGCACCACAGTGAAGAGTGTGCATGTATTCCTGTGTGCCAGAGGTGGTAGGATTGTAAAAGACATGGGGCACATTTGGGCACACCAAGCAGAAGAATAATGCAGCACGCTACTGAACAGTGGGTGTGGCCAAATTATGTTAACTGTAGGAAGGGCTTAAATCAAACAAAGTCGGTCTGTCCCCTAGTATAATCCTTCCCCCCCAGGTCAGTCTGTCCCCCAGTACTATCCCCCCAAGTAAGTCTGTCCCCCAGTAGGGATGAGCTTCGAGTTCGACAACATGTTCGGCCGTTCGTCGAATTACGAACATTATGGGCCGTTCACGCCAAATTCGAGTGGCGCGTCATGGCCCATAATTCACTGCGGCATCGCAGTGCATTGCTGGCTGATGATTGGCCAAGCATGCACTATGACCAGCATGCTTGGCCAATCACAGCACCGTCTGTACAGAGAGCCGTAATTGGCCAAAGCAAGGGTGGCTTTGGCCAATTATGGCTCAGGGGGTTTAGTACAAGTCCCACACTATATAAGGTCGCCTGCGTGGCGGCCTTGTGTAGTGTGTTGTGGCAGCAGCGGAGGGATAGACAGAGAGACACTGTCATTTGATTTAAGTTAGATAGAGTAGACAGGCGAGTCAGTTAGCTGCACTTACAGTGTATTGTGTATATATATGCATCCTAGGTATATATATATATATAT
Organism: Aquarana catesbeiana; assembly: GCF_042186555.1. Classification (NCBI taxonomy): domain Eukaryota; kingdom Metazoa; phylum Chordata; class Amphibia; order Anura; family Ranidae; genus Aquarana; species Aquarana catesbeiana. The sequence goes on from NC_133328.1 coordinate 239,083,058, forward strand.
ATATATATATATATATATATATATACACACACTGTATTCAGTTTAGCTAGATCCGTTCCTGTTATTCTCTTCCTACTGACAGGCAGGCAGGTGTTTTTACAGTATTTACAGCTACCTGAAGAAAATTGCTGGTGTTCTTCTGATCCTATTAGTCCTCTTAGCTACAGTATTTACAGTTAGTGTAGTGCGTCCTCTACACAGTGTGCACTATAAAGCTACCTGAAGAAAATTGCTGTTGTTCTGATCCTATTAATACCACAGGCAGGCAGCTACAGTATTTACAGTTAGTGTACTGTGTCCTCTGCATAGTGTGCACCTAAAGCTACCTGAAGAAAATTGGTTGTGTTCTTCTGATCCTATTAATACCACAGACAGGCAGCTACAGTATTTACAAAAAACAAAAAATGAGGGCAGAAACAGTCAAGGAAAGCACCACATCCCATTATATATTGTAGACAAAACAAAAAAAGGGGGGAAAAAAAGGGGGGTTTATGGAACCCCCCCGGGACTTTTAAGGTGCTAATATACTAGTGATAGATAAAGTAAGTAAACATGTATGACTTATCCATAAAAAAGATTTTATTACAATTGGTATAAATAATACAACATGGTTAAAAAATGTATCAATATCCACATCTCAAAACAAGGGCAAGTAATCACAGAGATACCACTCAACGGAATACCACTCTAGATGTTTCGCTCAGTGGGAGCTTCTTCAGGAGTTTTGGTACACATTAAGGAAGTACTAAGAATAATAGGAGAGAATGGATAAAATATCATAGAAGAGTTATTACATATCATAGACATACATTTATATGGATACTATATCATTCATGGGTTTATGACAAAAACAATCAAAAAAATCAAAAGAATCAAAAGGATTAATCAACATCACATAAATTGATCAAGTTTCATAATCTTACCAGGCTGCCAAGAGTTAAATGTGAATTGAATTAAATAAAAAATATTTCCAATGAATAACACCAGGAATATACAGGCATCGCGTAGGTCTCTCAGATAAAAGCAACCATCCACAAGTGGCCACAGAAGAATAAAGAATGAAGGTATATCCTTAAAAGAAAGGACAAAAAGGTATATATGTAAAAAAACAGGACTGATTAACACATAGAGGGGGACAAAAAGTCTGACACCCTGTTTGTATTGGGGATTACCTTCAATAGAATAAAAAAATTTTTTTGCTAAAGGTGAAATGTCCTCATTGCAAAAATGAATAAATGTGCCAAACAAAATCCATGATCAGCAGTTCGGTGCCCAAAGACGGCAAAACTGAAGTCCAAAGTTGTATATATATATATCTCTCAAGGAGTAGCTGAAGGACAAAACACAACAAAAAGTCCCCAGTTAAATAAATCATTGTAAGTAACCCATCATGGAGTCACATAAAACCATAATGGAGACACTTACCTATAGAGTACATATAGACATATAGACAGGCTTGCGGATGGGGAGGGAGAGGATCTCCCCGAGATAGACAGCCTACGACAGAGAAAATGCCGCATTCTTATAGTTCTTCCATCCCGGCGGCGTCTGACGTCACCGCCGGGATGCGGACGTGTAATATGGACACCCCGATGGACATGTAGACACACAGAAGAGGCGGAGGCCATTGCGGAGTGACGCTGACTGCGTCACACTCCGCAATGAGCATGCACCGAAGAATGGAGTCGAGCAAGGCACGTCAATATGATGGCAGAAGCCGAAATCGCCATCTTGAAAAGAGGAAAAGGCAAAATAGGCACAGGTCAAATAAGAAAAAAACTATTTTCAAGAAGGGGCCACTGGTACAGCCTAGATCAGGAAAAGGGAAATTAAAAGATGTTATTAATTATGGAAGATGGCGCTGTCACATAAATTTTATATAGAAGTATTGCTGTTGTCCAAAAAATAGCCATATCTGGGACTGACACCAAAAGGGCAACTGGAGAAAGGGCGATTGATTATTCGCCCCTTCCTCCAGGTGCCCCTGGTGTCTGTGTGAGCTAATGAAGAAGGACGGAAAAGCAAATAAATGAGGGTCCACGGAATGTCTAATTTGGTAATATCATTTGGTAAAAATTAATTAAATCTCTTTGGAATAGAGCAATTAAGCCACATTCAAAAATAACCTGTAAGAAAATAATACAAAATCCAATACAGCAGGAAGGGCAAATAACAAATAAATATACAAAGAAATTTATTATTAAAATTAACATACTCTGAAACACACCAGTTTCCAGCACTCAGGTAAGCAATTCTAACCTCACCTCCTCACAACCGGATTTTCGTCCAGCACCCATTTTCTCTCAACCGGTGCTGGACGCCCAAAAAAAAGGGAACATAGACCTGTTGAATCCCAAATCACTAAGGTCAATTCGAGGTGATCTCTTATTCCCTCTCAGCAAAACAGATGTCTGTGCTGGGTCTTGGTCTGAGCTTTTGCCCTACGCAAAAGATGGACAAATTTGAATTGATAAAAGATCTTAATTTGTTCTCCAGAAAACTTATGTTTAAAATCCTATATGAGAAAACAGACAATCTAACACAAGGTGATACCTTAGATAATCCCCTTTGGAATGGTATGACAATTGAAGACATTAAAGCCATGGAGGATCTGATGGAGCTGTGGGAGGAGGGGGGCCTTGATGAAACTGACCTTTTGGAGGCTGAGGATCTGGGGTCGGGCCTGGACCCCTCTCTTCCCCCACCTTCATCTCGTCCTCCTTCTCTGTCCCCTTTTACTCTCTCTAAACCCAAAGATTATAAACCTAAATCTCCTAATTTTCTGACATTACAAGGCAATCCAAATGTTTGGGCCTTCACAAGTCAGGTAACCCAGGCAATCATGAAAACTAAATGGAAGGATTTGTTTCAATCTAATTTGACTCCCTCCCAAAGAAAAGCCCTCAAATCATTACAGCTAAACAAAAATATTACAATGAAACCCTCGGATGAGGGTGGGAATTTGGTGGTTATGGACAATTGCCAATACAAATCCATGGTCATGGCCATTGTCCGCAATCATGAATGGTACCGAAAGATATCTTCCAATTATCTTACTTTAACAATTACCCGTTACCAACATTTGATCGGTCTGGCCTATCATCAAGGCCTTATCAACAAACAAACGTGGGAATTTCTGAATGTAACCTCTCCCCAAACACCGACTTTATATGCACTTCCCAAGATTCATAAGAACCCAGTTAAACCACCTGGTCACCCGATTGTTTCGGGCAATGGTTGCCTTACCGAAACGGCCAGTCAATTGGTCGATGATTTCCTGAGACCACATGTTGAGGGACTGGTGTCCTATCTTCAGGACATCAGTGATCTTCTTCGGATTCTAGATGGCATCTTTATCCCTGAGAGCTCCTGGTTGGTTGCCCTCGACGTGAAAGCCCTGTATAACTCCATACCCCATACGCTAGGGGTGGATGTTATAAGGGGCTTCATTTCCGAGAAACCTGAGGTACCCAAACAATATAACCAATTCATCCTAGATCTACTTATATTTATCTTATCAAACAACTTTTTTTGTTTGGTGGCTCCCACTACCTCCAGATACAGGGGGTGGCTATGGGGACCAAATGTGCCCCCTCTTATGCCAACCTGTATCGGGGGGGGTGGGAGCGCAAACTTTTCTTTAGAGATGATATGCAGACCTATTTTGAACAGATTCCTGTGTGGAGAAGGTTTATTGATGACATTTTTTTCATTTGGCTAGGTACCAGGGACTCATTACTCTTATTTCCTGACAGCCTAAAAACTAATCAATATAACCCTAAATTTACATATGAACTCAGTCAACAGAAGTTGACTTTTTTGGATGTTCAAATCTTGATAAATAAAGATGGGAGTATAGGCACAACTCTCTATTGAAAACCTTCCGCAGGTAATTCACTGCTTCACGCGACCAGCTCCCACCCTGCGCCCCTCATAGCCAATGTGCCCTATGGGCAATATTTGAGGGTTAGGCGAAACTGCAGTTCAGACTTAGACTTAGAGAGCAAAGCCAGGTTGCTATGGTCTTGTTTGCAAAAGCGAGGCTATAGCAACAAATGTTTAAAAAAGGCCTAGTTAAAGGCCAAAAACCAAAACTAAGCCCAAAAAGGCTAACCCTAAGCCCTAAGCCCAAAAAGACTGATCCGGGCATCTGACTCATCACCAAATCCTATTCCGTTTATTTAATCCGAACTTTTCGGAGACATGTCAGTCTATAGGCATTGTATATATTATGCAGTGCGAATGCCAAACTTTCTATATTGGAAAAACGAAACAACCTTTTTTTTCTCGAATAAGAGACCATATCTCTCTGATACACAAAAAAAAAAATGGAAACTCTGATTAGCCGGCACATTGGGTTACACCACAATTTTGACAGTAGTAAATTGCATTTTTTTGCCCTAGAACATATCCCTCCTGGTGACAGAGGAGGAGATTATGATAAGTTACTTTTACAAAAAGAGGCACGCTGGATACATGAATTATCAGCCTTAAAATATCCTGGCTTGAATGATGCATTTAGCTTCAAACCTTTTCTTTAATACTTATAAACTATTTCTGCACATCTCTCCCCTTCAATTATATGTGTTTCAGAGTAAATTAAATTGTTAATTTTAATAATAAATTTCTTTGTATATTTATTTGTTATTTGGCCTTGGATTTTGTATTATTTACTTACAGGCTATTTTTGAATGTGGCTTAATTGCTCTATTCCAAAAAGATTTAATTAATTTTTAGCAAATGATATTACCAAATCAGACATTCCATAGACCCTCATTTATTTGCTTTTCTGCCCTTCTTCATTGGCTCACATGGACGTCAGGGGCACCTGGAGGAAGGGGCGAATAATCAATCGCCCTTTCTCCAGTTGCCCTTTTGGTGTCAGTCCCCGATATGGCTATTTTTTGGACAACAGCAATACTTCTATATAAAATTATGTGACAGCACCATCTTCCATAATAACATCTTTTAATTTCCCTTTTCCTGATTTAGGCTGTACCAGTGGCCCCTTCTGGAAATTGTTTTTTTCTTATTTGACCTGTGCCTATTTTGCCTTTTCCCTTTTTCAAGATGGCGATTTCTGCTTCTGCTCTCATACTGACGTGCCTTACTCGACTCCATTCTTCGGCGCATGCGCATTGCGGAGTGTGACGCAGTCAGCGACGCACCGCAATGGCCTCCGCCTCTTCTGTGTGTCTACACGCCCATCGGGCGTCCATATTACACGTCCGCATCCCGGCAGTGAGGTCAGACGCCGCTGGGATGGAAGAACTATAAAACTATAAGAATGCGGCATGTCGCTGCCATTTTCTCTGTCGTAGGCTGTCTATCTCAGGGGGAGATCCTCTCCCCCCATCCACAAGCCTGTCTATATGTACTCTATAGGTAAGTGTCTCCATTATGGTTTTATGTGACTCCATGATGGGTTACTTACAATGATTTATTTAACTGGGGACTTTTTGTTGTGTTTTGTCGTTCAGCTACTCCTTGAGATACAACTTGAGATATAACTCTTGGCAGCCTGGTAAGATTATGAAACTTGATCAATTTATGTGATGGTAATTAATCGTTTTGATTCTTTTGATTTTTTTTTATTGTTTTTGTCATAAATCCATGTATGATATAGTATCCATATAAATTTATGTCTATGATATGTAATAACTCTTCTATGATAGTTTATCCATTCTCTCTTATTATTCTTAGTACTTCCTTAATGTGTACCAAAACTCCTGAAGAAGCTCCCACTAAGCGAGACATGTAGAGTGGTATTCCGTTAAATGGTCTCTGTGATTACTTGCCCTTGTTTTGAGATGTGGATATTGATACATTTTTTAACCATGTTGTGTAATTTATACCAATTGTAAAAAAATCTTTTTTATGGATAAGTCATACATGTTTACTTACGTTATCTATTACTAGTATATTAGCACCTTAAAAGTCTCGGGGGTTCCATAAACCCCCTTTTTTTCACCCTTTTTTTGTTTTGTCTACAGTATTTACAGTTAGTGTACTGCATCCTCTGCACAGTGTGCGCCTAAAGCTACCTGAAGACAATTGCTGTTGTTCTGATCCTATTAAAACCACAGGTAGGCAGCTATAGTATTTATAGTTAGTGCAGTGCGTCCTCTGCACAGTGTGCACCTAAAGCTACCTAAAAAAAATTGGTGGTGTTCTTCTGATTCTATTAGTACTGCAGGCAGCTACAGTATTTAGAGTTAGTGTAGTGCGTCCTCTGCACAGTGTGCACCTAAAGCTACCTGAAAAAAATTGGTGGTGTTCTTCTGATCCTATTAGTACCGCAGGCAGCTGCAGTATTTACAGTTAGTGTAGTGCGTCCTCTGCACAGTGTGCACCTAAAGCTACCTGAAGACAATTGCTGTTGTTCTGATCCTATTAATACCACAGGCAGGCAGCTACAGTATTTACAGTTAGTGTACTGTGTCCTCTGCACAGTGTGCACCTAAAGCTACCTGAAGAAAATTGGTGGTGTTCTTCTGATCCTATTAATACCACAGGCAGGCAGCTACAGTATTTACAGTTAGTGTACTGCATCCTCTGCACAGTGTGCACCTAAAGCTACCTGAAAACAATTGCTGTTGTTCTGATCCTATTAATACCACAGGCAGGCAGCTACAGTATTTACAGTTAGTGTACTGTGTCCTCTGTACAGTGTGCACCTAAAGCTACCTGAAGAAAATTGGTGGTGTTCTTCTGATCCTATTAGTACCGCAGGCAGCTGCAGTATTTATAGATAGTGTACTGCGTCCTTTGCACAGTGTGCACCTAAAGCTACCTGAAGACAATTGCTGTTCTTATCCTATTAATACCACAGGCAGGCAGCTGAAGTATTTACAGTTAGTGTACTGTGTCCTCTGCACAGAGTGCACCTAAAGCTACCTGAAGACAATTGCTGGTGTTCTTCTGATCCTATTAGTATTACAGGCAGGGAGCTACAGTGTCAGGGATACCGTGTGGCAGGACAGACACTCAGGCGTGCGCGCGTGCGCACACATGTTCCTATGGGAGTACCAGGCAGCGGTGCGTGAGCGCACGCAGAGTCACGAGGTGGGCGCGCGTGTGCGAGAGCACACGGCAGGCATGCGCGCTGACTCGGCTTGGCGCCAGTTCCCCTTTAAAAAGCCAGCAGCTGCTCTGGTAGAGTGCTGTCTGATCTGCGTTCTAACCTGAGTCTGATCCTGAACCTGCGGTATTACCTGACCTTGTTTCGTTGACTACTGCTGCCTTCTCCTCTCCTGACCCGGCCTGCTTGACCTTGTTACTTCTGAAACTATTGATCTCCTGTTGCCGGACCTCTGCCTGCCTGCTGACTACCCTTTGCCTGCTGATTGTACTACCTGTTGCCCGTTCTGACCCGGCTTGTCTCACTCTGCTTAGTCCGTTCCTGATCCAGCTCCGCCTAGATCCAGGGGTCACTGACCCGCACCATACCACTGCTTCCTACTGCTCCTGCTACCAGTCCGTCCGGTGGATCACCTCTACCACCTGCATCAGCTACCACGGATCATACAGGCACTCCTACCTCACTGCGCTCCTGTACCACTGTTGCAACCCCAGTGGTCCCCGACCCAGGGCTGTAAGAGAGGTCTCCATCTACAGTTGGGCTCTGATACCAGGTACGTGACATACAGTATTTACAGTTAGTGTACTGTGTCCTCTGCACAGTGTGCACCTAAAGCTACCTGAAGAAAATTGGTGGTGTTCTTCTGATCCTATTAGTACCACAGGCAGGCAGCTGAAGTATCTACAGTTAGTGTACTGCGTCCTCTGCACAGTGTGCACCTAAAGCTACCTGAAGAAAATTGGTGGTGTTCTTCTGATCCTATTAGTACCACAGGCAGGCAGCTGCAGTATTTACAGTTCGTGTACTGTGTCCTCTGCACAGTGTGCACCTAAAGCTACCTGAAGACAATTGCTGGTGTTCTCATACTAATAATACTACAGGCAGGCAGTTGATTCTGCTAGCTGCAGTATCAGTATATATATATACATTCTAGCTTTGTGCATCTACATCTCACTGCAGGCCAATAGTATGTCTGGAAGGCCAACAAGGAAAGGCAGACAGTCACAAGCCAATAAAAGAGGGCAAGCAGGCTCTGTGTCTAGAGGCAACAGTGCTGGTCATGGAGACGGTGCATCCTCAACAGCACATGGCCGTGGGACATGCGTTTTTTTCGGCAGCTGGCCGTGTTGAGCCACAACATGCCAAAGACTTGGTAGAGTGGATGACCAAGTCATCCTCATCCTCCTTATCCTTTCTCACCCAGGCTCAGGGTACTTTGTCTGGCAAAGCAGCGGCCAACGCGGCCTCTTCTCTCGGCTCAAAGGCATCAGTCACTCCTTCCCTAGCCCCACCATGTCTTCCTGAGGAGTCCCCTGAACTGTTTGACCACAGTGTTGGGTACATGCTCCAGGAGGATGCCCAGCGTTTTGAAGGCTCCGATGATGGTACCCAGCTAGAGGAAGGCAGTAACGTGAGCCCAGAGAGAGGGGGTGCCCAAGAAGGACAGCAATCTGGCAGTCATGTTCCCCCAGCTGCAGCATACTGCCAGGATTGCTCCAGTAATGAGGAGGGAGGGGTGAGGTCACTGACTCCACGTGGGTGCTTGATAGGAGAGGGAAGGAGGAGGAGGAGCAAGCACATCTCCAACGAGGCATTCTGCTCTCCAGGGGCCAGCTTTAGGGCAGCACACCGGCTGCATCACACCGCAGAGCTCCGCATGTGCAGGGCGCTGCTGTCTCTGCGCGTTATTCCAAAAGTTCTTCGGTGTGGGCCTTTATTGAGACGAGTGCATCAGATCCCACCACTGCTATTTGCAACAAATGTCTCAAGCGTATCTCGCGTGGCCAAAACATCTCCCGCTTGGGCACCACATGCTTGACCAGACATATGTCGACCTGCCATGCAGTATGTTGGCAAGCGTACCTAAAAGACCCACACCAAAGAACAAAGCGGACCTCTCCTTGCTCCTCATCAGCTGGGATTTCCAACCCCACTATACCTTCAGTCCTCTCTGAAACCTGCACTGAGAGGAATGAAGGTGTAGAATTAGATGTGTCACAGCCAAGCAATCTGCTATTGGTACAGCAACGTCAGATTGTACCAGGCCAATTTCCCTGCCCCAGCTGCTGCACCACCAAAAGAAGTTCACTCCCAGCCATCCACATGCCCAGCGGTTGAATACTAGCTCGGCTAAATTGCTAGCACTTCAACTGCTGTCTTTTCAGTTGGTAGACTCTGCCCCCTTCAGTGAGTTTGTGGAATGTGCGGTTCCTCAGTTGCAGGTTCCCAAATGCCACTTTTTCTCACGGAAGGCGATTCCGGCTCTCTAAAGGCATGTGGAAGGCAATGTCTTGACCTCACTGGACAGGGCGGTCAGCGGTAAGGTTCATATTACCGCTGACTCATGGTCCAGCAGGCATGGACAGGGATGTTACCTATCTTTCACTGCGCAGTGGGTGGCTCTTCTGGCAGCTGGGAAGGATGCAGGACAGGGTGCAGTAGTGTTGGAGGATGTTCCGCCACCACGTCTCCAAAATTCTACTAGTGGTGATTCTGCCACACCTCTCTCCTCCACCCCCTCCTCTTCTTCTTCCTCCATGGCCTCTTCCTGTGCTGATTTGTCCTTGGAACCAGCGTAGGCATTCAAGGGGCTATGCAAGCACGCAGGCAAAAAGATGCCATGTGGTGCTTGAGCTGGTGTGCTTGGGGAATAGGAGTCACACTGGGGCAGAGATTCTGTCAGCTCTGCAGGGAAAGGTTCAGAGGTGGTTGACGCCACGCCAGCTCAAGCGAGGTATGCTGGTTTGCGACAATGGCACCAACCTCCTCTCCGCCCTCCGACAGGGACAAATGACCCATGTGCCCTGTTTGGCTCACATCCTTAACTTGCCCAGGGCATCTGCCCGTTTTGCCCTGCCTTAAAGACGGCCCTGTGGCAGTTCCATTCATGTCAAATGGGATGCAGAGGCTGCATGGATACAGTTGCTGCTCCCAATCTAACATCCACATTGGTGCGGAGGCACAGCCTCAAATGCAGAGAGAGTTCAGCACCCACATGAATGGAGAGAATGTTGTGCCTTCTCCTATAGCAGATTTTATTCTGAGCAGATATACCTTTCTGTGTGTGTCACAGGAACAACTTCAGGTGGTGTTAGGCTACCATGCCCCATTCATTTTTTTGGGATGCTCATTTTTTTATTTAAAGTTTCCATTTTTTGTCTTTCAGTTAGGTTTAAAAAAAGGGTGGGTGTGGTTTAGTGTTAAGTAAAAGTGTTTAAAGATAGCGCACTAATAGAATTTTAGTTTTTTTATCAGTAAAATAAATACACTAAAATGTTGATTATATTTTGGGCGCTTAGGTAATATTTGTAAAGACTGCACATGTCATCACTCAATGTTTTGGGGGGCCGTTCGCAATGAAATAAAACACTAAAATTCAGACTTTTTTTTCCTTTAGTAAAAGCTGACTGCTTTATATTCTGTTAAATGGTGTCCCAGAACAGTGTTTAAAGACACTCAGTACAATATCTGAAATGTTTTTTTTTTCTTGGATTACATAACACTGTAATATTGGTTTTAGATTAGAAAAAAAAAAATAGTAGTTGAAGGTCCTCCTCAAATTGAAGCTTAAATTGATTGTAAAAGATCACCATCTAAAACAACCCATTCTGTTTAAAATAGAAATGAAAGGAAAAACATTTTTGTATAGGATTGTGGGGAGATTAGCTCGTGGGGATCACCTTTTGTCAGAATGAAGGTCAGCGTACAGGCAGTTTCTTTAAAATCTGGCAGATTGCCAGCTTTATTTACAGGTGGTTTGCAAAGTCATAAAAGTAAACAAAACAGTAAAACAAATCCTTGCCGTCTGGCACTAAACTATACAGTACACTGCTCTCTATACGGTGTGGGGCTTGTCCCCGACACCCACAAAACATGAGGTAAAGCAAACCTTCTTTTTCATCCAAACAGGGCTCCTCTCTCTCATATTCCCTTCTGAGTCTCAGGCCAGAGCACTGTTGTGCTCTCTTCCTGGTCATTTAAAAGTCCACCTGAGCATGGACTCAAGTGGACAACAAGACCCGGACCGGAACCAAGCCTGCCGCAGAAGATGGAAAAATCCAGGCCAGTTTCCGGTTCAGTCTCTGACAATAGAACAAATGCGAGGTGAAATATATTGATTATCGATGACATCACATGGCATATCGTCACATATCCTCCCCCTTTGCTCAAACCCCTGCGACTGAGCAATTGTCCCAAACATACAGTGCATGCGGGAGAGGGTATCTACATTGTTTTGGAGCTTGCCCGGCCTATGCTCTACTGTAAATGTAAAGGGCTGTAAAGCCAGGAACCACCTTGTCACACAGCCATTTTTCTCTCTGTTGTCACACATCCACTTCAGGGGAGCATGGTCGGTGACCAGCCTAAACGACCTCCCCAACAAGTAATATTTCAGGGAGTCTAATGCCCATTTAATAGCGAGACACTCCTTTTCCACAATAGCATTGTTTTTTTTCCTGCTTGTTCAGTTTCCGGCTCAGGTATACAACTGGGTGTTCCTCACCATCTCTGTTCTGGGATAGTACAGCCCCAAGTCCCACCTCAGAGGCGTCCGTCTGTACCACAAACTCCTTTGTGAAGTCTGAGGTCACTAGCACCGGTAATACACAATGGGCCTGCTTTCATTTCTGGAATGCCTCCTCGGCTTCAGGATTACATTTGACCATGACCGACCTTCTACCCTTCGTCAGGTCGGTCAGAGGGGCGGCAATGATGGCAAAGTTGGGTATAAACCATCTGTAATACCCAGGAAGGCCCAAACTTGTTTTTTGTTTACCGGTTGTGGCCATTTTTGAATTGCCTCAACCTTATTGGCCTGAGGCTTGACCAGTCCCCAGCCAATAACGTACCTAAGGTATTTGGCCTCCTCCAGGCCTATGGAACACTTTTTTGGGTTGGCCGTGAGATCTGTTTTCCTAAGGGAATCTACTAGACATGTGCATTCGTTTTCGTCCGAATGCATTTTCGTCCGAATTTCAGGTATTTTCGTTATCGTTTTAACAAACGATAACGAAAGTGCAGAGTCCGAAAAACGAAAGATCTGACATAAACAAATGCTTTATTTTCGTTTTCGTTGCTACAACAGTTTGGTATAGATAGGAGATTCGACATGATGATAATAACAATCTGTGTCCATCAAACCTGTGGTCGAATGTGCCTAACCTTAACTCTTTTAGTCTAAGATTATTCTACATAGAGAGAAAAGATTCGACATAGAGAGGAAAGATTCGACGTAGGGGAGGAAAGATTCGACGTAGGGGAGAAAAGATTCGACGTAGGGGAGAAAAGATAAATAAAAATAATGATGATGATGAATGTTATTGGCTGATTGTAACCAAAGAGGAGGAGCAGAAAAATAGCTAGAACTATGTACACACGTACTTTGGCTTATGGTGTCTGTTGAAAGTTCTAAGATTCGACGGTGCAGGTAAACTATACGGCGTCGTACAGTTTAGCTGCTCCGTCGAATCTTCTTTGAACATTCGACAGACACCATAAGCCTTCAATGACAGATTCGACCTTAATTTTCGGACGAATGCAATTTTTAACGAAAAACGAAATAAATAAAAACGAATTTCGGGAGTAACTAAATAAATGTATTTTTCAGACGAAAACGAAATTCCAAAACAAAATATTTCAGTGTGCACATGTCTAGAATCTACCACTGCTTGTACTCAGGACAGGTGCGATTCCCAATCTGGGCTGTGGATGACCACATTGTCCAAATAAGCAGCTGCATACGGGCGATGTGGTCTCAAAGTTTTGTCCATTATTCGCTGGAATGATGCAGGGGCTCCATGCAGACCAAAAGGGATCCGCTTGTACTGAAACAAGCCCTCAGGAGTGAAAAAGGCAGTCTTCTCCTTGGCCGATTCAGTTATCAGTATTTGCCAATAGCCTTTCGTTAGGTCTAGCGAGCCTGTCCCAACCTGTCCATGAGTTTGTCAACCTGAGGCATCGGGTATGCATCTAACTTAGACAGTTTCCTAAAGTTGTTACAAAACCTGATAGTGCCATCAGGTTTTGGGACCGGCATTATGGGGCTCGACCACTCACTGTGGGACTCTTCTATCACGTCCAACTCAAACATATTTTTGATTTCCTCTGGGATTCTATATGGCTTTACATTTACCCGAACCCCGAGTTCCGTCAGTATGTCATGATGGATCACGTTGGTCAGTCCGGGTAAGGGGGGGAAAAAAAGTCTCTATTTTTGCACACAAATGCCCTAATGTCACTTTGTTGAGCCACGGACAGGGAATCCGTTATGGGGACATCGGGTGTCACCGGTACCCGGTCTGAGGGAGGCAGGGATGCGGCCAGTAAAGTCTCTCTGTCCTTCCAGGGCTTTAAGAGATTCACATGATAAATTTGGTGTGGTTTCCTTTTCCCTGGCTGGTAGACTTTGTAGTTTACCTCCCCCACCCTTTCGACAACCTCAAAGGGACCCTGCCTCTTGGCTAGGAACTTGCTTTCCACCGTGGGCACCAGTACCAACACTCTGTCCCCAGGGCTGTAAGTACGGACCTTGGCACCCCGATCATAGACCCTCCTCCGAGCCTCCTGGGCTCGCTCCATATGTTCTCGTACCAGGTGCAGGACAGCTGCGATTCGATCCTGCATCAAGGGTTATGCTCTATGATGCTTCTATATGGGGTGGCCTCTACTTCCCACGTTTCTTTGGCGAAATCTAGTAGCCCCCTGGGATGTCTACCATACAAGAGCTCAAAGGGGTAATAGCCTGTGGATGCCTGCGGAACCTCATGTATGGCAAACATGAGATAAGGTAGCAAAAAAATCCCAGTTTCTCCCATCTTTGTCAACCACCTTTTTCAGCATACTTTTCAAAGTTTTGTTAAATCTTTCGACAAGACCATCAGTTTGGGGGTGGTAGACAGAGGTACGGAGATGGGAGATTTTGTATAGCTTACACAGTTCCTTGGTAATTCTTTACATAAATGGGGTGCCCTGATCGGTTAAGAACCCTTTTGGGATCCCCACTCGACTAAACACCTGGACTAGCTCCTTGGCAATAGACTTAGCCGAGGTGTTACGCAAGGGAATGGCCTCAGGATAGCGCGTTGCATAGTCCAGGATTACCATATGCTGGTGACCCCGGGCAGACTTCACTACCGGCCCCACCAGGTCCATGCCAATTCTCTCAAACGGGACCTTGATTATTGGTAAAGGAACAAGGGGACTGCGAAAATGTGGTGACGGTGCTGACATTTGGCACTCGGGGCACGATTCACAGTACTCCCTGACATCTACATACAATCTGGGCCAGAAAAATCTCTGGGCAATTTTCTCCTTGGTCTTTTCAATACCAAGATGTCCCCCCATTGCATGACTATGGGCCAGAACTAGCACCACCCTACGGAAGGGTTTGGGAACCAATAGCTGTTCTACCACATCCTCTCCCCGTTTTACCACCTGATAAAGTAAATGGTTTTAAAGGGCCATGTAGGGGAAAGACACCCCAGTTAGGGTCCACTGGCTCCCCATTGACCATCTTAAAGTTTTCTCTGGCTCTCATGAGGGTGGCATCTCGGAGTTGCTTGGTACAGAAATCCTCTCTGCTGACCTTTAAGTCGGGTACCACATTCTGGCTTCTCTCATTGTCAGGGCCAGAGGTGTTCTCTTGTTCATTACCCCTGGGCTGAGAGCTATCTTCCAGGTCCTCCAGCTCCCCAGGCAAGGAAAGGAAGAGGATCTCCGGCTTCCTTGATCCCACAAACAGCATCCCCTTCCTTTTGGCAAAAAGGGTCTGATGTGAGATCCCGTGCTTCCCCAGCAGGGGGAGCTCTACCTACCAGCCTCCCTTTGCTGTCCCATAAATTCCAGAAATGGGGAAAATCTCTCCCCACTAAAGCTTCATGAAGCAGCGAAGGTACCACCCCCACTGAATGTGTTACACTGCCCCAGGGGGTATCAACCTCAACCACTGCTGCCTGGTAGTCCCAAGTGTCCCCATGGATGCAAATTACCCCAATAGTGCTGGGGTGTAGTTTTGTGGGGTTTACACAATCATCCATGACTAGGGTCACCACACTACCAGAGTCTAGTAGGGCTGTGAATGGCTTCCCATCCACTGAAATAACACACATTTGTTTTTCAATGCAAGTCTGACAAGATGCAGTACATGCGACCTGTGAAAACGGAGAAATGCGTCTTTTCATATAAGCATAATCGCATTGCATAGGTTCATCATTTATAGGACAGTTTACAGCAATATGCCCTAATGCGTGGCAACAAAAACACTGTATATGCTCTACCCCCAGTCCTCTTAAGGGTCCCAAAGACCTTCCTGGCTTCTTTGGCCAGTCTCCAGGTCTAGGAGCCAGTCTCATCAGCTGTAACAACAGTCTTATCTAACTTCCCCATGCTCTTGAACCCAGTCTTACCAGTACGGCTGGGCAATCTTGTACCCCTAAACACACCGAAGTGGGGCTTAGACGGGTTCACCAAGTCCTCAGTAGCAAAGTACCTCTCCACTAGGTCCACCAACTGGGTTGCAGTTTTGGCGTGCCCCTGTCTGACCCACTTCCTCAGAGCAGCAGGGAGTGTATGCAGGTACCGGTCCATTACCACACGCTCCACGATCTGAGGGCCCGTCAAGGTCTGCGGCTGCAACCACTTCCTGGTGAGGTGGACCAGGTCGAACATTTGAGACCGGGGTGGCTGGTTGCTGGAGTAGGTACACTGATGTACGCGCTGGGCCTGGACTGCCATAGTGACACCTAAGCGTGCGAGTATCTCTGTCTTCAGAGTCTCAAAGTCCTGGGCCTTATTCAGTTCCAGATCAAAATAGGCCTTTTGAGGTTCTCCTGTCAGAAATGGGGCCAACAGACCCGCCCACTGTTCTTTTGGCCATTCTTCGCAGACAGAAAAGCTCTCAAAAGTCGCAAGATATGCCTCAACATCATCGGCCAGTGTCATTTTCTGTAGGTGGTAGGAGGCACATACCCTCTTTAGTTCCACTGGCACAGGACCCCTTTTTCAGTTCCATTAGAGCCTCTGCGAACTGCCGGTTCTTCTCCTGCTGGGCAGCCTGTTGTGCTGCAAGGACCTCCTGTTGTGCTGCAGCGTTCTCTGGGATTTGGCAGTGCATCTCTTGCTGGGCCACCTGTTGTGCTGCAGCGGCCTCTGCGACTTGGCGGTTGGTTTACCACTGAACTGCATTGGCCTGTAGCCTTTATCATTTCCTCCATCTTCAGAAATTGCCCACTGAATCCACCATGTGTGGGGAGATTAGCTCGTGGGGATCACCTTTTCTCAGAATGAAGGTCAGCGTACAGGCAGTTTCTTTAAAATCTGGCGGGTTGCCAGCTTTATTTAAAGGTGATTTGCAAAACAGAACAAAAAAATAAACAAAACAGTAAAACAAATCCTTGCCATCCGGCGCTAATCACACAAACACAGACCCCCTGCACAGTACAAGCCTCCTGGGACAGCGCTGCCAGCATACCTTTAGGGGTTGAGAAGCTCCTCCTGTGTCATGCTCATTGTCGATGGGGGCTTCTGTGTGCCTCAATTGACGCCGCTCTCTCGTGGACCCGGTGATGTGACTATCCTTTGCTGTTTCATTGATGGTCACATGACTGCTTTCCTCCAATTAAAAGCTACAATCGTGGAGGAGATCGGTCATGTGACTATCAATGAGCAGAGGAGAGTCAAATGACCGGGTATACGAGAGAGCTCAATTGAGGCATACAGAAGCCGCCTCCTCCAATCAAAATCTACAATTGAGGAGGAGGCGGAGCGGGAGGAGGAGAGCGGCCAGAACTAGCGCCGTTGCTTAGGCACAGGTACAGGCATCGGGGGTGATGCGGGGGGATACGGTGTGTGTGTGGGAGGGGGCTAGCAGTGTTATTTTCTGAACCAGGGCCAGGAAGGGCAGGGCGGCCGGCCCGACACCCTCCCAATGAGGAGGACCGCCCGATCCCTGCCCCCCCCATTGGTAAAAAAAATATATATCGGCATATAACACGCAGGCACGACTTACCCTCTGTTTTCAGGGGAAAAAAGTGCGTGTTATACGCCGATAAATACGGTACTTTTACTCCTTCACTGATGTGCGCTAATAAAGCTGCACTGATGGGCACTGATAGGCTGCACCCATGGGCACTGAGGCGGAACTGATAGGCATTGATGAGGCAGCACTGATGGGCGTCGATGAGGCGGCACTGATGAGGCGGCACTGATGAGGCTGCTCTTATAGGCGGCACTGATGGGTACTGATAGGTGGCACTGATTGGCACTGATTGACTGCACTGATGGGCAAAGATTGGCAGCACTTGTGGGCACTGTTGGGGCTGCACTGATAATCAGGACACTGATAATCGGTGCCCTGGTTATCAGTGTAAATGTCCCCTGTGTGGATTTGCCAGTTGTCAGCTCTCCTCTACTCACACACTGTCAGCGTAAGGAGAGGAATGCCGATAACAAGTGTAGTAATATGACCAAACAACAGTGACTCCATCTTGGCAGCTGTAAGTCTATATACCTTTAAGTTAGGTCTAGGATTTAGTTTTAGCTTATTCTGAGATTTTCAGGTTATAGCTGCATATTGCTACATGTTGCAAGAGCATGCACAAACCTGCTTGCATAAGCATTAATGAACATCTTATAATGTATAAATACAATGTGGTTTGGCCTGCCTTCCTCTTTAAGGATACATGAATGTGGGACAGGAAGGTAACGGGAAGATTATCTATTAGTTATCAACAGATGGCGTTTTCACTTTGCTAACTTTGTGGCAGCCATGTTTTTAGAGGATATAGGCGTGTATAACCATATAATGATGAACTGTTTAATTATTAATGATATGTCAATATATCCTCCTACTAATGACTCCCCCCTTCCCTATTGTGATTGGTAAAGTTGAACCAAATATAAGCTGTGTAACTCAGACATTTCTTTGAACTCACTCTGTGTATGTGTAAGCGCCCTGCTCCTGAAGAGCAGATGCTATTCTTTTGAAATATAAAATAGTTGAAGCTAGGCTCAACTTTTAGTTAGGCTCAACTTATTATTGCCTAAATTTAATGGTTTCTGTACCAGTTTGGCTGGACTGTGCAGATTTCCATCCAACCATGGGTGGTGCTGTCATCATTGGTGGATGCGGGAAATACAGTCTGGTCGAACATATTGACTACTCTTTGCTCAGAAGCTATTCAGTGGGAGGGGTTCACACGCTGGACATTCTGGGTAGGGGTATTTAAGGAACAGATGCCATCTTTTGGGGTTGTTTTTCTTTTTTGCGCGCCCTGACCCCCAAGCCTGGGGGAGGGTTGGCGCTCCCTATCTCATGGCCCTCCTGCCCTGGGAGACTACGGTTCCTTAAAGTTCTGCCTTGAGGTTGGCAGACTTATGGCCTAGCTACTAAAGGAAGGATCAGAGTCTTAGTGGCCTATTGGTCCATATTATGGTCTCTTTGCTGTCTGGCCTGCGGGAAGAAGCAAGGGATTGCAGTGACCAGGGGAGGACTCTTCGGGGAAGGACCGAGCATAAGGCTGGTATCTAGAGAAGAGCTTGGGAACTCAGTCGGAGACGCATCTTGGATCAAACACAGCAGTTAGTTCACTCAAGATTGTAAGGTCTGTGGCAGAGACCATGTAGATCACCACAATTGGTTCACCCAAGATTGTAAGGTCTGTGGCAGAGACTGTGTTCGAGCTCACATCAGCTGCTAGGTTGGTGAGAGAGGCCTATCCGGTGGTTGCTGAATCCAGCTGTGGAAGTGTTATTCTCTGGATACAGAAATGACCTCAAACTGCAAGATCCAAGGTACCTGAATCCCTTTTCACCCTCTAGCTTACTATTGCGTATGTTGTTACTTAATAAAACTTGGAAAAAAGGACTAAGTGTTGGAGCCAATGTTTGAATTGAGCGAGTGATGAGTACCCCTAGGATGGACACTGTGAGGATGGTAACGGTAAGGCCCAAAGAAAATTATTAGCAGTTGCTTCGGGGTTAAAAGCAAAAGAGAAAGGAAAAAGCTCTGCTACATATGTGTTTCTGTTCATTGAAATTGGGGGTTCTCCGTAGTTTGCAGTATTACCCCATGGCTGGTCTGTCATGTACCTGAAGTACCTATAAATTCTCTTCAAATGGAGGCACTGGCTGAGATAAGGTGATTGATCAACTTTGGTGAGTAGATTCTTTTTCTTATCTGACAAATTGTTTTCTTGCTTTAGCTCTGATAAAACCTTAGTCTCTTAAATTTTAATTAAGAAGGGAGACGGACCAGGCCTCATAAGTGGCTTTTGGTAAGCCTGTCCTTTGGTGGGACTGTTAAGAAGTTTTTGTAATTAGTACTACACTCCTTTTGGGAAGGAGGGGAAGGGTTAATAAGGCAATCATTACTGGGGCCCGCAAACTCTTGCTCTATCTTGTTTTCCTTGTCTATCGCATTGCATAAAGTATAAGGATTAGAGCATAAGGTGTCTGTTGTGTGAAACACGGCTGCGAGGTGAGGCAGTTCTGCTTTCACTGTTATAATGGATCGGTCACAGGGAAAGATTCCTCTACCCCCTAACCCTGGAAAAAAAATGTAAGAATTATGTAGCCAGAGTAAGTGGGACTAGTTATGATTTTGTGAATACCTGGGTGTCTAACATAGCTGGGAGATTTGGTTGAAATTTGCCCCTTATTGGTTTCAAATAAATAATAAGAAACAGAAGAAATCTGTCACTAAACCAGGTGATCAGGACACTATAAAAAAAAAAACCATAAGGCTGTAGGTAGATACAAACAGATCAGATCCAACCGCTTTTCCTTTTCCATTTAATATTAATCCACTGCTGTATGCTACACAGATCTAATAGGTTCTGCTCCACGGGCAGTGCAGGCTCTTGTGCAACAATGAGCACACGTACAGCAGGTAGAGGGAACTGATTCCCAGGTGGCTTCAGAACATGGTACCTCTATTGCACCAGACATATCTGATGCAGGGGATGGGGACTGTGAGACTGAGGCTTCGGGGGAAACACCCACGCCTGCTCGTAAAAAAAAAGCTCAACAGAAAGTAAAAACAAACCGGAAGCCCCGGAGACACAAGCAGCCCCCACCATAGATGAATCTGACACAGAGACGAGTGAACGGGGGGCCTCCACGGCGTTCCCCCTCACGCCCACAGAATATAACAGGCAGATGAAGGAGGCTAGGACATTTTACTTAAAATCTAATAAGATTGTTACTGAGCTTGGTGGAACTCAGGCCAGCGTGAGATGGATTAATATTTTCCCCGTCACAGAGAATGAGGAAGCTGTAAGTTTCCCTTTCATGATGAATATTAAACGGCCAGTCACTACGGTAAAGGTACAATGTTGTCTGAGGTCTCTCTTTTGCCATATTTGTTTATAGAATTGTAAGTATAAGTGCTTAGTTTGCTTGAAAGATGTGTGACATATTTGTGTACATGTTTAACATGGTTTGATGACTCTTTGAATAAGAAAAAGAATAGTATTTTGAAGGTTGCAAAAGAATGTATTAGATGGGCTGGGGGTTGTATAGAGAGGGGGAATGTTTAATGCAAACACCCTACTTTGTGATGAGGATAAAGTAAGTGAGTTTAAAGGTGTTTTTAATAAAAACATCCTACATTGTAGAGGGTAGAGCAAGTTAAGTGAAGGTAAAGAAGAGAGGAGTTATTTATTATTAGTAGTATTAGTATTAAGGTCTTGGGATTGCAGTGGAAAAGTTATTAGAACTTACCACTCCTGGGGCCGGGTGGAGCACACATCTAGAAACTTAGGGACACCATGTCTGCAGTTAAATCCATTATTGAAGGTGAATTAGTATGCTACCAATATGTCTGCCATACAGTTCAGAGAAAAGGGACAGCAGCGAAACTTAGTTTTAAAAATAGGAAGTAACATTACAGAGCTTCCAGGGGTTTAAAGAGACAGTGGGAATATTACTGGCAGAGCGTACCAATCCTGGCAAAGTGTCTATGTTTGCTGTAGCATCGCGGGAAAATTCATTTTCATGTATTTATTGATTATGAAAAATATTTGAACCAAGATTGAATAGATGATAGCTGGTTTAATATGAGGAAGTTAATTTTGTGCAGCCTGAAATTTCAAGGTCCGTGTGTGAATATGGGAAAGGGGGAACTTGCCATTCACATTATTGTTGTTATTTGTTTTAAATGATTGGCCAAATACAGAACGCACACACAATGTGGGACTCATTTCCTGTACCCCTTACAAAGCTACTTTGAAAGAGGGGGCACAGCCTGTTTATCATAAACAATATCTCCTGTCAAAAGAGAAAGAGGAAAGAATTGCACCAGGTGGAGCACTTTCTTGCAAAGGGGATTCTAATAAAACAGACAGTCTCCCCTTTAACACACCTATAAATCCAGTAAAAAAGCCAGATGGCAGTTATAGGTTTGTACAGGATCGTAGAGCTGTAAACAACTTGATTGTGCTCATTGCACCTATAGTGCCTGATGTGCCATCGCTATTAACTTCCATTTCATGTAATGCTGAATATTATTCTGTGATTGTGTATATTGTTTGGTCCCAGTGGACCAGGAGACGCAGCCACTACTTGCATATTGTTTTAGAAATCGCCAGATGACATGGTGTAGATTGCCCCAGGGGTATGTGTATTCCCCAGTAGTTTACTCGGTAGTCCTCCAGGCAACCTTGCGGTCCTGGACTCCCTGCCATGGTTCGGTCTTGTTACAGTATGTTGATGATTTATTGTTGTGTAGCCTGAGCCAGGTTGCGTGCAAAGAAAATGGTGTAGACCTGTTACATTGGTTAGCAGGCAATGGTCACAAGGTCTCTGAAAAAGTTACAATGGTGTCAAGAAACTGTAGAATACCTTGGATTTGTGCTCGCCAAAGGAGAGAGGAAATTCAGTCACAAAAGAGCCACAGCTAGTGGGTCTGCCCCGCCCACTTACTAAGAAAGATATGTTGTATTTTCTTGGTATGATTGGTTACTGCCGCCAATGGATATCTGATTGTTCCTACTATGATAACCTCCTGAGACAAGCCACAAATGTTGACATGCCAGACTGTATAAAATAGAATGATGAAATGTGTAATGCTTTTGTATACCTTAAAATTGCATTGGTTACAGCTCCTGGCCTTAGATTACCTGTGTACAAAAAAAATGTTCCATTTATTTGCAAGAGACAATTGTAAAACTATGAGGGGAGTCCTAGCACAAGAGCATGGGGGTAAACTTCGCCCCGTTGCATTTTCTGCAAGGGTAGTGCTGATGGCGGTATAGGGCATGCCGGCATGTCTCCAAGTTTTAGCATCCCGTGCAATGGTTGTAGAGATGGCTACTTCATTGGCTCTAGGCCATGCAAACTCATTATACACTGGCTACAATGTTTCCATTGTACTTAAAAATATTCACACTCAACATATGTCAGCTCAGAGGCTGAGCGGCTATGAGGTGATTTTGCTGTCCAACCCAAAACTTGAGATAAGATATGCATCACCTAACTCTGGTCCCGTTCCTATCCTGAATGCCTTATTAGGGCTGAAAGGTGGGGAGGATGAGGTGTTACCCCAGTATGAGTTTATGGATCTCATACACCAGGACACCTCTCCCAGATCTGACATGTCTTCAATCGCTCTCCCTAATGCACAAAATGTATTTGTGGATAGCTCTTGTTCAAGAGCAAATGATACCACATATCATGCAAGCTATGCAGTAGTTCAGCTGCCTGACGTGATCAGTTCGGCTGAGGCAGCAGAGCTGATCGCGCTCACATGAGCCTGTCAGCTCTTTGCAGAACAGGAAGTAAACATCTACACTGATTCTAAGTATGCGCAATATCATGGGGTGGGACACAGAGGCTGGTAGATGACATGTGAATTATTACACAAAGATTTTTTCATTCCAGGACTTCCTTCATTAGTGAAGTCATTTGTTGCAAGATGTATTATATGTTTTAGGAATAATCCAAAGGATCCACACAAAGTGAAACATGAACACCTTATTTACCCATCCACACTGTTCACTCATTTTCAAATTGCCCAAACTAGGCAAGATGGCCAGAAGTGTTCGTTACCGCAAAGAAAGATGTAGACAGAAGTCAGAATCCTTGCATGGGAGGTATTGTTGCCCTCTGCAGATGAAGTCAGACAATAGTCCTGCCTTCATAGCCAAAGTGTGTCAAGATTTAGTGAAAACACTGAAGATTGGCTGGAAGTTTCACATCCCATACCACCCACAGAGTTCAGGCATAGTAGAAAGAATGAATAGGGCTCTTAAGGATAAAATTAGGAAGGCTATAGGGGAAACTTTCAACGGATGGAAAAAGGTACTGTCTGCAGTCCTTGCAGAGGTAAGAATGACTCTCCAGGTTTCTCTCCATTTAAAATCTTAATGGGTAGGCCATTCCCCACTTCGTGGGCCAGACAGCTCCTAATGTTTGAAAGAGGGCATCGTGATCTTATACAGGAAAAGTATGTTAAGAAATTGATTGAAACCTAGGATAGATTTGAAAAACATGTTGCTCGCATCTCTCCTTTTTTTCCACGGGAACCAGCTTACCCGTTCCAGGTGGGAGACATCGTGGTGGTCCAGTCCTTAAACTGTACCAAGAAGCAAGAGTACCCATTTGGACCCCCAACTACAGTGACCCGAACAGCCATCCTGGTAGAAGGACAGCAGGCTTGGAGCCATGTCAGTCATGTGAAAAATGTGAACCAAACGCCTAAGAAGCAAGACAAGGTACAGAGAGGCGAAGCAGGTGCAGGTGTAACAAGTCCTCAAATAATGAGTGAAGCAGGTGGTTTAGACTCTGAAAAAGATGACCCTTTCACCACAGACTTCTGGGAAGGTCTTGGGCCTCCTGATCATTAGGGATGAGCTTCGTGTTCAAGCTGAACCCATGTTCGACTCGAACATCGCGTGTTTGGTCGTTTGCTGAATTACGAATGATATGGTCCGTTCGTGCCAAATTCGAGTGGCGCGTCATGGCCCATAATTCACTGCGGCATCGCAGTGCATTGCTGGCTGATGATTGGCCAAGTATGAACTATGACCCGCATGCTTGGCCAATTACAGCGCTGTGTGTACAGAGAGCCGTAATTGGCCGAAGCCAAGGAGGCTTTGGCCAATTATGGCTCAGGGGGTTTAGTACATGCCCCACACTATATAAGGCCGCCTGCACGTTGGCCCTATGTAGTGTGCTCTGGCATTGAGACAGAGACAGAGAGAGAGAGACAGTGTCATTTGATTTAAGTTAGATAGAGTAGGCAGGTCGAGTCAGTTAGCTGCATTTACAGTGTATTGCGTATATATATGCATCCCAGGTGTTGTGTGTATATATATATATATATATATATATATATATATATATATATATATATATACACTGTATTCAGTTTAGCTAGATCCTGTTCTTCTCTTCCTAATATACTGACAGGCAGGCAGGTGTTTTTACAGTATTTCCAGTTACTGTACTGTGTACCCTGCACAGTCTCACCTACAGTATAGCTACCTGCAGCCAGGTGCTTGTGTAGGCTCTTTAAAGTATTTCCAGTTTCTGTACTGTGTACCCCGCACAGTATCACCTACAGTATAGCTACCTGCAGCCAGGAGCTTGTGTAGGCTCTTTGAAGTATTTCCAGTTACTGTACTGTGTACCCCGCACAGTCTCACCTACAGTATAGCTACCTGCAGCCAGGTGCTTGTGTAGGCTCTTTGAAGTATTTCCAGTTACTGTACTGTGTACCCCGCACAGTCTCACCTACAGTATAGCTACCTGCAGCCAGGTGCTTGTGTAGGCTCTGTGAATTATTTCCAGTTACTGTACTGTGTACCCCGCACAGTCTCACCTACAGTATATCTACCTGCAGCCAGGTGCTTGTGTAGGCTCTTTGAAGTATTTCCAGTTACTGTACTGTGTACCCCGCTCAGTCTCACCTACAGTATAGCTACCTGCAGCCAGGTGCTTGTGTAGGTTCTTTGAAGTATTTCCAGTTACTGTACTGTGTACCCCGCAGAGTCTCACCTACAGTATAGCTACCTGCAGCCAGGTGCTTGTGTAGGCTCTTTGAAGTATTTCCAGTTACTGTACTGTGTACCCCGCTCAGTCTCAACTACAGTATAGCTACCTGAAGACAAGTGCAGGTGTTATCATATTAATAATACTACAGGCAGGCAGATGATTCTCATGTTCCCCCTGCTGCAGCATACTGCCAGGTTTGCTCCAGTGATGAGAAGGGAGGGGATGAGGTCACTGACTCAACGTGGGTGCCTGATAGGAGAGAGGAGGAAGAGGAGGAGGAGGCACATCACCAACGAGGCAGGATGCCCTCCAGGGGCCAGCCTAAGGGCAGCACACTGACTACATCACACCGCAAAGCTCCGCATGTGCAGGGTGCTGCTGTCTCTGCGCGTTATTCCAAAAGTTCTTTGGTGTGGGCCTTTTTTGAGACGAGTGCAGTAGATCGCACCGCTGCTATTTGCAACATATGTCTCAAGCGTATCTCACGTGGCCAAAACATCTCCCAAAACATCTCCCGCTTGGGCACCACATGCTTGACCAGACATATGTTGACCTGCCATGCAGTTCATTGGCAAGCGTACCTAAAAGACCCACACCAAAGAACAAAGAGGAACTCTCCTTACTCCTCATCAGCTGGGATCTCCAACCCCACTATACCTTCAGTCCTCTCTGAAACCTGCACTGAGAGGAATGAAGGTGTAGAATTAGGTGTGTCACAGCTAAGTACTTGCGGGGAATCTGCTATCGGTACACCGACGTCAGATTGTACCAGGCAAATTTCCCTGCCCCAGCTGCTGCACCGCAGAAAGAGGTTCGCTCCCAGCCATCCACATGCCCAGCAGTTGAATGCTAGCTTGGCAAAATTGCTAGCACTTCAACTGCTACCTTTTCAGTTGGTAGACTCTGCCACCTTCCATGAGTTTGTGGAATTTGCGGTTCCTCAGTGGCAGGTTCCCAAACGCCACTTTTTCTCATGGAAGGCGATTCCAGCTCTCTACCAGCATGTGGAAGGCAATGTCTTTGGCCTCACTGGACAGGGCGGTCAGTAGTAAGGTGCATATTACCGCTGACTCATGGTCCAGCAGGCAGCTGGGAAGGATGCAGGACAAGGTGCAGTAGTGATGGAGGTTGTTCCGCCACCACGACTCCAAAATGCTAGTACTGGTGATTCTGACACACCTCTCTCCTCCACCCCTCCTCTTCTTCCTCCATGGCCTCTTCCTGTGCTTTGTCCTCTGAACCAGCGGTGCTCCGTAGGCATTCAAGGGGCTACGCAAGTACGCAGGCCAAAAGATGCTATGTGGTGCTTGAGCTGGTGTGCTTGGGGGACAGGAGCCACACTGGGGCAGAGATTCTGTCAGCTCTGCAGGGGCAGGTTCAGAGGTGGTTGACGCCACGCCAACTTAAGGCAGGAATGGTGGTTTGCGACAATGGCACCAACCTCCTCTCCGCCCTCCGACAGGGACAACTGACCCATGTGCCCTGTTTGGCTCACGTCTTTAACTTGGTGGTGCAGCGGTTCTTGGGCAGGTACCCGGGCTTACAGGATGTCCTGAGGCAGGCCAGGAAAGTCTATGTGCATTTCTGCCGGTCATATAATGCCAGTGCTCGGCTGGCAGACCTCCAAAAGGAATTTAACCTGCCCAAGAACCTGTGACATGCCCACCAGGTGGAACGCAATGTTGGCCATGCTGCAGCGGCTGCACATGCAGCAGGGGACCATCAATGAGTACCTGTGCGACTATGGCACCAGGACAGGGTCAGGGGAGCTTGTTTTTTCTCCCCACGTCAGTGGGCCATGATCAGGGATGCATGCACTGTCCTGTCACCATTTGAGGAGGCCACAAGGATATTGAGCAGTGACAGTGCATGCATCAGTGACACTGTCCCCCTTGTCCACCTGTTGGAGCACACGCTGCGTGGAATAATGGACAAGGCACTTGAGGCAGAACAGAGGCAGGAAGAGGAGGACTTCCTTAGCTCTCAAGGCCCACTTTATCCAGACAGTTTTCCTGCGTGCCCGCCGATCACACAGGAAGAGGAGGAGGATTGTGTCAGAATGGAGGTGGAGCCTGGCACTCAGCATCAGCAGCAGTCTTTAAGGGATCATTTACAGTCCCAAGAAACCCATGGACTTGTACGTGGCTGGGAGGAGGTGGCTGCGGATCATGTCGTCCTTAGTGACCCAGAGGACTCTGGACCGAATGCCTCAGCAAATGCAGCCTACGCTGCATGGCCTCCCTGATCCTACAAAGCCTGTGGAAGGATCCTCGTATTCATGGTATCAAGGAGAGGGATCAATACTGGCTGGCAACCCTCCTTGAACCACGTTACAAGGGTAAGGTTGCAGACCTTATCTTGCCGTCGCAGAGGGAGCAGAGGATGAAACATCTTCGGGAGGCCTTGCAGAAAGGTCTGTGCAATGCGTTCCCAGAGACTGGGAGGTTATAAACTCCTGTTTCTGGACAACGTGTTGCTGAGGCTTTGGTCAGTCAAAGAAGGAGCGGTAGAGAAGGTGGCCGTCTGACCGATGCGTTCAGACAATTTTTTAGTCTGCAGCCCCAAGGTATGATCGGTTCCAGCAACCATCGCCAGCATCTGTTTTACATGGTGCAGGAATACCTAGGGGCAAGATCTGACTTGGACACCTTTTCCACCGAAAATCCTCTGGGTTACTGGGTCTTGAGCATGGATCACTGGCCAAAGCTTGCACAGTATGAAATTGAGTTATTGGCCTGTCCTGCATCCAGCGTCCTTTCGGAACACACATTCAGTGCTGCTGGAGGATTTGTAACCGATCACAGGGTGCGTCTGTCCACTGACTCAGTCGATCGACTGACCTTCAAAAAAATGAATCAGTCTTGGATCACCACCAGCTACCAAGCACCTGATGCTGATGTAACCGAATAATTTTTTTTGAAATGTCAGATCCCTTCAAGATGATGCTGAGTGTATATCCTGTTATGCTGAGTGATTATCCCCTTCCTCCTCAATGATCATGCTGATAGCTTGTAAGAACATTTTTGGTTCTGGGCGCCGCCACCAGTGGCTAAGGCCCAATTTTTCAGCCCCTGTTTAACAGGGGCGTGTAATTACAATTTTTGATGCAATACTTTGCAGCAGGGCTCGTTCCTGTGCTACAACTAGGGTATCTGTGAGGGGTTGCAGTGTTGTGGCACCAGCACCAGTGCCTAAGGCCCAATTTTTCAGCCCCTGTTCAACAGGGGTGTGTAATTACAATTTTTGATGCAATACTTTGCAGCAGGGCTCGTTCCTGCGCTACAACTAGAGTATCTGTGAGGGGTTACAGTGTTGTGGCACCAGTGCCTAAGACCCAATTTTTCTGCCCCTGTTTAACAGGGGCATGTAATTACAATTTTTGATGCAATACTTTGCAGCAGGGCTCATTCCTGCGCTACAACTAGAGTATCTGTGAGGGGTTGCAGTGTTGTGGCACCAGCACTAGTGTCTAAGGCCCAATTCTTCAGCCCCTGTTTGACAGGGGCGTGTAATTACAATTTTTGATGCAATAATTTGCAGCAGGGCTCGTTCTTGCGCTCCTACTAGAGTATCTGTGAGGGGTTGCAGTGTTGTGGCACCAGCACCAGTGCCTAAGGCCCAATTTTTCTGCCCCTGTTCAACAGGGACATGTAATTACAATTCTTGATCTAATATTTCAAAGCAGGGCCCGTTCCAGCGCCCACCAAGAGTAACTGTGAGGACTTACAGTGTTTTGGCACCAGCACCACCAAAGGCCCAATTTTTCCTCCCCTGTTCAACAGCTGCATGTAATTACAATTCTTGATCTAATATTTCATAGCAGGGCCCTGTGAGGGCTTACAGTGTTGTGGCAACACCAACACCTAAGGCCACAATTTCTGCAGAGTATATAGGGAAGGCCCCTACTTTCAAACATCCAACTTACAAATGACTCCTACTTGCAAACGGAAGGAGACAACAGGAAGTGAGATGAAATCTACCCCATAGGAAGGGAAATTCTCTCCTGTAAGAGTTAATATGGGAAAAACGTTTCTCTTTTCCACTGATGCTTTATCACCAATCCTTGTTTCACTAAAAACCCCAAATTTTCTAAAAACATTTGTCATTGGGACAGAAAGTGAGGTGAACTCTTCTGAAGAGGAGCACAGACAGCAAAACAAATGTCACAGGGGTGATAACCCTTCCCTATGTTTTCCAAAAAGCTTAAAATAGATTTTTTGGCTGGAGCTAAACACATTAAAAATGTACCAGTTCAAAATTACATACAGATTCTACCTTACAACAAACCTACAGTCCTTGTCTTGTTTGCACCACCTGTATACTGCTGTTCAGAGTATATAGGGCCTGGTAGCCCCACGCCTTTCCTTTATTTAATTTGGGTGCAGGGTTCCCCTTAATATCCATACAAGACCCAAAGGGCCTGGTAATGGACTGGGGGGTACTCAGTGTTTGTCTCACTGATTTTCATCCATGCCAGGTCCCGACATTACATTAAAGTCGCAAGCAGTTTTAAATGACTTTTATTTAAAAAAGTCTTTAAAAATCTCATTTTGTGCAGGGACTGTTCTAAGCACAGGAAACACGCGCCACTTTACAGGCATACTATAGACACCCCCCAGGTACGATATTTAAAGAAATATTTTACTTTTTTTTTTTTACTTTAAGCATCATTAAAATCACTGCTCCTGAAAAAACGGACGTTTTTAAAACTTTTTTTTGCATTGATACATGTCCCTTTGGGGCAGGACCCGGGTCCCCAAACCCTTTTTAGGACAATACCATGCAAATTAGCCTTTAAAATTAGTACTTTTGATTTTGAACGTCCCATTTCTAACGTTCGTGCGAATTTTCGGTCCGTTCGTAGTTCTTCAGAAGATTTCACCTCACTTTCTGTCACAATGACATATGTTTTTTGAAAATTTGGGGTTTTTAGTGAAACAAGGATTGGTTATAAAGCATCAGTGGAAAGGAGAAACGTTTTTCCCATATTAACTCTTACAGGAGAGAATTTCCCTTCCTAGGGGTAGATTTCATTTCACTTCCTGTTGTCTCCTTCCATTTGCAAGTAGGAGTCGTTTGTAAGTTGGATGTTTGAAAGTAGGGGCCTTCCCTATATACTCTGCAGAAATTGTGGCCTTAGGTGTTGGTGTTGTCACCACTGTAAGCCCTCACAGGGCCCTGCTGTGAAATATTAGATCAAGAATTGTAATTACATGCCCCTGTTGAACAGGGGCAGAAAAATTGGGCCTTTGGTGATGGTGGTGGTGCTGGTGCCACAACACTGTAAGTCCTCAAAGTTACTCTTGGTGGGAGCTGGAACGGGCCCTGCTTTGAAATATTAGATCAAGAATTGTAATTACATGCACCTGTTGAACAGGGGCAGAAAAATTGGGCCTTTGGTGGTGGTGGTGGTGGTGGTTTTGCTGGTGCCACAACACTGTAAGTTCTCACAGTTACTCTTGGTGGGCGCTGGAACGGGCCCTGCTGTGAAATATTAGATCAAGAATTGTAATTACATGTCCCTGTTGAACAGGGACAGAAAAATTGGGCCTTAGGCACTGGTGCTGGTGCCACAACACTGCAACCCCTCACAGATACTCTAGTTGGAGCGCAAGAACGAGCCCTGCTGCAAAGAATTGCATCAAAAATTGTAATTACATGCCCCTGTTAAACAGGGGCTGAAAAATTGGGCATTGGGCAATGGTGCCACAACACTGCAACCCCTCACAGATTCTCTAGTTGGAGCGCAGGAACGAGCCCTGCTGCAAAGAATTGCATCAAAAATTGTAATTACATGCCCCTGTTAAACAGGGGCTGAAAAATTGGGCCTTAGGCACTGGTGCCACAACACTGCAACCCCTCACAGATACTCTAGTTGGAGCACAGGAACGAGCCCTGCTGCAAAGAATTACATCAAAAATTGTTATTACACACCCCTGTTAAACATGGGCTAAAAAATTGGGCCTTAGGCACTGGTGCTGGTGCCACAACACTGCAACCCCTCACAGATACTCTAGTTGGAGCACAGGAATGAGCCCTGCTGTAAAGAATTGCATCAAAAATTGTAATTACATGACCCTGTTAAACAGGGGCTGAAAAATTGGGCCTTAGCCACTGGTGGCGGTGCCCAGAAACAAAAATATTCTTACAAGCTATCAGCATGATCATTGAGGAGGAAGAGGATAGTCACTCAGCATAACAGGATAGTCACTCAGCATCAGCATAGGCAGTCTTGAAGGGATCTGACATTTCAAAAAAATGTATTCATTTACATCAGCATCAGGTGCTTGGTATCTGGTGGTGATCCAAGACTGATTCATTTTTATGAAGGTCAGTCGATCGACCGAGTCGGTGGACAGACGCACCCTGTGATCGGTTACAAAGCTTCCAGCAGCACTGAATGTGCGTTCCGAAAGAACGCTGGATGCAGGACAGGCCAGTAGCTCAATTGCATACTGTGCAAGCTCTGGCCAGTGATCCATCCTCAAGACCCAGTAACCCAGGGGATTTTCGGTGGGAAAGGTGTCCAAGTCAGATCTTGCCCCTAGGTATTCCTGCCCCATGTAAAACAGATGCTGGCGATGGTTGCTAGAACCGATCATACCTTGGGGCTGCGGACTAAAAAATTGTCTGAACGCATCAGTCAGACGGCCACCTTCTCCACCGCTCCTTCTTTGACTGACCAAAGCCTCGGCAACACGTTGTCCAGGAACAGGAGTTTGTAACCTCCCAGTCTCTGGGAACGCGTTGCACAGACCTTTCTGCAAGGCCTCCCGAAGATGTTTCATCCTCTGCTCCCTCTGCGATGGCAAGATAAGGTCTGCAACCTTACTCTTGTAACGTGGATCAAGGAGGGTTGCCAGCCAGTATTAATCCCTCTCCTTGATACCACGAATACGAGGATCTTTCTGCAGGCTTTGCAGGATCAGGGAGGCCATGCAGCGTAGGTTTGCTGAGGCATTCGGTCCGGAGTCCTCTGGGTCACTAAGGACGACATGATCCGCAGCCACCTCCTCCCAACCACGTACAAGTCCATGGGTTTCTTGGGACTGTAAATGATCCCTTAAAGACTGCTGCTGATGCTGAGTGCCAGGCTCCACCTCCATGCTGACACAATCTTTCACCTCCTGTTTCAGCAACTAGTATAAAATTCTGGAGTTTGCATAAATTTCTGCTCCAAATAGAGAGGGTAAATCTCCCCAATGAGGAATCAGAAGGAATAAAAATCCTAAATATGTTCTAACTCTACTCTAAAAAAAATGTTCAGGTTATAGGCACATTGTAAATAGAAGACACTTATGTATTGGACCATGCACAAGTCAGGGGTGGCTGATTTTTTTTTTTCGATGTGTTCCTCTGCTTCTAGACATACAGTATCTGTTTCTGGTACAAGGAGATTATTGGACATGTTTAGATAATATCTGGAAAGTATGTCTTAGAATGCATTGCATATAACTCTGATGGATATACTGTAACTGTAAATTACTTTGGGGATTGCTACCTGATTGAATCTAAAAAAGCCTAACTATTATCATTCTCATTTTTTATTTTAGCAGTTTCCAAAGATATGTGAAGGAGTTAAGCTTTTTTTCCAGGGTTTGCTTTTAAGAATTATTCTTCTGTACAGCTGTGCTTACATAAATAATGCATGCAAACTTACTTTTGCAATCAATGTTTAACTATCACGGTTAGATAATGTTGAAAGCTTCAGGGATAAGATTTCTTTTTTAATCTTGATGACCTAAATTTACAAGACTGAAAGCATATTCAAAATAACAGGTTGAAAACTTGTTACTAATCATATTTAATAAACATCCAGCTGTGATAGCAATAATGTTAGGGACTTAGTTTAATTGGTATGGTAACTGTCTGTGGAAACATAGGGGCATCTTGCACTCACTCATCCTTACATCCAAAAGCTTCACTGCATAATACTTCGAGCAAAATAGAATGTACATGCAACCAACTTCCTTAAGAAAAGTATAATGAATTAGTGTCTCTATCATTAGGGAATGGAAGCTGAGAAAAAGAAGCACATAGTTTTGTAAGTAAGTCCCTTTCACCTGGGGCCGCCCGTGCATTAGCAGTAAAAAAAACGCTTTTTTTAGTGGTGCTGTTGAACTGTTTGAGCGGTGCTTTCAGTCACTAGCGGGGAGCTTTTATCACCCGCTAGTGGCCGAAGAAGGGGTTAAAAACGCCTGTGTTGCGACGCTTCCAAATCGCTTTTCAGGCACTTCAGAAGCGCTGCCCATTCATTGCAATGGGCAGGGGCATTTTGGGAGTGCTGTATACAGCACTCCCAAGCTGCCCCCAAAGATGCTGCTTGCAGGACTTTTTCTAATGTCCCGCAAGCGCACCACCCGGGTGTGAAAGCACTCAGGCTTTCACATTCGGGCGGCATGGGAGGCAGTTTTCGAGTGCTTAACAGGCGCTATTTCTAGCGCTAAAATGCCTGAAAACTGCCTCAGTGTAAAGGGTGTCTATAACAGAAATAATGAAAAAGGAAGAAATTGGCAGAAAATGTTATTGTTGTGTTGAAAAGGGCAGGCATATCCCATAATCAGCTATGAGCTCTACCTGTCTACTTTATGCCAAAAGATATTTATAGACATTGAATCAACAGGGTCCAGCGTTGACTGCCATTTTGTGTGGGTGCCTTCAGTTCTCATAAAACATCCTCATATACAGTATACAGTATGTGCTGAAAAAAATCAGTATTATTGTACTAGTTATATAAAAACACCGTATAATGCATTTAGCTGATTTTTCAGAACAAGTGCATCACATACACTCTAGATAGAATAAAGATCATTCTAAGTATAAGGTATAGGTTAGCCTTGCAAAATGGTTTTAAAAAAAGCCAGAAAATATTTGCAAGATTTGGTTCCTATTGGCTTCAAAGGGGTTCACTGCTGTGTTCAAATTAGCAGATTTTTTAAATGTTGCTTGGTTCACTTATCACTACATGAGACCATTGATTAATGGCATAATGCATGAAAAAAGACCCAGAATATTGAACATTTTTGTATTATATTACATAGTTACATAGTTGGTAAGGCTGAATAAAGACAACAGTCCATCCAGTTCAACCTGTGTTGGTGTGTGTGTGTGTAAGTTGAAATTCATTTCTCATATCCCCGTATACTGTTTTCACTAAGATACACATCCAAGAATCTTTTAAAACCATCCATGCTTCCTGCTGACACCACAGATTGTGGAAGAGAGATCCATATCCTTAAAACCCTGATATTGAAAAACCCCCTACACAGTTTAAGGTTAAACTGCTTCTCTTCCAGTCTCATTGTGTGACTCCGTGTCCATTTACACTCCCTGGGACTAAAAAGTTTCATACTTATGCCGGGATCACCATTGAGATATTTGTATATTGCTATCATATCTCCTCTCAAGTGTTTCTTCTCCAGGGAGAAAAAATTTAGCGCTTGTGACTCTTCCTTATAATTGAGGTACTCCAGTCCCCATATTAATTTAGTTGCCTTTCTGTGGACTCTCTCCAGCTCCAGCACATCCTTTCTGAAGATTGGTGACCAGAACTGGATGGAACACTCCAGATGCGGCTGAACCAGAGTTTTATAACGTTTTAATGTTTTTAAAATAGATTAACTTGCATTAGGTAAGTTACAATATTTGACATGATGCAATTAAAATGCCAAGGTGGCAAGCAATATTATAGGACTAATAATAGGTCAGTTTATAACAAGTATATACAGTACAGTAATGCCCTGTACACACGGTCGGACTTTGTTCAGACAATCCTAGGATTTTTTCCGACAGATGTTGGCTCAAACTTGTCTTGCATACACACGGTCACACAAAGTTGTCGGAAAATCCGATCGTTCTAAACGCGGTGACGTAAAACACGTACGTCGGGACTATAAACGGGGCAGTGGCCAATAACTTTCATCTCTTTATTTATTCTGAGCATGCGTGGCACTTTGTCCGTCGGATTTGTGTACACACGATCGGAATTTCCGACAACGGATTTTGTTGTCGGAAAATTTTATATCCTGCTCTCAAACTTTGTGTGTCGGAAAATCCGATGGAAAATGTGTGATGGAGCCTACACACAGTCGGAATTTCCGACAACAAGGCCCTATCACACATTTTCCGTCGGAAAATCCGACCGTGTGTACGGGGCATAAGAGAGAATAGTGCCTGAATATCATAATAAAATTATACAAGGATATAATAATTTATTTGTGCAATAGGAATTAAAAAGCTCAGTTAAAAAATTATTAAACTTAGATAGTGGCTTGATGGGGGTTGAAGGAATATTGATAACATAAGTAAGCACTAAATATGATGAATAGTAATAATGAAAATGAAAATCTAATAATATATAAATATGGATGCAAATTAATATAATATTAGTAAAAATAATAATAACTACAGATACTCCTCGTTTAATGACTTACCTGTTTAATGAGAGCTTAGACTTTCGACTAGGGATGGGCCAAATGGACCCCTGTTTGGTTTGCACCAGGGCTTTCTAACACTGCGAAATTTCGGACCCGAATATCGAACTCCATTAAAGTCAATGGGTCCCGAACACCAAAAATGGAAAGTGCCCATTTTGAAGGCTTATATGAAAGTAATTGAACATGCAATGGTTATAGTGATCCGAGTCCTGCCCTGGGGGACATTTATCAATAAAAAAAAAAGTTTGTGAAAAACTTCATTTTTAAATGAGCAGCGATTTTTTGATTTTTAAACTGAAAGCATAAAAATGCAAAATTCCTTCCAATATAATGCCTGGGGGGCCCCCTTAGTCTACCTGTAAAGTGGAAGATCTGTACCATGTCTTGAATCTGCTGCAGCAATAATTGCATTTATAAAGCCCAAAAAAATGACATTTTTCCTGCAAGCTGCCTTTATTTTGCTCAGCAACAGCTCGGGAGCCAGTGTGTATGATGAGGCCACAATGTAGTGCACTGGGAACAAGATTACAGATTTTTTGGATACATTCTGGTGTCACTTTGACTTTGGATAGAAGTAACAGTGCGTAAAAATTGGTCTTTGGGTGTCGGTGGCACCTTCCCACTGTAACCCTATAGAGGTAATCTTGATGAAAGCAAGAATTTGCCTTGGTATAAAAAATTGCAATGATATGCACATGTCAAAAAGATGCAGAAAAATTGGTCTTTGGGTGTCGGGGGCGCCTTCCCACTGTAACCCTATAGAGGTGCTCTTGATGAAGGCAAAAAAAAATTGCAATGATATGCACCTGTCAAACAGGTGCTGAAAAATTGGTCTTTGGGTGCTAATTGTGTCAATGAAACCTATACCAAAAACATTCTTCCAGATGAAATGATTGAACAGCCTCAAAGCTAGGCAGCCTTGAAATCTTGCAGAGATTCCACATCCCAAAAAGACTTAATCAGTGACATCGCCATCAGGGGATTCATAGCTGGTAATCCAGGACTGATTCATTTTTATAAAAGTCATAGGTCCACAGAGTCTGTGGACAGACGCTTTCTATGATCAGTAACGAAACCTCCTGCAGCACTCAATGTCCGTTCTGAAAGCATGCTGGATGCAGGGCAGCCCAACAATTCAATAGCATTCTGGGTAAGTTCTGGCCCGTGGTCTATTCTCATGACCCAGTAAGTCAGTGGATCGTCAACTGGAAAGCTCTCCATCTGTTTTGGCCCCGAGGTAAATCGTCCCCCATGTGATGCAGACGCTGACAATGGGATGTGGAAGCTGACAACCCTGGGCGGCGAGGACTACAAAAAATCCTAAATGCCTCAGTTAGGCGGATGCCTTCTCCAACGCTCCTCTCTTGACCAACAGAAGACTCAAAACTACGTTTTCCATGATACTGTAACCTACTGGAGTCAGGAAAAACATTCAATAAAATCATCTTTAATGTGTCCTCAAGAGATTTTATCTTCTGCACTCTCTGTGGGGATGGGATGAGTTCTGAAACCTTCGCCTTATAACGGTGGTCAAGGAGGGTTGCCAACCAGTAATCATCCTTCTCCTTTATGCCACGTATTCTTGGGTCCTTTCTCAGGCTTTGAAGCATGAGGTTGCCCATACGCCTCAAATTTGCCAAGGCTTGAGAAGCAGACTCCTCTGGGTCACTCAGGATAACAGCATCTGGAACTTCCTCTTCCCAGCCACGTACTACTCCCAAGGGTCCTGGGGTTGCAAAGCCATCGCTTACAGATTGATTCATGTCTTCCTCTTCTTCAAAGCCTATGAAAGTGCCAGAATCCTCCTCCTCATCCTCCTCCCCTCTCTCCTCCTGTGTGTTCTGTGACATAGGAATGATGGTGTCTAGATAAAGTGGGCCTTGAAGTCCTCCTCTTCCTCCTGCTGCTCTGCTCCCAGTGCCCTGTCCATAATGCCACACAGAGTCTGCTCCAGCAGGAACACAACAGTGATTGTGTCACTGATGCATACACTGTCACAGCTCACCATCCTTGTGGCCTCCCTAAATGGTGACAATATAGTGCATGCATTCTTAATGATCAGCCATTGGCAGGGGAAAAAAAGTCGAGGCGGCCTGAGCCTGTTGTTGTGCCGTACTCACACAGGTACTCGTTGATGGCCCTCTGCTGCATGTATAGCCGCTGCAGCATTGCCAAAGTCGAGTTCCACCTGGTAGGCATGTCATAAATCAGGCGGTTTACAGGCAGGTGGAATTCCCGCTGAATTTCAGCCAACCGAGCCACTGGCTGAGTATGACTACCTGAAATGGCTACAGATTCTTCTGGCCAGCTTTAGCACATCTTGAAACCCTGAGTACGTATTTAGGAAATGCTGCGCTACCAAATTGAGGATATGTGCCAGGCATGGCACATGTGTCAACTTTTCCTGTCTAAGGGCGGACAGGAGGTTTGAGCCATTATCACACACCACCATTCCTGGCTCCAGCTGGCGTGGTGTGAACCACCTCTGGGCCTGTCCCTGCAGAGCTGCAAGAATCTCTGCTCCGGTGTGGTTCCTTTCCCCTAAACACACTAGCTGAAGCACTGCATGGCACCTTTTAGACTGACTCATGGAATTGCCCTTTGAACGCTTAGGGGGTACCTGATGTTCATAGGACAATTCTGCAGAGGAGGGCATGGAGGTGGCGGAGGAGGAGGGGGTAGAGCTCACAGGTCTGGCATCATCACCACCAGCTGTATGGAGACATGGGGGCACAAGCTGCAGCACCGAGCCCTGTCCTTTTGAGTTGGAAGCAGCATTACCCAGTGTGCTGTGAGCAAAATATATCATCCCTGCCTATGCTTGCTGGACCACGTGTGAGCAGTAAGGTGGATTTTATGGCTGACTGGCTCCAGCTGGCGCGGTGTGAACCACCTCTGGGCCTGTCCCTGCAGAGCTGCAAGAATCTCTGCTCCTGTGTGGTTCCTTTCCCCTAAACACACTAGCTGAAGCACTGCATGGCACCTTTTAGACTGACTCATGGAATTGCCCTTTGAACGCTTAGGGGGTACCTGATGTTCATAGGACAATTCTGCAGAGGAGGGCATGGAGGTGGCGGAGGAGGAGGGGGTAGAGCTCACAGGTCTGGCATCATCACCACCAGCTGTATGGAGACGTGGGGGCACAAGCTGCAGCACCGAGCCCTGTCCTTTTGAGTTGGAAGCAGCATTACCCAGTGTGCTGTGAGCGAAATATATCATCCCTGCCCATGCTTGCTGGACCACGTGTGAGCAGTAAGGTGGATTTTACGGCTGACTGCCTTGCCCAACGATGCCAGAACATTCCCTTCCATGTGATGGTAGAGAGATGGAATGGCCTTACGTGAAAAGTAGTAGCGACTGGGAACCTGCCATTGTGGTACAGCACATTGTGTGAATTCACGGAAGGGGGCAGAATCCACCAGGCTGAAAGGCAGAAGGAGAGCCAACAGCTTTGACAAGCTTGAATTTAGATGCTGGGCGTGTGGGTGGCAAGGACTGTATTTTTTTTTCCGCTGCAGCAATTGGGGCAAAGAAATTTGCCGACTACAGTCTACAGCTGGTGGTGTGCTGCTGGCAAATGTGCTGCTAGGACCTGGGACACCCTGTGCTATACCATCATCTCTGTCAGTGGAGGCTGCTGAGAGGTAATGACTCGGTATAGCAGGGAAAGACTGAAGTGGATAAGAAGGAGGAGGAGGAGGGACAGATTTGTGCTTCTTTTGTGTGGCTTTTAGGTGCTCTTGCCAACAGGCTGAGTGGTTGGACATTAAATGGCTTGTTAAGCATGTGGTACCCAAATGGTTGGTGTTTTTGCCATGTTTGATGTGCCTGAGACACAGTTTGCAGATAGCAACAGTGCGATCTGCTGCAGATGTGCTGAAAATGGGCCAGACAGCTGAGCTTTGGGGAGTGGGCCAGGAGATAACAGTTGCAGAATGTGATGGAATATGGTGGCTGCTCTCTACTCTTTTTTGGTGTAGGCCTCCTTGGGGTTGTGCCGCCTCACCTTCAGTTTCCTCCTCTGCTCTGGCACCCAGGTCGCATCAGTGACCTCATCATCATCATAATCATTTCCATCTCCTCCATCTTCATCATTGCCACTGGAGACAACTTTCAATAAGCTGCGGCTAGGGGAACATCAATGCCAATTTGTCTACCATCCTCAACCTCAGAACCAACATCTGAATCCAGTAATGGTTGAGCATCACCAAGGACCAAGTGGCTGATGCTCTGGTCAAATAGCTCAGCTGACTCCTCAATGGCTTATGTTGGGGCTATGGCATGCATAGATGTGGACAAGGAGGCAGGTTTATCCACTCTGGCAACTGCAGGGGACTGCACACTTGTCTCTGCTTGCGTGACAAAGGATGAGGTAGATGAGGAAGGTTTAGTAAGCCAGTCCACCAACTCCTCTGCATGCTGTGGCTGAATAGTACGGGAAAACTCACTAAACAGAGGAAATGATGCCCTACCTGAAGAATGACAACCATGTCCATCTTTGCCTGTGGACACATTTGTTGCTGGCCCCCTTACAGTGCCAAGGGAACATCTGCCTCTTATTGTTGCCCTCCCAGACATTATTGGGAGGAAGACGGTGGTGCTTATCAACAAATGTAAAGAAGAAGTTGAAATCTGTACGTAGATGCACTTTAATCAATGTAAAGTGGTGTTTGGTGCACTTTAATTTGAGTACTCACACTACACAGACACACTCCACGGATACACTATATTATACTGCAATATAATGTGCCAAACGTACAGTGATGCTGTCAGGAAAGAGGCAAGTACCAGTCTCGCCAATATCGCTGCCTTCCTTCACACATGCGTGGTAAAGCGCATCCCTGGGCACAATACAGAGAAACGGCTAATGCGCGTGCGCAATTCAGCTAAACGGCTAATGTTTGTGTGCAATTCAGCGAAACGGCTAATGCGCGATTCAGCGTAACGGCGAACACGCGTACGCAATAGCGCGCACAACATGAGCCTCCCACTGGTCTATAAAAGCCACTATGTGCCAAATTGCTGGTTTGTCTTTCAGCTCCCCATGTGTTCCCTGCTTTGTATCCTAATTCTTGATTACCTGTTGTGACCCAGATTGACCGTGACCTGCTCTGATCTCTACCTATCAGCCTGCTGACAGACCTGCTAACAGTACTTGCACTAGACTGTTTTTGCCTATCTAGAGACTCTTACTAGTCAACGGTGTTTGACCCCCGGCCTGTTGTTGGATCAGCTGTTCATCCTCCTTCCTGAGCTTCAGCATCTTCCAGTCCTGCACAGCTCTCTCCCTGCCAGTGACCTTCACGCAAGACCTGCCCAGCCTGCTGGTGACTCGTGCCTCTTTGTGCCCTTCACCCCCTGTACCATCTCCAGGAGTGGAGTGCACTTAGTCGCAAGAGGTTACCGCTCTCTGCATCTCGGTCTCGGTGAGTACCCTTATCTGACAGACGCACACAGAACTATATGGCGTTAAAATGGCAATAACGAAAACAGAACTATATGGCGTTAAACTGGCAGTAACGCACAAAACTATATGGCGTTAAACTGGCAGTAACGCACACAGAACTATATGGCATTAAACTGGCAGCAACGCACAAAAAACTATATGGCGTTAAACTGGCAGTAACGCACACAGAACTATATGGCGTTAAACTGACAGTAACGCACACAGAACTATATGGCGTTAAACTGGCAGTAAGGCACATAGAAGTAAATGGCATTAAACTGACAGTAATGCACACAGAACTATATGGCGTTAAACTGGCAGTAACGCACACAGAACTATATGGCGTTAAACTGGCAGTAACGCACACAAAACTATATGGCGTTAAACTGGCAGTAACGCACACAGAACTATATGGCGTTAAACTGGCAGTAACACACACAGAACTATATGGCGTTAAACTGGCAGTAACGCACACAGAGCTATATGGCGTTAAACTGGCAGTAACGCACAAAACTATATGGCGTTAAACTGGCAGTAACGCATACAGAACTATATGGCATTAAACTGGCAGTAACAAACACAGAACTATATGGATTTAGACTGGCAGTAACGCACACAAAACTATATGGCGTTAAACTGGCAGTAACACACACAGAACTATATGGTGTTAAACTGGCAGTAACGCACACAGAAGTAAATGGCGTTAAACTGGCAGTAACGCAATCAAATAGACGCGTTCAACCGTCACTGCACTGATGCTAGCTGATCTGTCCCTACTCTAGCTATACACTAATGTAAAGATTACTGACACAGTCTCACTACACTACACTGAAACTATATGAGCTGTCCCTACGCTACACTAATGTATGTACGAATGACACAGTCTCACTACACTACAGTGAAACTATCTGAGCTGTCCCTACTCTAGCTGCACACTATGCAAAGCTGAATGATGGTCCCCCTCACTACACTCACACTATACCTAAACTGACACTAAACTAATATTCTAAACTGACAAAGCAAAATAGCACAGTATAGCACAGTGAAAATATAAAAAATACTAAAGCGCTGAAATGAATAATTTAAATGTGACTATACTGAGACGCCAAACTATAAAAAGTGTTCAAGTTACGAAACTTGTGATTAAAAGAAAACCAATATAAAAATATAAAAATTAAAAAGTAAATTATAAAGTATATGAGTGGAAAGAAAATATTATGGTATGGTCAAAAAATTAGCAATCATATAACCACATAATCATGATCATATGCTACACCAATAAATACTCCACAGATTCCCACCTGTAAATATAAATAGCTACTAGGTGGATAGCGTCCAAAATAGTCTATTCAAAAAGGCTTCTCTTATAATACTGTTTGAGATTTAGAAGATGTTGTGATGGTCGTTCTTAATTGCAGGGGATTGCTTGCTGTAATTATATACGCTGCTGAGAATATAAAGTCCAATAAATGCCAACAATAGGTCTGTTCAAAAAACTTCCCTTATATTGCTGTTTGAGGTTTAAAAGGCGTTTTGATGACCGTTCTTAATTACAAGAAGTTACATGCAATAAAAGAGAAAACATCATTGCGCAATGAACGAAGTAAGGAATACTTGAGATGAGAAATCTTCAATAGATACACTCACATGAGTCTGGATGGTTTGTGCATAAGTTGAAACAATCAGCCACTTGGGGCGTGGTGAGTCCTCACACCGCTGCTATCGAGTTGTTGAACAGCCTCAATGCTGTACGTCACTGACTCCTCCTACGCGTTGCGTCACCCGACACGTGACTTTTTCAAACTTAAACTTTCTTTCCACTCATATACTTTATATATTTTATAATTTACTTTTTAATTTGTATATTTTTATATTTTCACCATCACTATGAGGAATTGATTTATCAAGCATCTACACGGGATTTAATATTGATTGAAAGGTTAATTATAGCGCAACACATTTTCACTTAAACAGTATAGCACAGTAACTAACTAATAGCACTGAACAGAGCCCTGTTCTATTTCTCTCCATGCCAAAATCACACTGAAAATGGCTGCCATTGAAAGAATACTTTTATACTGTGGGGTGGGAATGAGCCATGATTGGATAAAGTCATGATGACAATGTCCAATCATGACTCTGACAGTGCTCTGTGCCCTGATTGGCTGAAAATTTCACTTCTTCAGTCAACCAGGGCTTGCAATGCACTGTTCAGCGCTGCAATGCATTGTGGTCGGTTCGGGTGGCCTAACAAACGGTCGAACAACTCGTTTGTTCGGATATTCGCCGAACGACCGAACAACAAAAGTTCGGCCTCAACTTATGCTTGGGCTGAACTTACTTCAGCCCGAGCCTTCAGCCCTGAATTTACTTCACCCGAATGACGCGCCCGAATGATGCACTGTACATCATTGTATTGTACAGTACAGTACAGAATTTTCAGTTGTGTTCTGTACTTAAGCAAATTATAACAACATTATTGAGCTAGAGTTTTGTGTTTAGACTTTTTTTTACAATACAGTACAGTACAGTAATTAGGAATGCTTAAAATATTGATTACTTGTGGCTCCTCGTTTAACAACCTGGTCGTTGGAACGGAACCTGGTCGTTAGGTGAGGAGAGCCTGTATATGATGGCATGGCAATTAAGGACATAATGTAAGTAGCTTGTGATGTTAGGATTTCTGGGTATGATATTTCAATGTAAATATATACTGTATATGTAGGTTATTAAAGACATGTAGGATTCCTTGAAACTGTTTTCCCTGCGAGGCTAGTGTCTGGGCTTGTTTCCCTATTTTGCAAGGAACTAATTTTTTTATTTTTGCATAGGAATAAGGGGGTGTTGAGGCCTAGGACTTCCTTTTTAGTAAAAGTAATGCTCAGTTTTTATTTTCACCCTTGCATTTGTTTCTTTCACCAGGGAAGGAATGGCCTGTCAGGGAAAAACAATAACAACTATAAATAGAAATAAATAAAAAAACTTTTATAAATCTGTAAATAATAATTGTGAAAAAATACCTGTCACAAACACAACACAAACAATCTCCATTCTATAACAGTCAATGTCCTTCCCCAGACTGCTTCTGTAATTTGTTTCACCGTTGAAGGAAGATTTGAGGAAGGGCAGGCCCAACTCGCCCAAATAATTTTTCCCCCCTGTGCTGCCAGGCCTTCATCCTGCATTGTGGAAGCTTGGACAGCCTGTGTTATTTTTGTATACAGGTAAGGGGGCATTTAGGTCTAGGATCACTAAACAATTGAAAATCATAATGTAAAAAAAAAATTTAATTTTTCAGTTTGTTGTAAAATTACATAATAAGCCTACTATTTCCACTGAACCCCTGCCTGTCACTTTAGGCTTGCCTGGCCTTTTTTTTCTTTAATTGATTTCCTAAATCTACTGGCAGCTGGTGCCCACTACTTTACCAAACAAACAAGTATGTAGTGATGTGCTACATACAAAGGGCAGCTTTGCCTTTGTCAGCAACAAATGTTTTTCCCTGGGCCCCGTATAAAGAAAAATCCCTAGGAAAACGTCCCCCCCAAAAAACAGAAGCCCCAAGAAGCCTATGGCTTTAACACAGCACACTTAATTTTTGCTGCTGTCTGCCCTTTTGCTTGGCCATAGTTTTTTTCTCCTAATATCTGCTGCTGCCTGCCCTTTCCCCAGCATTTAACAAGGACAGACAGCCTACATCTATAAGCTTTTCCCTGCAGCCATACATTCAGGCCAAGGGATCCTGCCACC
Organism: Aquarana catesbeiana; assembly: GCF_042186555.1. Lineage (NCBI taxonomy): Eukaryota > Metazoa > Chordata > Amphibia > Anura > Ranidae > Aquarana > Aquarana catesbeiana. The sequence goes on from NC_133328.1 coordinate 239,127,762, forward strand.
ATCAGGAAATGCACCACCTCCTCAAAGTGGGTTTCCTCTGGGATGGTGACAGTAGTCCCCCCCCCCAATTTTCCATTTGTATTGAGAAGGGATGATACCTCTCCTTTAAAGCTCCCACCAAATTTCTACCTCCAGCACCCCAACACTCCTCCTCAGGCTCGGACTGGGACAAAAAATAGGCTCGGGCATTTTAGACTGAGCAGCCAACTTTTCCAGGGACGGGGGGGAGAGATGTCGGTAGACATTTGCGGGGGTTGCTGGTGTCAGTCCTCCACACTGTAATGTGCAGAGACACTGTGATATAAAGGGGACTGCACTGTAAAGGGGCACTGTAATGATTACAGTGCCCCTTTACAGTGCAGTCCCCTTTATATTACAGTGTCCCAGTTCTATTGTGGCCATACAATGCTAGTACCGTCTGTCTCCTATTGTGCCCACACTGCCCAGTGACACTGACCTGCTCTTTCTGGTGGTGCGGTACAGCGTGGCTCTCTCTGGTGGTACGGTACAGCGTGGCTCTTGTGGCTCTCTGGTGAAGTGGGTACAGCATGGCTCTCTCTCTCTCTGGTGGTGTGGTTCAGCGTGGCTCTCTCTGGTGGTGTGGGTACAGCGTGGTGCTCTGGTGGTGCGGGAACAGCATGGCGCTCTGGTGGTGCGGGTACAGCTTGGCTCTCAGGGCTCTCTCTGGTGGTGCGGGTACAACGTGGCGCTCATGGCTCTCTCTGGTGGTGTGAGTAAAGCGTGGCACTCATGGCTCTCTGGTGGTGTGGGTACAGCGTGGCTCTCTGGTGGTGTGGGTACAGCGTGGCTCTCATGGCTCTCTGGTGGTGCGGGTACAGCGTGGCTCTCTGGTGGTGCTGGTACAGCGTGGCTCTCTGGTGGTGTGGGTACAGCGTGGCACTCTGGTGGTGCGGTTAATGCATGGCACTCTGGTGGTGTGGGTACAGCGTGGCTCTCATGGCTCTCTGGTGGTGCGGGTACAACGTGACTCTCTGGTGGTGCGGGTACTGCGTGGCACTCTGGTGGTGCAGGTACAGCGTGGCTCTCTTGGCTCTCTGGTGGTGTGGGTACAGCGTGGCTCTCTGGATGTGCGGGTACAGCGTGGCTCTCATGACTCTATGGAGGTGTGGGTACAGCATGGCTCTCATGGCTCTCTGGTAGTGCTTGTACAGCGTGGCGCTCTCTCTCTCTCTTGTGGTGTGGGTACAGCATGGCTCGATCTGGTGGTGCTGGTGCTATTAGTTCCCCTAGCACAGTCCTCTTTCTTTTTCCATGTCTCCTGTAGTACTTGCTTGTTTCCGGGTATTCTCTTTCCCCCCTAGCAGAGTGCAAGCTGGGGACAGTAGCCGTCTCCCTGCTGAGATCAATTGGGCATCCTATCTCTGTGACTACATTTCCCATGATGCCCAACTAGTTATTTCTGATTGGCCCTCTGCTGTGGCCAATTGGAAGGGAAGAAGAACAAGCAGGAAGCTTTCTTTTCTCCCGTCCCGTTCTGCTGACAAGCCTGACATGAGAAAGGGGGAGGGGGGACATCCTGACAGCGGCCCAGAGGAGGAGGAACGAGGGGCAGAGAGCGGAACTGTCAGCACGACTCTGAGACTGAGCTGTGTGTGAGAGACACACAGCTCAGCCCATGCAGCTGCTAGTTCCGCCGGAGAAGGCACAGCCATGGCCGCATAGCGGTAGGCGAGCGGCGACCGTGGCCTGTGTTAACCCTGTCCAGGCCGCGGTCACCGCTTACCTCCCGCTGTGCGGCCTGAACATCAACAGGCCGATCTGCCCTATGGCCAGTCCGGGCCTGCTCCTCCTCCTCACCGCCAGCACACCAAACCTCCTCCTCCTCATATTATGATGTTGTCAGGATTTATGTGGTTCAGGACTCGCCTGGGAGTGCTGGGGCCTGGCTGCTGGGGTGTAAAAAATGGAGAGGAGGAGGAAGAGGAAATGGACACATTAGCAGTCCTAAAAAAAACTACCACTATTTACAGTTATGGGGAAGGAGGAGGAGGAAAAGGGTACATTAGCAGCACTCCAAAAGAGAATGGCTGGCATATGCCCTTGAGGAGGAGAAAAAGGGCATATTAGCAGCACTGTAAAAGAAAGTGGCTGCTGTGAACCCTTGTGAAGGAGGAGGAAAAGAGCACATTAGCAGCATTCAAAAATAAAGCACCCAAATGGCTGATACATTGCAGACAGAGTTATGCCCCGTACACACGGTCGGATTTTCCGATGGAAAATATCCGATCGGAGTGCGTTGTCGGAAATTCCGACCATGTGTGGGCTCCATCGGACATTTTCCATCGGATTTTCCGACACACAAAGTTTGAGAGCAGGCTATAAAATTTTCCGACAACAAAATCCGATCGCGTCAATTTCGACCGTGTGTGGCCAGTTCCGACGCACAAAATGCCACGCATGCTCAGAAGAAATTCCGAGACAGAACCGCTCAGTCTGGTGAAATTAGCGTTCGCAATCGATACAACACTTTCGTCACGGTGCAATGTTAAAAATGGTTTAATACAGCGCACTCTCTACTTCTTTATAATGTGAGAAGAATGAAGTAGTTTTGCTGCTCATATTCACGCAGACTTCTCACAAACTTATTTCTTTATTATTTATCGGGATTCCCTCAATATATTTTGATTTGTCACATCTGACAAAATTATTTTTGTGTTGTTTTATTTTATTTTTTTATTTTAAGGCATAATTTTTTTAAATTTTTTTTTTAGGCTTGTATTTTTTAAAGGCTGATCTTTGTTTTATTTTATTTTTAGTTTTACTCCATATTTTTGTGTGTGTTTTGTGTGTCAAGTTACCACAACACCATTATTATCTTGTATTATTTAATCTCAAGAAGGTTGCTTGGTGTTGGTGTCCCTTGTTAATTTCACATTGTATTTTTGAAATGTACCTGAATCTTCACAAACAAACTGTCCTTTTTTAAGGAAAACACACATAGGCGAGTATAATTGAAACAAAAAATCCTTTATTGAGGGCTCAGAACCAAACAAAGAGGGAGGCAACGCTGGAGAAATATTAGAAATTGGCGAAGCCTTGGACCCCCAGGGCAGACATCAATTCTTTAACATCAAAATTGGTGGCCTGAGGAGTCCATATGTAAGGGAGTGCAGTCTGGTCCAGAAGTCCCCAAGATCCGGAAAGCAGCAAATGACATCTGTGTCCCCAGGCTGTGGTACTACAACAGGCTGCATCTTTTGCCAGACCAGACTGGACCCAGGGTCATCACTCTCTGGTCTTATTTCCACGCTTCCTTCCTGGCTGTGGCTCTGCTGTTAGAGATGTGGCAGGAGGAGGAGTAGGACCTGGAGGAGGAGGAGGACTAGTAGGTCCTGGAGGAGGAGGAGTAGGACCTGGAGGAGGAGAAGGACCATGTGTGAGGTCACAAATGTGGGTAGCAGATGTTATTTGGCCCCTCAACCCCTTATTGAGAGCTTCCAACATTAAGGACTCACACATGAGTTGTTGGCCCTCCTCCATCCACTGCATTTTACAGGCAATTATGCCAGCAAAGTCCTCTTCCACAGTGTGGGGGGCTGTCAGGGCCTCTGTAGCCTTCCAAAAGAGGCCTATGGCAGCCTCCTCCAGGGTACGCCTCTTCCTGCCACTTTCTCTTTGCAGGTGGATGGGAGGGACCTGGATATCAGGCAGCCTGCTTGGCCCGGCCACCTCCTGGCTGAGACTTCCCTGTGTATGAAAAAGGGACAAGGTTTTACTTTTTGCATCATCAATCACAATCATAAATTAGTACTCCAAACTAACATCTAGTTAACATCATTGATTGGACAAGCAGAAATATTTAGAGAAATGCTATACCTGGCTCAAGCTGGGCTCCTCCACATGTTGCTGCCTGGAAGGCCCAGGTTGGGCGTCAGAAGCCTCAGCTGGGGGGGAAGGAAGCGTGGAAGGAAGACTGGAGAGTGATGACCTGGGTTCAGTCTGACCTGCCAGAAAATGCAGCCTGTCATAGTACCACATCCTGGGGACATAGATGTCATCTGCAGCTCCTGATCTCTGGGAATCCTGGACCTTCTTGTGCTCCCTTAGATAAGTGCTCCTCAGGCCACCAATTAGGATCTTCAAATAGATCATGTCTGCCGTGGGGATCACCGTCTTCTCAAATTCCAACAATTGATCCAGTGCTGCCTTCCTCTTTGTTTGGTTCTTATAATGTGGGTGGTTTATCTCCCAAAGACAAGGCAGCTCCCTGAACATATCTATGAAGATTGCCATAAAGTCGTTATCTTTCAAGATATCCATTTTCACTGCAAGACACAACACAAGACAAACCCTAATGTCAGGCAAAACTCTCCTAATCTTGTTACAATATAGGCCTCAATCTAGAAGCAGTATAGGCCCAAGTTTGGCTCTTACCTTCGTTCTCACGATCGGCGCCTCCGATACTCCTTCCCCCGCTCACAGATCGTACGTACTACGCACGCGTGTTACTCTTTATACACACTGCGCATGCGTGTAACTCCGCCCGCGCCTGATGTTCTTTCTAGTCTATTTCCCACCCCTTTTCATTCTGCGCAGTGGGGGAGGAGCACATGGCGGAGACACAGCAGGTGCGTGCTAATTATAGCAACGAGGAGGAGGAAAGCCCGGATCTGGAAACGTCCCGATCCAGAAGGAGACGATTTAAGGCCTCAAATATGTCCTTTGGTGAGATGTTGGAGATGGTCGACATCCTGAAGAAGGCTGACTATGATGGGGAGTATGGACCTTACCCCAACCCCAATGTCCGAAAGGCCAAGATCATGGCGAAAGTGGTCAAAAGTCTGCACCGGAATTTCGGGGTACGCCAATCGAAAGATCAGCTCAGGAAGCGGTGGTCGGAACTGAAATTAAGAGAGCCCGAGCAGTACAGAAAGATCCGGAGAGTGCTGCAAAAAAGTAAGTAGTTGTGCTGTGTTCCTATTCTTTTTGTCTTTATTACTTTGGTGCTGCTCCATGTGCTTTTCTTAAGTGTTGTACAGTTTAAAATGGCAACTTTCATGTTCATGGGCACATTATTCGTTCGTATCAAACATTTTTCTTTCGGCCTATAAAACACCATTGTTTTGGCCATATGCATTTGCCCACATTTTTTAGGGCCTACTTGTATGAAAATAATTTGGTTGTGTAGATGGGTTTGTTACTAGAATGAAATGCAAACTAGATTCTGTGTAAGGCGAGGACACTCAGCAGCTGTTTTCACATCTGGATGCTGGAGCACTAGTGTGGGACACAAGAACACCCTTTTTATTAGGGGGCCCACACAGGTGCTCCAGTGTATACTATAGGGGTGTCTCCATCTGTGAAGCTTGTACCAAACAGGTAAAGTATTGAAGCTTGACAAAAGACACTAAAAATTCTACATCTTGGAACTCTGCCAAAATAGACAATTGTACACCACTTCCAAGCAATGTTTCCTATTTATAGTTCTGCCATCAAATATCTGTGTGCTAAGTATACCATTTTTGTTTTACATAGGGGAGAAAAGACTCGGAGGACACCCCTCATCCAAGGAGACCAGAGACCCCCACCTCAGGAAGAAGGGGAAAAACCCCCAACACAAGAAAAGCAGGAGGAAGAAGATGTGGTGGAACTAGTCACCACAACAGGTGAGTGTCTGTGACCACAGGCTCAGGTAAGAGATTGATGCGGGCATATTTATAATACATGTTTTTTTTTGTTTCTCTCCTTTTAGGTGATCGTGATGTTGTGGATCCAGGGCATTTCACCTCGGAAACTGGACAGATCCTGATCGGGGAGATCATGGGGTGTAATTTAGCATTGGAAAACCTCAAGAAAAACATCAATGATGTTATTCAAAAAAATAATAACATCATTGATGTTTTGGGGAGAGTTTAAAACCCCTCCAAAGCCCTTTGTTTTTTTGTGTGCTACAATGTTAAAAATGTTTTAGCGATTTTTAGAAAAGCCAAATTTTGAGGATGTACACAGTGTGTCAATATGTGCTATCTGCATCACGGGAGATCAATGGACGCGTTTTGGGGGTGCAACTCCTTCCTCAATAATAAAGTAGCTGAGAGGAAGGGGTTGCTCCCCCAAAACACGTCCCTTGATCCCCCGTGATGGCAGCTAGCACATGTTCACATTCGTAAATTGGTGTGCATCTTCAAAATTTGGCTTTTCCTGGGGTGACTTCACCCCATCTGAACGCAAGATCAAACACAGTTCCTAAATACTCATGTCTGATATTGCCTTCAAGTTCTACCTAATGTGAACTTTGTAAGTTCAAGATTTGTGTCTTTCTTGTTGTTTTGAAACATGCCTGTTTTATCTTAAATGGACGTTTCTATTTTTGATAATGCCACCCCAAAAATTGTTATACAACAAACATGTTGGTTTGTTTTAAAAACCTTTTCTAAATGCACATGTGATTGTGCAGGTATTAAAAAGATTGTTAATCAAGAATGTGTGGATTATTGTCTCAACGCTACAACACTTTTGTGGTGATGTAATTGCTGCTTTCTGTGACAATGGATGTTATTTCCTAAGGGCAAATCCACTTTGCACTACAAGTGCAGTTTCAGTGCATTTTCAAGTGCACTTGTAGTGCAAAGTGTCTTTGCCTTTAGTAAATAACACCCAACAGTGCTTTGTATAAGGTTACACAATCACGCCATTTTCAGGACTCACCACATTTCGGTCAGGGTCAGCTAAAACAAACACAAGCAGTAAATGTCACCAAAGATTTGCTTAATTTTTTGTTTTTATTTGATCAAGGTTTCACAAATTGTCTGGCATATTGATGGCCCCCCTACCCGCAAAGAACTCAAGGTATCTTAGCCAGACATCACGGGTACTCAGGGAGGGCAAGCCAGGACGGCCACTTTCAAGCGCCATCAGGGTTGGTTCATTTATAATTCCGGCCTCAGGCCCAACTGAGCCAGCATAGTTGGCAGAATGTTGCCATAAAAAGTTATGAAGAACACAGCACGCCAGGATTATATGATTCAGTTTATACTCCGCCATATGGATGGGTGTAAGAAATAGGCGGAACCGGCTGGCCGTGATTCCAAATGTGTTCTCCACCACTTTTCTGGCTCTGGCCAGCCGGTAATTAAAAACCCTCTGGTCTGGGGTGAGGGTCCTCATCGGGAATGGCCGCATAAGGTGGTCCCCCAGCGTGAAGGCTTCATCCACAACGAAGACGAATGGGAGTGCTTCCATATTGTCTTCTGAAGTTGGCAAGTCCAAGCTGCCATTCTGGAGATGCCTGTAAAACTCTGTCTGGGCAATGACTCCACCATCGGACATCCGGCCATTCTTCCCCACGTCCACATACAGGAACTCATAATTAGCCGACACCACTGCCAACATCACAATACTATTGAACCCTTTATAATTATAATAGTATGACCCGAGTTGGGTGGTGGGACGATGTGGATGTGTTTTCCATCAATTGCCCTTTCGCAGTTAGGAAAGTCCCACCGCTGGGCAAAGTGGGAGGCCACAGTCTGCCATTCCTGTGGCGTGGAAGGAAACTGTGGAGGAAAAAAAAATAAAATTAGTCTTTTTGCACATTAAAACATGGAAAGCAGATTAGACACAAACCTTCTTGGCCAACATCAAGATAACATTTATTAATGGGAATTTTTAAACACCAAAGTATAAGGTACACCTATCAGATTCCCCCTCCCCCACCCCCTCTCATGGGCCATTTCAAACATTATAGTGGGGGGGCTCTTGGACAGGTAACCCTCTCCACTTCATTGAGAGATGAATGCCTAAATAATGGGTATTACTTTGAACAACCCCTCCTTAGTTACACTATTGGCAGCCCACTGGACAGGTAAGAAGTGTCATAATACAGATTTCAGCACATTTGGACATTCTGCTATTAGCTATCAAGATAATAATAGGATACAAAAACTTGAAACAGTACCATTTGAAAGCATACAGGCAGGCCCTTGCACTACATGCTTTGGGGAATTCATCCATAAATCTGACCACAAAAGAGATGGGTATAGTGTGTATGGGTTTGGCAAAGTCAGCAGATAGATGATTGAGGATAGATAGAGAATTGGTATCAACTGACTTAGCAGCTGGGGGGAGGGAGGGTTAAAAATGAGTTGGGGACACCCCATCAAAAAAGCCTCTGGCACTCTGCCTGAATTTAAAGCACCAATCACATTTTAAAACATTTTAGGGGGTGTTTGGGGTAAAGCACTACTATGGAGCTGATAAAATACATTGTTAAGTGACTACATGAGGTGAATATAGGGCTAGGAGACCATGCTGGGGAGGTAAGTGAAGGCAAATATGTATGAAGGACAAAAAAAATTAGATAAAAATCCAGCATGAATGAGGACAAAGGGGACATTCACAGCATATTCCAATCATGATAATTAGGGAATGAGGAAAGAAATACAATATATTATCAAACATTAAATACAATAAAATGTGATATTAAAGGATAAAAATCTTACCTTAATATACTCCTTCTGCAGCCCCAGAGTTGATTAGAGCCTGTTTCTCGATGGACGACCAAGAAAGGGTAACCGAAAACCAGGGGCTTATCCTTCTGGATAACTGGGGACGAAACAACGCCACCTAAGGTCTGTCCTTAACAGGACCTCAAGGTTCGGACAATCCCTGGACGGGTAGGGCAAGACTTCAAAAAGTGACCTGCCTGGCCACAATAAAGGCACAATCTCTCCCTCCTCCTAAGGGCCCTATCATCCGCAGAGAGACGCGTGAAGCCCAAGTGCATGGGTTCACCTTCACTGACCGACTCGGTACCATGAGGCATGGGAGGTGAAGGAGGCAAGGGTGGGATTGCAAAGCTCGGACACAAATGTACAGGAGGCTTTCACAAGCGCTCCTTAAAAGAGAGTCTTTCTCTGAGTCTGGAGTCAATGAGGATGGCAAACGTGATCAATTTCTCAGTGGGTATATCTCAGGCTGCTATCTCATCCTTGAGGGTGTCCGAGAGACCATGAGAAATAGCAGCCATGAGGGCCTCATTGTTCCAAGAAACCTCTGTTGCCAGAGTATGGAATTTAATGGTGTAATCAACAACAGTTCTTGTACTCTGTTTGATGGACATGAGGCACTTGGTAGTAGAAGCGGAGCATGCGGGAACGTCAAATACCCTTTTAAAGGAAGCCACAAACTCTGGGTAACTCAGGACAATGGGTTTTTGCGTCTCCTATAGTGGCTTTGCCCAGGCCAAAGTTCTCTCAGAAAGCAAAGCTATCACAAATCCTACTTTGCTTCGGTCCACGGGAACACCTGGGGCAGCATCTCAAAGTATATCTCAACCTGGTTGGGAAACCCTCTGCATTGGACTGGATGGCCCCCAAATTGCTGGGGAAGCAGAGCGGAACCAGACATACCTCTTATAGAGGTAATAGTCGAGGTGGGTGCCTGCACAGAGACTGGAGCAGCAGCAGGGATGGCCTGCAACACAGGTTGTACTGGAGCAGCCACAGTGGGAGATTTCAGGTGAGCCGTGCGACTCAGGAGCATTTGTAACGCCATGGCAAACTGATCCATGCGGTGATCCTGCTCATCCAATCTGGAAAAAATTTTACCAACAAGTGGATTGACTGCATCTTCTGAATTCAATTCATGGCCTTTGCCTTATGTCAGAAACCATGAATCAGACCGAGACAGAAGTACAGTTAAATCACACTTGTTTAATAATAAAAGTAAATAGAACAAACGTAGTCAAAACATAGTCAAAGTTCGGTAACCGGAACGGACAGTCAGACAAGCCAGAAAGTCAAGAAGCCAGGAATCAGCATAGTGGAACAGCAAGCAGGATCTGGAGCCAGAAGGAATGTCAGCCAAACAAGTCTTGAACAGGAGCGCAGGAGAAAGTCTCTGCGATGTTGACCAGGGCGAAGGCAGAGATCATCTGGGCTGGACGGCTTAAGTAAGCATGACTGACGAGCAGGATATTATCAACAGGTGAGTCACTGTGGAGAGATAGGAGCTGGCAATTAGCCTACAGCTGAGCGGCCAGCTCAGAGAGGGAAGGGCTGAGCCCAGCCCTGACAGCCATATATGAGTGCCTAAAGTGGTTCTAAAAGCATAAGGTTTTTTAACCCTAATACATTCTCTGGATTAAAGTAAAAAAACCTTCCAATATCAACTACCATGAGCCCCCCTAACCTGCCTGCTCTTTTGATCCAGCTCTGTGTCCATCTGCAGCAGCCTTGTTCTCTCTCACTCTTCCCACAGGACTCGGAGGCGGCAGCAGCAGCTCCTGCTGCTGCCAATCAAATCCTGTGATGAGAGAGACAAAAAAATACATTTGTGCCTCTGCAAACACTTTAAACACTGTATTTATAGTAACTAAAATATTTTGGGTTTTTTTTTCAATAAAATAAGTACCTTCTAATATAGATTTTTAAAATAAAAGCTGTTTGGTGTGTGTCAAGTACAAGTTCTTAAATACTGTTCATGTAGTCACCACAGAAATTTTAGGGGCAACCAATGATATTATCAGTTGCTAGGATGCAGACAGCTGTTTTTATTGTCTTCAACTAGGATATGGGTCTGGTAAGGATGATGGGAATTGTAGTCACTTTATAACAAACAAACTTAAGCATTAAAGCAAAGAACTAGTGTCCCTATTGGAATATTTTCCTTCTATTCTTGTTCCTGTGACAATCAAAATGTGGGATTTTCTTTCAATTTCACTATCAGTAATAACGGTAAACATGAGAACTAGAGGGGGTGAACCTCTCTAACAGAGACACAGACAGCAATAAAATACCGACACATAGGGGTTGATTTACTAAAACTGGAGAGTGCAAAATCTGGTGCAGCTCTGCATAGAAACCAAACAGCTTCCAGCTTTTTGTCAAAGCTTAATTGAACAAACTGATTGACTACCATGCACAGCTGCACCAGATTTTGCACTCTCCAGTTTTAGTAAATCAGCCCAATACTGTACAATCCAATGAGAGCACCAAACAAAACTTCCAAGATTTCAGTGTAATTTAATGATAAAGGTGATTCATTGAAGAAAACAGTCAATACTCCCCCTTCTTTAAGGTTTAAGAAATAAATAGACACTGTTGAGCACTGCACTGTGATTTGATGCAAAGTTTTAGGATGGCAGGTTATGCCAGTGTTAGTGAATTTAGGAGGAGGCCATGAGGCCATATTTAGGCAATGATGATGTAAGCTGCTCCATTCCCTGCCATTTGCTTATGTGGCCGGGGACCAACATTAAGCTCAACTAAGCCTTTAACTTTTAAATTGAGGCCTAATAAAGCCGATAAAATGCTGTGCATCATGTGTTATTTGTTTTCTGTGAATATTTTTTTTGTAATTCATTACTGAATTAATGAATAAACAAATACTGAGTTACTAAATAAACACATTTTATTTTATGGTTTCAATAAGCAAAATCTCATTATTGATCTGCTTTAAAATTCTGTTGTATATATTAATTATTGTTTCCTTTTTTCTTTCACCTGGTTTAAAAAATGAGAATTACAGTTCCTTTCAATGATTGTAGCTGATATTTGGTGATTTTTCAGCCAGTGCATGTTATAGTAGTGTTTGTCTAGTTTCTTAAGTTTACCTGCTTAAATAATATATAGGTGATTTTATGTCACATTTATGTGATATTCCAGGTGCAATAGACCTTCTAGAAATCATATTTATATCCCTAATTACCACTTCAGTCCATATAAGTTGTAGCACTTTTTATTAGTGGTCTTGTTTGTACTGAAGCATCAATAATACCTGTATATGTTGGTTTATTTTTATATTTTTACATTTTTTTAAGATGGTATATGACCATTATATTGTTATTCATAATTTTGGGGGGTTATGGTGTGGGGTTGTCTTTCAGGGGTTGGGATTGGCCCCTTAGTTCCAGTGAAGGGAACTCCTAAGGCATCAGCATACCAAGACATTTTGGAAAATTTCATGCTCCCAACTTGGTGGGAACAGTTTGGGGATGGCCCCTTCCTGTTCCAACATGACTGCGAGCCAGTGCACAAAGCAAGTTCCATTAAGACATGGATGAGCGAGTTTAGGGTGGAGGAACTTGACTGGTGTGCACAGAGTCCTGACCCAATAGAACACCTTTGGGATGAATTCGAGCAGAGACTGTGAGCCAGGCCTTTTCGTCCACATCAGTGCCTGACCTCAGAAATGGGCTTCTGAAAGAATGGTAAAATATTCTCATAGACACTTGGAACAATAAAGTGTAACCTGGTGTACCCCGTGGTGCGCCTCTATCCCTATTGTACATACAAATACAAAAATGTTTGCCCTTGGAACTTTAAATGAGGTGTGACACTGGTATTGATGGAATAAAAAACAACAGATTTATTGGTTCACACAAGATCTACAGTAGCCACAAACAGATGTCAGGTATATGAACAGATTTGTAATGATGTACACATAATATTGCAGTAAAATACGATAAATCGTTCCAAGTCCCAAGGGCAAAAATTTCTGTATTTGTATTCCCATAGACACACTCCTAAACCTTGTGGATAACCTTCCCAGAAGAGTTAAAGCTGTTATAGCTGCAAAGGGTGGGCCAACTCAATATTGAACCCTACAGACTAAGACTGGGATGCCATTAAAGTTCATGTGCGTGTAAAGGCAGGTGTCCCAATACTTTTGGTAATATAGTGTATAGACAAGCAAACAGTACCTTGCACTGCATATTTGCTGGTAAATCTAACACTGGCCACACACGTTACATTTTTTTTTAACTTCATCAACAACTGTGAAGCATGAAAGCTTACCTGCTTTGATATAAATTGAATTGGCTGTTTGCACAATCAGATTGTAATCTGTGATGGGCTCTAAAATGATCATACAATCTGATTAAAACACATGCGGCCAACTGTAAAATCCACTTAGGTCTTGCAAAAAATGTTCCATCAAATCTAATAAATGTTTTTCATAGCCTTATACAGCGTTTGTGAATGCCTGTTAACCCAAGCACACAAAAAAAAAACAAAATTGCTAAGGATATACACTGAAATTCGAATTTAAATCCAATTTCAAAGTAAATTATTTTAACAATTTTAGGTATGGTCATACACATATTTACTATAGTTCAAGAGATTGGTTTACAGCAGGAATAACGTCACATACCTGGTAGGAAGAGCCTGGTATGCAGAGAAAGGCTTCTCTTACTCTTCTGACTCGGGGGCCCCTGGTAGAGCAGACAGGTGGAGCAGGAGTGCAGAGTTGCATGAGGGTTGGTAGCGTGCTAGCTGCTGGGCTTCCGGTTGAGTGGTGTGCCAGATAACAGCGGATGCAGGTATGCTGTGGATGCAGGACAGCGGATGCAGGTTAGTTGTAGATGCAGGGCAGCGGATGCAGGAATGCAGTGGATGCAGGTCAGCAGTACCAGAGCTACATAGGCTGGAAGCAGAAGACTGGAGCGGGGTCGGACAAGCTAGGTCATACACAGTGCGGTCAGATAAGGTACAGATGCAGAGACTGGAGAGTGGTTAAAGTTCAAGCTGGGGTCGATGCAGGTGGAGAGCAGGAATAGTCAAAGCAAGCTGGGTAGGTAACTGGAATCAAATGCAGATAAACAGGAAACAGGACACTCACGGGAACACTGTAGACAAGACAGCACTGGATCTGTGTACTGATCTGGTTTAAATTTGGCACCCTGATCTGTCACAGAATGCGTGCATGTGCAAAACCATTTAATGACTGTTCCCTCACCAGAATAAATGTTCAGTTTGGAACATACAGTATGTGTACAATTTCTGAAACAATTATTTACTTGTAGCTTACTGGCTACAGTGAAGCTAGGTTCATTTCAATCATCTAATTACATGCAAGCAAAAATTTTAATTTTAATTTTTTTATTTTCCTATAAATATTCATTGTAACACAGCTTTATCTTCTTTACATAGCTAAGTTCACCATACAAAGTGAATAGTCTCTATTCTTTAAGTAAATTAAAGTGTTTGTGAAGCCATATAAGTAAGTCTATGCCAGCCCCTCTATTAGAGCCTGGCATAGCACACTGTGTAAGTCTTTTATAAAAACGAAGCTTGTAAATACCTGTTTAGAGCTATCTTCAGGCCAGTCTCATGACTTGGGGGCGCTGCACAGCTCCGATGGATGGCTTCTGCAAGAGGGGCCGAGATCTTCCTCTGACGTCAGCTGGGGAGGTCACATAGCCGCTCAGCCTCTCCTGTAGTAGCCATGGAAACCGACTGAGAGTCACGTGACTGGCCTGAAGAACACTCTAAACGGATATTTCCAAGCATCGTTTTTATAAAAGAATAATACAATGTGGTATGCCAGGCTATAATAGAGGGGCTGGCAGTGACCATTTCAAAGTTTTTATTTATACTAATTGAGGCGGTGGGCAGAGACACAGAACACAGAGCTGACAGGCAGGAAAGAGGGGGTGAGGGGGAGAGAGGAGAAATGAGAGCAGGGCTGCGGATGACAAAGAGACGTATGCTGACCATGGTGGTCAGGGCTCAGCAGCCCTGATTTTTGTGGTCAGCGCAGAGAGGGGAATACAGGTTCAGCCAGGTTTTGCTTACAGTTTATAGAGGGGCAGATCATGCAGCACAAGCACTGTGCTGTTTAATCTGTTTTAAGGATCTGTTTATTTATTTTTATTTTTTTTGAGTTAACAAACACTTTAACTCCAATGAGTATAGTCCATTACTTAGTAAAAGATGAATTCTAAATAATCCCTGTGGATAGTGCCTACTTTCCTCTTACATAAAGTAAATAAGCCAATGTGAGAAATAATACTAGAAGCCCTAAAAAACATAGCCGCGCTCTTGAGCGTCTGTGGCGTAAAACTAAGTCACAGCAAGATTTCAGCCAATATAAATCTGACCTCCAAAAATACCATTCTGGCCTGCACACTGCCAAACAGACCTACTTTATCACTCTCATTAACACCCTCTCACGCAGTCCCCGTCAACTCTTTTCTACCTTTACCACTCTACTTCATCCTCCATTACCCCACCCACTAACTTACTGCCCAGGAGATTGCTAATCACTTCAAAAATAAGATTGACACAATTTGTCTTGAGATCTCCACTCTACAGATATCTCCCTCACTTTACACTCCTTGTCCTCCTGCACAATCAATACTTCCCTCTTTTAACCCAGCTACTATAGAGGAAGTCACTAAGCTTTTTTCTAATGCCCACCTAACCTCCTGCCCCCTGGACCCTGTTCCTTCTCAAATACTACTGTCACCATCTGACTCTATCCTACACTCCTTAACTCATATCTTCAACCTCTCACTCTCTACTGGCCTCTTCCCCAACCCTCTAAAACATGCGCTAGTCACTCCCATACCAAAAAAGGCTTCAGACCCCACCAATCTTAACAACCTAAAACCCATCTCTTTACTCCCTTTTGCCTCCAAACTCCTTGAATGTTTAGTTTACAACCGACTGAGCGACCACCTCATTGAGAATAACCTTCTTGATCCCCTTCAGTCTGGATTTCGCCCACAGCACTCCACAGAAACTGCCCTCCTAAAACTCACAAACGACTTACTAACAGCCAAAATCAACGGTCATTATTCCGTACTCTTACTCCTGGACCTTTCCGCGGCCTTTAATACAGTTGACCACCCTCCTCCTCAAAAAACTCAATTTTTTGTTTGGTCTCCATGGCTGCACTCTCCGTTGGTTCGCATCTTACCTATCTCATCGCACCTTCAGCGTCACTTACAACTCCACTTCCTCTTCTCCAACTCCTCTTACCGTTGGGGTCCCCCAAGGTTCTGTCCTTGGACCTCTACTATTCTCAATCTACACGTCCTCCCTGGGTCAGCTACCCCCATGGCTTTCACTACCATTTATATACTGATGACACCCAAATCTATCCCTCTGCCCCTCAGCTCACCCCATCAATCTCCTCACGCATCACTGATTTACTAACAGACATATCAGCCTGGATGTCAAACCACTTCCTCAAACTGAATCTATCTAAAACTGAGCTCTTAATATTTCCTCCCCCACGTGCCCACTCCCCTGACTTCTCTGTCAAGATCAATGGCACATCTATCAGTCCGTCCCCACATGCCAGAGTGCTAAGGGTAACCTTAGACTCTGAACTGTCCTTTCAGGCCCACATACAATCCCTGTCCAAATCATGCCGCCTTAGTCTCCGCAACATTTCAAGAATACCCCCCTTTTTAACTAATGACACCACCAAACTTCTAATTCACTCCCTGGCTATCTATCGCCTCGACTACTGCAACTCCCTCCTCATTGAATTACCTTTACATAAACTATCCCCCCTTCAGTCCATAATGAATGCCGCTGCAAGACTCATCCACCTTACCAACCATTCAGTGTCCTCCACCCCTCTCTGCCAATCCCTCCACTGGCTTCCACTCACCCAACGAATAAAATTCAAAGTACTAACAATAATTTACAAACCCATCCATAACTCTGCTCCAGCTACATCACTAACCTAGTCCCAAAATACCCAACAAGCCACTCTCTTCGGTCATCCCAAGACCTCATGCTCTCAGGCTCCCTTGTCACCTCCTCCCATGCTCGCCTCCAGGATTTCTCCAGAGATTCTCCCATCCTTTGGAACTCCCTACCCCAATCTGTCTGACTGTCCCCTAATCTATCCATCTTTAGGCGATCCCTGAAAACCCTTCTCTTCAAAGAAGCTTATCCTGCTTCTAACTAACACTGTTTTACTTCCTCCATCAGCTCATCCCCCCCACAGCTATTACCTTTTGTATCAATTGACGCTTCCTTTTTAGATCGTAAGCTCTAACAAGCAGGGCCCTCTGATTCCTCTTGTACCAAATTGTAATATAACTGTAATGTCTGCCCTCATGTTTTAAAGCGCTGCACAAACTGTTGGAGCTATATAAAACCTGTATAATAATAATAATAAAGTAAGAATTTATACAATTTCCAACATTTCAGAATGACACATTACAATGTGATTGCACAGTCTAATACAATTAATGGTATTTGCATGCCCTTCAAACCATAAATAGTCAAATGTAAAGTCAGATTGTAAAGTGAGTCGCAGGTGTTACTGCATAATCAATCTGTGTACTAAATTAGGTACTAAATAGTATAAAAAAAAAGAAACTATCTTACAAAAAAAAAGTAAGATGGTATGAATTGAAACAACTTTAATGTGTTTATCCATTTCTACAATCTGTTGAGAGCTATTTAAAATGTTTTACCTTATACATTATCGCATAAATAACAAAGACTTATGGATAGAGTACTGCCAAGTACCAAAGGTAGAAATTGTGCAAAGCTTTTTTTAACATGGACATCTAAAGAGAGATTATCAGCTCCAGCAAACAGCCAATTAACTGCAAGTCCATTCATTCATCAGTACCGGTGACTATGTGCTGTGTAATATCAGCATTATGTAAAATTAAAAACCAATATACAAAATTCAATCCATGATGGCATGAAACTAAATGACAATTGAAATACAAACACTAAGGCAGTAAAATATGCACCTAAGCACACCTGTAGCTTAATAATTCATATTATATTAAGCAATAAGTTAAAAAAATAACTTATTTAATTATTCAATCAACAAAATGCTTTCATTTTTGAATGATTCTTAGTTAATTTTGTAGCACCCGTTTTCTTAATGTTCACCTATAAAATACATTTTAAAAGATGTTTCTATTTATCTGTGCATAGACAAGCTTAGTTCCAGTTACATTTAATGCTTACATGCATGTCTTTTTAAGAGTCACAAAAAAAGAAGAGACAAGGAGAGAATTAGGTTACCTCACTAAGCCGCAGTTCTATCCAAAGTATTTATAGTAACAATGGGGTCAGAAGCTAAATAGCATTAAATGGATTTATGCAAATCATTTATGTGGGTAGGTTGTTTGGCAGGGAAGACTGCAGCACTCTAATCTCGTAAAAAAGAAATGTGGTTGACTAATATTGGAATGAAATCCTTGCTGAAAGTGGAAATCTGTATATTTTTGTTTAATTACATAGCTACATATCCTTAGGAATTACAGTGAGGAATTACAGTAAGCTCAAAATATATTTTGCAACAGCAGTGGCAATAATTCACCTGCTTAGTTGATAATGGCATCTGGAAACTGTAGAGCAAAATCAAATAAGGAGATTAAAATGGTGTTAGAATCTCTGGCAATGAAATTTAGCAAAAATGTTTGTTGAAAATAAAAAAGGACAACACTAAAAAGAGTACACAAGCACAACAAGAAATGAGTTACCTAAAAAGAAGTAAATGAACCAGACGTATCAAGTTTAACCTGGATAGAAGATCTTTTCACTCCAGGTAACAGACTACAAACCTGAATATTTGAAGAAAAAAACATGTATTTCCTATCAGAATCAGGTGACATATAGGACATGCGTGTCTATAGGAAGTTAGCTCAAGCAAAGCAGCACAGATTCTTTTTATAGTTCCTTCAGTTAAAAGCAGAAACCCTGATCAATGATTTTACATTCAACAACTGCAAACATGAATTACTGCTGAATGACTTTTATAGTTTCAGAAAATCCTTTGCAGAATGAGAGTGGGTAGATTCAAGACTGCAGATAAAAAAAAGTGGTGCATAATTGACTTACTACTTACAACTTCACTTGATTAATTATGTCTTCAAGTAACATATTTAACACTTTTGTGTTTTTCAAAAAAACATAGAACAAGCTGAAATTTTAACAAATTATGAATTTCTTATACATCTTATGCCTCGTACACACGGTCGGATTTTCAGACGGAAAATGTTCAATGGGAGCCTTGTGTCGGAAATTCCGACCGTGCGTAGGCTCCATCGGACAGTTTCCATCGGAATTTCCGTCGCACAAAATCTGAGATCTGGTTCTCAAATTTTCCGACAACAAAATCCGTTGTCGGAAATTACGATCGTGTGTTCACAATTCCAACGCACAAAGTTCCACGCATGCTCGGAATCAAGCAGAAGAGCTGCACTGGCTATTGAACTTCATTTTTCTCGGCTCCTCATACGTGTTGTACGTCACCGCGTACTTGACGTTTGGAATTTCCGACCAACTTTGTGTGACCGTGTGTATGCAAGACAAGTTTGAGCCAACATCCGTCGGAAAAAAAACATGCATTTTGTTGTTGGAATGTCCGATCCTGTGTACGAGGCATAACAGTTTGCTGCGATTATTTTTGAATAAATTAAAATAAAATAAACAGTGTGCCCAATTTCTAGCTGTGCCATGCCCGTGTACTAGGCTTTTAGGATGATATTTGTATAGCTTTACATCTAGTGAGCAATAGCTCTGCTGATTTTGAGAGCTATACCTACAGTAGCCTAGATAGGATCATCCATACCAATAAGCTCTCTAGCAATGACTGATTCACAAAGAGGTTGCCAGGTCCCCAGGGATGGGGGTGGTTAGGTGTAAGGGCTAACTGCCTCGTCTTTTTAGAAAAAGAAATTGCTAGAAAGCCTATAACAGGAGGTCAAGGAATGGCTATTGCACTATAGAAAAAGTAAGCATAATGAAGCCTACTAATCCTCCCTAGGAGTAATTTGGACGCTTTACTCATCTAATAAATGACAAGTAAAGGAGCTGTTTTATGCCACCCTGAAAAAAAGAGTTTTAATACCTACCATTCCAGGAAGGAGGGACTTCAACTTTAATGTTCTTGAAGAGCTACATTTCCTGAAGAATTGTCAACATATAAACTGCATGCCCTGGTTCCAGCAGCTGGATACTACATTACTACTGTTCTTCGGGGACACAGTATTGACATTGCAGTAGTGGAGGAAATAGACAACTGTCACAGGGGTTTTGGTGTCTTGATCGCGTCATTGCGACAGTACATTTGCCTTAGAATTCAATCCAGGGAACCGAGTCAAACTGCAACAGAGTGGTATCTAGAGGATGCCGGCCGGACTATTCCCTTTTATATACACATGCTGAACACACCTGGTGCCAAGCTACAGGCACCGGAAAATGTCAGTGCGCCTACATCCATTTATTGTATTGTTCACTAGATAAAAACGGTTTTACGCTATGGGCTCCCCTCTGTCATTTTCCCCCTGCCAGTGGAGGAGTATCTGCAGTGTGGCCGGCCATTAAATACAACATCTAGGGGTATCTTTCTTTCCCCACTAAGCGCAAGTGACCACACTAGAGATAAATGGTCAACATCCAGGGTGAGTTTACGTCCATGAGGGGCACCTGGTCTGATCACTAAGCAGTGGAGCACCGATTTGTTGCACTTTCTTTTACATTGTGTATATTTATTTCTTGAATCATTTTCTGATTATTTGGATTAATTATTTTGTTCAAGCTAGCGCGGTGTTTGTTTATATTTCTGAAGATTATTTAGCCAGTGAAGCTCCTTGGGAGAGAGAAGATTGAAGTCACCAGACTGATATGAATTATAACTCTTCTTTTGTAGGATGGCTTAGCATTGTGGCTTCCTTTTTTCCAGTGATAGAGTCGTTTTAGGGAAAAAAAAAGTTATTTGACATAATGACAAATTCCTATTTGCCACTTTAATGTGAAATTAAAAAGTAATACATCTCTTAATACTTAGAGATGAGGAGCAAAATTTACCTATATCTGGTTCCGGCAGTTTCCAACTGTTCAATTAATCAAAGGGCTCTTGTACAGGGATGTGATGAATTACTGATATTTTTTACAGGCAGGATCTTGCTGGCAGAAAGACCCAGTTTAGGAAATGGTTCATACAGTGCTTGCATTTACACATATACAGTATAGACACTTAAATAATGACACTTAAATGTCAGTACATGTATACATGTGCAATTTTTTTTTCACTAGCAGTGTTTAAACTTGCACGTGTACTGTATGTTCAAATGTGCATACACATGCACTTGCATCTACGCATGTATATACTGTACAGGTACTGTATATCTGTAAATTTCTTTTTTGCTGATCTGTACATAGCACTGAAAAACAGGTCTTTGCGCATTTGTGCATAAGCTGAAATAAAATAATGCACCTATGTTTAAAAAAAAAAAGCATTGACCGCCTAAAAAAACTGTATTTTTGTTTTCACCCAAGAGCCCTTAAAGTGATTCTCATGCACCACTACTTAACTAAAGTTCTGTTAAAGTACAGATATAGTCAAATAGTTTCCTGTGGGATGAATGTGTGTGGTTAGATTATCTCTATCCAATGTCACCATTCAGGTGATTTATCATCCTAATGCATATACTATTAGGTACTGCATTTGCTGCTCTCAAACAGTCATTCCACTAATGCTTGAGAACACTTACTCAGTGTCATTGGAAATTGGAGAAAACCAAACATAGGATGTGCAAAATGGAAATAGCTAATGAGGTTTATTACACCCCAGGGGTAGAAATTCCAGCTTTACAATCCCTTTCACAAACTGCAAAAAGATAAAACATGGATCCCCACAGGATTGTAGCTATTTATGAGCCAGAGTTCCATGGGGCAGCATTTGGAAGCCTACACTCTGAGTCACCACAAAAGCAGATTTGCAGATTCATCTCTAAAAATGGTCATATTTTGCTATTGTAAAACTCATGTACATGAGACATTTTTTGAATTTTTTACTTCTGAGTTTAACCACTTGCCGACCGCTGTACACCGATATACATCGGCACAATGGCAGCAGTGGGCAAATGGCAGGGAAAGTAGGCGCGCGCGCGCCCGCCCTGTACAGCATGACTGTGCACACGGGACCGGCAGACTCGATGTCCGCCGGTCTCCCAGCGATTGTGTCACGGAGCCGCAGAACGGGGAAGTGCCTATGTAAACAAGGCATTTCCCCATTCTGGTTTGTGTCATGACAGAGATCACTGCTCTCTGTCATCGAGAGCAGTGATCGCTGTCATGTGAGTTGAAGCCCATCCCCCCCACAGTTAGAATCACTCCCTAGGAAACACTTAACCCCTTCATCACCCCCTAGTGGTTAACCCCTTCCCTGCCAGTGTCATTTATACAGTAATCAGTGCATTTTTATAGCACTGATCGCTGTATAAATGACAATGGTCCCAAAATAGTGTCAAAAGTGTCCAATGTGTTTGCCATAATGTCGCAGTCCCAATAAAAATTGCAGATGGCCACCATTACTAATTAAAAATAATAATAAAAATGCCATAAAACTATCCCCTGTTTTGTAGACGATATAATGTTTGTGCAAACCAATCAATATACGCTTATTGCGATTTTTTTACCAAAAATATGTAGAAGAATACATATCGACCTAAACTGAGGGAAAAAATTGTTTTTTTATATATTTTTGGGGGATGTTTATTATAGCAAAAAAGTAAAAATATTGCGTTTTTTTCAAAATTGTCTCTCTTTTTTTGTTTATAGCGCAAAAAATAAAAACCACAGAGGTGATCAAATACCACCAAAAGAAAGCTCTATTTGTGGGAAGAAAGGATGTCAATTTTGTTTGGGTGCAACGTTGCACGACCGCGCAATTCAGTTCAATTCAATTCAGTCAGTTAAAGCGACACAGTGCCGAATCACAAAAAGTGCTGTGGTCAGGAAGGGGGTAAAATCTTTTGGGGCTGAAGCGGTTAATAACCACAATATCCTGCTACAGTAAAAGTTGAACTCCTGGCTGGAAAAGAAAATTTTCCCTGAAGTGAATCCCCTGCACACTGAAAGGTATAAGCCGTGGTTCACACCAGTGCAGCTGTGAAATTGCGCCATTTCAGTGCAATTTGCACTGCTGATGCCATTGCAGATTGTGACGCCATTTAACAGAAGTCTATGCAAGCCGCAATGAAATCAGTTAAAAGTAGTGCAGGAACCTGTTTCTTAATCACTGCGACATAAGTCACAGGGATATGAACGGTTCCATTGTTGGCAATGGGGTGCGACTTGTCATGTGATTTTTAACTGTCAAAACGCCAGTGTGAAAGGGAGCCAATGCTTGTTTGGTGTGGAGGGATAGGGATAAGCTAAAATGCTTACCTTATGCCTCACTCTTGCAAGCTTCCTCCTCTTTGAAAGACTGGGGCCAAAAAGCTGCTGCCCAACCAGGCACAGCTCTCTGACATCATCATATACAACGCAGAACCATTATTGCATTGCATTATACACAAGGAGGCAGAGAGCCTGCTTATAGGTGCAAGGGAAAGAGCAGGCTGCTGGAGAAGTGAAGAATATGGTAAGTAATTTATCTCCTGGGTTCCACTACAAGAGTTACTTTGTGTCTTGCCCAGAGTTCAGCTTTAAAAAATTTGTCTTTGCTAAATGTACCAGCATTAAAAGGGAAAAAATATTATTTATCTTTACGGAGGAATAAAACAATACAAACTCATTTAATGATATATTGCTTTTACAATATTATATGAGCTAAACCTACATAGTGCAGTACATTCTATACTCTGCACTGGTTTGTGCTGTGCATGTTTCTATACTTTTACATGGTTTACACTCTGCTATGTAGTCTATGTGTTTGCATTGTCTGTTGATCTCCATTCCAATTTGCTAAACATATGATTGATTTAATCATTTATCACTGTCTCTCCTTTGAACAGAATATGCACAATCTTGAAAGTTTATATTGTGCAATCTCTGGTTTCTTCTTTCACCCCTGATCGCCATGGTAATGACATTCCTAATTAAAATCTTTACAGTTTCATAACATACATTATTTGAGAACCAGTGATATTTTCGCTGATATCTGTGCTTCTCTATGAAATGCAGGATCATAATAAGTGTTTAAAGGGGCTGGCAGGGTGTTGTACATAGCTTCTAAAAAATATCAGAGCACCCTGCCTAAGTAGTCCTCTGACAAGCCCTGAGCCCTGATGCAAGTAGTGAGTTTGCTCTTTGGTGCAAATAACAAAACGTCTTGATGCGTGGATGTAAGGCAGCCATAGATGCAGTATTCTTTTGTTTACCCAGCTGGTTGGATGAAAAAAAAATGACTTGATTCCCCCATCTACACACTCGATGTGAATCCTCCCTGCTGAGGGAAGGCTAATGCCTGCAACGCTGATCGAGTGGGGAAAATCCAACCTTCCTGCCATAAATGGATTGAAATTGGGCCGGTTAAGCAGGAACTTTGCATTTCCTGCTTAAAACAGAACAAATATTGGCAGCTGCAAGAGTAAAAAAGGAACTGAATTTTCAAGGTCACAAATATCAAAATTTAGCTGATTTATCCCAACTTACTATCACCAAAGGAAGCTCCATGAAACCCCAATTAATGGAACTGCAACATCACAATATTATGTATCAATGGGGATTCCCCTTTTCTGTCAGATTTACTTACCAAGGTACAACCTACAGGAGTAGATCTGCAGATGAACTACAACAGACCCTTTTAAAATTGACTGACAACTTAAATCCTAGTATCTCTTCAACATTCTCACTTAGAGACTGTTCTCTACGAGATTTGAAAATGTAACTGAGTGTAACCTTATCTTGATATTCACATACTATGTGAGATCAAGTTACATTCAAGTTATATTTCTTATTATTACTGGTTTTAATAGCTTCAAAATCTAAAAATGTAATAAGGAACTCTTTATTCAGTTGTCCAATTTAGACAATAATAACAGATTAATTATTTTTAGTTGCAAACGTGCAAAAACTGATCCTGAAGTAATAGGAGCTTTTTCTTCTTTTCACAATATAAGTATATTATTACCTAAATACTTCCTCTACTTTTGATTTCTGTTGATCTAATCAGTATCAATACAATTTTAAACTTATGAATTATCATATTTATGCAAATACATATGATTGAAATATGTAATAGTTTATTCTAATAGGTTCAAATTCCCGAAAATTATAAAATTAATCATTATCCATACTAAAGTTATGAATGGTACTTTTTTGACTGAATTATTTAACATAAGGTGATATTAACTATATACAATTACCTTAGAACAACTAATTCTACAAATATCAAATATCTTGCACTGTAATTATTGAGGCATCCTTATGATGCCTTTTATTATAGCACTTCTCTCCTGTAAGCGGAAGATCCGTGTACCCCCATTAGCCTTTCTCATTCTCCCAACCATATTATGTGGGAGTCTGACGAAGACACCTTTTCCCCTGATAGAGATATTTATTCTCTGTCACAGGCAACTTGCGATTACTTACACATAATACTTCATACAATGTACCAACTAATCTTATATGTTTTCTGTTTATTCTTCACTCCAGACTCCACTGGATTCTTTCCTACCTTTTCATTTCTTCAGTCCACACAGGTTGATCCGCACAGTCAGCATGGCTTAATAAAAAGTAAGTCAAAACTATTTGATCTGTTACCATGGCACCATTGAATATCCTATCCCTGAATGTTCAGGGCATAAATGTTCCTCAGAAAAGGACCAAAGCATTCCGTACTTTCCATAACAAGAAGGCCCATGTTGTGTGCCTACAAGAAACACATTTCACCAATAATTCCACACCTAAATATATGTCCCCTTTTTACTCACAATTTTTCACAGCTTCAGCCAGTACCAAACAAAGGGGAACCCTAATTGCATTTCACCGGTCCACACCATTCACATTATCATCAGAAATTAAAGACCCAGAAGGTCGATACCTAATACTTATGGGTTATATAATGGATACAGCAGTCACAGTGATTTCCTACTACGCCCCTAATAAACAACCTACACCTTTCCTCTCGCACATATTACAAGTGATTAATACGCACAAAATGGGAACGGTGATTATGTGCGGTGATTCAAACCAGGTCCTCCTTCCATTTCTCGATAAATCACCTTTTACCCCATCCAGAATGACCTCTAAATTACCTTTTTCCCAACTCCTTTCCAAATACAATCTGGTCTATTCTTGGAGAGAAAGTGATCCAATAAAAAAGAAATTCACTTATTTTTCACATCCTCATCAATCCTTTACCAGAATAGATCATATTTTTCTAACAATAGGAATGATACCAGAGATTATTGCATCAGATATAATTCCGATTCCTTGGTCAGACCATAACACGGTATACACAACCATAGCCTCAACAATACCAAAAGCACATGACCCAACTTGGTACCTACCGGACATAATGCTCAAACACCCATCACATCGCATGACTATTGAACAAGCTTTAAAGGAATACATATCAATCAACAATAATCCAGACATTTCCCACAATAACATTATGGGAAGCTCACAAACCTGTTTTGCGTGGTGCTCTACAAAGAAAATGGCATTATTTAAAAGAGAACGCAAACTTCTTGCAAAGAAGCTAGAACTAAATTTTAACGCAGCCTCCATATCATTCCAAGATAATCCATCTCAGAATACAAAAGTTCATTTGGAAAAAACTAGATTGGAATACGATCTATTCCTCACAGAATCATTAGATAAGACCCTCAAACGCTCTAGCACAATTTCTACATGAATACAAACAAACCAGGCACATATTTGGCACGGGCATTAAACTCTACTTATAAATCTTTCAAACCTATACATTTCAAATTATCAAAAGACGTTTATACTAGCAATCCAGTAAAAATAGTTCACAAATTTCATTCACATCTTGCAGACTTATATAAGTCAAATAAAGAATTTAACCCTACAGAGACTGAATCTTTCTTCTCAAAAATTACCTTACGTGAGTTGTCCCAGAACCAAAAAACAGTCTAGAAGAACCTATAACTATAGAGGAAGTTGCTAATGCCATTAAAGATCTAAAACTTAACAAAAGACCTGGCCCAGACAGATATTCGGACCTATATTACAAAACATTTTCAGAAATTCTTTCCCCTATTCTAGCTGAAACTTTCAACAAACTTTTAGAAGGACATTCCTTTCGGCAGGAAACACTAATGGCAATTGTATGTATGATCCCAAAACCCCTTTCTGACGATACTTCCTGCGTAAATTATCGGCCTATTTCTCTATTAAATCTTGATATCAAATTGTTAGCAAAAATATTAGTAAAACGCCTTAATAGTATCATAGGTAAACTAATACATAGAGATCAAGTAGGCTTTATGCCAAATAGGCAGGCGATAATATATGCAGGGCAGTGCTATTAGCACATATTGCTCAAAAATGAAAAATCCTTTCATGTTTTTTATCTCTCGATATTAAGAGGGCATTCGATACAGTATCCTGGCAATATATGCACTATTCCTTACAAAAATGGGGTTTTGGCCCCCACTTTCTAAAATGGATCACAGCATTGTATAATAAACCCAAAGCCTACATAAAATATACTGGATACAAATCTGATGCTTTTAATATCGAAAGAGGTACCCGGCAAGGTTTTCCATTATCTCCCCTCTTATTTGCCCTTTTACTCGAACCCATCGCCCAATGCATTAGAATAAACCATACTATAACCGGCATTGATGTAGGAGGCATTACACACAAAATATGTATATTTGCAGATGATATACTGCTTTTCTTATCATCACCATAGGTCTCAGGTCCCAATCTAATGCCTGTCCTTGACTGATTTGCAGCCTTCTCCGGCCTTATGATAAACCCTAAGAAATGCCAAGTGCTCAACATTTCACTATCAAACCTGGAACTAATTCCGGCGAAGGTTGCACTCCCGTTTACCTGGGCAGAGAAATCAATCCCATACCTTGGAATTCAATTAACAGTATCTCATTCAGACTTATTTTCAACCAATTATCCTCCTTTACTAAGGCAGATCACAAACTTATTAAAACAATGGTCACAACTTCCTCTATCCAGGATAGGAAAGATTAATGCAATTAAAATGACTATTCTACCTAAACCACTATACCTATTCAGAGTTCTTCCTATTCCAGTTCCTTCCTATTTTTTGAGACTAGTGCAAAATAGAACAACTTCATTTATATGGGGCTCTTCCAAACAACGTATACCAATACACACATTACATCTTCCCAAAACTAAAGGAGGCCTGGGATATCCTAACTTTACTAACTATTACAGAGCAGCTCACTTGGCCAGTCTTTCCAAGTATCACGCAAAACAGGAAATCCCATTATGGATATTTATAGAGGCTTCAGAATGTGATCCTCTATCTATATCAAACTTGTTATGGCTTGAACCCAAAGACCGTTCTAAAATACATAATCCCATAACTAAACACTTTTTATCTCTCTGGGATAAACTAAAAATTAAATATCAATTACAATCTCCACACAATCCCCTCCTATCTTTTATCAGAAATCCGGCCTTCTATCCGGCATGGATGTATCCAAAATCATTTAAAGCTTGGACAACTTCAGGTATTCTGAAACTACACAATTTTGTTACATCTACATCATTTCTTCCATTTCCAACGCTTAGCGAAAACTATGATCTACCAAACTCTGAAATATTTAGATACCTCCAAATTAAAAACTTCTTCACACCATTCCTATGGATATTCCCTTGTCCCAATTATCCATTTTTGAATCAACCTGTGAAAAAGACCCATTTGCTAAAGGAATAATTTCATTTATTTATAATCATTTCTTTGGAGTCACAAACTTCAACAAACCTACTTATGTTCAGAAATGGGAGGAGGATCCGAGGCGAACTTTAGAGGACACGGAATGGTCAAGTATATGGCTCACATCTAAATCTTCCTCGCCCAATGTTTTGACATTGGAAGCAAATTATAAAGTTCTTACCCGATGGTATCTTGTACCTGCCAGAGTGGCTAAATATTCACCTAATACCTCAGCTCTTTGTTTTCAAGGGTGTCCAGACATAGCCACACATTTACATATATGGTGGACGTGCCCATTAATCCAAATTTTCTGGAAGGAAGTTTTCGTGATTGCTTCTAAAATATTCAAAAGGAAAATACAACCTGACCCATTCATAGCTTTGCTTAACTTAAAATCAGAATGGTTAACATTTTCTCAATACAAACTTACGATCCAACTATTAACAGCAGCAAAGCAATCAGTGGCCACGGCATGGAGATCCCCTACACTGGTTCTGGCAGAAACAATTCAAAGAATGAATAACACAATGTCTCATCCCAAGATGGCAGCTATCGATCATAACCAAATCCCAAAATTTGAAAAATTATGGCATCCTTGGATAAAACAACAATTTCTGTCAAATTTCAATGACTCGGTCCTTTTGCCATGGTAGCAGATTAAGTAACTTATAGAAACATCCATTTCAATGCTTCAGGAAGAAGCCAATGGACGATAAGATGAGGGGTGGGTCGACCTTGTGGACTATATCTTTATCTTTCTATACCTTTTCTTCCTTTTCTTTCCTTTCTTCCACCTCATGATCAAAGCTCTTTATCAGAATACATCTGATCTGTATTACCAACAGTTATTATAATATATATATATATATATATATATATATATATATATATATATATATATATATATATACATATATATATATATATATATATATATATATATATATATATATATATATATATATATAATATTACCAACAGTTAATATCTATAGGTGATATAGATTTCTTAAATAACTCTAAAAGAAATTGATGTATTACTTTCCACCTTTATTTTAGGTTTTGTGTACCTAATTTTATTATCTGATAATTTCAAGTTAAATACTTATACAAATTCTAATGTATAACAATGAGCTTACTTTATAGATCCTTGTAAACGAACTTCATGTATCTTTATATTATTGTATGTTCAATAAACTTTTCTGACAAGGAAAGAAATGAAATCCTATAAATTAAAGGGAGGGTAAGGGAGAGTAAAGCTGTGGAAGAAAGGGGAAGATGTCTTTCAGCAAGGAAATCAGATAGCCTCGCTTTGTGTAGCGAAGTCAGAGTAGGCAATGTCAGTACAGGAAAGGAGCCTTCACAACTATGCAAGACTGAAGGTTAGGCTAGAGTTTAGGCTACAATATATATATATATATATATATATATATATATATATATATATATATATATATATATATATGTATAACATTGTATGACACATATGCGGAGTCTGAAAGGCTGCACACCCCGAATAACAAATAGTGTAAAAAAGGAAGAATTCCCCGTGGGGTTTTTTAGTAGCAATTATGAGTCAAAAAGATTTTGTAAAAAAGTATAAGTAATTTTATTATCAAAAGACAATTGGACAATACTGATACAGAAGTTAAAACATGAGCCCTGGTATACACAATGCGAGACTAATGGATTGGAAAAGGGAAACAAAAGTTGAGAATACCATATGAGTTTGGCAAAAATGTATTTTCAAAAATATCAAACTACAATAATTAAATTATGGTTGTACTGTTCGATGTTCAGGAAAAGCCCCAAGGCATTTCGACCTAAAGGTGTACGGTCTTCCTCAGGGGGTTCTTATATTTCTATGAATACATCAAAAGACAGGTTTCAATGGTGTATAATATGATGTACAGTCACAAATGATGTGACTTGAAAATACATTTTTTCCAAATTCATATGGTATTGTCAACTTTTGTTTCCCTTTTCCAATCCATTAGTTTTGCATTGTGTATTTAAGAGCTCATGTTATAACTTCTGTATCAGTATTGTGCATTTGTCTTTTGATAAAAATACTTATACTTTTTTGCAAAATCTTTTTGACTCATAATTGCTGCTAAAAAACCCCACAGGGATTTTTTCCTTTTTTACACTATATATATATATATATATATATATATGATTTTGTCACAGGTGGGGAAGAGGAAAGAAAAAGAGAAAATGAAAATGGGAAAGTTAAAGTAGAACTTCACTTACTGCAGGAAGTTCAGCTGATTGTTGTCCTCATCCCTCCTTTGCGTGCATTGGATTTTTATTATTTTAGAGAGGAGGTACCTAGTTTTGACAGGTACCTACTCTCATTCTCAGTTTGGCTCCCTCCCTCACTACCCACAACCTCCTGGGATATGTCACAGGTTCCAGGAAGCTGCAGGGTCCATTCATAAAGCACAGTAGTGGGAAGCCAGCTGTCACAGCTGACTTCCCACAGTCAACATGGTGGCATCAAGGACTCGTAGACCCGGTGAAGAACTGGCCCAGGTGAAAACATTTCAGGATCCCTGAGTTGGTAAGGGTCTTTTTTAACATTCATCAGCTACAGTATTTGTAATTGTATCTTTATTTTTATTTTTTTAACTGAAGTTCCTCTTTAAAGTTCTTAAAAATTAACTAACATGTTATAAAACAGTTATGGAAACACCTGATCCAGACAGAGAATAAAGGCACATACACATGTTACGATACAACTAATACAACTGCTACGACTCACAAATGACAGGCTTGCAAGAGACCCACACTTCTGATATTTCCAACCAGAGACCTCTACCCCCTAGCACCTAACAGCCTGAGCTTCACAAGCATACATTCTACTTTTTCTAGCAGAGGAGCCTTTAGGGCCCATTTACACTGTGGCATTGTACTAACGTATGTTATGACTGCATCATACTGTATACTGCATCATATATTATATGTAATGTTTTTAATTTTGCCTATACTGTAGTTACACTTTAAGGGCTCTGCCCTCAATAGGCAGTGCTGGTTCATCTGTTTGAGTTAGTCTGTATTGACTATAGCACTTCAGCATGGCCCACAGTAGTTAACGCATTTACACATGTATATGCGCGTAGCGCCCTGCTCCTGATGGGCAGGTGCTATCAATGTAAATTTAAGTTGTCTGAAGCTGTAGTTTAGCTCAGACTGATTATGGTAAATTTCCTGGCATTTGTACCAGTTCAGCTGGGTTGTGTTAATTTCCACTTGGCCGTGAGTGTCGCTGTGGCCACCGGTAAGTGTTGGAAATGCAACAGGCTGGATGTATTGTGTACCCCTTTTACTCAGAAATAACCCGGTGGGAGTGGTTCACTCGCCGTGCATTCTGGGTAAGGGTACTTAAGGTACAGGCGCCATTTGGCCGGGGTTCGTTGTTCCCGACCTGGAGGCCCTCCTGGCCAAGGGTGTGCCATGGCAGCTCTGCTGTCTCGGGGCGGCTGGCCTGAGGCTTTGTTACTACAGGAGTAGGCCCAGGAGTTCTGGGGCCTACTGATCCAGAGGTTGGTCCTGTGCTGTCTTGCCTGTGGGGAGAAGCCGATCGATTGGAGGAGACCAGGGGAGGACTTCTCTAGAGGTGACCGAGCCAAGTATGCTGCTATCTCAGGAGGAGCCTGGAAACCCAGTCGGGGGATGCAACCTGGATCATCTAACTCACAGTATCGCCTGGGTCGGCTGAAAGAATCTGGTACTGTGCAGCTAAACTTAAAATCTGATCAAAGTTTGGTTACACCATCCTGTGGCAGAGGATTGTGTACGACAGTAACGATATTCTGTTTTTTCATCAAGTCTGTGGCAGAGACTATGTTCAAGCATTGCACCATGCTGCTAGGTCAGTGAGAGAGATCTATCCGGTGATTGCTATATCCAGTTGAGGAGACCGTTAGTCCTCTGGATAAGTAGAAATACCCTGACCCGCAATCTAAGGTACCTGAATCTCCCTTAATCCTCCATCCTTGTTCTTTTGGATTCAAAGAATAAAAGAATTGCAACGAAAGAAACTAAGTGTTTGGTGCAGACATCATTTAATACTCTTTTTTCCTCTTCACCATTGCGACCCCTGTGACGGACATGAGGTAACGGTAAGCCCAATCAAAACCAGCAGCTCCTTTGGGGGTAAGTGCTACATGCGCAAATACGTGCATAGACGTACGTACGTGCATACACCATACTTACAAAAACACACATTTACTATAAAGCCCTTACTGACATTTTTACACATGAACTTTCTGAAAGGAATCTGATGTTCATATTTTAGAACCCTGTGCAAGAACCCTAATGAAATTTGCCTTTCCTGATAAGTTTATTTAACATGTTATTGTTAACAGAGTTTATTCTGAAGATGGTTCCAGATTACTGTAATCTATATGGCAGTGTACAGTATACAATCTTTGTAAACAAATGTCAGTTAAATATTTTAAGAGTCAAGGGGATATTCTGGCTGCTAAACTGTATGATGTGCTAATGGTTTGTTTAGATGATTATTGCCTTATGGCATCAGTGGGGTGGACTTACCAAAGTCACATGATATGATGATGAATGTCAACAGAGCTTCCCCTCATTTACTAAGCTCTGGAGCAACTGTACTTGTAGAGTGCAACTGCACTTACAAAGTGCACAGTCTATTTACCTTTATTATATCCACCCCTTTGTCTGAAGCAGTTATAATGTGGTATCTAAGCCAGGAAAAGACTTGGGGATATCCTCTTATAGGCCCATCTCACAAAAACGTTGATGCTAAGATCCTTACCAAGGTGCTAGCCACTGAATGCTGTTATCCTGACCCTGGTACATGGTGACCAGATTGGCTTAATGCCAGAGAAGGGCACAGATATTATTCTGGATAGACTATTTACTAATTTTGTCCGTTCACAGAGGTTGGAAACTCGGGGAGTGGTAGACTTTCTTGATGCTGAGAAGGCCTTTGACTCAGTTAAATGGAAGCACCTGCACAGGTTTGAGTTTAGAATTTTTTTCCTGGGAGCAATTCCTCTATACTGTTCCCGTGGCCAGGGTTCAGACAAATGTTATTTTATCCTCCCTCTTTCCACTCCAGCATGGTACAAGGCAGGGTTGTCTCCTTTCACTGGGACTTTTGCCTTTGCCAAGAAAATACTGGCTCTGTTGCTGCATTCATCTACTACAGTTTAAAATATACTAGTAAGGCCGGAACTATCCCTATATGCAAACAACACTATGCTTTAATTGCAGGATGCCTCTACATCATTGACTGCCGAGGTTATTGATGAATTTGGTAACTACTCGGGTATTAGGATTAACTGGGGCAAATCAGTGTTTTTCTCCCTGTCTCAGTCAGTGTCCCCCTGAGCACACCTACCTCACTTAACTGAGAGTCAGGGTTGCCAACCACCCTTTTTAAGTGTAAATCAAGCAAATTACTTTGTGTTTGTGCAATTACTTAGTGTTTCCATATCATGTTTATGCTGTTCAAATATTCACTGTTAGTTTTCAATAGGACTTCTGTAATTTCTCAGGTTGCCAGTAAAAAATGTGCTCCGCCAGTAAATTTCCCATATTTTGTCAGTAAAAAATGCTGCGGGAGGTTGGCAACCCTGCTGGGTGTCCCATTTTAAGTACTCGGGAATCCATGTCTATGGTGACCTCTCCCAATGTTTTACTGACAAGCTTCAGCCTGGTCTTCATAAGCTAAGAATGTGATATCCAGAAGTCACTGACACTGGCTCGTGTAGGTAGAGCCAATCTCATTAAAATTACCTTTCTTCTAAAATTTCTGTCTGTCCTAAGGAATACTTCTGTTTCCATTCCCACTTACCTTTTTGTGAAACTTGATTACATTTTTTTTCTTTATTTGGGCGGGAACTAGCCCTAGATTACCTAGGTATACTATAGGGCGTCCACTCTCTCTGGGTGGTTTATCACATTCCTGTTTCAGAAAATACTCTATGGGTGGTTTAGAACTTCACTGTTTCAGAAAATACTATTGGATGGCGGTACTAGTTACTGTCCGCTGGTGGTTTTCTCACCTAGCTGGTAACCCAGAAATGAATCTAGAAGTGGTACTCCTAGGCTCCTATTCTTGAAGGTTAGAAAAAAGCAGTCACTTCTAACCGGACCAGGATCTATGCCACAGTCTCTTACCTGAACAGGATGCTGGACAGCTGGGGCACTCAGGAACTGGAACACTCTGCAATTGCTCAAACACTCATCCATGCTGGACACTTATCAGTTATGCAGCAGCAGTCTCTTATTGCAGCAAACATGGTGAAACCTCTCAGGAGCAGTAAAAACAGTTCAGGATAGCAACACAATGGGGTGCTAGCATTTCAGCCACATGTGTGTGCAGCCCTTTCTTCCTGCAGCTTTTCCTAGCAGCAGCAACCAAATATCTCAGGGCCATACACACACCACAGCAGATCTGCCCAGCTCCATATTCCAGCCAGGCAGCCCAATAGCCTCTACTCAGGCCTGTTGGCAGGTGGCCCTTGTATGGTTAGTTGGCACTTGGCTGGCCAGGGTATGGGATATGGGGTTAATGTTATATATTTTTTTTACAATAATGAAATGTAAAAATAAATAAATACATTAAATTAATCTCAATTCAAGAGGAATAGCACTGCAATGTAAAAGAAAAGTAACCTGTTTACTTGCTGATTGTGTATTCTTAATTCTTAGTGAGAATATAGGATTTAATTTGTTCTAAAGCTAAATGGTGGGGGTTATTTAAGTATTTTAAGCATAAATGTATAATTGGTGCCATATAGTACTATTTTTGGAGCCAACACGTAAGTGGTTTTGAAGACTCATCCGAGCATAGAGATTCTTAATTATTTAATAAGCCTGAGTATATCTGCCATTTCTGTATAAACTGTACAAAGCTTTAGTACTATGTGGGTCACATTTAAAGTAATACCATACTGTTTATTTCCAGTTACTAGAGGCATCTGTAATTTAAAATGTATATTGTGTGAAGTATTATAAACAATTAAGTCAGATGGTTTTAAAGAAATGTAAGAAAGGGACAGAAGTCCTTAAAATATTTTACTTATGGGTATATCGCACTGATAGGGATTATTAATATACAGTGCCTTGAAAAAGTATTCATACCCCTTGAAATATACCAAATTTTGTCATGTTACAACCAAAAACGTAAATGTATTTTATTGGGATATTATGTGATAAACCAACACAAAGTGGCACATAATTGTGAAGCGGCAGGAAAATGGTAAATGTTTTTCAATTTTTTTTACAAACAAATATTTGAAAAGTGTGGCATGCATTTATATTCAGCCCCCTTTACTTTGCTACCCCTAACTAAAATTTAGTGGAACCAATTGCCTTCAGAAGTTACCTAATTAGTAAATAGCGTCCACTTGTGTGTAATTTAATCTCAGTATAAATACAGCTATTCTGTGAAGCCCTTAGAGGTTTGTTAGAGAACCTTAGTGAACAAACAGCATCATGAAGGCCAAGGAACACACACAGGTCAGAGATAAAGTTGTGGATAAGTTGAAAGCAGGGTTAGGTTATAAAAAAAAATATCCCAAGCTTTGAACATCTCACAGAGCACTGTTCAATCCATCATCTGAAAATCGAAAGAGTATGGCACAACTGCAGACCTTCCAAGACATGGCCACCCACCTAAACTGACAGGCCGGGCAAGGAGAGCATTAATCAGAGAAGCAGCCAAGAGGCCCATGGTAACTTTGGAGGAACTACAGAGATCCACAGCTCAGGTGGGAGAATTTGTCCACAGGACAACTATTAGTCATGCACTCCACAAATCTGGTCTTTAGGGAAGAGTGGCAAGAAGAAAGCCATTGTTGAAGAAGAAAGCCATAAGAAGTCCCATTTGCAGTTTGGGAGGAGCCATGTGGGGGACACAGCAAACATGTTGAAGAAGGTGCTCTGGTCAGATGAGACCAAAATTGAACTTTTTGGCCTAAAAGCAAAACGCTATATGTGGTGGAAAACTAACACTGCACATCACCCTGAACACACCATCCCCACCGTGATACATAGTGGTGGCAGCATCATGTTATGGGGATGCTTTTCATCAGCATGGACAGGGAAGCTGGTCAGATTTGATGGGAAGATGGATGGAGCCAAATACAGAGCAATCTTATCAGAAAACCTATTATGCCGCGTATACACGATTGGAATTTCAGCCCGCAAAAGACCGATGAGGGTTTTTCGTCGGAAAAAGCAACTGTGTGTATGCTCCATCGGACCTTTGCTGGCCGAATTCCAGCCAGCAAAATATTGGGAGCATGTTCTTAATTTTTCAGTCAGAAAAAGTTCCTATTCGAAAATGCAATCGTCTGTGGCAATTCCGACGCGCCCAATTCCTACGCATGCTCGGAAAGAATTCAACGCATGCTCGGAAGCATTGAACTTCATTTTCTCGGCTCGTCATAGTGTTGTACGTCACCGCATTCTTGACGGTCCTAAGTTCAGCAAACTTTTGCGTGACTGTGTGTATGCAAGGCCAACTTGAGTTGAATCCCGTCGGAAAAGCCGTCATATCTTTTTTCAACGAGAAGTCCGATCGTGTGTACACAGCATTAGAGTATGCAAAAGGCTTGAGACTGGGGTGGAGGTTCACCTTCCAGCAGGACAACAACCCTGAACATACAGCCAGAGGTACAATGGAATGGTTTAGATCAAAGACTAATTGTGTGTTAGAATAGCCTAGTCGAAGTCCAGAACCTCCAATTGAGAATCTGTGGCAAGACTTGAAAATTGATGTTCACCGACACTCTCCATCCAATCTGACAGAGCTTGAGCTATTTTTGCAAAGAAGAATGGGCAAAAATGTCACTCTCTAGATGTGCAAAGCTGGTAGAGACATACCCAAGAAAGACTTACATAGTTACATAGTTACATAGTAGGTGAGGTTGAAAAAAGACACAAGTTCATAAAGTCCAACCTATTTGTGTGATTATATGTCTTGCAGCTGTAATTGCAGTGAAAGGTGGTTCTACAAAGTATTGACTCGGGGGGGCTGAATATAAATGCATGCCACACTTTTCACAGATTTATTTGTAAAAAATTTTGAAAAACATTTATCATTTTTCTCCTACTTCACAATTATGTGCCACTTTGTGTTAGTGTATCACATAAAATCTCAATAAAATACATTTACGTTTTTGGTTGTAGCATGACAAAATGTGGAAAATGTCAAGGGGTATGAATACTTTTTCAAGGCGCTGTATATATGTAAACCAAATCAATAAAATCTCATATAAGCTCCAACATGTCAATGTCATTTCAAAAGTTATTATTAATCATTATTATTATTTTAAATCTGCAGCTTTCATTAAAATAATACATAGTAATCTTGCCATGCAGCTACCCCTGTGTAGTCAGGCAAGTAGCTGCAAATGGACTGCAGGAGACGAGCGACTGACATCTCAGCGATGTCATCAGGGACACAGCGAATCATTGATCAGGGGAAAGATTTATACTCGAATAGATCAGCTGCTGCACTCCCAGCTGGGACCAATCAGCATCACAGACTCTCAGCCAGCTAAGGGGAGATATGCCTGTGCAAAGGAGACCCAATTAATGCCAGGACAGGCATCCACTCCCAAGCCGGAGGCTAATAATAGCGTGAAGGAACACGTTTCCCGATCCACAAGCCAGAACCAGTCACCCACAGAGCAGAGAACAGTTATACCATACCAGACAAAACAGATTCCCTCTACCCAGATGCTGCTCATTATGTCTACTACTCTCATTGGAGAACATATTTCATTAACAACATGGATAAATAAAATAAATGTAAAACCACAAAATAAAACTGATGTACATTAAAATGCAGTAAAACAAAACAGCAAAGGGTATATAATACATACAATATATATATAGACAAAATATGTCTGGTATGACAAGATTATAAAAGGGCAGTTCAATACCAAGCGCGCCACCTTTTGGGCTCCTTTTGCTAATCTCGTGTTAGTAAAAGTTTGGTGAGAGACGATTCGCACTTTTTCAGATTCGTGGTTTTTAGATCGTTTTTCTGCTGTTCAGTTTGTGCTTGTGGGATTGTATCTAGTCTTCAGTGCGTGTAGTGAGTTCCCTTTGGTTTAATCAGTGTGTTCTTGTCCGCTCGTTACTGATTTTCAGGTCACTCTTCCAGGCCTTGCTGTTCTTCAGTGCGTTCTGTTACTTCGTTCTGACCAGCCGACCGTTTTGAAGCCATGTTGCATGTACGTACTCATTGTAGAGTTCATGCTGTGCGGGGGCTTGGTGTTGGGGTTCTTACTTTGACACAAGCCCAGTCCATGAACAGGGCGAGGAGGAGTTCATGGACGAAGAATTGGTTGCACCAACGTGACCAATTCTGTGACATGCCTTTGCTCCGTGAGAATAATCCTGATGATTTCAGGAACTTTCTCCGGATGACGGACCCCGTATTTCACTATTTGTTGGCTTTGCTGACCCCTTATATCAGCAGGCAGCATACCTGCATGCGGCAAGCCATCACTCCGGATCAGAGGCTAGTCACCACGTTGCGGTACTTGGCGATGGGGAGAAGCCTGCAGGGCCTCAAGTTCTAGACAGGCATCTCCCCCCAGGCTCTGGGGATCATTATTGTATTTCTTTCATCATTCCGTAATTACCATGATTGCAATATGCTGTGAATGTCCCCTTTGTCCTCATGCATGCTGGAATATTTAAACCTTTTTTTTTGTCCTTCATGCATACTTGCCTTCACTTACCTCCCCAGCATGCTCTCCTGGGCCCATATCCACCTCACCTAGTCATTTAACAATATATATTGTCAGCTCCATTGTAGTGATTTACCCTAAACACCCCCTAAAATGTGTAAAAATGTTATTTGTGTCCTTAAATTCTGGCAGAGTGCCAGAGGCTTTTTTTTTGGGTCCCAAACTCATTCGGAACCCTCCCTCCCCACAACCTCTAAGTCAACCGATACCAATCCTTTATATTCTGACTTTGCCAAACCCATACACACTATACCTACCTCTTTTGTGGTCATATTTATGGATGAATTCCCCAAAGCATGTAGTGCAAGGACCTGCCTGAATACTTTCAAATGGTACTGTTTAAAGTTTTTGTATCCTATTATTATCTTGATAGGTAATTGCAGAATGTTAAAATTGTGCTCCAATTTGTACAGTGTGTATTCATATTTTTGTATTATGACACTTCTTACCTGTCCAGTGGGCTGCCAATAGTGTAAGTAAGGAGGGGCTGACCAAAGTAATACACATTATTTAGGCATTTATCTCTCAATGAAGTGGAGAGGGTTACCTATCCAAAACATCTCCCCCCCCTAAAATTTTTACAATGGGCCATCAGAGGGGGTGAGGAATCTGATAGGTGGACCTTATACTTTTGTCTTTAAATACTCCATAAAATAAATATTATACTGATGTTGGCCAAGAATGTTTGTGTCTAATCTGCTTTCAATGTCTATGTGCAAAATGACTAATTTTTTTTCTGGTTTGACTGGTTTCCTTCCACCCCACAGGAATGGCAGACTGTGGCCTCCCACTTTGCCCAGCGGTGGAACTTTCCCAACTGCGTAGGGGCAATTGATGGGAAACACGTCCACATAGTCCCACCCCCCAACTCGGGGTCATACTATTACAACTACAAGGGGTTCAATAGTATTGTGATGTTGGCAGTGGTGTCGGCTACTTACGAGTTCCTGTATGTGGACGTGGGGAAGAATGGCCGGATGTCGGATGGTGAAGTCATCGCCCAGACAGAGTTCTACAGGTGTCTCCAGAATGGCAGCTTGGGCTTGCCACCTCCAGAAGACAATGCGGAAGGACTCCCATTTGTCTTCATTGCAGATGAAG
The DNA here is from genome assembly GCF_042186555.1 of Aquarana catesbeiana. NCBI lineage: Eukaryota > Metazoa > Chordata > Amphibia > Anura > Ranidae > Aquarana > Aquarana catesbeiana. Next base: position 239,167,969 of record NC_133328.1, read on the forward strand.
CGTTTGCGCTGGGGGACCATCTTATGTGGCCATTCCCTATGAGGACCCTCACCCTGGACCAGAGGGTTTTTAATTACCGGCTGGCCAGAGCCAGAAGAGTGGTGCAGAACACGTTTGGAATAATGGCCAGCCGGTTCTTGGCTATTTCTTACACCAATACACATGGCGGAATATAAACTCAATCACATCATCCTGTCTTGCTGTGTTCTCCACAATTTTTTTAAGGAGAAATTCTTTGAACTATGCCTCAGTTTGGCCTGAGGCCGGAATTCTGAATGCACCAACCCTGACGGCACTTGAAACTGGCCGTCCTGGCTTGCCCCCCCAGAGTGCCCGTGAGGTCCGTATAAGATACATGGAATACTTTGAGGGTAGGGGGGCCATAGATATGTCAGACAATTAAATATCTTTGAAACTGAACAAATATATGCTTTGATTTACTGCTTGGCTTTCTTGTAGCTGTCTCCTCGGTTATCTTTTAATGTTATTATTTTTTTGACCAGTGCAAACTAAATTTCTTTGAGACATGAGGTGACAATCTCTTCTTCAGCTAACTATTATTATTATGTTGTGGGTCTGCAACACACACACCTTGTTTTTGTTGTTAATGTATGTAATGCATTACAGACAAAAATATTCTGCATTTTCAGCACCATGACCGAAATTTGGGGAGTCATGAAAATGGCATGATTGTGTAAAATTATAAAGCACTGCTGGGTGTTATTTACTAAAGGAAAATCCACTTTGCACTACAAGTGCACTTGAGACTGCACTGAAACTGCACTTGTAGTGCAAAGTGGATTTGCCTTTAGTAAATAACCCCCATTGTCACATAAAAAAACAAATTTACTCCAAAAACTGCTTTTGAGCATTGAAAGAAGAAGCCACATATTGTTGATTATCATACTTTTTACTCAAAACACAATCACATGTGCGTTTCTAAAAGGGTTTTTGAACAAACCAACATGTTTGTTGTATAACATTTTTTAGGTCACATTAATGATAAATGGCTTTTTATAGGTAAAACAGGCATGTTTAAAACCATAAAAAAATACACAACTCTGGAACTTACAAAGTTCAGCTTTTATAAAGTGAAGGCAATATCAGACATAAGTATGTACAAACTGTGTTTGATATTGCGTTCAGCAGATGGGGTGAAGTCACCCCTGTAAAAGCCAAATTATGAAGATGCACACAAATTGGGATTCAAAAAGGAGATTTCCCTCCTGATCCCATGCCTAATGTCAACATGTGCTAGCTGCCATCACGGGGGATCAATGGACGTGTTTTGTGGGTGCAACCCCTTCCTCTCACCTACTTTATTATCGAGGAAGGGGTTGCACCCACAAAACGCATACATTGATCTCCCGTGATGGCAGATAGCACATGTTGACACACTGTGTGCATCTTCAAAATTTGGCTTTTAAAATAAGTAAAAAATTAGTCATAAAAAATTAAAAAAGCTGAAGAAATTTAGGGATTTCTGGGTGTTTTAGATTCTCCCTAAAACATCAATGATGTTCTTCATTTTGTTTTGAACATCATTGATGTTTTCCTTTAGGTTTTCTAAATCCCTATTACACCCCATTATCTCCCCGATGAGGATCTGGGCACTTTCACTGGTGAAATGACATTCCTCTTCCACAACATCCTGATCACCTACAAAAAAAAAAAAAAAAAAAACACCATGTATAATAACTATGCAGGCATCCATCTATTACCTGAAGCTGTGGTCGCAGACACTCACCTGTTGTGGTGACAATTTCTACAACGTCTCCCTCCTCCTCCTCTGGTTGGGTTTGGGGGATTTCCCCTTCTTCCTGAGGTGTGGGGTCCCTGGTCTCCTCTAATGAGTGGTGTCCTCCGAGTCTTTCTCCCCAATGTGAATAAAAATAGGTATACTTAGCACACAGATATTTGATGGCAGAAATAGGAATATGAAACATTGCTTGGAATTGGGGTACAATTGTCTGTATTGGCAGTACCAAGCTGAAGAATTTTTTTTGTCCTTTGTAAAGCTTGAATACTTACCTGTTTTGTGCAAGCTACACAGAGGGAGACACCCCTATAGTATACACTGGAGCACCTGTGTGGGGCACCCTAATAAAAAGGGTGTTCTTTTGTCCCACACTAGTGCTCCAGCGTCCAGATGTGTAAACAGCTGCTGAGTGTCCTCTCCTTACACAGAATCTAGTTTGCATTTCATTCTAGTTACAAACCCATCTAGACAACAAACTTTTTTTAATAGAAGTAGGCCAGAAAAACGGTATTGAACTGCACCTGGCCAAAACATCATATTTTAGTGGCCGAACGAACAATGTTTCCTACAAACAATTAATGTGCCCATGAGCATGAAAGTTGCCATTTTAAACTGTACAACAGTAAAGAAAAGCACATGGAGCAGTACGAACGTAATCAAAATAAAGAATAGGAACACAGAACAACTACTTACTTTTTTGCAGCACTCTCCTGATCCTTCTATACTGATCGTGCTCCCTTAATTTTAGGTCCAACCACTGTTTCCTCAGTTGATCCTTGGATCGACCTTCCCCCAAAATTTCTGTGCAGACTCTTCACCACTTTAGCCATGATCTTGGCCTTTCTCACATTTTGGGTTGAGGTAAGGTCCATACTTCCCATCATAGTCGGCCCTTTTCAATATGTCCACCATCTCTACAAAGGCCATATTTGATGCCTTAAATCGCCTGCGGGATCGTGAAGTTTCTGGCTCCGGGCTTTCCTCCTCGTTGCTGAAATTGTCACACACCTGTTGTCTCTCCGCCGTGTGCTCTCCTCCACTGCGCCGAAAGAGAAGTGGCGGGGAATAGACTAGAAAGAACGTCAGGGCGGGCAGAGTTTCATGCATGTGCAGTGTATATAAAGCGTAACATGCGTGCGTCGTACGTACGATCTGTGAGCAGAGGAAGGAGTATCAGAAGCGCCGATCGTGATAATGAAGGTACAATTTTAACTTGGGCCTATACTGCTTATAGATTAAGGCCTATATTGGGACAAGACTAGGAGAGTTTAGCCTGACATTAGGGTTTGTCTTGTGTTGTGTCTTGCAGAGAAAATGGATGGCTTCAATGGTCACAACTTCCTCCCCCTATTCATAGACAAGTACAGGGAGCTGCCCTGTCTGTGGCAGGTGAAACATCCACATTATAATCATAAACGAAAGAGGCAGGCAGCCCTGGAGAACCTGCTGGAGTTGGTGAAGCCGATGGTCCCCACGGAAGCCATCCCCTATTTAAAAGCCAAAATTGGTGGCCTGAGGAACACTTATCTAAAGGAAGCGCAAGAAGGTTCAGGATTCCCAGAGATCAGGAGCAGCAGCAGATGACATTTATATCCCCAGGCTGTGGTACTATGAGAGACTTTGTTTTCTGTCAGACCAGACTGAAGTCAGGGAATCACTCTCAACCCTTCCTTCCACTCTTCCTTCGACCCCAGCTGAGGCTTCCGATGTCCAACCTGGGCCTTCCAGCCAGGAAGAAGTGGAGGAGCCCAGCTGGAGTCAGGTATAGTATTGTTCAACATATTTCTTGTCAAAACTTAAATGATGTTTCCTAGATGTTATTATTGATCACTAATTGCTGATTTAATAAAGGCGTCTACATATCAATAGACAGTAGTGGGCAAAAATAATTGGGACAAGAATGAAAAATGCTGGGCTCAGAATGATAGTCTTTTCTATTTATTAACATTCAATTTGCAACAGTCATGAGATGAAAATCGTGTATGATTGATGAAGAAAAAACTAAAACTATGTCCCTTTTTCATACACAGGAAGACCTCAGCCAGGAGGAGGCTGTGGAATGTGGCACACAGGAGGAGGCTGTGGAATGTGGCAGCCAGGAGGAGGCAGGGGTTAGTGTCAGCCAGGAGGTGGCTGGGCCCAGTAGGAGCCTCACAAAATCGCAGGTTCCTCCCCTCCGCCTTCCAACCAAAAGACCCAGGAAGAGGAGTAATGTGGAGGAGTCAGCGCTCAGGCTGATTCAGGAGGCTTCTGCGGCCCTCAGAACCACCCCCACTCGTGAAGAGGCCTTTGCCTCCATGGCTGCCATCAAACTGCAGGACATGGAGGAGGGCCAACGCCTCATGTGTGAGGAAATCATTTATAAAACATTAAATAAGGGGTTGAGGGACCAAATCACACCCAATACCCACCTGTGTGAGTTGCATCATCCTCCTCCTGCCACACCTCCAACACCACAGCCACAGCCTGGAAGGAAGAGTGGAAGGAAGACAAGAAAGCGATGACCTGGGTTCAGTCTGGTCTGACAAAAGATGCAGGCTCTTGTATGACCACAGCCTGGGGACATATATGTCATCTGCTGCTGTTCATGATCTCTTGGACTTCTGGACCAGATTGTGCTCCCTTATATATGGACTCCTCAGGCCACCAATTTTGCCAGAAAATATTTGATGTGTGCCCTGGGGGCCAAAGGCTTCACCAATTTCAACAGTTTCTCCAGCGTTGCCTCCCTCTTTATTTGGTTATGACTCCTTAATAAAGTTTTTTTTTTTGAACTAATACTTGCCTATGCGTTTTCCTTCAAAAAGGATAGTTTGTTTGTGAGTATGCACGTACATTTCCAAAATACAATGTGAAATTAACAAGGGACACCAACACCAAACAACCAACCTCCTTGAGATTAAAAAAAACAAGATAATAATGGTGTTGTGGTAACCTAACACACAAAACACACACAAAACAATTCTGGAGATCACCAAAAAACCAACAAAAAAAACAAAACAGGAGATGTGGATTTAAAAAAAAAAAAAAACAAATAATACAAAAGATAAAAACATAAAAAATGTAAATGTTTTCAGTAGATGTGACAAACATTCACAGACAAAACTAGGCATGATGGGAATTGTAGTTCCTGAACAACTGAAGGGCCGTAGTTTGAAGACCGCTGGGTTAGTGGGTGGGGAAATATGCCTGTCTTCAAAATGAGCCACTGTAAAGCTGAAAATTATGGTGATACTTGACTGACAGACATGTGGTATATTTTTTTAACTGGCAAAATCAATATCAACAGATACTGTAATAAGATTAAAGAAGACTCAGTATACAAAACTGTTGTACTAATGCAAGCGACATTTCACTTGAAAACTTTGTCTTACATATGTGATATTACTAATTTCATTTTCTACAATAAAAATGTATATATAAACAATGTATTAAGGATATCAAGGAATTTAACTGAAATAATATCTTATGTTGCTGAAGTTACGGTATGTGTAATGCTCTGTACACACGGTCGGACTTTCCGACGGAAAATGTGTGAAATTATTTCATGTGATTCATGAAATCACGAGAAATAATAAAGAAAGAAATTTGTGAGAACTCTGTGTGAATATGAGCAGCAAAACAACTTCATTCTTCTAGCATTATAAGGAAGAAGAGAGTGCGCTGCATTAAACAATTTAAAACATTGCAGCGTGACGAAAGTGCTATATCCATTACGAACGCTAATTTTACCAGACCAAGCAGTTCCGTCTCGGAATTTATTCTGAGCATGCGTGGCACTTTGTGCGTCGGAATTGTCCACACACAGTCGGAATTTACGCAAACGGATTTTGTTGTCGGAAAATTTTATAGCCAGCTCTCAAACTTTGTGTGTGTCGGAAAAAGTCAGATGGAGCCCACACACCGTCGGAATTTCCGACAACAAGCTCCGATCGCACATTTTCCGTCGGTAAGTCCGACCGTGTGTACGGGGCATTACGCATACCGTAACTTCAGCCACATAAGATATTATTTCAGTTAAATTCCTTGATATCCTTGATACATTGTTTATATATACATTTTTATTGTATAAAATGAAATTAGTGACATCACATATGTAAGACAAAGTTTTCAAGTGAAACTATGGGAAAAAAAAGATTACATATGTAAGGCAGCATGTTGCTTGCATTAGTACAACAGTTTTGTATACTGAGTCTTCTTTAATCTTATTACAGTATCTGTTGATATTGATTTTGCCAGTTAAAAAAATATACCACATGTCTGTCAGTCAAGTATCACCATCATTTCCAGCTTTACAGTGGCTCGTTTTAAAGACAGGCAGATATTTCCCCACCCACTAACCCAGGGGTCTTCAAACTACGGCCCTTCAGTTGTTCAGGAACTACAATTTCCATCATGCCTAGTTATGTCTGTGAATGTCAGAGTTTTACAATGCCTCATTGGATGTGTAGTTCCGCAACAGTTGGAGAGCTGTAGTTTGAAGATTCCTGCACTAACCCATGCCACTCACTTAATAAGCAAAAGCAGTTACTTTCCCAAACATGTGCAATTGAAAAATATACTCACATTTATTTTAACATTAACATATTAAAACTTGTTTATAAGGTTATTTATAATAAACTGAACGTATTAACATGAAAATTAAATTGCTGCCACATACAGATCTCAGTGAAGAAAAGCATTCTTGCAATTCATGTCAAATTTTGAATGCATCAATCTTGAATACAATTGCCAGTAAAAGCATAGACATTAAATATTTATTTTCTTGTTGATTTTGAGGCACGAAACAACAGTTATGCTTTTGTGCACTTCTATATTTTACTACATGTATTCCCTCACAAGAACAAAAGAATGCTTTAACCATTCTTTTTTTTTTTTTGCATTGTTGTGCGTTAAAAAATACTATTTACAATCTCAAGCATATAGTCTACAGTGGCGGCCCATCCATAAGGGGTGCAGCGGCCCATCCATAAGGGGTGCAGCGGCCCCCCTAATCCATGGGCCCGGCCCCTAATCTACATGCAGGGAGCCGGATGCATGGATTTCAATGGGTTTTTTTTTTGGAAGCACGTGATTAGAGCCTGAGGCTCAAATTGGCTTCGAAAAGGGTGGGCTCGTGGCTCCAAGCACGGGGCACTGAGCCCACCCAGTTTTATGACAGTAGCAAATTAATATTTGCTATTGTCTTCTTGATTCTTGTTTGCCGCCCCCCCCCCCCCCCAAAAAAAAAATAATGGAGCACCAGCCACCACTGGTCAACTAATTTTTATTAAGTTTAACTGAAATAAATAATAAAATCAGCATTAGGGACATTATTAATAGTTAGTATGAAGCATCCCTTGTGCTCATTTTTAACTTTTCAGGAGAAATCTTCCCCTGTCCCACCAACCCCCCCACCCTGTAATATTTCAGTGTAGAGGGGGTTAATACAGCTAAGGGGCTGTCAGGAGCTCTCCAGACCTCTCCCTTTCCTGCCTGATCTGCCATTCATAAAAGCTGTACAACAGCTTTTATGAATAACACAGGATCTCTGAGTGCGAGCAGATAAGAGATTAGCAGCTCCACCCCCACCATTCACAGAAAGATATGAAACATATAAGATACATATATATATATATATATATATATATATATATATATATATATATATACAGTGGGGACGTAAATTATTCAGACCCCCTTAAATTTTTCACTCTTTGTTATATTGCAGCCATTTGCTAAAATCATTTAAGTTCATTTTTGTTCCTCATTAATGTACACACAGCACCCCATATTGACAGAAAAACACAGAATTGTTGACATTTTTGCTGATTTATTAAAAAAGAAAAACTGAAATATCACATGGTCCTAAGTATTCAGACCCTTTGCTGTGGCACTCATATATTTAACTCAGGTGCTGTACATTTCTTCTGATCATCCTTGAGATGGTTCTACACCTTCATTTGAGTCCAGCTGTGTTTGATTATACTGATTGGACTTGATTAGGAAAGCCACACACCTGTCTATATAAGACCTTACAGCTCACAGTGCATGTCAGAGCAAATGAGAATCACGAGGATAAAGGAACTGCCTGAAGAGCTCAGAGACAGAATTGTGGCAAGGCACAGATCTGGCCAAGGTTACAAAAAATTCTGCTGCACTTAAGGTTCCTAAGAGCACAGTGGCCTCCATAAGCCTTAAATAGAATATGTTTGGGACGACCAGAACCCTTCCTAGAGCTGGCCGTCCGGCCAAACTGAGCTATCGGGGGAGAAGAGCCTTCGTGAGATAGGTAAAGAAGAACCCAAAGATCACTGTGGCTGAGCTCCAGAGATGCAGTCAGGAGATGGGAGAAAGTTGTAGAACGTCAACCATCTCTGCAGCCCTCCACCAGTCGGGGATTTATGGCAGAGTGGCCCAACGGACGCCTCTCCTCAGTGCAAGACACATGAAAGCCCGCATGGAGTTTGCTAAAAAAACACCTGAAGGACTCCAAGATGGTGAGAAATAAGATTCTCTGGTCTGATGAGACCAAGATAGAACTTTTTGGCCTTAATTCTAAGCAGTATGTGTGGAGAAAACCAGGCACTGCTCATCACCTGTTCAATACAGTCCCAACAGTGAAGCATGGTGGTGGCAGAATCATGCTGTGGGGGTGTTTTTCAGCTGCAGGGACAGGACGACTGGTTGCAATTGAGGGAAGGACAAATGCGGCCAAATACAGGGATATGCGGGACGAAAACCTTCTCCAAAGTGCTCAGGACCTCAGACTGGACCGAAGGTTTACCTTCCAATAAGACAATTACCCTAAGCACACAGCTAAAATAACAAAGGAGTGGCTTCACAACAACTCTGTGACTGTTCTTGAATGGCCCAGCCAGAGCCCTGACTTAAACCCAATTGAGCATCTCTGGAGAGACCTAAAAATGGCTGTCCACCAATGTTTACCATCCAACCTGACAGAACTGGAGCGGATCTGAAAGGAGGAATGGCAAAGGATCCCCAAATCCAGGTGTGAAAAACTTGTTGCATCTTTCCCAAAAAGACTCATGGCTGTATTAGATCAAAAGGGTGCTTCTACTAAATACTGAGCAACATGTCTGAATACTTAGGACCATGTGATATTTCAGTTTTTCTTTTTTAATAAATCTGCAAAAATGTCAACATTTCTACATTTCTGTGTTTTTCTGTCAATACGGGGTGCTGTGTGTACATTAATGAGGAAAAAAAATGAACTTGAATGATTTTAGCAAATGGCTGCAATATAACAAAGAGTGAAAAATTTAAGGGGGTCTGAATACTTTCCGTCCCCACTGTATATATATATATATATATATTTGTCCCACAGTTGTCACATGGTACAGGGTGCTGTGATTGGTCTGTAAGCCAATCATATCATCACTATAGTAATCATAGCTGTTATGTATAAAATTCATAACAGCTTTGTTAACATTGTGATCATGTGAGGACGCGGGAGCGGCGCGCTGCACACCCCTAACCTGGAAGAGGCAAGATAATGTACATGTACGTGATCCGGCCTGCTTGTGCCACCTTGCTGCAGTAAATGTACGGTTAATATCTCTAAAGATGTGTTGCTCCTCCTACCAACTCATTTATAGGTTGGTGTAAAATGGCGCAAATTACATAGTTACATGTAATTAGTCAGGTTGAAAAAAGACACAAATCCATCTAGTTCAACAAAAAAAAAAAAAATACAATCCCATATACACAATTCTTCACCCACAGTTGATCCAGAGGAAGGTGAAAAACCCCAGCAAAGCATGCTCCAATTTGCTACAGCAGGGGAAAAAAATCCTTCCTGAACCCCCGAGATGCAATCGGATTTTCCCTGGATCAACTTTACCTATGAATGTCAGTACCCAGTTATATTATGAACATTTAGGAAAGAAAGAGCTTGCCAGAACCACCTCTGGAGGGAGTCTATTTGTCACGTACCTGGTGGTAGAGTCTGATATGCAGAGGTAGGCCTCTCTTACACCTCTGACTCGAGGCTCCTGATAGAGAAAAAAGTTGCTAGCAGAAGAGCTGGACAGGAACTGAAGTAGAAGCTGGAACGGAACCAGGAACAGTTGTCAAACTGGAGACTGGAGCTCAGGCAGGTGCAGGCAGACGGACTGGAAGCGTAGGTACATGAGTCCAGAGCAGATGGATACTGGAGCAGAGTCAGGTACAGGCAGGTTCGGCAACAGGCTGGCAGCAAGGTAGTGAGACAGTTTAAATAGCCTGTTAGCACCAAAAACCATCACTGGGCATGCGTGTGCATGTGAGCCCATGTGCGCCACTGGCATTCCGTGCAGCACCAGTGCGCAAGTGTGTGCGCGTGTGTATAGGTGCACGCAAATGTACCTGCGCAGCCCTTCTCAGTGGGACATGCAGAACAGGGGAACTTCCTTGGCCGCCATCTTGATTGCTGGAGTGCCCTTCCTGACATTGCCCCCTCCCAATGGGCAGCATCCGGATGCCCAATCAGGCCAACTTTAAAGGATGGGATCTCTTGAATGCTTGAACATACCCTTTCCATTTAACAAGATACTGAATTTGATTTCTTCTTTCCCTACAGTCCAGAATTGCCTCGACTTCAAATTCCTCTGCCCCGTCAACTAATACTGGTTCAGGTGGACCTGTATTCTGTCCAGGAAATGGATCAGGGGTCACAGGTTTTAATAAAGCCACGTGGAAGACAGGATGTATCCTAAAGGAGTGAACTTAGGACCTAACTTTCTAGACGAGCATGCTAGTTTTAGGTTTGCTTTGGACAGCCAAACCTGATCACCAGGTTCCAACATTATCTCTCCCCGCCTCTTCTTATCAAAGATCTTTTTTGGTATATTCTTGTGTTTTAGCCATTGTTGTTTGTAACAGTTTGTTGTTGGTATCAAAGAAATTCACAGTTTCAAGAACGGCTGGTACTGAACATTCCGGAAAGGTACTGGTCAGAAATGATGGGTTAAATCCATAGTTAGCAAAAAATGGGGACTGTTTTGTGGCAGAGTGAGTGGAGTTGTTATAAGCGAATTCGCTAAAGGGAGCAATGTGACCCAGTCATCTTGCGAAAATGAGGAGAAACAAATTAAAGTGTCTGGTTGGTTCTCTCCGTTTGCCCAGATGGTATAGAGAAGGACAACTCAATTCCCAAGGTTTCACATATGGACCTCCAGAACCTTGAGGTAAATTGTACCCCTCGGTCTGACACAATGTTTGCTGGGTTTCCTTCACAAAGATTTGAGCTGTTTCCAGGGCAGATGGAGTGCCTTTCGTTGGCAGGAAGTGGGCCATCTTGGATAATCGGTCAATAATGGGGGGAGTTCCATGATGAAATCGATTGAAATATTTATCCTGGGTCTTTCCGGAACAGATAGCGTTTTCAGCAAACCCCATGCCTTGGTTTTACTATTCTTGTTCCGTATACATGTGGTACAGGACTCCACATAACCCTTATGGTCCTTTTCAACTTGAGGCCACCAGAATGTGCGTTGCACAAGTTCAGTTATTTACTGACCCCAAAATGTCCAACTAACATGTGGTCAAAACACAATCCCAAGATAGTAACACATAGGTTTTCTGGTATGCATATTTTGTCCTTGTGCCACAGCAAACCATTCCTGGCCTGCAGCGTTATTCCTGGAGGCAAGGAGACGTAGATCTCCCTGAAGTAGCAGAAAGTTCTCTGAAGACAGGATAGTATCGGGCGATGCAGATTCCCCAGATTCAAAGAACATGCGGGAGAGTGCGTCAGGTTTGGTGTTCTTAGACCCTGGCCTGTAAATTAGATGGAAAGAGAACCTGAAAAAGAAGAGTGCCTAACTGGCGTGGTTTGAGTCTTTTCGCTGTCCTCAGGTATTCCAGGTTCCTATGATTCGTATAGATTAAGATCGGGTGCACTGCTCCTTCCAAGAGGTATCTCCACTCTTCCAGTGCATTTTTAATGGCCAGAAGTTCATGGTCCACATAATTACTTTCAGAATTTGACAATTTGCAGGAAAAGAAAGCGACTGGGTGTAACAGGGCCTTGGGCCCCTGTCTCTGGGATAATACTGCCCCGACTGCCATTTCTGATGCGTCTACTTCCAACATGTAAAGTAAGGCTGGGTCAGGGTGTGGATGTAAACAACTTCTTGAGAGTCTCAAAAGCATTTTGAGCTTCAGGGGACCATCGTAACCGGATGCCTTGCTTAGTCAGTTGCATGATAGGAGATATGATGGCTGAAAATCCCCTGATGAATTTCTGATAAAAGTTTGCAAACCCGACAAAGCATTGAATGCCTTTTTGTCCACTGGGGCTGGCCAATCCAGAATGGCAGTGACCTTTTGAGGATCCATCTTGACACCTTCAGTAGAGATAATCAGTCCCAAAAATTGGATGCTTTGTCGCCCGAACTCGCACTTCTCTGATTTAGCGTATAGCCCGTGTTGTCGTGGTCTGCCCAGTACATTTCTGACATGCCTGCGGTGATTATCAAGGGAAGAAGAAAAGATTAAGATATCATCCATATACACTACAACAAACAAGTCCAGGTAATCTTGAAAAATTTTCATTGATGAAGTGCTGGAATGTGGATGGGGTGTTGCAAAGGCCAAATGGCATCACAAGATAGAAAATAGAAGGGGTTTTATATTGCAGCAAAAAAGTCCAAGGTAGTTATAAAATGTATTTATTACAAAAAGTCAATAAAATTACAGAAGCATAACTGTCTGTTAAAACATGAGCTCTGTGATGGAGGTTAGCAAAAAAATACATAATATGCATATCATTACAGCTGTACAGTGACCATTGAAATATTGCATGATATATGTAGAAGATCATACAGAAAAAAAACCCATAAGCAGTAGAGGTCTTCTTCAGGGGGAAAAAGTACAAATTTCTAAAAAAATACAATATATAAAAAAGTACATTGAAATCCCAACAATAATATATGCTGATATGCTGCAACAGGCACCAGGGGGTCCCAATTCACTGTTGAGATTTAAATAATATATTAAATTTGGTATTTATTATTTGAAGGAAAAAATGTGATATGCAAAAGATAAAGTGCAGATGAGGAGAATGTGAAAAGGAAAGAAAGTGAAAAAAGTGAAGGAAAATGAGAAAAGCTGAATAAACAAAGTTAAAAAGAGTGCCATGCAAGACTGAAGCACAGGTAGTGAAATGTGCTGGAGAGCAGGTGTGGTGATCAAGAAAAAACAAAAAGTGAAATTAGAACAAGATAAAAAAAACAACAAAAACACTTCCCCTTTTCAGGGTAGGACCCTCACTAGTCCGGCTCCCATGTTTCATTTCTCATGGCTTTTTGGCACTCTCCCCTTCACTCCTCGCATCATTTCTTGTTTTTATTGTTTTTTTTCATCTTGTTCTAATTTCACTTTTTGTTTTTTCTTAAGCACCACACCTGCTCCCCAGCACATTTTACTATCTGTGCTTCAGTCTTGCACGGCATTGGTTCGCTAGTCTTGAAGCACCTTTAGATTGTGCACTCATTTTCACCTTTGTTTATTCAGCTTTTCTCATTTTCCTTCACTTTTTTCACTTTCTTTCCTTTTCACATTCTCCTCATCGGCACTTTATCTTTTGCATATCACATTTTTTCCTACGAATAAAAAAATAGCAAATTTAATATATTATTTAAATCTCAACAGTGAATTGGGACCCCCCTGGCACCCGGTGTTCAGCCTGTGGCCCCTTTTCTTCTCCCCTCCCCCTTTCCTTTTTCTCTGGCTTCGGCAAAAAGCGCAGCCTCTTGCAGGTCCGTCTCTTGACCTCGCGGGCATTCTCCCTTCTGTGGTGCGGGGGTTGGGTGAGTTTTCGCCACACTGTCTGGATCCTTGAACAACATCCTTACGCATATTATTTGGGAGGCTTGCCTTACAGCAACCAGTGGAAAATATCAATTTTCAAATCCTTAATGTACTCTTTCGGAATCAGCATATATTATTGTTGGGTTTTCAATGTACTTACTTATATATTGTATTTTTTAGAAATTTGTACTTTTTCCCCCTGAAGAAGACCTCTACTGCTTATGGTCAAAACGCGTTGGGGTTTTTCTGTATGATCTTCTACATATATTGTGCAATATTTTAATGGTCACTGTACAGATGTAACGATATGCATATTATGTATTTTTTTGCTAACCTCCATCACAGAGCTCATGTTTTAGTAGATAGTTATGCTTCAGTAATTTTATTGACTTTTTGTAATAAACACATTTTGGACTTTTTTGCTGCAATACAAAACCCCTTAGGGAATTTATTCTATTTTTTATACCTACATCGGGGCGTGCAGCTGACGCTTACTCACCCATTGTATCGTTTTTCCCTCTTTTATTGGCATCACTAGATATTCAAAATGTCAGAATCTTGTGCGAAAAGCCGTCTTCCACTGATCACCCTCCCGGATCCATATCAGATTGTAAGCCCCTCGGAGATCCAACTTTGTAAATATGGTTGTGACTCCCAACCTCTGGAACAGCTCAGGCACCAAGGGGAGAGGATAACGTTTTTTGACCGTAACTTTATTGAGTTCACGATAGTCTATACACGGTCGGAGGGAATGATCCTACTTTTCCACAAAGAAAATACCCGCTCCTGCCGGAGAGGTAGATGGGTGAATGAAGCCCTTCCTTAGATTGTCATCTACATAGTCCTTTAGGGCGACAAGCTCCAACTCTGACAGAGGAAAAGTCCTTCCAAAAGGAACCTCGACCCCAGGGAGAAGCTCAATCGGGCAGTCATAGGGACGATGAGGAGGAAGAGTCTCTGCTCCTTTTTTGCTGAATACATCTAAAAAGTCATGATATACAACTGGTGCAGATAAGCAGGTTTCAGCGTCAAAGTCCAAACATAGCAAGGATGGCGGGTCAGATGAGAGCTACGGCAAGCAGTGTTGGAGGCAATAAGGAGAGTGGAACTTGACTTCCCCCTTGGCCCAGTTGATAAGGGGGTGTATGTGCCTGAAGCCACAGCATGCCAAGGATCACAGGAAACAGGGGCGATGCAATGGCATCCAGGCTTAACAGTTCTTTATGATTACAGGGCATAGCAACAACTAATGGTACAGTTTCTTGTGTAACTAGTCCGGATTTAATGGCAGACCCGTCAGCCATATGCACTGAGAGTCCCTGGGCCCTAGGTTGCAAAGGAATTTGGTGTCTTGCAATGAAAGATAATTCCATAAAACAGCTTCAGGCACTTATAGCGTCAATTATAAAAACTGGGATACTTCTACCTGGAAGCTGTAACACAATGGGAAGAGCCAGGTGAGTTGAGTGAATAGGCAGAGTTGGTATGCATGCAGAAAAAATAGTTCAGCCCTTGCGGATCTTGGCTGGACATGATCCCACATAGTGTCCTGGTTTCCCACAATGTAGACAGAGGTTTTCATGTCATCGGCATTGACACACTCTTCGGGGGAAAGTGAGGGACGGAGCATGCCAAGCCTCTTTTGTTCAGAGATATCAGGTGTAGGTGCAGTAGTGGTAGGCTAGCTGGCTGTTGGAGTTGGAGACCTGGGATGACTTCAAGGCCGAACAGGATGGCTCTGTTGCTCTTTCAGATCTTCGTTCCCGTTCTCGCGATCGATTTGGATGGCCAGATTAATTAGAGTGTCCATGGAATGGGGAATACCAACTCGGGCCAACTCATCTTTCAAAGGCTCAGAAAGTCCATTGATTGTGAAGAGCAGTATTGTTCCAGCTGGTATAGGAACTCCAGTGCCTGAAATCAGAAGCATAGTCCTCGGCCGCTCTGCAACCTTGCTTGAGGGTGTGTAATGCTGCTCCCGCAGTTGCAGTCAGCTGAGGATCCTCATAGAGCTGGGCCATGGAGTCAAAAAAGTTGTTTAGGCAAGTCAGAGAATCAGCCCCTCTGGTCCAGCAGGTGGTGGGCCCATGACTGGGGCTCACCCTGTAGCAGGGAGATGACGAACCCAACTTTGGTGACTTCCAGGGAGAAAATGCGTGGCTGCAGGGTAAAGTAGAGCTCGCAAGCATTGTGGAATGTCCGAAATTGACTGCGATCACCAGTAAATCTTTCAGGTGTAGCAAAGCTGGGTTCTGGAGATAACATTACCACTGCAGGGGTAGTCCCTTGCGGAGCCATTGTAGGTGAGAAGAGAACCCCGACACATTCCTCCAGTCGGGTGTAACCCTCTTGTGCGATTTTAACAGCCTGGGTCAGGTCTGATAGATGTAGGGAAAATTCCTCCATGGGATAGGCTCTCTGCACAGACTCAGACTTGGCTGTCTGGTACTGTCACGTACCTGGTGGTAGAGTCTGATATGCAGAGGGAGACCTCTCTTAAACCTCTGACTCGAGGCCCCTGACAGAGAAAACAGGAGGTGCAGGAGTGCACAGTTGTCAGACTGGAGACTGGAGCTCAGGCAGGTGCAGGCAGATGGACTGGAAGCGTAGGTACATGAATCCAGAGCAGATAGATACTGGAGCAGAATCAGGTACAGGCAGGTTCGGTAACAGACTGGCAGCAAGGTAGCAGAAGGAACAGGCAGGGACGTAGTCAAGACAGGCCGAGGTCGGGTGCAGGCAGATAACAGGAATAGTCAGGAGCAAGCCGGGTAGGTCAACTGGAACAGGTACAGGCAAGTGGCAATCAGGAATCACAGGGAACACTGCAGACCAGACAGCACTGATCCAAGGGAGTGATACAGTTTAAATAGCCTGTTAACGCCACAAACCATGACAGGGTGTGTGCACCTGTGCGCGCCAACGTTGGCACTCTGTGCGGCACCAGTGCGCAAGCGTGTGCGCGTGTGTATAGGCGCGTGCAAATGTGCCCACGCAGCCCTTCTCAGTGGGACATGCAGAACAGGGGAACTTCTGTGGCCGCCATCTTGATTGCTGGCGTGCCCTTCCTGACACTATTCCACATGTTCACAGCTCTTACTGTGAAGAAACATTTCTGTATTTGGAGATTAAATCTTTTTTCCTCTAGACATAAAGCGTGCCTCCTTGACCTCTGTAATAACCTTAAAGTGAATAACTCAACACCAAGTTCACTATATGGATCACTTATGTATTTGCACATGTTGGTCATAGCCCCCTTAATCTTCTCTTCTCAAGAGGGAATAAATTCAGTTCTTCTAATCTTTCCTCATAGCTGAGCTCCTCCATGCATCTTATTAGTTTGGTTGCCCTTCTCTGCACTTTCTCTAGTTCCCCGATATATCTTTTGAGAACCGTTGCCCAAAACTGAACTGCATATTCCAGATGAAGTCTTACTAATGATTTGTACAGTGGCAAAATGATATCTCTCTCTCTGGAGTCCATACCTCTCTTAATACAAGAAAGGACTTTGCTTGCTTTGGAAACCGCAGCTTGCCATTGTATGCTATTATTGAGCTTATCATCTAACAAAACCCCCAGGACCTTCTCCACCATTGATTCCCTCAATTGTACTCCCCCTGGTATGTAAGATGCATGCATATTCTTAGCTCCCAAGTGCATAACTTTACATTTATCAACATTAAACATCATTTGCCACTTATGCCGCGTACACACGATCGGACTTTACGGCATACTTGGTCCGGCGTACCGTATTTCGGCGGACAATTCGATCGTGTGTGGGCTCCAGTGGACTTTTGTTTTCTCAAAAGTTTGACGGACTTAGATTTGAAACATGTTTCAAATCTGTCCGACGGACTCTGCTTTCTAGCGTACAAACCGGTTGTTTGTGTGCTAGCCCGACGTACCCAAACTGACGCATGCTCTGAAGCACGTACAAGACGGAAGCGCTCGGTCTGGTAAAACTAGCCTTCGTATTGAAGCTAGCACATTCCTCTTCTGTGATCTTTTAATACAGCGCATTTTTTTTTTCTTTCTAATGCGAGAGGAATGAAGTTGTTTTGCTGCTTATATTCACACACATTTCTCACAAACAACTTTCTTCATGATTTATCCTTATGCCATGACTAATATGATATTTTTTAAAAGCCAGATCTCCAGAACTAAGGTAGAAAATTATTTTTTGGACTCATCTTTTTTTTTGAGATTTAAACAATATCTATTTTACAATGTGTGCTAAATGATCCAAAATATTATTTTATTACATTTTTTTTTTTGGTTTCTAGTTACCACAATAACCTTAATAATTTGTATTGTTTTAATGAACCTTAATGAGGTTGGTGTCCCTTGTTAATTAGACATAGGGGGGTTATTTTCAAAAGGCAAATTAATTTTTCACTACAAGTGCAAATTGTACTTGGAATTGCACTGAAAGAGCATTTGGAAGTGCATTCGCTGTGGATCTGAGGGGCACATGCAAGGAAACCCAAAAAAAACAAAATTTCTCTTGCACATGATTGTATGATAAAATCAGCAGAGCTTCCCCTCATTTCAGATCTTCCCCTCAGATTTACAGCGACTGCACTTCCAACAAGTGCACTTGCAGCGCAATTTATAAAGTGCACTTTGCACTAGTACTTTGCACTTGAATAGCCAAATGATTTAGCCTTTTGTAAATAATCCACATAGTAACCCACATAGTCTTTTTGACCTGTACCTGCCTACTCACAAGCCAAATGTCTTTTTTGAATCAAAACACATAGTAATGTAAGGTAACGAAAAGATACATTTATTTTGGTCAAAACAGAAATGAGGAAGGCAACACTGGAGACACTTTTGGAATGTGTGAAGCCTTTTGTCCCCCAGGACCCACATCAAGTTTTAGGACAATAAAATTGGTATCTTGCGACTAGGGAGCACAGTCCGAAGTCAGACCAGACAGAAGCCAGGCAATCACCTTCGACTCCGTGCAGCCTTCCCTCCACGCTTCTCTGTAGTCTTCCTTGGAGGCTGTGCCTCTGGTGGTGTACTTGGGGCAGGAGGAGGAGGAGTAGCAGGAGGAGTGGCTTCATCTGCTATATGTGTTTTTTCAGTAAGCTCCCCTCTCAAGCCCTTCTGATACGCTTGAAAAATAAGACCCTCACAGAGGAGGCGTTGCCCCTTTTCGAGTTCCAGCAGTCTGGTGGCCATATATGTTCCATACGCCTATTCTGCATTGGGTGGTGTGCTGAGGATTTGGCTGGCTTCCCGAATGAGGGCTAGTGATTCCTCTTCAGTTCAGGTCATCTTCCTGGGCCTTTTTGTGCTAATGCAGAGGGGAGGCACCTGACATTCCATGAGCCTTCTACTGGGCCCAGCCATGGCCTCCTCCTCTCTCCCACTGGGCAAGGCCTCCTCCTGTATACCTCTGGGCTCGGCCTCCTCCTGGCTGAGCTCATCCTGGGTAAAAAAAAAGGGACATACCGGTAGTTTTATTTAGGGTTACGCAATCACACGCAATTTTCAGCTCATGACTTGCAAATATAATTCTAAACAAATAGTAAAGGCTATCTTTTTGACCCCACCATTATTCTAGCTGCTCACCAATATTTGAAGTATATTTTTGGCCACTACTGTCTAGTGATATAATACATATTAAAAATTGTGATGAAATAATTTTTGGTGAAGCAGTTCAAAATTTTTTAGGTTTACATCATTAATATTTACACAATCCCAAATTCACCAAAAAAGTATACCTGGCTGAAGCTGGGCGCATCCACTTCATCAAGGATGAAAGGGCCCAGTTCTTCATGGGACTCCTCAGCTGGGGTGGAGGGAAGGGTGGAGGTGGAGGGAAGGCTGGAGGGAAGGGTGGAGGTGGAGGGAAGGCTGAAGGGAGAGGTGGAGGGAAGGCTGGAGGGAAGGGTCGAAAGTGATTGCCTTGCTTCTGTCTGGTCATCCAGGAATCGCAGTTTTTGGTAGTACCACAGCTTGGAGACATAAACCTGGTCTGCTGCTGCTCCGGATCTGTGCGACTCCTGGATCTTATTGTGTTCCCGCCTGTACATATTGCGCAAGATACCAATTTTACTGTCCAGAAACTTAAGGTCTGCCTGGGGAGTCTTCACAAATTCCTAAAGTGTGCCCAGTGTTGCCTTCCTTGCGTCTCTATTCGAATATAATGGGTGCTTGACCTCCCACAGGTTTCTTTTTTCTTGATACAAATCAATGAAACGGGTCATAAATTCTTCATCCTTAAAGGGATTAATTTTTGCTAAAAGACAAGACACAAGATAAAAAATGTAATGTCAGTCCAAACTCCCAGTATTTTTTTTGGCTGAATCTAGGGTACACATATACACACACACACATACACACACCAAACACATTCACCAAACACACACCCACGTTTAATCTTACCTTCATTTCTGACGCTCACTACTTCTGCTCGGACATACGTAGGCCAGCGTAATAACTTTATATACACTGCGCATGTGTCATGCTACGCCTGCGTCGCCCGCCCCTGACGTTCTCTATTACGATTTGTCCCCGCTCCTTCACTCTTCGTTGCACAGTGGCAGTATATAGAGAAAGATGGCAGAGAGATTATCTGCAAGTAGCACGGAGGAAAGCCACAACCATCCAGATCCAGGAGGAGATATAAGGCCACCAACATGGCCTTTGAAGAGATGGTGGAGATGGTGTCCATATTGAGAAGGGAGGACTATGATGGCAAAAAAGGACCATACACCCGACCCAATATGCGGAAGGACAAAATAATATCCTCAGTTGTCACCACTCTTGAACAAAAATTTGGCACTAAAGGGGCTAAAGAACAATTGAGGAAGCGGTGGTCTGACCTCAAAATTAGAGAGCCTGAACAATATTGACGAATAAAGAAGCTGCTTAAAAAAAGTAAGTACTTGTTGTGTGTTCCTAATGAGATACTTAACTTGCATGCTGATCCATATGCTTTTCGTTTATACAGCATCATTCGTAAAGACCGTTCTTTTGAAAATACATATGATACGAAGAAAATGACGGGGTTTTTTTCGCCAAATACGATGGTACAGGGTTGGACATACATTTAGGTCTGGATAATTTGTCGTATTCCAAAAATGTGGTGATGTTGTGTAATGTGTTTAAAACTATAATGCTTCTTCAAAAATGATTCAGTGTAATGTAAGGACAGGACACAGCAGCTGTTTCCACATCTGGACTCACGAGCACTAGTTTACTATGTGACACCAGAGACAATTTTTGGGGGTAATACACATAGGGGCTCCAGGGGATACTTGAGGTGTCTGCATCTGTCAAACTTGCATAAAAATGTGTATTTTTTGGCATTTTTGGGCAGAGTGAATTTTAATACTGTCTCCCAAATTTTTTGGGCAACAAAATGACAATTGTCCACAACTTCTAACCAACGTTTCTTATTCGTTTTTCAAGACTGAAATATCACTGTGTTTTAATTATACCTTTTGTTTAATTCTCATAGGGGAGAAAGACTCAGACAACAATCCAAGGATCCCAGGACCCCCCCAAGTCACCAGCCTGAAGCTGAAATTACCCCAAGCCCCAGCCCAAGACCACGCCCACCCGACGAGCTGGAGGAAGGAGAGGTGGAGGAAGTGTGCGATATTTCCACCCCACCAAGTGAGTGACTGACACCCCAGCTTAAGTTAATCTATTTAGGCGTGCATATTTTACAAAATTTTTTAAATCACAAATTTTAGGTGATGTTCTGGTTGTGGAAGGTCAAGCGGCAGAGCCATTTAGCACAGACAGTGCACAAAGACTCATTGGGCAGATAATGGTGTGGAATGGCCAAATTGATAGAATGCGTGACCAAATTGACAGCATGAGAAATCGGCTGGACAGCATGCAACAGGAAATGAAAACATGATTAATGTTTTGGGCAGAATCTAATAACTTTTTGACTAAAAACATCAATCGTGTTCTTCATTTCATTGTCAAGTTTTATTTTTAAAAAATGTTTTTACTTGATAAATACTAATGAAAAAATTTAGCAGATGCACACGGTGTGTCATCATGTGCTATCTTCCTTCAGGGGATATCAATGTACTTGTTTTGTGTTTGCAACCCCTTCATCAGAATAATGTTATTTTGTGAGAGGAACAAAGGGATTGCACACACAAAACATGTCCATTGCTCCTCCATGATGGGTGATAGCACATGTTGACTTGAACCTTTTTTAATCCCAAATTGTGAGCATCTGCCAAATTTTTTTTTTACATGAGTGACATCACCAGCACCGTTATTAGCATGTTGTAAGTTCCTGTTATTTTTGGTTCTTATGTTTTTAAAAACCCTGTTGTCAAGCCAAATTTTGTAAACAATGTATATTTTATACAAATATGCCTAAACTAAAAATAAAAAAATATATATTGTTACCAAAAAAACCCCAAAAACATAAACACGTTCAAACAAAATGCACCTTTCAATGTGCACACAGTGAAATGTTTTTACTACTACAATGCGTGTGGCTTATTATTTATCAATAACAGTTTGTTATTTTTTGTGTGGTTACAGTGACAAAGGGTCTTATTAACTAAAGGGAAATGCACTTGCCACTACAAGTGCACTAGGAGACAGACAAAACTAAATGCAAGCAAGAATCAAAACAAGAGATTGTTGCCAAAAAATTTTTAATTTTTTTTAATAAAAGATTAAAGCTCTTGTTGCATTGCAATGGCCCCCCGACCATTAAAATAATTGACATATCTGTCATGCACTTGACGGGCGGTTTGGGGGGCCAAGCCAATACGGCCACTTTCCAGGCCTGTGAGTGGTTCTTCAACACCAAGTTCAGCCTCAGGCCCAACAGAAGTTATATATGTCAAAGAATGACGTCTCAAGAAATTATGCAGAATGCAGCAAGCCATGATCACATAATTAATCTTGTATTTTGCCAGATTGATTGCGGAGAGGAACAAACGGAACCGGCCTATCCAGAATCCCAAAGGCATTCTCCACAACTCTTCTTGCTCTGGCCAGCCGGTGATTAAATACCCTCCTCTCAGGGGTGAGTGTCCTTTGGGGGAACGGCTTCATCAAGTGCTCGCTGAGAGCATCAGCGCAGAAAACTGAGGGGAGTCCATCCACGTTCTGGTCATCAGGTGGCAATCCCAGGCCACCAGTCTGGAGATCCTGGCACAGCTCGGTCTGTGCAAAGACTCCTCCATCAGACATCCGGCCGTTCTTCCCCAAGTCCACGAACAGAAATTCCAATTGTGCCGAGACCACCGTCATCAAAACTACACTATGGAACCCCTTATAGTTGAAGAAATAAGACCCCGAATGGGGTGGTGGCACAATGCGGACATGCTTCCCATCGATCGCCCAGACACAGTTGGGAAAGTCCCAACGGTCAGCGAACTGGGAGGCCACAGTCTGCCATTCCTGTGTGTTCAAAGGAAACTGTGGAGTCAAACAAGAAAAAAAAAAAAAGTACTTTTATACATAACTTGGATATCAGATTACACAAAAACATCCTTGAACAACAGCAGTCGGACATTCTTAATATGTGTTATTTTTAGAAAAAATATATAAACATAAGGCCCACTTATAAGATTACTCACCCCCTCTGATGGACCATTAATCAATTTGTATGTGGGGGTAGGGGTTCTAATTGGGGCCAAGAACACACCTGACAGTTGCTAACATTTGAGGGGGTGGGGGAGGGGTTCTAATTGGGGCCAAGAACACACCTGATAGTTGCTAACATTTGAGGGGATGGGGGAGGGTAAAACAGTACAATGGAGCTGACAATATACATTGTTCAAGGGACTATAGGCTAGAGGTATAAATGGACCCAGGATTGCATGGTGGGGAGGTTATTGAAGGTAAATATGCATGTAGGGCAAAAAATGATTAATGTAAAAAAACAGGCATGCATGAAGATAAAGGGGACATTCACAGCATATTCCAAACATGGTAATTAGGTAACGAGGACATTTAGACAATACATTAGCAAACATTAAACACATATCATGTAATGTTAAAGGAAAAAACTTACCTTCATATAGTCCTTCTGCAGGACCTGAATAATAGCAGAACAGGTCTCCGGGATTATGATCCCCAGAGCCTGGGGGGAGATGCCTGTCGAACTTCAAGTCCTGAAGACTTCTCCCAGTCGCCAGTAACGTAAAGTGTCAACTAGCCTCTGCTCCGCAGTGATGGCTTGCCTCATGCAGGTATCCTGCCTGCTGACATAGGGGGTCAGCATAGCCAGCAGACGTTCAAAAACGGGGTCCATCATCCTGAAATAATTCCTGAAATCCTCAGGATTATTCTCACGGATCTCGCGGAGCAAAGGCATGTGACAGAACTGGTCACGCTGGCGCAACCAATTCTTCATCCATGAACTCCTCCTCGCCCTGTTCATGGACTGGACTCGGGTCAAAGTATTAACCCCAACACCAAGTCCCCACGCAGCACGAACTCGAGAACGAGTACGTTCACGCAACATGGCTTCAAAACGGTCGGCTGGTCAAACAAACAAACTTAGAACAAACGCACTGAAGAACAGCAAGGCCTATGAAGAGCGACCTGAAAATCAGGAACGAGCGGACCAGAATGGCCTACTAGACAGGTTACGAACTGACCAACACACACTGAAAAGCAGATACAAACCTCACAAGCACAAACTGAACCGTAGAAAACGATCGAAATAAGCTGAAGTGTGAAAAGCGTGAATCATCTCTAACCAAACTTCTACTAACACGAGATAAACACGAGATTAGCAGAAGGAGCCCAAAGGGTGGCATAGTGGGGCTTGAACTTCCTTTTTCTAGTCCCGTCGTACATGCTGTACGTCACCGCGTTCAAAACCATCGGACTTTTGGAGTTATCGTGTGTGTCCAAGTCCGTCCATTTTTAAGTACGGCGCACCTACGCTACAAAGTCCGTCGAAAAGATCGCTGGACCAAGTATGCCGTAAAGTCCGATCCTGTGTACGCAGCATAAGTTGCCCAATTAGATTGGGCAACTTATTTAGATCGGCTTGTAAATTTGAGACATCCTGTAAGCACCTTATTCCACTGCATAGCTTAGTGTCATCTGCAAAGACAGAAATGTTACTTTTAATCCAAGACCCTATATAATTTATAAAGATATTAAAAAGTAAGGGTCCCAGCAATGAAACCTTGGGGTACTCCACTGATAACCTCAGACCATTCAGAGTAAGAGTCATTAACCACTACTCTCTGAACTCTGTCTTTTAGCCAGTTTTCTATCCATTTACAAATTGATCTTTCCAAGCCTGTAGACTTTACCTTACACATGAGCCGTGTGTGGGGAACTGTGTCAAACGCTTTTGCAAAATCCAAGTATACTAGGTCCACAGCCACCCCTCTGTCCAAGGTTTTACTTACCTCCTCATAAAAAGAAATTAGGTTTGTTTGACAATTTCTCTCTTTCATGAATCCATGCTGTTGCTTAAAATATTTTTTCCAACAAGAACTCGTCTATGCGGTCTTTTATTACATGCCATGTCTCTGGAGATAACAAGCATCATCCAACAAAAAATAGTTATGCATCAAAAGAAAATAAACTGCTTCCAAAACAAACATTTTAAGATCTAAATAATATTCAGTGCCATGATGCAAAATGGTGTTTCAAAGCTTCCAATTCCAAATTGTGGGTTATACAAAAATACAAGGAGTTGACATGTAAGCCATTTACTATTGATTTCCATTACTTATTCTCCAACTTCTGAATATCATGTTTGGCATCCCATAAATATCTAGGAAAACTGACCACCAATGGATAAAGAAGATCTACCAAATCCCCCAAAAGCAAAGGGATCCAGTGCTGGTGGCAAAATAGAGGCCATGGGAAATTCAGGTATCAACTATTGGGACAAGTCTAAATCTAGATCTGTAGCAGAAATGCAGCTCTGCGTGGCTACATCTCCTTTTGAATGTGGTGAGACTTCCGTAGACCCATGACACAGTAAATAATCAATTGTAAATAATGTGCAACTTTATATAGGAGCAGCAGCACACTGGATATAAGAGAAATGGCTAATGGTTAACAGAGCAGCCAGTTAGATAATTAAAAGGGAAATCACAGTATTGGCATTAGAAAATATGTGATACAACAGTTCACTTTCTTCTACCTAGCTAAACTATAATATGAGTTCCAAACTTGGCAGTTGATGAGCACCTAGGTCTGTGTTGGGGCTCTAAACAACTGTGCAGTAACAGATTACTTTCAAAGTAAGGGCTCATTTACACTTGCTTCGGCTTCAACACACATTAACGGCTAGTTTACACTTGCTTCAAAACAAGGCTTCGGACACACCAGTCAAAGCCTCTGTCACTAAATAAAATGGTTAGCCTATAGTCATGTTTACACCTTGCTTTTGCTTTGCTTCGACTTGCTCCTATACATATATGGCGGCAATGTGGCTCCCTCCCGCGAATCGCCGTATATGTACGGCGGCTCCTTTGAGAGCCATAGGCGGTGCACACACACCCACTCCACTCCAGGGGACCCAATGTGCATGGCCGGCGTGCGAAATCGCTGCTGGTCACCCGCGATTGCGGGCACGAGAGCCAGAATGGGGATTTGTATATGTAAACACACAAATCCTCATTCTGACAGGAGAGAAGAAACAGATCTACAGTTTGTTGTAATTGCGAACAGCAATATGTCTCCTCCCCCAGTCAGTCCCATCCCCCCACAGTTAGAAACACTAAGGAGGGAACACATTTTACCCCTTGATCACCCCCTAGTGTTAACCCCTTCCCTGCCAGTGACATTTACACAGTAATCAGTGCATTTTTATAGCACTGATCACTGTATAAATGTCAATGGTCCCAAAAAGTGTCAAAAGTGTCCGATCTGTCTGCCACAATGTCGCAGTCCTGCTAAAAATCACAGATCACTGGATTATTAGTAAAAAAAAACTGCTATAAATCTATCCCCTATTTTGTATACGTTATAACCTTTGTGCAAACAAATCAATATACGCTTATTGGGATTTTTTTTACCAAAAATATGTAGAAGAATACATATTGGCCTAAACTGAGGAAGAAATTTGTTTTTTAAAATTTTTTTTGGATATTTATTATAGCAAAAAGTAAAAAATGATTTTTTTTCAGAATTGTCGCTTTTTTGTTTATAGCGCAAAAAATAAAAACTGCAGAGATGAGCAAATACCACCAAAAGAAAGCTCTATTTGTGGGATAAAAGGTCATACATTTTGTTTGGGTACAACATCGCAAGACCACGCAATTGTCGGTTAAAGCGAAGCAGTGGCGTATCGCAAAAAATGGCCTGGTCATTAAGGAGGCAAATCCTTCTGGGGCTGAAGTGGTTAAGATACTACACACTGAAGAAATAATATGCAACATTATCAACTATACAGTCTCTAATGATTCACCTTGAAAGAAGATCTCTTCTCTCTTAGTTCACTTTATCCAATGCAGTCATCTTTATTTAACCTCTGTATTAAGCTGTTTTCTTGACCGTGCAATACAATTTATTATGCTAGTTTCTGATGATATACACAGATTGCTGCAAATCAGTGCTGCCACATCTTCAGCTAAGTAATGGAGTCTTAGAAACAGTCATTGTAGCACAAGAAACTTGCTTGTGAAGACCATGTAGCATTTACAATCCACCAGTCAGATCTCCGCAATCCACCTAAGCAGACAGTCAAAATTGTGAAATTGGCTGCATTCTTACTATTATCCTTCTTCCCACAATGTCTTGCAGAGCATTTCTCTGATGTTACACCACCTATCTATATAGCTATCCCATAGATATAAATTACAGAAGCAAATTTGGGATAGTCTTAAATTCATTGCAGGCTAAGATCAAACGAGACTCTAGTGATATAAAAAACTTTGTATAAAATGATAAATAATTTTGCCATATAACAGGTGAATATGTCCTAGATGATATATGTCTGATACACAGTAGATGTTAATAGGGGACAATACAGTGTTGCACCCCCCCCCCCCCCCCCCCCCCAAGTTGTATACCAAACCAAAGTTTTTTCTCATTGAAGGATGTGTCAAAAACGAAACTTCTTTTTTTTTTTTTTTTTTTTTAATGAATAGGGGTTCAATTTACCCCTTAATCATTCACATGTGCAAGGCTGTATTTCAGTGTTGCATGTGCCCCCCCATAAAAAACATATTGAACCATGTCAGGACACAAGTTTTCAACATAGGGGGCACCTTGCCACAGGGACCCCCTTTGCCAGAGCAGATTTTCGACAACTTGTTGAGGACATGGTCATGTCCATATATGATCAATGACAGAGACCCCTCCTCTTGTTTGCATTGGATCTGCAGCAGCAAGAACATAGGTGTCTCATATAGGCATCTCAGTGGTCAGCATTTTTGATGTGGATCTACATGGTTGACAATAAATGTACATTGTAAGACTTTTTTTGTTTGTTTTACTAATTTTGACTCATTCACATGGGAGAGTGAAATCTGGTGCCCCCGCTTATTATTAACCACTTCAGCCCCGGAAGAATTTACCCCCTTCCTGACCAGGCCAGTTTTTGCGATATGGCACTGCGTTGCTTTAATTGACAATTGCGCGGTCATGCGACGTTGTACCCAAATAAAATTTATGTCCTTTTGTCCCCCACAAATAGAGCTTTCTCTTGGTGGTATTTGATCATCTCTGCTGTTTTTTTTGCGCTAAAAACAAAAAAGAGCATCAATTTTGAAAAAAACACAATATTTTGTACTTTTTACTATAATAAATATCCCCTCAAAAAATAAAAAAAAATAAAATTTCTTCATCAGTTTAGACCGATGTGTATTCTTCTACCTATTTTTGGTACAAAAAATCTCAATAAGCGTATATTGTTTGGTTTGCGCAAAAGTTATAGCGTCTACCAAATAGGGGATAGATTTATGTAATTTTTATTTTTAATTTTTTACTAGTAATGGCATCGATCTGTGATTTTTTTCTCAGGACTGTGACATTGCGGTGGACAGATCAGACACTTTTGACACTATTTTTGGACCATTGACATTTATACAGCGATATAGAGAGCTAAAAACAGCCACTGATTACTGTATAAATGTCACTGGCAGGGAAGGGGTTAACACTAGGGGGCGATCAAGGGGTTAACTGTGTTCCCTAGGTGTGTTCTAACTGTAGGGGGATGGGACTGACTGGGGGAGGAGACCGATCGGTGTTCCTACTTAGTAAGAACACACGATCTGTCTCCTTTCCCCTAAGAGAATCAGGATTTGTGTGTTTACACACATACATCCCCATTCCTTATCTTCAACATGGGGCAAGATGCTTTGTCAAGGGGGCACCCTGGCAAGGTACATCCCTTATGTTGAGAGCATGTGGCCTGGTATGGTTCAGGGGGAAGGGGGCATATGCTCATTCTCCCCCTTTAAAAGCTTTCCAGAATGCATGCTCAGTGGTCTGGTGTGAATTTTTGGAGGTGGTGCCACACACACATTTTTATTCTTCCATTGTTACATGGAGTTGGCCCTTAAAATCCATGCCAGACCCAAAGCAGCATCTGCCACTTCCTTAAAGCGGTGTTCCAGTCACCCAATTAATTTTTTTTTCTAAAAGTTACCACTTCCACTGCAACATTAGGATACTGTCAGCAATGTGGTCTTTTTTTTTTTTAAATCACTATAAACTAACCTGATCTAGGAAGCAGGCAGGGTCCATTGTTGTTGTGGGTATCTGAATCCCGCTTGTCTTCATTTCCGGGATTAGGTGCAGCTGGCTACCTAGCATGCACCTCCCAATCTCGTGCCTGTGCAGTAATGCCATTGCACGGTGATGTTTCTTCCTGACAGGTTGCCATAGCAACCTGTCCCGTTATTATGGTAACCTGTCAATCACAGGAGATCCCGGAAGGTAACTGAAATTGGGGCGCCTAACTCCTCCTGTTCGTGGAAATCACATGAGATTTCGGTATTAGGTGATTCCCATGGACTCCTGAGATAGATGACGCCATAATCCCAGGAGTCCATGGGAATCTCCTTGTGATGTAATCGCCTAGGCAGCCAGGGTCGGAGCTGGAGCTGGAAGTGCTGCATAAAAAATCTGAAAAAAAGGTAATTAGAAAAAAAAAATACTGCCATTTATATTAACACTGTGGATAGCCATGGGAATGACTGCACATTAAAAAAAATGGGTGGAACTCGCTTTAACAGCCATTGACAGGAAAAAGGAAGCAGTCTAACATAGCAGTAAGAGAAAAAACTACTACTATATATAATGTTCAGTTCCTGCTGTTTCGGAATTTAAGGGGAATTGGGTGACAACACAAGTTGCTAAAGATACAGCAACTGCAAGCACCTGCAGCCTCCTTAGCAACCCACCAGTATATATGATGTCCAGCTTCTGATAAACAGGCTGAAAGTGCAGAATTCAGAGAAACATTTGAACAAGCAAAGTTTGTCCAAAACAAAAATATGGCGTGTGTGTGAAGCTGCGCTGCTAGACTCTATTGCATACTGTATGTGAAACAATAAAATCACCAGTAGTGAAATTGCGTATTTGTACCCTTCTTCCTCTATGTATATTACAAAAAAAATATGATGAAGATGACATAAAGGGTTGACATACAAGAAAGTGCATCTATAACCAAAAATCCAATCCAAATAATGAAGTGCAGAGGCAGTGGCAGAGGCAAATATGGCAGCATGAATAAAAACAAACCTTTAGAGGTACCATACTCCTCTTAAAACCAGAGCCTTCAGAAAGTACATGTGGAGAGCCCCTAGAGGTCTGGAGGTGTAGGAAGAACTGGATACTGTCCAAGGGATTTTATGTGAAGTCTAGAGGCACAGCACTTATGATATTGGGTGGTGGATAAGCACAGAACAAGATTCTTATCACCGCTATTTTTAACTATTTTGGGCTGAGAACTTCATCATTTGTAATTGGATTGGATTTTGGGTTATAGATGCACTTTTTTGTATAAGTTTTTTGTATAAGTTGACCTTTTATGTGATCTTCATCATATTTATTTTTTTTGTAATATATGTGGAAAAAGAAAGACACACATACACAATTTCAATATAGGAGATTGTATTGTTTCACAAATACCCGTAGTTTAGGTGATATCTTCTCACCATACACTACATCACGTTTCCATTATTGTCGGTCCAAACACACTTCCATACATAATTCAAGTTTGCTTACATTATATTTCTCTTATTGTTCGTCCTTGCACTCCCCTCCAGCTCCCTATTTAGACCTACCTGCTGTGATGTCAGTTAACATAATACTTACTATACTTATATTAGAAGTTAATGTTACACATACATTAAACCTGTTTACTTCAACACAACCCCTTTTGGTTATCTCCCATTGTTAGAATTTCATATCTGATGCTCAGTCTGTCTTCATTACATCTTTTGAGACTTATGCGTCTCTACATATCCTTTTTAGACATGCTCACGGACATATCCAAACCACAGACCAGATGCCTTCTTGCAGTCCGTGACGTGCGCCCTGATTTTCTTTTGCTGCGGTCTCTGGTTGCTATGCCCCCTCAGCTCCCGAACCGGCATTGCTCTTTGCCGCCATCCTGACACCCAGTGCTTTGGTGACCCAGCCCAGTCGAGTGGTGAGTATGAGGTCTTTATGCCATCAACCTCTCCCGCTAACCATCCCCTCTACCCCGATCTATTTAGTCATCTATACATATTCACTATTTGAAAATTTTTGTTATAGATACACCCAGTTTGCATCTGCCTCTGAAGAGCGAGAAGATACTCACGAAATGCGTAGGGCACCATCAATGCAACCCACATGCCCCTTTTGCTGGGTATTCGTAGTTGGTTACATCATGTTTATACACTGCCTTTATTCATGCATGTGTACTTTTATATTTCAGAGGATGTATATGGATCTATTGGTGTTAGTTACTCATCATGGATACTACTGTTTTTTATGGATGTATAAATTTATTGCAGTGAACTTGTATTTGTTTTTTACTTATACTGTTAACTAGGCCACTATGCTGGGTAACGCACAATTATTGCTGTTCCCACTTGTTTATACAGCTTCTGTGATAAATACATTAATTCTATTGCATTTATTGTGTACGTATACCAAATCCCTCTCACCTCATTCAAAGTCCCAGGGCTATCTTTCCCCCTTTTTGCGTTTCTCATGTTTAGAACAGTCCATGAGCAAAGTGACATTTCTAAAGGAAAAAAGCCATTTAAGTCATTCTTCTTCTCTCGCTCCGACGGGCCGAAGAATAAAAAAAAAAGCCACACGCCTCCTACGATCTGCCTCCATGAACGCCGTAATGACCAGCCTCTCAGGTGACAGCTCTTTTATAACTGAGGGCGGGGCCACAAAATGACGTCGCCAGGTGACCCCTCCCCCCTCTGATGCATGGGGACATCCCTATGGCTTTCCCGTAGCATCCGAGGGGGCAGGCCACCCGATTACGTAACCGAGTGACCCCGCCCCCTCTGACACTACGGGAAAGCCATAGGGAAGTCCCCGTGCATCAGAGGGGTCGGACCGGGTGCCCCCGCCCCCCTCTGATGCTACGGGGAAGCAATAGGGATGTCCCCGTGCGTCAGAGGGGGGTGGGGTCACCAGGCAACATCATCGTGTGGCCCCGCTCTCAGCTATAAAAGAGCTGTCACCTGAGAGGCCGGTCACTACGGCGGGTGCCTCCCATAGAGGCAGATCGTAGGTGGCGTGCGGCTTTTTTTTTCTAATTTGGTCCATCGGAGCGAGAGAAGAAGAAGAAGAAGACTTTGTGGGACAGGTTTATTTTTTTATTTTTTAATAAAGGACTTGTCCCAAGGCGTGTATTGTTTTTTTTACCATTTTCACACATTTTTTGTGAAATGGTAGGGGTACATTTGTACCCCGTTACCATTTCACACAGGGGGGGCGGGATCTGTGGGTCCCCCTGTTAAAGGGGGCTTCCAGATTCCAATAAGCCCCCTGCCCATAGACCCCCACAAAAACCGGGCAAGGGTTGTGGGGATGAGGCCCTTCTCCCCACCAACATGGGGACAAGGTGCTTTGGGGGGCTACCCCAAAGCACCCTCCCCATGTTGAGGGCATGTGGCCTGGTACGGTTCGGGGGGGGCGCTCTCTCATCCCCCCTCTTTTCCTGCGGCCTGCCATGTTGCATGCTCGGATAAGGGCCTGGTATGGAATTTGGGGGGACTGCCACACATTTTTTTTTTAATTTTGGTTCGGGGTTCCCCTTAATAGTCATACCAGACCCTAAGGGTCTGGTATTGGACTGTGGGAGAATCCCATGCCGTTTTTAATCAATGAACTTTTATGTGTATTGCCAGGACCGACAATTCATTATAGCCGCGAGCACTTTTAAATTACTTTTTTTTCTTTAGAAATGTAATTTTGCTCTCAGATAGGGATGAGCCGAACACCCCCCGGTTTGGTTTGCACCAGAACCTGCGAACGGACCGAAAATTCGCACGAATGTTAGAACCCCATTGAAGTCTATGGGACTCGAACATTCAAAATCAAAAGTGCTCATTTTAAAGGCTAAATTTCATGGTATTGTCCTAAAAAGGGTTTGGGGACCCGGGTCCTGCCCCAGGGGACATTTATCAATGCAAAAAAAACTTTTAAAAACGGCCGTTTTTTCAGGAGCAGTGATTTTAATGACGCTTAAAGTAAAAAAAAAAAAAAAGTGAAATATTCCCTTAAATATCGTACCTGGGGGGTGTCTATAGTATGCCTGTAAAGTGGCGCGTGTTTCCCATGCTTAGAACAGTCCCTGCACAAAATGACATTTTTAAAGGAAAAAAGTCATTTAAAACTGCTTGCGGCTTTAATGTAATGTCGGGTCCTGGCAATATGGATGAAAATCAGTGAGACAAACGGCATGGGTACCCTCCAGTCCATTACCAGGCCCTTTGGGTCCTGTATGGATATTAAGGGGAACCCCGCACCCAAATTAAAAAAAGGAAAGGCGTGGGGCCCCCAGGCCCTATATACTCTGAACAGCAGTATACAGGCGGTGCAAACAAGACAGGGACTGTAGGTCTGTTGTTAAGTAGAATCTGTTTGTAATTTTGAACTGGTACATTTTTAAAGTGTAGCTCCAGCCAAAAAATCTGTTTTTAAGCTTTTTGGAAAACATAGGGAAGGGTTATCACCCCTGTGACATTTGTTTTTCTGTCTGTGCTCCTCTTCAGAAGATATCACCTCACTTTTTGTCCCAATGACAAATGTTTTTTGAAAATTTGGGGTTTTTAGTGAAACAAGGATTGGTGATAAAGCATCAGTGGAAAGGAGAAAAGTATTTCCCATATTAACTCTTACAGGAGAGAATTTCCCTTCCTATGGGGTAGATTTCATCTCACTTCCTGTTGTCTCCTTTCGTTTGCAAGTAGGAGTCGTTTGTAAGTTGGATGTTTGAAAGTAGGGACCTGCCCTGTATACTCAGCAGAAATTTGGGCCTTAGGTGTTGTTGTGGCCTCAACACTGTAAGCCCTCACAGGGCCCTGCTGTGAAATATTAGTATTGGATAAATATTAGAATTGTAATTACATGCCCCTGTTGAACAGGGGCTGAAAAATTGGGCCTTTGGTGGTGGTGGTGGTGCTGGTGCCAAAAAACTGTAAGTCCTCACAGTTAATTTTGGTGGGTGCAGAAACATGCCCTGCTGTGAAATATTCAATCAAGAATTGTAATTACATGCCCCTGAACAGGGCCAGAAAAATTGGGCCTTTGGTGGTGGTGGTGCTGGTGGCACAACACTGTAAGTCCTCACAGTTAATCTTGTTGGGCGCTGTGAAATATTCAATCAAGAATTGTAATTACATGCCCCTGTTGAACAGGGGCTGAAAAATTGGGCCTTTGGTGGTGGTGTTGGTGCCACAACACTGTAAGTCCTCACAGTTAATCTTGGTGGACGCAGAAACGGCCCCTGCTGTGAAATATTATATCAAGAATTCTAATTACATGTCCCTGTTGAACAGGGGCTGAAAAATTGGGCCTTAGGCACTGGTGCTGGTGCCACAACACTGCAACCCCTCACAGATACTCTAGTTGGAACGCAGGAATGAGCCCTGCTGCAAAGTATTGCATCAAAAATTGTAATTACACGCCCCTGTTAAACAGGGGCTGAAAAATTGGGCCTTTGGCACTGGTGTTGTTGCCACAATACTGCAACCCCTCACAGATACTCTAGTTGGAATGCAGGAATGAGCCCTGCTGCAAAGTATTGCATCTAAAATTGTAATTACACACCCCTGTTAAACAGGGGCTGAAAAATTGGGCCTTAGGCACTGGTGCTGGTGCCACAACACTGCAACCCTTCACAGATACTCTAGTTGGAACGCAGGAACGAGCCCTGCTGCAAAGTATTGCATCAAAAATTGTAATTACATGCCCCTGTTAAACAGGGGCTGAAAAATTGGGCCTTAGGCACTGGTGCTGGTGCCACAACACTGCAACCCCTCACAGATACTCTAGTTGGAGCGCAGGAACTAGCCCTGCTGCAAAGTATTGCATCAAAAATTGTAATTACATGCCCCTGTTAAACAGAGGCTTAAAAATTGGGCCTTAGGCACTGGTGGCGGCACCCAGAACCAAAAATGTTCTTACAAGCTATCAGCATGATCATTGAGGAGGAAGAGGATAATTACTCAGCATAACAAGATAGTCACTCAGCATCAGCATAGGCAGTCTTTGAAGGGATCTGACATTTCCAAAAAAAATATTCGGTTACACCAGCATCAGGTGCTTTGTAGCAGGTGGTGATCAAAGACTGATTCATTTTTATGAAGGTCAGTCGATCGACCGAGTCGGTGGACAGACACACCCTGTGATCGGTTACAAAGCCTCCAGCAGCACTGAATGTGCGTTCCGAAAGAACGCTGGATGCAGGACAGGCCAGTAGCTCAATTGCATACTGTGCAAGCTCTGGCCAGTGATCCATCCTCAAGATCCAATAACCCAGAGGATTTTCAGTGGGAAAGGTGTCCAAGTCAGATCTTGCCCCTAGGTATTCCTGCACCATGTAAAACAGATGCTGGCGATGGTTGCTGGAACCGATCATACCTTGGGGCTGCGGACTAGAAAATTGTATGAACGCATCGGTCAGACGGCCACCTTCTCCACTGCTCCTTCTTTGACTGACCAAAGCCTCAGCAACACGTTGTCCAGAAACAGGAGTTTGTAACCTCCCAATCTCTGGGAACGCGTTGCACAGACCTTTCTGCAAGGCCTCCCAAAGATGTTTCATCCTCTGCTCCCTCTGCGACGGCAAGATAAGGTCCGCAACCTTACCCTTGTAACATGGATCAAGGAGGGTTGCCAGCCGGTAACGATCCCCCTCCTTGATACCATGAATACGAGG
This sequence comes from Aquarana catesbeiana, assembly GCF_042186555.1. NCBI lineage: Eukaryota > Metazoa > Chordata > Amphibia > Anura > Ranidae > Aquarana > Aquarana catesbeiana. Next base: position 239,203,845 of record NC_133328.1, read on the forward strand.
ATCCTTCTGCAGGCTTTGCAGGATCAGGGAGGCCATGCAGCGTAGGTTTGCTGAGGCATTCAGTCCGGAGTCCTCTGGGTCATAAAGGACGACATGGTCCGCAGCCACCTCCTCCCAGCCACGTACAAGTCCATGTGTTTCATGGGACTGATCCCTGACTGCTGCTGATGCTGAGTGCCAGGCTCCACCTCCATACTGACACAATCCTCTTCCTCCTTCTCCTCATCCTTGTCCTCTTCATGTGTGATCGGCGGGCACGCAGGAACACTGTCTGGATAAAGGGGGCCTTGAGAGCTAAGGAAGTCCTCCTCTTCCTGCCTCTGTTCTGCCTCAAGTGCCCTGTCCATTATTCCACGCAGCGTGTGCTCCAACAGGTGGACAAGGGGGACAGTGTCAATGATGCATACACTGTCACTGCTCACCATCCTCGTGGCCTCCTCACATGGGACAGTGCATGCATCCCTGATCATGGCCCACTGGCGTGGGGAAAAAAAACAAGCTCCCCTGAACCTGTCCTGGTGCCATAGTCGCACAAGTATTCATTGATGGCCCTCTGCTGCGTGTGCAGCCACTGCAGCATGGCCAACGTTGAGTTCCACCTGGTGGGCATGTCACAGATTAGGCGGTTCTTGGGCAGGTTAAACTCCTTTTGGAGGTCTGCCAGACGAGCACTGGCATTATATGACCGGCGGAAATGCACACAGACTTTCCTGGCCTGCCTCAGGACATCCTGTATGCCCGGGTACCTGCCCAAGAATCGCTGCATCACCAAGTTAAGGACGTGAGCCAAACAGGGCACATGGGTCAGTTGTCCCTGTCGGAGGGTGGAGAGGAGGTTGGTGCCATTGTCGCAAACCACCATTCCTGCCTTAATTTGGCGTGGCGTCAACCACCTCTGAACCTGCCCCTGCAGAGCTGACAGAACCTCTGCCCCAGTGTGGCTCCTGTCCCCCAAGCACACCAGCTCAAGCACCGCATGGCATCTTTTGGCCTGCGTACTTGAGTAGCCCCTTGAATGCCTACGGAGCACCGCTGGTTCTGAGGACAAAGCACAGGAAGAGGCCATGAAGGAAGAAGAAGAGGAAGGGGTGGAGGAGAGAGGTGTGTCACAATCATTAGTAGTGGCATTTTGGAGGCGTGGTGGCGGAACAACCTCCAACAATACTGCACCTTGTCCTGCATCCTTCCCAGCTTCCAGCAGAGTGACCCAATGCGCCGTGAAACTTAGGTAACATCCCTGTCCATGCCTTCTGGACCATGAGTCAGCGGTAATATGCACCTTACCGCTGACCGCCCTGTCCAGTGATGCTAAGACATTGCCTTCCACATGCCGGTAGAGAGCCGAAATCGCCTTCCGTGAGAAAAAGTGGCATTTGGGTACCTGCCACTGAGGAACCGCACATTCCACAAAGTGCTAGCAATTTTGCCAAGCTAGCATTCAACCGCTGGGCATGTGGATGGCTGGGAGCGAACTTCTTTCGGCTGTGCAGCAGCTGGGGCAGGGAAATTTGCCTGGTACAATCTGACATCGGTGTACCGAAAGCAGATTGCCCGCAAGTACTTGGCTGTGACAAACCTAATTCTACACTCAGTGCAGGTCTCAGAGAGGATTGAAGGTATAGTGGGGTTGGAGATTTCAACTGATGAGGAGCAAGGAGAGGTCCTCTTTGTTCTTTGGTGTGGGTCTTTTAGATACGCTTGCCAATGAACTACATGGCAAGTCAACATATGTCTGGTCAAGCATGTGGTGCCCAAGCTGGAGATGTTTTGGCTATGCGAGATATGCTTGAGACATATGTTGCAAATAGCAGCGGTGAGATCTCATCTCAAAAAAGGCCCACACCAAAGAACTTTTAGAATAACGCACAGAGCCAGCAGCGCCCTGCACATGCGGAGCTTTGCGGTGTGATACAGTCAGTGTGCTGCCCTTAGGCTGGCCCCTGGAGGGCATCCTTGCTCATAGGTGATGTGCCTGCTCCTCCTCTCTCCTATCAGGCACCCACGTTGAGTCAATGACCTCATCATCCCCTCCCTCCTCATCACTGGAGCAAACCTGGCAGTATGCTGCAGCAGGGGGAGCATGACTGCCAGATTGCTGTTCTTCTTGGGCACCCTCTCTATCCGTGCTCACGTTACTGCCTTCATCTAGCTCAGTATCATCATCAGAGCCTTCTAAACGCTGGGCATCCTCCTGGAGCATGTACCCAACACTGTGGTCAAACAGTTCGAGGCACTCATCTGGAGGACATTGTGGGGCTAGGGAAGGAGTCACTGATGCCATTGAGCCGAGGGAAGAGGCCACGTTGGCAGCTGCTTTGCCAGACAAAGTACCCTGAGCATTAGTGAGAGAGGATGAGGAGGATGAGGACGGCTTGGTCATCATCTCGACCAAGTCTTCCGCATGTTGCGGCTCAACACGGCCAGCTGCTGAAAAAAAGGCCAAGCGTGTCCCACGGCCACGTGCTGATGAGGATGCACCGTCTCCACGACCAGCACTGTTGCCTCTAGACACAGAGCCTGCCTGACCTCTTTTATTGGCTTGTGACTGTCTGCCTCTCCTTGTTGGCCTTCCAGACATACTAATGGCCTGTAGCTGCACTAAGCTGGGATATATATATATATATATATATATATATATATATACTGATACTGCAGCTAGCAAAATCAACTGCCTGCCTTTAGTATGAGAACACCACCAACCTTCTACAGGTAGCTTTAGCTGAACACTGTGTAGAGGTCGCACTACACTAACGTGTAAATAATTTAGCTGCCTGCGGTAGTGATAGGATCAGGAAAACACCACCAACCTTCTACAGGTAGCTTTAGCTGAACACTGTGCAGAGGTCGCACTACATTAACTTGTAGTTTTAGCTGAACACTGTGAGGAGGACACACTACACTAACTTGTAGCTTATTTAGCTGCCTGCGGTAGTGATAGGATCAGGAAAACACCACCAACCTTCTACAGGTAGCTTTAGCTGAACACTGTGCAGAGGTCGCAAAAAAACGAACTTGTAGCTTATTTAGCTGCCTGCGGTAGTGATAGGATCAGGAAAACACCACCAACCTTCTACAGGTAGCTTTAGCTGAACACTGTGCAGAGGTCACAAAAAAATAACTTGTAGCTTATTTAGCTGCCTGCGGTAGTGATAGGATCAGGAAAACATCACTACCCTTCTACAGGTAGCTTTAGCTGAACACTGTGCAGAGGTCGCACTACACTAACTTGTAGTTTTAGCTGAACACTGTGAGGAGGACGCACTACACTAACTTGTAGCTTTAGCTGAACACTGTTCAGAGGACGCACTACACTAACTTGTAGCTTTAGCTGAACACTGTGCAGTACACTAACTTGTAGCTTTAGCTGAACACTGTGGGGAGGTCGCACTACACTAACTTGTAGTTTTAGCTGAACACTGTGAGGAGGACGCACTACACTAACTTGTAGCTTTAGCTGAACACTGTGCAGAGGTCGCACTACACTAACTTGTAGTTTTAGCTGAACACTGTGAGGAGGACGTACTACACTAACTTGTAGCTTTAGCTGAATACTGTGCAGAGGTCGCACTACACTAACTTGTAGTTTTAGCTGAACACTGTGAGGAAGACGCACTACACTAACTTGTAGCTTTAGCTGAACACTGTCCAGAGGATGCACTACACTAACTTGTAGCTTTAGCTGAACACTGTGCAGTACACTAACTTGTAGCTTTGGCTGAACACTGTGCAGAGGTCGCACTACACTAACTTGTAGTTTTAGCTGAACACTGTGAGGAGGACGTACTACACTAACTTGTAGCTTTAGCTGAACACTGTGCAGAGGTCGCACTACACTAACTTGTAGTTTTAGCTGAACACTGTGAGGAGGACGCACTACACTATCTTGTAGCTTTAGCTGAACACTGTGCAGAGGTCGTACTACACTAACTTGTAGTTTTAGCTTAACACTGTGAGGAGGACACACTACACTAACTTGTAGCTTTAGCTGAACACTGTGAGAAGGATGCACTACCCTAACTTGTAGCTTTAGCTGAACACTGTGCACTACACTAACTTGTAGCTTTAGCTGAACACTGTTCAGAGGACGCACTACACTAACTTGTAGCTTTAGCTGAACACTGTGCAGAGGTCTCACTAAACTAACTTGTAGCTTTAACTGAACACTGTGAGGAGAACGCACTACTCTAACTGTAAATAGTCTAGCTGCCTGACTGTGGTACTAATAGGATCAAAAGACCACCAGCAATTTTCTTCAGGTAGCTGTAAATACTGTAACAACACAAGCCTGCCTGTCAGTAGCAAGATAACAGGAACGGATCTAGCTAAACTGAATACAGTGTATATATATATATATATATATATATATATATATATATATATATATATACAACACCTGGGATGCATATATATACACAATACACTGTAAGTGCAGCTAACTCACTGACTGTCCTGCCTAATCTATCTAACTTAAATCAAATGACACTGTCTTTCTGTCTATCTATCTCTCTCTCAATGCCGGAACACACACTACACAGGGCCGCCGTGCAGGCGGCCTTGCATAGTGTGGGGCGTGTACTAAATCCCCTGAGCCATAATTGGCCAAAGCCTCCTTGGCTTTGGCCAGTTACGGCTCTCTGTTCAGATGGCGCTGTGATTGGCCAAGCATGCGGGTCATAGTGCATGCTTGGCCAATCACATGAATTTGGCGCGAACGGCCCATATCGTTCGCAATTCGGCGAACGGGCGAAGAGATGATGTTCAAGTCGAACATGGGTTCGACCCGAGCACAAAGCTCATCCCTACTCTCAGACTGTTCTAAACACGGGAAACATGCGCCACTTTACAGGCATACTATAGATACCCCCCAGGTACGAAATCTAAAGGAATATTTCACTTTTATTGTTTCACTTTAAGCATTATTAAAATCACTGCTCCCGAAAAAACGGACGTTTTTAAAACTTTTTTTGCATTGATCCATGTCCCCTGGGGCAGGACCCAGGTCCCCAAACACTTTTTATGACAATACCATGCATATAAGCCTTTAAAATTAGCACTTTTGATTTCACCCATAGACTTTTAAAGGGTGTTCCGCGGCTTTCAAATTTGCCGCGAACACCCCAAATTGTTCGCTATTCCGTGAACAGGCGAACACCCGATGTTCGAGTCGAGCCCTACTGGGAAGTCATTCCTAGTGCTCACATGGGAAAATGACCCTGAGGTGGCTGTGAGATTCCAGATGTACGATTTGTTAAGATTACAATGAAGTGGTTGCAACAAGAGGTGCTCAGTCTGCGCAGATTGTTGTGTGAGTGGTCTGCAATCATTACATCAGTGTCTTACCTGTTAAGATACATAAACACATTAGGCATTCAGACCCCCAGGATGAGATGATGATGGAGTGATATATGCTAATGAGGACCATCTCAAGTGTCCGTAATACAAGCTGGAACCCCCTGGAAATAGAAAAACATCAGCCTCGAGTAAGACTGTTCCTTTTTATCAAAAGGGTAAACAGGTTCTTAAAGAGGAGGGTTAGCCATTCATGGGTGCCATATATGAACTGCATTCTAGCCCAACAGCAATCTCTTCCTTAAGAGAGACCCTCAATCTTAGGTGATGGCTGTGCCAAGGGCTGGGACATATGGCTGTAATTTGAACACTGTTATATACTGTAAGTCAATAGAATGTGACCTGGGGAGGCATATGTCACTACTCTCTAGTCTGCTCTTTCAACAGTGGAGGCATTATTAAACTCTAGAATTCCTGTCAGATTTGTCCATGCCAGTCTGGTGGACCCTGTCAGGCTTGAAACAGATATGGGAGTACTTTGAATGTACAGTATAGCAATGTCAAAGAGTACCCTACTGCAGTGCTCTCAGGGAAGACACCAAGTAAAAATGTAAAGCATGACATGGGTGTGGTTAAGAACTTGCTACACAGTGTAATATTGGGCTCTGATTTTCCTCTATTTAGGAAAATGTGCACGGAAAAACAGTCCCAACAGAGAAAGTATGTGCAAGCTTCTGCTGTGAAATCTCAAACAAAAAATCCAAACTTGTAGATTAAAGCCTCCACAACACACCCTTTTTGCTTCATCACAAGCCCACTTAGTGGGAATGACTCACTAGGTGTTTTTGCCTTGCATTAAAGCTCGGCAAAGTCAGCTTCATTCATAATATACTTCCTGGTATACACAGGCTCACAGGTGATCCGCTTGTTCAGGTCATGAAATCCTTCAAATGTCAAAAAGAAAAGCTCCCATAGTGCATTACTGTAAAATTATTTAAATGTATTTATAATAAAAGAGTGCTACTCACAAACATCTTAAAAACATGGGCTTCACTTATCCACACAGGTTGCAACAATCCTGCCGCTAGCATACATCCCCATGCTTCCAAGTGTAACACAGCCCCGTTCGCCTCACCCACCTATGCAGCATTCCAGACTCCAAGTCTCCACTGATGCAGTGCGTGACGTCATCAAATGTCACTGTTGCCCTGATGCAGCGTTTCGTCAAATCAACTTTCTCAAAGGGCCCTGTGATTTCCAGGTTTCATGTTTGATATCTAATTTTCTCTAATGACATCCCACGTAGGGCATCACCCGGTGACCACGCCCCCTAAAACGTCACAGTCCCAGCATGCTCAGGGACTGTGACGTCATAAGGGGGCGGGGTCTCCACCTATATAAGTCACAGCGGAGCGCTCAGAGAGCAGTCCAGCCGGAGAGAGCGTTGTGTCAACATTTGGAGAAGAGAAGAGGGAAGAAGACAAGAAGCCCAGAAGTCCGGACCTCCGCTGGCAAAAGAGCGGCATGAAGACAGCAGAGGAGCTGGCAGAAGAACTGGAACACCGGGAGAAGAGGCCAGAGAGAGCAGAGAAGAACCAACCGGACGCCGGGAGAAGAGGAACCAGAGGGACCCCCCAAGCCGGAAGAAGACCCCTGAAGCCGGAGGAAGACCCCCCCGGAGCTGTTTAATAAATTATTTTAAAAACCTGTGTAGTGTGTTTTATTATTGACACTTTTTCCCTAGGTGAATGGGTAGGGGTACCATGTACCCCATACTCATTCACATAGGGTGGGGGGCTGGGATCTGGGGGCCCTCTTATTATACTCCACCCCCCATGTTGAGGGCATGCGGCCTGGTACGGTTCAGGGGGGGGCGCTTGCTCGTCCCCACCCCCTTTCCTGACCGGCCGGGCTGTGTGCTCGGATCGGGGTCTGGTATGGATTTTAGGGGGGACCCCACACCGTTTTTTCGGCGTAGGGGCTTCCCTTCATAACCCATACCAGACCTAAGGGCCTGGTATGACCCGCGACGGGGCTCGCAAGGTGTCAATATCACCGATAAAAGCGGCAAGATTGACTTCTTTTTCTAGTCCCGTCGTACCTGAGTCACGTTCAAAATGAACGGACTTGTCCGTGTGTGGGCAAGTCCGTTCATTCTGGAAGTCCGCCGTAACTCCGGCGAAAGTTCGTCGGAAAGACGGGCGGACTTAGCCCGCCGGAAAGTCCGGTGGTGTGTGGGCAAGTCCGTCCGTTTTTAAGTCCGGCGCACCTGGCTGACAAAGTCCGTCGGAAAGTCTGCTGGACCAAGTATGCCAGAAAGTCCAATCGTGTGTACGCGGCATAAGTCCTTGGAAGCTAAAACAGTGCTGCCACTGACATGCACCAGTCTCTCATCTACTGCTCCATTACCTTTATAGCCCATGTAGTTGGTGGTACTCTACGTGGGGGCATGTTTTCCTGAATTTCAATTATTGAACAGAAAAATTGAAGCCAGTATAGAATTAATATAGGATTACATTTTTAGAAAAAAATAAGAGTGGTTCATCATTTTCTACATGGCCACATTCAAAATTAATTTATGCTATTGGAAATTGGGCTTCATTGCTATGTGGTGAATTGGTTAAAATAAATTCTCAAAGATTATCAAACTCTATATCTAATTTTGAAATCATATCAGTATGCTTCACCATCTTTTTAAAAAATGGCAAATTTATCTTTATATATGTAACATTTATGGCCATAAAAATGATCAAAGGCATGTAATTTCTTACTAAAGTGTACTGGAACAAAATGATCTCATTCAATTACTGTTTTTATGTATATCTGAAGGAGCAGAAAATATTGTATAACACTGGAAGTTATCTACATGATATTCATGGCCTAGTCTAGAATTAATAACACAGCTTTGGCTAAGCTTTACAAAATCTTTAACCATTTCCAGACAATGGCTTTTCTGGCACTTTTTATTTACATGTAACAACCAGTATTTTTTGTTAGAAAATTACTTAAAAACCCTATACATTACAGTGCCTTGAAAAAGTATTCATACCCCTGGAAAGTTTCAACATTTTGTCATGTTACAACCAAAAACGTAAATGTATTTTATTGGCATTTTATGTGATAGACCTAAAAAAAGTGGCACATAATTGTGAAGTGGAAGGAAAATTATAAATGGTTTTCAACATTTTGTACAAAAAAATATGTGAAACGTGTGGTGTGGATTCAGCCATCCCCCCCCCCCCCACACACACACACACCCTGAGTCAACACTTTGTAGAACCACCTTCCTTTTGCTGCAATTACAGCTGCAGTTCTTTTGGGTATGTCTCTATCAGCTGTGCACAGCTTGAGAGTAAAATGTTTGCCCATTCGTCTTTGCAAAATAGCTCAGGATCTTTAAGATTGGATGGAGAGTGTCTGTGAACAGCAATTTTCAAGTCTTGCCACAGATTCTCAATTGAATTTAGGTCTGGTCTTGGCCATTCTAAAACATGAATATGCTTTGATCTAAACCATTCTATTGTAGCTCTGGCTGTATGTTTAGGGTCGTTGTCTTGCTGGAAGGTGAGCCCCAGTCTCAAGTATTTTGCAGAGTCTAACAGGTTTTCTTCGAAGATTGCCCTGTATTTGGCTCCATTCATCTTCCAATCAACTCTGACCAGCTTCCCTGTCCCTACTGAAGAAAAGCATCCCCACAACATGACGCTGCCACCACCTTATATCACAGTGGGGATGGTGTGTTCAGGGTGATGTGCAGTGTTAGTTTTCCACCACCTATAGCGTTTTGCTTTTAGGCCAAAAAGTTCAATTTTGGTCTCATCTGACCAGAGCACCTTCTTCCACATGTTTGCTGTATGCCCCACATGGCTTCTTGCAAACTGCAAATGGGACCTTTTATGGCTTTTTTTCAACAATGGCTTTCTTCTTGCCACTCATCCATAAAGGCCAGATTTGTGGAGTGCACGACTAATAGTCGTCCTGTGGACAGATTCTCCCACCTGAGCTGTGAATCTCTGCAGCTCCTCCAGGGTTACCATGGGCCTCTTGGCTGCTTCTCTGATGATTGCTGTATTTGCCTGGCCTGTCAGTTTAGGTGGACGGCCATGTCTTGGTAGGTTTGCAGATTGAACAGTGCTTTGTGAGATGTTCAAAGCCTGGAATATTTTTTTATAACATAACCCTGCTTTAAACCTCTCCACAATGTTATCCCTGACCTGTCTGGTGTGTTCCTTGGCCTTCATGGTGCTGTTTGTTCACTAAGGTTCTCTAACAAACCTCTGAGGGTTTCACAGAACAGCGGTAGTTATACTGAGATTAAATTACACACAGGTGGACTCGATTTACTTATTAGGTGACTTCTGAAGGCCATTTGTTCCAATAGATTTTAGTTAGGGGGTTAGGGGTACCAGAGTACATGGGGATGAATACAAATGCACGCCACACTTTCCAGATATTTATTTGTAAAAAATTTGGAAAACCATTTATTATTTTCCTTCCACTTCACAATTATGTGCCACTTTGTGTTGGTCTATTACATAAAATCCCAGTAAAATACATTTATGTTTTTGGTTGTAACATGACAAAATGTGGAACATTTCAAGGGATATGAATACTTTTTCAAGTCACTGTTTATATATATTTTTAAAGCAGAGACCCTAGAGAATTTTAAGAAAAATTGGGGGGTTTTTCAATTTTTTATGTCACATGGTATTTGCGCAGCAGTTTTTAAAACACATTTTTTTAGGAAAAAATACACTTTTTAATTTTAATGCAAAAAAAACACAATACAATGTTTTGGTAAAGTATAAAAAAGATAATACACTGAGTAAATAGATACCAAAATTGTGCATGCCTGTTCAACGGCCACAAACTGTGTAAATTTTCTTATCCATAGGCGACGCTTTAAAAGCCCTTACAAGTTACCACTTTAGATTTAGGAGGTCTAGTGCTAGAATTACTGCCCATGATCTGACATTCACAGTGTATGGGAGGATCACTGTTTGCATGCGTGCGGGACCGACGTGCACGCTCACTTTTGCAGGCGAGCAGGGGGGGGGGTGGGGGTACTTTACTTTTTTTTTTTTAATTATCAATTTTTTTTCTTTTTACGCTGTTGCTTTAAAGAAAAACAACATTTTGATCACTTTTATTGCTGTCACAAGGAATGCAAACATTTGACAGCAATAGGCATGTAACAGGTACTTTATGGAAAGATCTCGGGTCTATAAGACCCCAAATCCCTCCTCTTCCCTTAAAAGCATTCAAAACTCCAAGATCAGTGTTTTCAAATGCTTTTGATTTTCTAAAAATGGCGCAGTTGACATCCTGGGTTAACCGGAAGAGACGTCAGGTAATTGTTTCCACATTACCATAGCCGAGAACCGATCAAAACCGTCCTGGGCTTTGTTCAGCTCCCAGATCAGCCGTCGGATGCACCGGCTGGTTGCTGGGGTCTCCCGGTGGGATGGGAGAGCCCGAGAAAACCACAGAAGGTGCCGGGACAGGGGGGATGTGCCCTCCCATTGCTTGTAAAAGCAATCCAGTGGCTAGTTAGCATGAATGTGCATGCTAGCAAGTGGTTAAGAAGCTTAGCACCCCTACTTCAGCAACACTGCACCTGTACTGTGTCAGTATCACAACACCACCACCCGCACACTGTGCCTACATTGACTATGGATTGCACTTACACTGTACACTGGACCATCTAAACTGTGGTTAAGTGCACCAACATTATTAAAGGACCCCAACTATAGCTGGCAGAAGATCTTCATAAAGGACTGCCCCTCCTATATTAGGCCTCTTCACTAGTTCCCACCCTTTATCCATCTAAAGGATATTTCTAAACCATAAGCCTAGGCCTAGCATTATGGTATTAATGCATTCTGGCAGTAAAGCCTCTTGATTGCAATTAAATTTTATTTTATTTCTGTTCACAGTAGCACTCACAGTGATCTACTACAGTTACTGTTGATTCTGGTACATAGTGTTATATATCTGCCCCTGATTACTGGTTCTACCATACAATGATCTGTACACCTATTATTATTTGCCTAGGTTTATTCTTTTACCGTTATCATTCACAAGGTATTTCAATATATTGAGATTTACCTCTATCAATCTGCTTGATATCTGTTCCCTCAGGCAGTTTTGTTATTGTGTTCCTGGTGTAGCCAGCAGTGAGGACAGTGCTATTACAAATTGTATTTATTCAAACTAGAGTGTCAAAGGGGTTGAACTACTTGAGAGGTTGTGGCAAAAATCTGAGAACCCATCCTATCCAGCGGCTCCTGCGGGGGTAGTGCTTACTAAAATATCCTGTTCTCTTTAAATCCTCAGTTTAATCAGCACACCAAATCCACCATAAAGCAACATGTGAAACACTTGGAGCACTGCACATGTAAATCCATTCAAAATGCATTAAAGAGATAAAACCTATTGGGTCAGTTTCTGACCCACCCAGCCTCTGTCAGCAAATAGTCTTAAGCTGCCCATAGATGGTTCGAATCTCGTCCGGTTCATCAGAGACTAGCCATGATTCGATCCATCTATGGGGAGGTTGATTGTACCAAAGTTGATCCATCGATCAACTTGGGTACAACCAGCATGTCAGATTGCTAGCATGCGATTATTGCCAGTGGCTTTAGCCGCTAGCAATATTTACTGTGTTGTCCCTGCAGGGACGTCTCCCCGCGCCCCCCTCAATAGCTCCTCAGGAGGGATTCCTCCATCAACACTGACTGTGTTGATGGGGAATTGAGCAATTTCTTTCCTGGAACAGATGGTCGTAGGAAAAAAAATCCCATAGAATGTGGTTTGTTTTACTCAGTTAAACATTTCAGATCAGGCTATACTCCCTGGAAAACTAAAGAGCCTCCTCACAGTTAGGTAAGAGCCCTGTAACAGAAAACAATTGCAAGGAAAGGCAGATTCTCTGATATTAAACTTGCAACCTTGCTTCCACTATTGTTTTGAATTTGGCTTTTTCTTTTGCCGTGTTATTGTTCTGCTTTATTTCATAGTTACCTCTGATTTCCTGAATGTCATCCACCCACCAAGTTCTTTTTCTCATTTTCCTTGTTTTAACCTTGCTCTTTTCTACAGTCTTAGCTCCTCCCCAGCTTGCAATATAGCCAAAAAAAATGGCATTTTCTTTTTAATATGCCTTCCAATTGACATGGTTTTGCTTCACTGATGTTTTGTAGCACCCTTTCAATCAAAATGATGTTTGTCTATCCGCTTTTCAAGATCCTCCCGCATCATTACAGTAGAGATATTGTGAGGGGAAAAGTTTCCGTGGCATGCCTGTTAAAGGACTAAGCTTGCACTTAGAGGGAAAATGTTCTTCATCAGCTAAAGAAAAAAAAATCTAAATCAGACTATATTGGCCTGAAAAGGAGCACGCAAAAACATGTGTTCGAAAATGTTTTTATTACAAAAATAGTAAAAGATCATATAATCTACATGTATGACTAAACCTTGAAATCAATGGGGCAGCGCGGCTATACCGCCGGCATAGCGTTGCTACAGTAGCGCTTTGCTGTGGTTTTAACCCTTTCTCGGTCGCTAGTGGGGGGTAAAAGCCCCCCACTAGAGGCCAAATAGCGCCACCAAATTGACGGTAAAGCACCGCTGAAAATAGCGGCGCTTTACCGCCGATGCCGCCCCAGCCCCAGTGTGAAAGGGGCCTAAGTAAAAATGTCCAAATTAGGCCCAGGTACTTCATCAGCTCTGCGTCTTCCAAATCCTTCTTTGTTCATGACAATTTCAGCTCTGACACCAACATATTTCTTCAGGTTTTAATTATCACATATTGCAAGGTTTTGGATGTTGGCTACTTACTCTATTTCTTCATTTGCAAGCATTTGTTTTCTTTATTTGTGCCTTTTGTTGATTAAAAACGTTTTCGTATTTTGAACATTTATTTGGAGACGTCCTTGCCTTTTCTTCTGTTTCCTTAAGTAATCAAAATTGTATAGTCTGCATAGCCTATGATCTTGGATCCATGAACTGGAATTTCATCACTTTTAAAAATACCTTAAAAAGCTTTGTCTGTATGGGTACTGAACAGCAGTAGAGACAGAACTCATGATCTGCTTCATGGCATGTTTGTGCTTGGTATCCATTTTAATAAAACCTAGTTGTTAGTTATAGATAGTGGATAAGACTAACATCTTTTTCACAAACGCACCTTTTCAAGAGTATCTTTATGAGAATGAGCAATGAGCCAATTTTGTCTTATGCCGCGTACACACGGTCGGACTTTCCGGCATACTTGGTCCGGCGGACCAGAGTGTGCCGGACAATCCGCCCGTGTGTGGGCGGCGGCGGACTTTTCCGGCGGACTTCTTCCCAAAAGCCCGCCGGACCTAGATTTTAAACATGTTTGAAATCTTTCCGTCGGACTCAGTTTCGGGCGGAAAGTCCGCTCGTGTGTGTGCTGGTCCGACGGAAAGCCCGCTCGTGTGTAGGCTGGTCCGACAGACCAAATACGACACGAGGGGATGGTATTGCATCTCGCGCTCGCTGCAATAGGAAAAACAAATCTTCCTATTGCGGCGAGCGCGGGGCATACCAGGCCCTTAGGTCTGGTATGGATTATAAAGGGGAACCCCGCTACGCCGAAAAAACGGCGTGGGGCCCCCCCTAAAATCCATACCAGACCCCGATCCGAGCACGCAGCCTGGCCGGTCAGGAAAGGGGGTCGACCACGCCCCCTAAAACGTCACAGTCCCAGCATGCCCAAGGACTGTGACATCATATGGGGGCGGGGTCTCCGCCTATATAAGTCACAACGCAGCCCTCAGAGACCAGTCCAGCCGGAGAGAGCGTCGTGTCAACATCTGGGGGAAGAGAAGAGAAGAGAAGCCAAGAAGCCAAGAAGCCCAGAAGTCCGGACCTCCGCTCGCAATAGAGCTACATGAAGAGAGCGGAGGGGCCGGCCGAAGACCTGCGACACCGGGAGAAGAGGCCGGAGAGCGGAGAAGAACCAACCGGACGCCGGGAGAAGATGAAGCGGAGGGACCCCCGAAGCCGGAAGAAGACCCCCGAAGCCGGAGGAAGATCCCCCCCCCCCCGGAGCTGTTTAATAAAATATTTTAAAAACCTGTGTAGTGTGTTTTATTACTTACACTTTTTTCCTAGGTAAATGGGTAGGGGTACCATGTACCCCATACTCATTTACATAGGGTGGGGGGCCGGGATCTGGGGGCCCCCTTATTAAAGGGGGCTCCCAGATTCCGATAAGCCCCCGCCCGCAGACCCCGACAACCAACGGCCAGGGTTGTCGGGAAGAGGCCCTTGTCCTCATCAACATGGGGACAAGGTGCTTTGGGGGGGGGGGCGCAGGGCGCCCCCCTCCCCCAAAGCACCCACCCCCCATGTTGAGGGCATGCGGCCTGGTACGGTTCAGGAGGGGGGGGGCGCTCGCTCGTCCCCACCCCCTTTCCTGACCGGCCAGGCTGCGTGCTCGGATCGGGGTCTGGTATGGATTTTAGGGGGGGCCCCACGCCGTTTTTTCGGCGTAGCGGGGTTCCCCTTTATAATCCATACCAGACCTAAGGGCCTGGTATGCCCCGCGACGGGGCTAGCAAGGTGTCAATCTCGCCGATAAAAGCGGCAAGATTGACATCCTTTTCTAGTCCCGTCGCACCTGAGTCACGTTCAAAATGAACGGACTTGTCCGTGTGTGGGCAAGTCCGTTCATTCTGAAAGTCCGCCCGAACTCCGGCGAAAGTCCGTCGGAAAGACGGGCGGACTTAGCCCGCCGGAAAGTCCCGGCGTGTGTGGGCAAGTCCGTCCGTTTTAAAGTCCGGCGCACCTGGCGGACAAAGTCCGTCGGAAAGTGTGCCGGACCAATTAGGATAGAAAGTCCGCTCGTGTGTACGCGGCATTAGAGTTTTAAAATTATGTGGTTGTAGATTACTTTTGATGAAACCTTCATCGCAAGCTATTGCCCAGTGCTCTTCATATTTTGTGGGTTTTATTTCTTTGGGATTGCAATAAAAATAGGATTTTTTAATACAGCTTACCTTGTAAAATCCTTTTCTTGAGAGTACATCACAGGACACAGAGGCTCTATTAATTACTTAGTGGGTTAAATAGTCACCATCAGGTAATTGGACACTGGCAAACCCTAATTACAAGGCGAGTTTCTCCCCTAAATAACCCCTCCCATATGGAGAGTACCTCAGTTTTGTAGCAAAGCAATAAGTATCCCAATATATATATATATATATATATATATATATATATATATATATATATATATATACATAAATCCCAATGAGGAGCGGGATCTCTGTGTCCCGTGATGTACTCACAAGAAAAGGATTTTACAGGTAAGCTGTATTAAAAAATCCTATTTTCTTGTTCATACATCATGGGACACAGAGGCTCTATTATTACTTAGTGGGATGTCCCATAGCAATGCCCAAATTGAGGAGAGGGAGACACAGATCAAAAAGCAGACCTCCATCGGACGTGAGGACCTGAACTGCTGCCTGCAGCACACTGCGCCCGAAGGCGGTATCCTTATGCCCTTTCACATCCACCCGAAAGAATTCGGTGAATGTATGGATGGAAGACCAAGTTGCAGCCTTGCAGATCTGAGCCGAGGAGGCCTGGTGGAGCACTACCCATGAAGCACTTACTGCTTTAATCGAGTGCGCTCTCAAATGAAAAAAAGGAATTTTCATCTTGAAACCATAAGCCTGAACAATAACCTGCCGAATCTACTTAGAGATAGTGGATTTCGACGCTGAGTGGCCCTTTCTAGGACCTTCCAGCAGCACAAACAAAGCATCAGCTTTTCGTATCAGAGCAATCGCTTTCAGACATACCTTGACTGCTCTTACTACATCAAGAGAGTGTAACAACTTTTCTTCCGCAGAATGCGGACCCGTACAAGGACAGTAGGACAACATCTTAGTTCAGATGAAATCCTGATACCACCTTAGGCAGAAAAAAGCTGCTAATTCTGATACCTCTCTAGCAGAGGATAAGACAACCAGAAACTCGATCTTCTTGTCAAAAGAACCAAAGGAAAATGGCGTATTGGTTCAAAAGGCTGTTTTTGTAAAAACAGACCATTCAATATCCCATGGGCACAAGAGAGACTTAACTGGCGGAATTAAACGTGACACCCCTTGGATAAAAAGCCCGGACTAATGAATGAGAGGCGAGTGGCCTCTAAAAAGAAAAAAAGAAATATTGATAAGGCTGAGAACTGACCCTTGATGTGCTCAAGGCCAGTTTAATTTCTACCCCTAATTGTAGAAAGGCGAGACTTCTGCCACTGGCATACCTTTGAGGATGCCAACCTCTGGATTCATGCCAGGAAACCTACACCTTCCAGGCTCTGTGATAGACAAGCCTGGAGTCCGGCCCCCTAGCATGACTAAGCCTATTTTTGAAATTTGGTGTTTACAAGTTAAAATCCGTATTTTTTGCTAGAAAATGACTTAGAACCCCCAAACATTATATATATTTTTTTAGCAGAGAATCTAGAGAATAAAATGGCGATTGTTGCAATATTTTTTATCACACGGTATTTGTGCAGCGGTGTTTTAAACGCAAATTTTTGGAAAAGTGACACTTTCATGAATTTTAAAAAATCCAAACAGTAAAGTTACCCCAATTTTTTAATATAATGTGAAAGATGATGTTACACCGAGTAAATAGATACCAAACATGTCACCCTTTATAATTGCACGCACTTGTGGAATGGCGACGAACTACGGTACCTTTGAATTTCCATAGGCGACGATTTAAACATTTTTTACGGTTACCAGGTTTGAGCTACAGAGGAGGTCTAGGGCTAGAATTATTGCTCTCGCTCTGACGATCGTGGCGATACCTCACATGTGTGGTTTGAACACCGTTTACATATGCGGGCGCGACTTCCGTATGCGTTTTCTTCGCTGCGCGAGCTCGCGGGGACAGGGGCACTTTAAAAAATTTTTTTTTTTTTATTTAATTTATTTATTTTTGTACTTTATAAATTGTGTTTAAATTTTTTTTTTTTTTTTTTTACTTTTATTGCTGTCACAAGCAATGTAAACATCCCTTGTGACAGTAATATGTGGTGACAGGTACTCTTTATGGAGGGATGGGGGGTCTAAAAGACCCCCCATCCCTCCTTTACACTTCAAAGTATTCAGATCGCCGAAAACGGCGATTCTGAATACTGTGTACTTTTTTAAATTCGGCGCCATTGGCAGCCGAGTAAATGGGAAGTGACGTCATGACGTCGCTTCCGCATTTACAAGAAGAAGGCTGGAACGAAGCCGCTCGCAGCTTCGTTCCAGTCCGCCCCCAGCCGCCGAAGGCAGCCGAATGGACACCGGGCCTCCCGATCGCACGGGAGGCCCGGTAACAGCGGCGGGAGGCGGCGGGAGGGGGGGGATGTCCCCTCCTGCTCCTCCGGTATAACAACCGAGCGGCTTTTAGCCGCATCGGTTGTTATACACGGGTAGCCGATCGCCCGCTGTAAACAACGGTACTGGGATGATGCCTGCAGCTGCGGGCATCATCCCGGTATAACCCCGGAAAGCCGAGTACGCATATATGCGTTCGGTCGGCGGGAAGAGGTTAATCAGAGTAGAGAGAACTGGACCTGAAAGCCCACGACTTTTCAGGATCTAGGTATCAACAGTCAAACCATCCAATTTAGATTCCGTAAGGAAGGATGGAATACGAGTCCCTGAGAGAGCAGGTCTGGGTGTAGTGGAAGAATCCACAGTCTTCCTATCGCCATCTTTACGATTCCTGTATATCAAGGCCTTCTGGGCCAGGTTGGAGCCACCAGAATAACCAGTTACTTCCCCGATCCTGTGAAGAAGATGCGGAAGGAGCGGAACCAGAGAAAAAACACCTAAGTCAGAGAGAACTGATCCCAAGGAATTATCAATGCATGTGTTCCGCATGCTAGTGGACCCTTTGTTCTTGACAAAAAAAGTTGGCCAGTTTCATGTTGAACCTGGAGGCTAGAAGATCTACACCCGGGGTACCCCATTTCCGGCATATAACCTGAAATATGGAGGGGTGTAGAGACCATTGTCCTGGACACAGCTGCTGGCAGCTTAAATAATCTGCCTGCCAAAAATCCATCCTTGGAATGAAGATTGCAGATAGGCAAGGAACATGCCTCTCTGTCCAAACAAAAAAATGGTTCACCTCCCTCTAGGCATTTGGACTCCTGATGCCTGCTTAATTGATATAGGTCATTGCTGTAGCATTGTCGGATTGTATCCGGACAGGGCAGCCTTATGACCTGTAAGTCCAGGCCCTGAGGGTCAAACGTACTGACTCTCCAGAATATTGATGGGCAGGAACCTTTCGGCTTGGACCACTTTCCTTGGAGCGAAAGCTCCTCTAGGATTGCACCGCAGCCTATAAGGCTGGTATCCGTAGTTACCACTTTCCTGGTTACTAGAATAAAGGATTTTCTTGTAGACTTTTGGCTAGCAACCACCAACAGAGGCTCTTACGTACTTCTAACGTCAGGCGCCTGGGAAAAACTAAGGCTTGGATCCTCTTGCTCCAAGCAGACAGTATGCTGTTCAGTAATGGCGTTGAGTGAAAACTGGGTGAAAGGAACACCCTTAAAATAGGCTACCATCTTGCCCAACAACCTCATACAAAGGCAAATGGAAGGTCTATCCCCTTCTTTGCCCACTTGGGCCAAATCTTTATGGTCTTGGCCTTTGACTCGGGTAAAAGATACCCTGCTTTTGGGCTATGTCCCAAAATACTCTAGCCTCCATAGGGGCTATAAAGACCATGCTGGACACACTTAGGTCCAGCCATGCTACCGACTGATCTATCGACAGCAGACTGCATTGGTATGCCATTACAGCTAAACCCTAAGCCCTTTACACCTGCTAGAGGCGGACCCTAGCAATTTATAAAAGACTTGAGCATGGTGGTAACCCACAAGGGCAAGCCTACCAACCAGAAGAGGTGGTTTCCCTGGGAAATATAGACAAGCTCTGAAAAACACATATGCAAAGGATTCTCCATAGGTGTAAGTGGCAAGAGTTAACGCCATATGCCTCAAAAGAAGTGTGCGTTCATGGAAGCATGAATTTTCCACAATATGTTTAAAAACATAAAAAAAGTGCATGCTTGTACACACGTATACCTATAGCACATGTGCTATGGATCGGGCACCTTGAAAGCAAGCATGCGTCTCTGAATGTGTAATGCAAGATTACACATCATGTATCCAGGCAGACATGTATTCATATGTGAACATAAGGAATCCTGTATAATTAAGGAGGCTAAAATAACATGCCTCGTTATGCAACCATGCAAATCTAGGTGATCATGCAACTTTAGGCGATCATGCATTTTTATGCAATTCAGCATCTTTTATGACCAAACATTCGATGCATTATGAGCACTACTGTGCGGACAAGTACCCTTGTGAGACCAAGGATTCTTGTGTGATCAAGCACCCTTGTGCGATCAAGCATCTTTATGCAATCAAGTATCTTTATGCGATTTAAGCCTTTCTGAAAAATTAGCTTCTCCGCATGACCAAGTATCCTTGAGTAATCAAGGACTCTTGTGAGATCAAGCACCCCTGTGCGATTCAGCATCTATATGCAGTCAAGCATCTTTATGCGTTTTTAGGCATTTCTGTAAAACAAGCCTCTCCGGGTGACCAAGTATCCTTTGGTAATCAAGGACTGTTGTGAGGTCAAGCACTCTTGTGCGATCCCGTATTTTTATGCAAAAGGGCATTTATGCACTTTTAGGCAATTATGCGATGTTAGGCATTCATGCGATTTTAGGTATTTTTGCGCAAATAAACACTTAACGACCAAGCATTCTCATGCGACTATGTAAGTCCACCACAAACAGAAAAAAACATGTATCTCTATGTTTATTACATGTTCTGCCACATGCTTCTTGTACATTCCAATACTCAGGTAATGCAGATATGTCGACTGATAAAAAAGGAAGTTTATCCTCCGCTGACGTGCGTTCCCGCACTCATGCGTTTAGCTGTTTGTGTTAGCAACAATGTGCACAGAACCATGTACAGCACCTGGTATTCCCAGGCGGTCTCCCATCCAGGTACTAACCAGGCTTGACCCTGCTTATGCCCCGTACACACGGTCGGATTTTCCGATGGACAATGTCCGATCGGAGCGTGTTGTCGGAAATTCCGACCGTGTGTGGGCACCATCGGACATTTTCCATCGGATTTTCCGACACACAAAGTTGGAGAGCAGGAGATAAAATTTTCCGACAACAAAATCCGATCGCGTCAATTCCGAACGTGTGTGGCCTGTTCCGACGCACAAAGTGCCACGCATGCTCAGAAGAAATTCCGAGACGGGACAGTTCGTTCTGGTAAACTTAGCGTTCGCAATGGATACAGCACTTTCGTCACGCTGCAATGTTCAAAATGGTTTAATACAGCGCACTCTCTTCTTCTTTATAATGTGACAAGAATTAAGTAGTTTTGCTGCTCATATTCACACACACTTCTCACAAACTTTTATTTGTGTTTTTTTAGTGGGATTCCCTGAATATATTGTTATTAGTTGTCACATCTGACTTTTTTTTTTTTTTTTGTATCTTCAGCCTTTTTCTTTCTTTAATGTTTGGATTTTTTCCAAGGCTGATCTTTGTTCAATGTTATTTTTATTTTTACTCCAGAATATTTTTGTGTGTGTTTTGTGTGTGAAGTTACCCCAACACCATTGATATCTTTTATTATTTAATCTCAAGGAGATTGTTTGGTGTTGGTGTCCCTTGTTCATTTCACATTGTATATTTGAAATGTACCTGAATCCTCACAAACAAACTGTCATTTTTGAAGTAAAACACATAGGAGAGTATAATTGAAAACAAAAATCCTTTATTAAGGGCTCAGAACCAAACAAAGAGGAAGGCAACACTGTACCAACAGGAGAAATTAGCGAAGCCTGGGACCCCCACGGCAGACATCAATTCTTGAACATCAAAATTGGTGGCCTGAGGAGTCCATATGTAAGGGAGGGCAGTCTGGTCCGGGATTCGCAGAGACTCGGATAGCAGCAGATGACATCTGTGTCCCCAGGCTGTGGTACCACAAGAGGCTGCATCTTTTGGCCGACCAGACTGGATCCAGGGTCCTCACTTTCTGGTCTTCCTTTCACGCTTCCTTCCGGGCTGTGGCTGTGCAGTTGGAGATGTGGCAGGAGGAGGAGTAGGACCTGGAGGAGGACTGGGAGGACCTGGAGGAGAGGGAGGACGAGGAGGAGGACCTGCAGGAGGAGGAGGAGGAGGAGGACCATCGCAAAGGTGTGTCTGAGGTGTAATTTGGCCCCTCATACCTTTCTCAAGAGCCTCCAATATGAGGGCCTCACACATTACTTGTTGGCCATCCTCTGCATTTTATATGCAATGACGGTAGCAATGTCCTCCTCCACGGTCTGTCGTGCTCCCAGGACTTCTGTAGCCCTCCAAAAGAGTCCTCCGGTAGCCTCCTCTAGGGCACTCCTCCTCCTGCCACTTTCTCTTTTCAGGGGGGGTGGAGGGACCTGCAGATCAGCCAGCCGGCTCGGCCCGGCCACCTCCTGGCTGAAACTTCCCTGTGTATGAAAAAGGGACATGGTTGTAATGTTTTGCATCATCAATCCCAATCCTAAATTAGTACTCCCAACTAACATCTAGTTAACATCATTGATTGGA
Organism: Aquarana catesbeiana; assembly: GCF_042186555.1. Taxonomy (NCBI): domain Eukaryota; kingdom Metazoa; phylum Chordata; class Amphibia; order Anura; family Ranidae; genus Aquarana; species Aquarana catesbeiana. The sequence goes on from NC_133328.1 coordinate 239,225,820, forward strand.
CAAGCAGAAATATTTAGAGGAATGCTATACCTGGCTCAATCTGGGCTCCTCCACATATCGCCTGGAAGGCCCAGGTTGGGCGTCAGAAGCCTCAGCCGGGGGGAAGGAAGCGTGGAAGGAAGACTGGAGAGTGATGACCTGGGTTCAGTCTGGCCTGCCAGAAAATGCAGCCTGTCATAGTACAACATCCTGGGGACATAGATGTCATCTGCTGCTCCGGATCTCTGTGAATCCAGGACTTTCTTGCGCTCCCTTAGATATGTGCTCCTCAGGCAACCAATTAATATCTTTAAATAGGTGATGTCTGCCGTGGGGGTCACCTGCTTCACAATTACCAACAATTGCACCAGTGCTGCCTTCCTCTTTGCTTGGTTCTTGAAATGGGGGTGTTTAATCTCCCACAGACTGGGCAGCTCCCTTAGCATATCTATGAATACTGACATGAAGTCATTATCTTTGAGTACCATATCCATGTTCACTGCAAGACACAACACAAGACAAAGCCTAATGTCAGACAAAACTCTCCTAATCTTTTACAATATAGGCCTCAATGTAGAAGCAGTATAGGCACAAGTTTGTCTCTTACCTTCGTTCTTACGATCGGCACCTCCAATGCTCCTTCCTCCGCTCACAGATCGTACGTAATACGCACGCGTGTTACGCTTTATATACACTGCGCATGCGTGTAACTCCGCCCGCCCCTGACGTTCTTTCTAGTCTATTCCCCGCCCCTTTTCGTTCGGCGCAGTGGGTGAAGAGCATGATGGCGGAGTCACAGCAGGTGAGTGATAATTGCAGGAACGAGGAGGAGGAGGAGGAAAGCCCGGATCCAGGCACGTCCCGATCCAGAAGGAGACGTTTTAAGGCCACAAATATGTCCTTTGGGGAGATGTTGGAGATGGTCGACATCATGAGGAAGTCCGACTATGACAGAAAATATGGGCCTTACCCCAACCCGAACATCCGAAAGGCCAAAATCATGGCGAAAGTGGTCAGGAGTCTTGAGAGGAATTTCGGGATCCGAAGATCTAAAGATCAGCTCAGGAAGCGGTGGTCGGACCTGAAATTGAGAGAGCCAGAGCAGTACCGAAAGATCCGGAGAGTGCTGCAAAAAAGTAAGTAGTTGTGCTGTGTTCCTATTCTTTCTGTCTTTATTCCGTTCGTTCTGCTCCATATGCTTTTAGTAATTGTAACGTTTAAAAGGGCAACTTTAATGTTCATGGGCCCATTATTCGTTCGTATCAAACATTTTTCTTTGGGCCTCTAAAACACCATTGTTTAGGCCATATGCATTTTCCCACATTTTTTTTGGGCCTACTTGGATGCCAAATATTTGTTTGTGTAGATGGGTTTGTTACTAGAATGAAATGCCAACTAGATTGTGTGTAAGGAGAGGACACTGAGTAGCTGTTTTCACATCTGGACACTGGAGCACTAGTGTGGGACCCCAGAACACCATTTTTATTAGGGGGCCACACAGGTGCTCCAGTGTATACTATAGGGGGGGCTACATCTGTGAAGCTTGTACTAAACAGGTAAAGTATTGCAGCTTGACAAAGGCCAATAAAAAATATACATCTTGGAACTCTGCTAAAATAGACAATTGTACCCCACTTCCAAGCAATGTTTCCTATTTCTAGTTCTGCCATCAAATATCTGTGTGCTAATTATACCATTTTTGTTTTACATAGGGGAGAAAAGACTCGGAGGACACCCCTCATCCCAGGAGACCAGAGACCCCCCACCTCTGGAAGAAGGTGAAATACCGCAAACCCAAGAAGAAGTGCAGGAGGAAGAAGAAGACGTGGTGGAAATTGGCACCACAACGGGTGAGTGTCTGCGACCACAGGCTCAGGTTACCGATATGGATTGTGGCAGATTTTTGATACCTATTTTTGTTTTCTTTATCTCTTTTTAGGTGATCATGATGTGAGGGAGAGAGAACGCTTTACTTCTAAAAGTGCCCAGATCCTGATCGGGGAGATCATGGGGTGTAATCTCGAATTGCACAACATACAGCAACAAATCAGTGATGTTATTAAAAAAAATAATAACATCATTGATGTTTTGGGGCGAATTTAAAAGGCCACAAAATCACCTTTTTGGATTGTGGTCCAAGCTTTAAAATATTTTTGCAATGTTTTGAAAAGCCAAATTTGGAGGATGCACACAGTGTGCCAACATGTGCTATCTGACATCACGGGAGATCAATGGACACGTTTTGGGGGTGCAACACCTTCCATAATTATAAAGTAGCGGTGAGGAAGGGCTTGCTCCCCCAAAACACGTCCCTTGATCCCCCCTGATGGCAGATAGCACATGTTGACATTCTGAACTTGGTGTGCATCTTCCAAATTTGGCTTTTCCAGGGGTGATTTCCCCCCATCTGAACGCTATATCAAACACAGTTCCTAAATACTCATGTCTGATATAGCCTTCAGGTTTTACCATATGTGAACTTTGTAAGTTCAATTTTTTTGGCTTTCTTGTTGGTTTTACACAGGCCTGTTTTATCAGAAAAGGACATTTCAATCTTTGATAATGCTACAGCAAAAATTGTTATACAACAAACATGTTGGTTCGTTTTAAAAACCTTTGGTAAATGCACATGTGATTGTGCAGCTATAAAAAAGTTGGTTACTCAAGAATGTGTGGATTATTGTCTCAACACTACAACACTTTTGGGGTAATGTAATTGCTGTTTTATGCAAACATGGGGGTTATTTCCTAAGGGCAAATACACTTTGCACTACAAGTGCAGTTTCAGTGCAGTTGCAAGTGCACTTGTAGTGAAATGTGTTTTTGCATTTAGGAAGTACCAGCCAACAGTGTTTTTTTATAAGGTTACCCAATCACGACATTTTCTGCACTCAACACATTTCTGTCAGGGTCAGCTAAAACAAACACAAGCAGTAAATGTCCACAAAGAATTTCTTTTGGTTGTTTTTTATTTGAAAAAGGTTTCACAGATTGTCTGGCATATTGATAGCCCCCCTACCCGCAAAGAACTCCAGGTATCGTAACCGGACATCACGGGAATTCAGGGAGGGCAAGCCAGGACGGCCACTTTCAAGCGCCGTCAGTGTTGATGGATTTGGGATTCTGGTCTCAGGCCCAACTGAGCCAGCATAGTTGGCTGAATGTTTTCTTAAAAAATTATGGAGAACACAGCAGGCAAGTATTATATGGTTCAGTTTATACTCCGCCATATGGATGGGTGTCAGAAATAATCGGAACCGGCTGGCCAGGATTCCAAATGTGTTCTCCACCACTCTTCGGGCTCTGGCCAGCCGGTAATTAAAAACCCTCTGTTCCGGGGTGAGGGTCCTCATCGGGAATGGCCGCATCAGGTGGTCCCCCAGCGCAAACTCTTCATCAGCAACAAACACAAATGGGAGACCTTCAACATTGTCCTCTGGAGGTGGCAAGTCCAAGCTGCCATTCTGGAGACGCCTGTAGAACTCCGTCTGGGCGATGACTCCACCATCGGACATCCGGCCATTCTTCCCCACGTCCACATACAGGAACTCGTAATTAGCCGACACCACCGCCAACATCACTATACTATTAAACCCCTTGTAATTATAATAGTACGACCCCGAGTTGGGTGGTGGGACGATGTGGACGTGTTTCCCATCAATTGCCCCTCCGCAGTTAGGAAAGTCCCACCGCTGGGCAAAGTGGGAGGCCACAGTCTGCCATTCCTGTGGCGTTGAAGGAAACTGTTGAGGAAAAAACAATAAACAATTCTATTTTTTCACAGAAACATGGCAAGCAGATTAGACACAAACATTATGGGGCAACCTCCAGATAGCATTTATTAAGGGGAATTTAACAACAACAAAGTATAGGGTACACCTATCATATTCCCCCTCCCCCCTCTCATGGGCCATTTCTAACATTATAGGGGGGGGACTCTTGGACAGGTAACCCTCTTCACTTCATTGAGAGATGAATGCCTAAATAATGGGTATTACTTGGAACAGCCCCTCCTTAGTTACACTATTGGCAGACCACTGGACAGGTAAGAAGTGTCTGAATACAAAGATATAAATACACACTGTACACATTTGAGCACATTTGAACATTCTGATATTACCTATCAAGATAATAATAGGATACAAAAACTTTAAACAGTACCATTGGAAAGTATACAGGCAGGCCCTTGCACTATATGCTTTGGGGAATTCATCCATAAATCTGACCAGTAAAGAGATTGGTATAGTGTGTATGGGTTTGGCAAAGTCAGCGGATAGATGATTGAGGATAGAGAATTGTGATCAGCTGACTTAGCAGTTGGGGGGAGGGAGGGTTACAAAAAATTTGGGGACACCACAAAAAAAAGCCTCTGGCACTCTGCCTGAATTTAAATCAAAAATAACATTTCCAAACATTTTAGGGTGTGTTTGGGGTAAAGCACTACTATGGAGCTGATAAAATACATTGTTAAGTGGCAGGAGAGATCATGCTGGAGAGGTTATTGAAGGGCAAATATGTATGAAGGACATAAAATAATAATTACATAAAAATCCAGCATGCATGAGAACAAAGGGGACATTCACAGCATATTACAATCATGGTAATTAGGGAATGAGGAAAGAAATACAAGATATTAGCAAACATTCAATACAATAAAATGTGATATTAAAGGATAAAAATCTTACCTTCATATACTCCTTCTGCAGGACCTGGATGATGGCAGAACAGGTCTCTGGGATAATGATCCCCAGAGCCTGGGGGGAGATGCCTGTTGAGAACTTGAGGTCCTGCATGCTTCTCCCTGTGGCCAAATACCGCAGGGTAGCGACCAACCTCTGCTCCGGAGTGATGGCTTGCCTCATGCAGGTATCCTGCCTGCTAATATAGGGGGTCAGCGAAGCCAACAAACGGTGAAACACGGGGTCCGTCATCCTGAGAAAGTTCCTGAAATCATCAGGATTATTCTCACGGATCTCACGGAGCAAAGGCATATGACAGAACTGGTCACGCTGAAGCAACCAATTCTTGGTCCATGAACTCCTCCCCACCCTGTTCATGGACTGGACTTGTGTCAGCACGAACTCTACGAGGAGTACGCATACGAAACATGGCTAGAAAACGGTCGGCTGCTCAGAACGAAGTAACAGAACGCACTGAAGAACAACAAGGCCTGTGAAGAGTGACCTGAAAAACAGCAACGAGCAGGCAAGATCACACAGAAAACTCCGATACGAACTGACTGCACGCACTGAAGAGCAGATACAAACCCACAAGCACAAACTGAACGTCAGAAAACGATCTGAAAGCCACGAGTCTGAAAAAGCGCGAATCGTCTCTCACCAAACTTTTACTAACACGAGATTAGCAAAAGGAGCCCAAAGGGTGCCGCTCTTGGTTCTGAACTGGCCTTTTCTAGTCTCGTCGTACGTGGTGTACGTGACCGCGTGGTTGTTGATCGGAAATTCCGACAACTTTGTGCGACCGTGTGTGGGCAAAACAAGTTTGAGCCAACATCCGTCGGAAAAAATCCTAGGATTTTGTTGTCGGAATGTCCGAACAAAGTCCGACCGTGTGTACGGGGCATTAGCCTCTGAGATCAGACGAGATTGGGTACTTTCAGGGTGATGTGGTTGTAGGTATCTCAGCAGTTGTGCGTTTTGGCTAGATTGTAAGCAAGCACCTGCATGAGGACCTTGTGGAGGTTCTACACCTCTTTGTAGTAATGGACGGACTTGGAAAGGTACAAGAAGCCTATGGGATTTTAAGAAAAAAACCCAAGTAGGAGACAGAGGTTAGGTTGAGGGTAAGTTATACGCAGCCTGAATCTCTGTAAAAGATTGCAGCTACAACTACCGAGCCTGTGAGGCCTCTGATACCTCCGCCTCGTCAGTTTGCACCTGTTTCCTGTCCCCTGATGGTGATTTTTTCATCATCAGATTATTGATCTTGATCTTGATTGAGGATTTAGGGCAGGGAAAGGGGAACTACCCCAATTTCTGCCCTCTTGAGAGGATGCTGCAATTAAGCAGCTAACTTCTCCTGTACACCACACACTGCAAATGCAAACAACCATCTTTAAAAGACCTATGCAGGGCTGCAATGTTGGGAGAGACTGCAAGCCTGACAGGGGAATTGGCTTATCCTGTGCAGCTGTCTCCAGTCTTTCAGGGGGGAATAGAACCCTTAGGTCTAGGCAGTAATTTCTTATCGGTTCTTTTACCTGCCCCTGAAGCCCTCTTACGGGGCGACATAGTCCTAAGCTGACAGGAGCAGAGTACTAGTATAAATGCAATCACTGTTGTGCCTAGTCTTACAATATTATTATTAGCTTAGTCTGCACAACCTAATGCTGAGTAGGTGTCTTAGATATGCCTGGATCTGAACCCACCGAGATGCTTACTGCCCACAGCCCTGTGTCCCACCGCTTACAGGGCTCTGGCGTCCTGGGCTTAAAAAATAGCCCCCTCGCGCCTGCGCACTGATGTGCCTTGCACGCCGCACGTGCACGGCGCTAGCAACCACGCCCCCTCCTACGCCGCCAAATCTGCCGTAAAAGCGCGCCCCCTGCGCGCACGCGTAGGACCAACATGGCAGTGGCCGGGGGTGAGGGGGGAGAACGGAGACAACCGGAGGACTACGTGGGACCCTCTAGACATCGTGGGATCCCCCTTTCAACTTATCTGGCAGAGCCTGCAGCAGGGGAGGTGAGCGGCTTCACAGACCGGCTTCACTGAGCGTGTATCCTGGAAGGCATGTAAGTATACACCAGGTATGCCTCTTACTCCCTCTAGTGGCGGAAACCAGGTCAGACATGCAAACTATTCAAAAGAAGATAATCCATAATGTATATACTTTAGGATTGATTTCACTTACCTTATCCCTGCCGCAGGAACTGCTGAGAAGAGACAGATCCAACCTTCACCCATCACGGCAGGTAGCATTGTGCCAACCTTCAGGGTTCTGGGTTCCTACTCACAGGATCCTCTTCCCTGGACCTGTAGAAGACTCTGCCAGGAAAACTTTTCGCACAACTTAAATTTGTGCACTAAAGCGCTGGATCCCAGAGCCCAGTCCTCAAAGAGAGACATTACAGGCAAAACTTTGTTTCTTCTTTCAGGAGGCCCGGGTACCATCCATCTTAGGTGTGTTTATTGGCCTGAGGAATAGATCCAGTTGTATAGCTCCTAGGCCCCCAAAGAGACCATCAAACAGAGCTTTCTTCTTAGCACATCTTTAACGTGACCGGCCACCTTAGACACTGGCAAATAACTGAGATACTCTCTATATGGAAGGGGTTATATAGGGGAGGAACTCGCCTTGTAATTAGGGTTTGCCAGTGTCCAATCTCCTGATGGTGACTATCTAACCCACTAAGTAATTAATAGAGCCTCTGTGTCCCGTGATGTATGAACAAGAAGATAGCCAATCTTCAGAAATGTTCTCGCCTTGGTAAATGCCTCAAAGACGATCCCGGGCTCCTCTGCAGTGGTGTCCACACCCAACCCCCTAGGGGCGACCGCAGAACCGCGAGGCCCACAAGTAGTCACAGAATCATAAGGCCCCCACAGAAAAGGAAACACATGGGTGGAAGCACCTGGAAATAATGATTATGAACTATTACTTGTCAGAAGAACATACAAAAGAAGGAGGGGGGAGTTGACTTATAGGAACGCCTTAAGGAGCAGGGAAAGGGGGGAAAACCTAAGTTAGGGAAGACCCCCTCTTAATCCTAATGCCCTGTACACACGGTCAGATTTTCCGATGCAAAATGTGTGATAGGACCTTGTTGTCGGAAATTCCGACCGTGTGTGGGCTCCATCACACATTTTCCATCGGAATTTCCGACAAACAAAGTTTGAGAGCTTGCTATAAAATTTCCCGACAACAAAATCCGTTGTCAGAAATTCCGATCGTGTGTACACAAATCCGATGCACAAAGTGCCACACATGCTCAGAATAAATTAAGAGACAAAAGCTATTGGCTACTGCCCCGTTTATAGTCCTGACATACGTGTTTTACATCGCCGCGTTTAGAACGATCGGATTTTCCGACAACTTTGTGTGACCGTGTGTATGCAAGACAAGTTTGAGCCAACATCCGTCAGAAAAAAAACATGGATTTTGTTGTCGGAATGTCCGATCAATGTCCGACCGTGTGTACAGGGCATTACAGGGATAATCAATATCTAAACTTTTTTATTTGGTATAGTCATTGTTATTTTATTTTATTAAAAGCGCCGCATTAGGGGTTAGGGTATGGGGTACCCATACCCTTGTGCTGCAGGCCCCATAGTCAGGTTCTTATTATACTTACTAAACTATTTAATAGGTCACAAGTAATTAAATGGTAACGTAAAAATTAGATCAATTATTTAAATAAAGTGACCAGCCGGGCGTATAAAACCCACCAGGTGGTCACGATATTACCTTATAGTTGAAAATACGTGAAAAAGTGTGATAGGTCTGTCGTTAAACTACTAGTGGCCAGAGATTAATGGACGTGAACGGTGACAGTGATGTGAGTGTATGTGGCATAAATGCACAACAGTGAGTGAATCTAAAACGGAAAACAAATAACAACAAAAATATAAATAAATAACAAAAACTCTAAAATGACAAAAGGTGAGTGAAAAGTGGTAATGGAAGAGGTGAATAGGGATCGTAGTGTATTACTATAACCTTTACTACTGAAAATCGGAGAGGATTTTTTTAAAAAAAGTGCAAAAAATGAATAGCAAGGAGATCATTAAAAAGTATGACCACCAGTAAATACCTGATAGTGTGACGTTGTTCGTTCGCTATAAGGACCAGAAGATGTACAATGTCTATATGGTTATTCCAAGTGGAAATGAAAACTGCATCTAAATAACAAGAGTGTGTAATAAAAATAGTCTATTATGATGACATTGATATTACAGCATATTAAAACTCTTATATAGGCGCCCGAGTACATACTTACCCGTCCTAGTATGTGGTTCAATAAGCTCACGCCAGGGATCAAGTATGGGATCCCGGCGTGAGAACTTATATACCTTACTTGTTTGTTTGAAGATTATCCACAGGTGTCAAAAAACTCTGCCCAGGGGTGTTCCAAGGAAGGGGGGCCATTGAGCCGCTTAGCGCGGCCCTTCTGTGACTACCTCGGCGTTCCGGAAGTCACAATGTGTCCCGGAAACCTCTGTCGCCTCCAACGTAATTGTGTGATGTGGAGGTAAGAGGTAACGTGCATGCGCAGCAATGACAGACCCACCAGAGTGAGGCAACCATCCCACGCATGCGCGCCACATAACCCACCCGTCTGGTGGTGATCACAGAACGCCGCTGGCATGAGAAGAGCTCCCCGCTGTGTATCATGTAAAAACTGCAGGGGCTATATAAGGGAGACATGTGGTAAGCATGTCCCCCTTTCCGTGCCGGGAAGCCTAACGGTCCGCGATAGTGCCTCCCACGGCCAAAGGGTGGACACAGCAACTGGATCCAAGGAGTCCAAGAGGAAAAAGGCTTAATGAAAAAGAAAAAAATATAAAAAGAAAAGAAACAATTAGTTTGGTATTTACTAAACAGACAATCACCTTACATATGAATGTGTCAATTTTGGCTCTTTTATTAATATACCCAACCATATCCCTAACTCAAATTGTATATACTCAGAGAAGTAATTAGTAATGAGCAAAGGAAAAAAGGGGATACATTGGGAAATGCATGGCAGACCATAGACATAATTAGTGAAGCGTAAATCCGATTTTATGGATTATAGACCAGTCGTAGATGCTTGGGCATAAGAGTGGATCTTCTGGAATAGAGGGAAAAGAAGGGCTTGAAAAGGTTTTTGTGAATTTCACACATTACAGTAAGTTATTAGTAAAATTAGTTAGTGGAAAGGAGACTTTCTCAAGAAGCTGAGAGAGAAATCCTCATAACCAAGAAAGCAAAAAATGAAATGTATTATATTAAACCTACCATAATACCAACATCCTCTCACTCCATATCACTCCTCTCATATCCCAAGCATACTAACTCGTCTTGCCCGAACTGAAACCTTCCAGAAAAGGTACAAATGAGATACGAATGAGACTCATTCAGGCCTGGGTATATTGTGGCCTGGAGTCTATATATCCATTTTTGTTCAATTTGCAATCATTTTTTGTTCCAATTGCCGCCTCGACTCGAAATATGTATCCGGTCTAAGGCGGTGAAAGAAATTTTTGGCATTTTGTGGTAATGTTGTGTAACCACATGTCTTCCCAACGGAAGATGAATGTTGCCTATCTCCATGCTATAGACACGCTTAGATGTTCTACACCAAAATATCTGCCTCGTTTTGCCTACATAAAAAGCGCCACACTCGCAGGTCATCAGATAGACTACTCCGCAAGTCTGGCAATTTACAAAGTGTTTAGGTCTAAAGACCTGACAGTTTGGGAGAGTGAATACTTTCTCTCTTCCAATTAATGGACAGTGGGCACAATGTCCACATGGGAACGTGCCATATACTGAACAATGTTTTTTATTAGTCTAATGGTATTCGCTTTTTACCAATTTGTCTTTCAAAGATGAGGCCCATTTGAAGGTGACAGAGGGAACTGGAGGTATAAAATGCTTTACCATGTCATCGTCTGTGAGGATAGACCAATGCCTCTTAATGATGTTATAAATCTGTTTATGTTGCACTGAAAACGGCATAATAATGCGTGTTAAATCATTCTTTTTACTATTTTTAGTTTGCGGTCTAAAAAGCAAGGTTTCTCAGGTTTGTCGTATCGTGCGAGTTTAAAGCTTACCAGCTTCTATTTTGAATAATGTCTCATTTGAACAATTCCTCCGCAGGAGGAGATATTGTCCGTATGTGATGGAATTCTTGAAGGGAGTGGGATGGAAACTATCCAGATGTAGAACTGTGTTCCCTGCTGTACATTTCCTATGTAGAGTGCTAGTTAGATTGCCTTGAAAATCACGCTCTATCTTTACGTCCAAAAAGGTCACAGACTTAACATCATAGCTCATCATAGGCTATTGATATTTAAAAGACCAAAGAAATGAACAAGAGCTTCCTTAGTACCTTCCCAGACGATGAAGATGTTGTCGATGTACCTGAGCCATGTAGTAACATGGCCCAGGTACTCGACAAGGTCCTCACCGTTGGAGAGGGACCGCTCAGACTCCCCTGGGTACAGATTGGCGTAGGATGGGGCATAGCATGTCCCCATCGCTACGCCCTGCACCTGGAGGTAGTGGGAGCCGTCAAAGCAAAAATAATTGTTATTCAAGATATGTGCGAGTCCATCCAGAATGAACTTATTCAGGGCCCCGTTATAACGGGAATTCCGTTTCAGTACATTCTGGATGGCGAGAAGACCTTTCCCATGTGGGATTGAGCAATAAAGGGATTCAACATCTATCGTAACCAAAATTGAATTTTTGGATGGTTTTAGTTCGTTGATTGTCTGTAGAAAGTGAATAGTGTCTTTTGTAAAAGAGGGTAATGTTACTACAAAAGGTTGTAGGTATGAGTCAATAACCCTACTTAGATTTTTGGAAATTTTGCCATTTCCGGACATGATCGGTCGCCCAGTGGGCTGACTGGGATTCTTATGAATTTTAGGGAGGCTGTAGAACATGGGCGTTCTAGGGTGCCTCGTTCTAATAAAGTCATAGAGATTTTTATTGATTGTCCCATTCTCATGGGCCCTATCAATAAGTTTATAAAAATCCTGATATGATTTCTCTATATGTCTAGTATGAATAGTTTTGTACCATTCCCTACTGTCAAGGATATTACGGCACATTTGTTTATACCCAATGTTGTCCATTAGGACAACATTGCCCCCCTTATTGGAAGGTTTGATCGTAAGTGAATCATTGAGTTGTAAGGATTCAAGTGCCCTGCTTTCTTCGACTGATAGATTTCGTGGAATATAGTGACTACGTGATATTTTAGCAATGTCTTTCAGAGTCTGTCTCAAAAATGTAGCTACATTTGAATTCATATGTAATGGCGGGAATTTAGTTGAGGGTTTTTTAAAAAGTGATGCTGGGTTTGAAGTGGACTTGTTCACTTCCTCAAACAATTGATCTAAGTCCAGTTGATCAATTAGATCATCGGAATTACTTTCATGAAATAGTAAGGTCAAGTCCCTCAGGGCTTTGAATTCTCGCATAGTGTATTTAGACCAATCTGTGGTGTCTATTTCTTTGTGCATTGGTTCATATTGGCACTTTAATAATAAATTTCTGGCGAAAAGATGCAGGTCAGTGACCAGTTCGAACATATCGATGTTTTGTTCTGGGCAGAAACTCAAGCCCTTAGACAAAAGGCCAATCTCTGCTTGTGTGATTGCATGGGAAGACAAGTTAATGTAATTGAGGGGTTGTTTTGAAAGCGGATCACATGCGGTTCCATCCCTTTCCCAAATTTGTTGGATTGTGGGGAGCTTACTCCCCATATGGAGTTTAAAGTTTTATGAGATGTTGTGCGTTCCAAAGTGCTTAATGGACGGTTTGTTGCAAAGGTAGCATTCAATAGCGATGAATCAGATTTGCCCGGTGCTGCATGAGAGGCTTGGCCTCCTCGAGATAACATAGAGAAACATTCATTTTGATTTCCCTGCTGGATGTAGTCAGGGCCAGTATCTATAGTACGTTTTTTCTGATCCTGTTCCAGGGAACTCCTATTGTTCCTGCTTCCTCTCTGGCGTCCTCGCCCTCTAATGCTTGTATTTTGATTATGTATGGGCAGAGGGGAGTCAGACTGGGAGTAAGCATAAGATTTGTACGATTGGGGGCGATCTCGTGTAGGCCTTCTCGATTAGGATTTATACGTTGACCTGGTGGGAAGCAAGAGGGATTAATGCGTAAATTTTATCAGCGTAAAAAAACACTAAAACGACGGGTAGTGACCTAAAAGAAAATAGATCATGAGAGATCGAAAGATGAGTGAAGGAGAGGTATAGTTGGAGTTGTGAAGGCGAAGTGAATGGGTGGCGAATTTAAATAGAAATAGAACCCTAGACAGGCCCCTTTGTAAGATGCCCAACCCAATCAGGCAACACTCAAAACGCAATTATTATTTCACATACTTGGTTTAGTTAGGGAGTGGAAGTACTGGGGAAAGAGGGTGGGCCCTGGAGGAAATGTCTGTTTTGATATATTGTGATTTAATCAAGAAATATTTGAATAAAGGAATAAAAAAATTAAAAAAGAAATCGTTCATAATCATTATTTCCAGGCGCTTCCACCCATGTGTTTCCTTTTCTGTGGGGGCCTCGTGATTCTGTGACTACTTGTAGGCCTCGCGGTTCTGCAGTCGCCCCTAGGGGGTTGGGTGTGGACACCATTGCAGCGGAGCCCGGGATCATCTTTGAGGAAATCTGCTGGTTTTTAAAAAAGTCTCTGGTTTAAGCGAACTTGTCTAGTGGATAGGGTAAATATTTGGTATGCTTAATGATGCATATTATAATATACCTGTATTGAATACTAATTGCAATCGTTTTTGAATATTGAAAATTATGCATTTCATGTATCAACAGAAATGTAAGAAACCCCTGAGGAAGACCATGACCCCCTAAGGTCGAAATGCATTGGGGCATTTCCATACATCCAATGGTGCTTAGTCTATTATAGGGAATTAAGAATAGATAAATATCGTTGCGCTACTAAAGAGAAGTCATATGAGCAAAATAGCAGCCAGCATCACCAGTGTAGTAACTGTGCAATGAAAATTAAGGTAAAAAAAAAAATGCAGTGCTAAATAAAATAAAAACGAAGGAGTGGACTAGCACTCCATGTGCCTATAACATATGTATGACAACAAATCCTTTAACGTGATAATAGTTAAAAAACACATTGAGTGAAGTGAAAAAACAGACTCCAATGGCTGGAGGTAGTGTCCATAATGGAATAAAAGTTCATCAACATAAACAATGTGGTATTTCTAGTGACAGAAAGGAGGAACATATGTGGATGGTGTTCTTAAATCGCATAAGTGGTCTTCATGTGCTGAGAATCCACACAAAAATGGAAGGGGTAAATACGCTTACCGGAAAGGGTGGACACATTCACCATACGGCGGAGTGTCATTCAGGCTTGTGGATCCACCGATCCAAAAGGTGCTTGCTGGGAGGCACTGGTGATGAATTCCAATGCTTCCTTCTGGGGCGACCGTGGGCAACCGTGGGTAGAAGATGGTGCTCGGATCCTCAACGGATGGATGGATTCGCCTTCACAGTAAGCAAGCAGCTGGAGGATGCAACTTTCACCACACCAAGTATGGGTTCAGGTAGAGAAAGGAAAAAAATCTCCACATAGTGCATGGATCAGTAAAGTAAGGTTTATTGAAAACCGCCAAAAAAACTGATTCTTTGCAAACAGCGGATAAAATGGATAAAAAAGGTGATCACAGATAAATATAAAAATTGCATGATAACAGGGAACAGATGGCTTTACCACGCAATTTTTATATTTATCTGTGATCACCTTTTTTATCCATTTTATCCGCTGTTTGCAAAGAATCTGTTTTTTTTCCTTGTCAAAAGAAGTTTATTGAGTATACAATGTTATAAAGATACATAAAGCAAGTTTACAAGGATCTATAAAGTAAGCTCATTGTTTTACAGTAGGGTTTATATAGGTAAATATCATGAAATTTCAAATATTAAACATTGGGTTCACGTAAACCTAAATTAAAGATATATATCATTTCCTTAGTTACTTTTGTAGGTATTTAAATGATTTATACCTACTATACATATTGTTTACAAGTAGAGTGTATATAGGTCAAATAAATTCTGATAATGAGCTTTAATCGTAAGGTGGAGAAAAGGAAAGAGAAAGAAGAAAAAGGGTTGAAAGGTAGAGGTATGGTCCACAAGGTTGTCCCGCTCGTCAGTTTATTATTCTTTTTAGTTCTCTTTGAAGCCTTAGAATGGGTGTCTCTGTAAGTCATTTAATCTGTTACCATGGCAACAGGACAGAGTCATTGAAGTTTGACAGGAACTGTTGTTTTATCCAAGGATGCCAAAGTTTTTCAAATTTTGGAATTTGATTTTGATCGATGGCTACCATCTTAGCATGGGACATTGTATTATTCATTCTGTGAATTGTTTCTGCTAGTACCAATGTAGGAGATTTCCATGCCTTGGCCACTGTTTGTTTTGCAGCCGTTATTAGTTGGATCATAAGTTTGAATTGAGAGAGTGTTAACCATTCCGGTTTTAGATTAAGTAAAGTTAAATATGGATCTGGTTGTATTATTTTTTTAAATATGTTAGATGCAATCACGAAGACTTCCTTCCAGAAGGTTTGGATTACTGGGCACGTCCACCATATGTGTAAATATGTGCCTATTTCTGGGCATCCTCGAAAACAAAGAGCTGAGGTATTAGGTGAATATTTTGCCACTCTAGCGGGTACAAGGTACCAGCGAGTTAGGACTTTATAATTTGTCTCCAGTGCTAAGATGTTGGGTGAAGATGACTTAGATGTGAGCCATATGTTAGACCAGTCCGTGTCTACTAAAGTTCGTCCCAGGTCCTCCTCCCACCTCTGAACGTAAGAGGGTCTATTAAGATTTGCTACTCCATATAATTGATTATAAAGTGATGAAATTGTACCTTTAGCAAATGGATCTTTTGTACAGATTGATTCAAAAATGGATAATTGGGATAATGGTGTATCCCCCTTTAGGAATGGTGTATAGAAATTTTTGATTTGGAGATATCTAAATATCTCAGAGTTTGGTAGATCATATTTTTCTCTAAGCGATGGGAATGAAAGGAATGATTTAGATGCTATGAAGTCATTTAGTGTCTGAATGCCTGATGTTGTCCAAGCTTTAAAAGAATTTGGGTAGATCCATGCCGGATAAAAGGCCGGATTTCTGATAAAAGAAAGGAGAGGATTGTGTGGAGATTGTAACTGATATTTGGTTTTTAGTTTATCCCAGAGAGATAAGAAGTGTTTAGTTATGGGATTATGAATTTTAAAGCGGTCTTTAGGATCAAGCCATAATAAATTTGATATTAATAGAGGGTCATTTTCTGAAGCCTCTATAAATACCCATAATGGGATTTCCTGTTTTGCATGGTATTTGGACAGACTGGCCAAATGTGCTGCTCTGTAGTAGTTAGTAAAATTAGGGTATCCCAGGCCTCCTTTATTTTTGGGAAGATGTAGTGTGTGTATAGGTATACGTGGTTTAGAAGAGCCCCATATAAACGAAGTTGCTCTTTTTTGTACTATTCTCAAAAAATAGGAAGGAATTGGAATAGGGAGGACTCTGAATAGATAAAGCAATTTGGGTAGAATAGTCATTTTGATTGCATTAATCTTCCCTATCCAGGATAAAGGAAGTTGCGACCATTGTTTTATTAGATTTGTGATCTGTCTTAATACAGGAGGATAATTGGTTGAGAATAAGTCAGAATGAGATGCTGTTAAATGAATTCCAAGATATGGGATTGATTTTTCTGCCCATGTGAATGGGAGTGCAGCCCTAGCCGGGATCAATTCCATGTTTGTGAGTGAAATATTAAGCACTAGGCATTTCTTAGGATTAATCATAAGGCCGGATAGGGCTGCAAACCCATCAAGAGCTGGTATTAAGTTAGGACCAGAGACTTGTGGTGATGATAGAAAAAGTAATATATCGTCTGCAAATATACATAATTTGTGTGTAATACCTCCTACTTCAATGCCAGTTATAGTTTGGTTTGTTCTGATGTATTGGGCCATGGGTTCGAGTATAAGGGCAAATAATAAGGGAGATAATGGGCAACCCTGTCGGGTACCTCTTTCGATATTAAAGGCTTCAGATTTGTATCCAGCATATTTTATATAGGCTTTGGGTTTATTATATAATGCTTTGATCCATGTTAAAAAGTGGGGTCCAAAACCCCATTTTTGTAATGAATATTGCATATATTGCCAGGATACTGTGTCAAATGCCCTCTTAATATCGAGAGACAGAAAACATAAAGGGATTTTCCGTTTTTTAGCAATATGTGCCAATAACACTGCCCTGCGTATATTATCGCCTGCCCGTCTATTTGGCATGAAGCCTACTTGATCTCTATGTATTAATTTTCCTATAATGCTATTGAGGCGTTTTGCTATTATTTTTGCTAATAATTTAATATCGAGGTTTAACAGAGAGATAGGCCGATAATTCACACAGGAAGTATCATCAGAAAGGGGTTTTGGGATCATACAAACAATTGCCATTAGTGTTTCTTGCCGAAAAGAATGTCCATCTAGAAGTTTGTTAAAAGTTTCAGTGAGAATGGGAGAGAGTATTTTTGAGAATGTTTTATAGTATAAAGCCGAGTAGCCGTCTGGGCCTGGTCTTTTATTAAGTTTTAGGTCTTTTATGGCGTTAGCAACTTCATCTATAGTTATAGGCTCATCCAAACTGCTTTTTTGATTTTGAGATAACTCAGGTAAGGTTATTTTTGAGAAGAAGGATTCAGCCTCTGTAGGATTAAATTCATTGTTTGTCTTGTATAAAGTTGCGAGATGTGAGTGAAATTTATGGACTATTTTAACTGGATTACAAGTGTAAACATTTTTTGATAATTTCAAACGTATTGGTTTGAAAGATTTGTTAGTTGAATTTAATGCCCGAGCCAAATATGTACCTGGTTTGTTTGTATTCATGTAGAAATTGTGTTTGGAGCGTTTGAGGGATTTATCAACTGACTCCGTGAGAAATAGATCGTATTCCAATCTAGATTTTTCCAGATGAGATTTTGTACTCTGAGATGGATTATCTTGGAATGATATGTAGGCTGCATTAAAATTGAGTTCTAGTTTTTTTGCTAGATTTTTGCGTTCCCGTTTAAATAGTGCCATTTGTCTTTGTATTGTACCACGCAAGACAGGCTTATGAGCTTCCCACAGTGTTATTGGGGAGATGTCTGTTGTATTATTAATTGATATGTATTCCTTTAAAGCTTGTTCAATGGCCATCTGATGTAGTGGGTGTTTGAGCATTATGTCCGGTAAGTACCACGTTGGGTCATGCGCTTTTGGTATGGCTGAGGCTATAGTAGTGTATACTGCATTATGGTCAGACCACGGAATCGGAATTATATCTGATGCAATAATTTCTGGTATCATTCCTATTGTTAGAAAAATATGATCTATTCTGGTGAAGGTTTGATGAGGGTGCGAGAAATAAGTGAATTTCTTTTTCATTGGGTTACTTTCTCTCCATGAATCTACCAGATTGTATTTGGAAAGAAGTTGAGAAAAAGGTAATCTAGAGGTTATTTTGGATGGTGTAAAAGGTGATTTATCTAGAAATGGGAGGAGGACCTGGTTCGAATCCCCACACATTATCACTGTTCCTATTTTGTGTGTATTAATCACTTGTAATATATGTGAGAGGAATGGTGTAGGTTGTTTGTTAGGAGCGTAGTAGGAAATCACCGTGATTGCTGTATCCATTATATAACCCATGAGTATCAAGTATCTACCTTCTGGGTCTTTAATTTCTGATGATAAGGTGAATGGTGTGGATCGGTGAAATGCAATTAGAGTTCCCCTTTGCTTGGTACAGGCAGAAGCCGTGTAAATTTGTTGATAAAAAGGAGAAATATATTTTGGAGTAGAATCTTTGGTGAAGTGTGTTTCTTGGAGGCATACTATGTGAGCCTTTTTGTTATGGAAAGTACGGAAGGCTTTGGTCCTTTTTTGAGGGACATTTATTCCCTGAACATTCAGGGAAAGTATATTCAGTGGTGCCATGGCAATAGATCAAATAGTTTTGACTTACTTTTTGTTATGCAGAGCTGACTGCGCAGATCAACCTGTGTGGACTGAAGAGATGAATAGATAGAAAAGAAACCAGTGAATTCTGGAGTAAAGAGTAAACAAAAAACATACGAGATTAGATGATACATTGTATAAATTATTTTTTGCAAGTAATCACAATTTACCCGTGAAAGAGAATAAATATCTCTCTCAGGGGAATAAGTGCCTTCGTCACACTCCCACATAATATGGTTGGGAGAATGAGGAGGGCTAATGGGGGTACACGGATCTTCCGCTTACAGGAGAGAAGTGTTATGTCAAAAGACATCAAAATGATGTTTCATTAATTGGAGTGCAGAATATAGTTTTTGTTGAAATTATTTATTCCAGGGTGGTTGTATATGGTTAGTCTTGCCCTAGGCTAAATAATTCAGTTAGAAAGGTACTGTTAATAACTTTGGTATTGATAAAGATAGTTTGAATTATTTTGGGATTTTAACCCTTTTAGAGTAAACAATTACATATTTTATTCATACGTAACTGTTTAGATATGTTAACTCATAAAATTGAGGTTGAATTGCTTCAGATTAGAATAAACAAAAACATAATTCTAGGAACTAGTTAGATAATAATATATTTGTTTTAAGAAAAGAAAGAAAAAGCTTCCATTACTTCTGGATTATTGAACATATTTGTCCTAAAAAGTAATAAATCTATTGTTATTACCTGATAATATATAACTGAACAAAAATTTCCTTATTTCACTTATATATTCTAAGGCTATATGAATCAGAAGTAATAAGAAATATAACTGGAATGTAACTTGATCCCATACAGTGTGTGACTATCAGAATGCAGTTACATTCAGTTATAAATATAGGTTTTTTATAGAGAACCATCTCTTAGTATAATAAATGAAAAGATATCAGGAATTAGGATGTCAGTCTATTGGATCTTCTTGGTCCATGGATGATGTGGCATAACGGCCTCTTTTGTGAGAATGATGATTCCCATTTTGTTCTGATATTTTCTGGGTGCTGCCTGAAGGTGAAGATGATGCCATTCTTCTGCGTGTGGGAGTGTTGCTGCTTGTGGGTTCTGTCAGATTTAATTTTAAAAGGGTTTGTTGTAGTTCATCTGCTGATCTGCTTCTGTAAATTGTACCTTGGTAGTTAAATCTGACTGAAAAGGGGAAGCCCCATTGATACATAATGTTGTGGCGTTGCAGTTCCATTAGTTGGGGTTTCATGGATCGTCTTTTAGTAATAGTAAGTTGGGATAGGTCAGCAAAAATTTGATAATTGTGTCCTTGAAAATTAAGTTCCTTTTTTTCTCTTGCAGCAATTAGTATTTGTTCTTTCGTTCTGTAATAATGAAATTTTGTGATTATATCACGTGGGGGTCCATCTTTCTTTTTGGCTGTGAGGGCTCTGTGTACTCTGTCCAGTTCTAAACGTTCAATAGGGATATCTGGCTTTAGTTCTTGTAATAGAGCAGTAATAGTAGATTGCAGGTCTGTCACAGTTTCAGGTATTCCCCTTATGCGTAAGTTTGAACGTCTGGCTCTATTTTCGTAATCTTCGAGCTTAGTTTGAAGTATTAAATTCTCTTTTTTTAATTGTTCCAATTCTGTTATATTTTCTTGGGTTGTAATTTCAATTTCATCCATTTTTATTTCTAAAGCTGCGGTGCGGTTTCCCAGCTCTCTTATTTCTTTGGTTAGGCTTTTTGTTATTTGGTCTGAGGTTTGTTTTAAAGCCTTATGAAGCATATTTTCAAATTGTAATAATATTACTGGGGATACTGAGGAGGCTTGTGGAGAAGTTTGTGAGAGGATTTGTTCTGTATCTGACTCAAATGAAGAGTCTTGCTGTGACATTTTCTGTCTGTGAGAGCGCCCTGATGCTGTATCTTGTGAGGTGACTGGAGCTGCTTCAGCTGCAGTGAGTGCCTGTGAGCTCTTTGTGAGGTGATTTTTATTTCTGCCACGGTTTCCTCCCAGTACCATATTTCCTGCCCAAACTTTCACAGTTTGTTCCCTGGGGCAAAAAGGTTCAAATGGATACCTTTTGAGCCTGCAGGCTCCGCTTTGTCCTTCTCTTCTCTCCTCAGCGGTGTGGAGCTCTAACAATGCATGTCTGCTCTGCTAGGCTCCGCCTCCTGCCCCCCCGAATCTGTTTTTTTTTTCAATAAACCTTACTTTACTGATCCATGCACCCATACATGGTGTGGTGAAAGTTGCATCCTCCAGCTGCTTGCTTACTGTGAAGACGAATCCATCCATCCGTTGAGGATCCAAGCACCATCTTCTACCCACGGTTGCCCACGGTCGCCCCAGAAGGAACCATTGGAATTCATCACCAGCGCCTCCCAGCAAGCACCTTTTGGATTGGTGGATCCACAAGCCTGAATGACACTCCGCCGTATGGTGAATGTGTCCACCCTTTCCGGTAAGCATATTTACCCCTTCCATTTTCGTGTGGATTCTCAGCACATGAAGACCACTTATGCGATTTAAGAACACCATCCACATATGTTCCTCCTTTCTGTCACTAGAAATACCACGTTATTTATTTTGATGAACTTTTATTCCATTATGGACACTACCTCCAGCCATTGGAGTCTGTTTTTTCACTTCACTTAATGTGGTTTTTAACTATTATCACGTTGAAGGATTTGTTGTCATACATATGTTATAGGCACATGGAGTGCTAGTCCACTCCTCCGTTTTTATTTTATTTAGCGCTGCATTTATATTATAGGGAATTACTGTATGATACTCTTCTCCAATTACGGACAAAGTGTTATGATAAACGTTATTCCTCAGCCCAATATGTTTCACTTTATGTACACCAGAGCTCATATTTTAATTCCTGTATTGTAATCATGTCCAATCGCCTTTTTTGATAATAAAATTTATTTTTATGACGATTTTGTCCCTTATTGCTGCTAAAAACCCCATGGGGAATCTTTTGAATCTCTTTCAATCTCATCCTATGGTCCATGCCAAAGGACCCTATTTTGTACAGTAAACGTTTATGGGGAACTGTGTCAAATGCTTTTGCAAAATCCTCATGTCTCACGGGATTCATCTTTTCAGCATATTTTCAGAAACACTAAGCAATGTTTATACCATTTAAAAGCCATTTAAAAGCTAATTGAGACAGAGTCCTGCAAGAGTCTGGTGCCCATGCCCAGATGTTCACTAGTCATCAATGATCAGGAACAATTTTTTTAGCACAACGTAAAAAGATGCTAAATGACTCCAGAGCAATTAACAACCTGGAGACAATAAAACATTCTTTAGCCTGATATCAGCTAAAACTGGTTAGGCCATGCTCCATCTCTATAATGATTCATTGTTTTCATGGCTATTTTTACTGTCTGGTTAACATCTGTCATTGTTATTTTTAAGCTGCTCCTATCACATTTGAATATTAGTCTCAACTTTAACTCGTGACACATCTTATTCTCCTTCTGCAAAAAACAAAAAAAAAAACATAACTATAATTTATAGCTCTATTTATAAAGCAGTAAATGTGATAACCATTGCAAATCTACTGATAAATAATTCACTGTATTTGTAAAGCAAATTTACTGTGAAGAATTGCCTGAGTAGTCTCCATGTCAAGCAACATTTAACAACATTCACCAATATTGGTTCTTAAGTTGGAAAAAGCATTTACAGTACTATTCAATCTATTTATAGCCCAGTATTTGCCACATTTGAACACATTCATGCATGTTAAACACACATGCTCTAAGCATTTTAAATTGTGTCTAAATGTCTGAAACCATAGGAATTGCGGAAAACTGGTCATTTGGCATACTAGAGTGATGCCACTTTTGTGTCCCTTAATTTCCACAGAATATGAAAAAAGCAGTATTAAACCCAAATGAAAAAATGTAATATATTGCAGTTTATTAATCATTAGATGTGGTGGCTGCATTTGTTTTCTTTTAGACTTTTTCCCTCTGTTTTGACCTGGTGATCAGGACAATAACACACCTCCTGTATGAATGAGAACAGGGGACACAACAGAGAACAGCATTGTCAGTCTGGGGAAGGAAGGGAAGTGTTAAAGGGTAACTCCACTTTCGTGGGTAAAAAAAAATAGGAAATAAAGGAAACTAATATAGTGCATATAATTGCGACACTAATCATATTGTGATTGAACGTTATTAAAAATTACCTATCCTTTTCAATCTGCAGTGAATGTAATTTTCTGAGAATGCATTGCAATATGGCTACCTGGAGCTGTTCTGTACACAGAGTGTGTACTGACCACTCCCCAGAAACATCATTCCTTCCTTGTGTGATTGGGTCACCAATTTTCTCAGAAGTCTGCCTAAGATACAAATCAGATTTCAGGCATCCCTTGCAACAAAAATGTCATTTTTTTGAGAGATACTTTCAATAAGAACACGTCTAAAGTAATGCAGGCCCAGCAGATTTCCTCATTAGTGCCCATTAGCTCCACACCTGACAGTTAATTATGAAACCACTCCCATTACACTCACTCAGAACAGAGGCACAGACAAGCACACATGGGTTTCTTCAGAATAACAAATAGTAGGAATCTGCAACAAAGTTTGTTATAATCCTTGCAATGTACATAGATCACCCAAAGGTGAATGTTTTTTTCTCAACAAAAGTGGAGTTACGCTTTAAATGTATTAGCATATTAAAATACAGTACACTAACAAACTGAAGCCAAACTCCAGCTAATACTTTATAATCAATTACAGCAAAGAGTTTGTTTCCTTTTGGGATAAAGGTTTTATGAAAGCACTCTTTGTTTGTCTCGTCCATGTAAACTGATACATCTGAAGGAGGCTTGTTCTTTTTAAAAACAACAGACTTATCAGCCAGATCACCAGATGAAAATAGAAGAAAGAAAGCCTAATAAAGAAAATGAATGCAACCATCACATCTAAGAATCAGCAAGCATCAAAAAAATAATTTTTTGTTTTTGGGTTTACTACTGTTTACTACTGCTTTATCACAATAGTAATAATATAGCTACTGATTTAACTGATTTAAATTTGAATCACAATTATTAATTTTATGCTACAAAATAAGAAGGTGAAGGGGGAGTTGATCACTAGATCAATTCTGAAATCAAAATCTCGAAATCTCAAGTCACTACTTGTGACTATTTGCAGTTGCCCATTCAATAGAGGCAGAAACGTATGCCTCATACACACGATCAGACTTTCTGACAACAAAACCGTGGAATTTTGTTGGAAGGGTGTTGGCTCCAACTTGTCTTGCATACACACGGTCACACAAATGTTGGCCAACAATTACGAATGTAGTGACGTACAAGACGTATGACGAGGCGATAAAAAGGAAGTTCAATAGTAGTGCACCACCCTTTGGGCTCCTTCTGCTAATCTCGTGTTTATCTCGTGTTAGTAGAAGTTTGGTGACTGAGGATTCTTGCTTTTCAGCCTCGTGCTTTTCAGTTCGTTTCTGCTTTTCAGGCTGTGCTTGTCGGTTCGTATCTGTTTTTCAGTGTGTACTTGTCAGGTCATTTCTGGGTTTCAGTGCATTCTATCTATAGTTCGCTTCTGATTTCCGGTGCATGCTTTTCCGGTCGTTTCTGATTTTTAGGTCATGCTTGTCAGGTCCTTTCTGATTTTCAGTGCGTTCTGTCAGTTTGTTCTGAGCAGCCGTTCGTTAACTAGCCATGTGGCGTTCTCATCAGAGAGATCATGCTTTTTTGGGCTTGGAGTTATTGCTATGACCCAAGCCCAGTCCAGGAACAGGGGGAGGAGGAGTTCTTGGACCAAGAATTGGTTGCTTAATCGTGACTAATTGTGTCATATGCCTGTGCTGCGGGAGCTCAAGGAGAATAAAGACCCTGTCTTTCACCGTCTATCAGCTTTGCTGTGCCCTTATATTACTAAGCAGGACACCTGCATGCGGCAAGCCATCTCTCCTGGGCAAAGGCTCGTTGCCACCTTGCGGTACTTGGCGACGGGGAGAAGTCTCCAGGATCTGAAGTTCACGACTGGGATCTACCCCAGGCTCTGGGAATCTTTATTCCATAGACCTGTTCTGCCATAATTCAAGTCCTGCAGAAGGACAATATTAGGGTAAGTTTTATCCTTTAACATCACATTCTATATATTTAATGTTTGCTAATGTATTGTATTAATTACTTCATTCCATAATTACCATGATTGTAATATGCTGTGATTGTCCTATTTGTCCTCATGCATGCTGTAAGCTTTTAGTGCTAATTTTTTGTCCTTCATGCATATTTGCCTTCTCTAATCTCCCCAGCATGCTATCCTGGGCCCATACACACCTAGCCTAGTAACTTAACAATGTATTTTGTCAGCTCCGTTGTAGTGCTTACCCTAAACACCCCCTAAAATGTGTCCAAATGTTATTGTTGTCCTTAAATTCAGGTGGATGTGTAATAATTTTTTTTTAAATTAAACTCATATTTCATTTGAATTACTGTTTGTGTTTCTTATCTGTCTCCTAGGTTCTCAAATGGCCTTTTAATTTTGGCCATTTTCTTATTTATTTATTTACTTATTTATTTACTTATTTATTCTTATTTGATACATGAGGTGACAATCTCTTCTTCAGCTAACTATTATGTTGTGCTGTGGGTCTGCTACACACACACAATGTTATTGTTGTTAATGTACAGTCAGGTCCATAAATATTGGGACATCGACACAATTCTAATTTTTTTGGATTTGAAATTAAACAAACTAGATGTGCTTTAACTGCAGACTTTTAGCTTTAATTTGAGGGTACTTACATCCAAATCAGGTGAACGGTGTAGGAATTACAACAGTTTGTATATGTGCCTCCCACTTTTTAAGAGACCAAAGGTAATGGGACAATTGGCTGCTCAGCTGTACCATGGCCAGGTGTGTGTTATTCCCTCATTTTCCCATTTACAAGGAGCAGATAAAAGGTCCAGAGTTCATTTCAAGTGTGCTATTTGCATTTGGAATCTGTTGCTGTCAACTCTCAATATGAGATCCAAAGAGCTGTCACTATTAGTAAAGCAAGCCATCATTAGGCTGAAAAAACAAAACAAACCCATCAGAGAGATAGCAAAAACATTAGGTGTGGCCAAATGAACTGTTTGGAACATCCTTAAAAAGAAAGAACGCACCGGTGAGCTCAGCAACACCAAAAGACCCAGAAGACCATGGAAAACAACTGTGGTGGATGACCGAAGAATTCTTTCCCTGGTGAAGAAATCACCCTTCACAACAGTTGGCCAGATCAGGAATGCTCTCCAGGAGGTAGGTGTATGTGTGTCAAAGTCAACAATCAAGAGAAGACTTCACCAGAGTGAATACAGAGGGTTCACCACAACATGTAAACCATTGGTGAGCCTCAAAAACAGGAAGGCCAGATTAGAGTTTGCCAAACATCATCTAAAAAGCCTTCACAGTTCTGGAATAACATCCTATGGGCAGATGAGACCAAGATCAACTTGTACCAGAGTGATGGGAAGAGAAGAGTATGGACAAGGAAAGGAACTGATCATGATCCAAATCATACCACCTCGTCAGTGAAGCATGGTGGTGGTAGTGTCATGGCGTGGGCATGTATGGTTGCCAATGGAACTGGTTCTCTTGTATTTATTGATGATGTGACTGCTGACAAAAGCAGCAGGGTGAATTCTGAAGTGTTTCAGGCAATATTATGTGCTCATATTCAGCTAAATGCTTCAGAACTCATTGGACGGCACTTCACAGTGCAGATGGACAATGACCCGAAGCATACTGTGAAAGCAACCAAAGAGTTTTTTTAAGGGAAAGAAGTGGAATGTTATACAATGGCCAAGTCAATCACCTGACCAGAATCCGATTGAGCATGCATTTCTCTTGCTGAAAACACAACTGAGGGGAAAATGCCCCAAGAACAAGCAGGAACTGAAGACAGTTGCAGTAGAGGCCTGGCAGAGCATCACCAGGGATGAAACCCAGTGTCTGGTGATGTCTATGCATTCCAGACTTCAGGCTGTAATTGACTGCAAAGGATTTGCAACCAAGTATTAAAAAGTGAAAGTTTGATGGATGATTGTTAATCTGTCCCATTATTTTTGGTCTCTTAAAAAGTGAGAGACATATTTACAAACTATTGTAATTCTTACACCGTTCACCTGATTTGGATGTAAATCCTCTTAAATTAAAGCTGAAAGTCTGCAGTTAAAGCACATCTTGTTTCATTTCAAATCCATTGTGGTGGTGTATAGAGCCAAAAAGATTAGAATTGTGTCGATGTCCCAATATTTATGGACCTGACTGTATGTAATGCATTAATGATAACTATTTGCTCGGAGTCCCTAAAATGGCCTGATTTTGGCACATTTTACAGCACATGGCCACTGTAACTACATCAACTTAACAAATACACTGATATTGAGCACTGAAATAAGAAGCCACACATTGTTGAGTATAAAACATTCAAGCACATTCACATGTGCGTTATAAACGGTTTTTGAACAAATCAACATCTTGGTGTATAACATGTATGTTTGACCTTAATTTGTCTTTTTGGGGGCTAAACAGGCATGTTTAAAAACATGACATAAACATCCCCAACTCAGGAACTTACAAAGTTCGACTTTGCTAAAGTGAAGGCCATATGAGACATTAGTATGTCAAAACTGTGTTGATCTTGCCTTCATCAGATGGGGTGAGCTCACCCCTCTAAAAGCCAAATTTTGAAGATGCACACAAATTGGGGCTCAAAATGTGGATTTCACTCATGATCCCATGTCTAAAATGTGTGTCTTTTCCCTACATCTATTTTGCTAAAGCCCCAAAACACACAGTGTGTCAACATGTGCTATCTCCCATCATGGGATATCAATGTAAGCATTTTGTGGGTGCAAGCCCTTCCTCCAAACTAAAGTAGGTGAGAGGAAGGGGTTGCACCCCCGAAACACGTCCATTGATCCCCCATGATGGGAGCTAGCACATGTTGACACACTGGGGATTATTTCAGAAAGACCAATTCACTTTGCCCTACAAGTGCACTTGCACTGAACTTGTAGGGCAAAGTGGTTTTGCCTTTTTGAAATAAGCCAACATATATATATATAAAACAACGTATTAGTGGTTGAACGAACAATGTTTAAAACGAACGAACGATTCCTGTGTCCACGAACCTCAAACTTTAATTTTTTATATGTGCAACAGTAAAGAAAAGCACATGGACCAGCACGAAAGTAATAATAATAATAGGAACACAGGACAAATAATTACTTTTTTGCAGCACTTTCCTGATCTTTCTATACTGATCTTGCTCCCTCAATTTCAGATCTGACCAACTTTTCCTCAATTGATCTTTGGATCGTCGTACCCCAAAATTCCTGTGCAGACTTCTCACAACTTTAGCCATGTTTTGCTTGCACCTATTTAGCAAGGTTACTCTGTGGTATAAGCAAGGAAGCTGAGATTTCTGCAGTGTGTAAATGTGCTTTACTATACAAAGATGCTGTACATACAAAAACTATTACAATATTAGGAATACAATACAAGACCGACAGATATCTATAACAAGCAAAATTCCTAGCAAACTGAACAGCCTATGGTCTATAATAGTACAAATATACTTAAAAGTTACTTATCTTCTGTTACTGTATGTTCGTGATCTCAATTGGCAACGATTCTCCTGGCGCATCAGGCAAGTTTCTTCTATCATGAGTGGCGTCAGATGTTACAGCATGATGGTGTGTGTGTCTCCCTACTCACCCCTTTTATGTGTCAGGCTGTTTGCCATAGTTACCAAACAACAGAAAACATGTCTGTTTACTGTAGCTGTAGAAACAATGGACTGTTGAAAACTGTATCTACGTACCCATTATCTAATTAAGCCAACACCTGACAGTAATCTAACAGTCATTCTTTCAGTTTGAGAGCTGAAAAAAACCTCAAACAACTAAATCTCTTTCTTGTGTACTGTAACTATAGAGACAATAGCCTGTTGAAAACTGTAACAATACAACAATACCCATTGTATCCAGCATTTGTTTGAGAAAGTCTGTCTCTGTGACACCAGAATGCTATGAGTCTTATAGAAAAATTATATTTTATATCAAACGCAACACATCCCCCCCTTTATATTTCTCCCAGACTACACACAGAAAATCTCTTCATTACTAAATTCATTCTAAACATTAATTTTCCTTGAATGCAACACCTCCCATTTCTGTCATTGAGAAGGTCTTTAACTAAAAAGTTCATTAGAAAGTTCATTCTAAAGTTCTTTAGAAACAAGTCCAGGCTTGTAATACATCAAAGGCCTTGCTCTCCACAACTCTTGCGATCTTCCATCATTCTTTCCATCATGTCCTATGGATCAAATCGGAGACAGCCTGTGGAGTGGAAAACAAAGCGGATTATCTGTTCCTTCTAATAATACATAAACAGTAGATCCAAGCTCTTCAGCTGCAATCTCTCCTCTAAATGGCTTCTTGCCTGGATATCTGACTAACACTTTGCCCCCTGCCTGTAACCACTTCTGACCGTCCCAAAGAACATCAATAGGGAGGTGAGGAAATATACTGATATTTCCCAGAAGATCACTGCTGTTTATCTTGGAAGGTTTTCTGTTATGTAGCCACTGTCTTGAAGCTCATCTGCCAATGCAAATATAACTTCAAACCTTCCTGCCAGATTCCCTCTCATCCCTAGATAGGCTTCAGCTTCAGATACGTCACTCTTGGTTTCTATGTCATGGGAAGCAGTAACATGGTATCTGTTAAGCCCTGTTCTTTCAGGAACCTTACACAAATACTTTGCACTCCAGCTGTGGAATCTGTGCCCCAGCCCCTACCATACTCTCATATGGTGTGCTTTTGGCTATTGGCCTAGAATTTAACAACACGACTGCCTGTGTGAGGACCCGATCCCACCCCCTTAGTGTATGAGTGGGTGTAAGTTTGCGTATCTGGTCCTTCAATAGCCCATTGTATCTTTCAATCAAACCAGCTGCCTGTGGATGGTATGGGATATGGCACAACCAGTACACTCCAGAATCTTTGGCCCACTGCTGTACTGTTGATCCAGTGAAGTGTGAGCCGTTATCACTTTGGACTTGTTTGGGACAACCATAAGCAACGACAAGTTTCTGGAGCAGTTGAAGCATTGCGGCTTGATCTGCACATTTGCAGGAATGAACAAGCATAAGTCCTGAATAGGTGTCCACTGCAGTGCAACAATATCTCAGTCCATTATTTCCCCATTATTTCATCTGCAAATCTGTTATAGTTCTCAAAGTCTGGAACTAGGGGCACATGTGCATCAACATGCCCCACTTTTATGGTGTGGGAGTGAGCTTCCTTCCAGATGTAGTCCCAGACTTCCCTGCCTCCCCACACCACCTTTCCATGAATCATCCATTCACTGGACTTCCACTTGGGCATCCAAGTTGTCAGTCCTTTAAAAACCGCCCAGCTGTCAGTGTAGATAGTGACATGGGAAGAAGGATCCTCCTGAAGAGTCATCACCACAGCTTTCAACTCTGCATACTGACTGGACCCACCAATTCTGGTCTCCTGCAGGACTGTGTCTGTACTTGGGTTGTAGGCTGTTGCTGTCCATTTACGTCCAGACGAGGTGACTATGGCTGAACCATCAGTGAACCACGCTGACTCCTTTATGTCTTCTGACAGAGACTCAAAGGGTGGAGCCTCTTGAATGGGGGATGACTGCAGCACAAGAAATTCTTCTTCTGGCCGGATGCTGGTAAAAGTGACAAGCCCAGCCAACTGTTTGGAAATGTCTCTAACATCCCCAGCTGCAATACCCCCTCTTTCTTGAAGGTACCACTTCCATTTCATCAGTTCCTGGTTTTGGGCTACAGCTGCCCTAGTGGTCAGTCCAATATCTCTCACCCATCCTGCTATTGGCAATGCAGTATGGATGGTGACTGTGTCCTTTCCTGTAATGGTCTCTACATGTTGAAGTGCTGTGTAGGCCCTAAACAGGTACTTTTCTAGGGGCGTGTATCTCTTCTGTGCCCCTGTCAGTTGTTTGGACCAAAATCCAATGGTTATTGCTCTCAGTCCTTTCTTTTCATTTGGCTGCCACAGACTCCAAGATATGGTACCATTCTGCTCCACTACATCCATCTGAAATGGTACTCCTTGTCTCACGGGTCCTAATCCCTGATGCTGCAAAATAGCTTCTTTAGCAGCCAGGAATGCAGTCTGCTGCTCTGAACCCCATGAGAACTCAGTCTTTTTTCTAGTGACATTATATATAGGCCTCAGAATCAGTCCAAGATGTGGGATGAAGGATCTCCAGAACCCCACAACTCCAATGAACTTCTGTGCCTCCTTTTTGGTAGTGGGGGGCGACAGCGCCTGGATAGTCTGCACAACTGTCTCTGGAATTTTCCCCTGCGGCCCAGTCCACATTATTCCCAGGAATTTCACTTCTGTGGCAGGTCCTTGGACTTTGTCTCTGTTGATAGCCCACCCTCTGTTCTCTAAGTGCTCTATCAGCAGGTGCAGTGCTTCAGTTACATCTTCTTTTGTCCCGGAGATCATGATGTCATCAATGTAGTGAAACACAGCGACTTTCAAATTCAGGGTACTTAAATCTTGGGCAATCAGTCCATGACAAATCGTTGGAGAATGAAGATAGCCTTGTGGAAGGACAGTGAAAGTGTACTGGTGGCTGTCCCACACCATAGCAAACTGGTCTTGACACTCTGGGTCTATTAAAATCTAAAAGAAAGCATTAGCCAGGTCTATCACAGCATGATATTCTCCTGCATTTTTAGCAATTTTCTCAACAATTGAGATCATATCTGGTACAGCTGACTTCAATGGAGGTGCCACTTTGTTTAGACCTCTGTAATTCACAGTCATTCTATATGTCCCATCAGGTTTTTTTACTGGGAACACCGGAGACGAGAAAGGACTTACAGCAGGTCTAAAGATCCCAACTCTCAACAGTTCTTGAATAGTCTCCCCAATTTCTTTGTGGCCTCCAGGAAGTCTGTACTGCTTGAGACAGACTGGCTTCTCTGGTGGAGGAATGTAGACAGGGGTCCATTTCGCATGACCTCTGACCACAGCCTTCACCGCCCTAACCAGATACGCTTTATCAGGATACCCGAATATGAATGTACCTCTTTCAGTCTGAATTGACTGACCTTAAAGTACATCCATCCCAAGAATATTTTCGGGTAACTCTGATACCAAAACATTTGTCATAAATCCTGATCCCTTGCCAATAGCCAATTTTACCCGTATCCTAACTGCTGGTGTAGTTTGCCCTCCCAAACCTTCTACATAAATCAATTCACCTTTGTGATGGGAAGGATTTCCTTGCAAAAGTGTAACTTCAGCTCCGCTATCAACTAAAGCCATTACATGTGTAGGAGAAGATGACTTCCCCCACCATACAGTGACAGGTGCATATGGGCGTCGGTCTCCTGCTGTCACTGCCCTCACGGCTATTACAGGAGACTCACCTTCCCTTCATAAAGGATAAGGAACCTCCCAATCCCCTTTTCTCATTCTCTCTAATTTCTCCCCAGGATAAAGGGATTTGGGTTCATGTTCAGTTTTGGGAATTGGTTTGTGGCTAACAGGAGGGGTCTGTTCTGTTTCCTCTAAGTCTAGGCTGATGTTATCTTCACTGGGAGTAGTGTTTATAACCTTGACAGTTTTCCCTACTAAATGTTTCCACCTCTTCAGCATTTCTGCAGTAGAAATCCCATTTTATCTCATCTTTAGGTACTCCTGCCTTTAATAGGTCCACCCACATTTCTTTCCTAGAAATAACAAGCCTGGTTTTCTCTTCACCTCCTGTCTTCTCTACCCCATTCTCTTTCTTCTTTGTTCTTTTCTGCTTGTATTCTTCCTGTCTGGCCTTGACCTTATCTACTGCCCTGACAGTTTTTGTTTTAGTCTCCTCTAGCTCCCCCAACTGGCTTAAAAGGGATGTGGCTTCATGAATCTTGCTGTTTAATCCCAGGCCTCCCAACAAGGACAATAATGGAGCCCTGAGATTAAATGGCGCAGACTTCATCAGCTTAGAGCGCAGAGCAGACATAAAGGGTTCCATATCTGGACCCATTCATTCTGGAAACATATTTAATCCGGTTATACAACCCATCTCACGTAACCTGGAAATACCCTCTCCTATTGCTCTCCATGAGTAGGTATTTTCCGGGTCAGTAGGACTAGCGTATACTCGGACTATTCCATCTCTCACGAGGTCTAACAGTGAAAAATTCACGCTAAACTCTCGGGCTTTTCGCATTGCCTGACGCAATTGTGGATCAAGGGTTAACACTCCCATAGTCACTGCTTCCTTACCTGACAAAACAACACCGTCCGTCCCTTCATCCCATAAGCGTAGGAGCCAGCCAATAGGGGCTCCCCAGACCTTTGTTTGTATTGTTTTGCCAGCTCCTGAAGTTCAGTTTGTGTAAACTCCAGTACTTCTTCAAATTCAACATCTTTGGGGTAGGGATGAGCTTCGAGTTCGAGTCGAACTCATGTTCGACTCGAACATTGGCTGTTCGCAAGTTCACCGAACAGCGAACAATTTGGGGTGTTCGCGGCAAATTCGAATGCCGCGGAACACCCTTTAAAAGTCTATGGGAGAAATCAAAAGTGCTAATTTTAAAGGCTAATATGCAAGTTATTGTCATAAAAAGTGTTTGGGGACCCAGGTCCTGCCCCAGGGGACATGGATCAATGCAAAAAAAATTTTTTAAAACGGCCATTTTTTCAGGAGCAGTGATTTTAATAATGCTTAAAGTCAAACAATAAAAGTGTAATATCCCTTTAAATTTCGTACCTGGGGGGTGTCTATAGTATGCCTATAAAGGGGCACATGTTTCCTGTGTTTAGAACAGTCTGACAGCAAAATGACATTTTGAAGGAAAAAACTCATTTAAAACTACCCGCGGCTATTGCATTGCCGACAATACACATAGAAGTTCATTGATAAAAACGGCATGGGAATTCCCCAAAGGGGAACCCCGAACCAAAATTTAAAAAAAAAAATGATGTGGGAGTCCCCCTAAATTCCATACCAGGCCCTTCAAGTCTGATATGTATATTAAGGGGAACCCCGGCCAAAATTTAAAAAGAAAAATGACGTGGGGTTCCCCCTAAATTCCATACCAGACCCTTCAGGTCTGGTATGGATTTTAAGGGGAACCCCGCCCAAAAAAAAGAAAAAAAACGGCGTGGGGTCCCCCCAAAAATCCATACCAGACCCTTATCCGAGCACGCAACCTGGCAGGCCGCAGGAAAAGAGGGGGGGACGAGAGTGCGGCCCCCCCCCTCCTGAACCGTACCAGGCCACATGCCCTCAACATTGGGAGGGTGCTTTGGGGTAGCCCCCCAAAACACCTTGTCCCCATGTTGATGAGGACAAGGGCCTCATCCCCACAACCCTGGCCGGTGGTTGTGGGGGTCTGCGGGCGGGGGGCTTATCGGAATCTGGAAGCCCCCTTTAACAAGGGGACCCCCAGATCCCGGCCCCCCCCTGTGTGAAATGGTAAGGGGGTACAAAAGTACCCCTACCATTTCACTAAAAAACTGTCAAAAATGTTAAAAATGACAAGAGACAGTTTTTGACAATTCCTTTATTTAAATACTTCTTCTTTCTTCTATCTTCCTTCATCTTCTGGTTCTTCTGGTTCTTCTGGCTCTTCGGGTTCTTCCTCCGGCGTTCTCGTCCAGCATCTCCTCTGGCGTCTTCTATCTTCTTCTCCTCGGGCCGCTCCGCACCCATGGCATGGGGGGGAGGCTCCCGCTCTTCTCTTCATCTTCTTCATCTTCTTCTCTTCTTCTTTTCTTCTCTTCTTCTCCTCTTCTCTTCTTCATTTTCTTCTCCGGGCCGCTCCGCACCCATGCTGGCATTGAGGGAGGCTCCCGCTGTGTGACGGCGCTCCTCGTCTGACAGTTCTTAAATAACGGGGGGGCGGAGCCACCCGGTGACCCCGCCCCCCTCTGACGCACGGGACATGACGGGACTTCCCTGTGACGTCACGGGGAATGCCACAGGGAAGTCCCGTTATGTCCCGTGCGTCAGAGGGGGGCGGGGTCACCGGGTGGCCCCGCCCCCCATTATTTAAGAACTGTCAGACGAGGAGCGCCGTCACACAGCGGGAGCCTCCCTCAATGCCAGCATGGGTGCGGAGCGGCCCGGAGAAGAAAATGAAGAAGAGAAGAAGAGAAGAAAAGAAGAAGAGAAGAAGATGAAGAGAAGAGCGGGAGCCTCCCCCCCATGCCATGGGTGCGGAGCGGCCCGAGGAGAAGAAGATAGAAGACGCCGGAGGAGATGCTGGACGAGAACGCCGGAGGAAGAACCCGAAGAGCCAGAAGAACCAGAAGAACCAGAAGATGAAGGAAGATAGAAGAAAGAAGAAGTATTTAAATAAAGGAATTGTCAAAAACTGTCTCTTGTCATTTTTAACATTTTTGACAGTTTTTTAGTGAAATGGTAGGGGTACTTTTGTACCCCCTTACCATTTCACACAGGGGGGGGGCCGGGATCTGGGGGTCCCCTTGTTAAAGGGGGCTTCCAGATTCCGATAAGCCCCCCGCCCGCAGACCCCCACAACCACCGGCCAGGGTTGTGGGGATGAGGCCCTTGTCCTCATCAACATGGGGACAAGGTGTTTTGGGGGGCTACCCCATAGCACCCTCCCAATGTTGAGGGCATGTGGCCTGGTACGGTTCAGGAGGGGGGGCCGCACTCTCGTCCCCCCCTCTTTTCCTGCGGCCTGCCAGGTTGCGTGCTCGGATAAGGGTCTGGTATGGATTTTTGGGGGGACCCCACGCCGTTTTTTTTTTTTTTTTTTTGGCGCGGGGTTCCCCTTAAAATCCATACCAGACCTGAAGGGTCTGGTATGGAATTTAGGGGGAACCCCACGTCATTTTTTTTTTTTAATTTTGGCCGGGGTTCCCCTTAATTTCCATACCAGACCTGAAGGGCCTGGTATGGAATTTAGGGGGACTCCCACGTCATTTTTTTTTTTTTATTTTGGTTCGGGGTTCCCCTTTGGGGAATTCCCATGCCGTTTTTATCAATGAACTTCTATGTGTATTGTCGGCAATGCAATAGCCGCGGGTAGTTTTAAATGAGTTTTTTCCTTCAAAATGTCATTTTGCTGTCAGACTGTTCTAAACACAGGAAACATGCGCCCCTTTACAGGCATACTATAGACACCCCCCAGGTATGAAATTTAAAGGGATATTACACTTTTATTGTTTGACTTTAAGCATTATTAAAATCACTGCTCCTGAAAAAACGGCCGTTTTTAAAACTTTTTTTTGCATTGATCCATGTCCCCTGGGGCAGGACCCAGGTCCCCAAACACTTTTTATGACAATAACTTGCATATTAGCCTTTAAAGTTAGCACTTTTGATTATTCATGTTCGTGTCCCATAGACTTTAACAGTGTTCGCGTGTTCGAGCGAACTTTTTTCCTGTTCGCATGTTCTGGTGCGAACCGAACAGGGGGGTGTTCGGCTCATCCCTACTCTGGGGTTGCGATAATGCACCTCCCCATCTGCCATATCCTCTCTATCATGTTGCCGTTTCCTATGCTTAGTAATGAGAGGTCTGGCATACTTTTTATTTTGCACTAGCAGATCATCATGCAAAATATCAAACTCTATCTCCTCATCCTCACTACCATTTGAGGAGAGCACATCCTCACAATCCCAATTTTGGGATGTGACAATGGCACGTACCCTGGCTTTACTAACAGGTTTACAGCCCTTCCTTTTCCTAAAGGCATTCATTGATTTGGTCATGAGGGCTGCATACCGCTCTTGCAAATCATCAGTCCGACTAACAGTTGAACGCACACACTCTGAAGCAACATTAACTTCTGCCTCTGCCTTCTCTGCGATTCAGTGTACATAGCATTAAGGAAATACCAGCCCACTATGGACACTGTCCTCTTCTCTTTTTTACTTAAATCCAACCCCTTAAGGCTAAAATCTACAAAATGATCTGAGACTTTATCACCCCAAGTCAGCTTCAAGGGAGAAGCATACTTCACAAATTCTTTAGCAAGAGGCTCCCACTCATTGTCTCTGGCCCAGATAGGTAAGCTGCACACTTCCTTCTGGCCACCAGAACCCTCTGCAGCCTTGCTTTTCCTAAACAGCTTATGCAGCATTTTACTTAGCACAAGCTACACAGCACACTACAGAAAAACAGGTCTGCTTCAGTTGAATTATAGCACATATCCCGGACGAGCCCCCAAATGTTTTGCTTGCGTCTATCTAGCAAG
Source organism: Aquarana catesbeiana (assembly GCF_042186555.1). Classification (NCBI taxonomy): domain Eukaryota; kingdom Metazoa; phylum Chordata; class Amphibia; order Anura; family Ranidae; genus Aquarana; species Aquarana catesbeiana. The sequence goes on from NC_133328.1 coordinate 239,262,821, forward strand.
GTTACTCTGTGGTATAAGCAAGGAAGCTGAGATTTCTGCAGTGTGTAAATGTGCTTTACTATACAAAGATGCTGTACATACAAAAACTATTACAATATTAGGAATACAATACAAGACTGACAGATATCTATAACAAGCAAAACGTCTAGCAAACTGAACAGCCTATGGTCTATAATAGTACAAATACACTTAAAGGTTACATATCTTCTGTTACTGTATGTTCGTGATCTTCATTGGCAACGATTCTCCTGGAGCATCAGGAAAGTTTTTTCTATTATGAGTGGCGTCAGATGTTACAGCATGATGGTGTGTGTGTCTCCCTACTCACCCGTTTACTGTAGCTGTAGAAACAATGGACTGTTGAAAACTGTATCTACGTACCCATTGTCTAATCAAGCCAACACCTGACAGTAATCTAACAGTCATTCTTTCAGTTTGAGAGCTGAAAAAAACTTCAAACAACTAAATCTCTTTCTTGTGTACTGTAGCTATAGAGACAATAGCCTGTTGAAAACTGTAACAATACAACAATACCCATTGTATCCAGCATTTGTTTGAGAAAGTCTGTCTCTGTGACACCAGAATGCTATGAGTCTTATAGAAAAATTATATTTTATATCAAACGCAAAACAAGCCATGATCTTGCCTTTCTCACATTAGGGTTTTTGTACGGCCCATGATTCCCATAATAGTCTTTCCTCTTTAAGATGTCCACCATCTCCATCATCTCTTCAAAGGACATATTTGAGGCCTTATATCTCCTTCTGGATCTGGAACTGCCTTGCTCCAGGCTTTCATCGTTGCTGATAACAGCACACACCTGCTGTATCTGCACCATATGCTCTCCCATTGCCCTGAAAGAGAAGAGGCGCGGAATACACTAGAAAGAATGACAGGGGCAGAGTTTCACGCATGCGCAGTGTATATAAAGCATAATACGCGGGCGATGTAACGGATGTACGTATGTGGTGGAAGTGGAGGACGGAGGATCACTATCGCCGATCGTTCCAACGAAGGTACAATTTTAAATCGGGGGATCAGTGGTTAGTGGCCTATACTGCTTATAGATTGAGGCCTATATTGGGACAAGATTATGAGAGTTTAGCCTGACATTAGGGTTTGTCTTGTGTTGTGTCTGCAGATAAAATGGTTGATAAATTCACGGCCCCAGATTTTCTGCCTGACGGAAAATACCTGGAGCTGCCATGTCTCTGGCAAGTAAAATGAAGGGACTATTAAAACAAGATAAAGAGGAAGGCAGCGATGGAGAAACTGTTGGAATTGGTGAAAATCCAGGTACAGTGTATAAGGGCGCTCTGAGCATGAGGATCAAGCAGACAGTATCTCTAGAGAGGCAAGGGTCCAATGATATATATCCAACACTGAGGGCTGCACTCAGAAAAGAGGAGCAAACTCTGAAACAAAATAAGACAGAAGAGAGAGGTGCCTCTAAGTGCAGAATTAGTAGCTGTTTATTTCCCCAAACAAGATTAAAAACACTTCCAAAATCTGGCGAACTAAAAAGCATGTCTTCATTGATAATGCAAATGGCCCTGCAGCCGGATGGGTCCCCGGCATGTAAAGACTCCCACAATTGTGTCCTGTGCTGCACTAAAAACATAGAGCTATCGGTAAGCTGATGAATGGGTACACACATATTTTTATTTTCAGTTTTATTATTTTTTATTATTTTTATTTATCATTTATTATTATTTTTTTTCAGTATACCCATTATATATCTTTCAGAGAATGTTTCTCATTATTATTATATCAATTATCACTTCCTGTCTTCCTTGTTTGTCTTTGTTCATGTCCCCGCCTATGTTCCCGCCCAAGGTAGTATAAGTTTACCTGTGTGTACACTTGAAGTCATTAGGTTAAAAAAGGAACTTACTAATGTTCCGAAACGTGTCCCTTAATGATGACTACATCCGGTTCATGCTGGCTCCCGTCTCTCACTGCTGACATCACTTCCGGGATCTCCGTCCATCATGAACTCAGTGTGTTTACCCATACCCATCCGCCTGCAGGCTCATTTGCATTATCAATGACTACACGCTTTTTAATTCGCCAGATTTTGGAAGTGTTAATCTTGTTTGGGGAAATAAACAGCTACTAATTCTGCACTTAGAGGCACCTCTCTTCCGTCTTATGTTGGAGTTGGTGAAGCCTGTGTATCCTACCGCAGGCGTCAACTATTTGAAGTTGAAAATTGGTAGCCTGAGGAGCACATATAATAAAGAGCGCAAGAAAATCCAGGATTCCCAGAGATCCGGAGCAGCAGCAGATGACATATATGTCCCCAGGCTGTGGTAATACAACAGCCTGCGTTTTTTTGTCCGACCAGACGGAACAAAGGCCATCGCTCTCAACTTCCTTCCACATCAGCTGAGGCTCCTGCGGTCCAACCTGGCCCTGATGTTAACTAGATGTTATTGATCACTAATTTCTGATTTAACAAAGTGGTTTACATATCAATAGACAGTAGTGGACAAAAATGATTGGGGCAAGAATGAAAAATGCTGGGGTCAGAATGATAGTTTTTTCTATTTGTTAACATTCAATTTGCAACAGTCATGAGCTCAAAATTGTGTGTGATTGATGACCAAAAACCTATAACTATGTACCATTTTCATACACAGGAAAGTCTCAGCCAAGAGGAGGCCATGGCAAGCAGTCTGACCAAATCGCAGGTTCCTCCCCTCCGCCCTCTAACAAAAAGGGCCCGAAAAAACAAAAACCTGGATGATGCCACGACTTAATTTCTGTTCAAAGCTACAGCTGCGATTAGCACGGCCGCTGATGGCCAGGAGGCGTTAAAACAAATGGAGGAGGACCAGCGCACTATATGTGAGGAAATAATTCTAAAGGCCCTTAACAAGGGGACGAGGGGCGAACTCACCCAGAAAACGCACCTGTGCGAGTTGGACCATGCTCCTCCACCACCTCCACCAACACCACAGCCCCCCCACCCAGCACAGCAGCATGGAAGGAAGCATGGAAGGAAATGTTGAGAGTGATGGCCTGAGTTTGGTGTGGTCTGGCAAAAAATTCAGGCTGTGGTAAGACCACAGCCTCGGGACATATATGTCATCTGCTGCTCCTCCAGACCTCTCGGAGTCCTGAACCGTATTGTACTCCCTATTAAATGGACTCCTCAGGTTACCAATTTTGACAGTCAAATAATTGATGTCTGCCCTGGGGTACAAAGGCTTCACCAATTTCAACTGATTCTCCATCGTTGCCTTCCTCTTTATTTTGATATGACCTTGTGCTCCCTATTGAATAAAAACATTTTATTTTGACAAATACTTGGCTATGTGATTTAGTACAAAAAGGACAGTTTGTTTGTGAGTAGGCAGGTACATTTCAAAAGTACAGTGTCAAATTAACAAGGGTCACCGACATAGTTCTTATCTTTAAGGTTAAAAAATACAAGATAATAATGGTGTTGTGGTAACTTGACACACAAAATTAAAAAAACATACTATTCTGGAGATCACTAGAAAAAGAAACACAAAAAAATATTATTCTGGAGATCACTAGAAAAAAAACACAAAATATTATTCTGGAGATCACTAGAAAAAAAACATAATATTCTGGAGTTCACTAGAAAAAAAACACAAAAAAATATTATTCTGGAAATCACTAGAAAAAAATACAAAAACACATATTATTCTGGAGATCACTAGAAAAAAAACACAAAAAAAATATTATTCTGGAGATCACTAGAAACAAAACACAAAAAAACATATTATTCTGGAGATCACTAGAAAAAAACACACAAAAAAAATATTATTCTGGAGGTCATTAGAAAAAAAAAACATATTATTCTGGAGGTCACTAGAAAAAAAAAAAATACGTTTGTCAGAACTGTCAGAAGAAGAGAATGCGCTGCATTGAGAGATTTGATCATTTGCCACGTCACGCATGTGATATCTCCACTACAAGCGCTAGTTTTACAAGACCGGCTCGTCCTTGAGTCCCTATTAAATGGACTCCTCAGGTTACCAATTTTGACAGTCAAATAATTGATGTCTGCCCTGGGGTACAAAGGCTTCACCAATTTCAACTGATTCTCCATCGTTGCCTTCCTCTTTATTTTGATATGACCTTGTGCTCCCTATTGAATAAAAACATTTTATTTTGACAAATACTTGGCTATGTGATTTAGTACAAAAAGGACAGTTTGTTTGTGAGTAGGCAGGTACATTTCAAAAGTACAGTGTCAAATTAACAAGGGTCACCGACATAGTTCTTATCTTTAAGGTTAAAAAATACAAGATAACAATGGTGTTGTGGTAACTTGACACACAAAATTAAAAAAACATACTATTCTGGAGATCACTAGAAAAAGAAACACAAAAAAATATTATTCTGGAGATCACTAGAAAAAAAACACAAAATATTATTCTGGAGATCACTAGAAAAAAAACATAATATTCTGGAGTTCACTATAAAAAAAACACAAAAAAATATTATTCTGGAAATCACTAGAAAAAAATACAAAAACACATATTATTCTGGAGATCACTAGAAAAAAAACACAAAAAAAATATTATTCTGGAGATCACTAGAAACAAAACACAAAAAAACATATTATTCTGGAGATCACTAGAAAAAAACACACAAAAAAAATATTATTCTGGAGGTCATTAGAAAAAAAAAACATATTATTCTGGAGGTCACTAGAAAAAAAAGAAATACGTTTGTCAGAACTGTCAGAAGAAGAGAATGCGCTGCATTGAGAGATTTGATCATTTGCCACGTCACGCATGTGATATCTCCACTACAAGCGCTAGTTTTACAAGACCGGCTCGTCCTTGAGTCCCTATTAAATGGACTCCTCAGGTTACCAATTTTGACAGTCAAATAATTGATGTCTGCCCTGGGGTACAAAGGCTTCACCAATTTCAACTGATTCTCCATCGTTGCCTTCCTCTTTATTTTGATATGACCTTGTGCTCCCTATTGAATAAAAACATTTTATTTTGACAAATACTTGGCTATGTGATTTAGTACAAAAAGGACAGTTTGTTTGTGAGTAGGCAGGTACATTTCAAAAGTACAGTGTCAGATTAAGGGACACCGACATAGTTCTTATCTTTAAGGTTAAAAAATACAAGATAATAATGGTGTTGTGGTAACTTGACACACAAAACTAAAAAAACATACTATTCTGGAGATCACTAGAAAAAGAAACACAAAAAAATATTATTCTGGAGATCACTAGAAAAAAAACATATTATTCTGGAGTTCACTAGAAAAAAAACACAAAAAAATATTATTCTGGAAATCACTAGAAAAAAATACAAAAACACATATTATTCTGGAGATCACTAGAAAAAAAACACAAAAAAAATATTATTCTGGAGATCACTAGAAACAAAACACAAAAAAACATATTATTCTGGAGATCACTAGAAAAAAACACACAAAAAAAATATTATTCTGGAGGTCATTAGAAAAAAAACATATTATTCTGGAGGTCACTAGAAAAAAAAGAAATACGTTTGTCAGAACTGTCAGAAGAAGAGAATGCGCTGCATTGAGAGATTTGATCATTTGCCACGTCACGCATGTGATATCTGCATTACAAGCGCTAGTTTTACAAGACCGGCTCGTCCTTGATTCCAAGCATGCGTGTTTGTACTTTGGACTTTTGTGCGACGGACTTGTGTACACACGATCAGAAAGTCCGACAACAAACATTTGTTGGTGGAAAGTTTGAGAATATGCTAATCAACATTTGTTGGCGGAAAGTCCGACAACAATTGTCCGATGGAGCATACACACTGGCAGGGACTTGTCGGTGGCCATTGGGCTAACATGCGTGTGCGCAGGTGCACGAGGGGCTTTTTCAGGGCAGTTCAGCTGAATTCCGCACTGGGGGGTGCCGGTGCGCTCCCGCGCGCGCCCGTTCGCGCTAGCGCTGTTTGGCGCCAAAGACCCTTTAAAAGGTTGTCAGATCCTTCCATCAGGTGCTGTTCATCTGCAGCTCTGCACCTGAGTTCCTGTATCCTGCCTGTTGTTATTATTTGCTATTGACCCGGCTACGTCTGACCATTCTTCTGTCTCCAACCCAACCCGGCCTGCCTGACCTTGCTTATATCTTGTGACCTGTTGCCGAACACCTGCCTGCCTGACTATTCTGTGATCATTCCTTCTGCCATATACCTGCCTGATCTCCTGCCAATATGGACTGTTTGACTCTGCTTTGCTTTGTGTCCTGTGATGCTGCTTCCAGCCTGCTCTTCCAGCTCCTGGTTCTGCTGCTGCCATATCATCCACCTGTCTGCTTATGGATCCGCCTCTGCCTGTCAGCATCCGCAGCCCAGCCATCCCAGAGGGACGTCTTCTCCAGCTCCTGTGTTGACCACAGTAAGAACACGCATCAGGCACTCCTACCCACTGTGCTCAAGAGACCACTGTTCCCACTCCAGTGGCTCCTGAACCAGCGCTTAAGAGAGGTCTCCTTCCACCAGTCGGGCTCAACCACCAGGTACCTAACAGTACGAACAGCCATGACTGAGCCCGCAGGAGAGACCTCTCCCATTAAGGAGATCTGTACGCATCTAGTGGCACTCACCCAGGCCGTAAAGACTTTGCAAGACAGCTACACCAGACTGGAAGGTCAAGTCCTGAACCTCAGTGGCCCGGGAGGTGTGTCTCCTGCCTCAGCAGCTGCTCCAGTACAGGCTGCTGCACCTCCTTCTGTGGTTATGCTTCCACCCGAACCAAGGGTCCCTATCCCTGAAAGGTTTTCTGGTGACCGAACCAAGTTCCTGGCCTTCCGCAACTCCTGTCAACTTTATTTTGCCCTACAGCCACGGACTTTTTCTTTAGAGGCTACCAAAGTGGGATTTGTTATATCCCTCCTACAAGGGGAACCTCAGACCTGGGCCCACCGCCTGCTTGAAACTAACTCTGCACAGATCCAGTCCTTGCCCATTTTCTTCGAAGCCATGGCTCAGTTATATGAGGATCCTCAGCGGACTGCCACAGCTGAGTCAGCTTTGTTCGTGCTCCAGCAAGGCCGCAGGCCGACCGAGGTCTATGTCACGGACTTCCGACGCTGGAGCGCGGAAACACAGTGGAACAATGCAGCTTTACGCCATCAATTCCCCATGGGGTTATCTGAAAGTCTAAAAGATGAGCTTGCCCGGGTAGGAATGCCTGATACCCCTGAAGAACTTATTGCCTTAACAATCCAGATCGACCGACGTCTTCGTGAACGCCGGTCTGAACGTTCCTCCCAGCAAACGCGCCCTATGTGGATGACTGCAAGAGTTCCGGCTCCTGCCTCCCGATACCTACCTTCTGCCTGCTCAAACCCGGCTACCCCAACACCCGATGTTCCTGAACCAATGCAGCTGGGACTAATGCGTTCTACTCTGCCTCCAGAAGAACGGGCGCGTAGACGCCAGCTAAACCTCTGCCTCTACTGTGGTGGGGCAGGTCACTACGTGAACAACTGTCTAGCCAAGACCCATAAGTGTGTTTCTCCTACCCGGCCAGTTTATCCGCTTTAACCGCCAATGCAACTCAACTTGCTCTCCCTCTCTCGTTACAGCTCCAGGGAAGAACAATCTAAGTCAACGCCATTATTGATTCTGGGGCATGTAGCTGCTTTATTGACTCTGCCTTTGCTACCCAACAAGGCCTTCCCCTGAAAGACAAGACTCACAAACTCTCAGTTTTTCTGGCCGATGATATAAGATCGGGACAAGTCTCTCAAGAAACCCTTCCTCTGTCTGCCACCTGTTTATCTCAGCATAAAGAGATCCTAACTCTGGACGTCATCTCCTCTCCACTATTTCTGATCATTTTGGGCATGCCCTGGCTTCAGGCCCATAACCCCCACGTTAATTGGGCCACTGGTGAAGTCAAGTTCCTATCACCCTATTGTCAAAGACATTGTTTACCTGAACCTTCCAAACCTGCTGCCACATTACTTTGCATGGATGTGGACCAAGATCTGCTTCAAACCATACCAGAGGTGTACCAGGAATTTGCAGATGTATTTAACAAGAAGGGAGCGGACTCCCTGCCACCCCATCGTCCTTATGATTGCCCAATTGAGCTGCTCCCTGGGGCCGAGATTCCTTTCGGGCGTATCTTTCCGCTATCTGAAAAAGAACAAGAGGCACTTAAGCTATACATTAATGAAAACCTCGAAAAGGGTTTTATTCGACCTTCTACCTCCCCAGCTGGGGCCGGAATATTTTTTGTCTCTAAAAATATCAGACTCTTCGTCCATGTGTGGACTATCGGGAGTTAAACAAAGTCACGGTTAAAAACCGCTACCCATTGCCCCTGATACCTGAATTATTTCAGAAATTGAGGTCTGCCATCATCTTTACCAAGTTGGATCTAAGAGGGGCCTACAACCTGGTCCGCATTTGGGCCAGGGATGAATGGAAGACGGCTTTCCGGACCCGTTTCGGGCACTATGAATATCTAGTTATGCCTTTCGGCCTTTGCAATGCTCCTGCCACATTCCAGCATCTGGTCAACGATGTATTCAGAGACTTCCTGGACATCTTTGTAATTGTCTACTTGGACGACATTTTAATTTTCTCCAGTTCTCTTAATCAGCATTGGGAACATGTTGGCAGAGTCTTGGGCCGTCTTTGTTTGCATGGACTGTACGCTAAAGCGAAGAAGTGCGAATTCGAACAAAAGGACATTCAGTTTTTGGGACTAGTGATCTCCCCAACCGGCATCAAAATGGACCCTCAGAAGGTGTCCGCTGTGTTAGATTGGCCAGCTCCTCTGGACAAGAAGGGCGTGCAGCGCTTCATTGGATTCGCAAATTTCTATCGGAAATTCATTAAGGGATTTTCTGCCATCATTTCACCCATCACGCAGCTAACCAAGCAGAACTGTCGTTTTCACTGGAGCTCGGAGGCTCAGGAGGCCTTTGAAGAATTAAAAAGGCGTTTCACTTCAGCTCCGATCCTCAGTCATCCTGATCCATCTTTACCCTTTATCCTGGAGGTTGATGCTTCCGAAGTGGCCGTGGGTGCAGTCATCTCTCAACGGCAGGGCAACAAGGATCTGATGCACCCCGTGGGATTCTTCTCCAGGAAACTCTCGCCGGCTGAGCGGAATTACGACGTGGGTGATCGGGAACTACTTGCCATCAAGACAGCATTAGAAGAGTGGAGGTATCTGTTAGAGGGCGCAGTTCATCCGGTTCTAATATATACTGATCACAAGAATCTCGAATACTAAGATCTGCTGAGACTGAAACCCCGACAAGCCCAGTGGGCCCTATTCTTTACTCGTTTCTGCTTCCACATCACTTACCTGCCAGGAACTAAAAACATAAAACCAGACACGCTATCGCGCATGTTTGACAATCCTAAAGACCTTTCTGTACCCGACACCATTCTGCCGGCTAATAGCTTCTTGCTCCTTCAGACGGATCTCCTGTCCTTGATCAGAGAAGCATCGCCAGAACCTTCAAGTCTCCAGGGATTCTCCTTAACATCTCGAGATGGGTTATTGTGGAGAGAAAGTCAAATATTTGTACCGGAGAACGTCCGAGTCAAGGTGCTAACTTTATTGCATAACCATCCACTTGCAGGACATTTTGGGGTTCGTAAGACCCTTGAACTCGTGCAACGCACGTTCTGGTGGCCCAACCTGAAAGAATTTTGCAGGAAGTACGTCAATTCTTGTTCTGTTTGCATCCAAAATAAGACTTCCAGGAACCGAGCCTGGGGACTGTTGAGGCCATTGCCCATGCCAGATAGGCCATGGAGGATGATAGCAATGGACTTTATAGTTGAGCTACCATGTTCTGAAGGATGTTCGGCGATCTTTGTGGTCGTCGATCGTCTGTCCAAGATGGCCCATTTTGTGCCCTTAAGGGACGCCTTCTGCCGTAGAAACGGCCTGTGTGTTCATCAAAGAGATCGTTAGGCTGCACGGAGTCCCCGCAAATATAGTGTCTGATAGGGGGGGTGCAGTTTACTTCACGCTTCTGGAAAGCCCTGTGTGAGATCTTGAAAATTGAACTAGCCCTGTCCTCAGCATACCATCCCCAAACTAACGGGCAAACAGAAAGGACAAATCAGACGCTGGAACAATACATTAGGTGTTTTACATCTTTTGTACAAGATGATTGGGTGTCCCTGCTGCCCCTAGCGGAATTCGCTTATAATAATGCCAGCCACTCTGCCACCGGTCAGTCTCCTTTCTTTGCCAATTATGGTTTTCATGTATCTTTCTTACCAGATTTTCTTCCAGAATCCTCAGTTCCAGCGGTCCAGGACACAGTACAGTTCCTCAGTCACAATAATCAGATGTTACAGGAAGCGGTATCCAAGGCACAAGCAGACAGTAAAAGGATCTTCGATCAAAAAAGAAGAGGAGATCTGAACCTGCAGCTTAATGATAAGGTATGGCTGTCTACCAATAACATTAAGTTGACTTGTCCTTCCAAAAAGTTCGCTCCTAAGTTTATTGGGCCCTTCCCGGTGAAAAGGAAGATTAATGAGGTATCTTATGAACTGTGTTTACCTGACTCACTTAAAATCCATCCTGTATTCCATGTCTCGCTATTGAAGCCTGCTGTAGCCGACCCCTTTCCTGATAGGGGCACCAGGATCCCTGAACCTGTTTTGGTGGACGGAAACGAGGAATACTAAGTGGAGGCCATCCTCGATTGCAGGAAGAGACTGGGGCAGGTACAATTTTTGATTAAATGGAAAGGGTATGGCCCAGAGAATAATTAATGGGAACCTGACAGCAATATTCATGCTAAACGTTTGATCCATGCCTATTTCTCTGCTCATCCTGAAAAGAAGACTTATCTGGGCATCCGGAGGCTGCCCGTTGGGAGGTGGCAATGTCAGGGACATGTCGGTGGCCGTCGGGCTAACATGCATGTGCGCAGGTGCACGAGGGGCTTTTCCAGGGCAGTTCAGCTGAATTCCCCACTGGGGGGGCGCCGGCGCGCTCCCACACGCGCCTGTTCGCGCTAGCGCTGTTTGGCACCAAAGACCCTTTAAAAGGTTGTCAGTCGTCTGCAGCTCTGCACCTGAGTTCCTGTATCCTGCCTGTTGTTATTATCTGCTATTGACCCGGCTACGTCTGACTATTCTTCTGTCTCCAACCCGACCCGGCCTGCCTGACCTTGCTTATATCTTGTGACCTGTTGCCGAACACCTGCCTGCCTGACTATTCTGTGATCATTCCTTCTGCCATATACCTGCCTGATCTCCTGCCAATACGGACTGTTTGATTCTGCTTTGCCTGTGTCCTGTAACGCTTCTTCCAGCCTGCTCTTCCAGCTCCTGGTTCTGCTGCTGCCATATCATCCACCTGTCTGCTTACGGATCCGCCTCTGCCTGTCAGCATCCGCAGCCCAGCCATCCCAGAGGGACGTCTTCTCCAGCTCCTGTGTTGACTACAGCAAGAACCCGCATCAGGCACTCCTACCCACTGTGCTCAAGAGACCACTGTTCCCACTCCAGTGGCTCCTGAACCAGCGCTTAAGAGAGGTCTCCTTCCACCAGTCGGGCTCAACTACCAGGTACCTAACACACATGGTCGAACTTACCGCCAACAAACTCACATCCAACATTGCCCGTTGGAAAAACAGATCGTGTGTACGTGGCATTACTGTGTTAGGTACTTAGCAACCATAAGCGTATTAAAATCCAATGCAGCAGCCCCATGTAGCCCCATGTTGGCCACTTTGGACAGACAAAAAAAAAATTTAAATAACCACATGCTGTTGCTGTTGGATAGGCAGTTGATGACAGACGCAGGGTGAGAATGTTTGACTGATTGTGTCTGGTACCTTCAGAGCTCCTCATAGGGTGCACATAACACCTGCAGGGAATTAGGCACTCGTGAAAATTGTGGACAGGGCTAGTTAATTGGTACCCAAGATAAGGTAAAGGCACATAGAGACCAGGTAAAGTGGAACCGTTATTATGTGGTAATTAGAAGTAACAAACAACATGTGGAGGGCAGCGGCAAGGTGCTTACTTAACGGTCCCAAAACAGTATGACATTATTATTGTAACACAGTATTGATAACACAGGCAACTCAGGTACAACAGTTCTCAGCAATGTTGTCGGTACTTTACCACAATCCCAGCACTTGAGGTGTCACTTTACTAATGCTTACATTACCGGTTGCAGCATCTTGGTGAAGGGGATTGCTAAAAGGCAGAGGAGCAGTGGAGGCACACTTAACAGACCGATAGCAAGATCTTTGCCCCAGCTTTAGAGTCCCTAGATAATGGAGCCAGTAACGGTATCCCTCTTTTGTCCTCCCTCGACAGGAACCTCTCCCAAGTGCTAAATACACTGTCCCTAACCAGCGGGGTCTTTTCCTTACTCTATCCACTTCTCAAATGCACGCCAACTACAGTGGGACAGTGCTTTTTACTACTATTGCCCTAACTAAAAATGGCCGCAGGGGTCATCCAGTATTGCAACGTCCGATCTGAGAGCTGCTTTCCTGATGATACCTACAGAGGCTTCAGAGGAACAAAGCTCCTCTCATTTTCTATTCCCTCTGTATAGCGGACAGCAAAACAGCAAAAACAGCAAAACACACTGTACCGGCCTACAAACTGTGACAGCACGGTACAAACTGGAGGCTGAACAATCATTCAGTATGAGCATTGTAGCAAGGAGATAGAAAAGACAGTAGATAATTTCCTGGCTAGATCCTCATAGGCACAGATTCCAGTAATGGCTGTTCACTCCAATTAAACTGACATTGTGTAAAGAATGTTTGCTGAAAAAGCAAAAGCTTGTCGAATTGGGAGCTGTCACCTTATTTCACCTCAAGAAATCCTGCTACTCTGTTATAGTAAGAACATTTTCATAAGTGGATTGTTGCTCTTACGTCTGCTCAAACATACAAGAAAATAAAACTCTCTTATTTCATAACCCATGCCTGCTTACTTCATGGCTGATGAGCAAATGCATTAAACAGGCCAAAATAATGATAGTCTTGCTCGGCAATCACAGAAAAGCAACACAATTAATCCTAAACAACGTTCAATTGCATAGAACCTGCACACCAATTTAAAATACCATGATCCCAGCAGTCAATGCTCCATTTCTGAAGGCAGAAACGAGGAATGGTGTACTTGGGTATTTCCTCCCAAATCTTGACCAAGGAAGCACTGAGCTCCTGAACAGACTGAGGTGCAACCTGGCGTTGTTGGGCTCTGGCAGTGCTCATCCTGTTCCTCCTTGCACAACGGAGCAGATACAGGTCCTTCTAATGGGTTAAGGACCTTCTATGACCCTGTCCAGCTCTCCTAGAGTAACTGCCTGTATCTTTGGAATCTCCCCTATGCTCTTGAGACTGTGCTGGGAGACACAGCAAACCTTCTGGCAATGGCACGTATTGATGTGTCGTCCTAGAGGAGTTGGGCTGCCTGTGCAACTTCTACAGGGTCCAGGTATCACCTCATGCTACCAGTAGTGACACTGACCCAAGCTAAATGCAAAACTAGTAAAAAAACAGTCAGAAAAGATGAGTAAGGAAAAGAAATGTCAGAGGCCTCCACCTGTAAAACCATTCCTGTTTTGGAGGTTGTCTGTTGCCCATCTAGCGCATCTGTTTTTAATTTCATTAACACCAAAGCAGTTGAAACTGATTAACCAGTTGCCGACCACCTCACGACGATATACGTCGGCAGAATGGCAAGGGCAGGCAAAGTAACGTACAGGTACGTTACTTGCCTCCCCCGGTGCCCGAGGCGGTCTGTATTTCTCCCCCGACAATCGGAGGTGAGGGGGAGGCCATCCATTCGTGGCCAACCCCTCGCGATCGCTCCCAGCCAATGAAATCATTCCTCTGCCTCTGTAATGTAAACAGCGGCAGAGGAAGTGATGTCATCTCTCCTCGAGCCGGTCTTTTCGTTCCGGCGCCGAGGAGAGAAGACATCAATGTGAGTTGCACCAACACTACACTTACAGTAGAACATACTAGGCACACTTTTCACCCCCCATCACCCCCCGATCACTCCCGATCACCCCCCTGTCACAGTGACACCAATAGCAGTTTTTTTTTTTTCATTGGTGTCAGTTTGTGACAGTTATAAGTGGTAGGGCAGTTAGTATTAGCCCCCTTTAGATCTAGGATACCCCCCTAACCCCCCTAATAAAGGTTAACACCTTGATCACCCCCCGTCGCCAGTGTCACTAAGCGATCGTTTTTCTTATCGCTGTATTAGTGACACAGGTGACGCTAGTTAGGGAGGTAAGTATATAGGTTCGCCGTCAGTGTTTTATAGCGACAGGGACCCCCGTTCATTACCTTATAAAGGTTTAACCTCCTAATCGCCCGGCGGTGATATAAGTTAAGTTTTAGGATCAGATAAGGTCTGCGTCGCCCCAGGCAGCGTCAGGTTAGCGCCAGTACCGCTAATACCCACGCACACAGCATACACCTCCCTTAGTGCTATAGTATCTGAACGGATCAATATCTGATCCAATCAGATCTATACTAGCATCCCCAGCAGTTTAGGGTTCCCATAAATACAGTGTTAGTGGGATCAGCCCAGATACCTGCTAGCACCTGCGTTTTGTCCCTCGGCCCAGCCCTGCCCAGCCCACCCAAGTGCAGTATCAATCGATTACTGTCACTTACAAAACACTAAACACACATAACTGCAGCGTTCACAGAGTCAGGCCTGATCCCTGTGATCGCTAACAGTTTTTGTTGGAAGCGTTTTGATACAGTCGCTAACAGTCAGGAGTTTTTTTGCCTCTGAGTCTCACTAGTGTACCACTAAATTTAGAGCTCAAAATGGCAAATCGAAGGTACACTGGTGAAAAGGCCTACACGTTTCTGAGCATGACAGATAGTGAAGAGGAAGTCACTCATCTGTCAGATTCAGGCTCAGAATATGATCCTGTAGAGGACAGCAGCTCCATGACAAATAGCTCTGGCGACCAAGTTGTGGTCCCTGTCAAGGTCAGGCGTACCAGACCCCGAACTTCTTCTTCTGTCCTTGATGTGCAAGAACCGCAGGTCCCTCGTATGAAGCAGAGCAGTACTAGCGCCGCTATTCCTTCTGGTGAACTGGCAAGCACCAGCGGCCTAGTACACCCTGGTCGTGTCCCACTGCCACCAAGAAGACGAACACAGGCCCTTCGTGCCCATAGAGCCCTTCCTGCTGCATTCGCCAATCCGAATTGGGAACCCACCACTTCTGTAGCACCCGTACTTCCCCCATTCACTGGCCAACCCGGCATTCATGTGGAAACAGTAGATTTTACACCACTGGATTTTTATTTGCTGTTTTTCACCGAAGATCTCTATAGATCTATTGTGGACCAAAGCAATTTATACACTGGTCAACACATCGCCACTATTCCCCAGTCCTCCCTTGCCAGAGATCGGAGACCAATTACGGTCTCCGAATTTAAGATCTTTCTGGGCCTTTCCCTCAACATGGGCATAACTAAAAAGAGTGAGTTGCGGTCATATTGGTCCACTGACCCAATTCACCATATGCCCTTGTTCTCTGCCTCCATGACCAGGGCACGATACGAGCAGATTATGCGGTTCATGCACTTCAACAACAATTAACTCTGTTGTCCTCGCGGAGACCCTGAATACAATCGGCTCTACAAAATTTGGCCCCTTGTAAACCACTTCAATCAACGTTTGGCAGACTTGTTTACTCCCCATCAAGTTGTCTGCGTTGATGAGTCCCTGATTAAGTTTTCTGGCCGCTTGTCATTCAAACAGTACCTTCCCAGCAAGTGTGCCAGATACGGGGTCAAGATGTATAAGCTCTGTGACAGGGCCACAGGCTATACATGTAGTTTTATGGTTTACGAGGGCAAAGATAGTCACGTAGAGCCGACAAACTGCCCTGACTATATAGGAAGCGCTGGCAAGATTGTGTGGGACTTGGTGTCACCCTTATTCGGAAAGGGGTACCACTTGTATGTGGACAATTATTACACGAGCGTGCCACTTTTTAGTCACCTTTTTGATCAACAGATTGGAGCATGTGGCACCGTGCGACCTAATCGCCGGGGCTTTCCCCAGCGGCTTGTAGATTCCCATCTTAGGCTGGGGGAGAGAGCCTGCTTGCAGTGTAATAATTTGCTCACTATGAAGTGGAGGGATAATAAGAATGTTTTCGTTCTTACCTCCCTTCATGCAGATACGATGGTCCAAATTACTACGGCGACTGGTGTTGTGGAGAAACCCCTCTGTGTCCACGAATATAACCAAAATATGGGAGGGGTGGACCTCAACGACCAGTTGTTGGCGCCGTACCTAGTTGCCCGTAAGGCCAGACACTGGTACAAGAAAGTGTCTGTTTATTTATTTCAATTGGCTTTGCTGAACGCTCATCTGCTATACAGAGCTACAGGACGGACTGGATCCTTCCTTAAATTCCAGGAAGAGATCGTCAGAGCCCTTCTGTATCCAGACGGTGCTCCACCTCACCTTCCCCAACCAAATGCAGTAAGCCGGCTGCATGAGAGGCATTTTCCTTATGTCCTCCCGAATACCCCTACCCAACGAGCCCCCCAAAGAAGATGTCGTGTCTGCAGCAAGTGCGGATATAGGCGTGACACCCGGTATTATTGTCCCTCCTGTCCTGACAATCCTGGTCTATGCATTGGTGAATGTTTTGAACGCTACCATTCACTAGTTGAGTATTAGCGTAGGGTACAGCACTGCACAGACTAGGCACACTAACACAAGGTCTCCCAAGATGCCATCGCATTTTGAGAGACCTGAACCTGGTACCAGTTACAAAAGTTATAGTTGCAAAAAAAGTGTAAAAAAAAAGTAAAAAAAATAAAAACACAAAAAAATATAAAATAAAAAAAACAAAAATAGTTGTTGTTTTATTGTTCTCTCTCTCTCTATTCTCTTTCTATTGTTCTGCTCTTTTTTACTGTATTCTATTCTGCAATGTTTTATTGTTATTATGTTTTACCATGTTTGCTTTTCAGATATGCATTTTTTTATACTTTACTGTTTACTGTGTTTTATTGGTAACCATTTTTTCGTTTTCAGGTACGCCATTCAGCTGCAGAGCGGATTTATTTATCTTGACAGCAATAGCGTTTGCTTCCACGATACATAAAGCCGTGACTCCAGCACTGTCGGAGGTGATTTCACCACCACAGTTACATACTTCAGCATATATGCCGAAGCGTGGAGGCAGCAGTGGGTGGAGGAGCGATTTGCTCCTACCTTTTGCAGGAGGATGCCCCCATGCTTCGGCATATATATATTTTAGGCACAGGTTGCGTTAAATGTTTTATTTTTTACTATGTTTTTTTTTGTATTTGCTTTGCAGGTATGGTAAGTCTTAAGGTTATACTGTAATGTTACTTTGTTTTATTGTTAACCATCATTTGCTTAGCAGGTATGCCATTCGGTTGCAGCGCGGATTTATTTATCTTGACAGCAACAGCGTTTGCTCCCATGATACATAAAGCCGTGACTCCAGCACTGTCGGAGGTGATTTCACCACCACAGTTACATACTTCAGCATATATGCCGAAGCGTGGGGGCAGCAGTGCGTGGAGGAGCGATTTGCTCCTACCTTTTGCGGGAGGATGCCCCCATGCTTCGGCATATATATATTTTAGGCACAGGTTGCGTTAAATGTTTTATATTTTACTATGTTTTTTTTGTATTTGCTTTGCAGGTATGGTAAGTCTTACTGTTATACTGTAATGTTACTTTGTTTTATTGTTAACCATCATTTGCTTAGCAGGTACGCCATTCAGTTGCAGCGCAGATTTATTTATCTTGACAGCAACAGCGTTTGCTCCCACGATACATAAAGCCGTGACTCCAGCGATGTCAGAGGTGATTTCACCACCACAGTTACATACTTCAGCATATATGCTGAAGCGTGGGGGCAGCAGAGGGTGGTGGAGCGATTTGCTCCTAACTTTTGACCCTACCTATCACAGTTTCGAAGGCCATAAAATACCAAGATAGCACAACCCCCCCCAAATGACCCCATTTTGGAATGTAGACACCCCAAGCTATTTGCTGAGAGGCATGGTGAGTATTTTGCAGCTCTCATTTGTTTTTGAAAATGAAGAAAGACAAGAAAAAATTTTTTTTTTTTCAAATTTCAAATTTCAAAACTTTGTGACAAAAAGTGAGGTCTTCAAAATACTCACTATACTGCTCAGCAAATAGCTTGGGGTGTCTACTTTCCAAAATAGGGTCATTTGTGGGGGTTTTGTGACACCTGGGCATTCCATGGCCTCCGAAACTGTGATAGGCAGTGAAGAGTGAAATCAAAAATGTACGCCCTTAGAAATCCTGAAGGCAGTGCTTGGTTTCGGGGCCCCATACGCGGCTAGGCTCCCAAAAAGTCCCACACATGTGGTATCCCCGTACTCAGAAGAAGCAGCAGAATGTATTTTGGGGTGTAATTCCACATATGCCCATGGCATGTTTGAGCAATATACGATTTAGTGACAACTTTGTGCAAAAAAAAAAAAAAATAATTTGTCACTTTCCCGCAACTTGTGTCAAAATATTAAATATTCCATGGACTCAACATGCCTCTCAGCAAATAGCTTGGGGTGTCTACTTTCCAAAATGGGGTCATTTTGGGGGGGGGTTGTGCCATCTTGGCATTTTATGGCCTTCAAAACTGTGATAGGTAGTGAGGAGTGAAATCAAAAATTTACGCCCTTCGAAATCCTGAAGGCGGTGCTTGGTTTTCGGGGCCCCGTAAGCGGCTAGGCTCCCAAAAAGTCCCACACATGTGGTATCCCCATACTCAGGAGAAGCAGCTAAATGTATTTTGGGGTGCAATTCCACATATGCCCATGGCCTGTGTGAGCAATATATCATTTAGTAACAACTTTTTGTAAAATTTTTTTTTTGTCATTATTCAATCACTTGGGACAAAAAAAAATAATATTCAATGGGCTCAACATGCCTCTCAGCAATTTCCTTGGGGTGTCTACTTTCCAAAATGAAATGACATAGGCAGTCATAAACTAAAAGCTGTGTAAATTCCAGAAAATGTACCCTAGTTTGTAGACGCTATAACTTTTGCGCAAACCAATAAATATACACTTTTTGACATTTTTTTTACCAAAGACATGTGGCCGAATACATTTTGGCCTAAATGTATGACTAAAATTGAGCTTATTGGATTTTTTTTAATAACAAAAAGTAGAAAATATAATTTTTTTTCAAAATTTTTGGTCTTTTTCCATTTATAGCGCAAAAAATAAAAACCGCAGAGGTGATCAAATAGCATCAAAAGAAAGCTCTATTTGTGGGAAGAAAAGGACGCAAATTTAGTTTGGGTACAGCATTGCATGACTGCGCAATTAGCAGTTAAAGCGACGCAGTGCCAAATTGTAAAAAGTGCTCTGGTCAGGAAGGGGGTAAATCCTTCCGGGGCTGAAGTGGTTAACTGACCACATCAATATCCCAGGAGTTTAATAGACATGATGCTATACTCTGATTAAAAAGTTTTCCTTTAATTTTTTTGAGCAGTGCACTGTATATGCATATGCTCATACTGTACAAACAAAACAAAATTCTCACTGTGACATCTGTACACATCTAAAAGCTGAAGTAATACAGACAGTGCAAATCGGTAATTGTGCAAATAAAAATTCAAGTGTTCATGAGTGTGACAGTGGAATAAACTGTTCTTAAAGCTGATCTCCAGAGTTTAGTGAAGTTTAAATAGCTCATTTGGACCAAGCTGGTCTAAACAAATTATTCATACAATCATAATCTACCCACCTCTCTGCCTCAGTCAATCAGATGAAGCTTTACATTTATTCAAAAAATACCAAGCTTCTCCTGAATGGATGAGCTGCAGTCAGCCCAACTTGATTTTGTTTCAAGAGCAGGACTAGAAGTTTCCATCCCGTCGCTGGAACCTAGCATTGTACACTGTATGTACCCGAGGCTACATAAAGCTTATACAGTGCACACAGCAGGCACATCTAATAGTGAACGTAATAGTTCCTTTAGACCGGCTTGGTCTAAATTAACTAATTGAACTTCACCAAAAGCTGGAAATCAGCTTTAAAGCTGGCCATACACTGATCAAAACTTGGCTGGTCCAAAAAGGACTGGCCAAACTTTGATCAGTGTGTGGACTGCCAAGCTCATACATCACAAAAGCTGAAGTATGATGTAAGAGTCAGTAAGTCCATCCAAATCCTTGACTGCAGCCTCCAAAACACTCCAGTTAGTAAAACCAAAGCAGGCCTGTAGCTCCAGATTTTCCTCTTTGGTTCATCTCTTCTCAGTCTATTAATTACAGGCTTTGCAGATTTAAATTTTTGCAGGCTGGAAGGAGATAAGCCATCCAGTGATCATAGAGCCTCAAAGCTGTACAGGAAACAGAACAAGAAGCATTCTTTATTATGGTGTTACAATCATCCAATATGTTTTTCTCCTTGGTGGAACACTAAACCTGTTGTCTGTATTTTTATAGTTTATGGTTATGGTTTCCTCTGTTTTTTGCTTATAGGTTCAGCCAGATATTGTAATACCTCCGGGGTGCAGGCTTGGGGAAGGATGTAGACACCATGAGAATAAAGGAATAAAACTCCTGAGGTAACTCAAAAGGCTAGCAGTTTATATTGTTTGACTCTAGATGGGGAGTGCATATTTTCTTTAAAGTGGTTGTAAAGTCACATATATTAAATATTTAATCCTCTCTTCAGTACAGTGTGTGTGTTTTTCTAAAACTATAATGCTAAATACCTTCTTTGAAGAGCCCTGCTGTGCTGTTATGTGACCTATCTCTATGCTTTCCTTCCTGAGTAAGTGAATACAGTGGGAGGGGTTGAGATTTCACTCTGATAAATGCAAGTTGGCAGATGGAGGTCACTTGACTGCACAGCAAAGCTCTGCAAAGAAGGTATTTAGCATTATAATTTTAGGAAAGCACACATACTGTACTGAACAGGGACCTAAAACAGAGGGTATCAAAGTCATTATTACATGTTTCTTTACTTTAAAAGCACTGGAGCAGCTCTAGGGAATAGAATTACACAGGCATGAGAGGAGAGGGACGGGGAGGGGATCGGCTCACACATAGTATAGGGAACTGACAGGCAGAGAGGGAGGAGATGCAGAGACGCTGAGGAGAGAGCAGAATGACGGAGGCATGTAAACTGACCAACGTGGTCAGTTTAAACAGGGGAAGACAGGAACAGGCAAGATCAACCAGGTAATGTACAAGATAGAAAGGGACAATTGACATGACAAAAGCACTATGCTATATCTCGTGCCTTAAAGCGACAGGAGCATGTTTTTTTTTTCTTTTTCGGGTTGCAACCATATTAACACTATGACATCTGTACATCAACCATTTATTTCGAAACAGATTCTGCCTCCCTTTGCTTTTCCCAGTAGCTCTGTTACACAGTCTGCATGGTGAAGCTGGAAATAAGGTAGATATAGCATGTTGTGCAGGATGGAATAACTAAGCCAGGCTTTAATGAAGCACAATGCAGCAGATCTTAAAAAAACAGTATTTGTAGTGTTGAGGAGTAGTAGTTCATCCATTTTGTTAGACATTGCACAGTTTGTAGTCCCCATTGTCTGCAATTCAGCAGCACACCAGCATGCCTCCCCCAACAGCATCTCCTCCAAGATCCATAGAGAGCTGCAGCTTCCCCAGTTAAGGTCTCCACAAAATAACTCACTTCATGGGAGAAAACAGGCAAAAAGTTTGTGGACTGAAGTATTGTATGTTTAACAACTCTTCTGTGATTTATTTGATCCAAAAGTAACAGTTGGAAATTGAACATATATAGGTAGTCACGTAAGACTTAGGTCAGGAATGAAGCTTCTCTGAAGCCCTAAACCTTTTTAAACTTTTCCACCAACTGAACTTGGTCTGAATGGTTCACAACCCATGTAGAGTTGGAGAGAAGGTCCTGTGAGCTTGGAATAGTCCCCCACCCCCCTCACTCAGTATGTTCTTATCAGTAAGGACTGATTGTCTTTCTTTTTAATAATTATATTTTGGAATAAAATTATGTTTTTATATATGTGTATGTGTATTCTTTTCTGAGGGTTAAGGATTAGCACCATTAAAGTCCCATCTACTCATTTCTTTTGTTATTCGAAATTGACCAAGTCTGGCCATGTCCATATTTGGAATCTAGTGGAAAAGGAAATAATCTTATAAATTTAACACTGGAGTCAATCAACACCAAAAATGAAAGCGTTCTCAAATTTTATTTAATGTAGAAAATTTACAATTTATACACCACTTTGAAAATGTCAGAGTTTACAATGTATCTGCTTGCATATATCACCACAGATTCATTTTGGGGCAAAAGCAGTCCATGTAATCATATTACGGCCACTTGTCTATCAACACGTTTAGTGGAAGAGTCTTCTTCAGGACTGAACACAATATTACATATACAAACTGGCAATATTACTCTGCTTTTACATCTAAAATAAAAAATATCAATGTAATGCATACACTGTAACATTACAAAAACAATTTGTAAGTGCCCCCATCTGAAGTGTGTTATTATAACCAAATTACATCATTTTTGAAGACCAAAAATAAACGTGCCACCAGTCCGCCATCTCTAACATTATTTCAATTTTCATGGAAAATGACTAACCCTATAAAAGACCAAATCTCCATACTTTATGAACTCTTAGTGGATCCAGATGACAAACTTCCCTATATAATAGAATGGGAGTGAGATTTGGGCATTACACTACAAATAGTGGAATGGCAAGATATAGCCAATATATTTCTAAAATGTATATCAATATGACCCTGAAGCAATCTAACTATAAAATGTTACTGAGATGGTACATGGTCAAAGTTAGGGTGGCTAAAATGTGTCCCTGTGTAATTTTGTTGCTTCAGGAGTTGTGGCCATGTAGGCAAAATTCTTCACATTTAGTGGCAATTTCCTAAAGTTACAAGATTCTGGATTAGACTTTTTAATCTGATACATTCTGATCCCGAAAATGACAGAAATAGCCCTTTTCCAATAACTAGAAATAGATGCCCCCAAAAATCTGAAAAAAAGATATCTAATATAATTTTAGCATCCAGAATGACGATAGCTAGATGTTGGAACCAGTTGGTGTTATGTTTTGACTATGTCAAACAAACTAACTCTCCACAATTGTGGGATCAGTGATAACATGCAGTATAAGACACACATTTTTTTGTTTGGGAGGTTTAGCTACATTTAGAATAGACCTTCTTTGAACCTATACTCATCCTTTTTGAGAATAGCACTAGCAGTATTTTGCCATAAACCACTGCACAGAGGGATCACCAGATCACATCATCATTCTACTATGCTGCTTCAAGAATACCACATCAAGCAATTCGCAGGCCATATTCCATATTTAAATTGAGTTGACAAACAGCAAACACAGAGGACTCTAATAGGAAATGCTCTTTGGTATAACTACTTCCACAACTGCTAGCTGCTACAGAGCAATATGGATTGTAAAATACAACGAATTATACAACCTCAACTACTAAACTAATCATTTTATTACGACTCTGTAGAATAGGTGATATAAACATAGTATACAATATAATCCAATAATCCATCTTTATACATACACTTACATAGGGAATCATATTTAGACATAATGCTGCCCTAGGTACACCTAAATAATGAAACCCTTTTGTATAAGCTCTGCCTCCTATTATTTTGTTAAAAACTACTTATAGAATGTGTGTCTGCAAGACTACTTTTTAGCTATACAGAGCACCAAATAGAATAGTGAAATAGCTTTATGTTTCTTGAACAATTAAGTTTGATCTGATTCTTTTCAACATTCCTTGTACTTCATTAAAAGGTTGAATGAATCTGCCCGTGTTCAATTTGTGAGTGGTTTGCTGAATTCTACTTGAAATCTGCAAAATCCAAACTTAGCAGCAAATGCCACTGAAATCTGGATACTAATATCTGTCCATTTGAAAGGTAAGAAGGCAAGCAATTATCTAAAAAGGGAATGGGGAGCAGGGCACTGCATAATTTACCCTGCAGAAAAAGTTTGAAATTTGTCAGCCAAGATCCAGCTGCAGAAACATTGTGTAGAATCTTTATATTGCCAGAGCACTGAAAATGGTTGCAAACCTAAAGGTTTATTCAAACTGCCCATATGCTAAAAGCTCTGTTTTAGTGAGTGAGCAACTGGCAGTTTTGCCCTTCAGTGAACTGGGATGAGGGGGCAGTGCAATGCGCTTTGACATTTACAAAGTGCCAGTCTGTAGCATCAGCAGCAGGGGTTTGTAGGGTTTTGCAGTGATTGGTTTTTAAATATTGGTTTATTTTATATGAAGCAAAACATCTAAAAGTGGCACTGAGAAAGCCGTTGCCACAACTGCTGCTCCTTTTACGGGACAAGGGAGCAGAAGCAAATTGGTCATCAGAGGGGATCCTGTCACCATCAGGAAATGTAGCAAAGAGGTTTTTACACAGCATCCTTTTAAAGTACTGTATTTTGGGCTCCCTCTGGGATAGTGGCAGTAGATCAGCCATTATGCCTTTGTATTGGAGATCCAATATGGGGGCCACTCAATAGTGACCCCTCTTTGATCCCCTGAATCTTGGAGTGCTTGGTCAGGCATTTCAGCATAAAAGAACCTATTTGCCACAAATTGCCTGCAGTAGAACACTCCAAATCCTAGATGTCACCTTGAATCCTACCCCATTCCCTCCTCTTCCTCAAAGCCAGTAACCCCAACCATCCTCTTTCTTGTATACCTTCTTCTGCCTAGAGGCAAAAGATCCTGCTGAAGGGAGAAAGGAGGAACATGAGAGGGATTATATCACTAATCCCCACCTCCTTGCAACTTACCATTTTGGTAACCTCTTCAAAAGGTGTCAAAATGCTGCATGTGTCTTGAATGATGAGCCACTAACGCATTGAAAATAACCCCAGCTCCCCAGAACCTATCCTTGTACCATAATTGTACGGGTATTTATTGATGCCACGCTACTGTTGATGCAGTATGGCCAGTGCTGATATCCAGTACATGGGGTGTCACAAATGAGGAGGTTGTCAGGCGGCTTGTGTTGGTGCTGCAGTTCTTGTAGGCAAACCCTGGCCGGGTATGACCACCTAATGTGACCACAAATCCTTCTGACTTGATGAGTGATCTTCAGGAAACCAGGGTACTTAATTATGGAATGAAATGCCTGAACATTTTCTTCCGAAGAACAGGCAGCAGGCTAAAGTCATTGTTGCACACAACCTTTCTTATCAGATGTTGTAGGGTCAATCAATTCTTATCCTGGCCTTGCAGAGTTGGATAAATCTCTGGCCCAGTGTGGCTGATGTTCGTCAGGTACACAAGCTTCAAAAAAACATGAACAGTGTTTAGCCTAGGACATAGCAGATGCTCTGAGGCACTACTGGTTTCAAGGAGTCAGAGCATGAGGCCAGTCAGTGAAGAAGAGAGAGCACAGGTGATTGTGCTGTCACCACTGTTCAAGACTAGCTATAGTGGTTTGCCTTGTCCTGCATATTTAGGAAATGTAGCCTCTCTGCCCATGCTTGCTGGGCCATGTGTCCATGGTCTTGTGTACCCTGCCACTGACAGGGATGGCCCTCCAGAGCATAGAGGACAGTAGTTTGCAGGGCAGAGTATGGGGCCAGTAGTTTTCAAGGGAGTGTACAGTCAATAGTTTGCAGGGCAAAGTATAGGGATTAGTAGTTTGCAGGGCAGTGTACACTGGTCAACAGTTTACAGGGCAGAGTACACGGGTCAGCAGCTTGCAGGGCAAATTATAGGGGTTAGTAGTTTGCAGGGCAGAGTACACTGTTCATCAGTTTGTAGGACAGAGAATATAGGTCAGGAGTTTGCAGGGAAGAGGAAAGGAGTCAGTATTTTGCAGAGTACAGTAGGCAGTAGTTTGTAGAGCAGAGTATGGTAGTCAGTAGTTTGCAGGGTAAAATATAGTGGTCAATAGTTTGTAGGGCAAAGTACAGTGGACAGTAGTAGTTTGTAGGACAGAGTATAGGATATCAATATTTACAGGGCTGTGTAGAGTGGTCAGAAGTTTGCGGGGCTGTGTAGAGTGGTCAGTAGTTTGCAGGGCTGTGTACAGTGGTCAGTAGTTTGCAGGGTAGAATACAGAGGTTTGTAATTCGCAAGGCAGTGTACATTGGTCATTCATTTGCAGGGCAGAGTATGGGGGTCAGTAGTTTGCACGGCAGAGTGCTCCCATATGAACTCCTCATACTTCCTATGTGATGTCCCATGTAAGCTCTTGGGATGGATGGGGGAGGAGGATCAGCAAAGATAAGTGCAGAAGTAGTAGGTATATTTTTCCTGTTTACAGTGCATTTGGGGGATGAGGACACTTCAGGGACAGGGTTGGCATAGCAGTGACAAGATTTATCTATCAGCTGCACATGACTGATGAGTTGTTGATCCCCGCTTTTAATATAAAGTGGGTTGTCTAAATTTGGTGGCAGCTATAGCAACAGCTGTAATAAATATGTGTTGGAGCACTGTATAGCAACTAACTCTCCCTACACAAACTATCAGTTCTCCCTAAAATGCTTCATGCTGACAAATGACTGCTGGGAACCCACCCTTTTAGAGTGAGGGGCTGGCATATAACAATTCCCTCATTATTGGCCCTTCTAAGCCAGGTAACCTAACTTCAAAGATCAGTCTGTGCTTTATGGTTGCAAAGAATTAGACATCTGCACTGCCGAAAAATGTGTTCATTTTCGTTTTCATCTCAATCAGTTTGATTGCAATTCGTAAATTCGTAGATTCGTAAATTCGTAAATTCGATATTTGGTAAATTCATAAATTCGTAAATTCAAAAATCCGAAAATCTGAAAATCCATAAATTGGAAAGAAAATCCGAAAATTTGAAAGAACGAAACTCGAAAATTTGAAAGAATAATTAACTAACTATTAAATTATAGGTATTGGAATTTCTTTTCAAATTTGGCTGTTAGTGAACGTAACAAATACGAAGTTAAGAAGTTAAGAATTATCCAAAATAACGAATGCCGCATCTAAACAAATGGAACAGAATGAATTAATAATAAAAAATAATAATAACATTTTTTAATTATTATTATTTATTATTAATTTGTTCCGTTCCATTTGTTTAGATGCGGCATTCGTTATTTTGGATCATTTGGAACTTTGGACGAATTCGTATTTGTTATGTTTACTAACAGCCACATTTGAAAGGAAATTCCAATACTTATAATTTAATAATTAATTATTATTGTTAGTTATTTAAAATTTTCGGGTTTCGTTCTTTCGAATTTTCGGATTTTCTTTCTATTAGTATATATTATTATTATTTATATTTTTATTAATGCGTTACATTCCATTAATTTAGATACGGCATTCGTTATTTCCGATAATTCGTAACTTCGGATAAATTCGTATTCATTACGTTCACTAACAGCCGAATTTGAAAGGAAATTCCAAAACCTATATTTTAATAGTTAGCTATTATTTCAGATTTTCACATTTTTGGTTTTTCGTATTTCTTGAATTTCGAATTTACGAATTTATGCATTTTCAAATCTACGAATTTCCAAATTTTCGAATATTCAAATTTACGAATATTCGGAAAAATTTGTTAAACGGGATTTCATTAATTCGGATGTTTTGGAATTAATGAATTTGTCACAATTCATTAAAGAACGAATTTGGAACTAAACTAATTGCAACGTCTAAAAAGAATTCAGCATTAGTTTGCTGGGTACGCACAGAATTCGCCACAAATCCAAACCAAATTCCTACTCACTTACTCATAAAATTCAGTTACTAAATTTAGCCACTAAAATTACAAAAAAAAAACATTATCACAATTTGATCATTTTAAGCATTGGTCTTATGTACTGCCCCGCCATACATATAAAGTTTGTGTGTGTATGTATACAATATTTCTATATAAATAAAGTATTTGTAGGAAGCACATGAATAGAAAGTTGGGAAATACATTTTTTGGGGGAAGTGGAGTAAGATCTGAAGACATTAAACTTATATACCCCGATGAAAATCTGGAGACTGTTGCTTCTGTTATATCCCTATTTTGCATGTATGATTTGCTCTAAACACAGAATAGGGAAATTACTGGTGGAGTATGCAGTATATAGATAATCCAATGAGTGTATTATCAGAGCTTGAGGATTTATTGAGGATTAATGATGTGCCCATACACACCATTGAAGCTTTTCTCCATTTATCTCCTCTGCAAAAGCAGTGGTGATAAATATCCATCCACTTTATGCTGAAACAGACTATTCAGTTTAAGTAGCCACACGTGTATATCTCTTTGCATCCCTGAAAATGTGCAAGCTTCTATGCCACCCATGTTCATACTTGCTTCATTTGCAGACAGCTGCGAAAGACTGGGACATTAACATTAACCCCACGTTTGACATTAAAAGTGAGTGATTGATTGCTGGGACCGTCCTGCTGCGTAGCAACCAATCACCCGCTTCTTAGCGTAAAAAGTCTAGCTCTTTGTCCAGAGCAGCCGCGGTTCTCATCTTGTGTGAATAAGACAGGCGGCAGGTGGGGGCAGTGCAGCAATCTTACCAAAGGGACAGACTTGTGCGCAGCGCATCTGCTATGCTGTGAACATAGCAGCAGCAGGCAGGCAGGTGAGGAGAGGACACACAGGCAACTATTTGGCGAGGCTCTGGTCCAGGTAATATGACTAAAGGGGTTGGAACTGGACCGCAGCCCGCAATTTAGTGATGCCTGCTTTAAAGACTCCTAACAAAAAAAATAATTCACTAAAAGGAAAGTCACCCATTAGGTAATGATGTGTATGTCCTGGAGTAGATTATATTAATATATTAATATATAGAACCTAAAGCGGAACTTTAACCATGACAACTTGATAAAAGTTTAGCAAGGAACATACATTCCACATTAATAATTATGCTACCAAAATTAGTGTGTGCTGTAAATTGCCTCCAGCATTGCTCCAGTTTCTTCTTGCCGGAGGCTGCCATTTTGCTGAAGCTCAGAGCTCCAGCAGTAAATCATAAAGCGGAACCAAACCCATCAATTTAATGGTATCAAAAAACAGTTACATTCCTGGAATCCCGGGATTGCTAACTGTCACATTTGCTTGTGTGCAAACTGTCAAACCATCGAATGGCTGGTGTCATAATTGATCACATGTGCAGCACCATGGCAGTTGCAGATCAAACAGAAGCAGCTTCCTTGGCTGTAAAGGATAGGCATGTTTAATTCTGCTTTAAGGCTGTCAGCAGATCAGCCTGTACAAATTCAGAAGTGCCTAAAATTAGAGAGCAACTGAGCATGTGCAGAGCAGGGGAGATGGTGTATTACTGAGTTTTAAAATGTATAGGCAATTATTTTTAATGTTTTACATACAGTAGCAAAACGGGCCAGCCTGAAGTGATCTAGCAGGACCTAATTTTCTGAATAAACTTCCACTTTAAACTCATACAAATGTAATATATTAGTTTACATTTAAATACTTCTCAAGTGGAAATTGTATAATTCATCTTTTTTATTAACCCTAAGTAAACTCTCAGCATAATCTTACATTTCTTTTGGAAGTGAATCCTAAACTAACTCCTAACCTAATCTATCGTGGCTCATGTTAACAGACATGTTTTCTTATTTTTTTTTTTTATAATGTCTTACGGTCTCTCTCTGAAATCAATACAGACTTTGTGCTCCATCCAAAGAAAAAAAAACAGGTTGCATTTTCTAAAATAATAAAAGCTGAACTCCCTAGAGTTATAGGTATGAAAGGCTACATGATATAATTGATTTGGAGACATTTTTGAAAGTTTTTTGAAAAGTAGTGTGGCCATAGACAGCCAAAAAATACTTTCCTCCTGTACAAGGGCTGCCAAAAGTGTGGAGCGCACTTATTGGCCAAGTGGAGGTAGTTTATATTCCTCTCCTTCATGGTATTCTGTATCCGGTGCATCTGGACAGAGGTCTTTATCTGGTAATGTGTTTGGTGGTTTCTGTGTATGTCTTTTAGTGCTCTTGCATGTACTCTGGTCTCTGCTTATGTGCTGTGATTTCTTTCTTCAGCTAATTGGTCAGCTATTTGACTTTTCTGTTATGCTGTCACATATATCTAGGATATTTTTTGGAAATCAGTCTTTTTTTCTTTTGCTTACAGATCTGTGGGGCATAATGAGGTTGATACTATTTTAGACATTGGTTTCCTTGATCCCTGGAGATCTGTGTACTTCAACACAAAATACAAAGAAAACAAAAGAAATCTTTCATACATCAAAAATATTCATCGTGATGAAGCCCTGTATGGGGTAAAACACGTTGATGCATCATTCCCAGAGGATCTTTCCATGCCATGTGGCAGATAAAGGATTTGGAAATGCCGTGACAGCTTGATTCAATATAAAGCATGCATTTTTAGTAGCAATGAAAACTAGATAAGTATAGATTCCAAGATTATATGGCTCATGGAAGTTTGCTATTAAACATTGCAAATGTACTGTATGTGAGCTTAACGTTGGGAAGTGACAGATGTTATACTACACAGATTTAAACAGAATTTTATTGCAACAGAATAGGATTGCTTAAAATAATTGGCCTGTGATAGGGGCACATACTGTAAGCCTAGACACATACATTGAAAAAACATTTCTAAGGCAGAAATGCAGTCAATATAGCGGACGCTACAGTATGTCTGGGATGCATTATAGAGATAATATCAATGTGATAAAATCTACACGATCATAATCAAGTATGCATTGAGTTAACAGTGACTGAGTTGTAGTTTCAGTAATATATGTGCATTGACATCTATGGATCAAGAGGATTGGGGCGATTAGAAGAAAAATGGATTTGGAAAAATGCACTTGAAATTTGAGAATTAAAGTGGTTGTAAACGATCACCTTGTAAAACAACCCATTCGGTTTATAATAGAAATGAAAGGCAAAACATTTGTGTATACATTAAAAAAAACATTATAAATATCTTTTTTTCCCCTTTTTTATAAGTGATCACCTTTCCTCTGTCCTCAGCTGAATAAGAGCTTGGGGAGGAGAAGTAGGAGGACACTGAAATTACCAGTGAAAAGCTGTGCAGGGGGTATGTGTCAGGACAGGTCTGATCATTGGAGGAGAGCACCCTGAATCCCCAGTATAGCTAGAGAACTGACCACGGTGTGTTCTCCTGCTTAATGTGGTCAGTTTTAAATAGGAAAACAGAGGGACTGGCCGGAACACCAGGGATTCCACACAAAGGAAGTAATACCAAGAGAACCGGATATTTTCCATACAAGTACCCTTTTATATTGTAAAGCGCTGCGTAAACTGTTGGCGCTATATAAATCCTGAATAATAATAATAATAATAATAATAAGTACATGATACAGCAGGCACATATCCGGAATATGAAATGTTGGGGTAACACTATGGTCTACTGACCATAAGAAGGAGAGTGATCAAGGATTGGATACACCTTGCGCCAATGTCATTGGATAATTCCTGTGTGGATAATTCTTTGTTGGTAAGTTCATCTCTTATTATTTTTTGAAAACAAATGTTTTCAGCAACCTTCCCTTTTTGTAATATCCTTTACAAATCATTGCTTATTCAAGCTGAGTACAGGTTCACTCTATTTACTAGCAAACAGGAGAGCAGGCTGAGTCCCCAGCATTGCTAGAAAACTAACCATGGTGTTTTCTCTTGCTTAATGTGGTCAGTTTTTAATAGGAAAGCAGAGAGACTGGCAGGAACACCATATAAAGTATTTCACACAAAGGAAGAAATACCAAAAGAACCGGATACTTTTTCATACAAGTACATTGTGCAGCAGGCACATATCAGGAATATGAAGTGTTGGGGTAACACTATGGTCTACTGATAAGAAGGAGAGTGATCTAGGATTGGATACACCTTGTGCCAATGGCATTGGGTAATTCCTGTGTGGACAATTCTTTGTTGATAAGTTCATCTCTTATTATTGTTTTCTAAAAACAAATGTATTCAGCAACCTTCCCTTTTTGTAAAACTGACATTTAAAGAACTCATATGCTAAAGAAAATTATCTTACGTATAGTTGAGTTTGGGACTTGAAATGCATATAATGTTACATTGCATATCTTTTAGCAAGTGTTAGTGTTTTGACTGCACTGCATTTTTTGGTGCCATCTCTACTTTTAAGACAATGTATTGCCTTATTAGCTTGATGTAAAACATTTTAATTATGTTTTTTAAGACCTGTTGCGCTGTGCTGCATAATGGTTGTGCTTTACTGCTTCTCCACAAAATCCATATCTATAAGTTTGGCCTACTGTTTGCAAAGAGTGCACTCCCTGTATAGATGACAGCTAATATCATCAGTTGTGAATAGAGAGATGTTGTAACTGTGCTAAATCAACAAATCTGTATAATTATGATAAAAAAATTGAAAAAGCAAGCTTATAACAATTTGAAAGTCCTATCATAAATAAAGGTACAAATGAAACTAAAGTATACTTCCCTTTTAAGTGGAAAGTATTGTAGTTTTCTTTATTTAAATGTTTTATGGTTGGGGCTAAAAAAAAAAAAAAAAAAAAAAATTAAGTTAAAAAACATGTTTTTTAAAAAAATGAAAATTTGCTATATTGTAGGAAAAAACAAACAGCATGAGCCCTAAACTTTTATTTATTTATTTATTATTATTATAAATTATTTATTTATTTTTTTAATTTTTCCTGAAAAATAGCCCCATAACTGTGTAAAAGCTCTGCAGTGTAAAAAAAAAAAGTCATTGTTGATTTTGACTGCAAGCCTCACCTGTTTTGGGGTGAGATTTGGTGATGTCACGTCTGTGTTGCTCACTGTTCTTCTTGCTGGGAAGGTAGCTGTACCTGAGGAGCTGCAATGTGAATATCTTCCAGCTTCATTCATTTTTTGGTCTGTGCTTCCTCTACCTCTCGCTTCTGTCTTTTCATCAATACCATACGAGTCATCATACCATAAGTCACACGGGTCAGCTCTAACATGAGAAAGCAAGGCCATGTCTCTACCAAGATTGCCATTTCCACCCAGAGACACACTGGAGAACAAGGCATGATAATTCAATAATAGCGAAAAGATAAGCTTTAAAAGGCCAAAAAGAATACCGGTTGGTTAGCACAGCTTCTTTTAATATTTTTGCAGCCTTATATACAGCAGGCAGATGGAGTTTTAGTAAACTGTTCACTATTTGAGCCGTCTCTTTAGCTAACCCATAGTGCTTTGTAAATTCATTGTCATGTAGTGAAGATGATTTAACTGCAAGAGCTAAATGCCGACTCTATCTAGGGGGAAATAAATAAGCAGCAATTATAGCCTTTTTTCTTGCCTCTACGATCTTCCTCCCTGTCGTAAGACTTGTCCCACAAAGCTGCTCTTCTTCTGTGCTCTGCCGGTTGCGGCCTTGCAGTCATTATGTACAATGCAGGATCAGATATTCTTTATAGTACACAAACATATTTAGGGCTTGCCTACATACTAGGAGAAGATGATCTTGATGGTTGTGGAAGAAATGGGGAATAAGGAAAGTATATACAGTGCCTTAAAAAAAAGTATTTATACCCCTTGAAATTTTCCATATTTTGTATTGTTACAATCAAAAACGTAAATGTATTTTATTGGGATTTTATCTGATAGACCAGTGGTCTCAAACTGGCGGCCCCCCAGCTGTTGCAAAACTACAAGTTCCATCATGCCTCTGCCTGTGGGAGTCATGCTTGTAATTGTCAGCCCTGCAATGCCTCATGGAACTTGTAGTTTGGCAACAGCTGGAGGGCCGCCAGTTTGAGACCTCTGTGATAGACCAACACAAAGTGGCACAAAATTGTAGTGAAAGGAAAATGATAAATGTTTTTTTAAAATGTTTTTCAAATAAATATGAGAAAAGTGTGGCATGCATTTGTATTCAGCCGCCCGAGTCAATACTTTGTAGAACCACCTTTTGCTGCAATTACAGCTGCAAGTCTTTTGAGTATGTCTCTACCAGCTTTGCACATCTAGAGAGTGACATTTTTGCCCATTCTTCTCTGCAAAATAGCTTAAGCTCTGTCAGTTTGGATGGAGAGCATCTGTGAACAGCAATTTTCAAGTCTTGCCACAGATTCTCAATTGGATTTAGGTCTGAATACGCTTTGATCTAAACCATTCCATTGTAGCTCTGGCTGTATGTTTAGGGTCATTGTCCTGCTGAAAGGTGAACCTCCGCCCCAGTTTCAAGTCTTTTGCAGACTCTGACAGGTTTTTTTATAAGATCGCTCTGTATTTGACTCCATCCATCCTCCTATTAACTCTGACCAGCTTCCCTGTTCCTGCTGAAGAAAAGCATCCCCACCACATGATGCTGCTACCACCATGTTTCACGGTAGGGATGGTGGGTTCAGGGTGATGTGCAGTTTTATGCCGTGTACACATGGGCGGACTTTTTAGCATCAAAGGTCCGACAGTCTTTCCGACGGACTTTCGACGGACTTTTGACGGACTTCCGACAGACTTTCGAACGAACGGACTTGGCTACATGCGATCACACCAAAGTCCGGCGGATTCGTACGTGATGACGTACGACCAGACTAAAATAAGGAAGTTGATAGCCAGTAGCCAATAGCTACCCTAGCGTCGGTTTTCGTCCGTCGGACTAGCATACAGACGAACGGATTTTTCGACCGAACTCGAATCCGTCGGAAAGATTTGAAACATGTTTCAAATCTAAAGTCCGTCTGTATTTCGACTGAAAAGGTCCATCAGAAGTCCGATGAAGCCCACACACGGTCAGATTGTCCGACAGATTCGTTTCGGCAGATGAGTTTGGTCGAAAAGTCTGCCCGTGTGTACACGGCATAAGTTCTCTTCCACACATAGCGTTTTGCTTTTAGGCTAAAAAGTTCAATTTCGGTCTCATCTGACTAGAGCAACTTCTTCCACATGTTTGCTGTGTCCCCCACATGGCTTCTCGCAAACCACAAACAGGTCTTTTAATGGCTTTCTAGCAACAATGGCTTTCTTCTTGCCACTCTTGCATAAAGGCTGGATTTGTGGAGTGCACGACTAATAGTTGTCCTGTGGACAGATTCTCCCACCTGAGCTGTGGATCTCTGCAGCTCTTCCAGACTTACCATGGGCCTCTTGGCTGCTTCTCTGATGAATGCTCTCCTTGCCCGGCCTGTCAGTTTAGGTGGGTGGCCATGTCTTGGTAGGTCTGCAGTTGTGTCATACTCTTTCGATTTTCAGATGATGGATTGAACAGTGCTCTGTGAGATGTTCAAAGCTTGGGATATTTTTTTTATAACCTAACCCTGCTTTAACCACTTGCCGACCGCCGCACGCCGATGTATGTCCCTTTTTTGGGGATGGATATCGTTGTTATGGCAGCAGCTAGCTGCCATAACCCCGGTATCCTCGTTTTCGGCTGGCGGTCGGCTACAAGATAAAAGTGGTCTCTGCGGCGGACTCGCCGCAAGATCACTTTTATCGGTGGCGGGAGGGGGGCACCCCTCCCGCCGCAATCCGGTGCCCTCCGCTGCTTACCGGAGCCGTCGGCGATCGCGTCTGTTGCCTAGCTGTGCATGGAGATGAGTGAGGGGAAAATGGCGCCCACTCGTCTCCATGACACTGCAGGGAGGAAGCGACATCAAAACGTCACTTCCGCCCATACGTCTTAAAGGCACATTTTTTTCGATGTCTTTTTTTTTTTTAATTGCATTTTAGTGTAAATATGAGATCTGAGGTCTTTTTGACCCCAGATCTCATATTTAAGAGGACCTGTCATGCTTTTTTCTATTACAAGGAACTGCAGCTGGAAATATCACCTTCCCAGGGAGATGCACCCTCTTCTTCCTCCAGGCCCAGATCCTTCCAGCCTCCTCGCCGGACCCCTCAGCCCCTCCAAAGGTCTCAACCCGGAACACAGGCCTTGCGAGACCTGCAGGCCCAAAGGTTCATAGCAGGCCCTAAAGGCTGATGGCATATAACCTCTCATGTTGACGGTTCTTCACAGAAAAGTTACAAATGACCCCATGAAACCCTAAGCCTGCCTCCGGTTGCTATCGGACTTACATTATGTCTAGCACCCGCTGATACCCAGCATGTTGTTACTGAGTTGGTAATAGGCAGAACTGACCTCACAGATGCTAGTTTTTTCCGTTCAATTGAACCTGATCTGACACTCAATTTCTTGCAAGAACTTCACAGGACTGGGCTCCCCCTAAGGCGCGCTAACTGCGAGATGGTGCCTCCGGGACAAGTCGGCCTCACCCAGGCGAGACATTGAGCACTTAATAAGGCATGTCACTTTGGCCCCCCTTACAGGGGTCTTACATGGCGGCCACAGAGTGTTCAGCTGACTGCTTACTGCCGCCTCCGTAGCGGGGTGCACTCACACTCTGTTACACAGCGGGATAATAGAATTTTGACAGGTTCTACTTTGTTTTTTCCTGCTCTGTCGAGGTTTTTTTTTTTTTTTTCTGACGCAAACATGCTGGTTCCCTCAGCTCTCAGGCAGCCGTCAATATGCTGTGGACTGCTGACAGCAGTCTCCCGTCCCTGCGGGGAGGCGGGTGGGTTTCAAACTATGCTGTTATATTTTCTCACCCTGTTAGTGTTGTGAGTTACATTTTATTAGTTTTTTTTTTTTTTTTCAGATTGATTGCCTCTCCCTCTCTATATATTGGGTAGCCATGTGGGACTACCTTAATGTCATTTTGGTCGCTCGCTCGCCACGCGCCCCCTTGACAGTGGAGGGGAGCCCAGGGCGACAGAGAGACCTAAAATAAAAGGCAACCACATATTTCAGGATGTTTGTATTCCTCTTTAGTGCCTTAAGCGGTGCACCAAGTCTTGTGCTTAAAGATTTAAAGTTAATTTTACTATATAACAATGCCGAGCGGTTCCGTTGGATCACTGCTCCCCATGAGTTGGCTCTTAGTTCGGACATTAGTCCTGACCAACATTTAACCCCCCTTTAGACCCACAACCAGTTGCACTCATACTTTTTCAGTACTATATGCTACAATTTTTTACTGGCTATTATATGTACTACAGTATGCCTTTCTACCTTGTTCTTTTCTTTGTTTCACTCCCTCTCTACCTCCCTTTTCCCCTTTTCAGGTCCTCGCGGTGGGTGAGTAAAGTAGTTTTATGGCTAACTTCCCATGTACCATGACACTTAATTGGTTATCCCTGAATGTGCAGGGAATGAACTCCCCCCCCAGAAAAGGGTTAAAGTTTTTAAATATCTTAAGCAACAGAAAGTGGACATAGCATGCCTACAGGAGACCCATTTCTCATCTTCTTCTTGTCCTAAATACTTCGATGCCATGTACCCTCAAGTTTTTCTGGCTAATGGCCCGACTAAACAGAAGGGTGTTTTGATTGCCATACACAAGTCGGTCCCCTTCAGTTGCAGTAGAGAGATTGCTGACCCAGATGGTAGGTACCTTTTACTACAGGGCACTATTCAGGACAAGGAGGTCACCATCCTAACATATTATGCCCCAAATAATAACCCCAACCCCAATAAATAATATTATGCCCCAAAAAAATGAAAATTTGCTATATTGTAGGAAAAAACAAACAGCATGAGCCCTAAACTTTTATTTATTTATTTATTATTATTATAAATTATTTTTTTTTTTTTTTAATTTTTCCTGAAAAATAGCCCCATAACTATGTAAAAGCTCTGCAGTGTAAAAAAAAAAATCATTGTTGATTTTGACTGCAAGCCTCACCTGTTTTGGGGTGAGATTTGGTGATGTCACGTCTGTGTTGCTCACTGTTCTTCTTGCTGGGAAGGTAGCTGTACCTGAGGAGCTGCAATGTGAATATCTTCCAGCTTCATTCATTTTTTGGTCTGTGCTTCCTCTACCTCTCGCTTCTGTCTTTTCATCATTACCATACGAGTCATCATACCATAAGTCACACGGGTCAGCTCTAACATGAGAAAGCAAGGCCATGTCTCTACCAAGATTGCCACTTCCACCCAGAGACACACTGGAGAACAAGGCATGATAATTCAATAATAGCGAAAAGATAAGCTTTAAAAGGCCAAAAAGAATACCGGTTGGTTAGCACAGCTTCTTTTAATATTTTTGCAGCCTTATATACAGCAGGCAGATGGAGTTCTAGTAAACTGTTCACTATTTGAGCCGTCTCTTTAGCTAACCCATAGTGCTTTGTAAATTCATTGTCATGTAGTGAAGATGATTTAACTGCAAGAGCTAAATGCCGACTCTATCTAGGGGGAAATAAATAAGCAGCAATTATAGCCTTTTTTCTTGCCTCTACGATCTTCCTCCCTGTCGTAAGACTTGTCCCACAAAGCTGCTCTTCTTCTGTGCTCTGCCGGTTGCGGCCTTGCAGTCATTATGTACAATGCAGGATCAGATATTCTTTATAGTACACAAACATATTTAGGGCTTGCCTACATACTAGGAGAAGATGATCTTGATGGTTGTGGAAGAAATTGGGAATAAGGAAAGTATATACAGTGCCTTAAAAAAAAGTATTTATACCCCTTGAAATTTTCCATATTTTGTATTGTTACAATCAAAAACTTAAATGTATTTTATTGGGATTTTATCTGAGATAGACCAACACAAAGTGGCACATAATTGTAGTGAAAGGAAAATGATAAATGTTTTTTTAAAATGTTTTTCAAATAAATATGAGAAAAGTGTGGCATGCATTTGTATTCAGCCGCCCGAGTCAATACTTTGTAGAACCACCTTTTGCTGCAATTACAGCTGCAAGTCTTTTGAGTATGTCTCTACCAGCTTTGCACATCTAGAGAGTGACATTTTTGCCCATTCTTCTCTGCAAAATAGCTTAAGCTCTGTCAGTTTGGATGGAGAGCATCTGTGAACAGCAATTTTCAAGTCTTGCCACAGATTCTCAATTGGATTTAGGTCTGAATACGCTTTGATCTAAACCATTCCATTGTAGCTCTGGCTGTATGTTTAGGGTCATTGTCCTGCTGAAAGGTGAACCTCCGCCCCAGTTTCAAGTCTTTTGCAGACTCTGACAGGTTTTTTTTTAAGATCGCCCTGTATTTGACTCCATCCATCTTCCTATCAACTCTGACCAGCTTCCCTGTTCCTGCTGAAGAAAAGCATCCCCACCACATGATGCTGCTACCACCATGTTTCACGGTAGGGATGGTGTGTTCAGGGTGATGTGCAGTGTTATGCCGTGTACACATGGGCGGACTTTTCAGCATCAAAGGTCCGACAGTCTTTCCGACGGACTTTCGACTGACTTTTGACGGACTTCCGACAGACTTTCGAACGAACGGACTTGGCTACATGCGATCACACCAAAGTCCAGCGGATTCGTACGTGATGACGTACGACCAGACTAAAATAAGGAAGTTGATAGCCAGTAGCCAATAGCTACCCTAGCGTCGGTTTTCGTCCGTCGGACTAGCATACAGACGAACGGACATTTCGACTGAACTCGAATCCGTCGGAAAGATTTGAAACATGTTTCAAATCTAAAGTCCGTCTGTATTTCGACTGAAAAGGTCCATCAGAAGTCCGATGAAGCCCACACACGGTCAGATTGTCCGACAGATTCGTTTCGGCAGATGAGTTTGGTCGAAAAGTCTGCCCGTGTGTACACGGCATAAGTTCTCTTCCACACATAGCGTTTTGCTTTTAGGCTAAAAAGTTCAATTTCGGTCTCATCTGACTAGAGCAACTTCTTCCACATGTTTGCTGTGTCCCCCACATGGCTTCTCGCAAACCACAAACAGGTCTTTTAATGGCTTTCTAGCAACAATGGCTTTCTTCTTGCCACTCTTGCATAAAGGCCAGATTTGTGGAGTGCACGACTAATAGTTGTCCTGTGGACAGATTCTCCCACCTGAGCTGTGGATCTCTGCAGCTCTTCCAGACTTACCATGGGCCTCTTGGCTGCTTCTCTGATGAATGCTCTCCTTGCCCGGCCTGTCAGTTTAGGTGGGTGGCCATGTCTTGGTAGGTCTGCAGTTGTGCCATACTCTTTCGATTTTCAGATGATGGATTGAACAGTGCTCTGTGAGATGTTCAAAGCTTGGGATATTTTTTTTATAACCTAACCCTGCTTTAACCACTTGCCGACCGCCGCACGCCGATGTATGTCCCTTTTTTGGGGATGGATATCGTTGTTATGGCAGCAGCTAGCTGCCATAACCCCAGTATCCTCGTTTTCGGCTGGCGGTCGGCTACAAGATAAAAGTGGTCTCTGCAGCGGACTCGCCGCAAGATCACTTTTATCGGTGGCGGGAGGGGGGCCCCCCTCCCGCCGCAATCCGGTGCCCTCCGCTGCTTACCGGAGCCGTCGGCGATCGCGTCTGTTGCCTAGCTGTGCATGGAGATGAGTGAGGGGAAAATGGCGCCCACTCGTCTCCATGACACTGCAGGGAGGAAGCGACATCAAAACGTCACTCTTGCCCATACGTCTTAAAGGCACATTTTTTTCAATGTCTTTTTTGTTTTTAATTGCATTTTAGTGTAAATATGAGATCTGAGGTCTTTTTGACCCCAGATCTCATATTTAAGAGGACCTGTCATGCTTTTTTCTATTACAAGGAACTGCAGCTGGAAATATCACCTTCCCAGGGAGATGCACCCTCTTCTTCCTCCAGGCCCAGATCCTTCCAGCCTCCTCGCCGGACCCCTCAGCCCCTCCAAAGGTCTCAACCCGGAACACAGGCCTTGCGAGACCTGCAGGCCCAAAGGTTCATAGCAGGCCCTAAAGGCTGATGGCATATAACCTCTCATGTTGACGGTTCTTCACAGAAAAGTTACAAATGACCCCATGAAACCCTAAGCCTGCCTCCGGTTGCTATCGGACTTACATTATGTCTAGCACCCGCTGATACCCAGCATGTTGTTACTGAGTTGGTAATAGGCAGAACTGACCTCACAGATGCTAGTTTTTTCTGTTCAATTGAACCTGATCTGACACTCAATTTCTTGCAAGAACTTCACAGGACTGGGCTCCCCCTAAGGCGCCCCAACTGCGAGATGGTGCCTCCGGGACAAGTCGGCCTCACCCAGGCGAGACATTGAGCACTTAATAAGGCATGTCACTTTGGCCCCCCTTACAGGGGTCTTACATGGCGGCCACAGAGTGTTCAGCTGACTGCTTACTGCCGCCTCCGTAGCGGGGTGCACTCACACTCTGTTACACAGCGGGATAATAGAATTTTGACAGGTTCTACTTTGTTTTTTCCTGCTCTGTCGAGGTTTTTTTTTTTTTGACGCAAACATGCTGGTTCCCTCAGCTCTCAGGCAGCCGTCAATATGCTGCAGACTGCTGACAGCTTCCCGTCCCTACGGGGAGGCGGGTGGGTTTCAAACTATGCTGTTATATTTTCTCACCCTGTTAGTGTTGTGAGTTACATTTTATTTTATTTATTTATTTCATTTTATTAGTTTTTTTTTTTTTTTTCAGATTGATTGCCTCTCCCTCTCTATATATTGGGTAGCCATGTGGGACTACCTCAATGTCATTTTGGTCGCTTGCTCGCCACGCGCCCCCTCCACAGTGGAGGGGAGCCCAGGGCGACAGAGAGACCTAAAATAAAAAGCAACCACATATTTCAGGATGTTTGTGTTCCTCTTTAGTGCCTTAAGCGGTGCACCAAGTCTTGTACTTAAAGATTTAAAGTTAATTTTACTATATAACAATGCCGAGCGGTTCCGTTGGATCACTGCTCCCCATGAGTTGGCTCTTAGTTCGGACATTAGTCCTGACCAACATTCAACCCCCCCTTTAGACCCACAACCAGTTGCACTCATACTTTTTCAGTACTATATGCTACAATTTTTTACTGGCTATTATATGTACTACATTATGCCTTTTCTACCTTGTTCTTTTCTTTGTTTCACTCCCTCTCTACCTCTCTTTTCCCCTTTTCAGGTCCTCGCGGTGGGTGAGTAAAGTAGTTTTATGGCTAACTTCCCATGTACCATGACACTTAATTGGTTATCCCTGAATGTGCAGGGAATGAACTCCCCCCCAGAAAAGGGTTAAAGTTTTTAAATATCTTAAGCAACAGAAAGTGGACATAGCATGGCTACAGGAGACCCATTTCTCATCTTCTTCTTGTCCTAAATACTTCGATGCCATGTACCCTCAAGTTTTTCTGGCTAATGGCCCGACTAAACAGAAGGGTGTTTTGATTGCCATACACAAGTCGGTCCCCTTCAGTTGCAGTAGAGAGATTGCTGACCCAGATGGTAGGTACCTTTTACTACAGGGCACTATTCAGGACAA
The DNA here is from genome assembly GCF_042186555.1 of Aquarana catesbeiana. Taxonomy (NCBI): domain Eukaryota; kingdom Metazoa; phylum Chordata; class Amphibia; order Anura; family Ranidae; genus Aquarana; species Aquarana catesbeiana. The sequence goes on from NC_133328.1 coordinate 239,305,060, forward strand.
GGAGGTCACCATCCTAACATATTATGCCCCAAATAATAACCCCGGACCCTTCCTCTCCCATATCTGCTCCCTGTTGCAGTCCCACCAGAGAGGCACTCTCCTCTTAGCGGGAGATTCCAATGTTACGCTGAACCCTGCTCTGGATAAGTACCCCTCGGAACACAAAGCCCCATTACCCGATGCAAAACAATTCACGCATTCTTTACAAAGTCGTGACCTGGTAGATATCTGGAGGGAGCTACACCCCATTGGCAGGGACTACACCTATTACTCCCATCCTCATAATTCCCATTCCAGAATTGACCATATGTTTGTTCTGAGGAAACATCTCCCCCTGGTTGTGTCTGCTTCCATTTTAGCAGCTCCTTGGACAGACCACGACCCTGTTTTGGTTATATGCCACTCACTGCTCAGCAAACCCCAATATTCCCCTTGGACTATGAATGACTCTCTCTTATCTTTTAAGAAAGTCCTCACCGATATTACACAAGCCTTAGTGGAATATTTCAGGCTTAACGCTGGGTCGGTTTCCTCCAAGGTGACTCTCTGGGAAGCATACGAAGCGGTACTCAGGGGGCATATAATTCAGCTGGCAGCAAAACGCAAGCGAGAACGCATAGCAATGCGTAACCTAGAATCCCTATCCACAATTTTTAAACAGTCCCCTACTCCGGCTAATCATAAACTATTAGATGGGGCGCGTACAGAACTCGACCTATGCCTCACTGAAGAGGCAGAACGTACATTACGCTGGGCCCGCCAGAAATGGTACACCAAGGCCAACAGACCCACCTCAATGCTGGCCAATAGGCTGCGCACCCTTACCCCGAAACACAACCCTATTACTCTCCGCACTAGACAGAATGTCCTCACAGGTAACCCGTTGAAACTGGAAGAATTTAGTTACTGCCTCACCACCCTCTACAAGGCCCCCACTCAGCCTCCTATTCAAGACCTGACATCCTTCCTGACAGGACTGACATTGCCTAAGCTGTCCGACACACACGCATCATTAATGGAACGAGATATTCAGTTAACGGAAGTATTACAGGGTATAAAAGAACTGAAAGTAGGCAAACGTCCAGGACCGGATGGCTTCACGGCCCTTTACTATAGGAAGTTAGCAGACGTCTTAGCCCATTTAACGACTATGTTCAATGCAGTAAAAGATGGCCATGCACTCACCCCTAACCTTTTAACCGCCAATATTGTTAGGTTTCCAAAACCCGACCGTGACCACACGTCTTGAACCAATTTTAGGCCCATCTCACTTATTAATGTAGACATTAAAATACTGACCAAGATTCTGGCCAATCATTTAAACTCCTTCCTACCACGCCTGGTCAAAAAGGACCAGGTGAGGTTCGTTCCGGGGAGACAAGCAGGAGACACTATTAGACGTATAATACAACTTCAGCACGCAGCCCATAGCCGGTCTATAGCAACTATGTTACTGTCTCTTGACATGAACAAGGCTTTTGACACTTTGTCCTGGCCTTACCTGACGAAGGTACTCAGCCACTATGGCTTTGGATCGTCATTCTTGCAATGGGTAATGGCACTATATGATTCCCCCCAGGCTAAGATCAAATACTATGGTTTGAATCTGTTCCATTTTCCATCAGGAGGGGGACTCGGCAAGGCTGCCCACTCTCCCCACTCCTATTTATTTTGGCCATGGAACCGTTGGCAGAGGCGATCCGATCCCACCCGGACACAACTGGTGTTGAGATAGCAGGGACACCCCATAAGATATCACTGTTCACAGATGATATTCTCCTAACCCTAACAAACCCTAGAATCACCCTACCTAACCTGTTCTCTTTACTAGACTCTTTTGCCTCCCTTTCTGGCTTGTCCGTTAACCCCACCAAATCAAAAGCCATGTCAATTAATCTTCGGCCCTCGGACTTGATAACCTTAAAAAACACCTTCACGTTCCAATGGCTGCCCTCATTACCCTACCTGGGGATCCGGCTCACCCCAGCCTACACGGGACTCTATAAGGCAAACTTTCCTCCTGTACTCAAGAAGCTGACGGACATGTTGTCCTCCTGGACTCATCTCCCATTATCCTGGTTCGGCAGGATCGTGGCTATTCGTATGACATACCTCCCGAAATTACTCTACTTCTTTAGAGTCCTACCGGTCCCGATCCCGCCGCATATCCTACGAATACATCAGCGCAAAATCCTGAAATTTGTCTGGGGTTCTACCCGCCCCAGGATCAATAAGCAAATACTTCATGCCCGCAGAATCAATGGTGGACTTTCAGTCCCTAACCTACAAGCCTACTATATAGCTGCAAACATAGCCCCGTTATCCCAACTCCATGCACAACACCAAATGCCGCTATGGGTCACTATGGACCTAGTGGATTCACACCCAACACCCATCTCCTCATTGCCCTGGCTCCCTCCCACACATCGCCCTCTCGTGACGGGGCCATGTCTGGCCCATTCCCTTCGCATGTGGGACTCGGTAAAATATTCGGCCGGCCTGATTTCTCCTCATCTACCCCTACTTCAACTTCTCCAATGCCCATTGTTCCCACCAGACTGCGAAAATCCCCAGCAATTCTCCTGGTGGAAGACAAATGGATTCACGGACATTCACTCTTTTTTCACCCCCACCAGGATAGTATCATTTGAGGCTCTACGCTCCTCTCACGATATACCGTTACGCGAACACTACAGTTACCTACAGATTCGTCACCTTCTCCAGGGGCTTATAAAATCTCAACCGACCCCTTATATTTTGACCCCCTTCGAGAACTTCTGCAGAGCAAGACCCCAAACCTCGGGTTTAATATCACTGATCTATTCCTCTATTATTACCTCTAAAAAACCACCAACACGGCTCTGTCACCTTCAATGGGAAAGGGAACTAGGAAAACAGCTTGATCCGGAGGATTGGCAGGTCATGACTTTAGCAATATCCAAATGCTCAAAGAATGTCATCTTTTTAGAAAATGCCTATAAGATACTTTACAGGTGGTACTACACGCCTGCTAGACTGGCCCGGTTCATTCCAGCCTGCTCTCCCTTGTGCTTCCGAGGGTGCTCCCAGGAGGGCACAATGTCGCACATCTGGTGGACCTGTCCGTGGGTACGCAGGTTATGGATTAGAGTTTACTCCCTCCTCCGAAACATACTCCATGCTGACCTCAAAAAGAATCCGTTCGAGGCACTTCTCTGCAACCCAATTGCGGATAGCTAGGGTATGGAAGACACAGAGACTAAGTTTTGAGGCGGTTAAGAATCGCAAGGACGATATAATGGTTAATGAAAAGCTGACTGCTGTCCTTTCGGACACTCATGATAAGTTCCTGAAGGTATGGAGGCCATGGGTCGAATATACTAAACCCACCAGATTTGATACCACCCTTCTTCGGATTTAATGCACTCTTGCTCCCCACCGCGAGGACCCACCCTTCCCCCTTTCTTCCTCTTCTCTCCTTTCCCCCTATTCTTTACTCCTCCCTTCTCAACTAATCTCTGCCCCTAGCTCTTCTTTAACCTCCCTCTCAAAACTGTTTTCAGCCTCTGTTATATTCTTATTGTTTTGTTTTTCTTTGATTTACTAGCATACTTATTTTACTTATAAGATGCTAAACTTTATGTTATGTTTATTCATGATGCATTATCTACACTGTTAAACTGTGAAATTGCTATGATTATCAATAAAACCCTTTGTAAAAGAAAATTGGGCAGCGCTGGCACCACATGGTCCACAAAAATGCTGTGAATTTTTGGCCCACAACAACACATAGAGATTGAGCACATATCTGGCAGGTCAACAAAAATATTTTTGTATTTGCATAGTATTTAAAGGGTAAGTTCACCTTTACAGAAAATCTGTAAGGTGAACTTACACTGGACCCCCTCCCCATGCCCCGCTGTACCTGAGTCCTGTTGTGAGACATCAGGTTGCAGCTTCATCGGTCAGCTTAATTTTCTTGACGTACCTCATAAAGGTACGAGTAGGAGGCATTCTAAATGGTCCGCGCTGTCACATGGACAGCGCCAACCGATCAGGACCCGCCTAGCCCATCCTGTCAGTGCTGGAGAAGAGAAATCTGCGGGGATTTAAAATCCCCGGACCGGTAAAGCTGCGACCAAAAGGTTGACTCAGGTACAGCGGGATCGGGAGGGGGGGGGTCCAGTGTAAGTTCACCTTACAGGTTTTCTGTAAGGTGAACTTACACTTTAAAGGGATAAAACATGAGCAAATGTGCATGTATTCAAGAGATGTACTTCCCATGTTTTTTTGCAGGGAAATATACATTAACATATTGATAGTCCCGTAAATGTACTTTGGCTGCAGCAGCTTCGAGAACTTTGTATAAAATGATATCTCTGGAGGTATGCAGTGAGTGGGACAGGAGGGCACAGTCTGGTAAATTGGCAAGGGCTGAGAGATCAATGCCCCTAGCTGCACTTGGAGGAGAGCCAGCAGTAAATATATCAGGTTTTCCTGCTGACAGTATTTATGAGAGGAGACCCAGAGGACTGAGTAAATTAAAGCCAGAGGGTTATTAGTTCAAATTGAGGCCAGAGACATGCATAGAGGTAAATCGTACTTATTAAGCATCTTTACCTTAGTGGACTGAGGAATGCTTAATATGTGCCTTGTTCATATCCAGAAGGAACGTTAGAGGCAGAAATAGCTTTGTTATATTGTAACTGATGTGAAAATCTGTATGATTCCTGTTGTTTCTTCAACTGAAAGAAATTTTATAATGTTAAAGCGGACATTGTACTAAAAATGTAATGTCCAATTATTTATCTAGGGCCCCCTCCCCAGAGCAAAAAGCTACACAAAACTTAAACAACAATTGTGGGTAAAAAAGTTAAACAAACATACTTACCCTCTACTTCCAATTGAAGAGGTTAGGTGAGGGTAAAGTAACCAACCATCCAGTGAGATCCCAGGGAATACCAAGTAACCCAAATCCTATGAGAAAATGCTACTGCAAAGATCAGGCTACTCAGATTCCCTGGGAATTCATCACAAGGATGGTGATGTCACAACCTACAGTATTAAAGCACAAATATCTAACCACAAAATTGTTTTTTTTTAAGCTTAGTGCAGTGGTTTCTCAATGAGGGGCTCAAAGCCATTAAGCTTACCTTACTTGTACTGGCCATGCATTAGTAGAATTTTGTTTGAAAATTTTTGTTTTTGGAATGTTTGTTCGATTTTATAATGGTTAGTGGGGCCAAATTGATGATGATCATTTTAAACCTGAGTGACGAGAAAATTTGAAGAAGCAGGATGGAAAATGTTTCTAGAACGGTAACATTTCTAACTGTGCAGTTGTTGTTCAGGAAAAATCATATATACTGTAATGCACATGTTCTTGAAACAAAAGTAACCTGTTTAATCACTGTATATATGTGATTGTGCACAAGTGGTTATACCGGGGCCATGGCTACAGCAGTTAGCCATAACCCCAGTATTAACATTTTCAGCTGGCGATTCTCTAACTTGCTAAAGTGATCCAAGTGGCTGATTCGCCGCAGGATCACTTTTACAGGCAGGAGTCGTTCCCCCCCTTCCCACCGCCTGCTGGTGTCTCTCTGGGTTCTTCCATGCAATCGGACAGCCTGGCACTGAAGCTAGCATTGCGTTGGCTGATCGTAGAGCTGATTGGGAACCAGAAGGTCTCTGATCATCTCTATGGTCTATGAGACCGGAAGAGACGAGCATTTCATCACTTCTGGCTAGGGCAAAGAGAGATCTGGGATCTTCTCCATAAAGAGGGTCTGTCATGCTTTATTGATGTCACAAGGGATGCCTAAATTTTAACTGTCACAGCAAAAAAAAAAAAAGTAAAAATAAAAATGTTTTAATAAAATAAATAATAAAAGAAAAAATTTAAAGTGCCCCTGTCCCCCTGTGCTCGCACGCACAGGCAAACACATACATAGGTCATGCATGCATATGTAGCACCCTCGTCCTAAAATAGGGTTACGGGTAAATTTAGTTTATGCTAGGTGTTAGCCAGCCTGGCTAATTTGTAGTGTTTAGAGGTCAAATGGCTTCTTTCCTAATCCTGTTTAGCTGTGGCTTCTACTTTTTTTTGTCAGTAGGTGGCGCGGTTGCCTTTGACATTAATATGATGAGTTGGTGAATTCAGGTTATGAATAAACATACCTTTCTCAGCCAATCAGATTTGCTGCTATGAATGCTGGGAGGAGGTATTTATTCGGAAGGAGTCAGGTGATCGAGGTCTTTCCTGCCCAAGCTGCTCTCTGGGTGCGATGTGTGTGAAACAGCTCCTGGCTGCTAGGCCTGAAGCCTAAGGCCTATCCAGGTGCTCTCCTGGCTGCTAGGCCTATCCAAGGCCTATCCGGGTGTTCAAGATTCTGCTGAGTAAAGTCTGCTCAATATCCAGAAACAATTCTGAGAGGGATGGAGCTCTAGAGAAGTACCAGAGGTGACTCTTCAGGACCGGGGATCCATGAGGTGGCCGGAAGAGCTTCAAGAGAGAACCCATCCAAAATGATTCAGTATGATGCAGTGAGTAAAGTTCAGTTACTATAAGAAACAGCCTATCCTACAAAGTACAGATGTGCTGGTTCAGCTTAACCACTTGCCGAGCGCCTTCTGCATATACACTGCGGCAAGGTGTCTCGGCTGTGCAAAAAGATGTACCTGTACGTCGGTTTGTGCATGTGGTACTGCGGGCATGCGCACGCCACCGGTGTCCCTAAATCTTTCCCCTATTTTGTAGATGTTATAACTTTTGCGCAAACCAGTCAATATATGCTTATTGTGATTTTTTTTACCAAAAATATGTAGCAGAATACATATCGGCCTAAACTGATGAATACTTTTTTTTATAGATTTTTTTTTGGATATGTATTATAGCAGAAAGTAAAAAATATAGTTTTGTTTTTTTTTTCAAAATTGTCGCTATTTTTTTGTTTATAGAGGCCTCAAATTTCAAAATGGGGAACAGAAAAAGAGAGGAGGGGGCGAGCCACTAACGGAAGATTTACAACAGATGGAAGCTCAGGCGGGGCCCCTCAAATCAAAGAGATGTTGGCCGAGATGCTGGTAAAAATGGAGATATCACTAAAAGTAGACATCGCTGTAATACGGTCAGATATCGGGCAGGTTCTAGGCAGGGTAGAGGAGATGAAGGAAAGACTGGATACCAACAATCAAAAATTGGAGGAAATGAGTGAACAGATGAAATTCCTGCAGAAAACAAATAGAGCTCACTTATACAAAATGGAAGATCAAGAGAATCGAAGTCAACATAAAAATCTACGCATAAGAGGCCTGCCAGAAAAGTATAGTAGTGATGAATTAATAAAAGTGATGCAGGAAGTATTTAACCCCCTATTGGGGAGAAAAATGACAGAGATACTGAAAGTCGATAGAGTACATAGGATTACAAGGTATTACAATCAGGGGACTGAAAACCCAAGAGATGTAATAGTTAGGCATAGGCGTGTGCAGGGGGTGTGCCAGGTGTGCCTGGGCACACCCTAATCACCCCATGCAGCACAGTTTCCCCCAGCTGATATTTCACCAAAGCTCCAGAACGGGGCTTCTAAATTTCTTTTTAAAAAATACTAAAATTGTAAAAAATAATACAAAATAAAAGAATAAACATAAAAAACTACTGACATCATCCACTGCCCTACTGACACCGTCCACTGCTCTACTGACACCACTACCCTAGTGACACCGTCCACTGCTCTACTGACACCATACACTACCCTAGTGACACCGTCCATGTTTTAATACATTTTAAAATCTTTTTTACATTTGGGTTTGGGGTACCAGCAGATGAGCTGGAGATGTCAGGATTAACCGCTCCCTTGAAGATATGGAGAGAAGGCGTCATCTAGATGGTGGTCGCAGGTCCATATATTGAGCAAAAGGAGGGAATTTGTTCAGCCTCTCCCAGGACTATTGCTCCTGAAGGGGGGGAGGTGGGCGGGGGCTGGGGATGATTTGGGGGGTGGGGGGATATGGGTAGGGGGGTTTTGTGTGGGTTTTTTTTTCTTTCGTGTCTCTCTCCCTCTCCTTCTCTCTCTCCCTGCGTGCTCTTTCTCTCTCCCTTTTTCCGCCTCTCTCGGTCAGCCAGGTGCTCCTTGTGATAAACCATGGCTACAATAAATCTAGTTACTTAGAATGTAAGAGAACCAAACACCCCAAGTAAAAGGTATAAAGTAAATAAAGAGCTGCATATTTTTTCCAGCAAACACATATTACACATGCCTCTGGGTGTAGATTGTCCTCGCACTTGTTCCCCACGTGGTTCTATGGCGATTCAACATCTAGCCACTCGCTGGGTGTGGCCATAGGTTTTGATAAAACTATGGTATTTGTAGTAAAGGAGCGGCTGGCGGACCCTGAGGGAAGGTTTCTTTTTTATAAAAAGGAAACTGATTAATATGGAATGTACCTTTGCAAATATCTATTCCCCAAATAGGGAACCAGAATTTTTTTAACCGGTTCCCGACCGCAGCACGCCGATGTACGTTGGCAGAATGGCATGGCTGGGCAAATGGGCGTACCCGTACGTCCCTTTGAATTTGCCGCTGTGCCATTACGGGCGCGCCAGCCGGGAGCTCCGTGAGTCGGGTCGCCGGTCCCGTGGACTCGATCGCTGCGGGGATACCCGCGATCGCCTCACGGAGAGGACGAACGGGGAGATGCTAATGTAAACAAGCATTTCCCCATTCTGCCTAGTGACAGTGTCACTGATCTCTGCTCTCTGTGATCGGGACCAGAGATCAGTGATGTGTCACAAGTAGCCACGCCCCCCCACAGTTAGTAACACTCCCCAGGACATACTTAACCCCTCCCTAGCCCCCTAGTGGTTAACCCCTTCACTGCCAGTGTCATTTACACAGGAATCAGTGCATTTGTATAACACTGATTCCTGTATAAATGACAATGGTCCCAAAGATGTGTCAAAAATATCCGATGTGTCCGCCATAATGTCGCAGTCACGATAAAAATCGCTGAATGCTGACATTACTAGTAAAAAAAAAATTAATAATAAAAATGCCATAAAACTATCCCCTATTTTGTAAATGCTATAACTTTTGCGCAAACCAATCAATAAACGCTTATTGCGATTTTTTTACCAAAAATATGTAGAAGAATACGTATCGGCCTAAACTGAGGGAAAAAAAATGTTTTTTAAAATATTTTTTGGGGATATTTATTATAGCAAAAAGTAAAAAATAATGCGTTTTTTTCAAAATTGTCCCTATTTTTTTTGTTTATAGCGCAACAAATAAAAACCACAGAGGTGATCAAATACCACCAAAAGAAAGCTCTATTTGTGGGAAAAAAAGGATGTAAATTTTGTTTTGGAGCCACGTCGCACGACTGCGCAATTGTCAGTTAAAGCGATGCAGTGCCGAATCGCAAAAAACTCACTGGTCAGGAAGGGGGTAAATTCTTCCGGGGCTGAAGTGGTTAAGGAAAACCCTGAAAAAACTTTTGGTATTCAAAGAAGGTAAACTTATAATAGCAGGAGATTTAAACCTGAGCATAGATCCACGGGTTGATACTACAGGGGGCCTCTCTCACTATACAGCTCAAAGGCAGAAGGTAATAAAAAAACTGTTAGGGGATTATCAGCTGGTAGATGCATGCAATGTTTCACAGCAAGTATGAACTGAAGATGGAGATAATGTATGAAAATTCTCGTACGACAAAGGCTTATTTATTTGTTGTTTATTGTTTCTGATCATGTGCTGTCTTTCGTATCAGATTTTTCTCGTACGACAACAGTACATCGTTCGTTCTGTTCACATACAAGAAAAATGTGGGGGTTTGTCCCTTCGGAAATTTTTCATTTGGAAAGTCTGATCGGATGTTGAAAGTTGTGTACCCAGTACACAAAAATCAAACAATTGTACCCCGTACGGATTTTTTCTTCTAGTGTGTACCCAGATTAATAACTGGTACACACAATGAGATTATCAGATGTATGATCATCCGTATTTTTTTTTTTTTTTTTGCATGCTAGTCTCAAATCGAAAATGAAGAGTTTACTAAAGTTACGAAAATTCTCGTACGACAGAATACAACTTCTGAAGTGATGTAATGTGTTGTAGTGTATTTGTATTGTATTTTTGAACATCAACTATGCTGATTAAACTAAAATCGTACGATCTACTTGTGCACAAGAACATTTTTCACGCTTGTCCTATCGGATAAAATGGGGTACAAACTATAAGAAAATCAAGTAAATGATCTCCAATTTTCCTCGTTGTTTCACAGCAAGTCGCAACTGAGGAAGGAAATAATGTGCAAAAATTCTTGTACGACAAAGGCTTTTTTTTGTTGTTGTTTATTGTTTCTAATCATGTGTAGTCTTTCTTTTCTGATTTTTACTATACTAACATCGTATGAACATGATATACATTAGGTCTCCATGCACACTAGCTTTTTTTTTAGGCTCCTAGAAGCTTATTACCATTTTTTTCTGCTTCTAGAAGCTAAATAGTGTTATCCCATGTGTCCATGCACACTACTTTAGGCTATTAGCATTTTTTGAGCTTCGTATCTAGGAGCAGAAAAAAAAATTGTTTTTGTAGAGTTTCTTGGAGTGTTTTTCCAGCAGAAAAAAAATTCTGAATGTTCCTAAATGCTTCTAAGCCTAGGTTCACATTAGAGCAGGTTAGAAATTGTGTGAGTTCAGCTGAATTTGGACGGTGCCATTTCCGGCAATAGCTGCCGATTTGGCATGCAATTTGACATGTCAAATCGTATGCCAAAACGCTTTAATGTGAACCTAGGCTAAATGCTACTACTTATGCCCCGTACACACGGTCGGACATTGATCGGACATTCCGACAACAAAATCCTAGGATTTTTTCCGACGGATGTTGGCTCAAACTTGTTTTGCGTACACACGGTCGCACAAAGTTGTCGGAATTTCCGATCGCCAAGAACGCGGTGACGTAAACCACGTACGACGAGACTAGAAAAGGCCAGTTCAGAACCAAGCGCAGCACCCTTTGGGCTCCTTTTGCTAATCTCGTGTTAGTAAAAGTTTGGTGAGAGACGATTCGCGCGTTTTCAGACTTTCAGGCTTTTTCGTGGCTTTCAGATCGTTTTCTGCGGTTCAGTTTGTGCTTGTGGGTTTGTATCTGCTCTTCAGTGCGTGCAAGCAAGCTCCACGTGACTTTAGTCATTGTGTTCTTGTTCGTTCGTTACTGTTTTTCAGGTCGCCCTTCACAGGCCTTACTGTTCTTCAGTGCGTTCTGTTACTCCGTTCTAAACAGCCGACCGTTTTCTAGCCATGTTGCGTATACGTACTCCTCGTAGAGTTCGTGCTGTGCGGGGGCTTGGCGTTGGGGTCCTAACCTTGACACAAGTCCAGTCCATGAACAGGGTGGGGAGGAGTTCATGGACCAAGAATTGGTTGCTCCAGCGTGACCAGTTCTGTCATATGCCTTTGCTCCGCGAGATCCGTGAGAATAATCCTGATGATTTCAGGAACTTTCTCCGGATGACGGACCCCGTATTTCACCGTTTGTTGGCTTTGCTGACCCCCTATATTAGCAGGCAGGATACCTGCATGAGGCAAGCCATCACTCCGGAGCAGAGGCTCGTCGCTACCCTGCGGTACTTGGCGACGGGGAGAAGCCTGCAGGACTTGAAGTTCTCGACAGGCATCTCCCCCCAGGCTCTGGGAATCATTATCCCAGAGACCTGTTCTGCCATCTTCCAGGTCCTGCAGAAGGAGTATATGAAGGTAAGATTTTTATCCTTTAATATCACATTTTATTGTATTTAATGTTTGATAATATATTGTATTTCTTTTCACATTCCCTAATTACCATGATTGTAATATGCTGTGAATGTTCCCTTTGTCCTCATGCATGCTGGATTTTTCTGTAATTATTTTTGTTGTCCTTCATACATATTTGCCTTCACTGACCTCCCCAGCATGCTCTCCTGGCCCTATATTCACCTCGTGTAGTCACTTAACAATGTATTTTATCAGCTCCATAGTAGTGCTTTACCCCAAACACCCCCTAAAATGTTTATAAATCTGATTTGTGTTTTAAATTCAGGCAGAGTGCCAGAGGCTTTTTTTGGGGGGGACCCCAAATCATTTTTAACCCTCCCTCCCCCCAACTGCTAAGTCAGCTGATCCCAATTCTCTATCTATCCTCAATCATCTATCTGGTGACTTTGCCAAACCCATACACACTATACCCATCTCTTTTGTGCTGAGATGTATGGATAAATTCCCCAAAGCATGTAGTGCAAGGGCCTGCCTGTATACTTTCAAATGGTACTGTTTAAAGTTTTTGTATACTATTATTATCTTGATAGGTAATAGCAGAATGTCCAAATGTGCTCAAATGTGTACAATGTGTATTTATATCTTTGTATTATGACACTTCTTACATGTCCAGTGGGCTGCCAATAGTGTAACTAAGGAGGGGCTGTTCCAAGTAATACCCATTATTTAGGCATTCATCTCTCAATGAAGTGGAGAGGGTTACCTGTCCAAGAGTCGTCCCCCCCTATAATGTTAGAAATGGCCCATGAGAGGGGGGGGGGATATGATAGGTGTACCTTATACTTTGGTGTTGTAAAATTCCCCTTAATAAATGTTATCTGGATGTTGGCCAAGAATGTTTGTGTCTAATCTGCTTTCCATGTTTTAATGTGCAAAAAGACTAATTTTATTTTTTCATCAACAGTTTCCTTCCACGCCACAGGAATGGCAGACTGTGGCCTCCCACTTTGCCCAGCGGTGGGACTTTCCTAACTGCGGAGGGGCAATTGATGGGAAACACGTCCACATCGTCCCACCACCCAACTCGGAGTCATACTATTATAATTACAAGGGGTTCAATAGTATTGTGATGTTGGCGGTGGTGTTGGCTAATTATGAGTTCCTGTATGTGGACGTGGGGAAGAATGGCCGGATGTCCGATGGTGGAGTCATGGCCCAGACAGAGTTTTACAGGCGTCTCCAGAATGGCAGCTTGGACTTGCCACCTCCAGAAGACAATGTGGAATTACTCCCATTCGTCTTCGTTGCGGATGAAGCATTTGCGCTGGGGGACCACCTTATGCGGCCATTCCCGATGAGGACCCTCACCCTGGACCAGAGGGTTTTTAATTACCGGCTGGCCAGATCCAGAAGAGTGGTGGAGAACACATTTGGAATCATGGCCAGCCGGTTCCGCCTATTTCTTACCCCCATCCATATGGCGGAGTATAAACTGAATCATATAATCCTGGCGTGCTGTGTTCTACATAACTTTTTACGGCAACATTCTGCCAACTATGCTAGCTCAGTTGGGCCTGAGGCCGGAATTATAAATGAACCAACCCTGACGGCGGTTGAAAGTGGCCGTCCTGGCTTGCCCTCCCTGAGTGCCTGTGATGTCCGGCTAAGATACCTTGAGTTCTTTGCGGGTAGGGGGGCCATCAATATGCCAGACAATTTGTGAAATCTTGATCAAATAAAACAAAAAATTAAGCTAATCTTTGGTGACATTTACTGCTTGTGTTTGTTTTAGCTGACCCTGACAGAAATGTGGTGAGTCCTGAAAATGGCGTGATTGTGTAACCTTATACAAAGCACTGTTGGGTGTTATTTACTAAAGGCAAAGACACTTTGCACTACAAGTGCACTTGAAAATGCACTAAAATTGCACTTGTAGTGCAAAGTGGATTTTTCCTTTGGAAATAACCCCCATTGTCACAGAAAGCAGCAATTACATCACCACAAAAGTGGTGTAGCGTTGAGACAATAATCCACACATTCTTGATTAACAATCTTTTTAATCAAAGCACAATAACATGTGCATTTAGAAAAGGTTTTTAAAACAAACCAACATGTTTGTTGTATAACAATTTTTGGGGTGGCATTATTAAAAATAGAAATGTCCATTTAAGATAAAACAGGCATGTTTCCAAACAACAAGAAAGACACAAATCTTGAACTTACAAAGTTCACATTAGGTAGAACTTGAAGGCAATATCAGACATGAGTATTTAGGAACTGTGTTTGATATTGCGTTCAGATGGGCTGAAGTCACCCCAGGAAAGGCCAAATTTGGAAGATGCACACCAATTTACGAAAGTCAACATGTGCTAGCTGCCATCACGGGGGATCAAGGGACGTGTTTTGGGGGAGCAACCCCTTCCTCACAGCTACATTATTATTGAGGAAGGGGTTGCACCCCCAAAACGCGTCCATTGATCTCCCGTGATGGCAGATAGCACATGTTGATACACTGTGTGCATCCTCCAAATTTGGCTTTTCTAAAAATCGGAAAAACATTTTGAACATTGTAGCACACAAAAAAACAAAGGGATTTGGAGGGGTTTTAAACTCTCCCTAAAACATCAATGATGTTATTATTTTTTTGAATAACATCATTGATGTTTTTCTTGAGGTTTTCCAATGCTAAATTACACCCCATGATCTCCCCAATCAGGATCTGGGCACTTTCCAAGGTGAAAGGATCAGGATCCACAACATCACGATCACCTAAAAAGAGAGAAACCAAAAAAAAGCAGGTATTATAAATATGCCGGCATCCATCTCTTACCTGAGCCTGTGGTCGCACACACTCACCTGTTGTGGTGACTAGTTCCACCACGTCTTCTTCCTCCTTCTGCTCTTCTTGTGTTTGGGGTATTTCCCCTTCTTCCAGAGGGGGGGGGTCTCTGGTCTCCTCGGATGAGGAGTGTCCTCTAAGTCTTTTTTCCCCTATGTTGAACAAAAATGGTATACTTAGCACACAGATATTTGATGGCAGAACTTTAAAGATGAAACATTGGTTGGAAGTGGGGTACAATTGTCTATTTTGGCAGAGTTCCAAGATGTAGAATTTTGAGTGTCCTTTGTAAAGCTTCAGTACTTTACCTGTTTTGTACAAGCTTCACAGATGGAGACACCCCTATAGTACACACTGGAGCACCTGTGTGGCCCCCCTAATAAAAATGGTGTTCTTGTGTCCCCACACTAGTGCTCCAGTGTCCAAATGTGAAAACAGCTGCTGAGTGTCCTCTCCTTACACAGAATCTAGTTTGCATTTCACTCTAGTAACAAACCCATCTACACAACCAAATTAGTTTCATACAAGTAGGCCCTAAAAAATGTGGGCAAATGCATATGGCCAAAACAATGGTGTTTTAGAGGCCGAAAGAAAAATGTTTGATACGAACGAATAATGTGCCCATGAACATGAAAGTTGACATTTAAAACTGTACAATACTTTTAAGAAAAGCACAGCACGAACGTAATCAAGACAAAAAGAATAGGAACACAGGACAACTACTTACTTTTTTGCAGCACTCTCCGGATCTTTCTGTACTGCTCATGTTCTCTTAATTTCAGGTCCGACCACTGCTTCCTGAGCTGATCTTTCGAACGACGTACCCCGAAATTCCGGTGCAGACTCCTGACCACTTTCGCCATTATCTTGGCCTTTCTGACATTGGGGTTGGGGTAAGGTCCATACTTCCCGTCATAGTCGGCCTTCTTCAGGATGTCGACCATCTCCAACATCTCCCCAAAGGACATATTTGAGGCAATAAATCTTCTCCTTCTGGATCGGGACGTTTCCGGATCCGGGCTTTCCTCCTCCTCCTCCTCGTTGCTATAATTAGCACGCACCTGTTGTGTCTCCGCCATGTGCTCTTCCCCCACTGCGCCAAACGAAAAGGGGCGGGGAATAGACAAGAAAGAACGTCAGGGGCGGGCGGAGTTACACGCATGCGCAGTGTGTATAAAGCGTAACACGCGTGCATAGTACGTACGATCTGTGAGCGGAGGAAGGAGTATCGGAGGCGCCGATCGTGATAACGAAGGTAAGAGACAAACTTGGGCCTATACTGCTTCTAAATTGAAGCCTATATTGTAACAAGATTCGAAGAGTTTGGCCTTACATTAGGGTTTGTCTTGTGTTGTGTCTTGCAGAGAAAATGGATGGCTTCAACGACCACAATTTCCTCCCCCTTTCATAGACAAATACAGGGAGCTGCCCTGTCTGTGGCAGGTGAGACACCCCCATTACAACAATAAACAAAAGAGGCAGGCAGCGCTGGAGAAACTGCTGGAGTTGGTGACGCCAGTGGTCCCCACAGCAACCATCCCCTATTTAAAGACCAAAATTGGTGGCCTGAGGAGCACTTATCTTAGGGAGCGCAAGAAGGTCACAGATTCCCAGAGATCCGGAGCTGCAGCAGATGATGTTTATGTCCCCAGGCTGTGGTACTATGAGAGACTGCAATTTCTGTCAGACCAGACTGGAGTCAGGGAATCCCTCTCCACTCTTCCTTCCACTCTTCCTTCCACCCCAGCTGAGGCTTCCGATGTCCAACCTGGGCCTTTCAGCCAGGAAGAAGTGGAGGAGCCCAGCTTGAGCCAGGTATAGCATTCTTCTACAGATTTCTGGTCAATAAATAAATGACGTTTACTAGATGTCATTATTGATCTCTAATTGCTGATTGCAAAAAGTGTTTTACATATAAATAGACAGTAGTGGGCACCAAAAATTGGGACAAGAATGAAAAACGCTGGGCTCAGAAGGATAGTCTGTTAGATTTGTTAACATTCAATTTGCAACAATCATGAGGTGACAATTGTGTGTGATTGATGAATCAAAAACTAAAACTATGTCCCTTTTTTATACACAGGAAGACCTCAGCCAGGAGGAGGCTGTGGAATGTGGCAGCCAGGAGGAGGCAAGGCTAAGTTGCAGCCAGGAGGAGGCGGGGCTGTCAGCCAGGAGAAGCCTGGGACAAGTCAAAGCCTGACCGAATCGCAGGTTCCTCCCCTCCGCCTTCCATACAAAAGAGCAAGGAAGGCGACTCACATGCAGGATTCTGCGCTCAGGCTCATTCAGGAGGCTTCTGCGTCCCTCAGAGCCTTACCCACTCCCGAAGAGGCCTTTGCCTGCATGGCTGCCACAAAACTGCAGGGCATTATTATTATTATTATTATTATACAGTATTTATATAGCGCCAACAGTTTACGTAGCGCTTTACAACTTGAGGGTAAACAGTACAAATACAATACAATTTGATACAGTAGGAATCAGAGGGCCCTGCTCCTTAGAGCTTACAATCTAAGAGGGAAGGTCAAGAGATACAAGAGGTAATAACTATGGGTGATGTGCTGATTGAGAAGATAAATGTACAGTTGTTAGGTGGGGGGCCAGATAGGCTTCTCTGAAGAGATGAGTTTTCAGGGATCGTCTGAAAGTGGATAAAGTAGGAGAAAATCGGACGGATTGGGGTAGAGCATTCCAGAGGATGGGGGAGGCTCTGGAGAAGTCCTGAAGGCGAGCATGGGATGAGGTGACAAGGGAGTTTGAGAGCAGGAGGTCTTGGGAGGAGCGAAGAGAATGATTAGGTTGGTATTTTGTGACTAGGTTAGAGATGTAGCTGGGGGCCAGGTTGTGGATGGCTTTGTAAGTTATAGTTAGTATCTTGAATTTAATTTGGTGACTGAGTGGCAGCCAATGGAGAGATTGGCAGAGGGGTGTGGCAGACGCTGAGCGGTTTGTGTGGTGGATGAGCCTGGCAGCAGCGTTCATGATGGACTGAAGTGGGGATAACCTATTTAGAGGTAAACCAATGAGGAGGGAGTTGCAGTAATCGAGGCGGGAGATGACCAGGGAGTGGATTAGAAGCTTTGTGGTGTCATTGGTTAGGAAGGGGCATATCTTGGAGATGTTGCGAAGACTGAGGCGGCAAGCTTTGGATAGTGATAGAATGTGGGGTCGAAAGGTTAGTTCAGAGTCCAGGATTACACCTAGGACCTTGGCGTGGGGAGATGGGTTGATAGTTGAGCCGTTGATCTTGACAGGGAAATCAGGGGAAGTGGCATCTGAGGGAGGAAATATCATGAGCTCAGTTTTGGATAGGTTGAGTTTGAGAAAGCGATGTGACATCCAGGCTGATATGTCTGCTAGTAAGTTGGTAATGCGTGAGGAGACAGATGGAGAGAGCTGGGGGGTGGAGAGATAGATTTGGGTGTCATCAGCGTAGAGATGATATTAAAAAACCGTGGGAGGCAATCAACTGACCCAAGGAGGTGGTGTAGATTGAGAAAAGGAGAGGTCCAAGAACAGAACCTTGGGGGACCCCAACGGAAAAACGAAGAGGAGAGGAGGAAGTAGAGTTGTAAGTGACACTGAAGGAGCAGTGGGATAGGTAGGATGAGAACCAGTGAAGAGTACAGTCATGGAGACCGAAGGAGTGGAGTTTTTTGAGGAGGAGGGGGTGGTCCACTGTGTCAAAGGCAGCAGAGAGATCCAGGAGAAGTAGTACAGAATAGTGTCCATTGGCTTTAGCCATTAGTAGATCATTTGAGAGTTTAAGTAGAGCAGTTTCCATGGAGTGTTGAGGGCGAAAACCGGACTGAAGGGGATCAAGAAGTTTATTCATGGTCAGATGGTCGCTTAGTCGGTTGTAGACCAGTCTTTCAAGAAGTTTAGAGGAGAAGGAGAGTAAGGAGATGGGACGTAAGTTGTTGAGATTGGTGGGATCCAGTGAGGGCTTTTTTAGTATGGGGGCGACTAGCGCATGTTTTAGAGAGTTTGGGAAGATGCCACAAGAGAGGGAGAGGTTGAAAATGTGAGTTAGAGAGTGTAGAATCGAGTCAGAGGGTGAGCGTAGCATTTGCGAGGTAACAGGATCCAGGGGGCAAGTGGTTAGATGAGTGCTAGATAAAAGTTTAGCAACCTCAGTAATAGTAGCAGGGTTGAATGAGGGAAGTAATGATTGTGTCTGTGGACATGGGGTGTTGCATGGGGGAGGTTTTTGCGCATTGGTGATCTCCTCATGAATTGTATCAATCTTAGTTTTGAAGTGATTGGCAATCTCCTGGGCAGTGAGTGAGTTGGTGGGTGGAGGCAGTGGAGGACAGAGTAGAGTGTTGAAGGTAGAGAAGAGTTGACGTGGACTGGATGAGAAGGTGTTAATGAGTGTGATAAAGTAGGTATGTTTGGCAGTGTGAAGGCAGGAGTAGTATTTTAGGAGGGCAGATTTATATTGTGTGAAGTCTTCCTGGGTCTTAGTCTTATGCCACAGGCGCTCAAGAGCGCGGCTACGTTTTCTGAGGCATGCAGGAGGGTCAACGCAAACTATGTGAGGACCTTCTGTATAAAGTCCTAAGTAAGGGGGTGAGTGGGTAACTAACACCCAATACCCACCTGAGTGAGTTGGCCCCTCCTCCTCCTGCTGCCAAAACTCCACCACCAGAGCCACAGCGTGGAAGGAAGCGTGGAAGGAAGACCAGAGAGTGATGACCCTGGGTTCAGTCTGGTCTGACAAAAGATGCAGTCTCTTGTATGACCACAGCCTGGGGACACAGATGTCATCTGCTGCTTTCTGGATCTCTGGGACTTCTGGACCAGACTGCACTCCCTTATATAAGGACTCCTCAGGCCCCCAATTTTGTTTGAAAATAATTGATGTCTGCCCTGGGGGTCCAAGGCTTCACCCACTTCTGCTGTTTCTCCAGTGTTGCCTCCCTCTTTGTTTAGTTGTGAGCCCTTAAAGGGGTTGTAAAGTTAATTTTTTTTTTTTTTTTAAATAACAAACATGTTATACTTACCTTCACTGTGCAGCTCGTTCTGCACAGAGTAGCCCCGAACCTGGTCTTCTGGAGTCCCTCGGCGGCTGTTTCAGCTCCTCCCCGCAAGCATTTACCACCTTAATGCGAGCTCCCTCGCACGGTGGTGAGTGCTTGCGGGCGCGCTCCCGTGATACAGCCGGCGGCTATAGCCGCTCGCTGTATCACTCGGCCCCGCCCCCCGGCGTGCCGCGTCATCGGATGTGATTGACAGCAGCGCGAGCCAATGGCTGCGCTGCTTTCAATCCATCCACTGCAGCCAATCAGCGACCAGGCTGAGCTGCAATGAAGATGACGAGGATGAGCAGCGAAGATTCGAGGCGTCAGGTAAGTAAAACGGGGGGCCTGGGGGCGGCGGTACTGTCAAAAGTTTTTTCACCTTAATGCATAGAATGCATTAAGGTGAAAAAATTTTTACCTTTACAACCCCTTTAATAATTGATTTTTTTTTTTTTTTCTATTATACTCGCCTATGTGTGTTTTCATTCAAAAAGGACAGTTTGTTTCTGAGGATTCAGGTACATTTCAAAATACAATGTGAAATCAACAAGGGACACCAACACCAAACAATCTCCTACAGATTAAATAATAAAACATATCAATGGTGTTGTGGTAACTTGACACACAAAACACACACAAAAATATTCTGGAGTAAAACTAAAAATAAAATAAAACAAAGATCAGCCTTGAAAAAAATACAAACCTAAAAAAAAAATAAAATAATCTGCCTGAAAAAAATAAATAAATAAAACAACACAAAAATAATGTTGTCAGATGTGACAAATCAAAATATATTGAGGGAATCCCGATAAAGAATAAAGAAAGACGTTTGTGAGAAGTCTGTGTGAATATGAGCAGCAAAACTACTTCATTCTTCTCACATTATAAAGAAGAAGAGAGTGCGCTGTATTAAACCATTTTTAACATTGCACATTGTTGTATCCATTGCGAACGCTAAGTTTACCAGACCAAGCTGTTCCGTCTCAGAATTTCTTCTGAGCATGCGTGGCACTTTGTGCGTCAGAAATGGCCACACACGGTCGGAACTGACGCGATCAGATTTTGGTGTCGGAAAATTTTATAGCCTGCTCTCAAACTTTGTGTGTCGGAAAATCCGATGGAAAATGTCCGATGGAGCCCACACACGGTCGGAATCCGACCGTGTGTACGGGGCATAACAGCTTTTTTTTTTTTTTTTTTTTTTCAAAAAAAGCTAATAAAATGATAATGCTCCTAAAAGCTACTAAAATGATACTAGAAACTGGCACAAAAATGTTATTATCAGCATTTTTCATCCAACGTTTTTTTCCAGCTTTTTTTGAGCTTATGAAAAACGCTAGTGTGCATGGAGCCTAAAAGAAAATCATTTGTTCTGTTCCCATATGAGAAAAAAATTGGAGTTTGTCCCTTTGGAAATTTTCGTTTGGAAGGTCGGAATCGGCTGTCGAAAGTTGCGTACATCAGAAAATCGTACGATCGTTCCTTGGACAAAAATGTTCATCTGATTTTCTTACAGTGTGTACAAGCCTTAAAGGGGTTGTAAACCCTCAAGGTTTTTCACCTTAATGCATTCTATGCATTAAGGTGAAAACCCTTCTATAGTGCAGCCCCCCTTTTTCTTACCTGAACCCGGTCTTTCCTTTGACGGGGATGAGCACAGCAGCTCCAACCGCTGTCTCGGGTCCTCATTGGATAGATTGATAGCAGCAGGAACCATTGGTTCCCGCTGCTGTCAATCAGATCCAGTGACACGGGGGGGCGGGGGCCGAGTCCTGCTGTCTGTGTCAATGGATGCAGCAGCAGGATTTAGGAGCGCACCCGCAATGCGAGTGCCCCCATGGAATGTGAGTCTCCGTGGGGGCACTCAATTAAGAGGAGGAGCCAGGAGCGCCGCTGAGGGACCCCAGAATAGGAGGATCAGGCTGCTCTGTGCAAAACCCTTGTACAGAGGAGATAAGTATAACATGTTTGTTATTTAAAAAAAAAATAAAAACTAACCTTTGCAATCACTTTAAAGAGATGCTAAAGTCTCTTTTTTTCTATAAAAATAACAAACATGTCATACTTACCTCCTCTGTGCAGTGGCTTTGCACAGAGTTGCCCCGATCCTATTCCCTTTTCGACTCTCCTGACCCCTCCCAAATGTTGAGTGTCCCCACAGCAAACAGCTTGCTATGGGGGCACCCGAGCGGAGCCACAGCTCCGTATGTCCATTCAGACACGAAGCCCCTCTCTCTCCTAATTGGCTAACTGACTTTTATTGGCCATTGGCTCCCGCTGCTATGTCTCAGCCAATCAGGAAAGAGAGTCCCGGACGGCTGAGGCATCCGTGCACATCACTGGAGGAAGTTCAGACTCAGGTACGTATTAGGGCCAGTTCACACCATAGAAACGCAGTCTGGATGCGCTCCAGATGCTTTTTTGCATGCGCATTTTTGATGCGTTCCAGTGCGTTTTTGATGCATTTTTGCTGCAGTACAGTGAAATTTCCCCCTCCCTTTTTTTTCTTTAACCTTAAATAAGAACATGGGTGTTCCAGTGCGTTTTTGGTGCATTTAGGTGCGTTCCTGTGAGTTTTTGATGCTTTTTACAGCGTTCCAGTATAGTCCAGTGCAGGAAAAATGCAGCATGTTCTACTTTTTTTCTGGAACTGGAACGCACTGGAACTGCAAACACTGGTGTGAACTATGCCATTGAAAACAATATAACCTACTTTCTATGCGTTTTTGATGCAGAAAAAAACGCACTGGACTGCATGTGGTGTGATCTGGCCCTTAGGGGCGCTGAGGGGGGCTGCTACACACAGGTTTTTTTTTATCTTAATGCATTAAAATAAAAAACCTTCCTTTACAACCACTTTAATTTATTATTATTATTAATATACAGGATTTATATAGCACCAACAGTTTGCACAGCGCACAAACAGCACAGTTACAGTACAATTCAATACAGGAGGGATTGGAGGGCCCTACTCGTTAGAGCTTACAATCTAGAAGGAAGGGTCAAGTGGAACAAAAGGTAATAGCAGTAGGGGGTGATCAGATGGAGAAAATTAAAATACAGTTGTTAGGTGTTGGAGGGCTAGGCTTCTCTGAGGAGAAGGGTTTTCAGGGATCGTCTAAAATCTAATATAGTTGGAGATAATCGGACAGCTTGGGGTAAGGAGTTTCATAGGATTGGAGAGGCTATAGAAAAGTCCTGGGGGCAAGTATGGTAGGAGGTGATGAGGGAGCTAGAGAGCAGGAGGTCTTATGGGAATGAAGATTTAACCACCTCAATACTGGGCACTTTCACCCCCTTCCCAGACCAATTTTCAGCTTTCAGTGCTCTCTCACTTTGAATGACAATTACTCAGTCATGCTACACTGTACCCAAATGACATTTTTATCGTTTTGTTCACACAAATGGAGCTTTCTTTTGGTGGTATTTATTCACCACTTCATTTTTTATTTTTTGTGATATAAGCGAAAAAAGAGCGAATATTTTGAAAAAAAACCAAAATTTTCTACTTTCTCTTTTAAAAGAAACCAAAAAAATTTAATTTTGTCGAAAATGTAGGCAAAAATGTATTCTACCACACATCTTTAGTAAAAAAATCCTGATAATTGCATGATCATTAGTTTGTGTGAAAGTTATAGAGTCTACAAGCCATGCTAAGCATTATTGAAAATGTATCAATCCTAATGCACTGATCTCATTTCTTGAGGCCCTAAAATGTCAGGACAGTACAATAACCCCCCAAATGACCCATTTTTGGAAAGAACACAGTCTGAGGTATTTAGTAAGAGGCATAGTGAATTTTTTGAAGTTGAAATGTTTTCCCCACAATGCTTTGGAAAATTAAGAAATATATATATATATATATATATTTTTTTTTCTTCACTAAATTGTCATATTTACAAGTTATTTCTCACACACAGTGCAGGCATAATTGCAATTACACCCCAAAATACATTCTGCTATTCGTCCTGAGTATGGCGATACCCCATGTGTGAGACTTTTCCACAGCCTGGCCACATACAGAGGCCCAACATCCATGTAGCACCATCAGGTGTTCTAAAGGCATAAATTACACATTTCATTTCCTGAGTACCTATCACATTTTTGAAGACCCTGGAGCACCAGGACAATGGAATTACCCACAAAATGACCCCATTTTGGATAGAAAACACCCCAATGTATATTCTATGAGGCATAATGAGTCTTTTGAACATGTCATTACTTTCCACAAGTTTTTGGAAAATGTGGAAAGAAAATGAAAACTTATTTTTTTCTCATAAAGTTGTCAATTTAAAAGATCTTTCTAACACATAGCATGTACATAGCCAAAATGACACCAAAAAATACATTCTGTTACTCGACCTGAGTATGGTGACACCCCATTTGTGAGACTTTTCCACAGCCTGGCCACATACAGAGGCCCAACATCCATATAGCACCATCAAGCGTTCTAAAGGCATAAATTACAAATCTCATTTCCTGAGTACCTATCACATTTTTGAAGGCACTGGAGCACCAGGACAATGGAATTACCCACAAAATGACCCAATTTTGGAAAGAAAACAATCCAATGTATATTCTATGAGGCATAATGAGTCTTTTGAACATGTCATTTCTTTCCACAAGTTTTTGGAAAATGTGGAAAGAAAATGAAAACCTATTTTTTTCTCACAAAGTTGTCAATTTAGAAGATCTTTCTAACACATAGCATGTACATAGCCAAAATGACACCCCAAAATCCATTCTGCTATTCGTCCTGAGTATGGCGATACCCCATGTGTGAGACTTTTCCACAGCCTGGCCACATACAGAGGCAGAGGCGTAACTAGAACCTTCAGGGCCCCGGTGCAAGAAACAATGATGGGCCCCCTCCCTTCCATCCGAGCTCCAGGCTTCCAATTTTGGGAAGGTATCCATGGACATCCTCCCAAAACCGTGCTTCCCACATGCCTCCTGGGACGTGCATCCAGCACAATCACAGTGGCCCTTTACCATGTAATGTCAGCTGATCACATGTAAACAGACTTGCCGGTTATCCGCAGCCCTTTCCTCCCGTGCTATGTCTGTGTGAGGAAAGGACTGCCATTAACTGTCAAGAATGTCAGTAAATTGTTTACACTGATAATCAGTGCCCCAATCATCAGTGCCATGTATCAGTGCCTATCAATGCCGCCTATCAGTGCCCATCAATGCCGCCTACAAGTGTTACCTATCAGTGCTCATTAATGCTGCCTATTAGTGCCCATCAAATCTGCCTATCAGCACCACCTATCAGTGATTATTGCAGCATCCATCCATGCCACCTATCGGTACTCTTCAATACTGCCCATCAGTGCTCATCAATACTGCCTTAGTTCTGCCTATCAGTGTTCCTCAGTGCCCATCCGTGCAGCCTATAAGTTCTGCCTATCAGTGCTCATCAATTCCCATCAATGCCTCCTATCAGTGCAGCCTATCAGTGCCTCCTATCAGTGCCTTCTTAGTGCCCCCTATCAGTGCCTCCCTTTAATGCTCATCAGTAAATCCCATTGGTGCCTCCCATCGGTGCCCCCTATCAATGCTCATCAGTAAATCCTATCAGTGCCTCCCATCGGTGCCCCCTATCAGTGCCCCCTAGTGCCTTCTCAGTGCCCCCCATCAGTGCTTCCTATCATTGCCCATCAGTGCCCCCTATCAGTGCCCCCTATCAGTGCCTCCCTTCAGTGCCCGTCAGTAAATCCTATCAGTGCCTCCCATCGGTGTCCCCTATCAGTGCCTCCCATCGGTGTCCCCTATCAGTGCCTCCCATCGGTGTCCCCTATCAGTGCCTCCCATCGATGTCCCCTATCAGTGCCTCCCATCGGTGTCCCCTATCAGTGCCTCCCCTTCAGTGCTCATCAGTAAATCTTATCAGTGCCCCCTATCAGTGCCCATCAGAGTCCTCTATCAGAGTCCTCTGTCTTCTTAGGACAGCATGGCTCTGAGCGGAGAGCGTGTCTCTCCAGTGGCATCACTAGGGTTGGTGTCACCCGGTGAGGAAAAAATTGGTGTCACCCCCCTCCACCAACTATAGCCCCCCCTCAGTGCAGACCCCCCTCCACTAACTGCAGACCCCCCTCTCAGTATAGACCCCCACTAAGTACAGACCCCCTCTCGCAGTATAGATGCTCCTCACTAAGTACAGACCTTATCCATCAGTATAGCCCCCCTCATTGCAGACCCCCATCTATCAGTATAGCCCCCCTCTATCAGCATAGACTCCCATCTATCAGTATAGACCTCCCTCAGTGCAGACCCTCATCTATCAGTATAGACCCCCCTCTATCACTATAGACCCCAGTGTAGACCCCCCTCCATCAGTGCAGACCTCCCCTCCATCAGTGCAGACCTCCCCTCCCTCATTGCAGACACCCCCTCCATCAGTTCACATCCCCCCTCAATACAGACCCCCCCTCCATCAGTGCAGACCTCCCCTCCCTCATTGCAGACCCCCCCTCCATCAGTTCACACCCCCCTCAGTACAGACCCCCCTCCATCAGTGCAGACCTCCCCTCCCTCATTGCAGACCCCCCTCCATCAGTTCACACCCCCCTTCAGTACAGACCCCCCTCCATCAGTGCAGGCCCCCCACAATGCAGACCACCCCCCTCATTGCAGACCATCCCCCTCCATCAGCACACACACCCCCCCTCAGTGCAGACCCCCCATCAGTGCAGACCCCACTCAGTGCAGACCCCCCTCCCTCCATCAATGCAGACCCCCCTCAGTGCAGACCCCCACCTCATCAATGCAGACCCCCCCTCAGTGCAGACCCCCACCTCATCAATGCAGACCCCCACCTCATCAATGCAGACCCCCCCTCAGTGCAGACCCCCACCTCATCAATGCAGATCCCCCTCAGTGCAGACCCCCACCCCATCAATGCAGACCCCCATCTCATCAATGCAGACTCCCTCAGTGCAGACCCCCACCCCATCAATGCAGACCCCCACCTCATCAATGCAGACCCCCCTCAGTGCAGACCCCCACCTCATCAATGCAGACCCCCCTCAGTGCAGACCCCCACCCCATCAATGCAGACCCCCCTCAGTGCAGACCCCCCTCAGTGCAGACCCCCACCCCATCAATGCAGACCCCCCTCAGTGCAGACCCCCACCCCATAGTGTTCCCCCCAGCACACGTCTATTTGAATACAAACTTTACAGACCTCAGAACAGCGCGGGATAGGCACACCGGCATGTGTCCCTCGGACTCCTCTTCCTCCCCCTCCGTATGCAGAGAGGAGGGGGAGGCAGCTTCGGTCCGCTCCGCTGTACGCCTGTGTGTCTCTCATCTAACAGAAGCATTGTTTTTTATTTCCCTGCTCACCGTGTGTCCTCTCTCTCACGGCATGACAGAGGACACACAGCTGATCTCCCCCCTCCCCTCTCTGTGCTCCGCGAGCAGTCAAGTGTGAAGCTAAGGAGCTCACATTTCCTGCGGAGCACAGAGAAGAGGGGAGGAGGGAGATCAGCTGTGTGTCCTCTGTCATGCCGTGCAAGAGAGGACACACGGAGAGCAGGGAAATAAAACAAACGATGCCGGTGTCTCTGCTGCTGTTAGATGAGAGACACGCTCAGCCTCAGAGCGCTGTGAAGAGCAACCCTGCTGGGCCCCCCCCCCACAGTGGTGGAATGCCAGGCCCTGTCGCAAGTGCGACTGTTGCGACCCCGGTAATTACGCCACTGTACAGAGGCCCAACATCCATATAGCACCATCAAGCGTTCTAAAGGCATAAATTACAAATTTCATTTCCTGAGTACCTATCACATTTTTGAAGGCCCTGGAGCACCAGGACAATGGAATTACCCACAAAATGACCCCATTTTGGAAAGAAAACAACCCAATGTATATTCTATGAGGCATAATGAGTCTTTTGAACATGTCATTTCTTTCCACAAGTTTTTGGAAAATGTAGAAAGAAAATGAAAACCTATTTTTTTTCTCACAAAGTTGTCAATTTAGAAGATCTTGATGTACATAGCCAAAATGACACCCCAAAATACATTCTGCTACTCGTCCTAAGTATGGCGATACCCCAAGTGTGAGATTTTTCCACTACCTGGCCACATACAGAGGCCCAACATGCAAGTAGCACCTCCAGGCTTCACATAGCACATAGTACATAGCATGTACACACCAAGAATTACACCCCAAAATACATTCTGCTGAGCAAAAGGTAAGAAAAAAAAAAGCTCACATGTGGTTTTAGCAGGCAGGAATACCGTTCCAGAGCAGCCAAAGCATTTGTCCAGACAGCCAAAGGAAATACCCAGGAATTGTCCAGGCAGCAGACAGATATGGAAAAGTATGAACATGGTTCAGTACAGTCCAAGGTTTAGCAGGCAGTTCAGGTAACAGGCATAGGCATGGCCAGTCCAGGTGGTAGGCAAAGGCATGGCAAGTTCATGTGGCAGGCAAAGGCATGGCAAGGTCATGTGGCAGGCAAAGGCATGGCCACTTCAGGTGGCAGGCAGAGGCATGACTAGTTCAGGTGGCAGCAGGCAGCACTTTGTACATTGGGCCTTGGTCAGGTAAGACCTGAGGACAGGGGTAGAGGCTTCTTCCCACCCAAATCTCTACGAAACCTCCGAGTCTCCAGACCCTAATCCGAGAAAACTAAAAACCCGAAGAAAAATGTTTTCTCCACTCGGAAAACTTTTTCTGGAGCCCCTCACATATGTGAGACCCCTGTGCTGTACAGTGGCAGGGCAAATGATCAGTTCAGGAGGCAGGCAAAAAGCATGGTCATTTAACAGTCCGGGTCAATTCACATTGAAGGGCAGAAAGATGTTTGGCAGAGGCATAGTCGTTAAAAGTCTGGGTCAATTCACGTTGCAGGCAGAAACATGTTTGGCAGAGGCATAGTCGTTAACAGTCCGGGTCAATTCACGTTGAAGGCAGAAACATGTTTGGCAGAGGCATAGTCGTTAACAGTCCGGGTCATTCGCAGAAATGGCAGATAGTGGAAACTGGAAAAAAATCATCTTCACTTTACTAATAGTGAAGTATGATAGCTCCGGTAGCACGTTTCAATACAGAGGCCTGGCTGGGAGGGACATTGGGGACAGTAGTATCGGGTGTCACGGCGAATTCCTCTACTTGAACACATACAACATTTTTTTGGGTGTTTGCGACCTGTTTGGGGAAGAGGGAGGATTTCGGGAAAGTGCCTTTCATGGAGTTTGGCTAATGAATTGGAGCGAATTAGTTGAGGGGCTTGGCCTTGGGGATAGAGAAGGGCTCTGACAACGTCTTCTTGGAATTTTAGATAGGTTAGGGAACTTTGGGTGCACTTAGAAAAAATGATATATGAATTGAATAGGGCAAGTTGCATCAAATAAATGGCGACTTTCTTGTACCAAAATAGTGATCTCCTGGTGGCCAAGTAGGGCTGCATCATCTGGTCTTTAATATCCACCCCCCATGTATAGGTTGTACTAATGCACACATTTTGGCTTCTGTATGGGGCCTCTTCTTCTCTGAAGTTCCACCAAGGTGTCATTATGTATTGTGGAAAGGATGTAGACATCTCTTTTTTTATCTCTCCACTTCAGTCTGCATACTGGCCATTTCACCCTGCTTAAGTTTCTTGGCGACCAATCTCTGTGGGAAGCCTTTGTGGTTGGTCCGTGCTGTCCCACAGGCCACAGTGTTCTTTAAGTACAAATGGCGGAAAAGTGGGAGACTAGTGTAGAAATTGTCTACATATAGGTGGTAACCTTTCCCAAGTAATGGTTGGATCAGCTGCCAGACAATTTTGCCACTTGTTCCCATGTAGGTAGGGCATCCAGGGAGGTTTAGCTGTCTGTCTTTTCCCTCATAAATTATAAAGTCATATGTGTAACCCGTGGCCCTGTCACACGCCTTATAAAATTTTACCCCACGTCTGGCTCTTTTACTGGGGAGGTATTGTTTTATTCCGAGTCTTCCGGTGAAGTGTACTAGGGATTCATCAACACATATATTTCTATCAGGGGTAAACATCTCCTTGAAGCTGGCGCAAAAAAAAATTGATTAGGGGCCGAATTTTGAATAATTTATCGCAATTGGGATGATTTCGAGGGAGGCATTGGGCATTGTTATTGAAGTGTAAAAATCTCATAATCATCTCATAACGGGTTCTAGGCATCAATGACGAATAGACGGGCATGTGGTGGATAGGTTGGGTAGACCAGTAGGAATGGAGTTCATTTTTTTTGGCAGCTTCATGTTGAGGGTTAGGCCAAGGAAAATTTTTAATTCTTCCACGGTGAGGGGTTTCCAAACAAATGTACAGGCATATGACTTGAATTGTTGGCTATATGTTGGCTGGCGTATAGATTACATTGCTCCACAATGTAGGTTAGGAGATCATTGGTAAAAAATAAATAAAAATAATAAAGTGGGGTTACATTTTCCGTCTGCATCTGAGAGCCTGGCTGGGCTGTAAAAAGGGGATTTACAGGTTCTACTGACGTATCGGGCAGCCATGTTGGATACAGTAGAACATCTGGGAGGCTAGTATGGGCACTGCCTCGTTGATGGGATCCGTTGCTAGCATCTGGCCTATCTTCTAGAAGGCTGCAGAACTGCTGGTGGATGCCTGCCTATCCCAGAGTGCTGCGCTGCTGGTGGATGCCTGCTGGTGGATGCCCTGGAGTGCTGCGCTACTGGTGGATGCCTGCATATCATCCTGGAGTGCTGGGCTGCTGGTGGATGCCTGCATATCATCCTGGAGGGCTGTGCTGCTGGTGGATGCCCTGGAGTGCTGCGCTGCTGGTGAATGTCTCCTGCTCATTTCTCCTGATTCTCCTTGTTAGGATTCTATCTTCCTCTGTTTCCATCTCAGAGCCACTGCTTTCCACTGGCTCATAGTCGCTATCCGAGTCTGACAGAGAGAATTCCCCGCTACTCTTGTCCGACATACTTTGGAGTATTTGGAGAGCCTCCTCTGCACTGTAAAATCTTTTCGTCATGTTGGCGGGCAGATGTGCCAGATGGCGGGCGGCAGATGTGTCAGATGGCAGGCGGCAGATGTGTCAGATGGCGGGCGGCAGATGTGCCAGATGGTGGGCGGCTGTGCCAGATGGTGGGTGGCTAGATGTTGGCGGGCAGATGTGCCTGATGTTGGCGGGCAGATGTGCCTGATTGTGGGCAGATGGCGGGTGGCAGATGTGCCAGATGGCGGGCCTCAGATGTGCCAGATGTTGGAAGGTGGCAGATGTGCTAGATGTTGGCGGGCGGCAGATGTGTCAGATGGTGGGCGGCAAATGTATCAGATGGCGGGCGGCAGATGTGCCTGATGGCGGGCGGCAGATGTGCCTGATGGTGGGCGGCAGATGTGACTGATGGTGGGCGGCAGATATGCCTGATGTTGGCGGGCAGATGTGCCTGATGATTGGTGGGTATATGTGCCTGATGATTGGCAGGCAGATGTGCCTGATGATGGCAGGCAGATGTGCCTGATGATGGTGGGCGGCTGATGTGTCAGCTGTTGACGGGCTGATGTGTCAGCTGATGACGGGCTGATGTGTCAGCTGTTGACAGGCTGATATGCCAGCTGTTGACGGGCTGATGTGCCAGCTGTTGATGGGCTGATGTGCCTGATCGTGGGCAGATGGCGGGTGGCAGATGTGCCAGATGGCGGGCGGCAGATGTGCCAGATGGCAGGCGGCAGATGTGCCAGATGTTGGCGGGCGGCAGATGTGCCAGATGGCTGGCGGCAGATGTGCCTGATGGCGGGCGGCAGATGTGCCTGATGGTGGGCGGCAGATGTGCCTGATGATTGGCGGGCGGGTGTGCCTGATGATTGGCGGGCAGATGTGCCCGCTGTTGACAGGCAGATGTGCCAGTTGTTGACGGGCAGATGTTCACTGACAGGTATTTTCACTGTTTTGTGTTTTGAGGACACTAGCTGGGTGATCAGTGGGTAAACAGCAGACAAACAGCTATAAAACTCACTGATCTCTCAGCTGCAGCACAGATCTCTCTTCCTCTCCTCACTGACTGGCTCTGTGTGAGGAGAGGAAGAGATGAGAGCAGTTACAACCGCTCTCTATTTACATTACATGACGACTGTGATTGGACACAGTCGTCATGTGATCAGGAGGGCCAATCACAGGGCCCTCCTGTGTTGTACTACTCCACTGTCTCTGGGGGGCACCGGCAGATTGGGATTGCGCCGGTGCGCGGGCACGTGGCAGCGCGATCTCCTGTCAAATCCCACCCCTCTCCCATGTTTACTTTACGATGGCTGTGATTAGACACAGCCATCGTGCGAATCAGGAGGGCAAATCACATTGCCCTCCTGCCGTTCCGAGATGTGGCGTGTCCGGGTGACGCGCGCGCATCGGGATCGTGCGGCAGCGCGGGACCACGCCTGCGCGATCCCGCTCCTTCTGAAGGACGTTCGGGAACGTCCAGTCAGAAGGAGGGAGCTCCCACCCGGCAGTTTATGTGCAGTGGCCGGGTGGGAAGTGGTTAAAGACTAGGTTAGTGATGTAACTGGGGGCGAAATTGTGGATGGCTTTGTAGGTTGTTAGTATTTCGAATGTAATTTGTTGGGTGATCGAAAGCCAGTGGAGGGATTGACAGAGAGGAGTAGCAATATAGCATAAGTGAATTTCACATGAATTGTCATGATCGGCTCGCTTAGAAAGCGGTACTTATCGTACGATTTTCTAATCGTGTGTATAGACCAAGACTCTAGTAACCTATTCGATTTTGTAGCATGAAAAAAAAAAAAAAGATCATTTGTCCGATATTGTAGTGGTGTGTACGAGGCTTTAGAGCTCTTTCAACCTTTTAAAAATAGCGACTGAAATGTTCCTCTCATGCCTCCCCAGTGTGAAAGTCCGAGTGCTTTCACACTGGGGTGGTGCGCTTGCAGGACGGGAAAAGCAGCATCTTTGGGGCGGTGTATACACTGCTCCTACACCCCCCCTGCCCTTTGAAATGAATGGGCAGTACTTCCGAAGAGCCTGAAAAGCTTTCCAGAAGCGTCGCAACACGGGCGCTATTAACTCCTTCTTCGGTCGCTGGGGGGGTTAAAAGTACTACGCCAAAAATCGCTGCTAAAACGCCGCTACCCGCTGCTCCAGTGTGAAAGTACTCTTATGGTGACCATACACTATATGAAAAATCGGCCGAAATTCAGTCATTTATACAGTTCGCTAGCTTTGGCCAGTTAATGGGCACAAGATCGATAATCGATGGGACGTTTTTGAGCCGAAAAAACGAAGTTTGGAAATTTTCTGCCAAACGAACGATAATTTGAAAGGTTAATGTGTTTCCCCTCTGCACTAGGTATACGTAAAAAAAAACGAACAAAAAATGCATATATTTATGTCCACTGAACGATTTATCGGTCATTACATGATGGCACTATCGTTTGCGCTCACGGCCGAATGTTTGTTTTTCGAAAACGGATATAGTGTACGGCCAGCATTACTAGGGTCACTTTAGGGATACATATTTGAATGGAATTTGTATTTTTGTAAAGCAGAGTTGAATGGAATTGTTAGTGGAAATAAAGTATGCTGTAGACGAGTCGTGAGCTGTTTTCTATTCTCCTTGTGTGTTGCCCTCCCCCGCACACAGGGATGCTCGGCTCTCCTCACACACGAACTTTCTGAGGGATGAGATGCCATCTTCCACCCCCCATCCCTTCTCTCACACAGCGCTCTGGCCCCGCCCCTTCATTATGAAAAGCCTAATGTGAAGTAACGGGAGCGCCCGCCCTTCTCCTCCAGATCCCCGGCAGGGGGCGGGGCGGAGCGGAGGATGTTTGCAAAGCAGACAAACGTGGTCATGTTGTCAAATGTGTGTTTTCTGCTTGTCAATCTGCTGCGATCGTACAGACGTGTCTGGTCCCCCCCGCACGTAGTGCGCAGACTCTGAGCACACATACATGCTGTCGGATCTAGGAAGGGGGGGATTACCTTTTCATTCTATTTAGCGGCTTTTGCACCTAGCGCTGTTTTTTTTTGTTCCCTCTCCTGGCCGTCCATTCATTGGCAATCATTGCACTCGTTGATTTCCTCTCTCCCCCCCTATGATCGCCCATTGATGTGTGTCTCACGTCCAAGGTGTGGGTCTCCTTGTTCCCAGGGGGAGCCCCCCTTCCTATGTAGGTACATTGGATTAGAGAAGTGTCTTGGTACAGTCTAATCTACCTTCATCCCAAGCAGCCTGCTGTCATCGGATCACTTGTCATCTCGGATGATCGCCAGGGAAGGACTTCGCCTTGTCTCCTCCAGTTTATGAATGGCCCTGATATGGAGGAAATACCGTTTCAGAAAGTCAAAACCAGAAGGAAGAAGTGCCACTGCTCCCCCGCCCCCCCTCTGGATTCCATCGCATGTGAAGACGAGTTCGATTGTAAGGAGCTGGAATCCCTCTTCCAGAATTACAACCTGAAGCTGGAGCAGACCTCCACCTTGAAGGCTCTGGCGGTCCTCATCATCATGACGGCCACCCTAGCCCTGGTGGAGCTCATGTCTGGTCCAAGCCTCTCCATCTCCAAAGGGTCCCATCCTGTACACTGTATCATTTTCGTGTCCCTCTTTATTGTCACCAATGTCAAGTACCTGCAGGTCACCCAGCTGCAGCAGATCGTCAAGCTGACTTTGCTCTTCAGCTTCACTTTCTCCTTTCTGTGTTGTCCCTTCTCCCTGGGAGCCTATGGCTTGGAGCCCCCCTCTTCATCGGAGCAAGGAATGTGGCAGCTCATGCTGGTGATGTTCATCTCCTATGCTCTGCTGCCTGTCAGGACCCTGCTGGCCATCATTTTTGGTTTCATGGTGTCTGTATCTCACATCATTGTGACGGCCACATCCGTCAACGTTAAAAGGCACAGGCTCTGGAGAATGGTGAGTTCTTCTTCGATACGTCCGTAGGTTTGTACTTGTCTTTCGTGGTATGGTAAACGCAAGGCGCCGTGCAAACGATTGCTATCATGATATCGTTCCTGTGTATTGATAAGAATACTTTCCTGAACCTCTGAGCTGCCCGTTTGTGTGTGTGTGTGCCAACTGTATTTCTAAAGCTGGTTGGAATTCTGGACTTCTTTCTAGGTTTGCACCGATACCGATGTAGGTGGTGAGTACTCGTGGACATACTCCGATACCGGAAACCAAAGCCTTTACCGTGTGATTTGAGCCTAAAAAAAAAAATGGTCTCATATCACACTGCAAAGAATCGCATTTAATTTGAACAGGAATCACATGCGGTTTCCCCCACCGCCCCTTTGTGCCCCGAGGCTTGTCATACTGGGTTGGTTACATACTGGTTACTAAAACTGGAGAGTGCAAAATCTGGTGCAGCTCTGCATAGAAACCAGTCAGCTTCCAGTTTTTTTTTTTTCTCAAAGCTTTAGGGTCCTTTCACGCGGGCTTGTCCATTATATGGATTCCGCTTGCTCAGCGGGGGATCAGTCGGCTGATCCCCGCTAAGCAGGCGGATGACAGGTCCGTCTCCGCTCACTGTGCGAAGACGGACCTGTCAGAGCCCCGTTCTCTATGGGAGATCGGATGAAAATGGGCCGCCTGTCCGTTTTCATCCAATCCACCAGACCAGGAGTCTCCAAACTTTCTAAACAAAGGGCCGGTAATTTTCCTTCAGACAGAGGGACAGACTATGGCCAGTGGGAGTGGACTTTTTTTTTTTTTTTTTACATCAGTGGGAGTAAACGTCACCAGATATGGAATTAGGGAGAAGACTAGTGTCCCATCAGAATAGTGTCTTATATCAGTGGGAGGAATAGTGCCCCAAGGGCCGGATACAGGCAAGCAGAGGGCTGTAGTTTGGAGACCACTGCTCCAGACGGATGGAAAATAGGTTTTCTATCCATCTTGATTTCATGGACAGGATCGGATAGCGGCGGATGTCAGTGGACATGGAGGTGTATGGAACATCTGATCAGGTCCACCTGAAAAACTGACAGGTGGACCTGATCAGAGCGCCCGTGTAAAAGGGGCCTAAAGTGATTGTAAACAATTTCCTTGTAAAACAACACATTTAGTTTAAAATTGAAAATGAAAGGCAAACATTTGTGTTTAGATATAAAAAAAGAAATACTAAAAAAATACACACACACACACTTTTTTTTTTCCCCCCCGCATTTTTTATAACTGGTCACATTCCCTCTGTTCTCAGCTGCATCAAACCTGGGGGGGGAAGTTGTAACAGCACACTCATCTTCCCAGTGATGGGCTGTGCAGGGGGGGGCCTGTTAGGACAAGTCTGATCATTGGAGGAGAGCAGCCTGAGTTCCCAACATAGCTAGAGAACTGACCACAGTGAGCTCTGCTGGCCAGTGTGGTCAGTTTTTAAGAGGAAAGCAGAGGAACTGGCAGGATCACCAGGGATTTTACACAAAGGAAGCAAAAAAAAAAGAACAGGATACTTTTTTTTCGTACAAGTACATGGTGCAGCAGGCACATATCAGGAATTTGAAATGCTGGGGTAACAAACACTTTAACTGAACAAGCTGAAGTTAGAAGTTGTTTGGCTATCATGCACAGCTGCACCAGATTTTGCACTGTCCAGTTTTGGTAAATTGGCCTCACTGTATGAATGTGAGTTAAAGACCTTAGATTGTAAGCTCCTTGAATGCAGGGACATGCCCCACTTGCTTGATTGACTTCTGGCAAAGGAGCACGTTGACGTTTTTTTATCAATTAGCAGCCAATCAACTATAGCCACTGATCAGTGTAAACCTGGGTATACACTATATGAGGAAATGTGAAGAAAAATGTTGTACGAGGCATGATCGTTTGATTTTCATATAGTGCGTGCACAACTTTTCACATCTGATTCAGGCTTTTGAAAATTTCCAAAGGGACAAACTCCAAAAAATGTTCTCATAGTGAACAGAATGAACGATTTTCGTTAAATGTGTCTGGTTTTCATAAAATAAGTCTACGCTATTAAGAAAAAATAAACAACAAAAAAAAAGTGTTTGTTGTACGAGAATTTTCATACATTATTTCCATCCCCAGTTCTTACTTGCTGTGAAACATTGAGGAAAACCAGACGATCATTTGCCCGATTTTTCTTATACTTACCCAAGCCCTCATTCGATCCAGCGTTGTGCTCAATTGCAGTGCCTCTCTTCCCTCACTTCCGTGTCTCACTGGCTTTGCTGGGGCATCCGGAGCCACTGGCTCCCAGTGCCGTCAATCAAAGCCAATGACAAGGATGCAGGGGCGGGGCCGAGTCCAGCTGTTTATGTCAATGGATGCTGCAGTGGGGCTTGGGAGCGAGCAGGCATGAGTGCCTCCATGGGAACCAGCTTCCCGTGGGGGCACTGCACAGAGAGGAGCCAGCAGTGCTGGCGGGGGACCTGGGAAGATGAGGTTGGAGGCCGCCCTGTGCGATGGAATGGAAGGTAAGGATAGTGATGTTTGTTATTTTAAAAAACGCTGCTTTTTCAGGAGTTTTTTTTTTTTCTGCCTGTAGATGAATCTTAGGGTTACCCAATCTGTCCATGCACATGAGGGATTTTTGAGGCATATTTTAGGAAGAAAGTTTTCAGGCAAAAAAAAAAGACGCTAAATGCGATTAGCGCTTTCAAGGGTACATTAACTATAGTGACAACTGAACAGAGGGAAATGTTTTGGGAAAAAACGCTTATAAAAGCAAATGCCCATAAACTCTCCTAAACTGTGCAATACGAGCCACTTGAGCATTTTTCTGCTGCTTTTCCTGCCAGAAGTTCTGGCATTTTTTTTCTACTCCTAGTGTGCATGGACCCTGATCTGGCAGTGGTGGGTGCTGCTGTCAGAATACAACGTCCTGGTGGAGGGACATTTACAAAAACTGTCCCCCCCCCTTTTGGGATGAAGTTTTTATAATGAATAAAAGGTAACCATTGTAAGCACCCCTGTCAGTAATAAATGGTTTGTCTTGACTCTAACTGCCACGTTTGCAGGATAGTTCAGACTATTAAAGGAAGTTTAAAAATAACAGACTTACTGGCTGAGTAAAATAAAGGGGGGGGGGGGGGGGGGAGCTAAAAATAGGAAAACTGCTGCAGCCACCACATCTAACAACTGGTAAACTGCAATATATTCCATTCTTGTTTTTGAGTTTAGTACGGCTTTAACTATCCAGTCCTTTTGGCCAGGGTCACAACTGTCCTTAACGATTAGGAGGATGGGTAGCCACTGCTGTGCTTGCTGCCTGCTGAGGATTTCCTACTTTATCTCGTAGAAGGTTGTGCCGCCTACAAGACGAATGACACCTACAAGAAGAACGTTTTCTCCATAACGTGTTATCGGGATTTACAAGATCTCTTTCAGTAAATCTTTATCATCAACACAGGAGAACTTCCCATGTGATCCTTTCATTTCTAATACATCCATTGCCAATTAAAAAGAAGGTTATTAAAAAACAGACTTGTATGTTAAATGTGGATCAGATATGTCACCAGCCCACCAACAAACCTGTTTCAAAGTGCAAAGCTCTTTATTCTTGTATGATCAATAGAAAAGCTTTCCTATGTGATCATACTTGCATTGTCAAGTAGAAAAGCCTTCATACTGTATGTGATCATAAAGAGCTCCACGTTGGAAAGAAGCCAAGCTTGGTGTGCTGCCGACATATCTGATTCATGTTGTAGATCGAGTTGCCACCTCATCCCTTTAAACCCAAACACATATTGATTACACAGGTTCTGTGGCTGATTAAGGTGTTAATTAAACTCAGTTGGTGCCTTAACTGCACTAAATTAGTCTCAGAACCTTTGTAATTCATATGTGTTCGGGTTTAAAGGGATGAGGTGGCAACCCTAGTTGAAGACCGTGACCAAACGGGAGACCTTGCAGAACCCTTTTAACCACATGATCAATTCCAGTATAGTGTGTGTGAGGATTATCCACTTGAAGACCAGGCCTTTTCATGGCACTTTTTGTTTACATGCTTAAGTCAGTATTTTTGCTATAAAATTACTTAGCACCCCCAAACATTATATCATTTTTGTTTTAAGCAGAGGCCCTAGAGCAGTGGTCAACTCCTGTCCTCAGGGTCCACTAACAGGCCAGGTTTGCAAGATAACTGAAATACATCACAGGTGATATCATTTGCTGCTCGGTGATTGCAATTTTCTGTCTGTA
The DNA here is from genome assembly GCF_042186555.1 of Aquarana catesbeiana. NCBI lineage: Eukaryota > Metazoa > Chordata > Amphibia > Anura > Ranidae > Aquarana > Aquarana catesbeiana. The sequence continues at coordinate 239,343,781 of NC_133328.1, forward strand.
TCTCCCCAAGGTTTTTTTCAAACGCAATTTTTTAGAAAAAAATACACTTTAATAAATTTGAATGCAAAAAAAAAATATAAAACCCATTTTTTTTTGGTAAAATGTAAAAGATGATGTTACACTAAGTAAATAGATACCTAACATGCTTTAAAATTGAGGATGCTCATGGAATGTCGACAAACTACGATACCTAAAAATCTCCATAGGCGACGCTTTAACATTTTTTTACAGGTTACCTGTTTAGAGATACAAAGGAGGTCTAGCACTAGAATTATTGCTCTTGCTCTAACGTTCAGGGTGATACCTCACATGTGTGGTGCAAATACCATTTACATATGTGTGCTAGACTTGCATATGCGCTCGCTTCTGCGATGGGGGCGCTTTAATTTTAATTTTTTTCTTATTTATTTAATTTTTACACTGTCTCTTTAAAAAAAAAAAAAAAAATGTTGATAATTTTTATTCCTATTACAAGGAATGTAAACATTGTAATAGAAATAAGGGATGGCAGGTCCTCTTTATGGAGAGATCTGGGGTCAATAAGACCCCAAATCTCTCCTCTACTTTTAAAAGCAAAAACTACGTCATGGTCCTCAAAGACCACAGAGGTGACCAGAGATTATCTGGTCTCTGGTAACCTCTAAGGCCAGCCGTGCAATCCGTCGGATCGTTTCTCGGGTGCGTCAGTAAAAATGATAAGCCCGAGAAACTCGGGGGGGGGGGGGGGGGCGGGGGTTTATGGCTGATAGCTTCAGCCAAAACTCCAGTAAACCACTTGCAAGGCACAACGTACATATATGTATTGCAGTCAGCAAGTGGTTTAGACCCCTTTCACACTGAGGCAGTTTTCAGTTTTAGCGCCTGAAATCTACCTCCCATTCATTTGAATGAGTGCTTTCACACTGGGGCGGTGCGCTTGCGGGGTGGTAGAAGAAGTCCTGCAAGCAGCATCTTTGGGGCGTGTTTCTTGGGTGCGTCAGTAAAAACGGTAAGCCCGAGAAACACTGGGGGGGGGGGGGGATTATGGCTGATAGCCTCAGCCATAACTCCGGTAAACCACTTGCAAGCCACAACGTACATATATGTATTGCAGTCAGCAAGTGGTTATCCTTAGACCCCGTTTCCACTGGGGCGGTGCACTTGCGGGGCGGTAGAAAAAGTCCTGCAAGTAGCATCTTTGGGGTGTGTTTGGAGCACTAAAAGGCGCTCCAAAAATGCCCCTACCCATTGAAATGAATGGGCAGCACTCCCAAAGCGCCGCAAAATGGGTCTTTTTTGCATTTTTGTTAAGGTTGCGTTGTCACGTGAAAAAAAGCGACCCACTAGCGCCCGAAAACCACCACATAAGCTCTGCTGAAAATGACCGGCGCTTTACTGCTGGCAGGAAAATGTTGAAAAACGCAGCTAAAAGCCAAATATTGCACGTGCATTTATGCGCGTTTAGCATTTCAGCGTAAGTGCATTCCACTGGCCAATATATTTATTTTGGTCGTTGAAATGCATTATTGTTCCAACGATGTGTGCATATAGTGTTTATGCGTGTTTTGACGCGTTTAGATGCTTTGACATGTTTTTTTCTGCTGAAACTCTCCTCTCAAGAACGTGCAAAGGGTGGGTTTTTTCTGCCTGCGCCACTTTTTAAGCTCTGCGTGTATGAAGCCTATACTTAAACAAGATCTGTATCGATTGATTTGATCTCAGGAAAACTGAAAGATATGTATATGAAACTGAATATGAGCTAGGTTTGAAGGCTATCCAATCATATGGATGCGTTATGCATAGGGTTAAAAGGTGAATAAAGGAAAGAATCCAATGGTGAACTAAAGCCTCATACACACGATCAGATTTTCAGATGACCGAAGTGAGGTTACTCACCATACGAAAATTCTCGTACGACAGAATACAACTTCATTAGTGACGTCATGTGTTGAATAGTTTTGTATGTATTCTTTCGTTTCTGTGCATGTGTAGTGCTCTCATGATTTTTGAAAATTGGATGTTGAGTTCACGTACGACAAAAATGTTATAGTCTACACATCCAGCTTTTGTCTGACGAAAAATCGGAAGTCAAGCGCCATACTAACGATCCACAAATTGGCAGATCGTTCGTCGGACGAAATCTTACTTCCGATTTTCATATTGTGTGTACGGGCCTTTAGTCTAAATATCTTGGCCATCTTGCTGCAGGGTGTCCTGTGCTGCTGGTGTAACACTCCGCACAAAATGCACCACAATCTGTAGCCACCGTAAGGCCTCATACACACTGGACATTTTTGCAGCTGCTTTTAGGGGTGCCAGGCATTATTTTTTCCTTCCTCTAAACTCCCCTGCATGTCCATGCACACATATGGGTTGATTACTAAAAGTGGAAAGTGCAAACTCTGGTGCAGCGCTGCATAAAAAACCAACCAGCTTCCTTGTTTATTGTCAAAGCCTAAGCCTCGGTTCACACTGGGACGACTTGTCAGGCGACCTAGGTCGCCTGACAAGTAGCGTCCCGTTCAGTACAATGGAACCGTTCTAATCGGAGCGACGCAAGTCGCTCCGACTTAGAAAAAGGTTCCTGTACGACTTTGGGGGCGACTTGGGGTGACTTGCATAGACTTCTATACAGAAGTCGTTTTGCAAGTCGCCCCAGCAGTCGTGTGCAGGTCGCCTCGGTGAGGCGACCTGCAAGTCGTGCCGCCTCTGGTGTGAACCGAGGCTAATTGAACAAGCTGAAGTTAGAAGTTGATTGTCTATTATGCACAGCTGCACCAGATTTTGCACTCTCCAGTTGTAGAAAATCAACACTATGGGTTTTTAGTTGTGTTTAGTAGCAGGGGCTTTTAAAGGCGGGGAAAAAAACCCCCACTGCCAGTGCATCCAGGAGCAGCAGTTTTGGAAGGAAAAAGGCTTGATGCTGCTAAACGCTAGGCGCGTGTAGTACTTAAAATGTTTGTTAACCTAAAAAAAATTGGATCCTGTTCCCTTAAAGCATGTTATACAGCACAGTGCTTGTGCTGTGTCATTTGGCCCCCTGTAACACCTGAAATACCTGGCTGATCCTGCCTGGCTATACCCTCCCCCCTGTAAACTGACCACAGTTTATCATGGCTATTGAGCCCTGACACCGTGGTCAGTTTACGTGCCTACTTCATCTGCAGCCCTGCTCTCTGCTCTCCTCTGTGCTCTTGTGTCTTCCTCCCTCCCCTACCTGCTTGTTAGCTCGTACCAGTGCACGCGTCCCCCTTCCTGCTGGTATCATAAGTTACTGTTGTTATTACAATACCCTCTGTTAGGCCCCTTTCACACTGAGGTGCTTGTAAACTGCCAGTAAAACACTGAGCACTTTTGAAGAGTTTTTAGGTGCTTTTGAAGCGCTTTCCATTAATTTTAATGGAGAGGAGCGTTTTTTCACCACCCTGCCAGCGCACTGCCCCAGTGTGAAAGCATTCGTTGATTTTAATGAAAATAGGTTTTCGTGAGCTTTTCAGGCGCTTTCTTTTAGCGTGAAAGTGCCTGAAAAGCGCATCAGTGTGAAAGGGATCCTATAATAAATGCTGTGCCTCACTGTATGTATGTATGTATGTATGTAAATCCGCCGATAAATACCTTATTTTATAGTGCCGCTCAGTGGTCACGTGACCTGACGTCTCTCTCCTCTTCTTTCCTCCTCCTGGCTGATGTCAGTGAGGGTTTCTCGGCTCCGCCCGCTTTGCTGTCAGACCTGGAGGAGAGAGATACGGCAGGACACGTGACCGCCGATCGGCACTATAAAATAAGGTATTTATCGGCTGATTTTTTACAAAACACATACAGTGGGGCACAGCATTTATTATAACAGATGGGATGGTAGCAACAACATTAAGTGGGTTAACAACCACTTAGCGATATCGGAAGAAGGAGCCTCAGAAGTGCGAGCATTATGATGGATACTCACTCCAGGGATGTGTATTGCCATGAATGCAACACAAAACCAGCAGCACAGGGCATCCCAGCCACTATGTGCAGCAGAGTTAAGAGGGGGTGACAAGAATATTTGGAGTTACCGTATTTATCGGCATATAACATGCACTTTTTTCCCCTTAAAATCAGGGGAAAATCATGGGTGCGTGTTATACGCCGATCCCTTGCGATCCTGAGCTGACAGATCTTCAAAATCGCCGACCGCGATTTGAAAATGGCGCCGAAATACACAGAGCCGGTCCTCGGCTCTTCTCGGTCACTTTCGGCTTCACTCGAGTGCCGCCCGAACCTAGCCGAGTGTACTCGGCTAGGTTCGGATAGCTCCGCTCACAGTCACGCCCATCCCGGGCGGGACTACGAGTGGAGCTGAAAGTGAACGAGAGCCGACGAGAAGAGCCGAGGACCAGCTCTGTGTATTTTGGCGCCGGCGGCACCATTTTCAAATCGCGGTCGGCGATTTTGAAGCTCAGGATCGCAGGGGATCACAGGATTTTCAAACTGCGAGCTGCAAGGCTGCACTGGGGCAAGGCTGCACTGGGATAAGGCTGCAATGGACACTGGGAAGGCTGCACTGACAAGGCTGCACTGACATGGCTGCACTGGGGCAAGGCTGCACTGAGAAGGCTGCAATGATGGGCATTTAAATGTAAGTTTTTTTCCCTTAAACTTCCCTCCTAAAAGTTTTTTTTTCCTTTAAAATTCCCTCCTAAACTTGGGGTGCGTGTTATAAGCCAGTGCGTGTTATACGCCGATAAATACGGTAATTCACCTTTTCATTTTTCTAGAAAAACTGAACTTGCCATTTAAAGCTGAACTACAGGGAAAGAAAAAAAAATCTCCCTTGCATTGGAAATGCTCTACAAGGGTTAAATACTTGTTTAGGTCTAGGGCAGCACCCGTACACACAATACGAAAATTGGAAGTAAAATTTCGTCTGACAAACGATCTGCCGATTTTCGGATCGTTAGTATGGTGCTTGACAGACGATTCCAGTTTTTCATCAGACAAAAGCTGGATATGCAGACTATAACATTTTTGTCGTACGTGACAAAACGTCATGCAGCTTCAGGCATCATTCAGACATCATTGTTTTCTGCCGGCAGTTCCCTGCACTGTTAAAATAATCATAGCAGCCGCTTGATTATTTTTACAGGTGGCGGGGGGGAGGGACAAGCCAGAGAATGAATCTGCCAGCGGCGGAAGTTTACCATAGAGAATACCAAGGACAAGATGGACCCCGGCAGTCTCTATGACCTTTGGAGGCCCGGGTGCGACATTAAGACCTCACATCCGGCCCCGGCAGATGTATTTAAATGTTTGCTCGCAGAAGCCAATGCATACGTACGTCACGCCCACATATGTAAACAGCGTTCAAACCACACATGTGAGGTATTGCCGCGAACGTTGGAGTGAGAGCAACAATTCTAGATCAAGACCTTCTCCGTAACTCTAAACTGGTAACCTATAAAAAAATTTAAACCGTCGTCCATGAGTGTGCGCAATTTTAAAGCATGACATGTTGGGTATCTATTTACTCGGCGTAACATCATCTTTCACATTACACAAAAAAATTGGGCTAACTTTAGTGTTTTGTTTTTGTTTCATGAAATGTTTTTTTTTTTTTTTACAAAAAAAAGGCGTTTGAAAAATTTCTGTGCAAATACCGTGTGTCATATAAAGTTGCAAAAAAAACCCATATGTAATGTTTGGGATTTCTGAATAATTTTTGCGCAAAAAAAGGATGATTTTTACATTTAGGAGAGGAGTGCCAGAATAGGCCCGGTATGGAAGTAGTTAAAAAGCCAACAATCAACCTAAACCCTGCCCTACACATTACAATCCAATTGTACAATCTGCTTTAAATTTAGCAAATCTAGGTAATGGGAGGGCTCACCTAAACAATTCTATTTTTTGTACAGGCTTCAGACTTGTTGGAAATTGTACAATTAGATTGCATGGTGCAAGGTCAGTTTATATGGTAATCAAATGATCAATTTGACAATTTCATCTCAGGTTTGGCGGTGTAACGCTCAGAATATCTGCATTAATCGCTCTTCTAATCTTCTAGGCCCTAGGTGTGCTATTGACATTGCATGTTTAGGATTTATCCTCGGGATTGCTAAGTAGTAATGGCATTTCTGGAAGAGGAAGTTTATCTGTTAAATACATAGAGAACATACTAGGGCCAGCTATAGTACAGGAAAGATATTCATGTATTTTAGGATATACTGTATTTTACTGACAGCAGAGGTAGAACCAATACAAAATAGAATTTTTTTTCTTTTGTTTTGAATGTTTGTTTTTTTTTTTTGTTTGTTTTCTTTTTGTACTGAAAGATGATTATTAGGCATTGTTATGGAAATAAGATTTCTAAAATCATGATATTTTTTAGGAAGTATCATATTTTATATCAGTACATAAACATACATACTTACTATTATGGATTATCTATAAATATGTATTAGATCTACCAAACACTGGTCTAGACAGCAGAATTCCCTCACTGAATTAAGAAAAGGTTCGGTTAGAAGCTGAAGTAAGTGGTCTGATTTATGTGTGTTGAATGGACTTGATCTCTTTGATGTGAGGGCGTTATTATTTATTTATGTACTTTTTGCATATACGTGCATTTGCGGTGTGATTGCAGTGTTTTTTGTTTTTTTTTAAACTAGGTTGCATTTCTATGTGTTTGTGGTGCGTTTACAGTGGGTATATGTATATATATATATATATATATATATATATATATATATATATATATATATATATATATATACACACACACAGTGGGATTTTGTTTATTATTTAATTAATATTATTATTTATTTTTACTGAGTTGCACTTCCATGTGTTTGTGGTGCATTTGCAGGAAGTTTTTGGATTTTTTTCTTTTTACGGAGTTGCATTTATGTGTGTTTGCAGTGCAATTGTGGTGTGCTTGCAGTGTGGTTTTTTTTTTTTTTATGTTTTTATTATCGAGTTGCATTAAAATTTTTGGTGTGTTTGCCGTGCTTTTTTTTTTTTTTTTTCTTTTTTTGGCATTATTTATTAATTTTGTTTGTTTTTACTGTGTTACCTTCACTTGTGTTTACAGGGTGTTTTGACATTATTTCATTTTTGTTATTGAGTTGCATTTGCATGTTTTTGTGGTGCGTTTGCAGTGATTTTTTTTTTTTTTTTTGCATTATTAAATTTTATTTTTGTTTACTGAGTAACATTTACATGTATTTGCGTAGCGGTTGCAGTACATTTATGGAGTGCTTTTTTGGCATTATTTATTTTATTTTTTTGTTTTATTCTGGTGCAAAATAATGCAGCATGCTGTCATTTTTTAAAAATACAAGTGAAAGCACTGCAATGGGGGTAAACTAGGGTCATTAAAATTTTTCTTGCATATGCGTTCGCATTGTATTTAAAAACGTGTTTGACTGCATATGGTGTAAATGAGCTCTTAAAGGAGAAGTCCAGCCAAAGCTCGTTTGGCTGGGCTTCTGCTATGGATCACAGGAGTGCAATACATTTTTCACTCCTGTGACCCGTTTTCAGCAGAGAGCTGTCTGATGTCCGCTTTCTGCTGACGTAATGGATATCAGTCCAGGCACCGCGTCATCCCAACAATGGAAGTTGGGATCCGCCAAATGCCTGGACTGACACCCCGCTCAGCCTCTCAGCGAGCCGCTGAGAGTCTGAGCCGGCCATCCCTACCCCCTCCACAGCCCAGCGCTCCAATGAGAGAGGAGGATGCGGAGAGCTGCTGATTGACAATCTCTAGCTCTCTGCTGGGGGGGGAACTGTCAGAACCGATCGATCGGCGATGTTCAATGGCTCGGTTCTCAGTGCAGAGGCGCCAGTGGACAGGTAAGTATGAATCCGGAAAAAAACCCAAACCCATACTTCTCTTTTATTGGTTGAGCTGTTTTAATAGTGAGCATGCTGTTTAAAGCCCCGTTCACACTAGTGCGATTTCTCCTGTGTCTGCCGGCGTGCTGCAATGCACGACAAAGCAAATCGTGTTATTTCCTATGATGCCCCTTCATATAAATGCAACATGCTGAAATGCGAGTTTTGAAAAGATGCAGGTGCTTTTTTTTGGTGCAGCATAGTGTATCTTTGGCCCCTTAGACTTCAATGATAATCTCATGTAAAATGCATGTACAGGCATTTTTAGTGTGTTTTTGACAGGCTTGTGTATAATATCCAGTCTCCTCCTTCTACAAAAAAAACTCATGAAGCATTAAAACGCATCAAAAAAGCCTGTAAAAACATGCTACAAAAAAGCAATGAAAAAAGTATGGTTATGCGGTAGCACTAGTGGGAACTCAGGTAAAGGCTTGTGTACACCACAATGCCCATGTTCAATGTGCAGTTCCGCATGTACATGCATTTGCAGTGCATTTGCATGATGTTTATGGTGGATTTGCAATGCGTTTTTTAGGCCTTATTTATAATACTTTTCCCACTTATTTGCATTTACATGTGTTTGTGGTGCGTTCATACATGTTCCGATACGTTTATGTGCAAAAAAATGCAACATTCCTTCTATTTTTCTCTTTTTTTTTTTTTTTTTCTTTTCATAATACACATGCTAAAGCATCACAGTGATGCAAAGTAGACACATTGAAATACATTTGTTTTTCTTGCTTATGTGTTCATACTGGGTTTAAAAACATGTTTGACTGCATCTGGTGTAAGCGGGCACTTACAGTGCCTTGAAAAAGTATTCATACCCCTTGAAATTTTCCACATTTTGTCATGTTACAACCAAAATTTAAATGTATTTTATTGGGATTTTATGTGATAGACCAACACAAAGTGGTAAATGATTGTGAAGTGGAAAGAAAATGATAAATGATTTTCAAGATTAGGTTTAGGGTCGTTGTCCTGCTGGAAGGTGAACCTCCGCCCCAGTCTCAAGTCTTTTGCAGACTCTAATGCCGAGCACACACGACCGGACTTTTCGACTGACTGAACTCCGAAGGGCTTTTCGACGGAGTTCCAACGAATCGGACTTGCCTACACAGGATCACACCAAAGTCTGATTGTTTCAAACGTGATGACGTACAACCGGACTAGAATAAGGAAGTTCATAGCCAGTAGCCAATAGCTGCCCTTGCGTCTTTTTTGTCTGTCGGACTAGCATACAGACGAACTGATTTTTCGATCGGACTCAAGTCCATTGGAAAGATTTAAAACATGTTCTATTTCTAAAGTCCGTCAGATTTTTCGACAGAAAAGGTTTGATGAAGCCCACACACGGTCGGATTCGTTCCGTCGGACCAGTTCGGTCGAAAAGTCCGGTTGTGTGTACACGGCATAACAGGTTTTCTTCGAAGATTGCCCTGTATTTGGCTCTATCCACATTCCTATCAGCTCTGACCAGCTTCCCTGTCCCTGCTGAAGAAAAGCATCCCCACAACATGATGCTGCCACCACCATGTCTCAAGGTGGGGATGGTGTGCTCAGGGTGATGTGCAGTGTTAGTTTTCTACCACACATAGCGTTTTGCTTTTAGGCCAAAAAGTTAAATTTTGATCTCATCTGACCAGAGCAGCTTTTTCCACATGTTTGCTGTGTCCTCCACATGGCTTCTCGCAAACTGCAAATGGGACTTCTTATGGCTTTCTTTCAGCAATGGCTTTCTTCTTGCCACTCTTCCATAAAGGCCAGATCTGTGGAGTGCACTACCAATAATTGTCCTGTGGACAGATTCTCCCACCAGAGCTGTGGATCTCTGCAACTTCTCCAGAGTTACCATGGGGTTCTTGGCTGCTTCTCTGATTAATGCTCTCCTTGCCTGGCCTGTCAATTTAGGTGGACGGCCATGTCTTGGTAGGTTTGCAGTTGTGCCATACTCTTTCCATTTTCGGATGATGGATTGAACAGTGCTCTATGAGATGTCCAAAGTTTGGGATATTTTTTTATAACCTAATCCTACTTTAAACTTCTCAACTTCATCCCTGACCTGTCTGGTGTGTTCCTTGGCTTTCATGATGCTGTTTGTTCACTAAGGTTCTCTAACAAACCTCTGAGGGCTTCACAGAATAGCTGTATTTATACTGAGATTAAATTACACACAGGTGGACTCTATTTAATAATTAGATGACTTCTGAAGGCAATTGGTTTAGTTAGGTTTATCAGAGTAAAGGGGGCTGAATACAAATGCACGCCACACTTTACAGATATTTATTTGTAAAAAAATTGGGAAACCATTTATCATTTTCCTTCCACTTCACAATTATGTGCCACTTTGTGTTGGTCTATCACATAAAATCCCAATAAAATCTATTTACTTTTTTGGTTGTAACATGGCAAAATGTGAAAAATTTCAAAGGGTATGAATACTTTTTCAAGGCACTGTAGTCCTAATTTTCTGAGGTTACAAACTATTGCAATATAAAGCTAATTTTAACGTCGCACCAACACTCGCAAATTGACTTGCGAAAATGAGTTTCATTATGATTAACAATAATCAGGCTCTCGTGATTCAAAGGACACGATGATATGATGCAAGTACAAATATTTTGACTGGTGTTTTGATCCAGGACTATAATGTACTATCCGTTGTAAAGGAAGGTCAGATAAATATTTGCATATGATGTAATTTTCTTGATTGAGACTCTCATTGTGTATTTTCTATGCTGAGCAATTGAAGCTGACAGTATCTCAGCAGAGCCTTCTGCGTGATTGTCTAATGCCTCATACATGAGTGCGCGGAAGGAGAGAGAGGCACTCCAAAAAATACAACCATGGCCTGATTTCCTGTTCAGAAATTGGACTTGCATGCACATAACTGCATTTCTAGCAAGACTGATTACTCCTCATTATATCAGGGGAATTGAGGTATGGTGTATGCGAAGTTAGTAATAAACCACAGATTTTTTTATTTTTTTATTTTCTTTATGACTGAACAGTTTTGTGTTCACAAATCAAAGAACTGCAATAATAAATAGAGAAGGGAACTACGCAGACATATGCACTGCCGAAAAATTTGTTCATTTTCATTTCATTCTTATTCCATTTATTATTATTATTATTATCGTTGTTGTGTATGATTATTAATTTGTTACATTCCATTCGTTTAGAAACGGCATTTGTTATTTTGGATAATTCGTAACTTCGGATAAAATTGTATTTGTTACGTTCACTAACAGACAAATTTGAAAGGAAATTCTAATACCTATAATTTAATAGTTACTAATAGTTAAGTTTTATTAGCTATTTCAGATTTTTGAGTTTTCAGATTTCCAAATGTCCGAAAAATTTGTTAAACGGGTTTTTGTTAATTCGGATATTTCCGAATTAACAAATTTATCGAAATTCGTTAAACAAATTCGTAACAAAACGAATTGCACATCTCTAAACTACAGTGACCAACCAGGTTTCATCATTTTAAAAATAAGAGGATTGTAATTGGCCATTTAGCTTTTGTCACATTTTGTTACTTTTTTTTTTTTCTCCATTTTCTTTTATATCCAACCCTTAAAGATGCTTTACAAGCGTTTTTAGCGCTAAAAATAGCGCCTGTAAACTGCCTCCCCAGTGTGAAAGCCCGAGTGCTTTGTGCACTTGCAGGATGGAAAAAAAAGTCCTGCATACAGCGTCTTTGGGGCGGAGCTCCTGCCATTGAAATCAATGGGCAGTGTTGCGGAAGCGCCTGCAAAGCGTTTTGGCAGTGGCGCTTTTCGGACACTTTTAACCCCTTGTTAACCCCTTCTTTGGTGTTAAAAGCGTCCGCTCCCGCCTACACAGCACCAGTAAAGCGCTGCTAAAACGAGCATCATTTTACCGCCAACGTGCCCTGCTCCCCAGTGTGAAAGGGCTCTTAGTGTAACGGAAATAGAGCAATCGAGAACCAGTGGAACTGATTTGGGCTAATCAACAATTGCAGGTTTCTTGACAGCAGAAGGAAGATGTCTCCTGCACTATGAAAGTAAAAAAAATAAAATAAAAAGATGAGTATTTTATCTAACTATTCTCTTCATCACAGGTACTTTTGTGGAGGAGGGAAGGGGCATCTAGAATACGTGGATCTTCCCACTGTGATGAAAGGTCCACTTCAACCCACTAAATACGTTGAGACTCTTCGCTCAAAATTTATTTTATTCTCTTCAGTTATTCAGACTTGTGAAAAGCATCTGCACATAACTGGCAATTATTCAAAATGAACAGGAATTTGCTTTTAACATGATCATATAATCAAAGTGAATATTAACCACTTGACCTGCGGTAAGATTTTACCCCCTTTGTGACCAGGACGTTTTTTTGGCTGACAATTGCTTGGTTGTACAACACTGTACCCAAAATACATTTTTATCATTTTTTTCCCACACAAATAGTCCTTTCTCTTGGTGGTGGTATTCGATCACCACTGGGTTTTTCTTTATTTTTTGTGATATAAACAAAAAAGACAATATTTTCTACTTTCTGTTATAAAACATATGCAATAAAATAAAAAATAAAAAATCTAATTTCTTCATAAATATAGGCCAAAATGTATTCTGCTACATGCAAATGTTATAGCCATCAAACTATGGTGTATATACAGTCAGGTCCATAAATATTGGGACATCGACACAATTCTAATCTTTTTGGCTCTATACACCACCACAATGGATTTGAAATTAAATTAATAAGATGAGCTTTAACTGCAGACTTACAGCTTTAATTTGAGGGTATTTACATCCAAATCAGGTGAACGGTGTAGGAATTACAACAGTTTGTATATGTGCCTCCCACTTTTTAAGGGACCAAAAGTAATGGGACAATTGGCTGCTCAGCTGTTCCATGGCCAGGTGTGTGTTATTCCCTGTGTTGATGTCCCAATATTTATGGACCTGACTGTATACTGGAATTTATGTAGCTATAGCCTCTATAATGTAATGGTGGTGATCATCATTGACATAATGTGACTGTGATAGGGTGGCGGGTGATTTGGCACTTACAGACACTATCTGGGAGGGTCGCTAACTGACATTGACATCATTGGTGACATTAATACAGTGATCAGTGATAATACTGTACACTGACACTGTACTAATGACACTGGCTGGAAAGGGTTTAACATCTAGGGGTTAACTGTGTGCCTAACAAATGTAATGTGTTCCGCTTTTACTTAGTGTTACTAAACCCACAACAGTAAAATCAGTCTGTATATGCAGTAAAGCATGCTTGCTATACTCACTGTGGAACCGAAGGGGTTAATGGGCGGCACAGTGGTGTAGTGGCTAGCAGTAAGAAGGGTCGCTGGTTCGAATCCCGACCACGACACTACCTGCCTGGAGTTTGCATGTTCTCCCTGTGTCTGCGTGGGTTTCCTCCGGGTACTCCGGTTTCCTCCCACACTCCAAAGACATGCTGGTAGGTTAATTGGATCCTGTCTAAATTGTCCCTAGTATATGTATGAATGTGAGTTAGGGACCTTAGATTGTAAGCTCCTTGAGGGTGTAGGGACTGATGTGAATGTACAATGTATATGTAAAGCGCTGCGTAAATTGATGGCGCTATATAAGTACCTGAAATAAATAAATAATCCTCTGCATTGTGTAAAAAGGCTGTTTGACTCTGTCTTCTCTGATCCTCCCCTTCATCCACTGCCCCCAATCCAAAGAGAGCTTTTTTTCTTCTTCTTCTTGGAAGGGTAATGTGATCAGCACAGAGCCAATCAGCACTGTCCAGACAGAGGGTCAGGGTCCTGCAGCCTCATAGGACAGTCACAGTAGAATGAAAACTCCTCCAAGAAGCTTTAACCAGACACTGATAGACGTCACAAGACTGTTAGATACTGCTGATGAGGAAAGGTATTTAGCAGTTTATATTTACTAAAATAATCACATTTCCATGCTCTGTGTACTGTGGGAGACCAGATATAGTGAATGCAGGATCCTGGATTTAGTAACACTTTATCATCCCCCTGTTTTTCTCCCTGCAAAGAAACAGCCAGATTGCTGTTCACAGTACACAGGGGTCTGTGTTTTTGTAAACACAGACATCTGCGTGTGATCAGTTGACTTCAGCCAAAATTGTTGTCTGGTATCAGCTGTCAAAATCATGCTGTGTCCAATCACAGCACAGGTCAGCAGGGGGCGTGGGCATGCGTGCCCCAAATATGGAAGCGAGCCGGCGATGTACAGGTACATTGTCCAGTCTACCTGTGCCACCCACCCGCGGTAAATCTACTGTGGGCTGGTGGCAAGCAGCAAAAGTGTAACTAAAGGCAAACCTTTTTTTTATGTTTTGGATAGGCAGGAGAGGGACTAGAACACTTGTCAGTTTTCATTGCTGTCTGTGTCCCCGTTAGGGAGATTCACCCTCTCTAATTGTCCTGTTTATTGTTATCATTGGAAGTGAAAGTAAAAGAAAATCCCACATTTTTGGTTGACATCAGAACACTAATAGAGGGGAAATCTTCCAGTGGGGACATTAGTTCTGGTGACACCCTGGGATTCCTTTACTTTGGAGGGACTATCTCTCACTTCCTGTTTTGGCTATGGGACAGGAAGTGAAGGGAAATCACCCTATGAGACATAGATGGCAAAAAAAAAAAAAAAATTGACAGGGGTTAGTTTTAACAAAAACTGTTTTAATATGCTCAACCTCTTTAGTAAATCAGCCCAGTGACCCTCAATGATTGGAAGTACTGGTAGATTTAGATTTTATTTTACTATGAAATGTCTAAGCTTCTTTAGATTAGCATACAACTTTATGTGGCTGAATCTCTGCATCTTAGATCACTTAGATGTGCAGTTTTGAAGGGCTCTGCTTATGATGTTTTTATTTAAAGTAGTTGTAAACCCTTACACATACCCAGTGAAGGGACTGGCCTCAGATGATACACCGAGATAAAAACAAATCTTCCTACATAAGTTGTACCTGTTTATCTGCAGTCTTCTCTTCTCTACAGCCATTCAAATCGCAGCATGTATAAAGCATGTCTGAACTTTCAGAAAATGGGGCAAAGAGCTCAAATAACACACCGCAGAGCTCAGTGAGGAAAGCTCAGGGAACTGATTGAAGAGAAGGGACACACTCCCCTTCACACAGCACACAGGAACAGAGCTGAGGCTGTCAATCACAGGTTGTTTGCTGGCGATCCCTCCCCTGTCACCTTTTTTTCTCTTGATGTCAGGAAAACTTGTCAGAAGTGATTCATGCTGACAGCAGAAGAACAAAGCAGCAGACAGAAATGACACGTGTTGCTCCGAATTGAGTCACGCACACACTATAGAGGGATATGTTTTGTTAATATTTAATGTCTGAGATTTCAAACCACTTTAACCACTTCAGCCTCGGAAGATTTTGCTGCTGAATGACCGGGCAAATTTTTGCGATTCGACACTGCATTGTTTTAACTGACAATTGCGCGGTCATGCGACGTTGTACCCAAACAAAATTGACATCCTTTTTTTCCCACAAATAGAGCTTTCTTTTGGTGGTATTTGATCGCCTCTGCGGTTTTTATTTTTTGCGCTATAAACAAAAAAAAAGCGACTATTTTGAAAAAAAACACAATATTTTGTACTTTTTGCTATAATAAATACCCCCTTCTTTTTTTTTTTTTTTTTTAAAAAGCAATTTTTTTCTCAGTTTAGGCCGATTATGTATTCTTATTGCAATTTTTTTTACCAAAAATATGTATAAGCGTATATTGATTTGTGCAAAAGTTATAGCGTCTACAAAATAGAGGATAGATTTATAGCATTTTTATTATTATTATTTTTACTAGTAATGGTGGCGATCTGTGATTTTTATCGGGACTGCGACATTCTGGTGGACACATTGGACAATTTTGACACATTTTTTTGACCATTGACATTTATACAGCAATCAGTGCTATAAAAATGCACTGATTACTGTAAAAATGGCACTGGCAGGGAAGGGGTTAACACTAGGGGGAGATCAAGGGGTTAACTGTGTTCCCTGTGTGTGTTTCTAACTGTGGGGGGAGGCGACTGACTTAGAGGAAATGACGGATCGTGATTCCTAGCTATTAGGAACTCGCGATCTTTCACTCTTCACAGAACAGGGATTTGTGTGTTTACACACACACACGTCCCTGTTCTGCTTCTTGTGCCCGTGGCCGGCGGTCATCGCGACTGTCGACCATGAGCATCGGCACCCCCCGCAGTGCAGCGTACCTGCTATCCTGATCCCGCGAGCCAACGTATAGCTACGACGGCTCACGGGATCGTGCTGACCTGCCCGCAGTATAATCATGGCGGCTGGTCGACAAGCGGTTAAAGAGTAACTCCACTTTAGAAACAAAAACAATCCCTCCCTTCTGGGTGATCTACTGTATGTACATTACAGTGAATAGGACTGTCGGTGAGTCAACAGCGGGTCAGAGGAGGAGTCGCTGCAGGACAGAGATGACTCATGTCCGTTATCTAGAGCTCGCAGCGGCAGGATCACTGACTCAACCGATCACAGCAGACATTACTGTGTTAGCTCTGTGATTGGTCATAAACAAAACCTTTACATGGTCTTTTGCCAATTGCTTGTTACAGTGATGATCATTGGAATTAGCAATGACAGTGTAAAATAAAATAAATCTCGATCACCCCTCAGAGTAGTACAGTGTCACTAAGTTAACACTACACTGCTCTGGTGACAGTATGTTAAAAAAATTTGTAAAAAGTAAATTTTATAGATATATATCTATATATATAGTTATATATCAAAAGTATGTGCCTTTACACGCACATGAACTTTAATGGCATCTCAGTCTTATGCTGGCCATACACTATACAGAAAATCGGCCCGAACACATTTTCGAAAAACGAACGTTCGACCGTGACCGCAAACGATCGTGCCATCATGTAATGACCGATAAATTGTGCAGTGGACATGAATAAATAATTTTTTGTTTGTTTTTTTACATATACCTAGTGCAGACAGTTCGGACAGGAAACACATTAACCTTGCAATTTATCGTACGTTCGGCAGAAATTTTCCAAACTTCCCGTTCGTTTCTTTCCCACAAAAACGTCACAAACGATTATCGATTTGTGCTCATTAACTTGCCGAAAAACGAACGAAGTGTCTATACGAACGATTTTTCAGCCGATTTTTCGTATAGTGTATGGCCAGCATAAGTCCATAAGGTTCAATATTGAGTTGGTCCACCCTTTGCAGCTATTAACAGCTTCAACTCTTCTGGGAAGGCTGTTCACAAGGTTTAGGAGTGTGTCTATGGGAATGTTTGACCATTTTTCCAGAAGAGCATTTGTGAGGTCAGGCTCTGATGTTGGACGAGAAGGCCTGACTCGCAGTCTACACCCTAATTCACCCCAAAGGTGTTCTATCGGGTTGAGGTCAAGACTGTGTGCAGGCCAGTCAAGTTCCTCCACACTAAACTCGCTCATCCATGTTTTTATGGACCTTGCTTTGTGCACTGGTGCGCAGTCATGTTGGAACAGTAAGTGGCCATCCCCAAACTGTTCCCACAAAGTCAGGAGCATGAAATTGCCCAAATTGTCTTGGTATGCTGACACCTTAAGAGTTCCCTTCACTGGATCTAAGGGGCCAAGCGCAACCCCTGAAAAACAACACCAAACCATAATCCCCCCTCCACCAAATGATTTGGACCAGTGCACAAGGTATACTGTAGATTTCATAACTTTCACACAGACTAAATAATGTACACTGATCCAGGCTATTTTTACCAAATGTAGCAGAATACCTTTTGGTCTAAATTTATGCAAAAAAGATTTTATTTTTAACCAAAACGAAGAAAATGTGTTTTTTTTTTTTTCACAAAATTTTTAGACACTTTTTTTCATTTTATATAGCAAAAAATAAAAAACCAATGGGTGATTTAATACCTCAAGTAGAAAGCTCTGTCTCATAAAATGATACAAATTTTATTTAGGTACAGTGTTGCATGCCTGAGTAATTGTCATTCAGAGTAGGACAGTGCTGAAAGTTGAAAATTGGCCTGGAAGTGGAGTTACTCTTTAAGTGCCCTACTTTTATTGCCCAAATTTGTGACAGGTTTATTGTGTATCTGAGGTCAAAATGTAAAATCATGTATTCATTTCCACATTGAATTTCAATTATTTCTAATTTACTCTGATTACTCTAAGCCTTGGTTCACACTGGTGCGATTTATTATGCGATTTAACATTTCAGAATCGTATGACAAGTTGCACCCCATTGCCGGCAATGGAACCGTTCAGCTTGTTGCGACTCAAGTCTTGTATTATGTGACACATATTCACTATACATTGCTAATAGGCACTGCTGTGCCACACATTTCACAAAGCCTGCCTTCTGGACTACATAGGTGAAGAGGAGGGGTTTCAGGAGACGGAATCATTACAGAAATCACTGCTTGCAGGCAGCAAGGTATCGTGGGATATGTAGTTCTAGAAAGTAAAAGAAATGAGTAGAGGAGACACTACAAAAACCTGCAGGAAGTCCAGGAAGTTGATGAAGGAGATGGCCAGACAGGCAGAATTCACAAGGAGATTTTTCAAATAAGCTAGATTGTCAAAAGTAACTATTGTTTGTGTTGCTATTACAATGCTCATGTTTTAAATGAAAGTATATGCTGTGACTTTAGATCTCCTTTAAATCAACTTTATTAAAATTGGTTGGAGTTTTCACCTCCTATGTCTGTGAAAGTTTTTATTTATCCAGGTCATGCTATAGATAGTAATAGTTGCATTCTATTGGACTATTAGAATATGTTTAGTAATGTTAAAAATATTTCACCGCTAATCTGAGCATTTTGTATTGAAATGCAAGTTTTGACTTTATTATTAATAATATTGTTATTATAATACAAGATTTATATAAGGCTGACAGTTTACACAGTGCTCTACAACATACAGTGCCTTGTAAAGTATTCATACCCCTTGAAATTTTCCACATTTTGTCATGTTACAACCAAAATTGTTGATTTTGTGATTTTATGTGATAGACCAACACAAACTGGCACATAATTGTGAAGTAGAAGGAAAATGATAAATGGTTTTCAATTTTTTTTAAAAAATATGTGAAAAGTGTGGCGTGCATTTGTGTTCAGCCCCCTTTACTCTGGTACCCCTAACTAGAGTCTAGTGGAACCAATTGCCTTCTGAAGTCATCTAATTAGTAAATAGAGCCCACCTGTGTGTAATTTAATCTCAGTATAAATACAGCAGTTCTGTGAAGCCCTCAGAGATTTGTTAGAGAACCTTAGTGAATAAATAGCATCATGAAGGTCAAGGAACATACCAGACAGGTCAGGGATAAAGTTGTGGAGAAGTTCAAAGCAGGGTTAGGTTATAAAAACATATCCCAAGCTTTGAAAATCTCACAGACCAC
The DNA here is from genome assembly GCF_042186555.1 of Aquarana catesbeiana. NCBI lineage: Eukaryota > Metazoa > Chordata > Amphibia > Anura > Ranidae > Aquarana > Aquarana catesbeiana. The sequence goes on from NC_133328.1 coordinate 239,363,035, forward strand.
TGTTTAATCCATCATCTGAAAATGGAGAGAGTAGGCACAACTGCGAACCTAAGAAGACATGGCCATCCACCTAAACTGACAGGCCGGGCAAGGAGAGCATTAATCAGAGAAGCAGTCAAGAGGCCCATGGTAACTCTGGAGGAGCTGCAGAGATCCACAGCTCAGGTGGGAGAATCTGTCTACAGGATAACTATTATTCGTGCACGCCGCAAATCTGGCATTTATGGAAGAGTGGCAAAAAGGAAGCCATTGTTAAAAGAAAGGCATAAGAAGTCCTGTCTGCAGTTTGCTAGAAGCTATGTGGGAGACACAGCAAACATGTGGAAGAAGGTGCTCTGGTCAGAGGAGACCAAAATGGAAGTTTTTGGCCTAAAAGCAAAACGCTACATTTGGCAGAAAACGAACACTGCACATCACCCTGAACACAACCATCCCCACCTTGAAACATGGTGATGGCAGCATCATATTGTGGGGATGGTTTTCTTTAGCCGGGACAGGGAAGCTGGTCAGAGTTAATGGGAAGATGGATGGAGCCAAATACAGGGCAATCTTAGAATGGAATGGTTTAGATCAAAGCATATTTGTGTGTTAGAATGGCCCAGTCAAAGTCCAGACCTAAATCCAATTGAGAATCTGTGGCAAGACTTGAAAATTGCTGTTCGCAGACGGTCTCCATCCAATCTGACAGAGCTTGAGCTATTTTACAAAGAAGAATTGGCAAAATTTTCACTCTCTAGATGTGCAGAGCTGGTAGAGACATCCACAAAAAGACTTGCAGCTGTAATTGCAGTGAAAGGGGGTTCTACAAAGTACTGGCTCAGGGGGGCTGAATATAAATGCAAGCCATGCTTTTCAGATATTTATTTGTAAAAAAATTTGAAAACCATTTATCATTTTTCTTCCACTTCACAATTATGTGCCACTTTGTGTTGGTCTATCACATAAAATACATGTACGTTTTTTGTTGTAACATGACAAAATGTGGAAAATTTTCAAGGGGTAGGAATACTTTTTCAAGGCACTGTAAGGGCAGACAGTACAATTACAATGCAGTTTAATACAGTAGGATTTAGAGGGCCCTGCTCGTTAGAGCTTACAATCTAAGATGCATAACCCTTTTGTACAGGTCACTTTGGCTGACATATCCCCTTGTAAGTGGGTAGTCAGGAAACAAACGCTGATCAACCACCTTATGTATCTTTACTGCCCTTGATGCCTGCCCATGTGAAAGAGTGTAAAAGACCCAGAAGCTTGTACATCCAAAAGACTCGACACTCAAACACAAGCAAAGTAACCTGGTATATACATTCTGGTGTAGTGAAGTATGCAAAGACCTGTACATTAAGACCAAACAGCAGATCAGTATATGCACGACCCAGCATAAAAGTATGAACACTGCAGGTCAGGACTCCTTTTTACTAGAGATGCACTGAAAAAGAAGAAAATGTGCCGATAATGGCACCGAAAATGGGACGGTCCTCCCCAGGTGCCGCATATTGCAGGGGTGTCACCCTGACAGTTCAGTCAGTCCTTTCCTCCCTCCTCCCTCCCCCTCCTCCTCCGCAGTAACAGTTATGGTTACATAGTGAGGGTGAAAAAAGACCCAATTCCATCTAGTTCAACCATAAAAACAAATAAATAATATCCTACAATCCCATGTACCCAATCCTATACCCACAATTAATCCAGAGGAAGGCAAAAAAACAGCAAAGCATGATCCAATTTGCTAAAGCAGGGGAAAAAAATCCTTCCTGATCTCGGAGAGGCAATCTGATTTTCCCTGGATCAACTTTACCTATAAATGTTAGTACCCAGTTATATTTTGCCCATTTAGGAAAGAACCCATGCCTTTTCTGAAAGCAATCTGAGTTGGCCAGAACCACCTCTGGAGGGAGTCTACTCCATATTTTCACAGCTCTTACTGTGAAGAAATCTCTCCGTATTCAAAGCCAAAATTTTTTTTCCTCTAGGCGTAAAGAGTGCCCCCTTGTCCTCTGTGTTGACCGCAAAGTGAATAACTCAACACCAAGTTCACTATATGGACCCCTTATATATTTGTACATGTTGATCATATCCCCCCTTAATCTCCTCTTCTCAAGAGAGAATAAATTCAGTTCCTCTAATCTTTCCTCATAGCTGAGCTCCTCCATGCCTTATCAGTTTGGTTGCTCTTCTCTGCACTTTCTCCAGTTCCCCGATATCCTTTTTGAGAACTGGTGCCCAAAACTGAACTGCTTATTCCAGATGAGGTCTTACTAATGAATTGTACAGGGGCAAAATTATATCTCTCTCTCCTGGAGTCCATACCTCTCTTAATACAAGAAAGGACTTTGTTCGCTTTGGAAACCGCAGCTTGGCATTGCATGCTATTATTGAGCTTATGATCTATGAATGATGCATGCATATTCTTAGCCCTCAAGTGCATAACTTTACATTTATCAACATTAAAATTCATCTGCCACAGTCGCCCATTTGGACAGTGCATTGAGGTTGGTTTGTAAATCCTGTAAGGACCTTATTTCACTGCATAGTTTGGGGTCATCTGCAAAGACTGAAATGGTACTTTTAATCCCAGACCCTATGGCCCCTTTCACACGGACGGACCGTCTATCCGTTTTTCTTCCATCCATCGACGGACGACAATGCATTCCTATGGGCAAACGGATGACCATCCGTTAGCATCCGTTAACCTCCGCTTATGTTTTTATCCGTTTTTTTTTAACGTACAAGGCTACGTCCAGATCCGTCAAAACGGATATTAACTGACAATGTCCGTCAACATCCGATCAGTTAAGATCCGTTTTAAAGAAATAATTCAAAGTTCATACTTTGACAAATAAAAAAACAAAGTGAAAAACCTTTATTTTAAAAGGGTTATTCAGAATAATAAAACTAAAACGGTTTTGAACATATCATGTGCTTTTGTGTCCTTTATGCTATCAAAACACAAAGAAATAACCAAATTAATTAATTAATACATTTAAATTTGCACTGCATTATTTTATATATATTGATACTGCCATGGATCTTCTCCTGATGGAGATAGAAAGTAGTCGGCAAATTGTTCACGCATGGCAATGTAGGATGGGAGGAGGAATGCTTTCTGGGTAATTTCCTTAAAGGCACAGAAACTGCTGTAAACTGATGAAAACGGATACAAAAATGGATGAATAAACAGATGTAAACCTGTACGATGAAAACGGATATTAACAGAACGGAAGACGGATGAAAACGGAGATTAACAGAACAGAAGACAGATGAAGACGGATGAAGCAACGGATAAGAACTGATACGTTTTTAACGTGGCTAAACTGATGGTGCTTGTGTGAAAGGGGCCTATATCATTTATAAAGATATTAAAAAGTAAGGGTCTCAACACTGAACCTTGGGGTACACCACTGATGACCATAGACCACTTATGCCGCGTACACACGGTCGGACTTTTCGTCTACAAAAGTCCAACGGACGCCGACGGACTAAAGCTGGCTGGTAATCCGATCGTGTGTGGGCTTCTCCGGACTTTCAGCAGACTTTTTCAGCCTCAAATCCGACGGACTTTAGATTTGAAACATGCTTCAAATCTTTACGTCGTAACTACGACGGACCCCGAAATCCGCTCGTCTGTGTGCTAGTCCGACGGACAAAAACCCATGCTAGGGCAGCTATTGGCTACTGGCTATGAACTTCCTTATTTTAGTCCGGTGTACGTCATCACGTACGAATCCGTCGGACTTTTGTGTGGTCGTGTGTAGGCAAGTCCGTTCGTTAGAAAGTCTGCTGCAAGTCCGCCGAAAGTCCGCCGGAAGTCTGTCGGACAGGCTGTCGGACTTTTGTAGACGAAAAGTCCGACCGTGTGTACGCGGCATTAGAGTAGGAATGATTAACCACTACTCTCTGAATTCGGTCTTTTAGCCAGTTTTCTATCCATTTACAAACCGATCTTTCCAAGCCTGTAGATTTTACCTTACACATTATTTGTGTGTGGGGAACTGTATCAAACGATTTTGCAAAATCCAAGTATACCACGTCCACAGCCTCCCCTCTGTCCAAGGTTTTACTTACCTCCTCATAAAAAGAAATCAGATTTGTTTGACAACTTCTGTCTTTCATGAACCCATGCTGTCTGTTGCTTAAAATATTTTTTCCAGCAAGAACTCATCTATGTGGTCTTTTATTAATCTCTCCAGTATCTTCCCATCTATAGAAGTTAAACTAACAGGTCTATAGTTACTTGGTAAAGACTATGTTCCCTTCTTAAATATAGGCACCACATTGGCCCTATGCCAATACAGTGGTACTATTCAGGTCATTAATGAGTCCCTAAAAAATTGATACAATGGCTTTGAAATGACAGAGCTCAATTCTTTTAGGATCCGTGGGTGGATATCATCTTTATCCACCTTTATTCTGTCTAAATATTTCTGGACCATATCACTTTTGAGCCATTGTGGATCATTTGGGGCTGTGTCAATACCATCCCTATTATGGACATGAGCTCCCCCATGCTCCTTTGTATACACAGAACTGAAGAATATATTTAATTTGCCTCCTCTTTGTCCCCAGTCACCCACTATAGATTTTGTGAAGGGCCTACATGCTCAGACCTGACCTTTTTTTACTATTAATATATTGGAAGAATTTTTGGGGGTTTGTCCTATCTTTTGCAATCTGTCGTTCGTTTTGCGTCCTTGATTTCCTTTTTACATATTCGGTTATATTCTTTGTAACATTTAAACGACAATATTGTTCCTTCATTTTTATATTTTTTTAAAAGCTCTTTTTTTAAATTTTTTTTAGCTTTTTAACTTTGGCCGTGAGCAGAGTTTGCAAACAGACTTTTTGAAGGTTTCCCATTTCTGTTCTGTGTTCACCAATGCCAATATTCCCTCCCAGTCTAAGTCTTGGAGAGCAGCCCTCATCCTTGGAAAATTTGCTCTCTTATAGTTAAGTGTTTTTATCTTTCCTGTATGTGTTTTCTGCTTACAGCTAACATCATGTTATGGTCACTGATACCCAGATGTTCCTTTTTATATGAACATTAGTAATAAGCTCTGCATGGTTTGAGATTACCAGGTCCAACAGAGCATCATTCCTAGTTGGGGGCCTCAATAAACTGGACCATAAAATTGTCCTGTAATGGGTTTATAATTTTTTGCCCTTTAACTGTTCCAGCAGTGCCGTTACTCCAGTCAATTTCCAGGTAGTTAAACCCCCCCATTATTATCACCGTTCCAGCCCTTGCAGCCCTTTCCATCTGTGCAAGGAGCTGAGTCTCCACCTCCTCATTAACATTGGAAGGTCTAGAACAAACTCCAATGATTAACTTTGAACTACGCACATCTATATGCGGTTCTACCCAAAATGCTTCAGCTACATCACACTCTCTATCAATTAGGTCCTCATTCACACTCGCTTTGAGATCACTTCTCACATAGAGATAGACCCCGCCACCTTTCCTTTTTACCCTGTCTCTCCAAAAGAGTCCATAGCCAGGAATATTAATAGCCCAGTCATGTGAGGAATGAAGCCAAGTTTCAGCCATACCGATTTACATCATAGCTCTCCTTGTGCACCAGAGCTTCCAACTCGCCTATTTTGCCTGGCAGACTTCTGGCATTGGTGAACAATCACTTTAATGCATTATTACATTTTTGCTCTGGTGTTTTGCATATCTCTTTTAGTATTACACATTGCACTATCATTTCCAATGGTTGTTTGCAACAGGGGAACTTTCTTGTCAACTGCCATAACCCCCCCCCCCCCCCATCTATCCCCATTCCACCCTCCATTAATGCCTGACCCCTTATTGTTGTATCAGTGCATATTGTTCCTTTTGTTTCTCCTGGCTTTGTTTTTGAAATTGAATTGCCTACTCACTTAACCCATGGTTGGTTGTTATGGTTGTATTTTCACTGCTAGTACTACTACTGGCTCTCCTATCGGCTATCGCTTTCTCTGGTCGCCCCCCACCCCCAACAATATCCCGCCTCCTGTGATGGACGGCACACTTATCCAATGCCGGGAAATTGAATCCGTGTGATGTGTATCACAGGAGGTGGAACATTGTTACTGCAGCCGCCTGGCCTGGGAAACTCAAATTCACTTCTGTGACACAGTCACAGAAGTCACGGAGTTCGCCGCTTGATCCGGGCAGGCACTGCATCTGGCGGGCACTGGTGAGGCTGCATCTGGCGGGCACTGGTGAGGCTGCATCTGGCGGGCACTGGTGAGGCTGCATCTGGCGGGCACTGGTGAGGCTGCGTCTGACAGGCACTGGTGAGGCTGCGTCTGACAGGCACTGGTGAGGCTGCATTTTACAGGCACTGGTGAGGCTGCATATGTATAAACAGAAAAGTCAGTGCTACTATCCATACACCACATAGATAGCAGAGCTCCCAGGTGCTCGATCCACAGTCGCTGGCTGAGTAGAGTAATGTGGAAAAAATGATCTGCACTCCAGTTGTTGCTCTTTAAAATGTATTTATTTATTTTTTTATTGCATAACCACAGTGAACAAACGCAGATTAAGTCAGTTGACGCGTTTCAGCCTATAAGGCCTTAGTCATAACCACCATATGCATCTGACAGGCACTGGTGAGGCTGCATCTGACAGGCACTGGTGAGGCTGCATCTGACAGGCACTGGTGAGGCTGTATTTGACAGGCAGGCTGCATCTGTCGGGCACTGGTGAGGCTGCATTTGATGGACACTGGTGAGGCTGCATTGATCTCTTGTATCATGTCTGCAGTCTCTGACCATCTCCTGTATCATGTCTGCTAGAGGTGAACTGAATGGAAATTTTGCTAATACTATTAGCAGTGTGTTTAAGTTTAACCACTTGAGGATTTGCCCCCTTAATGACCAGGCCATTTTTTGATACGGCACTACATCACTTTAACTGACAATTGCGCGGTCGTGTGACACTGTACGCAAACAAAATTGACGTCCTTTTTTTCCCACAAATAGAGCTTTCTTTTGGTGGTATTTGATCACCTCTGCGATTTATTTTTTATTTTGTGCGCTATAAACAAACCAAGCGCAACAATTTTGAATTTTTTTTTTTTAACTTTTTGCTATAATACATATCCAAAAAAATATATTAAAAAAAAGTATTCATCAGTTTAGGTCGATATATATTCTTCAACATATTTTTGGTAAAAAGTCGCAATAGACGTATATTGATTGGTTTGCGCAAAAGTTATCGTATCTACAAACTATGGGATATTTTTTTTCTTGTTTTTACTGGTAATGGCGATCTGCGATTTTCATTTTTTTTTTTATCACTGTTCCTGATGACTGGGAACAGTAGATCTGTCATGTCATCTGTCAGAATGGAGATCCGCCTTGTTTACAAAGGCATATCCCCATTCTGCCTCTGAACAAGGCGATCGCGGGTCGCGGGTGGACATAGTGCCCTCCTGACTTGCGTGAACGCTCCCTCAGCTGGTGCGTGTCCACCCGCAACTGCTCCTGCGTGAGCTGACGTACAATGTCGGCGATTCACACAAGGGAGCCAACCTGCCGCATGTACAGCTGCGGCGGCTGGTCCTTAAGTGGTTTAGTAAGAGATTGCAGATGGGATACAAGAGATGGTTAGAGACTGAGGACATGATGCAAGAGATGGTCAGACTGCAGACTGCATTTTTCTTGAGCTTTTCTTGCACTAAAGGTGCCAATAATGGGCAACAATAAATTCATATTGATTTAAACTGATGATATCTATTATTATGTCAAATATAATACAATTATATATAAAAATATAAATATTTTTTAAAAACCTGTAATTTTCGTTTTTCAGTTTTCGGCTAAGTGCATCCTGCATTTTTGGTTTTGACACCAAAATTTCCATTCAGTGCACCTCTATCTTTTACACTTTATGGAGAAGTGACATTCTTTCAAGGACAGTGTGGTTCTCATTCTGAACAGAAAAGACAATTGGGGGGCTGCCAGGAAGCTTCAAATAGAATATGTCACATTGAAACAACTGTCCCTAAAATGAGGTGGGGCCTGCAACACCACCTGTCACACATATATGGTGTCTAAATCATATTTTAGTTTGGTATCAGAGTAAAGCATGGCTACTCAGTAGTCATTTCTCTTATTGTTTTAATATTGATGATAACGTTGTCTAGAAATATGCAATCATAGTTTTCCACAGTTGTCAAATTAAGTTTAATGCCTAGTTTTTCTACCATTTGGTTTTAAGTTGTCATTATCATCATCTCTGGATTGTCAGTTAGCTTCATCAACATCTCATTCTTCCCCTTTGACATTCATACAATGTTGTTATCATTCTGCCCTTCCTTTTCTGCAGTATCCTACCATATGGAGCAACATTGATTCTTCCTCTTGCCTAATGAACTGAAGCCTATCCACAATATGTGTTAACGAGTTTTTGAGCAGAGTAGGGATGGCTTAGAACCTCTATCAGATTTTTTTGCTGCTTGTGTACCTATTATCACCAGTACCTAAAGTGAAGGAAGCCTCAGCAGGTGTCACCTTTTACTGGTGAGCTGCTTTAGTCTGGGCCTAAAGATGCACATTTCCTTTTTCTCATCTTAAATTCCTCTGCACACTAAAATGACACAGTGGATTGTTAAATACAATGACTGCCAGTGGCTGTAACTGCTGCTTTAGCAGTAGCATGCACCAGGATAAACGAATTCCCAATTGGCATACAATGGATCTAGAGAAATAATGGCAGGTACTATATGTTTACCCTTGCCGTAAGTTTTCTAAAGACCATTAAAGCATATCTAAACCAGAACTCTAGGAGCTGAAGATTTACATAGTAGGTGAGGTTGAAAAGAGACACAAGTCCATCAAGTCCAACTTATGTGTGTGATTATATGTTAGTATTACATTGTATATCCCTGTATGTTGCGGTCGTTCAGGTTCTTATCTAATAGTTTTTTTAACCTATTGATGCTGAGACCACCGCCTGTGGAAGGGAATTCCACATCCTTGCCGGTTTTACAGTAAAGAATCCTCTACGTAGTTTAAGGTTAAATCTCTTTTCTTCTCATTTTAATGAGTGGCCACGTGTCTTGTTAATCTCCCTTGCGCGAAAAAGTTTTATCCCTATTGTGGGGTCACCAGTACGGTATTTATAGATTGAAATCATATCCCCTCTCAAGCGTCTCTTCTCCAGAGAGAATAAGTTCAGTGCTCGTAACCTTTCCTCATAACTAATATCCTCCAGACCCTTTATTAGCTTAGTTGCCCTTCTTTGTACTCGCTCCATTTCCAGTACATCCTTCCTGAGGACTGGTGCCCAGAACTGAACATCATACTCCTAGGTGCGGCCGGACCAGAGTCTTGTAGAGCAGGAGAATTATCGTTTTATCTCTGGAATTGATCCCCTTTTTAATGCATGCCAATATTCTGTTTGCTTTGTTAGCAGCAGCTTGGCATTGCATGCCATTGCTGAGCCTATCATCTACTAGGACCCCCAGGTCCTTTTCCATCCTAGATTCCCCTAGAGGTTCTCCCCCCAGTGTATAGACTGCATTCATATTTTTGCCATCCAAATGCATTATTTTACATTTTTTCTACATTAAACCTCATTTGCCATGTAGTTCCCCACCCCATTAATTTGTTCAGATCTTTTTTCAAGGTCTCCACATTCTGCAGAGAAGTTATTGCCCTGCTTAGCTTAGTATCATGTGCAAATACAGAGATATGATGTATGATGTTATTAAGTCTATCAGGATACTTTGATCGTTCATCTATATTTAGCCAAATTTTATCTTTTAAACTGTATAATGCATGCATGCTTTTTAGCCCTCAAGTGCATAACTTTCCATTTATCAATATTAAACTTCATTTGCCATGTAGTTGCTCAATCAAGCAGTTCAACTAGGTCAGCTCGTAAGTTAGAAACTTAGGGCTGATGCACACTGCAGCTCAAAAGCCACCTATTTTACAGGCATTATGTTTCATTTTTTATTTCTCAGCCTCTAAACGCCCCTCCATGTTAGCCTATGTGTCCAACAGGGATTGGCAGGGTGTCCAGACACTGGTGTCCGTGAGCGGTCCTTGCAGGGTCCGCATTTGGTCAGAAGAGCAGGATAGATGACTGCTGTCTGACAGTCACAGCATCCACTGATCCACCTTCTCCACCACTGCCCTCTGGTTGGTAGGACCGCCAGGGTCCTATCAACCAATCGGGTGCTTGCTCTGCCCCCAGGCCCTGACCTTCAGAGGAGGAGAACGTAACATCCTGCTCTAAACCTGCCCGTGCCCGGTCTCTGTGCCACGGCCCCCAGCTTCCTCGTGAGTCAAGTAGGTGTCCTATACCTATAGCTCCACTAGAAGAATCGAATCATAATGTAAGGAGGATCTATGGGGGACCCTGACTTGCTCTAAAAGGGATCTATGGGGACCCTGCTCTAAAGGGGAATCTATGGTCTATACCACAAGCAGTCTTTATATAAATGTTATTTTAACTTATTTGTACTTGTAGAACTAGGCCAGAGAGTAGACAGAGTGTTTTTTGATGGTTTCAATTTGAAATGTACCTTGGTGTCCTTCACTAAGGTCTGTACTTTGGAAAATGTCCGCCACAGCCTTGGTCTGTGCCGATCCCTGGTGTCCACACATACATAGGCATTTAGAGGCAGAAAAAAAAACACATTAAAGGGATTGTAAACCCTCGTGTGTGTGTGTGTGTGTGTGTGTTTTTTTTTTAATAACAAGCATATCATACTTGCCTCCACTGTGCAGTTAGTTTTTCACAGTATGGCCCCAATCACTGTCTCCTGGTGTCCCCCGGTGCTGCTCGTGCCGTCCCTGGGGGTTACCTTGCGGATGTGTGCCCGAGTCCAGCATTTGCGTTCATAGACACAGAATGCCGGACTCGGCCCCGCCCCCAGGTCATTGGATTTGATTGACAGCAGCGGGAGCCAATGGCTGCGCTGCTATCAATCTATCCAATCAAGAGCCGAGAACCCTGGGCAGAGAGGTACAGCATGTCTCTGCCGAGGGAACGAATGGGCTCAGGTGAGTAAAATGGGGGGCTAGAATGCATTAAGGTGAAAAAACATGAGGGTTTATAGCCCCTTTAATGCTAGGCCTGTTCTCCCATTTGTGTGTTAATACTTTCTAATGGCCAGAACAAATTTATATTCTGGCCAATAGACGGCATTAACGCTAAATACATGAACGTGCATGCAAAAACGTGTCTGTTACTGCAATTTTTCTGATGCTTTTTCCATGTAGGGTGAAAAGACTTCTGAAGAATACAGTATGAACAGCATGAATACAGCAATGACACCTTATTAAATTCTGAAAATATTCTATCTGCCATTTACAAATACAGTAGTGGTACCAACCTCTGATGAGCTGCAGATAGGTACTCGGGTACGCTAATGGGCTGGACACAGGTACTCTGATGGGCTGGAGACTGATACTCTGGTACTCTGATGGGCTGGAGACTGGTACTCGGGTACTCTGATGGGCTGGTGGTTGGTACTCGGGTACTCTGATGGGTTGGAGGTTGGTACTCGGGTACTCTGATGGGCTGGAGATTGGTACTCGGGTACTCTGATGGGCTGGTGGTTGGTACCCTGGTAATCTGGGATGGTGACAGGTACTCGGGTACTCAGATGGTCTGGTGACAGGTCCTCTTTATTTCTGAGGGAAATCAGTGTGTATTGGTGTGTACTGTAGGTGGTACTAGCTGTTACAGCAATCTCCTCCTCACACATGATCGGTGTGTGAGGAGGAGAACCCGGTAACAGATAATTACCGCTGCTTGTTTACATTCTGTGACCAGCTGTGATTGGACACAGCCAGTCACGTGGTAAAAGAGCAAATTTAATTGGCTCTTTACCCTGATCGGGGATGGGTTGTGCCAGTGACATGCCTCATCCCCAATCGCTGATTTGCGTGTGCCTGGGGGCGCTCGCAATCATCGTGCATGAGGACAGTGCATGTGACCAGCTGTAATTGGACACAGCCGGTCATGTGATAACGAGCCATTTATACTGGCTCTTTACACTGATCGGGGATGGGCTGTGTCCCGAGGGACACACCTCATCCCGAATGCCGTGCTGCATACTCCCAGGGGGCGTGCCAGAACGGGCGGACGTCATATGACGCCCAGCTGGAGGGATAGAGTGTTCCTGCCGGTGTCATTTTACTATGGCCCAGCAAGGAAGTGGTTAAAAGAGAAGCTTGGGGTTTCTTTTTTTTTTTTTTCTTTTTAGAAATCCTACTTACCTAGGTGGATGCAGCATGGGTCCAATGCTGCATTTGTACCCCACTGGCTCTAAGACTGGGAACTGAGCGATCAAACACCAAACACTCAGTTCTTAGTGCTCTAGTGACTGTCAGTCAGCGGCTCTCTGCAGGTAAGTATACCATGATTATATATATAAAAACTGGATATATATATAAAAACCTTTACAACCAATTTTAATTATATAAGCATGGCAAACAGTCCTACCTGCAACCTGTGTTTTCACTTGCATAAGATGTTCATTCATCATGTAGTTCCATGGTGTCATTTGTTGCCCTGTGCAAGCAGGCTATAGTGGAGTCAATTCTCACATTCATGTGTTTTAGTAGTTTCCATTTGTGTTGAAACATGACGCATTCAGAATGGCACTGCATAGGGCATGACCCCTGTCTGTAGTGTGAGAACTGACACTTCCTGTAAAAACGACGACATATCCCACAGTCCCTGGTTCTCTCCCACAGTCCCACAGTCTAATTCTCTTGCAAGTGAGAGCTACATAACAATTAGATCTTACACAGAGAGTTCACTCATGCAGCTAAGAGATGATGTATTTTGTCATATTAGCACGAGGCATGCATTGGACACTGTGTGACCCCGAATAGGAAGATGTCCTGTTCCTTTTGCACATAGGGACTAGCTAGGCGAAGCAATACATGGGTATAGGGCAATCAGTCAGTTATGACACTAAAAACTGCAGCCAAATCATGTAAACCCATTCTTACAAGGTAAGGGCAAACAAACAACACGGGGAATATTACACTAATGCCTTATCAAAGTGATATTTTTTTTTTCTAAATTAAAAAGTGTTTATACTTACCTGCTCTGTGCAACGATATTGCACAGAGTAGTCCCTTATCTCCTCTTTGGCAACCCCCTGCCGGCATTGTCTGCTTCATCTTCCTCCTTGTGCCCCCTTAGCAAGCCATGTGTTTTAGAGACACTTACGAGCGTGCACTCCCAAGCTGGACTGTTTGCGATCATAGATACACACAGCACCGGTAAGCCACACCCCAACCTCCCTCCGTACAGGATTTTGACTGACACCAGCCTATGGCTCCCACTGCTCTCAGTGTCTCCTGTGAGACCAGAAGTGAGTGGTGCAGTGTTGCAGCTGGGACAGTGCTGGATCGGTGACAGGACTGGAGGACAACATAATGCAGAGAATCGGGGACTGGCAACCTGTCAGTCATGGGCAGGTGACGGGCAGATTGTGCCCTCAGCTTGCCGACCTGCTGTCTGCAGAATCTCAATCACAGAAGCAGTGAGCTTATTTTTCAATTGGAATCGGTTGAGTGCCGACCGTGGAGTGAGCAGGCGGACGCATTTGTCCACACTGCTTCTCTAGTTCTGGCTGCAGTCCCTAGTGGAGTGATATCATCTGCATGTCACCTTTCTGTATCATTACTTTAATAGGACTGGAGCATTTTCTTTTGGTGCCAGTAGCAGCTGCAAGGGATGGAGTCAGAGTAGAAGAGCTCCAGTCTGCGGTGGTGCCCTGACACTCTTCACTTCTATCTGGAAGATATCAGATAGAAGTTAATTTGTGGGAACATAAATGCAATAAATTACCCAGTTTTTGATAAAGTATAAAAGATGAGGCAGCGCTAAGTAAATAGATACCCAACATGTCAAACCTTAACCACTTCAGCACCGGCCTGTTGTCAAATGACATCCACAGATGGGATCTCCCATCCTGGGTGGACATCATATGACGGCCTCGGGTTCCCGGCCGCCTAGGGGGCGCGTGCCCGTTAACCCGGGCCGGACCATGGATCTGTGTGTGTAAACACACAGATCCACGTCCTGTCAGCTCAGAGGAGACCGATCTGTGTTCCCAGAACGGAGGAACACTGATCGGTCTCCTCCCCTTGTGCATCCCCTCCCCCTACAGTTGAAAGCATTCCCTAGGAAACACATTTAACCCCTCCCCGCCCCCTAGTGGTTAACCCCTTCACTGCCTGTCACATTTACACAGTAATCAATGCAATTTTATAGCATTGATCGCTGTATAAATGTGGTCCCAAAAATGTGTCAAAAGTGTCCGATGTGTCCGCCATAATGTTGCAGTCACGAAAAAAAATCGCGATCGCCGCTATTACTAGTAAAAAAAAAAAAAAATTTTTTTTTAAAAAATGCCATAAATCTATCCCGTATTTTATAGACGCTATAACTTTTGTGCAAACCAACCAATATCCGCTTATTGTGATTTTTTTTTTTTTTTTACCAAAAATATGTAGAAGAATACGTATCGGCCGAAACTGAGGAAAAAATTTGTTTTTTTTTTTTTTTAAATTGGGATATTTATTATAGCAAAAAGTAAAAAATATTGTGTTTTTTTTCAAAATTGTCGCTCTTCTTTTGTTTATAGCGCAAAAAATAAAAACCGCAGAGGTGATCAAATACCACCAAAAGAAAGCTCTATTTGTGGGGAAAAAAGGACGTCAATTTTGTTTGGATACAACCGCGCAATTGTTGTTTAAAGTGCGACAGCGCTGAAAACTAAAAATTGGTCTGGGAAGGAAGGGGGTGAAAATGCCCGGTATTGAACCGGTTAAAATCGTGTGCTCCCGTGAAACTTCAGTACCCTATATTTTCCTTTAATGCTTTAAAAGCCCTTACAGGTCATCAATTTAGATTTAACAATGAATAATGGACCTAGAATTATTGATCTCACTCAGGTGTGTGCGACTATATGTAACATGTGTATCGTAATCAACGTTTTCAAGCGTAGGCTCCCCCAAAGAACGCATTTTCATTCATACTTGTGTGTATGTTTTGGGGTGATTTTAAGTGCTTGGGTGTAACTTTAAATTTATACACGTTTTTTTCCTTTTTTTATTTCTTTTTAATCTATGTGGTGATTTTTTTTGTTGACAGGTTCTTTTTAATGAAAGACCCCTAATGTCTCACCTGTCCTCCATTGAAGCTAATGGAAAGTTTACTTATTGCTTTGTGGTCTGCAAGGGGGAATACCCTTTACCTGCCAGCACCCTTCGTGCCTGTCCCAGGTTCACCCATGGGTGTGCAGAGCCCAGGAAACATGGTGGGGCGCACAGAAGGGTGGGGGACTGGGAGTAACGGGGGTGTGTGGAAGCGATCCAGCAGGTGTCAGTTTGTCAGATTTGCAAACCCCAAAGTCACCAACGTACTGTAGTTTCTATGTGAACAGGCAGTAGCTTCAGCTGCCCACAGTTAAAATGGTTGCAGCCAGACTCAGTGGAGGGAGATTTCTGCAGCATATTTGGCAAGTATATATAAAATAGTATGCAAAGTGGTTGGATGGAAGCTTCAGAATGGCAAAGATGTTTTTTTACAAATTATGTGAGCAAACTGTAGTTCCTCTATAAAATCCTTTCCTTGGAAGTTCATTGATGGACCCAGCCCCCCCCCCCTTTCTGTTTTTATGGTCTTGCTGTCTGAGCTACTTTTTACAAACCTGAGGCAAGCTGGGTGTGTAGGGGTTATACCAGGGGGCTGGCCACTTTTTTTGTTTGCTAATGGCCAAATCTCCTGTAAACAATAGTATATTCCAAAGGTCTATGAATCCTTTGTCCCTCGATGAGATTTCCAAAAAAAGATTTTATGCTGAATGCAAAAATCCATTTTCAGTAAGCATGTTCTTTTATGCCCTTCCCAGGTTTTACAATTTCAGAAAGTTTGTGGTGATATAAAGCTGAATTAGTAGATTAGTAGGGAAAATAAGTAAACCACATAGTGGTTTTCTATGCAGAAAATTTCAAATGGCTCTATCAATTATACAGTAAATGTTTAATTTATGATAACTTTTTACTAGTATTACTAGTAAAATATAATTGTGTCATAGTAGGGGAGAAAGAGGCAACATTTGTGCAAATATGATTCATGTATTAGTTTATTGTCTGGATTGTGAAAAATTGTAGTGTGTTACAACAGGGCTTGACAAATTTTGCTTTAAATCTAGGAGCCAGCTAAAAAAGTTAGGAGCCAGTTTTTTTTTTTTTTTTTTTTAACAAAGCTTACAAATGTAGCATGTTCCCGAAGGTAAGTAGTAAATGCATTTTTTGCACACGTTTAAAAAATCATTTTAGGCCTGAAGATTACATAAACCCCCCAAACATTATATATTTTCTGAAAGCAGACATCCTATAGAATAAAATAGTGGTAGTTCCAATTTTTTATGTCACACGATATTACCACAAAAGTACATTTTTGGGGGCACAAAAATGCAATAAATTGCCCAATTTTTTGGTAAAATATAAAAGCTGAGGTTGCACAGAGTACATAGATACCCAGCATGTCAAACCTTAAATTTGCATGCGCCCATGAAATAGCGACAAACTTCAGTACCCTATATTTTCCATAGGCCCCTATAGGTCATCAGTTTAGCGTTATGAAGCAGGTCTGGTGCTAGAAATATTGCTCTCATTTTGGCATGTGCGGTGATATGCAAGATGTATAACGCAATCTATGTTTTTAAGCGTAGGCGCCCTGCCACGTGTGTTTACATTTGTACGTGCATATATATGGGGGGGCTCAATTATTTCTTTTTTGGGGGGGGATTTTTGTGCTTGGGTGTAACTTTATTTTTGTACAATTAAAAATACATTTTTCTTTTACTTTTTTTTTCCCATCACATAGGGGACTTTTTGTCCCTTATGTGATGATTTTTTTGGTGACAGATGAGTCATTCAGGATCTAAAAGGCCCTGCATGTCTACCATGCGCTCCACTGAATATAATGCAATGCACATCACACTGCAATCCATTACATTACATTCTTTCCCTGTCTTGATGGCCGGGAAAACTGACAATGGGGACCTGGAAGTGACGTGTGGCAACACACATCCTCCCTCCCCTCTACCCGGCCGCAACCATTATGCCAGTCCCGGGCACGCAGATGGGCAAGAGGAGTCCGGGACACCTAGCGGGGGGGCGCAGTGTGTGGAGCATTTGAGAAGGCAGCCCAGGTGCCAGGAGACACTTTCTTGTCGCTGTGGAGACCTGGCACTTGAGGTTTGTCGAGCTGTGTGTTAGAAGTGTGATATTGGAGACTTGGCTATAAAGTATGGGATATACAGTAATTGTTTTTCTGTTGTAGGTGAAAAAATGTTTATTCATAAGGCCTACATTTTTTAGTAATCTCATAACTCTTGCGAATTGTTTTCCTGTGTAATGTAAGATGTACATACTGTATATTTTAGTCACTTTAAAGCGGAGCTTCACCCAAAGGGGGAAGTTCCACTTTAAGGCCTCCCCTCCTCCAACCCCCCTCCTCTTTCAAGAATAAGACTCCCTTAGCTTGTAATAGTTATTTACATTCAACCAGACTTATTCTGTAATCTTGAAAACGTCCCATGGCCTCCCCAAGCCACTTCTTCAATTCCAGTCTGTGATGGATGTTTTGAAGATGTCCCAGCATTAAAATCTACACAGTACACAGGTGGCACAGACACCTTAATCTTCCCTCCATGGAATATGTATATTATAAATGTCCAAGAACAGAATAGGAGCTGTGAAAGTTATGGAACCATCCTATTCTAGCTACATAATTCTATCCCTGGTGTCAGAAAGTCTGCATAGGTATGAATTCTTGATTTACACAGTTAAAGTTGTGAATTGTTAAGTCACAGAGGTGGAGATGGTAAAATGTCACTAAGTGTGGAAGACAATGGATGTCAAGGCCCAACATAGGTGGGCAAATTTTACAGGTCAAACTTGACAGTCTTTCTAATGGGAAGTTCTTTTGACAGTGGGGTACACATTTTGGACAGAGAAAATAACTGGTTGTCAAGAGACATGAAGGAGGCCATCTACATCAAACTGACCAGGGTGAGGGTGTGTACATGGATTGAAAACTGGCTACAAGGGCGAGTTCAGAGAGCGGTGATACATGGGGAATACTTGGAATTGTCATGGGTGGGTAGTAGGGTCCCACAGGGTTCTGTGCTGGGACCAATCCTATTTAATTTGTTCATAAACGATCTGGAGGACGGTATAAACAGTTCAATCTCTGTATTTGCGGACGATACTAAGCTAAGCAGGGAAATAACTTCTCCGCAGGATGTGGAAACTTTGCAAGAAGATCTGAACAAATTAATGAAGTGGGCAACTACATGGCAAATAAGGTTTAATGTAGAAAAATGTAAAATAATGCATTTTGGTGGCAAAAAATATTAATGCATCTATACACTAGGGGGAGAAACTCTGGGGGAATCTAGGATGGAAAAGGACCTGGGATCCTAGTAAATGATAGGCTCAGCAATGACATGCAATGCCAAGCTGCTGCTAACAAAGCAAACAGAATATTGGCATGCATTAAAAAGGGATTAACTCCAGGGATAAAGCGAAAATTCTCCCAATCTGCAAGACTCTGGTCTGGCCGCACCTGGAGTATGCTGTCCAGTCCTGGGCACCAGTCCTCAGGAAGGATGTACTGGAAATGGAGTGAGTACAAAGAAGGGCAAAAAAGCTAATAAAGGGTCTGGAGGACATTAGTTATGAAAAAAAGGTTGCGAGCACTGAACTTATTCTCTCTGGAGAAGAGACGCTTGAGAGAGGATATGATATCAATTTACAAATACCATGTTGGTGACCCCACAACAGTTTCGTGGAAGAGTGTTTAACAAGACACGTTGCCACTCATTAAAATGAGAAGAAAAGAGGTTTAACCTTAAACTACGTAGAGGGTTCTTTACTGTAAGAGTGGCAAGGATGTGGAATTCCCTTCCACAGGTGGTGGTCTCAGCGGGGGGGGGGGGTGGTGGCTTCGATAGTTTCAAAAAACTATTAGATAAGCACATAAACGATCACAACATACAGGGATATACAATGTAATACTGACATAATCACACACATAGGTTGGACTGGATGGACTTGTCTTTTTTCAACCTCACCTACTATGTAACCATCCATGATGAGGGGTGGAGGCTTTCAACACCATCTTTCTGTCACAAATGTCACGTCTACCTCAACGCAGGTGCTCAGACGCTATAACTAGCTACTGTGTGCTTCATTTATAGCAGTCCCCTTTCCCTAAAGACAAGCAGGCCTACCGGTACTTGGTTGCCCCCAGGACTTATACACAATGCTATAGTGCCTGGCCACCACACCAGGATAGCGTGGTTCTAAGACGGTCAAGGTAACAGTCTGAACAGTAACAGTCTGAATTCAGGGAATAGTCCAATATCTGTTCCAATGACAGTCTAGGTGAAAGGCAGGCTGAGTTCAGGGAATAGTCCAATATCTGATCCGGGTCATTCACAGGGAAATCCAACAGCAAAGCAAGGCAGACAAATGGGAGGCTTGATCAGGAACAATGCAGGTAACTGTCTCTATCACAAGCAAGGGATAGATTGTTCGATTTGCTTATATAAGGTGACTGATCAGATCAAACACCTTGCAGGTGAACACAGACGGGGGAAAATCAACAGCCAACACCCGGGTGCTGAAATGAGGAACAGGAGCACTAAGTGATCCTGACACTTTTTTCTCCCACATTTAATGCCATTTTAACATCTTAACCTGGTGAAATGACAATAGGTCAAACCTTTAGCCATGTAAATCAAGAATACAACTATGCCTAAATACTGGTTAAAATGTGACAGACACAAAAATGTTAACCAAATTGATTCAAGAACTTTCTACTGTCTATGGACATATAGAAATCACAAAAATATTTGAAATAACACACAATTATATAAACACCCCAAAGAAATTGTTGACATTTTCAACATATTTAAACATGCAAACGTTAAATCTTCATTCAAATTGTGCCTACAAATAAAGAAAGAGTAGAAATAACAGCAATTTAGCAGTGAACAGTCACTAAAGATGCTTAGGAAATTTCAAAATACAAGAGGAGAGTAGCTTCCAAACCTTAAAAATGTAAATACAGAAAATCTGTTTGGTGAACTTATACTGGACCCCCTCTCGGGTACACCGGTCCCGCTGTACCTGAGTTCCGTGATCACCCGCTGTGAGACAACAGGTCGCCGCTTTACCGGTCCAGGGATTTGAAATCCCGTGTCCATGTGATGGCGCCGACCAATTAGAATGCCTCCTATACGTACCTTTACCGTGTCTGCAGTGGACATGGCATTGAAAACTGAGCAAATCACTCCTAATTAACAAAAAGGCTTGTACCCCTTTTGTTGCTCCATTTTCCTGATTCAGAAGAGTGTCACAGTCTTTATACCAGTGCCACTCTTAGTTAATCCCCCCCATGTACTGATATATTTACTGTACAGACATTCTTTTTTAAACTGGAAGAGCAGCTAAATGACTAAAAATGTACTGTCAGGAAGCCCTGTTAAAAATGACTTAATCCCATTTATTAATTGTATTTATTTTTTGTGTTTTTCCTTAATATTCAATGATATATTGCTTTAATATACTCTAGCAGCCTATACTTTATTTTTCCCTGAGGCCTTTTTGCACTATAAAGTATGTGTTATCTGTGAGTCTGAAGATAAATGGAAAATGTGACATATAGAAACTATGCATTAGGCTCTTTTTATACGGTTGTTCATACAGGATAAACATCTAGCAAAAGCTGCAATGTCTTTGTATAGTTTGCTATTTATATAAATATGCAGAATGAAAATTCATCGCTTAACTCATATATAATAGTTTCCTAGTGGTGCATACTACTATGAAAAAGACTCAAACTAAGATTTTTGGCCTCACATTATTAAGGTCAGGTAGCATGCGATCTCCAGTTGCAACCACAAAGCTAAATGACCTTTTACAGTTTGACAGTTTGTCAGTTTGACAGTTTGTCGGGCAAGATTCTTATTGATATGGCATCATAAAAGAATGTGCAGTTATGTAAGTGTAAATGAAAATGGCAATGACCATTTAGGACCACACCACCAGAGCATGCTAGCCACATAGTTTTTGTTACACAAATTCACCAAAAAATTATGTTGCGCAGTTAATATCAAAAGTCTTTAGTAATAAATAATCACAAAGTTTATTACTCAGCCCCAACCTATAAAGCCAACCCCAACATCCTTAAATTCCCAACACTCACCAAACATGCATGCATATGAACTCGCTGGCGAAGGGATCAAAAAAAAGTGAACACATCGCCACCAAATACGTGGCACGCCTTTTGGAACTGTCTATTCTTATTTGCTGGTAAATTCTACCATTTATTCAATCAGCATTCTCATTCCCCTTCCACACCTTGAAGTTCTTTTTTAGCTGTTATGAGTTTGACTTAGAACATTTATTGTCCTGAAGGGTATATGTTGTTGGGAGCATGTTACTGTTATAAGATATATTTACTGCATATATTGACTGTTATCGCTTGGCGCTGGTAATTACTGTTTTGCTTTAGTGTTCTAGAACCCCAGTCTTTTTCTGACTTTAGGGGAATCGTGTTCACCATTGCATGTTTGGAGTTCATATATATTCATTATTGGTGGGTGTTTAGTATGTGAATTTAAAGACTCTGTTAATTGGTTTAATGGGTTGAGCTGTGTAACCGTTGGGCTTTGTATTTAGCTATTTAATTACAAGACGTTTAATACAGTATTAGCCGTGCAACAGGATTTGGGTGTTTTTTTTTTTTCTTGCTTATGGTGTAAATGAGAATAGATCTCTCAATAGTGTAAAGACCTAACATTTACACTCAGCAACCTATTCAAATTGGACCACAGTGCTCATATGCACTGATAAGAGGACCTGGAAGGATGTTTTTTTGGAAGAAAGGCTGTGCAATTGGAGGCTCCACAGTAAATATCACTGAATCAGGGTTTAAAGGCTAAGTCTGGAGAGCTAAGTCAATGGA
Source organism: Aquarana catesbeiana (assembly GCF_042186555.1). Lineage (NCBI taxonomy): Eukaryota > Metazoa > Chordata > Amphibia > Anura > Ranidae > Aquarana > Aquarana catesbeiana. Next base: position 239,385,047 of record NC_133328.1, read on the forward strand.
CTACGAGTGTAGTGATTACCACACTCGTGTTCCACTAAGAACTGCAAGTCCATCTTCCACAGTGGCAGACGAGACTTGTATTTCATCTATTCACAGCCGTGCTGATTTAAAAACTGACAGCTGCTGTGGGGGACAACAACCCCCACATGCTGTTACATGTGGGGTGGTTCTCATTTGTACCATGTTACATGTTACACCCTATATCAGGGCTTGAAAAATTTGCTTTGAATCTAGGAGCAATTTTTTTTGACTGGCAGGGCTCTGTTTTCGGCGACCAGAGATGGCCAACTGTTCGCTAAAGAGGGGTCGCTGATAAAAGGGAACTCTGATCTAATGAGGGGGAGTGCTAACATCTGATCAGCAGCAGTCAAATCCTCCTTAGAGATCCCCATTAGCTCACAGTCCTCATATCAGTGCCCCTCCCCCTTAGAGACCCCCATTAGATCAGAAGGATCCCCCCTTATATCAGTGCCCTTGCCCAAAGATTGCCTTACCGGCTGCACTCAGGAGCAGTTGCAAGCCAGTAAGTGTCTGAAGCTGGGAGGTGGAGTGGCTTCAGCTCTAGATCTATTTTCATTGGTTGCTAGCACCCCCGGTGTCCAAGCAACCAATGACTGGAATGCAAAGGAGATCACTGGTGTGGGGGGGGAGGCGCATGGTGGGGGAGAAGGCAGAAACCACAGGAAGGCAGAGGCAGCTGACAGGAGCGGAGCTCAGTGCTGAAGGTTGGTACAGCCCTCTTGGGGCCCCTTCACAATGGCTGAACTCCAGGGCCCGGTCACAGGTGTGACCATTGCAACCCTGGTAGTTCCATCATTGATTGGAGCTGAATTAGCTGCCCGGCGCATGGAGCTGCATGCCTGGGGTAGTGCACCTCGTGCCAGCAGTGGATGGGTTTGCGGGAGCGCCTGGGCCTGAGATTTGTCAAGCCCTGCCCTATATGCTGGTGTAACATGGTGCAGAAGGTGGAGTTAGCTTTTAAGGTAAAGGACAACTGTAACAAATGTGAAGCTGTTCTTTACCACTTCAGCCCCGGAAGGATTTACCCCTTCCTGACCAGAGCACTTTTTACAATTTTTGCCACTGCGTCGCTTTAACTGCTAATTGCGCGGTCATGCAATGCTGTACCCAAACGAAATTTGTGTCCTTTTCTTCCCACAAATAGAGCTTTCTTTTGATGGTATTTGATCACCTCTGCGGTTTTTATTTTTTGCGCTATAAATGGAAAAAAACTGAAAATTTTGAAAAAAAAAGATATTTTCTACTTTTTGTTATAAAAAAATCCAATAAACTCAATTTTAGTCATACATTTAGGCCAAAATGTATTCGGCCACATGTCTTTGGTAAAAAAAAATGTCAATAAGCGTATATTTATTGGTTTGCGCAAAAGTTATAGCGTCTACAAACTAGGGTACATTTTCTGGAATTTACACAGCTTTTAGTTTATGACTGCCTATGTCATTTCTTGAGGTGCTAAAATGGCAGGGCAGTACAAAACCCCCCCAAATGACCCCATTTTGGAAAGTAGACACCCCAAGGAAATTGCTGAGAGGCATGTTGAGCCCATTGAATATTATTTTTTTTTGTCCCAAGTGATTGAATAATGACAAAAAAAAAAAAAAATTACAAAAAGTTGTCACTAAATGATATATTGCTCACACAGGCCATGGGCATATGTGGAATTGCACCCCAAAATACATTTAGCTGCTTTTCCTGAGTATGGGGATACCACATGTGTGGGACTTTTTGGGAGCCTAGCCGCATAAGGGGGCCCGAAAACCAATTACCGCCTTCAGGATTTCTAAGGGTGTAAATTTTTTATTTCACTCTTCACTGCCTATCACAGTTTCGGAGGCCATGGAATGCCCAGGTGGCACAACCCCCCCCCCCCAAATGACCCCATTTTGGAAAGTAGACACCCCAAGCTATTTGCTGAGAGGCATGGTGAGTATTTTGCAGCTCTCATTTGTTTTTGAAAATGAAGAAAGACAAGAAAAAAATTTTTTTTTTCAATTTTCAAAACTTTGTGACAAAAAGCGAGGTCTGTAAAATACTCACTATACCTCTCAGCAAATAGCTTGGAGTGTCTACTTTCCAAAATAGGGTAATTTGGGGGGGGGGGGGGGTTTGTGCCACCTGGGCATTCCATGGTCTCTGAAACTGTGATAGGCAGTGAAAAGTGAAATAAAAAATTTACGCCCTTAGAAAGCCTGAAGGTGGTGCTTGGTTTTCGGGGTCCCGTACGAGGCTAGGCTCCCAAAAAGTCTCACACATGTGGTATCCCTGTACTCAGGAGAAGCAACAGAATGTATTTTGGGGTGTAATTTCACATATTCCCATGGCATGTTTGAGCAATATATCATTTAGTGACAACTTTGTGCAAAAAAAAAAAAAATTTGTCTCTTTCCCGCAACTTGTGTCACAATATAAAATATTCCATAGACTTGACATGCCTCTCAGCAAATAGCTTTGGGTGTCTGCTTTCCAAAATGGGGTCATTTGGGGGGTTTTGAACTGTCCTGGCATTTTATGCACAACATTTAGAAGCTTATGTCACACATCACCCACTCTTCTAACCACTTGAAGACAAAGCCCTTTCTGACACTTTTTGTTTACGTGAAAAAATTATTTTTTTTTTGCAAGAAAATTACTTTGAACCTCCAAACATTATATATTTTTTTAAAGCAAATGCCCTACAGATTAAAATGGTGGGTGTTTCATTTTTTTTTTTTTCACACAGTTTTTGCGCAGCGATTTTTCAAACGCATTTTTTGGGGAAAAAACACACTTTTTAAAATTTTAATGCACTAAAACACACTATATTGCCCAAATGTTTGATGAAATAAAAAAGATGATCTTAGGCCGAGTACATGGATACCAAACATGACATGCTTTAAAATTGCGCACAAACGTGCAGTGGCAACAAAATAAATACATTTTTAAAAGCCTTTACAGGTTGCCACTTTAGATTTACAGAGGAGGTCTACTGCTAAAATTACTGCCCTCGATCTGACCTTCGTGGTGATACCTCACATGCATGGTGCAATTGCTGTTTACATTTGACGCCAGACCGACGCTTGCGTTCGCCTTAGCGCGAGAGCAGGGGGGGGGGGGGGCAGGGGTGCTTTTTTTTTTTTTTTTTTTTTTTATTATTTTTTTGCTTTTTTATCTTATTTTTAAACTGTTCCTTTCATCTTTTTTTTTTTTTTTTTTTTTTATTAATCATTTTTATTGTTATCTCAGGGAATGTAAATATCCCCTATGATAGCAATAGGTAGTGACAGGTACTCTTTTTTGAAAAAATTGGGGTCTATTAGACCCTAGATCTCTCCTCTGCCCTCAAAGCATCTGACCAAACCAAGATAGGTGTGATAAAATGCTTTCCCAATTTCCCAATGGCGCTGTTTACATCCGGCGAAATCTAAGTCATAAAATGCTCATAGCTTCCGGTTTCTTAGGCCATAGAGATGTTTGGAGCCACTCTGGTCTCTGATCAGCTCTATGGTCAGCTGGCTGAATCACCGGCTGCATTCTCAGGTTCCCTGCTGAGACAGGAGAGCCAGAGAAAAACACGGAAGACGGTGGGGGGGGCATTCCCTCCCACTGCTTGTAAAAGCAGTCTAGAGGCTAATTAGCCGCTAGGATTGCTTTTACATGAAAGCCGACCGCTGGCTGAAAAGAATGATACCTAAACCTGCAGGCATCATTCTGGTATAACCACTCAAAGTCGTGAATGGCGTACCTGAAGACAAAAAAATGGTTAACAATAAAAGACAGTAAACGGTAAAGTATAAAAAATTGCATACCTGAAAAGCAAACATGATAAAACATAATAACAATAAAACATTGCAGAATAGAATACAGTAAAGAGAAGAACAATAGAGAGAGAATAGAGAGAGAGAGAACAATAAAACGACAACTATTTTTTAAAATTTTATATATATATATATATATATATATATATATATATATATATATATATATATATATATATATATATATATATATATATATATATATATATAATTTTTTTTTTTTTACACTTTTTTTGTAACTAACTTTTTTAACTGTAACTGGTTCCAGGTTCGGGTCTCTCAAAATACAATGGCATCTTGGGAGACCCTGTGAAAGTGTGCCTAGTCTGTGCAATGCTGTACCCTACGCTAATAAGCAACTAGTGAATGGTAGCGTTCAAAACATTCACCAATGCAAAGACCAGGATTGTCAGGACAGTAGGGAAAATAATAGCGGGTGTCACGCCTATATCCGCACTTGCTGCAGACACGACATCTTTTTTGGGGGGGTTCGTTGGGTAGGGGTACTCAGGAGGACATAAAGAAAATGCCTCTCATGCAGCCGACTGCATTTGGTTGGGGATGTGAATGGGGGAAGTACGGGCGCTGCAGAAGCGGTGAGTTCCCAATTAGGATTGGCGAATGCAGCAGGAAGGGCACTATGGGCACGACGGGCCTGTGTTTGTCTTCTTCTTGGTGGCAACGGGACACTACTTGTGCTTGCAACCTCACCAGCTCGAACTGCACTTATGGGACTCGCCACATCACCAAGTGTTACTGCAGTGCTGGTTTGACTACGACCGGGGTGTACTAGGCCACTGGTGCTTGCCAGTTCACCAAAACGCTACCAAAAAAACTGTTAGCGATCGCAGGGATCAGGCCTGACTCTGCGAACGCTGCAGTTATGCGTTTAGTGTTTTGTAAGTGACAGTGATCGATCGATACTGCACTTGGGTGGGCTGGGCTGGGCCGGGCGGAGGGGCAAAACGCAGGTGCTAGCAGGTATCTGGGCTGATCCCGCTAACACTGCGTTTTTGGGAATCCTAAACTGCTGGGGACACTAGTATAGATCTGATCGGATCAGATATTGATGCGTTCAGATACTATACAACTAAGGGATGTGTATGGTGCGTGCGTGGGTGTTAGCGGTACTGGCGCTAACCCGATGCTGCTTGGGGCTGGTGCTTACCAGTTCACCAAAACGCTACCAAAAAAACTGTTAGCGATCGCAGGCTGATCCCGCTAACACTGCGTTTTTGGGAACCCTAAACTGTTGGGGACGCTAGTATAGATCTGATCAGATATTGATCTGTTCAGATGCTATACCACTAAGGGAGGCGTATGCTGCGTGTGTGGGTGTTAGCGGTACTGGCGCTAACCTGACGCTGCCTGGGGTGAGGCATATCACCGCCGGGCGATCAGGGGGCTAAACCTTTATTCGGTAATAAACGGCGGGTGCCCTGACACTATAAAAAACTAACTAACCAGCGTCACCCGTAACAGTTATACGGTGATCACTAGTGAAAGGGTTAACTAGGGAGCAATCAAGGGGTTAAAACATTTATTAGATAGTATATGGGGGTCCCTGACGCTATAAAACGCTGACGGCGAACCTAAATATTTACCTCCCTAACTAGCGTCACCAGTGGCACTAATACAGCGATCAGAAAAATAATCGCTTAGTGACGCTGGCGACAGAGGGTGATCAGGGGGTTAAAACGTTATTAGGGGGGGTTAGGGGGGTACCATAGACCTAAAGGGGGCTAACACTAACTGCCCTACCACACTAACTGTCACAAACTGACACCAATGCAGCAATCAGAAAAAAAAAAAACTGCTTGGTGTCAGTGTGACGGGGGGGGGGGGGAGGGGGGTGATCGGGGGGTAAAGGGGGGTGTATTGTGTGCCTGGCATGTTCTACTGTGTGTGTGTTGTGTTGTGCACTCACATTGCAGTCTTCTCTCCTCGGCGCCGGAACGGAAAATACCGAGCTGAGGAGAGATGACATCATTTCCTCTGCTGCTGTTTAGCATACAGCAGCAGAGGAATCATCCCATTGGCTGGGAGGGATCGGGAGGGGGGGGGGCAACGAATGGATGGCCTCCCCCTCACCTCCGATCGCCCGGGGGACAAACTCCGACCGCCTCGGGCACCGAGGGGGGTCCGGTCGGACCCCCCGTCCGCGGGAGGCAGATCACGTACAGGTACGTGATTCTGCCTGCCTGTGCCATTCTGCCGACGTATATCGTCGTGAGGCGGTCGGCAAGTGGTTAAGTAGCCTTAAATACATCTTCTTTTTTTTTTTTCTCATAAAGCAGTTTAGTTTTCTTTTGCATATGATTGTTTGCAAATTTCTTCTTTTATTCAGCATTTATATAACATTTCTCAGCTTTCTTATCAAGTTTAGATTGTATCAGTCTAGTTTGTACTATTCATAGAAATGCACGCAACACTTTTCACATATTTATTTGTAAAAAATTTGGAAAACCATTAATCATTTTCCTTCCACTTCACAATTATGTGCCACTTTGTGTTGGTCTATCACATAAAAGCCCAATAAAATACATTTACATTTTTTTGGTTGTAACATGACAAAATGTGGAAAATGTTCAAGGGGTAGGAATACTTTTTCAAGGCACTGTAAGATATTACTGCACCCACGTAAATGTTGCTTTTTAATAAGCTGAAAGAATTTGCAATCAGTAAATGGTAATTTGGCACCCTAGTATTTAAGCATATAACATAAACAGTATCACTAAAAAAAAAAAAATGAAGAAAATTAGCAGGGCTAGCAGTAAGCTCACATCTGACTAGAGAGTCTAAAGATGGTAACTACTTACTGTTATTTCTACGGTCATGAAAGTTCTAAAGATGATCCATATTAACAGAAACCACCACTTATCTGCAAGGACTGCAAATAATGACGTTTCCAAGAAACCAAAATGCAAAGTGTACCTTGATATAGTCAGAAGCGGTCTGCTGTATACTAATCTTAAAAATATATTCAAAATTGACCGAAAGATGTAGCCACATGGAGATAGCACACTCTATGGTGATTGGACGCTTTCTCAGTTTATTCTATGATCGATCGCCAAAAACTTTATACTGTTAAGAGATATAGTTGGACCATGTTAAAAAAAAAACAATTAAAGCAGCAGTAAACTGCAAAATAAAAAACCCCCCAACAAATAAAATTGTGCCCCTGCAGGTGATGTCATAATGTGCTAGTATGCATCACATACTAGCACATTATGACAAACTTACCTTAAAACAAAGCCCTCCAGCGGCATGCTGTCATCCGCTGACAGGGCTTCCATCCTCGCCCAGTCTTCCTTCTGGGTTTACGGACACCAGCCATTTGAATGGCCGAGCCGTGATGAAGCCACTCCAACACATGCATGCGGGAGTCACGGCCGCAAGACAGCTCTCTCAGGATGGCATGCCATCCGTTGAGAGTGCAGTGTGTATGTACCGGTGACATCACTGGCTTCTACTAAAGTAGATCACTCCTAAACGGTGCATGTTTAGGAGATATTAGGCTTAAGTGTGGGTATAAATAAAAAGCGGAGTTTACTACCCCTTTAACGACTTCAGCCCCGGAAGATTTGGCTGCTGAATGACCGGGCCATTTTTTGCAATTCTGCACCGAGTCGCTTTAAATGACAATTGCACGGTTGTGCGACGCTGTACCCAAACAAAATTAACGTCCTTTTTTTCCCACAAATAGAGCTTTCTTTTGGTGGTATTTGATCGCCTCTACGGTTTTTATTTTTTGCGCTATAAACATAATGCGACAATTTTGAAAAAAACACAATATTTTGTACTTTTTGCTAAAATAAATATCCCCCCCCCCCTTTTTTTTTTTAAAAAAAAAGCTAATTTTTTCTTAGTTTAGGCCGATATGTATTCTTCTACATATTTTTGGTAAAAAAAATCGCAATAAGCTTATATTGATTGGTTTGCACAAAAGTTATAGCGTCTACAAAATAGGGGATAAATTTATAGCATTTTTATTTTTATTTTTTTATTTTTTTTACTAATAATGACGGTGATCTGCGATTTTTATCATGACTGCAACATTATGGTGGACACATCGGACAATTTTGACATATTTTTGGGACCATTGGCATTTATACAGCGATCGGTGATTACTGTAAAAATGTCACTGGCAGTGAAGGGGTTAACACTAGGGGGCGATCAAGGGGTTAACTGTGTTCCCTGGGAGGTGATTCTAACTGAAGGGGGAGGGGATTGACTAGAGGAAGTGACGGATCGTGGTTCCTAGCTAATAGGAACATACGATCTGTCACTCCTCTGTTCTCCTCTGTCCTCTGCACTTCCGTGTTCTGTCCCTCGTGCTCGCGATCGCTCGTGGCCGGCGGTCATCGCGACCGTCGCTCACAAGCATCGGCACCCCCACCGTGCAGCGGATGCGCCTGCTATCCCGATCACGCGAGCCGACGTATAGCTACGACGGTTCGTGGGATTGTGCCGACCTGTCGCAGTAAAATGACGGCGGCTGGTCGGCAAGCGGTTAAAGACAATGCATCTTTGTGCCTAGCAGCAAGGTCATTGCTGGCTGCATGCCCAGAAGACTCGGAAGCTGTCTTTGTGTTCCCATGAGAAAGCAGCTCCGCGTGCTGTGTGAAGGGGTAAGAGAGAACCAGTGCTACTGCAGATGGGCACAAGGCTAGATTCATACAGGACTCAGGTAAGTATTTAGGGAGGGTGGTGCGGGAACAACTAGTGGAAGGTTTTTTGCCTTAAGGCAGGTACTGTATTAAGGTAAAAAACTAGGGATGAACCAATACCAGTTTTTTAAGACCAAGTACTGATATTTTTTCCCAAGTACCAATTACCGATACCAAGTACTGATATTTTATCCCAAGTACCAATTACCGATACCTATTTTTTGTGTCATGTGACTTTTAGGGCTCATTCACATGCATGAAAACTTACAGAGACAGCAGTTTCACATCAGTCTCATGTGCGTTTTAGGTGAGTTTTTTTACAGCCTGTTCTCATACAGTATGTGCGGGCCAGCCGAAGTGTGATTTGAAAAAGTTATGTGCGATTTGAGTCTGGTTCAGGTGCGATTCCTAATCTCATACACCATAATTTGCATTGGAATCGAACCGGACTGGGCATGGAAATCAGGCGAACCAGGTGAAGGTATGGGTTTTTAATATCAGAGCATATTTTACAAGGACTTGTGCAAATGCTTCGTATCAGTGCATTGCTAAAAACCTTTTGGATTTGGACCCACTTTAAGCCAGAGGAGGAGGTAGTAGTTGAAAATGATCCCTCTCTCTGAGAAATCGAATCGGGATGACACGACAGTGGCGGAGATTAGATCCAAGTTCAAATACCACAGCTGTCCTTATTGACACTGTATGCTCCTGCTTAGCTCTGAAACAGCCTGTCCCATAAATTGCCAAAATCAGCAAAACCAATAAAACACTTTATCAATACACACACTGTTGGAGATTGTCCTATATGGGGACTGGCCTCAACGAGAGAAGATATCCTATTGGGGAAAGAGGGAGAGAGCCTAAATAGTGTTGATGTCAGCAGTCTGCATTATGCTATGAACTAGATAGAGCTGCACAATTAATCGTTAAATTGCAATCTTTATTCAACAACCCCCCCCCCCCCTCCCCGGCCGTTGCAATATTTTATGTCACACTGTAATTGCGCAGCAAAGACATAATTGCGTCTTTCAAACGCAATTTTTTAGGAACAAATACACTTCAATGAATTAAAAAACAAAAAAAACAGTAAAGTTATTCCAATTTTTTTGTATAAGGTGAAAGATGATGTTACGCCGAAAGAATCATGAGAGCATCGTGATCTTTATTCTAAGCAAAAAAAAAATGTGATTCTCATTTTATCCAGAATCGTGCAGCTCTATTGTGAACCAATGTGGCTGGTTAATTGTGCAGATCTGCTTGTTTTGATTCACCCTGTGCCACCTGGAACTCTCACATGAGGAATATGCAAAGGACCTTAATGCTTTTTATATTATGTTCTGTCTCCAAATGAAGCATAGGGTGGGAATTTTTTGTGTTCTCATACTTACTAATATACATTATACAGTACCTGGTGTTGTCACCTATGTTTGTATGCCTACAGATTCTCACTGCAGCCCTTTCTTGCCATTGGTGTCTCTGGTTAGTCCTCTTGATATATACTGGGATGTTGAATGTGGAACAGTCTGTATGGTGACAACTTTATCACATTATTTTAGCCACACAGTGGGATTTGTTAGATCAGTATTGTGTGTTTCAATAAACTATATTCTTTAACACCCATACCTTATTCCCTTCTTGTCTCTTCCTTTTTGTATATTAGGATTGGAGTATCTATGCATGCTACATGGTAATACTTTGTCACAGGATCCATAGTGGGATTTTTATTTTTATTATTTTTATTATTTTTTATCTTAATTTATTATCTTTATTATTTTAATGCCATGGCCGTGGCCTATTTCAGTCTTCAAGGATGCACCAGAGGTTGCTCTGCACAACATGAAGTGTACTTGATTCTCTCTTGATTCATCCTGCATGGAAAATTGACAGGTTGTCAAAGTTTGGATCATGGGGAATGGACTCTCTACTCAAAGGTGTTTTTTTTTTTTTTTGCCACAGGTGGTCCCGTTTGATCAGTTCAACCTGATCTATGCCTTTCCACCCCTCCAGATTCTCCCTCGTCTGCTCTGCAGGATTGAGGTGGAGGGTATTCTGATGATTCTCATTAGCCCAAGAGGATGTGATACTCCAACATTCTCAGGCTCCTGGTGGACTCTCCATGGGATTATCTGGATTGTCTATCTTCTGTCCTGAGGACCAGTGCTCTATCCTGCTTCACAGTTGCCGGCTTTAACAATATGGCCGTTGAAGCCACTGTTCTAAAACGGGGGGGGGGGGGGGGCAGCTATTAGATGGCTGTATTTGTTTTCTTTTTTTTTTTTTCATCTTTTGTTCCTTATTTTCACACAGTGGTCTGGTCAATAACATACTTCCAGTCTTAGGGTGTCTCCACTGTGGATGGAGGAGCAATGAAGACAGCTTTGGACAGCGGCATTGCTAACAATTTAAACTAGAAAAGGTACAATTTCTGGGGAAATTGTGAAAGTGTTCTTGCCTCTACAACTGGCAAAACATTCCACAAAGTAATAACACACCAATCGGGAACAATCCGCTCGTTTCGGTATATTATTTGTCTCTGTAGTGTGAAAACTGTGGGAGGAGTCTACAAGCATTATCAAGACTAGCAGATGAAGTCACATGCATTTGGAGTGTCTCAGCATCTTGTGTTTACAACCACTGTTTCCTAGCAACGCTCATGCCCTGTTTATGCTTCCCAAATACTGCTTCATCAAAACTGCCCCATCAGAATTACCCCATCAAAACTGCCCCATCATATTCCTCTATTATAAATCAGTACATGGTGTGTCTGTCCCCTCCCCCGGGCTCTGTAATCAGCTGAGATGCTCCAGCCACCTCCCCCCCTGTGTATAACAGAAGCTTTGGTAACCATGGCAACAAAACAAACACTAACAGTACACTCTGATTAATGGCTAAAATTTCCTGAAATGACCTCTAAACAAATGGCCGTATTTTAAAAACTATACATCCTACAGCGAAGATCTTTATATTGTGAGAATCACAAGACCCAGACCTAGATTTTGATGTATAGTATGTCTCTGAAATATTAAAATTGAAGGCACGGTCGCAGTTTAGAAATTGCCCTTCAAATTTGGAGGTGGCTAGAGTGTAGTTTCAATGAATGTCAATGGACGGCGTGAGTTGCAAACAAATGGTCATATTGTGAAAACTATCAGGACTATGGCTTAGCCGTGGACATGTTTAGTGGCAGCAGGGATAGCTGAACGTTTTGATATAAGATTTGTGTAGGTGGGCTTAAAAATGAGGGAGTGGCGGCAGTTTAGAAATCATGTTCTGATTTTTTAGCTTTTGTCACCTCCCACTCTAGTTTCCCCATTCATTCCTATGGGACCAATTTCGCTGCAAAAACAACGATATTTCGTGAACCATTCGGTGAAACGTTCCACAAAGTAATAGCACACCATTCGGGAACAATCCGCATGTTTCGGTATATTACTTGTCTATGTAGTGTAAAAACTGTGGGAGGAGTTAGGGTGGTAAATTTGGCTATAATAATAAGAATAATAACTAGAAAAGCTACAATTTCTGGGGAAATTGTGAAAAGTGTTCTTGCCTCTACAACAGGAGTGGGCGGAGTAACTGGGTGGAGTGGCTTGAGTAACTATTTTAAAAAGTATCAATAGTAGTAAAAAAGTTGAAGAAGTCCCATAATTAGCTGAAAGAGCTGAACATTTTTTTCAAAAATGAATTTTTTTTTTTTTTCAAAAATGATTTTTTTTTTCAAAAATGATTTTTTTTTTCCAAATTTTTTTTTTTTAAATGATTTTTTTTTCAATTTTTTTTTTTTTTTTAAATGAATTTTATTTTTTTTTTTCAAAAATGAATTTTATTTTTTCAAAAATGATTTTTTTTTTTTCAAAAATGATTTTTTTTTTTTTTTTCAAAAATGATTTTTTTTTTTTTTTTTCAAAAATATATATTTTTTTTATTAGGCGGTCATGTTTATTCTGATCATGGGGTGGTCATAATGTTTTGACTGATCATGGGGTTGTCAGCTTTTGTCACCTCCCACTCTAGTTTTGAACATTTCACCATTCATTCCTATGGGACCAATTTCGTCGCAAAAACGACGATATTTCGTGAACCATTTGGCGAAATGTTCCACAAAGTAATAGCACACCAATTAAATGACATTGAGGCCGGATTCACACTGGTATTTTTCAGCTTTTCACAAAGTTCCACAAGGTAATAGCACACCAATTAAATGACATTGAACATTTCGCCATTCATTTCTATGGGACCAATTTCGCCGCAAAAACTACAATATTTCGTGGACCATTCGGCGAAACGTTCCACAAAGTAATAGCACACCGATCGGGAACAAAACTCACCTTCGGTATATTACTGTCTATGTAGTTTAAAAGCTGTGGGAGGAGTTAGGGTGGTATGATCATGGGGTTGTCAGCTTTTGTCACCTCCCACTCTAGTTTTGAACATTTCGCCATTCATTCTTATGGGACCAATTTTGCCGCAAAAACGACGATATTCCGTGAACCATTCGGCGAATGTGTAAAAACTGTGGGAGGAGTTAGGGTGGTAAATTATCAGCATTATCAAGCATCGCAGATGAAGGTATGGCCACATGCATTTGGGGGGTTTCAGCATCTTGTGTTTACAACCACTGTTTCCTAGCAACGCTCATGTACTGTTTATGCTTCACACGCACTGCTCAATACAGAACACAATGTAATTTCTACACAATACAATTCCTATCAAAACTTCCCCATCATATTGCCACCATTAAAACTGCCCCATCAGAATTGCCCTATCAAAACTGCCCCATCATATTCCTCTATTATAAATCAGTACATGGTGTGTCTGTCCCCTCCCCCGGGCTCTGTAATCACAGCTGAGATGCTCCAGCCACCTCCCCCCTTGTGTATAACAGAAGCTTTGGTAACCATGGCAACAAAACAAACACAGTACACTCTGATTAATGGCTAAAATTTCCTGAAATGACCTCTAAACAAAAAGCTTTTTCCCAAAAACTATAAATCCTACAGCGAAGATCTTTATATTGTGAGAATCACAAGACCCAGACCTAGATTTTGATGTATAGTATGTCTCTGAAATATTAAAAATGGAGGCACAGTCGCAGTTTAGAAATTGCCCTTCAAATTTGAAGGGGCTAGAGTGTAGTTTCAATGAATGTCAATGGACGGCGTGAGTTACAAACAAATGGTCATATTGTGAAAACTATCAGGACTATGGCTTAGCCGTGGACATGTTTAGTGGCAGCAGGGATAGCTGAACGTTTTGATATAAGATTTGTGTAGGTGGGCTTGAAAATGAGGGAGTGGCAGCAGTTTAGAAATCATGTTCTGATTTTTCAGCTTTTGTCATCTCCCACTCTAGTTTCCCCATTCATTCCTATGGGACCAATTTTGCCGCAAAAACGACGATATTTCGTGAACCATTCGGCGAAACGCTCCACAAAATAATAGCACACCATTCGGGAACAATCCGCACGTTTCGGTATATTACTTGTCTATGTAGTGTAAAAACTGTGGGAGGAGTTAGGGTGGTAAATTTGGCTATAATAATAAGAATAATATATATGTGAGATAACAATAAGTGGTCTTGCTATGCAAGAACACTTAATTAGATTTCCAACAAACACTTTAAGCAGTTGCAGCAACAGTTTTTTTTTTTCTTTTGGGATAAAGGATTTACATAAATGGAGGACAAACATTGTAAGCACCCCTGTCAGTGGTAAATGGTTTGTCTCAACCTTCCAGCAGCCACTATTGCTGGATAGCTTGGAAAATAAAGGGGGAAAAAACAAAAAATAAAACAGAATGCAGCCACTACGTCAAAGAATTAGTAAGATGAAATGCAATACACCTTTTTGTTCTTGGGTTTATTACTAAATCTGTATATCAATTTGAGGTAGAATTACAAAAATAAGTCTTACAAAGATGATTGAAAACTTTTTTTTTTTCATATTTTTATGAGTTTTTCACAGTTTAATAACAAAAGAATAGAAAAAACATAAAACAAGAAAAAAGAAAAAGTAACATATTCCTGCCATCATACATAATCACTTACCATCCACAGTAAGTGCACATTGTATATAGAAGTCCAGGATCCTGTCAATCAACGCTTCTAATGACAATACATCAACTTAACTAGCTTATGGCTTAGTTTACAATTTGGTAGTATTACCTACTTTGGTCGAAACTTAGATAAACAAAATATTTCCCAAACCGAGATTCTATTTTTTTCAACTTTTTTTTCCCCCACAAATTGATGATTAAATAATATCATACTGAATATCATAGTACATGACGTGCAATAATTACATTTTATAATTTATAGAAGATTTTTATTATACATTTCTGAGTATTTCTTTTACTCTGTTCCCAGGATTTTACATGATTTTTTTGCATACCAGGTATGACATGCACCCCCTATATGCATGTCTATTTAGTTTGAATATAAAGCATGAATTCATATGTGATTGAGCAAAAATGAAAACGCACCCTTCAAAATAAAGAACACTATACCACTGCACTTTAATGTTTAAAATGAAAAGATATATTGCTCTCATAGACATGCATAAAGGGAATGCATGTCATACCAATAATTACATTGTAAAAAGTGGGATGAAGTATCACATAGCATTGGTAAAATAAGCATGAGATCAAATGCATATCAAACATACTATATAAATATACTGTATAGCACAGTAAGCAAATTACATCGATTAACAAAAGTTTAGACAACCATAAAAGTGAGTGTTTTTTAACTTTGTTATTTTTATTATTTCTCGGTTTAACTGGCTTTAACATAATTTTCAAGCATGCAAGGTTTTCGAATATCATGTTTCTGTTTGCCAATATATGTACATGCCATGCAACGTATTTAACTGCAGGCCAATTTCAGAATATGAATAATCCCTGCACACATTGCAAGCATAAAAAAGGAAGCGCACACTGCTGACACCACTCCAGTAAAAGCTTTATTCACACTCCAAGAACAAGCATGCCTGCCATCCCTGCTTCCAGATCAAATCTGAATAAAGCTTTTATGTAAGCAGTGTGTGGCTCCTTTTTTATGGTTGCACTTCGGAGAGTTTGGAGCGATGACATCTCCTTGTTTGTCAGGGAATCCCTGCACGCCTGCTATAATGGAATGGTTGGAGGAACCACATGTAATTATGAAAAACCTTATAAAAGCACTAGACCCTGTTGTAAGCAATGCGACCAAATAGAAGGTGCCAGAATCTAAAAATTCAGTATATACTGTACATATTCTGAAGAGATACAACATGCACTGGTAATAACTATCAAAATTTAAATTTAAAATCGTTTAGGCATTATTTGTTCATTAGCATTACTGTCTGAAAATCCTAAAAGTCCAGCCACAGATGTTTACTGTAAAATGTGTGCCGCAGCATGGCTTAAACCTGGAACAAACTTACGTTTTTTTGTTTTTTTGTTCAACCCATCGGGCTGAATGGAAAAAAAACTGGATGTCCGTACTAACGCAAGCAATGTTAGTGCGGCGATCTCCCCCACTGTTTCTTTGTATTCTGACAAGAGGACTGCCCCACTGGTAGAGCACATTGATCAGTTCTCGCAGCCAATGGCTGCTGATTCTCCAGCATGTTCCTTTGAAAAAAGCCGGTTGTTAGACCGGCTACTGTTGGACAGGCTGCTGTACACACTGACTGAATGTCGGCTGGTTTCTGTTGAACCAGCTTATATCAGCAGATATTTGACCTGTGTATATTGATCCTTACATTTACCCCCCCCCCCAACCTCTCTCTCCTCATATGCTTTGTCCCAGCATATTTTTTTTTTTTTACTTTGTCCTTTTAGCAAGAAATGGCTTTCATTACTCTCTTTGCCATCATCAACAGGCTTGTTTCCAGGGCTGCTGGGGGCTCATTTCCTACAACACCCCTTCATAACTACATATACCAGGATCTGTTTCCCTATATACAGTAAGGCTAATTTACTAAAGCAGGGCTTGACAAATTTGCTTGGAATCTAGGAGCCAGCTAAAAAAGTTAGGAGCCAGGTCTTTTTTAAACAACCGACAAAGCTTTATTTTCAATATAAAAAATAACTTATATTTATATATATATATATATATATATATATATATATATATATATATATATATATATATTTATATATTAAATCTTAAATTTACACAGACCGCCCTGCTAGCGGGCAAATAGCGCTGCTAAAACGACGGTAAAGCAGCGATAAAAATAGCGCCGCTTTACCGCCGACGCCCCCCGCGGCTCGGTGTGAAAGGGCTCTAAGGGTCTGATCAGGTCCGCCTGAAAAACTGATAGGCGAACCTGATCAGACAGCCCATGTGAAAGGGGCCAAACAGGGAGATAACAAATAAATTCATTTTAATTAAGAAAAAAATAAACAGTTTTTACTTTAAAAAAATAAAAATAAAAGCTATTACAAAAAAAAAAAAAAAAAAAAAGGCTATCCCCACATTCACTTCCTTCTCTTCTCCACTTTGGGAAGGAGATGGACGGGCAGTGAAAACAGGCAGGGGAAGCTCCATTAGCATTGCATTAGCATTGCATTAGCATTGCTGGTTGTGTTGTCATACCAACAGCCACCACAAGATGGCGCCAGATTCCAGAAGTACTGCAGAAGGCCGCAAAGCCGCAATTCCCGGCTGCCGCGGCCGGACGCGATTGCACGGAGGGATCGGGGTCCGCATGGAGACAGGATACCCCAGGTGTGCCGCCCCAGGTGCCAGGTCGCTAATTCTAGTCGCAAATGCGACCTGGCAACCGGGGTTTGTTGAGCCCTGTACTAAAGGATTTGAGTATGTCCAATAAATAGCATGAATATTCACTTAATTTATCTAGTTATAGGCAGAGATATATACAGTATCTCACAAAAGTGAGTACACCCCTCACATTTTTGTATCTTCTATCTTTTCATGTGATAACACTGAAGAAATGACACTTTGCTACAATGTAAAGTAGTGAGTGTACAGGTTGTATAACAGTGTAAATTTGCTGTCCTCTCAAAATAACAACACACAGCCATTAATGTCTAAACCGCTGGCAACAAAAATGAGTACACCCCCTAAGTGAAAATGTCCAAATTGGGCCCGATTAGCCATTTTCCCTCCCATGTGACTGTCATGTGACTCGTTACTGTTACAAGGTCTCAGGTGTGAATGGGGAGCAGGTGTGTTAAATTTGGTGTTATCGCTCTCACTCTCTCATACTGGTCACTGGAAGCTCAACATGGCACCTCATGGCAAAGAACTCTGAGGATCTGAAAAAAAGAATTGTTGCTCTAAATAAAGATGGCCTAGGCTATAAGAAGATTGCCAGGACCCTGAAACTGAGCTGCAGCACGGTGGCCAAGACCATACAGCGGTTTAACAGGACAGATTCCACTCAGAACAGGCCTTGCCAGGTTCGACCAAAGACGTTGAGTGCATGTGCTCAGCATCATATCCAGAGGTTGTCTTTGGGAAATAGACTATAAGTGCTGCCAGCATTGCTGCAGAGGTTGAAGGGGTGGGGGGTCAGCCTGTCAGTGCTCAGACCATATGCCGCACACTGCATCAAATTGGTCTGCATGGCTGTCATCCCAGAAGGAAGCCTCTTCTAAAGATGATGCACAAGAAAGCCTGCAAACCGTGCAGACTAAGGACATGGATTACTGGAACCATGTCCTGTGGTCTGATGAGAACAAGATAAACTTATTTGGTTCAGATGGTGTCAAGCGTGTGTGGTTGCAACCAGGTGAGGAGTACAAAGACAAGTGTGTCTTGCCTACAGTCAAGCTTGGTGGTGGGAGTGTCATGGTCTGGAGCTGAATGAGTGCTGCCGGCACTGGGGAGCTACAGTTCATTGAGGGAACAATGAATGCCAACATGTACTGTGACATACTGAAGCAGAGCATGAGCCCCTCTCTTTGGAGACTGGGCCGCAGGGCAGTATTCCAACATGATAACGACCACAAACACACCTCCAAGATGACCACTGCCTTGCTAAAGAAGCTGAGGGTAAAGGTGATGGACTGGCCAAGAATGTCTCCAGACCTAAACCCTATTGAGCATCTGTGGGGCATCCTCAAACGGAAGGTGGAGGAGCGCAAGGTCTCTAACATCCACCAGCTCCGTGATGTCATCATGGAGGAGTGGAAGAGGACTCCAGTGGCAACCTATGAAGCTCTGGTGAACTCCATGCCCAAGAGGGTTAAGGCAGTGCTGGAAAATAATGGTGGCCACACAAACTATTGACACTTTGGGCCCAATTTGGCTATTTTCACTTTAGGGGTGTACTCACTTTTGTTGCCAGTGGTTTAGACATTATTAGAGTTATTTTGAGGGGACAGCAAATTTACACTGTTATACAAGCCATACACTCACTACTTTACATTGTAGCAAAGTGTCATTTCTTCAGTGTTGTCACATGAGAAGATAGAAGAAAATATTTACAAAAATGTGAGGGGTGTACTCACTTTTGTGAGATACTGTATGTGTGTGTGTGTGTATATATGTATATATATATATATATATATATATATATATATATATATATATATATATATATATATATATATATAGTATTATTTTTTTAAATTTAACTTGTCCTTCCACTTATTAGGTTAGTTATCTCCAACTTTAAAGCGACAATAATCACTTAAAGACCACCCACCACATATATACTGCGGCAGGGCGGCTCTATTGTGCGAAAGGACGTATCTGTACTTCCTTTCATTCAATAGATACTGTGGGCGCGCCCACTGCACGGAGGGGGGAGCCAATTAGCAGGTGCGGTGGACCCAGTGTCGGCTGGCGACCCGCGATCGCTCCACAGAGAAGCAGAACACAGATCTGCCTATGTAAACGAGGCAGATCCCCATTCTCACAGGAAAGTACACAGATCTTCTGTTCCTTGTAAGCAGGAACACGGATCTCTGTGTTCTTCTTGTCAGTCCACCCCCCACACAGTTAGAAAACACTCCCAGGGAACACACCACACTTAACCCTTTGATCACCCCTGATGTTAACCCCTTCCCTGCCAGTGTCATTTATACAGTACCAATGCATTTTTGTGTCACTGGTCCTGAAAAGTGTCACTTAGTGTCAGATTTGTCCTCCGCAATATCGCAGTCCTGCTAAAAATCGCTGATCCCCGCCATTACCAGTAAAAACAATAAAAAAAATTTAAGTCCATAAATCTATCCCATAGTTTGTAGATGCTATAACTTTTGCGCAAACCAATCAATATACGCTTTTTGGGATTTTTTTTTTTACCAAAAATATGTAGAAGAAAACATATTGGCCTAAATTGATGAAGAAATTCTATTTTTTTTTTTTTTTTTTTTTTACATTTTCTTGGATATGTATTATAGCAGAAAGTAAAAAATAATGTTTTTTGTTTTCAAAATTGTCGGTCTTTTTTTGTTTAAAACGCAAAAAATGAAAAACGTACAGGTGATCAAATACCACCCAATGAAAGCTTGAAAAAAAGGACATAAATTTTATTTGGGTACAGCGTCGCAGGACCGTGCAATTGTCAGGTAAAGTAACGCAGTGCTAAATCACAAAAAAATGGCCTGGTCATTAAGGGGGTAAAACCTTCCGAGGCTGAAGTGGAGCTTCGTTTTTTTTTTTTTTTTTTTTTTTATATTAAAATAACAAACATATTATACTTGCCTGCTCTGTGCAATCATTTTGCACAGAGCAGCCCTGATCCTCTTCTAATGGGGTCCCCCGCTGGCGCTCCAGGATCCTCCTCTTCAGCCAGTGTCCACATGGAAAGCTGCTTTTTATGGGGGCACCCATGCAAACTCGCTTGTTCTGTTGACACAGACTGGGCAACTCAGCCCCGCCCCTAGCGTCATCATTTTATCTGCCCAGGGAGGTGGGAGACGGTGGCGAGAGCCACTGTTCTCGTGCATGACGCTGGATCAGGCTCAGGTAAAAATAAGGAGGGGCTGGGGGGATGCTGCAGTACAGGAGGTTTTTGGAATGCATTGAGTTGAAAAATCTTAAGGCTTTAGAACCACTTTAATCATTTTTAGGTGTATCAAACAATATAATGTTTATGATCTTAGATTTTCATCTCTTCCTCAGTTTTGATATATTGCAATCGGCTGTGGAAAGCACCGTACTAACGATCCGAAAATCAGCAGACAGCTCGTCTTACAAAATTTTCTATCCGATTTTTGTATCGTGTGTACGGGCCTCAAGAGTCCTCCTTCCACTCTGCACAAAGCTGTTTGGGCAATGACAAATTTCCCACACTTGACGTAGTTTTCTGTTCCTGGGAGTGTCACTCTTTTTTGAAATAACAAGATTCCAAATAAAATACAAAACAAGATGGCAAATCTCGTTGAATGTCTAGGGGGAAACATTTGGCCAAATATTTACTGGGTAAATTGCCCAGTGAAATGTTGATAAATACACTCCTTATGCCTAAGCTTTTCTCAATGTAGCCAGACCATGGAGTTCTTTAGTAAATCATTTGGAGATGGCTAGTAAGGCCCTTTTCACACTGCCGATTTTATCACGATTTCGCGGCCGTGGTTTTGCCACGATTTTACCGTGATTTCAGGGAATGCCTGTGTAAACTTGAGGTCTATGGACCTCAACTCGCATCAAAGTCGGACCAAAGTACTACAGGGACTACTTTGATGTCCGTGCAACTTGAAGTTGCACAGATATGAATTGTACTCACTGGAAATCATGGGGTACGACTTGTCACACGACTTTGCAGTCCCAAGTCACAGGACAAGTCGCACAAGTGTGAAAGGGGCTTTAACTAGCGTTAAAAGCAGATTTCATTATTATAATACCCACAAATGACCTTAAAGACTAGGAAAGTAGTAACAGCTTTTATTCTGTAGAAGAGTTTACATTGTAACCAATTAAGTGATTAGTTTCCAACAACAACCGAGAAAAGTAAACGTTACTGAAATTCAAAAATTCTTTATACAAGTTTATGCTTTCTAGTCAGATATTTAAATTCTCATAAATATACTAATTCACGCTTTACTTAGACTTTAATTCTAAAAAATGTAAGTAATAATACTTGGCTTCAGATTTAAGAAAAGCATGCATTCTTACTTATGTCTACATGTTTTTAATGAATTTTAGTGAATGTTTTTTCCTTTTCTCATCATGTCATCCTAATGTATTTGTGAATACCCTTTGACTCCTCAACATAAATGTTAGAATATATAATACATGTCTTTTAAAATTCATTATTCTTCATTGTTTGTTGAGGTACACTACACTTGTAGATTAATGACATGTATATACTTATGCCTACAAGAAATTTTGAACGCTACGTTGAAAAATGAAAGGTGCCTGCTTTCTCAGTGACTTTACCCCAACAACTTCAAAGCAGCTGAATTTAGTTTAGTATCCTTAGGAGGTAGCTAGCTCTGCTGTATCAATACTTTGCTAGTGGATTTTCTTCAGTTAAGCAGCTGTTGATTTTTAATTTTTTTTTGCTCGATATGTGACATTTGGGTTGTCTCTCAAGCCTATTAGGTGTGGTGGTGCCAGGCTGATGCTCCTACCTGATTCTTTGCAACCTGGGCCTGGCCTGCATTTCCATTGCAAAGCAACTAAGATGATGTCTTCTCTCTTTCTATTCATCAGAGGGAACCACGCTCTGCAACCTGTCTTGGCGTCATCTCCTCCCTCTACATTGGCTGGCAGTGCTGCACCTCTCTCTGTGGCATCCCATTTTCTATGTTCCTATCCCTCTAGCCTGATTGGCTGTGACACTCTATTTGAGTATCACAAACCCAGGGCTCTGGGCTTGTGATAGCGTCTGCTTAGTTCCTACCTGTTGTGCCCATACCTACTGTTACCTGTCATTGAATACCTCATTGCTGACCCCTGCCTTGTATTCTGGCTATTTTGGATTGCCGCCTGCCGACCTCAGAGCATTTACTGAATCACGTTGTCCTCTACCTGCCCTGATCTTGGAGCTGTTTACTCAATTACGCCTGCTCACTACCTGCCTTAACCTATTGAATTGTTAACTGGATTAGGCTTACTCACTGCTTGCCCTGACCTTGGACTGTCTCTGGATTCCACTGCCAGTTACTGTCTCTTGTCGTATCAGCCTCAATACTATAGGTGCCCTTTCTTGCTACATTGTTTAGTCCTGGTGGAATCTGGCACTATAACATTGTGTTCTAAGACCCAGAGGCAACCAAGTATCCGTAGGCCCATTTGCATTAGGGGAACTGAAGCTGCTAATGTTGGAAGAAACACTCACCAGCTATAGTTTCTGACCTAAGCACTGGGCCGAGCGTCATATTTGTCAGCTATAGTTCTTGACCTAGATATCAGACTGAGCATTACAGGTGTCTTTCCCAATACACTGGAAATTGAGCATTCCACTATGACAGCTCTGTAATTGACTCGCTGTAGTGTAATTTCTCAACATACTTACATAGTTACACAGTTAGGTTGAAAAAAGACACCAGTCCATCTAGTTTAACCAAAAAAAAAAAAAAACCCACACAAATAGAAAACCTCCATATATACTATGATATACCCACAGTGGATCCAGAGGAAGCCAAAATATATTTAAAAAATTTCTTCCTGATCAGATATTCCCTGGATCAACTACCCCTATTGTTATTATCTCTAAAAATTAATATTCAGTTATATTTTGTGCATTTAGGTATGCATCTTGGTATTGATGTTTGTGTTGTATAACACCCTATGATTTTCTAAGCTTCAAAATCTCTCAAACAAAATCTTGAGATGGGTTGCCCCAAGATTTTGCATATTAAGGCTCCAAGGTTCCATTTACACTTGTCGCAGTTTCTAACCAATCTCAAGCCCCCCCCGGCAGTAGATCGCTTTTCAGATGAAACAAGGAGGTAAAGCTGTGGGCAGGGCCGCTGATGAGGGGGGACCACCAGCCCTCCCGTACCAGGCCTGGATCTGACATCTCAGCAGGGGGGGCCCGGAGGTAGAGCAGGTGGAGACTCCCAAATCCTGTCCACCGATAAATTAAACCCCCAGCTATGCAGCTATTTGGAAAACAAATGTCTCTGGGCCCCAGGTGTTCAGTGGGGCCCGGGGAGACAGAGAGCAGACTATTTCTTCACTTTCAGGTATGGGTGGATTAATCCGTTGCAGCATGCTACACAGTTGAAGCCCGGCATCTTCAATATGAATACACCACGGCTGGCCGGGATTAATCCGCCTATACCCGAAAGTGAAGAAATAGTCCACTTACTGTCCCTCAGCCCCCACTGAACACAGGGGGCCCGGAGACGTTTTTTTTTTTCTAAATAGCTGCACAGCGGGGGATTAATTTATTGGTGGACAGGGTTTGGGAGTCTCCCCCTGCTCTACCTCCGGGCCCCCCAGTTCTCTCCAGCCCTAGTTGCCCAGCTCGGTAGTGCCCAGAAGGGAGAGGACCAGATGTACCAGCAGTGCACAGCTGGTCCCAAGCTCCCAGCTCCAGGAGCAACAACCTGCAGGACAAGCACTGTACCCAGGCCCCAGGTAGAAGAAGCTCTCCAGACCAGGTACGGGGGGGAGCGGGGACTAACAATGCTGCATTTGAACTCTTGGGAAATACAAAGCATGTTTGGAGTGACACATTTGAGGGGCATTGCTGTAGATTAGGCTACACTAGTGTTGCCCTCTAAAAAGTAAACCACAGTGGATCACTTTTCAGAGGGTGTTTGACAGGTGGTAAGGAAGCATTATATTGCCTCCTCGCCATCTGATTTAATCCCTAAAAGCCTTGCACCACCTCGTTGCAACTGTGTTTGTTGTACATGGTTGTGAGGCGTCCCCATTCAATGGAGTGGAGATGCATTTGGCAACTGAACGTGATTGGGGGGGATAGTTTTGTATACCCCATTTGCTGCCTTTGCCATTACTCCCTCCTAACTACTGCACTCTGTATATTAAGCACTTCAGCCCTGGAAGGATTTGCCCCTTTATGAACGGGCCATTTTTTGCGTTACGGCACTGCGTTGTTTTAACTGACAATTGCGCAGTTGTGGAACGTTGTACCCAAACAAAATTGACATCTTTTTTTTTCCAAAATAGAGCTTTCTTTTGGTGGTATTCGATCACCTTTGCGGTTTTTATTTTTTGCGCTAAAAACAAAAAAAGACCGACAATATTGAAAAAAAAAAAACATTTTTTTAAAACATTTCTGCTGTAATACATATCCAAAAAAATATGTATCATCAGTTTAAGCCGATATGTTCTTCTACATATTTTTGGTAAAAAAAATTGCAATAGGCGTATATTGATTATTTTGCGCAAAAGCTATTGTGTCTGCAAATTATGGGATAGATTTATGAACTTTTATTTTATTTTTTTTAAAAATTGTTTTTACTGGTAATGGCAGCGATCTGCGATTTTTAGCTGGATTGCACTTTTGGGGACCAGTGACATTATTACATTGATCGGTGCTATAAAAATGCTCAAGGGGTTAAGTGTGTTCCCTGGGTGTGTTCTAACTGTAGGGGGGATGGGCTACCAGGAACATGACAGCGATCACTGGGAACAGAAGATCTGACATGTCATCTGGCAGAACGGGGAATCATCTTGTTTACATAGGCAGTTCCCCGTTCTGCCTCTGTACACCGCGATCACCGGCACACACCCGCGGCCCACCTGCTATCTTCTGTGCAAAGACCAACGTACACCCATGGCGGTTTGCACAGGAGAGCCGACCTGCTGCAGTATAATGACGGCAGCTGGTCGGTAAGCGGTTAAACACTCCTGACCCCTGCACTATGTACGTACCACTGACTCCTGCAAACTGTACAGTACATACTCCTGAAACTACACTGTGTAAGTTACATAGTCCTGATGCCTGCACTCTGTATATTACATATTCTTGACCTCCTGCATTTTGTAAATTATATACACCTGATTCCTGCTCTCCCACTGTTAGGGCAGTTTTGCCACATCCTACTTTCTCCAAGGCACACAGTCCACGGTGCCTCCTTTTTCTCTGCTTGCTGCCTGTGGGCTATGGGAAGCGGTGGTCAGCCCCACGCACTGTCAGGTGGGGGGGGGGGGCTGTCAAGTAGGCTGTCCGGGGCCCCATGATTTCTAACAGCAGACTTGGCTGTGTGGGTTTTCTTTATTACCCAACACCAGTTTTGTATTGCATGACCACACCACAACTGCGAGCCAGGTGTTTGGCTTGTGGTTGCAGCACAGCCCCAATCACTTCAATGGTGGTGCCACCTGTCAAACACAACATGTAGTGTTGGAATTGCAGCACCACAATTCAAAGAATCACAACCGCAGCAATGTGTACCTACCCAAGCACCATGGCCACTTCTAGGTAGGGCGGCCGGGAGGGCACATAAACCACCTGGTTTTACCATCTCTTGACCACCCTTGTAAGCTGTGGCTGAGTAAAGGTTGAGGAACTCTGGTCTGTCCCATTACGTAGCAGAAATGAGAAAATGATTGTGTTCATTTTGTATAGGTTGTAACATTTTATCTATAGTAAATTTTAGCATACTGTATTACAAAACATTAGCTACACAAAGGTTTGGGCTACAATGTCAGCATGCTGTACCTAAACGGTGTCGCTTAATATCCATGATAAAAATGAATATGGGAGCAGTTTGGATTAAAAGCATGCTGTGCTCATCATTGGGTAATCAGTTTAATGTTTTTTTTTTTTTTTTTTCTTTCCAGGGTGATACTAGTATCGCGTTCAGTAAAATAACTCCGATGATTTATTTCTTTTTTGTTTGCTACAAATATGTCTTTGAATTTCCTCTCAGGGTATTTACAAAATATCTATATTTAGATTTCCTGCATGATTAGGAAGCTGAGAAAGCAGGGATTTTTGTCTTGAATAGAAAGACCGTTTCCATGGTATTTCTCTTTCCAGCCTGGAATTGTGTTATACTATTCTGTGTTGTTAAAGGGGATCATCACCAAAACAAGGAAAATGCATCATTTCATGTTAAGGTGATATACCATTTGCCCTTTAACATTTACACTGTAGTAAAGATAATCTATATTTATTCTTTTGATCCCCATCATGTGAGAGCTGTTCAGCCATCTTTTTTTCTTTTCATTAGGTGTTTGTTTTTTGGCACGGAGTGTGCATTCACCTGACCGGAGCGTATTCCTACGTGATTTTAAAGTGTTTTTTATCCAGCCTTTTTTTTAAGCTTTTTGCAAGTGTTTTTTACCATTCTTTCCAGCGTCAGGCGTTTTGTTTCCTGGGCTAGGCAAATGGAGGAGAGCAGTTTTATAGGCGAAGAGAGGTTCTTCAGGTGCAGAAGCACGTGTGTTTTGTATTAACGGGCCCACCCATTGAAGTCTGTGGGGGCAAAATGCCTGAATACGCAAAAAAAAAAAAAAAAAAGCTCATGTACTTTTTTTAATGTAGAGTGTAGGGTGACTGAGTATACAAGCGTGAACAGGAACAGTTAAGCCTTGTACACACAATTGGATTTTCCAATGGGAATTGTGTGTTGACAGACTGTTGGCCTAAAATCCAATCGTTTGTACGATCCATTGGACAATTGTTGTCGGATTTTTCCGCAGACAAATGTTGGATGGCAGGCTTATAAATTTACCGCAGACAACGGTCTGCTGTCAGATTTTCCAATCATGTGTACACAAGTCCGTCAGACAAAAGTCCAAAATACAACCAGTCGCAAGGCTTCACTTCCTGATTCCCTTACTGAACATGGCGGTGCCTCCACCGGGAGCTGAGGGTTTGGATCGGCCTCGGGGGAGGACATCGCGGGAGCCCTGGACAAGTAAGTGTCTTATTTTAAAAGTCAGCAGCTGCAGTGTTTGTAGCTGCTGACTTTTAATTTTTTTTTTTTCGGCAGAACTCCGCTTTAAAAAGGAGCTCCAGTCTCCCCCCAAAAATTAAAAGTCAGCAGCTACAAATACTGTAGTTACTGGCTTTTAAGGACACTTATCTGTCCAGGGATCCAGCAATGTCCTCACCTGAGGCGATCCTTCAATCGACTTTGGTTCCAGGCACCAGCATCTTAACTAAGGGAAACCGGCAGTGGGGAACTTCCGCTCAGATCGACTTTATGGATTGTTTATGGATTTTTTTATTATTTGCACATATGTTTTAAATCACATATTTTTTATTTTTCACTTGATTGTATGATTATTACAGTGCTCGGAATCAATGCTCATCAAACACAATATTAGCAGAAGGTGCCCAAAGGGTGGCGCTAAAGATCTGAAAAGCCACATAGTATGTCACTACGTTCGTGTTTGTTTGCCGACAATTGTGTGCCGTTTGTATGCAAGACAAGTTCATGGCCAATGCCCTTCGGACAAAAGTCTGACGCTTTTGTCTGCGGAAAATCTGATCAAGTGTACGAGGCTTTAGAATGGGATTCTGCATGTTGAGTGAAGTCAGGTATAGGGAAACAAGCTGAAAACGCTCAAGAGTGAATAGGGATTAAAACCATTACAGTAAGACCACTCTGGTGTTAATGAATTAATTATGATTGTCAGCCTTATTCAATAAAGATAAAAAATTGGAAACAAGTCACGCAAAAGTGTCACCATACAAATAACTGTGTCACAATCTAACAAGACAATATATATAATCTGTGATAACTACACTCACGGTATATCCACATATATAATATATATACCTTAAGAATAAATATTGTGTTGCGCTATTATTAGAAAGTTTATAAGATCATTGTAATAATCATACAATCAAGTGAAAAGTAAAAAATATGTAATTTAAAACATATGTGCAAATAATAAAAAAATCCATAAACAATCCATAAAGTCGATCTGAGCGGAAGTCCCCCACTGCCGGTTTCCCTTAGTTAAGATGCTGGTGCCTGGAACCAAAGTCGATTGATCGCCTCGGGTGAGGACATTGCTGGATCCCTGGACAGATAAGTGTCCTTACATTAAAAGCCAGTAACTACAGTATTTGTAGCTGCTGACTTTTAATTTTTGGGGGGGGACTAGAGCTCCTTTTTAAAGCGGAGTTCTGCTGAAAAAAAAAAAAAATTAAAAGTCAGCAGCTACAAACACTGCAGCTGCTGACTTTTAAAATAGGACACTTACTTGTCCAGGGCTCCCGCGATGTCCTCCCCCGAGGCCGATCCAAACCCTCAGCTCCCGGTGGAGGCGCCGCCATCTTCAGTAAGGGAATCAGGAAGTGAAGCCTTGCGACTTCACAGCCTGGTTCCCTATTGTGCATGCGCGAGTCACGCTGCGTGTCCTGACTGGTCCCTGTTGTCTTAGGGGATCTGTGTGTCTCCCAGAAGACAGCAGGGGGGGGGACGGAGGAGGGGCCAGACATGGCGTAGATCGCTGCAGATTCTGCGGTGATCTATTGCCGGAAGTTGGAGCAAATACCTGGATTAGACAGGTATCTGCTCCCCCCTTTAAGGTGCCAAATGTGACACCGGAGGGGGGGGGGGGAACATGATAAGCGGAAGTTCCGTTTTTGGGTGGAACTCCGCTTTAAGCATTGCTACAGTGGCAGGGAAACCAAGCAGCAAGAAAAAGTGTACCATCATGCTGAAAACATAGGCGTGCGCAGCCTATTGCATTAGGGTGTGCACCCGAAAGCTCAAGCACACAAACATATATATATATTGTCAAAAGTATTGGGACGCCGGCCTTTACACGCACATGAACTTTAATGCCGTCTTAGTCCATAGGGTTCAATATTGAGTTGGCCCACCCTTTGCAGCTATAAAAGCTTCAACTCTTCTAGGAAAGCTGTCCACAAGGTTTAGGAGTGTGTCTATGGGAATGTTTGACCATTCTTCCAGAAGGGCATTTGTGAGGTCAGGCGCTGATGTTGGACGAGAAGGCCTGGCTCGCAGTCTCCACTCGAATTCATCCCAAAGGTGTTCTATCGGGTTGAGGTCAGGACTCTTTGCAGGTCAGTCAAGTTCCTCCACCCCAAACTCGCTCATCCATGTCTTTATGGACCTTGCTTTCTGCACTGGTCCAAATCATTTGATGGAGGGGGGATTATGGTGTGGAGTTGTTTTTCAGGGGTTGGGCTTGGCCCCTTAGTTCCAGTGAAGGGAACTCTTAAGGCGTCAGCATACCAAGACATTTTGGACAATTTCATGCTCTCAACTTTGAGGGAACAGTTTGGGGATGACCCCTTCCAACATGACTGCGCACCAGTGCACAAAGCAAGGTCCATAAAGACATGGACTTAGCAGGGGTGGTGGGAAATTAACTTCAAGTGCAATAATTCACATTATAACTGTAACTAAAACATATACAATTAAGTGTAACACTCTAAAAAAGAAAAAATCCAAAGTGCTATAATGGTGTGAACCTTCCAACTAAAAAGTTGTTGCACTCGAAGGTAATTTGTATTGCAATTATCTGTAGAGGGGTTTCCACCATCCCTGCTAAGGCAGCACTGATGGGCACTGATAGGCAGCACGAATGGGCACTAATAGGCTGCACTGATTGGCAGCGTTGATGGGCACTAATTGGTAGCACTGATGTGCACTGATAGGTGGCACTGATAGGCAACACTGATTGGCACTAATGGGCACTGATTGGCACTGATAGGTGGCACTGATGGGCACAGATATGCATCACTGATGGGCTCTTATTGGTAGCACTTATGGGCACTGATAGGCTCTGATTCACAGCACTGATTGGCAGCACTGATGGACACTGATTGGCACTGATGGGCACTGATAGGCTGCACTGATAGGCAGCACTGATGGGCACTGACTGGCAGCACTGATGGGCACTGGTAGGTGGCACTGATAGGCAGCACTGATGGGCACTAATTGTCAGCACTGATTGGCACTGATAGGCAGCACTGATGGGCATTAATTGTCAGCACTGATTGGCACTGATAGGCTGCACTGATGGGCACTGATATGCAGCACTGATGGGCACTGATATGCAGCACTGATGGGCACTGATATGCAGCACTGATGTGCACTGATTGGCAGCACTGATGGACAGCACTTATGGGCACTGATTGGCACTGATAGGCAGCACCGATGGGCACTAATTGTCAGCACTGATTGGCACTGATAGGCAGCACTGATGGGCACTAATTGTCAGCACTGATGGGCACTGATAGGCTGCACTGATGGGCACTGATATGCAGCACTGATGGGCACTGATATGCAGCACTGATGGGCACTGATTGGCAGCACTGATGGGCAGCACTTATTGGCACTGATTGGCACTGATAGGCAGCACCGATGGGCACTGATATGCAGCACTGATAGGCAGCATTGGTTGGCACTGATAGGCAGCATTGGTTGGCACTGATAGGCAGCACTGTTTTGCACTGATAGGCAGCACTGGTTGGCACTGATAGGCAGAATTGGTTGGCACTGATAAGCAGCACTGGCACAGATAGGCAGTACTGGTTGGCACTGATAGGCAGCATTGGTTGGCACTGATGAGCAGCACTGGCACTGATAGGCAGCATTGGTTGGCACTGATAGGCAGCACTGGTTTGCACTGATAGGCAGCACTGGTTTGCAATGGTTGGCACTGATAGGCAGAATTGGTTGGCACTGATAAGCAGCACTGGCACGGATAGGCAGTACTGGTTGGCACTGATTGGCAGAATTAGTTGGCACTGATTGGCAGCATTGGTTGGCACTGTTTGGAAGCACTGATGGGCACTGACTGGCAGCACTGATGAGCACTGATTGGCACTGATAGGCAGCACTGATGGGCACTGATAGGCAGCACTGATGGGCACTGATATGCAGCACTGATGGGCACTGATTGGCAGCACTGATGGGCAGCACTTATGGGCACTGATAGGCAGAACTGATAGGCAGCATTGGTTGGCACTGATTGACAGCATTGGTTGGCACTGATTGACAGCATTGGTTGGCACTGATTGACAGCATTGGTTGGCACTGATAGGCAGCATTGGTTGGCACTGATAGGCAGCATTGGTTGGCACTGATAGGCAGCACTGGTTTGCACTGATAGGCAGCACTGGTTGGCACTGATAGGCAGAATTGGTTGGCACTGATAAGCAGCACTGGCACAGATAGGCAGTACTGGTTGGCATTGATAGGCAACATTGGTTGTCACTGATAAGCAGCACTGGCACTGATAGGCAGCATTGGTTGGCACTGATAAGCAGCACTGGCACTGATAGGCAGCATTGGTTGGCACTGATAGGCGGCACTGGTTTGCACTGATAGGCAGCACTGGTTTACAATGGTTGGCACTAATAGGCAGAATTGGTTGGCACTGATAAGCAGCACTGACACAGATAGGCAGTACTGGTTGGCACTGATAGGCAGCATTGGTTGGCACTGATTGGCAGCATTGGTTGGCACTGATAGACAGCATTGGTTGGCACTGATTGGCAGCATTGGTTGGCACTGATTGGCAGCATTGGTTTGCACTGATTGGCAGCATTGGTTTGCACTGATTGGCAGCATTGGTTGGCACCGATAGGCAGCATTGGTTGGCACTGATTGACATCATTGGTTGGCACTGATAGGTAGCATTGGGTGGCACAGAGAGAGGGGGAGTTTCACATTCAGGAGATCGTGAGAATTGCCAGAGCTGTTCAGTGTATAAAACTGTCAGATAATGACACTGCATGCAGGGAGAGACACCAGCTGTTAAAAGTCAGCGGTGATGCTGGTGGTGGGCAGGACTGAACAGCCTGGTTCCCTACTGTGCATGCGCGAGTCACGCTGCGTGTCCTGACTGGTCCCTGTTGTCTTAGGGGATCTGTGTGTCTCCCAGAAGACAGCAGGGGGGGGACGGAGGAGGGGCCAGATATGGCGTAGATCGCTGCAGATTCTGCGGTGATCTATTGCCGGAAGTTGGAGCAAATACCTGGATTAGACAGGTATCTGCTCCCCCCTTTAAGGTGCCAAATGTGACACCGGAGGGGGGGGGAACATGATAAGCGGAAGTTCCGTTTTTGGGTGGAACTCCGCTTTAAGCATTGCTACAGTGGCAGGGAAACCAAGCAGCAAGAAAAAGTGTACCATCATGCTGAAAACATAGGCGTGCGCAGCTTATTGCATTAGGGTGTGCACCCGAAAGCTCAAGCACACAAACATATATATATATTGTCAAAAGTATTGGGACGCCGGCCTTTACACGCACATGAACTTTAATGCCGTCTTAGTCCATAGGGTTCAATATTGAGTTGGCCCACCCTTTGCAGCTATAAAAGCTTCAACTCTTCTAGGAAAGCTGTCCACAAGGTTTAGGAGTGTGTCTATGGGAATGTTTGACCATTCTTCCAGAATCCTGATAGGCAGCATTGGTTGGCACTGATTGGCAGCATTGGTTGGCACTGATAGACAGCATTGGTTGGCACTGATTGGCAGCATTGGTTGGCACTGATTGGCAGCATTGGTTTGCACTGATTGGCAGCATTGGTTTGCACTGATTGGCAGCATTGGTTGGCACCGATAGGCAGCATTGGTTGGCACTGATTGACATCATTGGTTGGCACTGATAGGTAGCATTGGGTGGCACAGAGAGAGGGGGAGTTTCACATTCAGGAGATCGTGAGAATTGCCAGAGCTGTTCAGTGTATAAAACTGTCAGATAATGACACTGCATGCAGGGAGAGACACCAGCTGTTAAAAGTCAGCGGTGATGCTGGTGGTGGGCAGGACTGAACAGTTACCAAACACCAGCCAATAGGATGGGTCTGGGCGGGCTGCTACATTTCTCTGGCTCCGCCCCCTCTCTGAAGCAGCCCAATCATTGGCTGGTGTTGGAGCTTGATCCCGCCCAACCCCGACATCGTGGCTGAGTTGTGATGACTTACAACTCAGCCGCAAAGTCGGGAGTGGGCGGGACCAAGCGCTATAAACACCAGCCAATGTTTGAGCTGCTTCAGAGAGGGGGCGGGGCCACATAAATGTAGCGGCCCGCCCAGACCCCATCCCATTGGCTGGTATTTGATGGCCGTTCTGTCCCGCCCACCCCCGACATCACCCCGACATTTTGACAGCTGGTGTCTCTCCCTGCATGCAGTGTCATTATCTGACAGTTTCATACACTGAACAGCTCTGGCAATTCTCACAATCTGCTGCCTGTGAAACTGTTTCACAGGCAGCGCAGGCCACACACTCTCTTGGATGCAGCATTTTGGGGCAAATCTCTGGACACAGCACGGGGTGATTAGGGTGTGCCCAGGCACACCCGGCACACCCCGTGCACACGCCTATGGCTGAAAATATTTGAGATACAATCTTTGCTCTAAAAGTATTTTCTCTATGTGTGTATTGTCTAAAAAACGTTAAATGTCAGAATATAACATGCAGCCTTCTGTAGATCTGAGATTTCTTGTAAAAGAAATGTGTAAAATGTAAAATTCTCCTTTCTGTAGTGAGTTTTATATTACTTTCACACTCTCTGGAGCTGGTGACAGTCTAGTGCTTTGAATACTCCTTTGTAAGCTAGACTACATAGCAGGGAACTACATACAGTATGAATACATCTTCTAATGCTGGTCATACACAATAACAATAAGTAATTGGTTGATCCATCATATATTTTAATTGTTTCCAGTCTTTATCCAATGAATATACCGTAATTGTTGAACACCACTAAAAAGCTCAAATTGAATACATACAAGGGCTGATCATTCATTTTTGATGAAAATGGTAGTTTATTGATTGAGGTCAAGTATCCATTTATTGCAAATAAGTAATTAAAAATACTTTTTCTTTGTCAAGACAGATTTATTGTTTCTTGTTAAACTGGCATAAGAGACTTAGCTAACCTTGGTAAGTTTACATAACAAGAAAAGCACAAAAAATAATGCTTTATTGGTGTGTGACAAAAGAGGTGGGAAATTTAGGACTTCTCATGGGGACTAACACAGGAGAAATAAAAGGAAATCCTAGAAAAATCAAACTCAATTTGTTTTACACAAAAATGTAAATGTACACAGTCACCGTCACTTTGCCCATTCAGGGTAAAGTAAAAGTGTTTACGCATAGACCCTTTCCCACAGGCATGTATACTTAACTGTCCACACTTCCTTGCCACTTCTGTGCTGCAGCACTTCTTATATCTAATGGACTAATGTCGGAATTTGGACAAGGGTACTTGCTCATGTTAACATGTTAAGGTCTGATGAGTAGCTGCTAAGGCCCAAGCACTGTCACATAGGGGAGGTTGCATGCTCCTCATACCCAGAAGCCCTGCACAATTAACAAGGACTAGGTGCGGGTAGGTGGTGAGGGAAAGTAGCTTGGTTAGTTTACAGGGGGGTTGGCCTATGTGCAGACACTGCCACTTTGCTCTAAATGGAGTAAACAGGGTTCAGACTGCAGAAAGCCTAGGGATACTTTGGCTTTAACAGGTGAAGAGACACAGAGGGGGTTATTTACTAAAGGCAAGTGCACTTTCAAGTGCAGTTGCTGTAGATCCGAGGGGGACATGCAAGGAAAATAAAAAACAGCATTTCTTTATCGTACATCATGGGACACAGAGCCTAAGTAATAACTTAATGGGTACATCTCAGTTTTTCTGCCAGTGTCTAGAATCACAAGTTTTGGTATCCTTAGAAATCCAGCGCCTGTGTTTACACAGATCTGTGCTGTGATTGGCCACAGACGATCTGCGGGTATACAGCCAAAATCATTGACTGTAACCTGCTGACAAACTTGTGCTGTGTCCAATCACAGCACAGGTCAGCAGGGGGCATGCGCATGCGTGCCTCTAAACCAGGTACATTATGGTGCCTGGCTGTGTCGCCCGCTGGCAGTAAATGTACTGTTTACAGGCGACAGGTGGTTAAAGCGGACCTTCAGTCATTGTTTTCAACTTTGCATCTATTAAATCTTCTGCCCTTGTTGTTTTAACTTTGGATAGTAAAACATTTTTTTCTGCCAGTAAATATCTTATACAGCCCACTTCCTTTTTCTTGTCTGGTCATTAGCCTAGCCTTATGACATCATGCACAGCTCTCTCTTACTCTTGTAAGAGTTTGCCAGGAAGGGATGAGGGATAAGTCATAAGAGGGCCAATGAGAGCTGCAGAGCTGGAGGTGTGCCTCTGTGTGTCTGTGTGAATCCAGAAAGTGAACAGGCAGCAGCTTCAGCTGCCCACAGTTAATATGGCTGCAGACAGACTCAGTGGAGGGATATTTCTGCAGCATTTTTGGCAAGTAGAGAATCGGAGTATATATAAAATAATATGCAAAGTAGTTGGAGGGAAGCTTCAGAATGGCAAAGATTTTTTTTATTACAAATTATGTGAGCAAACTCAAACTGAATAGCTTGTTTTACAAGGTGAGGGTTCATATACACTTTAAGGTATAACATTTTTAAATGTATACTTTTATCATGTTAAATTATACTTTTATTAAGGTGTAATTTATTTTTATTTATTTTTTAACCAATAATCTGTTTTTCAGATTTGTACTGTAGTTTTACTTCTATACATAGTATAGCCATCATTATGAATGCACAGAACCCTGAATCAGCCAGTTCTAATCCTGGCATTTGACATGTTCGGTGAAAATAGATTAGAAATATATCATAATTGCATAGATTATCTCTTCTAAAGTGATTGATTCTGTTTGATCCCTTCAGCATGAAGCGGGAGCCTGTCAGAATGGGTGTTCAGTAGCTCCCTGAGCTGAGCTGCCCATGTTTTCCCCGTTTGTCATAAATTCTGCACACATAACTGAATGTGTGCTACTAACGAAAACACTTTTGTCAAATTAATTTTACTTGGTTAAATTGTCCAACCTTGTTAGATGTGTATGCATTTCACTTGTCAAAACGGTTCAGCAGCTCAAGTTGTTTGCACACTACTCATTTTATAAAGGACAGAGATATTGCTTTGTTACTTCTTTCAATAACTGCAAATTGTAAGAAATATAAACGCATAGCAAGTCCATGTATTTCTGTACAACTCTTGATCACAATAATATTGTATTGTATTGTAT
Organism: Aquarana catesbeiana; assembly: GCF_042186555.1. NCBI lineage: Eukaryota > Metazoa > Chordata > Amphibia > Anura > Ranidae > Aquarana > Aquarana catesbeiana. Next base: position 239,421,418 of record NC_133328.1, read on the forward strand.
TTAATATTGTCTAAGGAAAAGTCATACATCTTGCAAAGTGTATATGTCTAGACACAAAACAAAGGCTAGGAGGGCTATCGTGAAATATCTAAAAATATGTGCAGACTTGTGGCAAGGCCATGCCTTTAGGTGGGAATTTTACATGATGCAATATTATAGGGAGTTTTCAAACTGACTGCATTTTTTTTTAAGACCCCTTTCACACTGAGGCAGTTTTCAAGCGTTTTAGCGCTAAAAAATACGCCTGTAAAGTACTTTCACACGCCTGTGAGTACTTTCACACTGGGGCGGGGTGCGCTTGCAGGATGGAAAAGTCCTGCAAGCCGCATCTTTGGGATGGTGTTGGAGCGCTGTATACACCACTCCCACACCGCCCCTGCCCATTGGAATGAATGGGTACCGCTTCCGAAACACCTGAAAAGCGATTCGGAAGCGCCGCATCATGGGCGCTTTGAACCCCTTCTTGGGGGTTCAAAGCGCCCCGCTACCACCCAAAAAAGCAACGGCAAAATAATAGCGGTGGAGCGCGACTAAAACAAGCGCTGCTTTACCGCTAATGCCAGAACCGCTGCAGTGTGAAAGTAACCTTAATGTTGTAAATTGTAATGCCATAAAATCACCAACATGCTGCCAGATGAGCTTAAAGGGGTTGTAAAGGTTCGTGTTTTTTCACCTTAATGCATCCTATGCATTAAGGTGAAAAAACACCTGGCAGTCACTAGCCCCCTAGCCCCCTCCTTTTACTTACCTGAACCCCTTCATTCAGTCAGCGGGGATGCGCTGTCTTTCTCTCCATGGGCTCCCAGCTCTTGATTGGATAGATTGATAGCAGCTCAGCCATTTGCTCCAGTTGCTGTCAAATCCAATGACGTGGGTGCCAGGGGGTGGGGCTGAATCCGGCATTCTGTGTCTATAGATGCAAATGCTGGACTCGGGGGTGTGCCCGCAAGGCAACCCCCCCCCTCCGGGGAAGCGATTCTACGAGATGGTTATCAGATGTGGGGAGGAGCCACGAGAGACACTGGGGGACCCCAGAAGCTGAGGTTCGGGGCCACTCTGCAAAACAAGCTGCACAGTGGAGGTAAGTATAACATGTTTGTTATTTAAAAAAAAAAGGCCTTTACAGTCACTTTAAACAGAATTATGGACCTACAATATACTGTAAATGCCATCGGACCTGGAGACACTCTAGCTCAAAATTGCGTAAACAAAATACTATTACTGTACATAATGTAATTGAACATTTTTATAAAAGTAATTTCTAGTAGCTACAAAATCACTCTCTTTAGCACTTTTGTTTCTAGAAAAATTGCAGTGCTTTTAAAGTGGGGAAAAAAGGCTTTTATACCAAAAAATGTTGCTTCCCCTCTCCTCCTACTTATCCGGCCTAACCTGTATAAAGAAGATCTGTATATGTACAGAACCTATTTTTATATTTTTTTTGATCCTGCAGCTCTGGCTTGACAACGGCTGGAAATTCCATGACCTCAGCCATAGTGGTTTATTTACTAAAGCTTGAGAGTGCAAAATCAGGCTCACTTCTGTGTACAAACCAATCGGCTTCTAACCTCAGCTTGTTCAATTAAAGCGGAGTTCCACACAAAAATGGAACTTCCGCTTTTTGGAACCCTCCCCCCCTCCGGTGTCACATTTGGCACCTTTCAGGGGGGAGGGGGGTGCAGATACCTGTCTAAGACAGGTATTTGCACCCACTTCCGGCATAGACTCCCATGGGAGTCTATGCCTCTTCCTGTCCCTCCACGCTGGCTCCTGGGAAACACACAGCTCCCAGGAGAGAGCGGGGACCAGTTACGATGTGCAGCGCGACTCGCGCATGCGCAGTAGGGAATGGGAACTGAAGCCGCAACGCTTCACTTCCTGATTCCCTCACCCAGGATGGCGACGGCAGCTGCCGAGAACCGAGCGGGTTCTCGGCGTCGCCTGCCGACATCGCTGGACCCTGGGACAGGTAAGTGGCCATGTATTAAAAGTCAGCAGCTGCAGTATTTGTAGCTGCTGGCTTTTAATATTTTTTTTTTTAGGTTGATGTAGGTGGACCCCCGCTTTAAGCTTTGGCCATAAAAATTGGAAGCTGATTGGTTTCTATGGAGAAGTGAGCCTGATTTTGCACTCTTCAGCTTTAGTAAATAAATCCCATAGGCTCCTATGGCCCAGCCGTTGTCAGCGCTCCCTCCTCTCGTTTGCAGCAGACGCTCACTGACAAAGGGAAGCCAGAGGTGCAGCATCACATGACTGGAACAGAGCGGATTAAAAATAGGTAATAAGTACACGCACAGGGACAGGGTGGGAGCAGCCAGGTGGAGGGGAGGACAGGGTAGATGCAGCCAGGTGGAGTGGAGGACAGGGTGGTAGCAGCCAGGTGGAGGGGAGGACAGGGTAGATGCAGCCAGGTGGAGGGGAGGACAGGGTGGGAGCAGCCAGGTAGAGGGGAGGACAGGGTAGATGCAGCCAGGTCGCTCCCCCCACCTGGAGGTAAGTTCTTACCTTGGAGGATAATAATAGAATCACTGGCTCCCTCCACCCGACAGCCTCATGGTCCCTCTTCTCCTCTCTTCCTCTTCCCCCTCCCGCTCGGCACGCTGGGGGCTGCAGTCCTCTCAGGGAATCATCCTGGGGCCCGCTGGTATCCGAGACTACATGTCCCATAATCCTCTAGCTGCTAGTTTCCCAGCCTTTGAGCCCTGAATGTAGCCAATAGGAGGGCATTGCCAGGTCAAGGAGGAGAATAAGGCGTGGAAATCCCCCCCACAGCTGTGGCTCTGCCTGTGTCACTCCCTTCACAGAGCCTGTCAGTTTTGGCGCCGCTGCCCTGTGTCAACAACGGTTGATGGGGGGTTGGCATCAGCACAGCCTGCTCACTATTTTCTTGGAGGGGGGAGCAATTGACCCATTGTCCCTCTCTGGATCGGCCCCTGTTTGGGGTCCACCGCTCCTTCTCTTCAACTGCCCGCATTGCAAGTCACTTCACTTCAGGCCTATGGTAGCACACAGTAAACGTGTCTCTAGTGTTTACAGTGTGTTTACAGCATGCTTGACAAGCATTTATCAATTATTGAGATGGGGAAAAAAAACACTTCTCCGCAAAATCACTTGGAGAGTGTCTAAGGTGTCTTTTAAAATGCACCTTATATGCTTAAAGGGTAACTTCACTTTCGTAGGGAAAAAAAATAGCAAAGAAAGAAAAAATAATATAGCGTTTACAATTGTGACACAAGTCATATTGTAATTGAGTGTTATTAAAAATTACCTTTCCTTTTTAATCTGCAGCCCCTGTAAATTTCTAAAAATGCAATGCAATATGGCTACCTGATGTTGTTCTGTACACATAATGTGTACTGAACAACCCCAAGAAACATCATTTCCTGCTTGTGTAATTGGCTCACTGATTTTCCCAGAAGTCTGCATTAAGATACAAGTCAGATTTCAGGCATCCCCTGGAACAAAAATATACTTCCAATAGGGAAAACACCTAAAGGATGCAGGCCCAGCAGCTTTCCTCATTGGTTCCCTGCAGGTGCAGCAGCTGACTGATAATTATGAAACCATTCCTATTAGATACATTTTCCCACATGGGCACAGAGAAACACAGAGGGATTTCTTCAGAATAACAAAAGGTAGGAATCTGCAACAAAGGTTGTTATAATTCTTGCAATGTACATATATCACACAGGGGGGAATGTTTTTTTTCTCAACAACAGTGGAGTTACGCTTTAATGGGTTTAACTAGGGTTGCACCGATACCACTTTTTTTAAGACCAAATACAAGTACCGATACTTTTTTTCTAAGTACTTGCCGATACTGAGAACAGATACTTTATTTTAATGTCATGTGACATGCAGCACTGATGGGGACTGATAAGGTGTGGACTGTGTCAGTAGTTTTTTATTTTATTATTTTTTTTTTTTTTTACAATTTTATTTTTTACAATTTTTATTTTTTCTTTTTTTTACAATTCATATTTTTTTATTTTTTTTTTACAATGCTTTTTTTTGGGTGGAGGGGGTACAGTGTCAGTGTTTTTTTTTTTTTTATTATTTTTACAATTTTATTTTAAGTATTTATTACTATTTTCCTCTTTTTTTTTTTATCAGCCTTGTTGGTGGGCTTTGGTGGGATATCAGGGGTCTAAATAGACCCCTGACATCTCCCCTTTGAGACAGAGAAAGGGACGGACTAAGGACACTGATTCCCTAGTCCCTTTCTCTGTAACCTCAGCTGCACTAAAGATGAATGGACAGGAGACAGCGGCACTGTGGGGGCCATTGCAAGCACTGATCTCCCTGTATAGATTTCAATAAAGCAGCTGAAAACCGCAGGAGGGAGAGGAGGAGAAGCTGCTGTCAGCTTCCTTGTTGAAATCTGTACAGGGAGATCGGTGCTTGTAACGGGCCCCCACTGCCGCATCGATCATCCCCTGACTGCCCAGGTATTGAATTAGGCATTGGAGCATTTGCACGAGTACAAGTACTCATGCAAATTACCGGTATCGGTGCAACCCTAGGTTTAACCCATCAAAAATTCATAGGTTCGCGCTAGTGTCAGCGTTAGATTTTTTTGCAAGTGTGAACTTAGGTTATACTCTTTTATAATTGCTTTAATTGAAACCTAAAATCTCAGCTTTGAAATGTTGAAATGTGACATAATTGCAGCAGGGATTTCTGAGGTAATTGGTTAGGAAAATGAAGATTGCTAATCTAGATGCCTCTCACTTTGCCCAAACCAGGGACAAATGCTATGCAGCTGTGCAATAGAGAAGCCCTAAATAGAACTTGAAAAGAGACTCAGTATCCCTTCCTCAGGATCGTTTTTCCACAGAATGACTTTCTACATCCACAAAGGAAAAGGAGGGCAGGCTACAAATCTTGTTTACCACTTTAGGACCGGAGCGTGTGTCCTGTGTACTGGAGCTTCTTCATTATCCTGATAGTCTAATCAAGTACTAATTGGCATAACCCATGCCACTTCAGCTCTCTTCTAACGTCTCCAACAATTAGAACACACCGCCATTATTCCTTTAGAACATGATAGACAAGCCTATCTCTGCCTTTTTAAAATGGAGGAACCCTTGAAATAACTTTCCTGTCTCAGGAAACACCTGCTAATAATTACTATATATACAGCTCTTTGTACATTAGTGTGGTGGTCAGTGGGAAGAATTCTCCTTATATTGTTGGCCAGTGGGAAGTTTGTCCCTTACATTGGTGGTCAGTGTGAATAATGTCCCTTATGTTGGTGGTCAGTGGGAAGAATGTCTCTTACATTGGTGTTTGGTGTAGGTGGATATCTGAAACATAAGTATGGTAGGACTGGGGTATGGTGTATTTTTCCCCAGAGAAAGGCATTGTTATGCCGCGTACACACGATTGGATTTTCCGACAACAAAACCGTGGATTTTTGTTTGAAGGATGTTGACTCAAACTTGTCTTGCATACACACGGTCACACAAATGTTGGCCAAAAATCACGAACGTGAGAACGCAGTGACGTACAAGAAAAAGGAAGTTCAATAGCCAGTGCGGCTCCTTCTGCTTGATTCAGAGCATGCGTGAACTTTTGTGCGACGGACTTGTATACACTTTCTGTTTTTGTTGGTGGAAAATTTGAGAACCTGCTATCAAACATTTGTTGACGGAAATTCCGACAGCAAATGTTCGATGGAGCATACACACGGTCGGACTTTCCGACAACAAGCTCACATGGAACATTTCCCGTCGGAAAATCCGACAGTGTGTACGCGGCATTAGTCTACTCAGTTGACATATTGGGGCTGCTACTTTTCTGATGCGACAACGTCATTTCAGCGGGAGCAAACTTGAGTAGGTGTAAAAGAGCTCCCAGTAACAGATGATATTCACACTTGATGTTTTGTTTCAGTGCTTTATTGATGATGGTAGAGGTAAAAGATGTAGCCAACGCATTTTGGGGGGAACATCCTCCCCTTCTTTAGGGCTAGTAAGCAAGCAAATGGAAAATATTCAATATTAGATGATTATGGAAAAAAGAAACCCTTAAAAAAATACCTCCACTCTATATCTAAATGTATCTAAAACTACATAAGACTACGCAAGACTTTTTAAATATGTATAGAAATCATGGAAAAGTGCTAAAAGTTATATATAACAAATCGTGAAAAGAGCTAAAACTCAAAGGTAATAGTAATCACGATCCTAATAGAAACGCTAACAACAACAATAATAAAAACAATCATAACAATGAAAAAATTAAGAATAAATATAAAAATAAAACAAAAAAAAATATGATCATTAATAAACAATAATAAAATTAGCATCAGTGACAATAATATCTAATAATGGCGATTTGTAACAATAATTCTAAAAATTGGGCGAACGGTTAGGTCTCAAGAAATACAATTTCCACTTGTGCTTAGTGTTACCAAAAACAAAGACCCTGCATTCATTATATCTGGTCTCCTACAGTACACGGAAATGCACTTATTTTTCTCACTAATGTGAACCTAGCCTAAAGGGTGGTTTGTTATGGAAGGTACACTCCAGTATCTGAACATACACCAGCTAAACTGTGGTGTGCCTAAAATACAATTTTTTTGAGCTACAGTCAAAGGGAAGAGTGCTTCAAATGGAAAACTTACAGGCATCAATGAAATACTGCTAATATGGCATTGCTTACCTTGCATACATCATGTTTTATAACTTCCTAAAGCACAAGGTTGTTATCAACAATGACAACAATATGTAGTGGATAGATGAGGGCTAAAGTGGCTGATGGGTTTTTCTAATGCTTTTTTTAATGTGTTTCAGAAAAAGTCTTGTATCCTTCATCAGGAGAGCATGGCAACATGTTCGAAACACAAATGGTATGTACTCTACACATTACTACGATTTCCTGATGAAACACGTTGAAATGAAAAAATCAGAAAACTCATTAGCTGTTTCAGCCCACATCTTTCCACCATACATGATTGTGTTCTTTCCACATCTTGTTTGCTGTTCTGCACATCTGCGTATCACAGCCAATTACAAGATGAGTTTTACCATACTAGCAGTATTCAACTGATACCTGTAAGTCTACGCTTAGATGTTCTTTAACCTTTGTTCATACTGTTGCCTTTATGTTAGGATTGGGTTATGCAGCTTATACAGATCTAAAAAAGACCACTTGCAAAGCTACTTCTTCCAAGACAATACTCAAGCGCTACCTTGCCAAATGTGAGGTACTTCTGCAGCATTGACTGTACTGTTTTTGCGTCTACCTAAGTGCTGTTATAATTTTTGAATGCACATGGCATGCAGAAATAAAACCACATTAATTGTGCATGTCCGTTAATGTTAGCTGTGCGCATTCTGCGGTGCACCTCAAAGGAATAGGATGCATAAAACCAACATTATGTGGATGTTTAATACCCATGCCAAACTGAGACACATTAAAGTGGTTGTATGCCCTTACAAAACTAAACAAAAACGTGTAAGGCAAAGGCATAATGAGCTAGTATGCTCAATATAGAATACTTGCCTTAGAACGAAGCGCCCGTACCACCTCCCGGTCACCGCTGTGGGAGCTTACCTGTTCCCTCGGCATTTCTTCCGGGTTCGCGGCTCCAGCGCTGGGAGTGGCCGGAGCCGCAATTACGTCACTCCCACACATGCATGGGAGTCCTGCGTTACGGCAAGGAGCTCTGAATTTCCGGCACGATCTGCCAGACCTTCAGAGTGCATGCGCAGCTGACATCAGTGGCTGCATGCAGGGCGAATATCTCCTAAACCGTGCAGGTTTAGGAGATATTCATTTTACCTACAGGTAAGCCTTATTATAGGCTTACCTGTAGGTAAAAATCACAAAGCAGAGGTTACAACCACTTTAATTATCAGTGTGAGATCAGGTTGATAGTTTCATGGATCACGATCTTGAGTGGGACTATATAAGGGGGCTGTCCAACTGCACCCTCATGGTTTATTTATCTCTTTGTCGTTTATTTTCTGTAGTGATTTTTAAAGTGTGTAGTCAGCAAAATTTCCTGGTTACAAAATATAACAGCATATCTTGTAATACCTATGACTAATAATAGCTTTTTTTTTTTCTTTTACAGCTTGTGGCCAATGCTATTCTTTTTGTCAGTGTGAATTTGTCTGGAGTCTTCGTGCGGATTTTGACAGAAAGGGCCCAGAGAAAAGCATTCCTTCAGGCCAGAAACTGCATTGAGGACAGACTAAGGCTAGAGGACGAAAATGAAAAACAGGTCAATTAAAAATTTCTTTCAGCTTGTGTAGTATTACGCATTAGTGTTGAAGTTTTTATGGTTTGTTTCACTTATACAGTAATTATATTTGTGTGTGTGTGTGTGTTTGATAGATGTATATTTATTAATATGTACTGTATTTCAAAAGATTAAGTACACAAGTGAAATTGCTATTCATATAGGATATGTTAGAAGGCTGGCCTCCGGCCAACCTGGACTTGTAGGAGGAGTCTGGAGGGGTATATATCCCTCCTCTTCTGGTAGGTCCCGCGTTGGCTCGTATTCCTGGTTCCATGGTTACAGCCGACAAGCATCTTTCATGAGTCATCGTTTCTCCCGCACATCACTGGGCTGCAGGTATCCTTGGGGGTGCAATCATCAGGTGGGGGGGGGGGGGGGGGGCACCCGCATCTGGCCAGGTGGCTGAGCTCACAGAGGTACTTGTTTCATTTTATTGCATCCCCGATTCAAACGGCTGGGGGGCCGCCAGGGGGTCAATGGGCGGGGGAGCCCTCGTTGTGCATTGCCATGTAAACAGCCGGGGGTGGGGGGAGGTGCATCTGGACATATAGGGGTTCTGTTGCAGGGGGGGGTTTATACCAGGTGGGTCAGATATCATTGGGAGGGGGTGGCTGCGGATCCAAGCATGCTAAGCATCGGCAGCAAGGGATTGGGCTATCATCTGCTGGGGAGGTGGGTTCATCATCATATCAATGGGGTTTATGCAGGGCATATACACAGTTGCCACCATAGTTGTCTGGAAGTGCAAGATTAATAGTGCTGGGGGGAACCATCTGTCTGTCTGTCATGCTGTCTGTCATATTATTTGTCATTGTCTGTCGTGTTGTCTGGTATGCTGTCTGTCATGCTGTTCATTTCTATGGGGGTTCATTTCTGTTTCTGCGGGCTAGTCTTCGGGGGTCTTGTGTCACCATCAGGGTTGAGGGGGGCGGTGGCAAGTTCAGCTTGCTAAGTATGGTAATCTCATAGGCTGCTTTTTATACAGCCGTGGTAGTGGATATAGGGGCTCGGGCTGCATGGATCCATTGCCCCGGGGGGGGTCCCCATTGTTCTGCACCTCGCCGTGTTGGCTGACGGGTTGGTTTCTCAGCCATGCTCGTCAGGCATTTCATGGTGCTCCGTCATTTGAGTATACGGTACTGTATGTCATTCGGTATTTTTCTATCTGCATTAATTTATGTTCATGGTACCTGATGTTCGGTTGCTTCACTGCATGTACATGTGATTCTATTTCAGTTGGATTTCAGTGTTTCATGCGGAGTCGGCAAGGTGCATGTGTATGCCTCTTCTTTCACGGGTTTCAGTTAGATTCAGTTACATTTCAGGATCTGTCATGTCTACAGATCCATACAGGCTGAGGTTTCGTTTTTAAGTGATTGGGCCACAATCTTCTCGCCTGTATACCACACGTCATACGATGCACTCTCATCCATTATGTTCATATCTACCCACCACGGTCTGTAGGTATCGTAGCCCTGAGTGTTCGTTTTTAATTGCCTGTCTTTGAGCTGTAGATTTCTCGGGCTCACTCATTCCATACACCTTAGGTTGGATTGGTCACTTGTCTCATTTCACGCGCTGTTGTTCTGTCACCACTACACTCACACATTTGTACTTAGTAAGGCATGTAGGGGTGTTCTTGGTGCTACGGTTTGTTTCGTTCTTATTTTCTAAGTTTGTTTTTTCTTAGATATCATTATGTCACATGTGTCGGAGAGTGACTAATTCGTGTTCATCCCACCAACCCCTCGTAGGGGTTCGGAGCACGGCAGCTCACCATCATTAAGAAGTTGGACTATACCTGGGCTTGTTGTGGAGCTTCGTCACAAGGGTATTCCTTTCCCAGCTACAGCTAGGAAAGCTGAACTCTTTAGATTATTGTTTCCAACTCCATTTCAACCACTACTATCTACCAGCACGGAACACGCTTCATTGCACAACTCATTGACGCAGATACATGTGATGTTAAATACACTCTCTACCTCCATTCTGCAGTTGCAGGATAGGATGGAGGTGATTGAAGACCGCTCAGCTAGTGCTGTGGTATCAGCCAGTGCTGGGGTGTCAGCTGCACCCCCAGCTCCTGCTCTTCCAAGTCCGGCTGCAGGTAATGTCATAGCTTTACCTTCGGCAGAGCCTTCACCATTGGCAGTATTGCCTTCCGTGTCCCCGGCCCATTTCATCCCTGCCAATATCAAGAAGGATATTTTGGAAGGGAAGGACATCAACTTGGCCTTGCTGCTAATAGCGGTCCAAGATGTTGCTGAAAACAAGTCATTTTCTTGTGGGGAGGTGTCAGTGGTGCTCAAAACCAAAGATCCCAGGCTTAGTCATAAACTCAGTGTGTCGGAATTTGTACTGGCATTAGGCATTTTCAGAGACATTGTCTGTTCGGTCAGTTCGGGTAGGAGGGAAGAATTTGACCTAGACCTTCACAAGGTGGTGGACTTGGCGCACAAGTACGGTGGTTTAATTTTTTATGATTATAATCAGTCCTTTGCCGCAAAAGTGGTGGCCACTTGGGTTCAGTTCCAGGTGGTGACATGTTGGGGTAATATTGATATGGAGCTGTTTTGCAGGCATTTTGCCAACCAGAAATCTCCTGTATGTGCCAACTGCCAGTCATCAGCACATACCACAGCCTGGTGTCCAAATTGTGAGTCCTCTAGTCAGATGGGGACCTCCAAGCAGGCGGCCGGTGGTTCTTCTGGACGTTCAGGTCAGGTGGATAAAACGGGTAGACCCATCCATTATCTGGGTAAAGTTCAGCTATGCAATAACTACAATTACACAGGTTGCAACTACAACCAATGCAGGCTGTTGCACGTTTGCTCTAATTGCTTTAGAGCTCGCCCTAAGTCCGCCTGTCTTGTCAAGTCTTTCAGTGCTTCATGACTATGCCATGTCAATATCTCCTTGCTAGGGGATTACCTGGAAAACCACCCATCCCCAGCATTCTGACAGTTTTTGCTGGAGGGTTTTTCAACAGGCTTTCACGCTGGCCTCATCACTCTTCCAACCGAATATTTTGCATGTAATACTTTGATGTCGGTGGAGAGTTCCCCTGCTATTGTCGATCAGTTACTGCAGGCAGAACTGTCCAAGGGGTTCCTGATTGGTCCTTTTCTTTCATCACCATTTTGTATGTAGAGGGTTAGCCCCATTGGGGTGGTCTGTGGAAAATTTTCCAATAAATATTGCTTGATTTGTCCATGCCTCATTCATCTCTCATTCCTAGCCTTAATTCTCTTATCCCCTTCAGTTTTCGCTGAAGTATTCATCAGTGGATTTGGCTATCCAGCATATTTTACAGTTAGGCAGGGGTGCTTGGCTTTCCAACGCTGATATTACTGATGCTTTCAAGCTGCTTCCTAATTAGTCCTGCTCTCTCGCAATGGCATGGCATCAAGTGGCGCGGTCAGTATTTCGCCACTAGGTTAACTTTTGGGTCGAAAAGCAGTCCTCACCTGTTTGACACCTTTGCCTAGACTCTTCATTGGATTTCGGGTAATTGCAGGGGTTGTCAGAGGATAATTCATTATCTTAATGGCTTCCTGCTGTTGGAACACCTCGGTGAGGCGCCCAGGGATCTGCAGGTGCTTACAGGACTGATTTCAGAGTTAAATGTCCCTTTAGCTGCACATAAGATGGAAGGTCCAACCAAAGTTATCACATTTTTATGGTGATCACTCTTGATTCCAATCTCATGGTTGCAAGAATGCCCTTGGAGAAGTTGGGCCGGATACGCCAGACCATTTATCTGTTTGTCCGATCCCCAGTTTGTTCCAAGGGGGTCTTGCAGTCTCTTTTGGGGATGCTAAATCACAGCATGAGAATCATTCCTCAGGGTAGGGCATTTGTTTCTAGATTGCTGGCCCTCCTTCCCCTAAATCAGGATTCTGACTCAACTGAAAAGTTACTAGCAGATACCCGAGCCGATTTAATCATGTGGGATAAGTTCCTGTGGGACTGGAATGGCATCTCTGTTTATCCCGCATCCAACAGATTCTCCCAGAGTGTTATTAGACGTGGCCGCTTCAGTTGGTTTTTTGGCCATTTTTGGCCACGAATGGTTGGCCAGCTGTTGACCCCCAGAGGTTTTTCTTCTGCCGAAGTTTGCTCCTATTTCGGCATTGTTCGAAATCTATCCAATTCTGGCGGCAGCAGTCACATGGGGTCCAGTTTGCTCAGGCAACTCGGTCATCTTCTTTACAGATAATTTGGCCACAGCCAAAATTGTCAATAAAGGTAGATTGGGGTCCCTTCTAATTATTTCCTTAAAGGTTGACGTGGCTGGGCTTGACGTACAAGTTTAGTTTTTGGGGTGAGTTCATCAGTGGGGATCTCAACGGTACAGCTGATGCTTTATTTCGTCTCAATATGCCTCAATTTTTCTTACAGCATCCGGTAGCAGAATGGATGGGCAAGCCAGTTCCCCCTTACTCGCTATTAGTCATGGATTAAACACATTCTGGACTTGGAGGCTCTTGATCTGGCTAATAGGTCTTTATCCAGAAATACTCTGAAAACATACACTACGGGTTGGAAGACTTTCCTCTGGTTTATGTCTTTATACCCTGGCAGTTGCCCTGAGGATATCAACTATGTTGTGACTTTCACTACGTATTGCCACAGTGAGTTGGCATTGTCTGCTAATACCATCAAGCTGTATTTGTCGCAAATTCAGCATTTCAGGTCCCTGCATACGGCTAACAGTACATCCATTTTGCTGGTTCACCCTCTGAAAGCCATGCTAAGGGGTATACAGAGAACCCAGGGGAGATCTCAGTTGTCTCATCAACCAATCACCGGCTAGATTTTTTGTGATATGTCAAACGGATCCTTGAAAAAGTCACGTGTCAGTGATGCAACGTGTGGGAGGAGCTTAGGATGTTCAGTGCTGCAATACACCTGAAGGTTAACAGCAGCTGTTTCTCTATGGGAAACCTCGTCCACAGCGGCTGACTGCAATCTGCATATTTGAATGCTTCTAATTGACCGGGAGTTTGTGAGTGTATCTCTTGTCCCTGTTTTGCTTATGTACTATCTAGTAAGTTCACTGCACAATGATCTATTTTTTCTTTGCTTGCTTTGCATAAAACCTTTATCCTGAGAGCCGAATCACCAGCAGTATTACGGCTAAAGTGGGATGCAAGAAAAACTAAATATCCTGATACAAACGATCTAACCCAGTGAGTCAATCAATCTGGATTAAGGGAAGGAACTGTTTAATTAGTTTTACTTTCCCCCACTATTTATCTCTGCCTGGACATTGTACTCAGAGTGTCATTATTATTTTATTTATATTCACCGTCACATCACCAATTTGAAGATTTATTTTGGCAATTTTAACACATGTATTAGCACCATAATTATTTATCTATTTTATTCACATGTATGCATTTTTTATTCCTGGATTTAAGCTTAGTCGCAGCAGCATATTGTGCACTATTTATTTAAAGCGCATCAGTTTTATACTTAGTACTATATGTCAAACGTACTGTCTCCTTCCCCTTTTGGTGCAGGTCCCAGTCTAGTGCTCAAGGCAGCTATTTTTCTCAGTTTCTTTGGATTCCTCCAACCCGGGGAAGTCTCCCAAGCTAGCTGTCATGCACCTTTTCTGCTCAGAGGTAGTCTCACCAGATTCTCTGAGCATTACGAATTACAGTTTCCCAATAACAAGAATAGACAGACAGGTCAGGGGTTTGTGGTAAAATACTACTGAGCCAACAGTAAATTGGTGCCCGGTTGAAGTGCTTGACTCTCTGCAATCTTTTCGTAGCAACTCCTCTGGTTAGCCCTCTTCTCCCCTTTCCCACACATCCTATCACTTCAAAACAATGTATTTCTTATGTTAGGTTCTTACTTGCCAAATTAGGTTTAAATCCAAAGCAATTTTCTGGACATTCGTTCAGGATAGGGTCAGCGTCCGCAGCTTCTAAGCAGGGGGTCCTGTCTTACATTATTAAGTACATGGGGCGCTGGAGGTCCTCATGTTACAGCAGGTACATACCCAAACCCCATACAGAAGTTAGCAGAGTGTTTGCTACTTTATTGGATTCATCGTTGTTACCTGTTTCATTAAAGCTTTTCATACATTACCTATCTTTTGTGTCCTTTGCCCACTTTTAGGCGTATTGACCAGCTAGACCAGGGCACATCTCAGGTCTTGGTAGTTAGGGTTACCGCATTTTCCAAGTGAAGAGCCTGACTACAAGTTAGAAGGCTGGATTTGTAGGAGGAGTCTGAGGGGGGTATATATCCCTCCTCTGGCAGGTCCTGCGTCGGCTCGTCTCCCGTTCCCCAAACTTTTATTCCATATACATCATACATTTTTTCATACTGTTATTCAGGGTATGCCCTCTTTTAGGCGTACTGACCAGCTAGACAAGGGCACATCTCAGGTCTTGGTAGTTAGGATTACCACATTTTCAAAGTGAAGACTCTGACTACAAACTGTATATGTAAGCAAATAAAGGTTGAGACACGTGCAGCAGAATTAAAGCAAACAGAAAATGTTTTTAATTGTGTCTGACATTTCAATGGGCTTAGCCCATCTTTATAAAGACACAATAAAATGTTTGCTGTTTGTTTTAATACCAAAGGGCCGTACACACGATCAGACTTTTTGACAACAAACATGCAAATTAGCTGTTTTGGAGCAACATCCGACCGTGTGTACGCTCCATCGGACAAACTTTTTCAGTTTCCATCGGACTTTTGTTGGCTGTACGAACGGACAAACTTTCCGGCAACAAAAGTCCGATGGAGCAAAGTCCGATCGTGTGTACACAAAGCCATCGGACTTTTGTACAAACTACAGTACGCAGCTGCGAGAATGTTTCCAGCACGATCGGATCGCACTGGTTCTCGGCGGCAGGGTACTGTACATCTCGCACTAGCTGCAATAGGAAAAACACATTTTCCTACTGCGGCGGGCGCGAGAGGGAATTCCCCTCTGGAGAATACCAAGCCCTTCGGTCTGGTATGGATTTTAAGGGTAACCCCCTACGCCGAAAAAACGGCGTGGGGGTCCCCCCAAAATCCATACCAGACCCTTATCTGAGCACGCAGCCTGGCCGGTCAGGAAAGGGGGTGGGGACGAGCGAGGGCCCCCCCTCCTGAGCCGTACTAGGCCGCATGCCCTCAACATGGGGGGTGGGTGCTTTGGGGGAGGGGGCGCCCTGTGGGCCCCCCCACCGACAAGGGCCTCTTCCGACAACCCTGGCC
Organism: Aquarana catesbeiana; assembly: GCF_042186555.1. Taxonomy (NCBI): domain Eukaryota; kingdom Metazoa; phylum Chordata; class Amphibia; order Anura; family Ranidae; genus Aquarana; species Aquarana catesbeiana. The sequence goes on from NC_133328.1 coordinate 239,436,905, forward strand.
GTTGGTTGTCGGGGTCTGCGGGTGGGGGGCTTATCGGAATCCGGGAGCCCCCTTTAATAAGGGGGCCCCCAGATCCCAGCCCCCCACCCTATGTGAATGAGTATGGGGTACATCGTACCCCTACCCATTCACCTAGGGAAAAAAGTGTCAATAAAAAACACAGTACACAGGTCTTTAAAGTAATTTATTAGGCAGTTCCGGGGTCTTCTTCTGACTTCGGGGGTCCTCTTCCGAATTCGGGGGTCTTCTTCCGACTTCGGGGGTCCTTTTCCGACTTCGGGGGTCCTCTTCCGACTTCGGGGGTCTTCTTCCGACTTCGGGGGTCTCTCCGGCGTCTTCTCCCAGTGTCCGCATCTTCTGCCGGCTCCAACGCTATCTTCTGCCGCTCTTTTGCAAGCGGTGGCCCGGACTTCTGGATCGTCTTCTTCCCTCTTCTCTTCCAGAGATGTTGACACGATGCTCTCTCCAGCTTCGAATGCTCTCTGAGCGCTCCACAACGGACTTATATAGGCGGTGACCCTGCCCCCCTATGACATCACAGTCCCGGGGCATGCTGGGACTGTGAGGTCATAAGGGGGCGTGGTCATAGTGAGGAGGAGCCAGGAGTGCTGAAGAGGGACCCGAGAAGAAGAAGATTTGGGCTGCTTTGTGCAAAACCATTGCACTGAGCAGGTAAGTATGACATGTTTGTTATTTTGAAACAAAAAAGGAGACTTTAGTACCACTTTAAGTGGGTAATTATTTGTAAAATTTTATAACAAACAAACACGTTTTTTTTTTCAAAATTTTAGGTATTTTTTTGTTTATTTAGCAAAAAATAAAAAAACTCAGCGGTGATTAAATACCACCGAACGAAAGTTGTATTTTTGTTAAAAAAAATGATAAAAAGCTTATATGGGTACAGTGTTGCATATCCACGCAATTGTCATTCAAAGTGCAACAGCGCTAAAAGCTGAAAATTGGCCTGTGCAGGATGGGGATAAAAGTGGCCGGTATTGAAATTGTTAAAGATCTGGCAGTGCCTATTATTAATTTGCAGCAAAACGAAGGGAATATTGTGTATGTAAGGTAAAAATCCAATTTTTGTGTGGACTTTATATGCACAACTTACAACAAATAAAATAAAATACAAAACAGTAGGATAGAGAATTAAAAACAATACAATTTTGTAATTTATTTTATTTGTTGTAACTTATGCCTATAAAGTTTATGAAAAGCAGTTAAAATCTTGATTGATTTACATATAGAATCTTTTGGGACGTGGCACTGCAGTACTCAGGGTTGGTGGGTGTCTATAGTGCCTAACAGTGGTCTGTGCATGGACTACTAAGTCACTGTCACTTGAAATCGCACAGATATGAATGGTACTCATTGGGGTACGACTTGTCATGCAACTTTGCAGTCCCAAGTCGCAGGACAATTTTCACAAGTGTGAAAGGGGTGACTGATTTCATCTGCAGATATCGAAGTTTATCCTTTGGATCTGTAGATGAAGAAACAGATCCAAAATGAAACAATGTTTCTTTTTACCTTTCTGTTTCAGCGGCTAAGCAAAGTTGTTAATAAACATTGCCCGGCTGCTTTTTTTTTTTTTTACAGCTCCAAGTGCCAGGACTTCATTTACCCTTCAGCTGTCAACAGTGGAATCCCACTAACAGCTGGATGAGTCATCAGTTGTTAAGGACACAGCGGCCCCGCTCCTTGGGGCCCTTTCACATGTGCGGACCATTCAGATCCGCCTGTCAGTTTTTCTGGTGGACCTGAACGGTTGCTCCATACATCTCTGTGGAGCGACCAATGTCGGCGGTGACATGTCCCCTGACATCCGATCCGCTCTGCAAAATACAGATGGTTGGAAACCCTATTTTCCATTCGTCTGGCCAATTGGATCAGATGAAAATGGACAGGTGGTCCGTTTTCATCCGATCCCCCCATAGAGGAGAGCGGAGATCTGACAGGTCAGCTTCTGCACAGTGTGCAGAGACGGACTTGTCATCCGTCAGCTCAGCAGGGATCAACGGATGATGGCTGAATACGGATCTGCACATGTGAAAGGGTCCAAAACAACGATAATTGCTGTTTTTTTTTTTTTTTTTTACATTTCATTTGTCAGTGGGGGAATCCCGCTGACAGCTAGAAGAACCAAGCCTGAAAGTATCGTTTTCAGATATGGGAACATTTGTAGGATTACCGATACTCGTACAAATGCTTAGTACTGGCATCGGTGCAACCCTAATGATATGTATTACTCATTATCCATGAAGATTTTACCTTTAGGGAAGTATCTTTTGATCCACTGAAAACTCTGATTTATATGGATCAGATCACTTGCTGTATCCCTGATAGCCAGCCAAACTTGATTATTGTGAATACTTGATTTAAACTATCAAAAATGTATTTAGATGTTTAAAACAAAAACAACAAAAAAAAAAAAATGATTTAGGATTTATTTTCAAAATGTGAGACATGCATCCAGATATAATACTATTTAAACATAATCTAAAGCAACAATTGTGGCAGTGAGTTTAGCATCATTTTAACTTAATAATTGTAGTTTTCCTTTATAAATGATTAATTACTGCTAAAGGGACAGATATTGGTTTGAAGTAGGGCTGTCCCGATACCGATACTTTCCCCGATACCTTGAGAGTCAGCATTGATCGGCGCGTGGGGGAGTTACAAGCTTCTCCCCCCACGGCTTTCAGCTGCTTTAGTGACATACAGCTGTGATTGGTGCTTGTAACTCCCCCACACGCGATCACTGCTGACTGTCACCGCATCCTCCATGCCCCCTCCGTTCCTCCATCCCTCTCCATTCTGCTGTCCCCCTCCGTTCCGCCATTCCGCTGTCCCTCTCTCTTCCTCTGTCCCTCTCCGTTCTGCTGTCCCCCTCCATTCCGCTGTTCTGCTGTCCCTCTCCGTTCTGCTGTCCCTCTCCGTTCTGCTGTCCCTCTCCGTTCTGCTGTCCCTCTCCACTGTGCTGTCCCCCTCCATTGTGCTGTCCCCCTCCGTTGTGTTGTCCCTCTCCGCTGTCCCCCTCCGTTGTGCTGTCCCTCTCCGCTGTCCCCCTCCATTGTGCTGTCCCCCTCTGTTGTGCTGTCCCTCTCCGCTGTCCCCCTCCATTGTGCTGTCCCTCTCTGCTGTACCTCTCCGTTGTGCTGTCCCTCTCCGCTGTCCCCCTCCATTGTGCTGTCCCTCTCTGCTGTACCTCTCCGTTGTGCTGTCCCTCTCTGCTGTCCCCCTCCATTGTGCTGTCCCTCTCCGCTGTCCCTCTCCGCTATCCCCCTCCATTGTGCTGTCCCCCTCTGTTGTGCTGTCCCTCTCCGCTGTCCCCCTCCGTTGTGCTGTCCCTCTCTGCTGTACCTCTCCGTTGTGCTGTCCCTCTCTGCTGTCCCCCTCCATTGTGCTGTCCCTCTCCGCTGTCCCCCTCCGTTGTGCTGTCCCCCTCCTTTGTACTGTCCCTATCCGCTTTCCCCCTCCGTTGTGCTGTCCCTCTCTGCTGTCCCCCTCCGTTGTGCTGTCTCTCTCCATGTCCTCCTTTGTGAATCTGTCCATTCATATAACTGAAACATTGTAATCTCCTGTGATTATGATGTCTCAGTTTATGAATGGAGAGGAGCCACTGTCTTCTCTCCATTCATTCTCAGTGTAGCTGAGGCTAAAGAGAAAGGGATTGGGGAATCTCTATCCTCGGTCTGTTTCTCTGTCTCAAGGGGCAGATTTCAGGGGTCTATTAAGACCCCTAATATCTCACCAAAGCCCCCCAACAGGGCCGATTTAAAAAAAAACAAAAAAAAACACATATTGCAATAAATAATAAAAAAAAATTATTGTAAAAAATAATAAAAATGTAAATAAAAAAAACCACACAGACACCGTTCACCCACCCCCCCCTAAAAAAAAAAGAGAAAAAAAGAAAGCATTGTTAAAAAAAAACAAAAAAAACAAAAAAAACTGTCACGTGACATTTAAAAAAAAAAGTATCGGTAATCAGTATCGGCGAGTACTTGGAAAAAAAGTATCGGTACTTGTACTCAGTCCTAAAAAAGTGGTATCGGGACAATCCTAGTTTGAAGTATAAAAGGTATTAAATCACAAGGGAGATACTAATTAAATATGAAATTCGTACATTATTAGAATTGGTTGCTAGCTGTGGAATAAAAAAAACAAGTTAATCATTCATAACAAATTAAAGTCATTCCTCAGTTCCTTTTAACATTTCCTAATTCATATTATTTTAAAAGAACTTTTAAACACTAGACAAAATGATTAATAAAAGATGCATCCACACAGTGTACACATTTTTTTGTGCTTTTTGGCTTTAACCAAAATCAATTGGATCTCAGATGTCTGACATTTTTTTTTTTTTTTTAAGTGGCTATGTAAGTGTGCACTTCATATACAGTGTAACTGTATACAATGTAACTGTATTAACAAATAAATGTCTTACCTAAGCAATCTTTATAAGTTCGTTTTTTTAAGGATAGCATTAAGCCCTTTTTAAATTGAAAATATAATTGTTTTGATTCAATTTTACTTTTATCTATTGCTGTTTATATAACTTTTACAGTTTTTATGAAATACAAATACACATTTTTTAAACTAAACCGCCTCTTTCCCTCTGCCATCCATAGGCATAGGGCTATTGTGCCTACATATAGAAATTCTAAAGAGAGCACTGCCAGAGCAGTTTTCCTGTTTTTAACGCATTCTCTATCTGAAACTTTGAATTGAGCACAGCATGAGAGAGGGAGGATAAATACATTCTCTCTCTCTCTCATTCAGTTTTTTTGTATACATTTCAGTTTGAGCTTCCGAGCTTTGTAAACAACAGTTTTTTTTTATATAAGCAAAGCAGGTAAGGGTAGTCTGCAAAACTTGCGTAAAACGACTAGAGCTCCACATAATGGACTGCCAATAAAATAAGAAACATATGCATGCATATTATGCTGAGGTTTGCTAAATGGTGTTTAGGTATTTTTTGGGTGTCCTAAGTAGGGTGAATGATGGAGAGTCGTAAGTAAAACAGTGTGTGTGGCATGGTGTCCTTAGTGTATTTGTCATGTATGCTGTGGTGAGATGAATGCACCATGATGCTTTCTGGAAATTGTTGACTGTGTTGTGGTTCAAGCTGAACATATCGGTGAGACTGTCAGATTGCAAATGCTGTTTTCATCTTTCACTCTTTAAAAGTGAAAGATGAGCAGACTTCAGGGAGCAGTTCCGACAGTGAACAGAGATGTAGAGTATGGCAATAGTAGGCAAAGGATAAGAGGATTATGGCGGTGCCAGGATTTTGAATACTATGAAGTAACACATTAATTTTAAAAAATATAATATGTTATTGACAAACAGATTAAAAGAGAGGTATACAAAAAGAGTATACACAACAAGGGTGTAAACAGACAATAGGGAAAACTACAGAACCAGCATATGCAGCAATAGTACAAGAACTAGCCAATGGTATAACAGCAGGTCTTGTTCACAGGTATAATGTTCCTACATGCCGTTATACCATTGGCTAGTTCTTGTACTATTGCTGCATATGCTGGTTCTGTATATTTCCCTATTGTCTGTTTACACCCTTGTTGTGTATACTCTTTTTCTATACCTCTCTTTTAATCTGTTTGTCAATAAAATATTATATTTTTTAAAATTAATGTGTTACTTCATAGTATTCAAAATCCTGGCACCGCCATAATCCTCTTATCCTTTCCCTACTATTGCTACAGAATTTAATGGGATGAGGTGCCATATTGTATTGAGGACTCTCTAGCCAAACTCTTCTTCTTAGAATATGGCAGTTTTTTTCAGAAATTTCCATTGTCTATCCTTTTCTGTGTACAACACATGTAAGCAAAGGCTAAGCCATGACCTTCCTGACACACATTTGGGAATGTTAGCTGTCACACGGCATATGAAACATCATCACACCATCCTTTGAGAGAATAAGGCCCCTTTCACACTGGGGCGGTGGGGGCGTCGGCGGTAAAACAGCACTATTTTTAGCGCTGTTTTACCGTCGTTTTTGCAGCTGTATTCGGCCGCTAGCGGTGCAGTTTTAACCCCCGCTGGCGGCCGAAAAAGGGTTAAATCCGCTCGTACAGCGCGGCTATAGCCGCGGTATTACCGCGGTATAGCCGCGCTGTCCCATTGATTTCAATGGGCAGGAGCGGTTTAGGAGCGGTGAATACACCGCTCCTTCACTGCTCTAAAGAAGCGGTTGGCAGGACTTTTTTTACCGTCCTGCCAGCGCACCGCTTCAGTGTGAAAGCCCTCGGGCTTTCACACTGAACAAACAGCGGGGGCTGTTTAGGGGCGGTTTGCAGGCGGTATTTTTAGCGCAATACCGCCTGCAAACCGCCCCAGTGTGAAAGGGGCCTAACAGTTGCTAAAAAAAAAAAGCTAGTTCTTCCTCCATCATTATCAGTTTGGTTCCCAGTAAGAAAATCAAACTACATGAAAACAATCTTCTTTTGGTTCTGCTGCCCACAATATGCATTTGTTATTTGGCCAAGAATTCTCAACCATTCTCAGTAGGGAAGAACAGGTATACTGGTAGTACACAAAAAAGATAATGGTACATAGTGACTCATCTGTTACAGGATGCACATTTAACCTCGCCCCACACCGAAAAAAGGAGTATTTCTTCAATCCTTCTCTACAATCATGGGTGATACATGGGACAGCACAAAGGACTAAAAGAGGATATAGAATAAGGAGACACAACACAATTTCATGTTGGCAATAATGGCAACGGCATTTATTAAGGGGTTACCCAAGATGAACAATAATCATTCATAACAAAATCTTTAATCTTAAAATTCCATAACCATAAATTATTTAATTTATTAATGATATCACATAGTCCATCCAGAACTGAACTGGATGACAAACCCCACTAACAAATGCCATGACAAATGCTCAAACCCGCCTGATTCAGCCAGTCAGAAAACGGTTGCCATGCTGCTCTGCAATCTGCCATCACCTGGGGCAATCCAAACAGCAAAACGGAGGGGGAGAAACAGCGGAACATACTACAGCCCTCTGTACTGTCCCGTGGAGCCCCGCATAAGCGCTAGGGGCTCATTCATAGGACAGCACAAAGGACTAAAAGAGGATATAGAATAAGATAATCGAGATAGATAAGATAAGAAAGATAAGAAATCGTCGATCTCATTAGTAATACTCGGGACATGTTTTGCTTTTAGCCAAATGTTAAAAGTCATGCATTGCAAAACCAAAAACGGAGTAATTTTATAACTAATTCAGACTTAGATGATAAACAGTTTACCACAAAAATACTCCTTTATTATCCATATGTAATATAACTCGTATATTCTCAAAGAATTTTTTCCAAATAGTAATAACTACCACTACCGGAAACAATTCTAATAAGACTAAAATACGGCTAATATCTGGTGACCTCCAAGACTCAGACCATTCCTTAAGTGGTGTTCCGGCCAAAATTATACTTTTTAAATAAAAATACTCATATAATACACAAGCTTAATGTATTCTAGTAAAGTTAGTCTGTAAACTAAGGTTTGTTTTGTTCGTTTATAGCAGTAGTTTGTTATTTTATAAACTTACAGCAGGCCGTGGCCATCTTAAGTGTGGGCATCAGAAGCCAGACTGTATTTCTTCCTGGATCTCATCCTTGCAGATCTCGCACATGCTCAGTGCAGCACAAGCAGTGTAATAGGTTTCAGGTCAGGGTTTCCATAGCAACGGCAGTGTCAGAGGAAGTTGCCGCCCCTTCCCAGAAGGCATTGCAAACAGGAAATGATGCGATGAGCCACGGCTAGGGAGGAGGAAGTGAAAAATGAATACAGCAGATATACAGTAGGTGCTGAGAAAAAAAAATTAAAAATATCCAATTCGTTTGCAGTGCACAGTTTAGTGAGGGATGCTGGAGAGTTGTAAAAGTGGGTGGAACTCCACTTTAGCACACTAATGACCATCCAGGAAGGCACCAAAACCAACCGAACCAGATGCATCTGTAAACAGGCAAATATCACAATCTTTAATGAATTCGCTCTGCCATACTGCGCGGCCATTAAAGTTGATCAAGAATTGATCCCAAACTTTAGATCCTCCGTAATGGGCTGGGTAATGGAGACATGTGAAAAAGGATTTTTAAGACCCCTAGTGGCTAGGGCAAATCTCCAAGAAAAACTTAGCGATCATCAACCTCATTTGTATAATATTTTCCATTGGCAAACGGAATTCCATGGTGACAGAGTCAATTGTGATGCCCAGGAATTCAATAACCGTCACTGGATCCACTGTTTTTTCATTGGCTAGGGGAATGCCAAAAGACTCACAAATGTTGAAAAAGCAATTCAACATTTCAGAACAAACTTGAGCTTCGACGGGGCCTATAAATAAAAAATCCTCTAAATAATGGATAGTGCCACCTTGAGGGGAATTTTGTAACAAAACCCACTGCAAAATGTTGAAAAGGCCTCAAAATAACTGCAAGATTTGGAAAAACCCATGGTAATGCACTTATCAAAATAGAATTTATCCTCAAAATAAAAACCCAGTGAGTTAAAACCTATGGGGTTGACTGGTAAAAGTCGAAATGCAGATTTTATTTTTTCATCATTTCAAGTTTATTGAAACAAAGAAAGAAACATAGAAATGCACTGTACAATGCAAATTTCGCAGGTGCAACTGCGTACTTTTCATCATTTACATAATAAACTGTTAGTGTAAAGCTCGTACAAATGTCTTAATAATTATCAAACACCGAGGGTCTAAGGTTATTTCCACTGAGTTAGCTTTGTGTCTATATGAGTTATAAGATTTCTGTATACACTGTGTTATCCATTGTGTCAGAAACATCTTTTCAAGTATTCAGAACACTTATGCCCCGTACACACGGTCGGATTTTCCGATGGACAATGTCCGATCGGAGCGTGTTGTCGAAAATTCCGACCGTGTGTGGGCGCCATCGGACATTTTCCATCGAATTTTCCGACACACAAAGTTGGACAGCAGGAGATAAAATTTTCCGACAAGAAAATCCGATCGCGTCAATTCCGACCGTGTGTGGCCTGTTCCGACGCACAAAGTGCCACGCATGCTCAGAAGAAATTCCGACACGGGACAGCTCGTTCTGGTAAACTTAGCGTTCGCAATGGATACAGCACTTTCGTCACGCTGCAATGTTCAAAATGGTTTAATACAGCGCACTCTCTTCTTCTTTATAATGTGACAAGAATTAAGTAGTTTTGCTGCTCATATTCACACACACTTCTCACAAACTTTTATTTGTGTTTTTTTAGTGGGATTCCCTGAATATATTGTTATTAGTTGTCACATCTGACAGTTTTATATTTTTTAATTTTTTTTTATTTTGGATTTTAAGCCTTTTTTTTTCTTTAATGTTTGGATTTTTTCCAAGGCTGATCTTTGTTCAATGTTATTTTTATTTTTACTCCAGAATATTTTTGGGTGTGTTTTGTGTGTCAAGTTACCCCAACACCATTGATATCTTTTATTATTTAATCTCAAGGAGATTGTTTGGTGTTGGTGTCCCTTGTTCATTTCACATTGTATATTTGAAATGTACCTGAATCCTCACAAACAAACTGTCCTTTTTGAAGTAAAACACATAGAGTATAATTCAAAACAAAAATCCTTTATTAAGGGATCAGAACCAAACAAAGAGGAAGGCAACACTGGATCAACAGGAGAAATTAGCGAAGCCTGGGACCCCCACGGCAGACATCAATTCTTCAACATCAAAATTGGTGGCCTGAGGAGTCCATATGTAAGGGAGTGCAGTCTGGTCCGGGATTCGCAGAGATCTGGAAAGCAGCAGATGACATGTGTGTCCCCAGGCTGTGGTACCACAAGAGGCTGCATCTTTTGGCCGACCAGACTGAACCCGGGGCAATCACTGTCTGGTCTTCCTTCCACGCTTCCTTCCCGGCTGTGGCTGTGCAGTTGGAGATGTGGCAGGAGGAGGAGTAGGACCTGGAGGAGGAGGAGGACTGGGGGGACCTGGAGGAGGACTGGGGGGACCTGGAGGGGAGGGAGGAGGAGGAGGAGGACCTGCAGGAGGAGGACCATCCCAAAGATGTGTGTGAGGTGTAATTTGGCCCCTCATACCTTTCTCCAGAGCCTCCGATATGAGGGCCTCACACATGGCTTTTTGGCCCTCCTCCATCCTCTGCATTTTATAGGCTATGAAGGCAGCAATGTTCTCCTGCATGATGTGGGGTGCTCCCAGGACCTCTGTAGCCCTCCAAAAGAATGCTATAGCAGCCTCCTCTAGGGTACTCCTCCTACTGCCACTTTCTCTTTTCAGGGGGGGTGGAGGGACCCTGATATCAGCCAGCCGGCTCGGCCCGGCCACCTCCTGGCTGAGACTTCCCTGTGTATGAAAAAGGGACATGGCTTTAGTTTTTGCATCATCAATCACAATCCTAAATTAGTACTCCAAACTAACATCTAGTTAACAACATTGATTGGATAAGCAGAAATATTTAGAGGAATGCTATACCTGGCTCAATCTGGGCTCCTCCACATGTGGCCTGGAAGGCCCAGGTTGGGCGTCAGAAGCCTCAGCCGGGGGGGGAAGGAAGCGTGGAAGGAAGACTGGAGAGGGATGGCCTGGGTTCAGTCTGGCCTGCCAGAAAGTGCAGCCTGTCGTAGTACCACATCCTGGGGACATAGATGTCATCTGCTGCTCCGGATCTCTGTGAATCCAGGACTTTCTTGCGCTCCCTCAGATATGTGCTCCTCAGGCCACCAATTAATATCTTTAAATAGGTGATGTCTGCCGTGGGGGTCACCTGCTTCACAATTTCACACAATTGCTCCAGTGCTGCCTTCCTCTTTGCTTGGTTCTTGAAATGGGGGTGTTTAATCTCCCACAGACAGGGCAGCTCACTTAGCATCTCTATGAATACTGACATGAAGTCATTGTCTTTCATTAAGATATCCATGTTCACTGCAAGACACAACACAAGACAAAGCCTAATGTCAGACAAAACTCTCCTAATCTTGTTACAATATAGGCCTCAATCTAGAAGCAGTATAGGCACAAGTTTGTCTCTTACCTTCGTTCTTACGATCGGCGCGTCCAATGCTCCTTCCTCCGCTCACAGATCGTACGTAATAGGCACGCATGTTACGCTTTATACACACTGCGCATGCGTGTAACTCCGCCCGCCCCTGACGTTCTTTCTAGTGTATTCCCCGCCCCTTTTCGTTCGGCGCAGTGGGTGAAGAGCACATGGCAGCGTTACAACAGGTGCGTGCTAATTCTAGCAACGAGGAGGAGGAGGAGGAAAGCCCGGATCCAGGCACGTCCCGATCCAGAAGGAGACGTTTTAAGGCCACAAATATGTCATTTGGGGAGATGTTGGAGATGGTCGACATCATGAGTAAGTCCGACTATGACGGAAAATATGGGCCTTACCCCAACCCGAACATCCGAAAAGGCCAAGATCATGGCGAAAGTGGTCAGGAGTCTTGAGAGGAATTTCGGGGTACGAAGATCTAAAGATCAGCTCAGGAAGCGGTGGTCGGACCTGAAGTTGAGAGAGCCAGAGCAGTACCGAAAGATCCGGAGAGTGCTGCAAAAAAGTAAGTAGTTGTGCTGTGTTCCTATTCTTTCTGTCTTTATTACGTTCGTTCTGCTCCATATGCTTTTATTAATTGTAACGTTTAAAAAGGTCAACTTTAATGTTCATGGGCCCATTATTCGTTCGTATCAAACATTTTTCTTTCGGCCTCTACAACACCATTGTTTAGGCCATATGCATTTTCACACATTTTTGGGGGCCTACTTGGATGCCAAATATTTGTTTGTGTAGGTGGGTTTGTTACTAGAATGAAATGCAAACTAGATTGTGTGTAAGGAGAGGACACTCAGCAGCTGTTTTCACATCTGGACACTGGAGCACTAGTGTGGGACACAAGAACACCATTTTTATTAGGGGGGCCACACAGGTGCTCCAGTGTATACTATGGGGGGGCTACATCTGTGAAGCTTGTACTAAACAGGTAAAGTATTGCAGCTTGACAAAGGCCAATAAAAAAAATACATCTTGGAACTCTGCTAAAATAGACAATTGTACCCCACTTCCAAGCAATGTTTCCTATTTCTAGTTCTGCCATCAAATATCTGTGTGCTAATTATACCATTTTTGTTTTACATAGGGGAGAAAAGACTCGGACACCCCTCATCCCAGGAGACCAGAGACCCCCCGCCTCTGGAAGAAGGGGAAATACCAACCCAAGAAGCTGAGCAGGAGGAAGAAGAAGACGTGGTGGAGATTGGCACCACAACAGGTGAGTGTCTGCGACCACAGGCTCAGGTAAAAGAGATGGATGGTGGCAGATTTTTGAGACCTTTTTTTTGTTCTTTATCTCTTTTTAGGTGATCGTGATCCAGAACGCTTTACATCTGAAAGTGCCCATATACTGATCGGGGAGATCATGGGGTGTAATCTCCAATTGCAAAACATCCAGCAACAAATCAGTGATGTTATTAAAAAAAATAATAACATCATTGATGTTTTGGGGCGAATTTAAACCCCACAAAATCACCTGTTTTATCGTACGAAAATTTTTTCAATGTTTAGAAAAGCCAAATTTGGAGGATGCACACAGTGTGCCAACATGTGCTATCTGCCATCACGGGAGATCAATGGACGCGTTTTGGGGGTGCAACCCCTTCCTCAATTATAAAGTAGCGTTGAGGAAGGGCTTGCTCCCCCAAAACACGTCCCTTGATCCCCCCTGATGGCAGATAGCACATGTTGACATTCGTAAATTGGTGTGCATCTTCCAAATTTGGCTTTTCCAGGGGTGATTTCCCCCCATCTGAACGCTATATCAAACCCAGTTCCTAAATACTGATGTCTGATATAGCCTTCAGGTTTTACCTAATGTGAACTTTGTAAGTTCAAGTTTTTTGGCTTTCTTGTTGGTTTTACACAGGCCTGTTTTATCTGAAATGGATATTTCGATTTTTGATAATGCTACTGCAAACATTGTTATACAACAAACATGTTGGTTTGTTTTAAAAACCTTTGGGAAATGCACATGTGATTGTGCAGGTATAAAAAAGTGCCTTACTCAAGAATGTGTGGATTATTGTCTCAACACTACAACACTTTTGGGGTGATGTAATTGCTGTTTTATGCAAAAATGGGGGTTATTTCCTAAGGGCAAATACACTTTGCACTACAAGTGCAGGTTCAGTGCAGTTGCAAGTGCACTTGTAGTGAAATGTGTTTTTGCATTTAGGAAGTACCAGCCAACATTGTTTTTTATAAGGTTACCCAATCACGACATTTTCTGCACTCAACACATTTCTGTCAGGGTCAGCTAAAACAAACACAAGCAGTAAATGTCCACAAAGAATTTCTTTTGGTTGTTTTTTATTTGAAAAAGGTGTCACAGATTGTCTGGCATATTGATAGCCCCCCTACCCGCAAAGAACTCCAGGTAGCGTAACCGGACATCACGGGCATTCAGGGAGGGCAAGCCAGGACGGCCACTTTCAAGCGCCGTCAGTGTTGATGGATTAGGGATTCCGGCCTCAGGCCCAACTGAGCCAGCATAGTTGGCTGAATGTTTTCTTAAAAAATTATGGAGAACACAGCAGGCAAGTATTATATGGTTCAGTTTATACTCCGCCATATGGATGGTTGTCAGAAATAATCGGAACCGGCTGGCCAGGATTCCAAATGTGTTCCCCACCACTCTTCGGGCTCTGGCCAGCCGGTAATTAAAAACCCTCTGTTCCGGGGTGAGGGTCCTCATCGGGAATGGCCGCATCAGGTGGTCACCCAGCGCAAATGCTTCATCAGCAACGAACACAAATGGGAGACCTTCAACATTGTCCTCTGGAGGTGGCAAGTCCAAACTGCCATTCTGGAGACGCCTGTAGAACTCCGTCTGGGCGATCACTCCACCATCGGACATCCGACCATTCTTCCCCACGTCCACATACAAGAACTCGTAATTAGCCGACACCACCGCCAACATCACTATACTATTAAACCCCCTGTAATTATAATAGTACGACCCCGAGTTGGGTGGTGGGACGATGTGGACGTGTTTCCCATCAATTGCCCCTCCGCAGTTAGGAAAGTCCCACCGCTGGGCAAAGTGGGAGGTCACAGTCTGCCATTCCTGTGGCGTTGAAGGAAACTGTTGAGGAAAAAACAATAAACATTACTATTTTTTCACAGAAACATGGCAAGCAGATTAGACACGAACATTATGGGGCAACCTCCAGATAGCATTTACTAAGGGGAATTTAACAACAACAAAGAATAAGGTACACCTATCATATTCCCCCTCCCCCCCTCTCATGGGCCATTTCTAACATTATAGGGGGGGGGGGAACTGTTGGACAGGTAACCCTCTTCACTTCATTGAGAGATGAATGCCTAAATACAGGGTATTACTTGGAACAGCCCCTCCTTAGTTACACTATTGGCAGACCACTGGACAGGTAAGAAGTGTCATAATACAAAGATATAAATACACACTGTACACATTTGAGGACATTTGAACATTCTGCTATTACCTATCAAGATAACAATAGGATACAAAAACTTTAAACAGTACCATTGGAAAGTATACAGGCAGGCCCTTGCACTACATGCTTTGGGGAATTCATCCATAAATCTGACCAGTAAAGAGATTGGTATAGTGTGTATGGGTTTGGCAAAGTCAGCAGATAGATGATTGAGGATAGAGAATTGTGATCAGCTGACTTAGCAGTTGGGGGGAGGGAGGGTTACAAAAAATTTGGGGACACCACAAAAAAAAGCCTCTGGCACTCTGCCTGAATTTAAATCAAAAATAACATTTCCAAACATTTTAGGGGGTGTTTGGGGTAAAGCACTACTATGGAGCTGATAAAATACATTGTTAAGTGACTACATGAGGTGAATATAGGCCAGGAAAGACCATGCTGGGGAGGTTATTGAAGGGCAAATATGTATGAAGGACATAAAATAATAATTACCTAAAAATCCAGCATGCATGAGAACAAAGGGGACATTCACAGCATATTACAATCATGGTAATTAGGGAATGAGGGAAGAAATACAATATATTATCAAACATTCAATACAATAAAATGTGATATAAAAGGATAAAAATCTTACCTTCATATACTCCTTCTGCAGGACCTGGATGGTGGCAGAACAGGTCTCTGGGATAATGATCCCCAGAGCCTGGGGGGAGATGCCTGTCGAGAACTTGAGGTCCTGCAGGCTTCTCCCTGTGGCCAAATACCGCAAGGTAGCGACCAACCTCTGCTCCGGAGTGATGGCTTGCCTCATGCAGGTATCCTGCCTGCTAATATAGGGGGTCAGCGAAGCCAACAAACGGTGAAATACGGGGTCCGTCATCCTGAGAAAGTTCCTGAAATCATCAGGATTATTCTCACGGATCTCACGGAGCAAAGGCATATGACAGAACTGGTCACGCTGAAGCAACCAATTCTTGGTCCATGAACTCCTCCCCACCCTGTTCATGGACTGGACTTGTGTCAAGGTCAGGACCCCAACACCAAGCCCCCGCACAGCACGAACTCTACGAGGAGTACGCATACGAATCATGGCTAGAAAACGGTCGGCTGCTCAGAACGAAGTAACAGAACGCACTGAAGAACAGCAAGGCCTGTGAAGAGCGACCTGAAAAACAGCAACGAGCGGGCAAGATCGCACAGAAAACTCTGATACGAACTGACTGCACGCACTGAAGAGCAGATACAAACCCACAAGCACAAACTGAACGGCAGAAAACGATCTGAAAGCCACGAGTCTGAAAAAGCGCGAATCGTCTCTCACCAAACTTTTACTAACACGAGATTAGCAAAAGGAGCCCAAAGGGTGCCGCGCTTGGTTCTGAACCGGCCTTTTCTAGTCTCGTCGTACGTGGTGTACGTCACCGCATTCTTGGCGATCGGAAATTCCGACAACTTTGTGCGACCGTGTGTAGGCAAAACAAGTTTGAGCCAACATCCGTCGGAAAAAATCCTAGGATTTTGTTGTCGGAATGTCCGAACAAAGTCCGACCGTGTGTACGGGGCATTAGTATGGATGGCATGTATAAGTGAGGTTTCTGTATCTCTCTAAAGCAATCTTTCTCACGCATAAGGGAGAAGTACATATGAAATAGGTATATTCCAGTGAAGGGGTGAGTTAAAGGTCAGCAAGAAAGGAACAAGGTAGAAAATGTAATGAAAAAGGTAAGTAAGAGGAGAGTAGGAGGATATAGGGTAAAAGAGACATATAAGGTACAGAGGGAAGGCACAGAGGGAAGGCACCCACCCAAGGTTCCAGTGTCCTCCCCTCCCATAATTCAGGTAGGGAAATCTGCAGAGCATTTGAAAATCAGCCAAGGTTGCCACGTTTTGTGGAATCGTTCAATGTGGCCTTTGTCTTGGGCCAAAGTGTCTTCCATTTCATGAATTTCACTAACTTTCGACAGCCAATCCCTGACAGAGGGAGTAGAAGTAGACAGCCAATGTAGAGGAATTTGGGATTTAGCTGCATTGAGGAGATGAATCGTCAATGAGCGTTTGTAGCGTTTAAGAGAGGAATTGGACAGATGTAGTAGACAACATGCTGGAGTCAGCTCCACTCTAGTCTCTGTAATTTTTTAAATTAAAATCTTTACTTCATTCCAGTATGGTTCAATTTTGGAGCAGTACCACCATATGTGGGCTAGTGTGCCTTTCTCTGAGAGACATCTCCAGCATGTGTCCGGTTTTTGTATGTCCCATTTGTGTAATTTGTCAGGTGTACTATACCAATGGGTCAGGAGTTTCTAATTTGTCTCTTGCACTTTTGTGCTTATGGAACATTTGTGCGCTAGAATAGCAACGTACCTCCATTGTTTGTCTGAAATCTCCATTTCAAGTTCCTCCGACCATCTCCTCCTGTGCCTGTCTGACGTATCCACCCCCGAGCAACTCAACCACGCATATACAACAGAGGTGGCCTTGTCAATTGGAATCCCCTCTCGACATACTGACTCCAAGGCCGTCAGGGATCTGTGTAGTGTTTGAGGTTCCATAATGTTACCGAAGTAACTTCTTATCTGGAAGTATGTTCATTGCTTCAATTGGGGACGATTTATTTCTGTCTTAAAGGATAACCAGTCTCTAAATTTTGTTTTCGGTATAGCAGTCTCCTGCCAGTAGGGGATCACCCGCCGGAGTCGTCTTGAGAGTCGGGTTATGTAGACCTGGAATATAGTCAGGGTTGTCTGTCAAGGGCATTAAAGGGCCAGGTATTGTGGTCAGCTTTTTATGTTTAGCTAACAAGTTAAAAGTCTTCAACGTCGTACCAGTGATCGGGTGTGTCCGGATGGCGTGAGGTAGTCTTTTGAAGGAGGACCAAGGTAAGTATTTAAGCGGAAGCATGGCCAGCGTTGTCTCTAATGTGACCCAATCCTTCACCGAATCATGGCAATGCCAGTCTATGATTCTGGTTATGTGTGAAGCCTGATAGTACCGGCGAAAGTTCGGGAATTGAATTCCTCCTAGGTCTTTGGGTTTGACCAGGGTGGCTAGTTTGATTCTGGGTTTTTTATGTTGCCAGAGAAATCTCGAGACCAATGTATTAAGTTCTTTGAAGAATTTCTGAGGGATCTCTATCGGTAACGAGCGGGTTAGATACAGGAATTTGGGCAATATAACCATTTTTACTATAGCCGCTCTACCGAACCAAGAAAAGAACTTCTCATTCCAATTTGTTAGATCTTTCGAGCAGTTTTTAAGAAAGGTCACAAAATTTCTCTCGAAGGCAGATTTTAAAGATGGCGTAAGCCATATCCCCAAATATTTTAGTTTGGTCTTATCCCACTTAAACGTCGAGTTGGCCTGCGTCAAGTTAAGCAGGCTGTCTGGTAGGGAGAGGTTCAGAGCCTCTGACTTTGTGTAATTAATTTTCAAATTGGATACGTATCCATAGTGTGCAAATTCTTGTAGCAGGTTAGGGAGCGTTGTGGTCGGTTTCGTTAAGAAAAACAATAAATCGTCCGCGTATGCGGCTATTTTGTACTCTCTATTTTTAATCTGGAAACCCTGAATTGCAGTATTATTTTGTACTGTTTTGATAAAGGGCTCTAGTGAGAGAATAAATAATAGGAGCGATAAGGGGCAGCCCTGTCTAGTCCCATTTTTAATATATACTTTTTCTGAGAGGATACCATTTATTTTTAGTTCTGCTGTCGGGTCCTGATAAAGGGCCGAGATCCAATTCAGCATGCTTGGTCCCAGACCCACCCTTCCACAGACCGCCAGCATGAAGTCCCATGCTACGCGATCGAAGGCCTTCTCCGCATCTGTTGAGAGGAGAAAGCCCTCGATCTTCCGCTGTCTAACTGCCTGTGTTAGCAAGAGTGCCTTGGTTACATTATCTCTGGCCTCTCTGTTTGGCATAAAGCCCACCTGCTCTAAACCAATTAGTTTTGTAAGCAACGGCCCCATCCTCAGCGCTATAATCTTTGCGAACAACTTGACGTCAAGGTTCAGCAAAGAAATGGGACGGTAGCTAGCACACTCCTCAGGGTTTTTGCCATCTTTCGGTATAACCGTGATGTGTGCTGAAAGAAAACCCGGGGTAACACATCTTGGTTTGGATAAGGAGTTCAGAGCATCTTTCAAGGGTTCAGTTAGGATCTCTATAAAGGATTTGTAATAGGTGGCGGAATATCCGTCAGGACCCGGGCTCTTGCCTGATTTTTTTTTTTACAGTAAAGTCTCTTGCCTGATTTTAGTAGTTTGATGGCCTGTTTAATTTCCTCTGATGTGATTGGGGCTTCTAGTAGCTCTGTGTCCTCCTTAGACAAGGTTGGGAGTCCACTGTTTAATATGTAATCTTGTATGATTTGCGCTCTGACCCCTGACAATTGTGGGTGTTTATGTTGTGGGGGTAGGTTATAGAGCTTCGTGTAGAAAGCATGGAACTGTTTTGCTATTGCCTCTGATGCTACTTCCAGCTTTCCCTCTTTAGTTCTGATTCCAGCTATCTTATTAATCGAGCTTTGTTCTCTCAGGGCCCTCGCCAAGAACCTCCCGGCTTTGTCGCCTGACTCATAATAGAGCCGTCTCTTAAAGAAAAGCATCCGTTTGGCCTTAGCGTTGAGTATCTGCTGTAATTCTTTCCTAGCCTCTAGGAGGCTCTTGGCTGAGGCCTCCGAGAGAGATTGTTTGTGTAGCAGTTCCAGTGACTCAATTTGGGTGAATAATTTTCTAACCTGAGCGTCTCTTTCCTTTTTACGTCTAGAACCCATCTCTATCAAAACTCCTCGAATGGTACATTTATGCGTTTCCCACATTATTAGGGGGTCTACCCCATGAGTGTTATTGTGTTTGAAAAAATCAGTGATGTTTCTCATAAGTACTGGTAGGAGTGTCTGGTCTGTCAGTAAAGACGTGTTCAGTCTCCATGTCGATTGTTGTCTAAATGTGTTCTTTAGGTCTAAAGTTAATGAAATAGGTGCATGGTCCGACATTGTTTGGGCGCCAATTTTCACAGCAGAGATTTTCGATAGATCTCTCTGAGAGACAAATATGCAATCCAAACGAGCATATCTGTTGTGCGGTACTGAGAAGTGGGTGTAGTCTCTACCATCAGGATTGAGGAAGCGCCAGGAGTCCACCAACTGGAGTTGTTGCAGGAGTGATTTAATTTTTTTCAGAATTTTATAGGTGATGCAAGTCCTACCGTTGGACGTGTCCAATAGTGGATTTAAGGGGACGTTAAAATCCCCCCCTAGTATAATGCATCCATTGTCGTTTTGCTGTTTGGAATGCCCTAGGTGATGGCAGATTGCAGAGTGGCATGGCAACAGTTTCCGACTGGCTGAATCGGGCGGGTTTGAGCCGGGCTGTGGTTATGAAAGCCGGCAGCGTTCCTGCTCCGTTCACTGCCTGAGGAGACCCGCTGAAGACGGACCCCCCGCGCTGCTCCTGACAGCGTTATCTGAAGGATGGAAGAGCTGCTGCGCCGTCTTGTCCACAAAGCCGAGAGCTGTGGAGGGGCGGAGTGGTTAAGGCGGTGCTTGGAGGAGGAAGCGGTCCTGTTGGCGTCAGTTTCGGCTGATTTAGAGCATGCTCAGTCTGTGCCGACTGAAGTAATTGAAAATGACAGTCAACCAGCTCCCCCTGCTGGCCAGAAGAGAGGTCGCAAAGGTAACAAGGGAAAGAGGTTGAGAAGGGAATATTCTCCCTCTTCCCCTGTGAGAGAAAATATGAAACAGGCAAGGTCACACTCCTTAATCAGAGCCAGAATGGAATCATCTCAGATAGCTTCTGCAGGTATATCCTGTGAGGTGCAAACATCTGGGCAGCCTGTTAGTGTGGACCATAATTCTGGTGAGAGAAATGATTTACATTTAATAGAATTAGGTAAAGTAGTTGGTTCTTTAGCCAATGTACTTGCTAAATGGGTGAACCTATTAATATTGGTAATGTTGGTAATGTATGGAGTGGCGGTGGCTCAAGTGGTTTAACTGTATCAGATAATACTGTTATTTCACAGGGTAACCCTGCCACATCGGTAAGTAATTGCCTATTAATAATACCAATATTGTTCCCTCTATGCCTGTTTCTGTGTATAATCCTACATTTTTCTTACCTGTTAAAACTCTGGTTTCTGAATCCTGTTTTAAAGAGGCTCTCCCCTGTGAATTATCTCCTCTGGGATATCATTTATCCACTGCTGTTAAAGAAAAAATATGGCGTGGAGAATTCATAGATATATTTTATCATTGCTCCCGTCATCCAAGGAATTTCTGTTGAAATCTGATAAAAGAATGGATGACAGGTCTGAGGAGGATAGGAGGAGGGTAATTTCCCGGACTTTTCAGAACTGGCTTCAGGCCTTTTGTATTTTTGCTTCTGTTATGGATGAACATTTTCCTGATAAATGCTCAGGATTGTTTTAGCACTGGGATATAGTGGTGGAGGCATACCGCCACTTTGGTGCCATTTCATGGTTTAATTATGTTGAGAGCTGAAGTAGAATAGTAAAGTATCGAACCAGGCAGAACTTCAGCAATGCAGGTTTATTAACAGCTGATAACATACAGGTTTTTGTTCAAAGTATTACAAGATACAGATCTAATTTATACAGTTTCTTACCATGCAAGCACATTAGATATAGGTATTCTTATCCTCTACCCCAATTGATACAATTGTGAATTGTTCTTACCTTGAACCAGAATGGGTCTTTTACTGCCAATTCTTGGAAACCTCTCACCTGATAGGGACCAGCCAATTGGCCGGTGGTCTGGTCTCCTCACAGAGTTCTGGGTTCCAGCTCGACCAAGTTTGTGAGGGAAATTCACCTGAGACCACATTCTGGAGCAAGTTAAGAAGTCTTCTATGACTCGTACGAGGAGACAAGTTATGGACAGATACTTGCCCATTGGTTCTGACCTCTATGACCCGTGCAATAGGGCAGCATACACAGAGTTCAGCCTTATGAGCTCCTATCTGACTTGTCCGAGGGGACAAGTTAGGACAGATACTTGCCCATTGGTTCTGACCTCTATGACCCGTGCAATAGGGCAGCATACATAGAGTTCAGCCTTATGAGCTCCTATCTGACTTGTCTGTCTAACAATTGCAGAGCTTGCATTTATATACACTTTTACAAGTCTTATCTCAACTTATCTCTTACATATGATTGGTCGCTAAGATCTACATCAAAGTAACCAACCATAAATCTGACACCTGTTCTACAACCAGATAAACTTAATTATTCCCAAAATTCCTATATGTTCATTAAAGTGATTTATAACTGGTTTTGTCCAATTAAAAACACCTGTATAGAGACAGTCTGGCACCCAGCTGTGTTATCAGACTCTCCTTATCTTGATACTAGCTTCAAGGATTTGCAGATTTACAACTTTGAGACAATTAACTTTCAATAACCCCACCAGATGTTTTATATGTTTCACTATATGCATGTATTTTAACAGTTTTAATGAGGGCACAAGCAGACCTTTGTTTGACCCTGTCAAACTTAATTAATGTTCTGTACATAACTTTCCTGTATTCCACCTAATTATTTTAACCACCTGTTTTCTTATCTGTCTGAGACAATTCTTCATAACTTGAATCTATTCTAATGAACTTTCATCCAGTAGACTATCTTAATACATTTTCGAGAACACCTGTTTACAAGTACTTGTCATAAAGCAGAGGTCATTTAAAGTTCAACACTTAAAAATGAAGACTTTCTAAATCTGGAAAACACAGTATACATTATTAAAGATTAACAATTGTTGCTTTACTTATTGAATAATAATATTGATAAAACCACTACTGTATAATAATATAAATAATAATAATAATAATCAATAAAATATATTCAAATCAATATATACAATATGAAATACATTGGCTAATATGAGATTCCACAACATTTCCCCCCTGTTGAGGCATAAGCCTCACAGCAATTACAGTACAGATCACCCACCATGCTCTTCAGAGACCCCATGCACCCAACACTGATCACATAAATTGTCCAAAAAAAAATAAAAATAAATCAGTCCAAAAAATAAAAAATAAATAAATCAGTCCAATCAAAAACACACTGCATCTTCTTCTGTAGCTGCAAAGTCCTTCTCCATATGTGGCACGGAAAACATAGTTGTCAGTCTTAGTGGCATTGTGATCATTCTTGCCACAAACTTCTTGCAACAGGCAACAGTTACTCAGCAACATCACATCAAAGATAACAGTAAAGAGGAACAATCCGTTTAGTTAGTGAATGAAAGCCAAGTATGTGGTTCCAAGGAGCATTCAGCAGACTCCGTCCCATAAGGCTCTGCCTTTTCCTGCATAGGTCTTTTCAGCTTAGCCAAGTGCTTGATGTGTCTGGAGAGATCTCCTTCATCATCATTTGCTGGTCCAGTATCATAGCATAAGCTGCTTTGGATGCTGTAAGACACAAGTTCAGTGCATACCTGTTCTGCAAGGATACAAGTCTCAGATGTTCCTTTATTGCATGAAATCCTTCCTTTGTAGCAATTAACACTTGTAACAAGTTGCATCATGTCTTCTGCGATCACCCGATATTTGTCTGAATATAAAATACACTTCAAAAATATAGTTATAAAAAATAAAAATAAAAATAAAGTCAGTGTCAGGATACAATAGGTCTCTAGCAAGCACTTCAGGGCAACCTACAAAGCAATGGCTCCTACACTCTTATTTTATTTTATAACTTAATTTAGTGTGTTCCTTTTATTTCTACAACATCCGCTAAAATAATATACATGTATCTATATAGTTTTATCATAATACAATACTCTTACAATATTAATAATATTTATTATTATAAATCCCTTGAAGCGAAGATGTTTTCACTACAAAGTATTTTATATAGACTATTCTTTTACATTTCCCAACCTATACTATTTCCCATACAATAATTGTAAAATTCTTATAATTTCTTAATCTTGACTCCAACTATCAGTCACTATTACCCTGGTCATGTCATACTGTCAATATAGTCAGTCCAGAAATGTCATTAGTTTTAATTTTGTAGTCTTCCCACAAAGTTTGCTAAACCCAAAACTATTTCACTTTTTGCCCATCCCTGCACATACTATACTGCAGAATATTTTACAATAACAGTCAGCATGGGTCTCTTCTGTCAGTCACTGCTATACTGTCTAAGTCAGTAGCCTACCTCTCCTATGTCTTAAAACATGAAATATAAAACAATATCAAGACAAATATCATAACATATCCTATAAAGCATCAATAGCATACAGTCTTTAGCGATAATGTCATACTCATTACATTACACCTCCCCACTTTTTTTTTTTTTTTTTTTCAAAAAAAAATGATAAAACTATTTGTTTATAATGATTGAACATTACTCAAAGTGGAACTCTACTCACAAAAATGTGATAAAATAAGGTTAATTAGCAAGAAAAATACATTCCACATTAATTATTATGCTACCATTTTACTGAAGCCCATAACCTTTGAGCAGCAGTAGAATTTCAGGCTGTCGGCAAACTGGCCTCTAGATTTTATTCATTGCAAAAAAAAAAATAGAGCACAACTGAGCCTGTGTAGAGCAGGGTGGAACAGTGGATTTTAAACAGTATAGGCACTTATTTTTTTTACTGTGTTTCATAGCTACACCTGCAAAAGGGGTCAGCCTCAAGTGATCCAGCAGGAATTAATTTTCTGACCAAAGTTCCACCTTAAGGTGTTCACAATATTAATACTTATAACATATATAACAAACAAAACAACAGTAAGTCTCTACATACAAAGTATCACATATAATTAATTAGAATTGTCCATTACTGAAATATTTCCAATGTCTTTGTCTGCAACAGTCTCTTGTATATGTATTCCACTTGCACTTATGTGAATAACACTCTTGGTAATCTCACTCAGACTTTGACTACTATAGAAATGGAAAATGTCACTGTCACAAATGTGGATTTAAATGGACACTGGAATTGTGAATTCTTCCACTTCCTTTTATGATCTTTAATGTACTTGCAGTCATCAAGGGTTACTGACATACATTCCTTTAGTGGCTTTGATTGGAACAAGAGATCACATCTAAAACAAGGATCTGTTTAGAAACAAAACTACACCAATTTGGTTAATTATTTTAAACACATGAACATTTTATCTCCCACTGTACAACATGAAGTCTAAGCAACTATGATCTGCCTCTAGAACTCCTAAACTTAGTGACAAATCTATCCAAAGTTTCATATGGCCCAGCAAATTGTATTTAATTTTGTCTACAACAGCCCATACAACCTATCCACCAATGAATATGAGTGTGGACACAAGGTTCTATTGTCTATGCCAAGCATAGAGCAAAATGGAACTGATTTTTCATAAAAATGGGTACAATTATCTGATATCAGTGCTGTATACACTCCAAGCCTGGGAAAAATTTCCCACATCAGACACTTAGCTGTTGTCTCATACATTTGCATGACCATATGAAAAACTGTGATTTACTTTAAAAGGAGCATACATTTATTAAAGTATATCTATATCTACAGCTTTGTTCTTTCATTGCAATAAAGTCTATATACAGGCACACAAAATAGACTTTGAAGAACTACATTTTGTGAAACTACATTGTGATTGATTATAAGTAAAAGGAAATCAAAATAAAATTACATTGTGATTGTTCATAATTAAAAAGAAATCAAAATAAAATTACATGGTCACTTGCACAGTCTGTTAAATCTAAAGAGGTTAAGAAAATGTGCATTACTATGTCCCTTCCTTAAGAATAATTATATACACATTTTATTGTTAATTAGCTCATATTAATGCAGAGTGACCCTAATCCAAAAACTGACTTTGCCACCTGCAGTAGCATAACTAGGAACTTGAATAATAAAAAATCAAAAGGAGCGAAATTTTACAAAGTATAACTTTACATATGAAAACGTGCTGGTTGCTCCTGGAGTAAAGAAACAAATTATTTCTTTAGGCAAACTAATAATCAGCCTGATGATTACTAAATATTGTAATCAGGTAGGACAAAATAAGTTATAGCCAATACCAATAAGGGACCTTGCTCACCAGAGCTTATAAGCTAAGATTAAAAATTAAGACTTTAATTATCTAATTCACCCCCCTGTATGTGCTACATATAGCACATATAATAAGATGGTAGCACTGTTACCATGCATCACTCTTCACTATTCTTTTTAGAAAATAAGAAACAAATATAAATTTGGAGTTCCCTTGTACCAAATAAATAAATCCCATTACTATCTTTGTGATTACTACTAAGTAGGCAAATATATAAAGATGACAGTATACATAATACTGTACAATAAGATAGGGACATGACAAAATAAACAACAAAAGCTACAAGGGAGAATAAGCACCCTACTTACAAGAGTGATATACTAAAAATAAAATGCACCTTTCACTACTACAGATCATAATATAAAAGACAAAATACCTATTATAATCTACAGTGTATAATCTAATAAAAAATCAACAAATGTATAAGAATAAGAACGTATTCTGAGATTTTATTTTATTTATTTATTTTATGGTCAGCTCATCCAGTGTCTGTCTAAAGGCACCAGACATAACTCCCCTAAATGTGCCTCTTTCATCTTTGTGACAGGTCATCTTAATACTCTGTACTAAGATGATTTAATGTAGTTGTTGCACGTACGTGCAGACAGCTATTTCTAAAATGGTGACTATACTTTTCTGCTCTCCTACACTCATACTGAAAGAAATACATTATCTTGCTTAACATGTAAAACCTACAACTGTAAAATGTTTTTAAGCATGACATTAATTACATTAGCAACATTGAATTTATCTACAGATATTTTCCTTCCAGAAGCAGTATGCTGGATACAAAAAAATATGGGAGAACTTTGTGTCGTAAATTACTTAAAACAAACAACTTTCTTTTTTCTACAGTTTAAATAACTTCTAACTCCCTCAGCTCATTAATGGTGCTAACTAGCTGAGGTACATATTCAAAAGAATATAAAAAATAAATAAAAAAAATAAAAAATGAATCGTGCCTTCCACACACACACTCACTGCTAATAACATTTAGAAATTTGACGCTAAAGTCAATCAGTCACCATAGATTTATCAATCCCTAGCCTCTCAACGAAAGACATACAATCATTCACATAGGGATTCATTTTACACCTCATACAAAAAAAACAAAAAAATAAATAAATAAATAAATAAATAAAAAAAAAATAAAACACACACATTTAACTCATATAAATATAAATCCTCCTAACAAATACTAATAACACGTGTCACAAAATCAAAGGTATGACACAGAAAGTTCTAATTGTATTTGTATGGAAGATACATACCATTTCCATATTCGTCATATACTATGCAGAATTCAGCATCATTTACATACTTCTTACAATATAACTAACACATAGGGTCCTTTCACACCAACGTTTTTACAACCACTACAGACTTATTCTAACCTAATTTGGGAGATGATCAGTCTCCCTCACACATACAATATTCCCTAACAGTCTACAAACATTACAAATAAATTAACTTACATTTGTGAACATTCATTAACAAAATGTCATTATCTTCTGTTTTCTATATAGCAATACACAGTCACTCCACCTAGCAGAGTATGCATACATATGAACACAAATTCCTGACTATATATAAATATACAAATATTCACAAAATTATTAAAACTGACAGGATAGTTAGTAATTACTTATGGACAGCAGTGCTCAGAGTAAAGCCAATAGGCACCGTATGCGCATACATCTCCTTACCAAAACGCTTGTCTCAAGACACGAAAAACCGCCAAGCCCTGCTTGCCACGGCGATCAGGAATGTCTCAACCTGATCTTAACTCAGTTAGTACACAGATCATTACAACAGATACATATAAACACATACACTTATAGCACAAAGACAATACATACCTTTTAACTTTGTTAACAAATGGAGCTCCAAAACCTTTACCTCATTTACCTGTCAGGACTTACCTCTCCTGACATTTCTAAACTCATGAGTATTATTTTACACCACAATTATTATGTTCAATAATATACAAAACAAAAGGTACCTTTTTCTACTAGTAGCTACATATCAGTACTGTTTTTGTTTTTAACTTAGGCTTTCCAGGGGTCTGATAACCCCAAAGCCTCCTCCAGATTGATTGCCAATCCAGGATACCAACATGCATGTAAAACTTAGGCCAACCCAAGAAACTCTTTCACACTGGACTTGCCAGTCTAGGATACCAATTCAGATTCTCCAGGGGAAAAAAAAAAATAGTACCCCAAAACCTTGTCAAGGATACTA
The DNA here is from genome assembly GCF_042186555.1 of Aquarana catesbeiana. Lineage (NCBI taxonomy): Eukaryota > Metazoa > Chordata > Amphibia > Anura > Ranidae > Aquarana > Aquarana catesbeiana. The sequence continues at coordinate 239,464,746 of NC_133328.1, forward strand.
CTCAAAATGAAACCTTTTCTAGACCAATTTACTCAGTCTAGGATACCAACATGCATGTTAAAGGTAGGTTCTCCAGGGGTCAAAACATTTACCCCAAAACCTCATCCAGACCTCTTGTAGGTCTAGGATACCAATCAAAATATACCTCTTCTAGACTGATTTACTCAGTCTAGGATACCAACATGCATGTTAAAGGTAGGTTCTCCAGGGGTCAAAACATTTACCCCAAAACCTCGTCCAGACCTCTTGTAGGTCTAGGATACCAATCAAAATATACCTCTTCTAGACCGATTTACTCAGTCTAGGATACCAACATGCATGTTAAAGGTAGGTTCTCCAGGGGTCAAAACATTTACCCCAAAACCTCGTCCAGACCTCTTGTAGGTCTAGGATACCAATCAAAATATACCTCTTCTAGACTGATTTACTCAGTCTAGGATACCAACATGCATGTTAAAGGTAGGTTCTCCAGGGGTCAAAACATTTACCCCAAAACCTCGTCCAGACCTCTTGTAGGTCTAGGATACCAATCAAAATATACCTCTTCTAGACTGATTTACTCAGTCTAGGATACCAACATGCATGTTAAAGGTAGGTTCTCCAGGGGTCAAAACATTTACCCCAAAACCTCGTCCAGACCTCTTATAGGTCTAGGATACCAATCAAAATATCCCTCTTCTAGACTGATTTATTCAGTCTAGGATACCAACATGCATGTTAAAGGTAGGTTCACACAGAGAGTAGCTAGCCTTCTACAGGGGTACCCTTCTGGAAAAATGTTTCCTTTTTTTTTTTTTTTTACCCAGGGTATTTCATCCTGTACAATACATTTTAAGGCATTCACAGTTGAGAAAACCCAACCTACCATCACAAAGATCTGCCTGGTGGACAGCGATACCCCAACAACAACCACCTGCCCCTCCTAGCGCTAGCAAAACACGGCACAACACAATGCAGAACTAATAATAGGTGTCTGCTAACCTGATATATTGCGCAATATTGTGTTGAGCTCAGTGCCTCACCAGCATGGAGTTAGGCAAGATCGGAGTTGAGGTTATGCTGTCCCCGTACGGGCCACCAAATGAAGTAGAATAGTAAAGTATCGAACCAGGCAGAACTTCAGCAATGCAGGTTTATTAACAGCTGATAACATACAGGTTTTTGTTCAAAGTATTACAAGATACAGATCTAATTTATACAGTTTCTTACCATGCAAGCACATTAGATATAGGTATTCTTATCCTCTACCCCAATTGATACAATTGTGAATTGTTCTTACCTTGAACCAGAATGGGTCTTTTACTGCCAATTCTTGGGAACCTCTCACCTGATAGGGACCAGCCAATTGGCCGGTGGTCTGGTCTCCTCACAGAGTTCTGGGTTCCAGCTCGACCAAGTTTGTGAGGGAAATTCACCTGAGACCACATTCTGGAGCAAGTTAAGAAGTCTTCTATGACTCGTACGAGGAGACAAGTTATGGACAGATACTTGCCCATTGGTTCTGACCTCTATGACCCCTGCAATAGGGCAGCATACACAGAGTTCAGCCTTATGAGCTCCTATCTGACTTGTCCGAGGGGACAAGTTAGGACAGATACTTGCCCATTGGTTCTGACCTCTATGACCCGTGCAATAGGGCAGCATACACAGAGTTCAGCCTTATGAGCTCCTATCTGACTTGTCCGAGGGGACAAGTTAGGACAGATACTTGCCCATTGGTTCTGACCTCTATGACCCGTGCAATAGGGCAGCATACATAGAGTTCAGCCTTATGAGCTCCTATCTGACTTGTCTGTCTAACAATTGCAGAGCTTGCATTTATATACACTTTTACAAGTCTTATCTCAACTTATCTCTTACATATGATTGGTCGCTAAGATCTACATCAAAGTAACCAACCATAAATCTGACACCTGTTCTACAACCAGATAAACTTAATTATTCCCAAAATTCCTATATGTTCATTAAAGTGATTTATAACTGGTTTTGTCCAATTAAAAACACCTGTATAGAGACAGTCTGGCACCCAGCTGTGTTATCAGACTCTCCTTATCTTGATACTAGCTTCAAGGATTTGCAGATTTACAACTTTGAGACAATTAACTTTCAATAACCCCACCAGATGTTTTATATGTTTCACTATATGCATGTATTTTAACAGTTTTAATGAGGGCACAAGCAGACCTTTGTTTGACCCTGTCAAACTTAATTAATGTTCTGTACATAACTTTCCTGTATTCCACCTAATTATTTTAACCACCTGTTTTCTTATCTGTCTGAGACAATTCTTCATAACTTGAATCTATTCTAATGAACTTTCATCCAGTAGACTATCTTAATACATTTTCGAGAACACCTGTTTACAAGTACTTGTCATAAAGCAGAGGTCATTTAAAGTTCAACACTTAAAAATGAAGACTTTCTAAATCTGGAAAACACAGTATACATTATTAAAGATTAACAATTGTTGCTTTACTTATTGAATAATAATATTGATAAAACCACTACTATATAATAATATAAATAATAATAATAATAATCAATAAAATATATTCAAATCAATATATACAATATGAAATACATTGGCTAATATGAGATTCCACAACAGAGCTTCAGGCAAAAGCTCTCAGTTCATCCATCCCTCCGCTGGGGGTTAAAAGTTGTAAGGCTGTGGCTGAACTTGATGCTGCCACAAAGACCTCAATATACACAGAGACCGCAAATGGCGAATGTTCAGCCGACTTTTCGTAAAGGAGTTTGCTTTGCATATAATGATTCCCAATCCAAATTCTTATCGAACTGCAGCGAAACATACTACCGGCCTCTGTACTGTCCCATGGAGCCCCGCATAAGCGCTAGGGGCTCATTCATTATGGAATTTATGGAAAGAAAACAGACATATATTCCCAGTTTACCACTTGTTCACTATACACAGACCTAGATAAATTGCTGGTTTGTAGTAACCACTGTTCAACTGTTCAAGTTCTCAAAAAAAAGTAAAAAAAAAAAAAAAAATTATGCAATATGCTGAATAGTGATAGCAGGAAATTGAACTGGTAAGATATCCACTAACAACCTGGTTGAGCTCTGCAACCAGACATTTTGTCCTTTTTCCAAAGTATCCTTGTATCCCTCTAACAGAAAAAGAATCATACATTCTGGGAGGAGTACCACTGGGGTGTTCAATGGTGGAGAAGTATCTAGGTGCTCTGGTAGATTATAAATAGCATGCAATGCCAAGCTTCAGTTTCTACAACAAGAAAAATACTTTCTTGTAATCAAAGAGGTATAATCTCCAGTGAGAGAGAGAGACATCATGGAATCTGGAATATGCAGTTCAGTTTTGGGCACCAGCTTACAAAAAGGATATTTAGAAACTAAAGAAAGTGTAGAGAATAGCAACCGAACTGATGAGGCATGGAGGAGCTCAGCTATGAGGAAAGATTAGCTGAACTGAATGTATTCTCTCTTGAGAAGAGAAGATTAAAGGGGAATATGATCATCCTGTATAAATACTTAAGTGGTCCATATGGTGAACCTAGTGTAGAGTTATTCACTACCAGGCCTTTTCTGTGTAACTCTTTGTGTACAAGTAAAAATTTTGTATTTTTTGCTAGAAAACTACTTAGAACCCCCAAACCCTTTTAGCAGAGACCTTAGAGAATATAATGGTGATTGTTGCAATTTTTCATGTTACGGGGTATTTGCACAGCGGTTTTGCAAATGCAATTTTTTTGAGGGAAAAAATACACTTTATTGAATTACAAACTGTATGCTCGAGCTGCATGATTCTGGCCAAAATGAGAATCACAATTTTTTTTGCTTAGAATAAAGATCATGATTCTCTCACGATTCTCATGGTGTAACATCATCTTTCACATTATACAAAAAAATTTAGTTAACTTTACTGTTTAGTTTTTAATAATTCATTAACCACTTGAGGATTTGGCCCCTAAAGACGAGGCCATTTTTTGCGATACGGCACTGTGTCGCTTTTACTGACAATTGCACGGTCGTGCAACTTTGTACCCAAACAAAAATTATGTCCTTTTTTTCCCCACAAATAGAACTTTCCTTTGATGGTATTTGATCACCTCTGCAGTTTTTATTTTTTTGCGCTATAAACAAAAAAAACCCGACAATTTTGAAAAAAAAACAATATTTTTTACTTTTTGCTATAATAAATATCCCCCAAAAATAAACTAATTTCTTCATCATTTTAGGCCAATATGTATTCTTCTACATATTTTTGGTAAAAAAAATCCCAATAAACGTATATTGATTGGTTTGCGCAAAAGTTATAGTGTCTACAAAATAGGGGATAGATTTATGGAATTTTGTTTACTAGTAATGGAGGCAATCTGCGATTTTTAGCGGGACTGCGACAGTGCGGTGGACAGATCAGACACTTTTGACACATTTTTGGGACCATTGACATTTATAAAGTGATCAGTGCTAAAAATATGCACTGATTACTGTGTAAATGTCACTGGCAGAGAAGGGGTTAACACTAGGGGGTGATCAAGGGGTTAAATGTGTTCCTTGGAAGGTGTTTCTAACTGTGGGGGGGATGGGACTGACTGTAGGCGGAGACAAATCATTGTTCCTCATCACTAGGAACAGACAATCACTCTCTACTCCCCTGTCAGAACAAGGATCTGTCTGTTTACATTGACATTGTGGAGCGATCGCGGGTGGCCGGCAGACATCGCGGCCACCCACCACGCGCATCATCTCTGGCTCTTAAAGCGGCTGACGTACAATGATGGTGATTCGCCCTGCAGAGCCAACCAGCAGAAGTACAACGGTGTATGGTTACGGTTAAAGTGTATTTTTTCTAAAAAGATTACGTTTGAAAGACTGCTGCGCAAATACAGTGTGACGTAAAGTATTGCAACAACGGTCATTTTATTCTCTAGCCACTTGCCAACCGCCGCATGTATATGTCGACAGAATGGCACGGACAGGCAAATGGGCGTACAGGTACGTCACTTTAAATATGCCGCCATGTGGTCGCATGCGCAACCCTGCCAGGAGCTCCGTGAGTGTGATCGCGGGTCCCGCAGACTCGATGTCCGCAGGGATACCCGCGATCGTCTCACAGAGAGGAAGAATGGGAAAATGCTGATGTAAACAAGACACTGACACTGGTCACCGCTCCCTGGAATCGGGAGCGGTGATCAGTGTCGTGTCACACATAGCCCACCCCCCCCCACAGTTAGAACACATCCCTAGGACACACTAAACCCCTGCAGTGCCCCCTCCTGGTTAACCCCTTCACTGCCAGTGACATTTACACAGTAATCAATGAATTTTTAATTGCACTGATTGCTGTATAAATGTGAATGGTCCCAAAATAGCGCCAAAAGTGTCCGATCTGTCCGCCATAATGTCGCAGTCACGATAAAAATCGCTGATCGCCGCCATTACTAGTAAAAAAAAATGATTAGTAAAAATGCCATAAAACTATACCCTATTTTGTAGACGCTATAACTTTTGCGCAAACCAATCAATAAATGCTTATTGCGATTTTTTTTTTTTTTTTTTAACCATAAATATGTAGAAGAATACGTATCGGCCTAAACTGAGGAAAAAAAATGTTTTTTTTATATATTTTTGGGGGATATTTATTATAGCAAAAAGTAAAAAATAATGTTTTTTTTTTTCAAAATTGTCGCTCTTTTTTTGTTTATAGAGCAAAAAAAAACGCAGAGGTGATCAAATACCACCAAAAGAAAGCTCTATTTGTGGGGAAAAAAGTCAATTCTGGTTGGGAGCCACATCGCATGTCCGCGCAATTGTCAGTTAAAGCGACGCAGTTCCAAATCGCAAAAAGTGCTCTGGTCTTTGGCCAGCCAAATGGTCCGGGACTTAAGTGGTTAAGGTCTCTGGTAAAAAAAATATATATATATATATATATAATGTTTGGGGGTTCTAAGTAAATTTCTAGCAAAAAATACTGATTTTAACTTGAAAGCAACAGGTGTCAAAAAAGGTTTAAAGGTTATCAAAGTGGTATACCGCGCTAATACTAATAACTGTGAAGAAACGTGAGAAAAAAGCAGAGACACAAACATGCGATATAACCATGTAAAGAAGCTAATAAAACAGAAATAGTCACGCTAATAAAACTAGTGAACAAAATATAAAACTGTAGAACTGAAATCTAAACACACTGTAAATCACCGAAGTGTAAAAATATCAATACAGTGCATATAATAACTAATGTAATAAAGAGTGGTTCATAAAGTAAAGTCTCTGAAAAGTGGCAAATAAAACACGTTCTATAAAGATCGAAAAAGGTTCTCAGGGTTTTCACCACCACCAAGGGAAAAAGGATGGAACGCTCCGTGTGGCAATCATCGGAAGGAATGGAGACTCTTACCGGAAGGAGTAGACCTCCTGTTGTAGCAAGGTCACACACGCCTGCAGATATAGCCCTCTGCGGGGTCTGAGATGGATCTTGGCTCTAATATGAAGTCGTCCGACTCAAGGTAGAACACCCAAAGGATTGGCACTTCATCCCAGGTAAATAGTTATGAAAATGGAGAGAAGAAACTGGATTTTTATGGTGCTATACAGATAATGAAAACTAATTGTGTAAAAATATATCAATTTTAATGAGAATATAGTTAAAATATAGAAAGAGCCACTTGGTTCACTAAAAAATCAACAATTGAGAATAGAGGTGGTCATTAAGCGAATATTCAACTTTAACAGAAGTTGCTTTTTCGTATATTAACCCGACATGTTTCGCATTAGCTTCAAGAGGGGATGTACAAATCAGAAAGGCAAAAAAACTATACAAAAATACAAACAAAAGAGTGAATTAATTACAGAGTTTACAAAACATAAGTATAAAAATAGATATGTGTATCCCCTGCCAATGCCCGCCCCCAAAAAAGGAGGGTGAACCTACCGCGCCAGACCTCCTAAAAGCAGCCACCGCCACGTGAAGGGGCTCTGTGCGGCCACAGAAGGCACACAAGGAGACCAGGTTGTAAGTGCATGAGAAAGAGAGATTGAGTGTGAAAAGTATGGAGAAAAAAAAAATCTAGATGTCAAATGTACATAGTACTTTGAGTGGAAAGAATGTTATATTGTATATTGGTAAATACTCACTTAAAATAAATAAATTCAGAGAATGGGGTGGAGGGCGTCTGAGATGTGGAAAAGGTATATATAAATCCAATGAGAATATACTGAGTAAAGCTGGCCATACACTATACAATTTTTCTGTTCAACTTTCCTTTAGATTTACCAAAACCATATAATATGAGGTCAAACCTAAACCCTTTCAATTTGTATGCAATCAGACAGGCCCTTGCACTACATAGTTGAAGGTAAATCTAAAGGAAATTGAATCAGAAAATTGTATAGTGTATGGCCAGCCTTACTCTAAAAAAAGAAAGATGGAAAATGATGTTGATGATGATGATGATGATGATCATATACGTATACATACATGTATGTATACAAAAGCGCAAAAAAAAAAAAACCAAAGGGGGAGATATGCAGAAAGAATAAATTAAATATCTCATAATCGTGTGGATTATTTTGCTTGGTTTATGAAAAGGAATGATCCAGATAATGATCCCCCTGCTTTTTTTCTTTCAAAAATGAAAGAAAAAAAGCAGGGGGAAATTTAAAAAATAAAACAATGAACTAGGAATAAATACTAATGTAGCTATCAGCAATATAATCAGGGGTGCAAGGGACAAATGTCTCAATGTAATCAAGGGGAATATTAAAATAATAAAAGTCAAAATGCATAAAGGGAAAGAAAATTATAATGTATTTTAAGAAAGGAAGAAAGAGAAAAAAGTCCCGTAGTGAACATGTAGAATAGTCATATGAAGAGGCCGTAAGTAAAGAACAATATATGACATGCATGGATGAAGATAAGATTAATAAGGTAGGGAATGATGAATGGTGCCAATGAAATAGTATACAAATTAGGCAAAGAGGAAACCACAGGGGTGAAAGAAAAACTAAATATAAAATATAAATATAGCAGGATGAGAAGTCAAAGTGCCTAGTGGAAATGCAGTGTGTAGAAGGATAGTACGTGTAGCACGAAAGTTCACTGAAACAGCCACCCTCTGTCTCTTGCGGATGTATGGCCTGAGATACTGGCGTCTGACGTCACCGACCAGATGCGGACGTGATGACGCCTGTGCGCATGCGCCAGAATCCCAACTAGGCTCCCAAACTACAATACCCACAGTGCTCAGCGCTGGGAGGCGGGGGCTTTGCCGGAGGCACAGATGCGAGAGGAGACCTAACAAGCTTCACGCACAGCGGGCAGCCCTCGCCAATCCACACACCAGAGCAGAGGGGCGGAGAAAGGGAGACAACTCCAATACCCCGATGGCATGAGAGTGGAGGGAGGTAGAATACACCTAATTGGCAAAACCCTGCTGAGTGGAACCACAAGCGCAGGGCAGAGGCGTGAAATGGGCGCTGAAGTGGGGGAAGCACCCCTTGACGCCCTAGGCGTCCTTATAGCCGCAAATATGCCCCGACTCACAAAAAGGGCAAGAGCGGACCCACCAGGTAGGGGAAAGGTCAGGCAAGCCAGAGACACCGACCATGAACCCGGAGCTGGTGACCACCTACCAACAGCCTACAGGTTAAGAGGGCAAGCATGGCAAGAGAACATACATCTGGCTGGAATAAATAAAATACAATAATATACAAAAGTAAAAGATAAAGACAATCGGAACAACATGCATTATATACTAGAAATCAAAATAAATCTAAATAACATACAGTCACATGTAATAAATAGAGAATAATAATGCAAAAATATAAGTAACATGATATAGGGAAAAGGAGGGAGGAAAAAAGGAAAAGGAGGGAGGAAAAAGGGAAGGAAGCGACTGACGGGGTGGGAAGGGGGATGGGAAAAATTTACAAAGGAAAAAAGGGAAATAGCTGGACTAGTGTCCCACAGGTGTGGGGAAGTGGAGGGGAAGTGATAATCAGATCGTCATAAAAATGACTTGAAGCTCAAATTTAATTAAAGCCAGGAAACTCAGTAGCCTTCAAGGTGTAGATCCAGCGTGCCTCAAGTTGCAGCAGTGTTTGATCTACACTGCCACCTCCTTATATGCAGTGGAATATGCTCCAGAACCATAAATTTAATCATATTAGCATTGAATTGATGGCTCTTTCCATCTTGCCTTTCCAGGTTTGATGTGGTCTCTAATACGTTTAAAAAAATGGACGTTTGGTTTTTCCGATATAGAACCCACCACAAAGACACTTAGCCAAATAAACTACCCCTGGGGTTTGGCAAGTAACTCTGTATTTAACAGAGTGAATGTGACCATTGGGGAGTATATATTCAGTGCTATTCACTATAAATGAACAAATGTCACAATGTCCACTACAAAACGTACCTAGATTTTTAGTCTCAATTGGGTTAAATGTATCAAAATGACTATGGACAAGACGGTCTTTCAATGAAGGTACTCATCTGTAGGTGATTTCTGGATAATTTTTGACATATTTCCTACAGGATCAGCAGAAAGGAGGGGCCAGAATTTTCCAAGGATTTGTCTGACTTGAAAATGTTGGTTGGAATAACGAGTAATTACGCTAACGGTTTCAGATTTTTTGGGGGGTTTGGAGGAAAAAAATTAAAGAATTTCTGTCCTTTTGTATTACTCTATTGTAGGCTTTCTTCGGCAAACATGGCTATATCCCCGATTTCTAAGTCTATTGTAAAAATCTCTGGAAGCTTTTTTAAGTCTTCTTCCTTACTACAGTTCCGTTTTATTCGTAAGTATTGACTATATGGAATACTCTTAAGTAGTGGCTCGGGGTGTGAGCTCTCAGCGTGCCAAATTGTATTGCCAGCTGATATCTTCCTGTAGAGGGAGGAGTTTATCCTTCCGTCTTCGTCCAAAGATATTTCAAGATCTAAGAAATTAATTTTCGTTTTACTACAATTCATTGTGAAATTGAGATTGAAATCATTGATGAAGATTATTTGCAGGAATCGCCCAAGTTTAGCCTCAGTACCAGACCAGAAAATGAGTTCATAAAATAAAGTCTCTGAAAAGTGGCAAATAAAACAAGTTCTATGACGCTAATGATCCAGAAAGATGGAAAAGGTTCTTCAGGGTTTTCACTACCACCAAGGGAAAAAGGATGGAACTCTCCGTGTTGCAATCACTGGAAGGAATGGAGACTCTTACCGGAAGTAGTAGACCTCCTGTTGTAGCGAGGTCACACCCTTCTGCAGATATAGGGTCTAAGATAGATCTTGGCTCTAAGGTGTGTAGGTAGACTCTGGGCGTCCTTCTCGATATATGGCCGCCGTCCGTCCCCCTTCTTCGAAAGCACAATCTCCCAACTAAGCACGGAGCATATAGAAAAACAAAGGCAATAGCGTGTTATCGTTTTTCAAAAAGGCTAATTTATTGTGTAAAATCACTGGTTAGATGTACAAACATTATAAAAACACTTGCCGGCAATAAAATTCCAAAACACCCGCACTTCTGGGATCACGTGGGGCATCATGACGTGAGCGCGTAGCCCTGCCCGACACGTTTCGTCATACGTGACCTCTTCCAGGGGCATGGGCCATGTGCTGAGCCATCACCTTATATACACATAGAAAGGCAATCAAGCCTCGTTTTCACATGGCGGCCATATCACCTAGTGGACATCTTACAGCCTAGATATATGAACTCTCTCCACACACAGGAAGCCAAGCCTCAGTGTGACTTCCGGGTATGTCTTCCTATTTTATTTATCATAGACAAAGGGTGTTCTATTTCTAAGTCATATAGAAGGAAAAAAACATAATAAATTTGGTAAAAAGCAAACTCAAAAGACTGGCATTAATTAACCTATTTACGTTAAAATATATATTAGCCTCTATCGTCACTTTGAGATGAAGACTTCTAGTGGACATAAAGTACAATACTATAAATCTAAAAAAAATACAAAAAATTCATATAAACAATGAAATACATATAAAGTTACATAGATGAAAGTAAATAAAATCATAAAAAAATATATAAATTTACAAATGCACATATTGGGAGTTATCAATAAAGGCATTGATTTCAACAGTAGCATTCAAGCCCAAAGGTCTAAGACATTTGACGCGGTATATCCAACTCATTTTGAGTTTGGAAATAGCGCGTCTCTTTGCCTCACCTCTCCAATCTGATTTGAGTTTATCGATAGTTATAAACGATGTACCCCTAGGGTTTTTATTGTGTATCTCCAAGTAATGCCTGGAAACTGGGTGACCTTTAAAACCTCTCCTTATATTTCCAATATGCTCATTTAGTCTTACTTGGAGTGGTCATACTGTGCGCTCTATGTATTGTAATCCGCAAGGACAGGTTAGAAGGTAAATGACATGGGTGGTGGAGCATGTAATGAAGGACTTTATTTGGAATTCCTGAGAGGTGCTATGAATTTAGTAGTTTTCCTGTCTCAAATGCTATTAATACTACATACAGATAATAAAATGACTGTGACAGTGCTGCAAATATAGTAAGCTCAAATAATAAATATAAAAATCAACATAAGAAAAAATAATCCAATGAAAAACATCCATGTATGAATACAGGTGCATCTAGATAAATAAAGCTTCACAGCAAATAGAATGACCTCCCAGTGAGCTGGTTCAACTTAGGCTCCTCAGTTTTTGCTGGTAGTTCCATAGCGACATATAAAAACAGAAATGCTTCCGAGGTGGAGACTGGCAGGTTTTTTTTGTTTACAAAAATTTTATTTGGAAGTTCAAAAGTAGAGTTTCAATACAATGAAGAAAGTATCATTCAACAATATAATGTGGTATATAGGTTATACAGTAAATGGTATCAACAACTTTGAGAGTGAAATGGCATAAGAAATGCAATATACATAACAAGAGAACATCGTAGTGTTTAGAAGAAGATATGAGAATTGGATATACTGTACTAGTGTGGCTGCATATAATTTAACCTCCAGGGGATGACTCATACATGTAAGTGATTATGGTGAGTTCCAATAAATCCATTTTTTTTTTAAAGATGTGTAAACTATCATGTAGGGTGTGATGAATTCTCTCAGACAATTTGAGCATTTCCATCCTAGAAAGAACCTACGACCATAATAGGTTGTTTGATCTCCAATTGAATGCAGTCATCCACTGAATAGAGCTAAATAATGAATGGAGCAGTCTTTTACAGGATATGGGTATATTTGGTATAATAGTATAAAAAATGCAAATTTGTGGAGTGAGAACAACTTTCTGTTTGGATGTGTCCTCAATTCTAGCAGCTGCAGCCTGCTAAATTGGTTAAGATGTTTACAGCTCCAGAAAGTGTGCAAAAAAGTACCAAGTTCAAGGCATCCCCTAAAGCAATTAGAGGCTGCAGGGCAGAAGGAGTGGATTTTTTGAGGGCATTATATACCATCTGGAAAATAGTTTCACCGGGTTTTCTCTGAATGAAATTGCTTGATTACTTTTACAAAGGTTATCTGTGTTGGTATTCTACATTTCTATGGTAAAGGAGCATTCTAACTCAGCTTCCCAGTGTAGCATTGGTCCAGATTTTTCAGGCATAGTCAGGTTATTTAGGTATCTGTAGAGTTGTGAGATCAAACCTCTATCTCTCGAGGAGTTTATGCATATTTGTTCAAAAAGTGTGTTTGGGGGATGGATAATAATGTTTTGCATAAAAGTTTTTAATTTGTGTGTAGCGAGAGAACTCTGAGGAAGGTAAATTGTGTTTAGATTGAAGAGAGGTAAAGGAAGGGAATTCCATCTTGATGACTAAGGCTCTTAATGTAGTCAGGTAAGCCTGTGTATATCTAGAGTCTCCTAGATAAGAGGCCAGTGGTAGAACATCTGAAGATAGCTTAGAGCTATCTTTGATTTGGAGCCATAGTTGAAGAAAATGAGCAACTATTGTATTAAATTTAAGAATTTTGCAATGAGAATTCAACCCGGACCATAAGATGCCTTGTAAATGCCGTGGGGAATATTATTATTATTATTATAATACGGGATTTATATAGTGCCAACAGTTTACGCAGCACTTTACAATATAAAAAGGAGACAATACAGTTATAATACAATAAAATACAAGAGGATTAAGATGGCCCTGCTCAGAAGAGCTTACAATCTAATAGGGTGGGGCAGGTGGTACAAAAGGTTGTAACTGTGGGGAATGAGCTGATGGAAGTGGTAAAAGATTAGTTGGAGACGTGATAGGCTTCCCTGAAGAGATGAGTTTTCCTTGTCAAAAGAAGTTTATTGAGTATACAATGTTATAAAGATACATAAAGTAAGTTTACAAGGATCTGTAAAGTAAGCTCATTGTTTTACAGTAGGGTTTATATAGGTAAATATCATGAAATTTCAAATATTAAACATTGGGTTCACGTAAACCTAAATTAAAGATATATATCATTTCCTTAGATACTTTTGTAGGTATTTAAATGATTTATACCTACTATACATATTGTTTACAAGTAGAGTGTATATAGGTCAAATAAATTCTGATAATGAGCTTTAATGGTAAGGTGGCAAAAAGGAAAGAGAAAGAAGAAAAAGGGTTGAAAGGTAGAGGTATGGTCCACAAGGTTGTCCCGCTCGTCAGTTTATTATTCTTTTTAGTTCTCTTTGAAGCCTTAGAATGGGTGTCTCTGTAAGTCATTTAATCTGTTACCATGGCAACAGGACAGAGTCATTGAAGTTTGACAGGAACTGTTGTTTTATCCAAGGATGCCAAAGTTTTTCAAATTTTGGAATTTGATTTTGATCGATGGCTACCATCTTAGCATGGGACATTGTATTATTCATTCTGTGAATTGTTTCTGCTAGTACCAATGTAGGAGATTTCCATGCCTTGGCCACTGTTTGTTTTGCAGCCGTTATTAGTTGGATCATAAGTTTGAATTGAGAGAGTGTTAACCATTCCGGTTTTAGATTAAGTAAAGTTAAATATGGATCTGGTTGTATTATTTTTTTAAATATTTTAGATGCAATCACGAAGACTTCCTTCCAGAAGGTTTGGATTACTGGGCACGTCCACCATATGTGTAAATATGTGCCTATTTCTGGGCATCCTCGAAAACAAAGAGCTGAGGTATTAGGTGAATATTTTGCCACTCTAGCGGGTACAAGGTACCAGCGAGTTAGGACTTTATAATTTGTCTCCAGTGCTAAGATGTTGGGTGAAGATGACTTAGATGTGAGCCATATGTTAGACCAGTCTGTGTCTTCTAAAGTTCGTCCCAGGTCCTCCTCCCACCTCTGAACGTAAGAGGGTCTATTAAGATTTGGTACTCCATATAATTGATTATAAAGTGATGAAATTGTACCTTTAGCAAATGGATCTTTTGTACAGATTGATTCAAAAATGGATAATTGGGATAATGGTGTATTCCCCTTTAGGAATGGTGTATAGAAATTTTTGATTTGGAGATATCTAAATATCTCAGAGTTTGGTAGATCATATTTTTCTCTAAGCGATGGGAATGAAAGGAATGATTTAGATGCTATGAAGTCATTTAGTGTCTGAATGCCTGATGTTGTCCAAGCTTTAAAAGAATTTGGGTAGATCCATGCCGGATAAAAGGCCGGATTTCTGATAAAAGAAAGGAGAGGATTGTGTGGAGATTGTAACTGATATTTGGTTTTTAGCTTATCCCAGAGAGATAAGAAGTGTTTAGTTATGGGATTATGAATTTTAAAACGGTCTTTAGGATCAAGCCATAATAAATTTGATATTAATAGAGGATCATTTTCTGAAGCCTCTATAAATACCCATAATGGGATTTCCTGTTTTGCATGGTATTTGGACAGACTGGCCAAATGTGCTGCTCTGTAGTAGTTAGTAAAATTAGGGTATCCCAGGCCTCCTTTATTTTTGGGAAGATGTAGTGTGTGTATAGGTATACGTGGTTTAGAAGAGCCCCATATAAACGAAGTTGCTCTTTTTTGTACTATTCTCAAAAAATAGGAAGGAATTGGAATAGGGAGGACTCTGAATAGATAAAGCAATTTGGGTAGAATAGTCATTTTGATTGCATTAATCTTCCCCATCCAGGATAAAGGAAGTTGCGACCATTGTTTTATTAGATTTGTGATCTGTCTTAATACAGGAGGATAATTGGTTGAGAATAAGTCAGAATGAGATGCTGTTAAATGAATTCCAAGATATGGGATTGATTTTTCTGCCCATGTGAATGGGAGTGCAGCCCTAGCCGGGATCAATTCCATGTTTGTGAGTGAAATATTAAGCACTAGGCATTTCTTAGGATTAATCATAAGGCCGGATAGGGCTGCAAATCCATCAAGAGCTGGTATTAAGTTAGGACCAGAGACCTGTGGTGATGATAGAAAAAGTAATATATCGTCTGCAAATATACATAATTTGTGTGTAATACCTCCTACTTCAATGCCAGTTATAGTTTGGTTTGTTCTGATATATTGGGCCATGGGTTCGAGTATAAGGGCAAATAATAAGGGAGATAATGGGCAACCCTGTCGGGTACCTCTTTCGATATTTAAGGCTTCAGATTTGTATCCAGCATATTTTATATAGGCTTTGGGTTTATTATATAATGCTTTGATCCATGTTAAAAAGTGGGGTCCAAAACCCCATTTTTGTAATGAATATTGCATATATTGCCAGGATACTGTGTCAAATGCCCTCTTAATATCGAGAGATAGAAAACATAAAGGGATTTTCCGTTTTTTAGCAATATGTGCCAATAACACTGCCCTGCGTATACTATCGCCTGCCTGTCTATTTGGCATGAAGCCTACTTGATCTCTATGTATTAATTTTCCTATAATGCTATTGAGGCGTTTTGCTATTATTTTTGCTAATAATTTAATATCGAGGTTTAACAGAGAGATAGGCCGATAATTCACACAGGAAGTATCATCAGAAAGGGGTTTTGGGATCATACAAACAATTGCCATTAGTGTTTCTTGCCGAAAAGAATGTCCATCTAGAAGTTTGTTAAAAGTTTCAGTGAGAATGGGAGAGAGTATTTCTGAGAATGTTTTATAGTATAAAGCCGAGTAGCCGTCTGGGCCTGGTCTTTTGTTAAGTTTTAGGTCTTTTATGGCGTTAGCAACTTCATCTATCATTTTATCATTATTAATGATTAATGATTATTATCATTATCATTTTTTGATAATTTCAAACGTATTGGTTTGAAAGATTTGTTAGTTGAATTTAATGCCCGAGCCAAATATGTACCTGGTTTGTTTGTATTCATGTAGAAATTGTGTTTGGAGCGTTTGAGGGATTTATCAACTGACTCAGTGAGAAATAGATCGTATTCCAATCTAGATTTTTCCAGATGAGATTTTGTACTCTGAGATGGATTATCTTGAAATGATATGTAGGCTGCATTAAAATTGAGTTCTAGTTTTTTTGCTAGATTTTTGCGTTCCCGTTTAAATAGTGCCATTTGTCTTTGTATTGTACCACGCAAGACAGGCTTATGAGCTTCCCACAGTGTTATTGGGGAGATGTCTGTTGTATTATTAATTGATATGTATTCCTTTAAAGCTTGTTCAATGGCCATCTGATGTAGTGGGTGTTTGAGCATTATGTCCTGTAAGTACCACGTTGGGTCATGCGCTTTTGGTATGGCTGAGGCTATAGTAGTGTATACTGCATTATGGTCAGACCACGGAATCGGAATTATATCTGATGCAATAATTTCTGGTATCATTCCTATTGTTAGAAAAATATGATCTATTCTGGTGAAGGTTTGATGAGGGTGCGAGAAATAAGTGAATTTCTTTTTCATTGGGTTACTTTCTCTCCATGAATCTACCAGATTGTATTTGGAAAGAAGTTGAGAAAAAGGTAATCTAGAGGTTATTTTGGATGGTGTAAAAGGTGATTTATCTAGAAATGGGAGGAGGACCTGGTTCGAATCCCCACACATTATCACTGTTCCTATTTTGTGTGTATTAATCACTTGTAATATATGTGAGAGGAATGGTGTAGGTTGTTTGTTAGGAGCGTAGTAGGAAATCACCGTGATTGCTGTATCCATTATATAACCCATGAGTATCAGGTATCTACCTTCTGGGTCTTTAATTTCTGATGATAAGGTGAATGGTGTGGATCGGTGAAATACAATTAGAGTTCCCCTTTGCTTGGTACAGGCAGAAGCCGTGTAAATTTGTTGATAAAAAGGAGAAATATATTTTGGAGTAGAATCTTTGGTGAAGTGTGTTTCTTGGAGGCATACTATGTGAGCCTTCTTGTTATGGAAAGTACGGAAGGCTTTGGTCCTTTTTTGAGGGACATTTATTCCCTGAACATTCAGGGAAAGCATATTCAGTGGTGCCATGGCAATAGATCAAATAGTTTTGACTTACTTTTTGTTATGCAGAGCTGACTGCGCAGATCAACCTGTGTGGACTGAAGAGATGAATAGATAGAAAAGAAACCAGTGAATTCTGGAGTAAAGAGTAAACAAAAAACATATGAGATTAGATGATACATTGTATAAATTATTTTTTGCAAGTAATCACAATTTACCCGTGAAAGAGAATAAATATCTCTTTCAGGGGAATAAGTGCCTTCGTCACACTCCCACATAATATGGTTGGGAGAATGAGGAGGGCTAATGGGGGTACACGGATCTTCCGCTTACAGGAGAGAAGTGCTATGTCAAAAGACATCAAAATGATGTTTCATTAGTTGGAGTGCAGAATATAGTTTTTGTTGAAATTATTTATTCCAGGGTGGTTGTATATGGTTAGTCTTGCCCTAGGCTAAATAATTCAGTTAGAAAGGTACTGTTAATAACTTTGGTATTGATGAAGATAGTTTGAATTATTTTGGGATTTTAACCCTTTTAGAGTAAACAATTACATATTTTATTCATATGCAACTGTTTAGATATGTTAACTCATAAAATTGAGGTTGTATTGCTTCAGATTAGAATAAACAAAAACATAATTCTAGGAACTAGTTAGGTAATAATATATTTGTTTTAAGAAAAGAAAGAAAAAAAAAAAAAGCTTCCATTACTTCTGGATTATTGAACATATTTGTCCTAAAAAGTAATAAATCTATTGTTATTACCTGATAATATATAACTGAACAAGAATTTCCTTATTTCACTTATATATTCTAAGGCTATATGAATCAGAAGTAATAAGAAATATAACTGGAATGTAACATGATCCCACACAGTGTGTGACTATCAGAATGCAGTTACATTCAGTTATAAATATAGTTTTTTATAGAGAACCATCTCCTAGTATAATAAATGAAGAGATATCAGGAATTAGGATGTCAGTCCATTGAATCTTCTTGGTCCATGGATGATGTGGCATAACGGCCTCTTTTGTGAGAATGATGATTCCCATTTTCTTCTGGAATTTTCTGGGTGCTGCCTGAAGGTGAAGATGATGCCATTCTTCTGCGTGTGGGAGTGTTGCTGCTTGTGGGTTCTGTCAGATTTAATTTTAAAAGGGTTTGTTTTAGTTCATCTGCTGATCTACTTCTGTAAATTGTACCTTGGTGGTTAAATCTGACTGAAAAGGGGAAGCCCCATTGATACATAATGTTGTGGCGTTGCAGTTCCATTAGTTGGGGTTTCATGGATCATCTTTTAGTAATAGTAAGTTGGGATAGGTCAGCAAAAATTTGATAATTGTGTCCTTGAAAATTAAGTTCCTTTTTTTCTCTTGCAGCAATTAGTATTTGTTCTTTCGTTCTGTAATAATGAAATTTTGTGATTATATCACGTGGGGGTCCATCTTTCTTTTTGGCTGTGAGGGCTCTGTGTACTCTGTCCAGTTCTAAACGTTCAATAGGGATATCTGGCTTTAGTTCTTGTAATAGAGCAGTAATAGTAGATTGCAGGTCTGTCACAATTTCAGGTATTCCCCTTATGCGCAAGTTTGAACGTCTGGCTCTATTATCGTAATCTTCGAGCTTAGTTTGAAGTATTAAATTCTCTTTTTTTAATTGTTCCAATTCTGTTATATTTTCTTGGGTTGTAATTTCAATTTCATCCATTTTTATTTCTAAGGCTGCGGTGCGGTTTCCCAGCTCTCTTATTTCTTTGGTTAGGCTGTTTGTTATTTGGTCTGAGGTTTGTTTTAAAGCCTTATGAAGCATCTTTTCAAATTGTAATAATATTACTGGGGATACTGAGGAGGCTTGTGGAGAAGTTTGTGAGAGGATTTGTTCTGTATCTGACTCCAATGGAGAGTCTTGCTGTGACATTTTCTGTCTGTGGGAGCGCCCTGATGCTGTATCTTGTGAGGTGACTGGAGCTGCTTTAGTTGCAGTGAGTGCCTGTGAGCTCTTTGTGAGGTGATTTTTATTTCTGCCACGGTTTCCTCCCAGTACCATATTTCCTGACCAAACTTTCACAGTTTGTTCCCTGGGGCAAAAAAGTTCAAATGGATACCTTTTGAGCCTGCAGGCTCCGCTTTGTCCTTCTCTTCTCTCCTCAGCGGTGTGGAGCTCTAACAATGCATGTCTGCTCCGCTAGGCTCCGCCTCCTGCCCCCTCGAAGAGATGAGTTTTCAGGGATCGCCTGAAGGTAGCAAGAGTAGGGGATAGCTGGACAGGTTGAGGTAGCGAGTTCCAGAGGATGGGAGAGGCTCTAGAGAAATCCTGGAGACGAGCATGGGAGGAGGAGACGAGAGAGCTTGAGAGTAGGAGGTCTTGAGAAGACCGGAGAGGAAGATTTGAGTGATATTTGGAGACAAGATTGGTGATGTAGCTCAGGGCAGAGTTGTGAATGGCTTTGTATGTTGTGGTTAGTATTTTGAATTTAATTCGCTGGGTGATTGGAAGCCAGTGTTGGGATTGGAGGAGAGGGTTGGCAGACATTGAGCGGTTGGTAAGGTGGATAAGTCTGGCAGCAGCATTCATGATGGACTGAAGAGGGGATAGCCTATGGAGAGGCAAGCCAATGAGAAGGGAGTTGCAATAGTCAAGGCGAGAGATAACAAGGGAGTGAATGAGGAGCTTGGTTTCATTTGTTAAAAAGGGGCAAATTTTAGAGATGTTACGGAGGTGAATTCTACAAACTTTTGACGACTGAACTTGAGGCTGAAATGACAAGTCATGTCTAGTATTACAAGGTTCAAAAATAAAAAGAAAAACTGCGCTGCAGAGCAAAAAAGGTCAAAGGTAAAAGCTGCACACAAAATACACCAATATCTGTGTATACCATGAAAAATAAAAAATAAATAAAGTGCGCTAATTATATGAAAATACACACATAGATGTGAATACATGTGTGTAGTAGTAAAAACCACAATCTACTGAGAGCAAGTAAATGACTCCATGAGTGGTAAAAATATATAAGTGCAAAACATAAAAACTCAAATAAAAAGAAGAAACAAAAAATGTGTACATGTGAAATACAATGATATTAATAGCGTGAAAATCTGAAAATCAAACAAACTCAGTCCATGGGTTCAAATATAAAAAGTTCATCAGTGAAAAAAAGCTTCCATCCACTATACAGCTCAGCAGCAACTAATCCCCCTATGAGTGGATTGACAAAGGAGAGAGATGTGCAGGATGGTGCAAATCCACTGGCGGTGACTCCAATAAGTGAGAAAGTGATAAAGGTGGACTCTTACCCTCCGTGTTGGACCCCCTCCTTGGCAGGGTCTATCAGGCATGCAGATTTTTGCCCTCTGCAGGGACCATGTAATGAGAAGATCTCCCCAGCAGCTGTTAGGAATGTTGTCTCCGATCCGGGCTGGTCCAAGTGAAACGCCTGGAGAGGGGGGGAAGGAAAGCTCTCTTGCTCCCAGTGTGGCAAAGGAAAAAACAAAAGAGCGGAGCTCCAATAGTGTAAAAAGTTTCGGAATTTATTAAATAAAAGTACAGACCGCAACGGAGAGTGCACGCTCCGTGAGGTGAAAATACAATTAAAAACAAGCCGGCATATACAAATCGTAATAACCCGTGCATAACATGGGGCAATCGTGACGGCTTACAACGTAGCCACGCCCTACATGTTTCGTCATTAGTAGACGTCTTCAAAGGGGCGCGGGCTACGTGTTAAGCCATCCCCTATATAGTATAACTGTGCACACCAAGCCTCGTTTTCACCTCCACTCTCAGGGGAGGGAAAACCCAAGCCTCTACCTGGTGCTCCTCAGTGAATGGATGTTGCCAAGGTGACACATAGGACTGAAACTAAACAAAACTTCAGCCCCTCCCAGCAGAGCCAATCTCTCGCGCCATCTGGAGGAAGAAGCCCAGTATTACTAGACAATTAATATGTCTTACAGATGCTAATTTGGAACGTAAAACTGACAGAGCAGAAAGGAGAAAATCACTGAATCTCACCAAGAGGCAAGATGTGATGGAAAAAATTGTAAGTATATATGGAAATGTATGGAAAAGAAACAACGTTCATCTCCGTAAATAAAACCACATTCAAAAAACACATGTATGAAAAAAATATATATATGTATTAAAGTCACACCGTAATAAATGGAGGCCCATCCATGAACGTGAAGAGCACTCGGTATCACAATGATGCGACTAAATCATTATAATGTATAATATCTAAACATATCACTATGCTCCCAAAAAAAAAAAATTGTGAATGGATGAAGAGATAAAAAAAGTGAATGGATGAAAAAAAAAAAAAAAAAAAAGGATGAAGAAATAAAAAAGTGAAGAAATAAAAAAAGTGAATTGTGAATGGATGAAGAGAAAAAAAAATTGTGAATGGATGAAGAGATAAAAAAGTGAATGGATGAAAAAAAAAAATTGTGAATGGATGAAGAGATAAAAAAAGTGAATGGATGAGAAAAAAAAAATTGTGAATGGATGAAGAAATAAAAAAAGTGAATTGTGAATGGATAAAGAGATAAAAAAAGTGAATGGATGAAGAAAAAAAAAAGTTGTGAATGGATGAAGAGATAAAAAAAGTGAATGGATGAGAAAAAAAAAATTGTGAATGGATGAAGAGATAAAAAAAAGTGAATGGATGAAAAAAAAAAAAAATTGTGAATGGATGAAGAGATAAAAAAGTGAATGGATGAAAAAAAAAATTGTGAATGGATGAAGAGATAAAAAAAGTGAATGGATGAGAAAAATAAAAAAAATAAAAAAATTGTGAATGGATGAAGAAATAAAAAAAGTGAATTGTGAATGGATAAAGAGATAAAAAAAAGTGAATGGATGAAGAAAAAAAAAAAAAAAAAGTTGTGAATGGATGAAGAGATAAAAAAAAGTGAATGGATGAAAAAAAAAAAATTAAAAAATGACAAAAATGAAAAACATGTATACAAAAGAAGGGAAGAAAGGAAAGGAAGCACAGGGCCCAAAGCATCACCTATGAGTTGTCAATGAACGCATTCAACTCAATATCAACATTTAGGCCTAAAGGTCTGAGGGAACGGATCTTATAAATCCACTCCATCTCGAGTTTAGAGATGGCCCGTCTTTTAGATCCCCCTCTCCATGGGAGTTTGAGTTTATCAATGCCCATGAACAAAGTACCGCTAGGGTCTTTTTTGTGTTTGTCTAAATAATGTTTGGAGACTGGGTGGCCCAAAAAACCCCTTCTAATATTTCCAATATGTTCCCCCAGTCTAACTTTTAATGATCGGACCGTGCGGCCCACATAGTGGAGCCCACAAGGGCAAGTGAGTAGGTAAACCACATGGGTGGTTGAACATGTGATAAAAGATTTAATATGGAAATTAAGCGGGGAATTATTGGTAATGAATTGACACACCTTTCTCTCCGTTAAAGCATTAATAGCACAAACCTCGCAATTTTTACATTTGAAATAGCCTGTCATATGTTGAAAGAACATAGGTTTATGAACCGGAGGGTCACATGCAGCAGATACCACCCGTGAACTGATTGAGGGGGCACCCCTAAAGACCAGCTGGGGTCTGACAGGAAGGGATGGTCCAAGCACGGGATCATTCTTAATAATGTGCCAGTGTTTGTTCAACATCCTCCTGACAGAAAAGTGCTGGCAGGAGTATCTTGTGATCAAGGGACAGACCAGCTGACAGTCCCTTTGTGCCCTGGTTTTATCAGCCAGAAGAGCGTCCCTGTCCAGTGATACAACCTGATTGAGTTTTTCAGTCAGAAACTGCGCTTCATACCCCTTCTCTATAAATCTGTCCGTCAAAACCTTAGACTGAGCAAGAAAGTCAGTATTGGTAGAACAATTCCTTTTCAGTCGGATGTACTGACTTTTAGGGACAGAGTCAAGCCAAGCTTTATGATGGCAGCTGTCCCTCGGGATAAACGAATTGCGGTCAGTGACCTTGAAATAGGTAGAGGTAAGTAGAGAGTTATTTTCACCTCGTATCTCCAGATCCAGAAAGTGTATTTTTTCCTGGCTGGCCTCATATTTAAAGGATATACCCCTCTCGTTGGAATTGAGTCCATCCATAAAGGAACAGAGAGAGTCATAGGAGCCATCCCATAGGAGGAGGAAGTCATCTATGTACCTGGCCCACAGGACCAATTCCGGTCTCCGGTGGGCATAGATGACGTCCTCCTCCCATTTCCCCATAAAAAGGTTCGCCAAGCTGGGGGCAAATTTAGCCCTCATGGCTACCCCCTTAGTCTGGAGATAAAACTGTTTATTTTTTTTTTTTATTTTTTTTTTCTCATCCATTCACTTTTTTTATCTCTTCATCCATTCACAACTTTTTTTTTTTTTTTCTTTATCCATTCACTTTTTTTTATCTCTTTATCTATTCACAATTCACTTTTTTTTATTTCTTCATCCATTCACAATTTTTTTTTTCTCATCCATTCACTTTTTTTATCTCTTCATCCATTCACAATTTTTTTTTTTTCATCCATTCACAATTCACTTTTTTTATTTCTTCACTTTTTTATTTCTTCATCCTTTTTTTTTTTTTTTTTTTCATCCATTCACTTTTTTTATCTCTTCATCCATTCACAATTTTTTTTTTTTTTTTTTTTTTTTTGGGGAGCATAGTGATATGTTTAGATATTATACATTATAATGATTTAGTCGCATCATTGTGATACCGAGTGCTCTTCACGTTCATGGATGGGCCTCCATTTATTACGGTGTGACTTTATTACATATATATATTTTTTTCATACATGTGTTTTTTGAATGTGGTTTTATTTACGGAGATGAACGTTGTTTCTTTTCCATACATTTCCATATATACTTACAATTTTTTCCATCACATCTTGCCTCTTGGTGAGATTCAGTGATTTTCTCCTTTCTGCTCTGTCAGTTTTACGTTCCAAATTAGCATCTGTAAGACATATTAATTGTCTAGTAATACTGGGCTTCTTCCTCCAGATGGCGCGAGAGATTGGCTCTGCTGGGAGGGGCTGAAGTTTTGTTTAGTTTCAGTCCTATGTGTCACCTTGGCAACATCCATTCACTGAGGAGCACCAGGTAGAGGCTTGGGTTTTCCCTCCCCTGAGAGTGGAGGTGAAAACGAAGCTTGGTGTGCACAGTTATACTATATAGGGGATGGCTTAACACGTAGCCCGTGCCCCTTTTGAAGACGTCTACTAATGACGAAACATGTAGGGCGTGGCTACGTTGTAAGCCGTCACGATTGCCCCATGTTATGCACGGGTTATTACGATTTGTATATGCCGGCTTGTTTTTAATTGTATTTTCACCTCACGGAGCGTGCACTCTCCGTTGCGGTCTGTACTTTTATTTAATAAATTCCGAAACTTTTTACACTATTGGAGCTCCGCTCTTTTGTTTTTTCCTTTGCCACACTGGGAGCAAGAGAGCTTTCCTTCCCCCCCTCTCCAGGCGTTTCACTTGGACCAGCCCGGATCGGAGACAACATTCCTAACAGCTGCTGGGGAGATCTTCTCATTACATGGTCCCTGCAGAGGGCAAAAATCTGCATGCCTGATAGACCCTGCCAAGGAGGGGGTCCAACACGGAGGGTAAGAGTCCACCTTTATCACTTTCTCACTTATTGGAGTCACCGCCAGTGGATTTGCACCATCCTGCACATCTCTCTCCTTTGTCAATCCACTCATAGGGGGATTAGTTGCTGCTGAGCTGTATAGTGGATGGAAGCTTTTTTTCACTGATGAACTTTTTATATTTGAACCCATGGACTGAGTTTGTTTGATTTTCAGATTTTCACGCTATTAATATCATTGTATTTCACATGTACACATTTTTTGTTTCTTCTTTTTATTTGAGTTTTTATGTTTTGCACTTATATATTTTTACCACTCATGGAGTCATTTACTTGCTCTCAGTAGATTGTGGTTTTTACTACTACCCACATGTATTCACATCTATGTGTGTATTTTCATATAATTAGCGCACTTTATTTATTTTTTATGTCTAGTATTACACCTAGTACCCTGGCATGAGGGGAGGGACTGATAGTTGCATTGTTGATTTTGATGGAAAAGTCAGGGAGGGGGGCACAGGCAGGGGGAATATTAATAGCTCAGTTTTAGAGAGATTTCGTTTAAGGAAGTGGTGCAACATCCATGCTGATATGTCAGTTAGTAAGTTTAGTAATGAGAGAGAAGACTGAAGGAATGAGCTGAGGAGTAGACAGATAGATTTGGGTGTCATCTGTGTATAAGTGGTATTGGAAGCCGTGGGCAGTTATCAAGTGACAAAGGGAGGAGATGTAGCTAGAGAAGAGAAGGGGTGCAAGAACAGAGCCTTGGGGGACCCCCACAGAAAGGGGCAATGGAGAGGAGGAGACAGAGTTGTAGGTGACACTGAAGGAGCGCTGTGATAAGTAGGCAGAGAACCAGGATAGAGCAGAATCTCGGAGGCCAAGGGAATGTAGTTTATTGAGGAGGAGCAGGTGGTCAACAGTATCAAAGGCCGCAGAGAGGTCAAGTAGTAGGAGTATGAAGTACTGGCTGTTGGTTTTAGCAGTTAGTAAATAGTGAGTTTTAGTAAGGCAGTTTCCGTGGAGTGCTGCAAGTGAAAGCCAGACTGTAAGGGGTTTGATGTGTCTAGTGGCCCTGGTGTTTATGTCAGCATGTGGGTACATGATCTTTGAGTGGTTTTGGAATTAGGGATAGGTTGGCCAAGAGCATTTCGTCAGTGAAGTGATTACCTTGTAGGATGTGATTGAATAATTTGGTTAGTTTGGGTGCTAAGAGGGGTGCAAATAAGATGAAGTGAAACCATCAGGGCCAGGAGCAGTGGATGTTTTAAGAGATTTAATTATATTAATTATTTCTAGATCTGTACAGGGATCATTAAGGGAAATAATTTGTTGATTATTGAGAGGAGAGAAGGAGAGAAGTTAAAGGTTGTTTAGCCAATTACCAGTAATTGAAGAAGTTTGGACTTAGATTGCGGTAAAGAGAGATTTTTATAGAAGGACGAGAATATTTCCAGGACTTCCTGTGGGTGGGTAACCAAGTTACCTCTCTGATCACGTAATTTATAAATATGGGGTGGTATATGTTCTTGATTAAGCTTCCTTGCAAACATGGCAGAAGTGGAATTTCCATGTAGCATAAATTTGGCTAAAGAGAATCCTAAGAGATTTTTCAGTGTTAGCTGATAAAATTGAGTCTAGAGCTTGGTGTTTAGATTGTATTTGTTGATTCAGTTCTTGGGAAGGTGATTGCTTTTGTTTTTTATATAGATTGTCAAGGTCCCTGGTGAGACATTTAATTTCAGTGAGTCTATCTTTGTTTTTAGCTGCTGCTAAGCTAATTAACCCCTTCCCGCCGACCGAACGCATATATGCGTACTCGGCTTTCCGGGGTTATACCGGGATGATGCCCGCAGCTGCAGGCATCATCCCGGTACCGTTGTTTTCAGCGGGCGATCGGCTACCCGAGTATAACAACCGATGCGGCTAAAAGCCGCTCGGTTGTTATACCGGAGGAGCGGGAGGGGACATGACCCCCCTCCCGCCGCCTCCCGCCGCTGTTACCGGGCCTCCCGTGCGATCGGGAGGCCCGGTGTCCGTTCCGCTGCCTTCGGCGGCTGGGGGCGGACTGGAACGTTCCAGCCTCCTTCTTGTAAATGCGGAAGCGACGTCATGACGTCACTTCCCGTTTACTCGGCTGCCAATGGCGCCGAATTTAAAAAAGTACACAGTATTCAGAATCGCCGTTTTCGGCGATCTGAATACTTTGAAGTGTAAAGGAGGGATGGGGGGTCTTTTAGACCCCCCATCCCTCCATAAAGAGTACCTGTCACCAACTATTACTGTCACAAGGGATGTTTACATTGCTTGTGACAGCAATAAAAGTAAAAAAAAAAAAAAAAAATTTTAAACACAATTTATAAAGTACAAAAATAAATAAAATAAATAAAAAAAAAAAAAAAATTTTTTAAAGTGCCCCTGTCCCCGCGAGCTCGCGCAGCGAAGAAAACGCATACGGAAGTCGCGCCCGCATATGTAAACGGTGTTCAAACCACACATGTGAGGTATTGCCGCGATCGTCAGAGCGAGAGCAATAATTCTAGCCCTAGACCTCCTCTGTAGCTCAAACCTGGTAACCGTAAAAATTTTTTAAAGCGTCGCCTATGGAAATTCAAAGGTACCGTAGTTCGTCGCCATTCCACGAGTGCGTGCAATTATAAAGGGTGACATGTTTGGTATCTATTTACTCGGCATAACATCATCTTTCACATTATACAAAAAAATTGGGGTAACTTTACTGTTTGGATTTTTTAAAATTCATGAAAGTGTCACTTTTCCAAAAATTTGCGTTTAAAACACCGCTGCACAAATACCGTGTGATAAAAAATATTGCAACAATCGTCATTTTATTCTCTAGATTCTCTGCTAAAAAAAATATATATAATGTTTGGGGGTTCTAAGTAATTTTCTAGCAAAAAATACAGATTTTAACTTGTAAACACCAAATTTCAAAAATAGGCTTAGTCATGAAAGGGTTAAATGTCCTCTCAATACAGCTTTGTGTGCTGACGAAAGTGATGTGGGGAGTATTTGGTCTGTTGAGTTGTCTATGAAGTAATTTTCTATGTGTAGATATTTTTTTAATATTCGAGGGGTCTGTTAGAAGAGAGTAATTTAAGCGCCAATTAAACGGAGTAGAAGCAAGACCAACATGAGAGGTATCAAAAGAAACTATGCTGTGGTCTGACCATGGGCAGGGGTGGATATGAGCTTTTGACGAGTTGCCTAGTAATATTGGGGTGCTAAATATATAGTCCAACTGGGCATAGCAATTGTGTGGATGAGAGTAATGGGTATATGCTTTTATACCTATGTTATGAGCTCTCCAAGAATCTATTAGTTGAAATTTGCTAAGGGAAAGATTAATTGGTTTAGAGAAGGCTTTTGATGAAGGGGTCACTCTGCTTCTGTCAAGAGCAGGATGTGCTGCCATATTGAAGAACCCTCCCAGTATTATGTGTGGGGAACTGTAACAATCTAGGGCAGTGATGGTGAACCTTGGCACCCCAGATGTTTTGGAACTACATTTCCCAAGGTGCTCAACTTCACTGCAGAGTGCATGAGCATCATGGGAAATGCAGTTCCAAAACATCTGGGGTGCCAAGGTTCGCCATCACTGATCTAGGGTATCAAAAAACTTGTTTGGGGCATATATTGATGCGATTGTCAGTGAGCGGTTATTTATGATCCCCTTCAAAATAATGAAGCGGCTGTCATCATCTTTATAGATATTTTGAATCTCAAAAATGATGGAGTTACAAATAAAGATGGCGACACCCCAGGTTTTGTTAAGAAAGGTAGTATAGTAAAATTGGCTGTAGGATTTATCAAAGTATTTTGGGTGATTTGTAGATGAAAAATGGGTTTCTTGTAGAAGAATGATATCTGCACCCAGTCTTTTATAGTGCTGGAATGGTTTCTTACGTTTGTGCAAGGAGTTGAAACCTTGAACATTGTAAAAAAAAATTTTAAGACTCATTGTTAAGTGAGAAATATAAGCTAGGGTTTATATATATATACTTATGCCCTGTACACACGATCGGACATTGATTGGACATTCCGACAACAAAATCCATGGATTTTTTCCGACGGATGTTGGCTCAAACTTGTCTTGCATATACACGGTCGCACAAAGTTGTCGGAAAATTCGATCGGTCTGAACGCGTTGACGTAAAACACGTACGTCGGAACTATAAACGGGGCAGTAGCCAATAGCTTTCGTCTCTTAATTTATTCTGAGCATGCGTGGCACTTTGTGTGTGGGATTTGTGTACACACGATCGGAATTTAACCGATCGGATTTTGTTGTCGGAAAATTTTATAGCCTGCTCTCAAACTTTGTGTAAGCTAAGCCATGAAGGCTAAAGTATAAAAAAGAAAATTAGCAACAGGAAAAAATCAACTGCTGTTAAGGCCTGAGTAAGATTCCTTAAGGAGGTACCCGTGGAATCCTTGAAAGAGAGTACGGTACCTATATGGCTGAAGTTTCTCCCTATAAGTTGCAAAATAACCAAACAGGGTGATGCAGAGATGAGTAACCTGTATAGGGGTGCATTTAAGAAAGTGAGGTCATGGTCATGTTCAGTCCTGAGCCATAATAGTTGGTAACATGACTGGATAGCGTCAGAAAGACCTCATAGTTCAAGTCAAATTAGATCTCTGTATTGGACCAAAGGTGTGGACTTTTAAGTGATCTTGATATAACGAGAGTTCTTACTTGAAAAGGAAGAGTGTTAGAATTTCCAGAAATAGAAACTCTTTTGAAACCCAACAAGGCCAATTATGATGCTTAATCCTGGAGGGATTGGCGCCATCTTCTTTGGTCCCTCTGGTTGCAGCGTGATGAAGGAGTGAACCAAATGGGTGATGATCTGGGGGTAGAAGGATGGTTGGAGAGTTCAGGTTCTAGTAGACCTAGCTTAACTAGAAGTTATTTTCCTTCAATGATATTGTATACTGTATAAGTAGAACCATTGTGCATCACTGAGAGCTTGAATGGAAAGCCCCAGCGCTATTTAATTCTTGCTGTCTGGGACAACAGCCATGCAGACCAATTTGATGTAGTGTGCGGCGTATGGTCTGAGCACTGACAGGCTGACCCCCCACCCCTTCAACCTCTGCAGAAATGCTGGCAGCACTCATACGTCTATTTCCCAAAGACAACCTCTGGATATGACACTGAGCATGTGCACTCAACTTCTTTGGTCGACCGTGGCGAGGCCTGTTCTGGGTGGAACTTGTCCTGTTAAACCGCTGTATGGTCTTGGCCACCATTCTGCAGCTCAGTTTCAGGGTCTTGGCAATCTTCTTATAGCCTAGGCCATCTTTATGTAGAGCTACAATTCTTTTTTTCAAATCCTCAGAGAGTTCTTTGCCATGAGGTGCCATGTTGAACTTCCAGCGACCAGTATGAGAGAGTGGGAGCGATGACACAGAATTTAACACACCTCCTCCCCATTCACACCTGAGACCTTGTAACACTAACGAGTCACATGACATCGGGGAGGGAAAATGGCTAATTGGGCCCTATTTGAAAATTTTCAATTAGGGGTGTACTCACTTTTGTTGCCAGCAGTTTGGACGTTAATGGCTGTCTGTTGAGTTATTTTGAGGGGACAGCAAATTTACACTGTTTTACAAGCTGTACACTCACTACTTTACATTGTAGCAAAGTATAATTTCTTCAGTGTTGTCACTTGAAAAGGTATAAAAATATTTACAAAAAATGTGAGGGGTGAACTCACAAAAGTGAGTACACCCCTCACATTTTTGTAAATGTTTTATTCTATCTTTTCATGTGACAACACTGAAGAAATGACACTTTGCTACAATGTAACGTAGTCAGTGTACAGCTTGTATAACAGTGTAAATTTGCTGTTCCCTCAAAATAACTCAACACACAGTCATTAAAGCGGGGGTCCACCTATCTGTCGTTTTTTTTTTTTTGGAGTTCATTCACAAACTTTTCTTCTCATGATTATCTACTCACATGTTCTGTGTAATAAGTCCACCTGTGTCCGATTTCGTTGTAAGGAATAACTTATAAAATTCACTGAAGGCGGTTTCCATCTTCATTGTGGGCATTTGAAGCCCACAAGCATGTATTTCCTGGATGCGGTGAATGCTGTGCTCCCAGCATTCACCGAGATGTTGTGATGACGCTGTTGCACAATGCATGCTGGGAAGCCTGAGACTAGCTCCCAGGGGACTGTGGGAGGTCTGGGAGAGGCTAGAAACACGCCTACTCCCATGGGAGGAAAACCAGGAAGTGCTAAGAAGATTAGAAAAAAATGGTAATTACGGCGATTTAAATTTTTTTACACAGCATGTCAGCATCTAGGCAAGGAAGAGAATGCATAGAGATAATGTTCAAAATTTGGGTGGAACCCCGCTTTAATGTCTAAACCGCTGGCAACAAAAGTGAGTACACCCCTAAGTGAAAATGTCCATATTGGGCCCAAAATGTCAATATTTTGTGTGGCCACCATTATTTTCCAGCACTGCCTTAACTTCTTTAGCAAGGCAGTGATCGTCTTGGAGGTGTGTTTGTGGTCGTTATCATGTTGGAATACTGCCCTGCGTTCCAGTCTCCAAAGGGAGGGGGTCATGCTCTGCTTCAGTATGTCACAGTACATGTTGGCATTCATGGTTCCCTCAATGAACTGTAGCTCCCCAGTGCCGTCAGCACTCATGCAGCCCCACACCATGACACTCCCACCACCATGCTTGACTGTAGGCAAGACACAGTTGTCTTTGTACTCCTCACCTGGTTGCCGCCACACACGCTTGACACCATCTGAACCAAATAAGTTTATCTTGGTCTCATCAGACCACAGGACATGGTTCCAGTAATCCATGTCCTTAGTCTACTTGTCTTCAGCAAACTGTTTGCTGGCTTTCTTGTGCATCATCTTTATAAGAGGCTTCCTTCTTGGATGACAGCCATGCAGACCAATTTGATTCAGTGTGCGGCGTACGGTCTGAGCACTGACAGGCTGAACCCCACCCCTTCAACCTCTGCAGCAATGCTGGGAGCACTCATATGTCTATTTCCCAAAGACAACCTCTGGATATAACGATGAGCACGTGCACTCAACTTCTTTGGTCGACCATGGCGAGGCCTGTTCTGAGTAGAACCTGTCCTGTTAAACCGCTGTATGGTCTTGGCCACCGTGCTGCAGCTCAGTTTCAGGGTCTTGGCAATCTTCTTATAGCCTAGACCATCTTTATGTAGAGCAACAATTCTTTTTTTCAGATCCTCAGAGAGTTCTTTGCCATGAGGTGCCATGATGAACTTCCAGTGACCAGTATGAGAGAGTGAGAGCGATAACACCAAATTTAACACAGCTGCTTCCCATTCAAACCTAAGATCTTGTAACACTAACGAGTCACATGAGACCGGGGAGGGAAAATGGCTAATTGGGCCCAATTTGAACATTTTCACTTAGAGGTGTACTCACTTTTGTTGCCAGTGGTTTAGACATTAATGGCTGTGTGTTGAGTTATTTTGAGGGGACAGCAAATCTACACTGTTATACAAGCTGTACACTCACTACGTTACATTGTAGCAAAGTGTCATTTCTTCAGTGTTATCACATGAAAAGATAGAATAAAACATTTACAAAATGTGAGGGGTGTACTCACTTTTGTGAGATACTGTGTGTGTGTGTGTATGTGTGTATATATATATATATATATATATATATATATATATATATATATATATATATATATATATATATCGTGGACTCAATCATGTTAGATAAAGATACTATCATGGTTTTCTTTTTTCTAGAAAAAATTGTTTATATTTATCTTTATATATTTACTGTATATAATCATTTACTGTATACAATCCCTCCACTGGCTTCCACTCACCCGACGAATTAAATTCAAAATAGTAACATCAACTTACAAAGCCATCCACAACTCGACCCTCAGCTACATTTACTAACCTAATCTCAAAATACAAATCTACTCATACTCTTCGTTCCCCTTAGACCTCCTGCTCTCTAGCTCCCTTGTCACCTTCTCCCATGCTCGCCTCCTATCCTATGGAACTCCCTACCCCAATCTGTCTATCTCCCACCCTGTTTGCTTTTAGACAATCCCTGAAAACCCACAGAGAAGCCTTTTGTGCCCCTACCAAACAATGTTACTTTTATTTTCTCCATCAGATCATCCCCCACAGTTATTACTATCACTTGACCCTCCCTCCTAGATTGTAAGCTCTAACGAGAAGAGCCCTTCGATTCCTTCTGTGTTGAATTTTATTGTAACTGTTCTGTCTGCCCTCATGTTGTAAAGCGCAGAGCAAACTGTTGGCATTATATAAATCCTGTATAATAATCAAATAATAATCACGTTCGACTGCTTGCCGCCCACCCACAGTAGTTGTACTGCAAACAGGGGGCAGCTCCAGGCTGGGCAACATACCTGTACATATGTGCACCCCTTGCTGACCCGTGCTAAGATTGGACACAGCGCGAGTTTTGCAGCCGATTTCAGCCAATGATAGAAAAACACAGAATTCTGTGTACTGTGAACAGCAATCTGGCTGTTTACTCTCCCTGATTTGCAAAACCAGATAGATGGTAAAGTAAAAACAGCATATATTGCATACATTACACATTGTTAGGCACACAGTTAACACTTTGATTGCCCCTGGATGTTAACCCCTTCCCAGCCAGTGTCATTAGTACAGTGACAGTGTACAGTATTAGCACGATCACTGTATTTGTGTCACTTAATGAAAGATGGAAACAAGAAAGACCAACATTTAAGACACCACATCCCATACAAAATTTGTAAAGAAGAAAGGGCTTTAGGCATGGAGCCTTGGGACTTTAAAGGTGTCAGTGTTCAAAGAATTTTTAAACCATGTTAGGATAAAAGAAATTTTTTTATTACAATTGATTTAAAAAAGCCTATTTTGAGGCCACACAAAATACAATATTCCAAAAGATTAATTTATAAAATGCAACAACAATTTATGATGCAGATACCACTTTCTCAGTATTCGTGTCACTATTGATGGTTTTTGTACCTCTCAGCCAGCGTCAGCTAGCACCAGATTGTCCGCCACACTATCACAGTCCCACTATATGTTGCTGATCACTGCCATTACCAGTAGAGTGTCATAGCTGTGTAAATTCCAGTATATACCATAGTTTGTAGACACTATAGCTTTCGCACAAACCAATTATTATATATATATATTTTTTTTTACCAGACATTGTAGCAGGATACATTTTGGCATAAATTCATTCGATTTTTTTTTTTTTATTCGATATGTTTTATAACCGAAAGTAAAAAAATATGAGGTTTTTTAAAAGAAAATAATTTGGTCCTTTTTCGTTTATATGGCAAAAAAAAAGTGGTGATCAAATATCACCAAAAGAAAGCTCTATTTGTGTAAAAAAATTATAAAAATGTAATTTGCGTACAGTGTTGCATGACCGCACAGTTGCCAGTTAAAGTAGCACAGTGCTGAATAGAAAAATGCTCTGGTCATGAAGGACGTAAAACCTTCCGCAGCTCAAGTGGTTAATGATCTGGAGCTCCCAATCGCAAGTATGCATCGAAAGCTGCCTATGACAAAATGTAACTGCCTACTCCCAAACTGTCATTTGAAGTAAAACACATAGCCAAGTATTATTCTCCACAATTTTTTTATTGTGCATTAAAAAAAGAAAACAAATAAAATTAGACATGCTATCTGCCAATAGAACTTAACCAAAAAGTGCATTCTATGCATCCAAAAATATACCAAATCAAATCATTATTCAACCAAAAAATGAAATAAAAGCCTCATGCATGTGTCCTGCTTCTTAATATAGAGGGTCAACAATGCCAAGAGTTGGTGAAAGCAGGGGTCTGTCATCCGGAAATAATTCTGAAAATCATCTGGATTATTCTCCTGGAGCTCCTGCAGCAAAAGCATATGACATAATTGGTCACAATTAATAAAGCAACCAATTTTTGGTCCAAGAAATCCTCCTCCTCCTGTTCCTGGACTGGACTTGGGTCAAAGCAATAACTCCAAGGCCAATAATAAATAACACGTTATCTCCTCCCATTCCACAACATGGCTGGTTGACGAACGGCCATTCAGAAACGAACTGAAAAGCACAAAATTAAAAGCGCGAATCAACACTCACCAAACTTCTACCACGAAATTAGCAGAAGAAGTCCAAAGGGTGGCGCTAAAGAGCTGAAAAACCATCTAGTACGTCACGACGTTCGTGTTTGTTGGCCGACAATTCCTTGCCGTTTGTATGAAAGACAAGTTCTTGGCCACCGTCCTTCAGACAAAAGTCCGAGGTTTTGTCTGCGGAAAATCCGATTGTGTGTATGAGGCTTTAGCCTGGAATTGTCACCAATTAAGCTTAGTGAAAACTGCCTTGCAAAAGGAAGAATTCACTTTGCTAATTGAACAGTCTATACTGCTTTAATAAGTCAATAGCATAGTGAATTGAAGTGTTATATGTAGTAATAGTATTAATGACAAAATCGTTTTTTTGTGTGAGATGTTCTTTGCATTGATAATACTTTTAATGTCTCTGTATCTCATAGTTTGTATCAAATAAAAATCAGAAACATTTACTTTTTTTTTTTTGTAGGAACGTCTTTTAATGAGCCTTTTACCCAGAAATGTTGCCATGGAAATGAAAGAAGATTTTCTGAAGCCACCTGAGAGAATTTTCCATAAAATTTACATTCAAAGACATGACAATGTTAGGTAAGATTGACATTTAAGTGTAAAACATTCTTACAAATATAGTGACATTCATTGACATTTAGATGTAAACATATACCAAAGGTGATATAGATGATTGAAGACTTCTCTTTATTGTGCATTATCATCTTTCTCTCTGTTTGGAAAGAAAAAATTGATTATGGAATTGACCTGAGAACAAGTGTCAGCATTTATTCACCTACCCCAGACACAATCATTGTTTCACTCCATATACATTTTTCATATTAGTTACTTCATATCCAGCTATTTTTACTACTCGTGTGCTCTTGATAATAAATTTGGGCTAAGTATCATCTTATTTTTTTCTTTTTGGTTTTGTCCTTGTGGGTATAATATGCAGAGACAGGTCAGTAAATGAAATGTAGGATTAAAAGGGTGGAAGGTGTGAGAGAGTAGCCAGTAAGTGAAAAAGTATTGGAAAAGTGAAATCATCTTTCTTTTCTTATGTTTGGTATTTTTACATTTAAAAGGTAGTCCTTCATATAACCCTCAGCTGCCTTCAGTAGTGGATTCTTATAGTGGGGTTAGGAAGGACGTTTGTACAAATGGGCATCATTGTTCAGGAAGGCTTAGTGCAGCATGATGCATAAATGTAGCTTGGAGCACACAGATGAAACTAAAGTCCTTGTTGTAGAAAACACTTCATGTTGTTAGATGGTAAACGTAATCCCAAAGGAAATATTCTTGACAATTCTACCTTATTTATGCAATATCTAACATGCACAGCACCTATAATACAGAGCTTCTCGAACACTGTAGAGCCATCTTGTTCATCTATGCTGGAACACATGATAGCAGTCAAAACTGTTAGAACCGGTCTTGTATGGTGACTGGCCTCAGCCTGAAATCTCTTTGCTGTTCCAAAATATCTTGTTCAGGAGTACACTATTGAGGAGAGTTCCCTGCAGAAATTGATGGTCTCTGTGGTGTATTCAGACACTTCTTGTCTTAACAAGATACCAACACTCCCTGTAAAGAATAATACTGTATTCAAGGACCCAGTGGACAAAAGGAACCTTCTCTCCATCCATATTGAAAGGATCTTTTGATTCAAATGCTTGTCATCAGAACTCTCTCACAAGAAATAGCTCAAGTGACTGCCTTTGAAAAAACCTGTTTAATCCCTCCTTGAATAAGCACATCAAGGATTGTGCTGGGGGTAAGAGTACTATCCCACAGAAAAATGCTTGTGCTTCTGCCAGTAGACCTATTCCTGGAACTAGGAAACATTTTTTACATCCCTCTCAGGTCTCCAATCTCAAATCTAAGTCTGGAACACACTTTTGTTGAAAGATGTTGATTTCCAAGCCAGCTAAGTCTGGCTCCGAGTCCTCTTCAAAACGATGCACGCCCCGTCTGAGTGGGATGATGTCTTTTGGCCTTTTTAACCTACTGATCCAAAGAATTATTTGATGTTTGGGTCTAGAATGTCATTCCCATTGACTAAAACTGGAGTTTCAGACTCTGCCTCCTCCCCACTTCATGCTTTCAAATTTGTCTTGTTCCCTGCAAAGATGGAACAATCCTTGTTGCTGGAACACTTTCAGGGCTACTACTCCATCCTGCTCACAGTTCCAAATGAAGGCATTGGGCTCATTCTGGATCTGAAAATTCTTAACTTGTTGATCAAAAGTTCCGCATGAATGGTAATTGCATCTCTACTTTTGCCTCAATGGACATCTGGGATATTATTTTATATATTTACATTTCTCCTCCTCCATCAACATGAGCATGCGTTTTTCTGGGGCATTTGGCATTACTTATTTGTTGGCCCCCCATCTAGCCTGTCCAACAAACCCCTTCCATGTTTTCACTAAAATACTAGTCCCAATCCTTGCTCTGCTCTCATAGAATGTTATGGTTTAACTGAATAATCTCCTGTTAAAGTATTAGTCCTCTCTATACCTGTCAGCCAGTGTTCAGCAGTCAATGCAGACTCTGTAGACGTTCTGTAGCATCTGCAATTTTTGGAAGTCGTTGCTGGAACTAGCTCACCAATTAAAGTACCTGGACCCAGGCCGGTGCTTAACTTTTTTGTGCCGTAGGCAAGACAAGCTAATTGCACCGCCCCCCCCCCCCCCCCCCCCCCACAAAAAATAAGAATAGAACTTAAAAATGTTTAAAAACAGAAAATATTAAAACAACAAAATTTAAAACTGCAAAATTTCATTAATTTGCAAACATAGGTGCCATAAGATATTATGTTATGATATTACAATGATGATACTGTTATATTAAAAAAGCATATGATTTGCAGTCCAAATAAGTATGGCCTAATGCTGGTGATAGGAGGCATAAAAAAGTCATCATGAGATCTCACATTATTTGGAGTTGAAGATAATAGTCCTCTGGGATGAAAAGTCTTAAGTGTAAAAATCAAGCATTATTCTCTTGATTTAAGTTTATTATACTGGTCATATTACTACTAACTAGTTACTTATGGGTGTTACCCTTATCTAAGTGTAATAGGTGTAAGTGTCATAAAAACATTTTGATGTTCCATCTATGCTAACCATTTCTGTCTTAAGTTTTTGGGTTGTCCTCCATACATAGCATAGGCCACATGGACAGTCCAATGAATAGTTGACATAGTATCACACGTAAGAAATAAAATTATATTGGGTAAGAGATCATCACATATGTTAATGTTTGCAAGCTCTTTTGTTCTATTGTTAATGAGGTTATAAAGCAGGCATCTAGGATGGTTAAATTTGTAGCTTCCATTTACAGAGTTGACAGTGTTGACAAAAAAATCTCTTTGTGTGGGTTTTCTTATGCCTCGTACACACGAGCGGACTTTGCAGCAGACTTGGTCCGACGGTCTTTGCGCTGGACTTTCCGGCGGACTACCTGAATGGACGGACTTGCCTACACACGACCAGACTTTCCGGCAGGCTAAGTCCGCCCGTCTTTCCAACGGACTTTTGCCAGAGTTACAGCGGACTTTCAGAATGAACGGACTTGCCCACACACGGACAAGTCCGTTCATTTTGAACGTGTCTCGGGTACGACGGGACTAGAAAAGGAAGTCAATCTTGCCGCTTTTATCGGCGAGATTGACACCTTGCGAGCCCCGTCGCAGGTCATACCAGGCCCTTAGGTCTGGTATGGATTATAAAGGGAACCCCCTACTCCAAAAAAACGGCGTGGGTCCCCCATAAAATCCATACCAGACCCTGATCCGAGCACGCAGCCTGGCCGGTCAGGAAAGGGGGTGGGGACGAGCGAGCGCCCCCCCCCTGAACCGTACCAGGCCGCATGCCCTCAACATGGGTGGGTGCTTTGGGGGAGGGGGGCCCTGCGGGGCCCCCCACCCCAAAGCACCTTGTCCCCATGTTGATGAGGACAAAGGCCTCTTCCCGACAACCCTGGCCGTTGGTTGTCGGGGTCTGCGGGCGGGGTGGCTTATCGGAATCCGGGAGCCCCCTATTATAAGAGGGCCCCCAGATCCCGGCCCCCCACCCTATGTGAATGAGTATGGGGTACATGGTACCCCTACCCATCTACCTAGGGAAAAAGTGTCAATAATAAAACACACTCCACAGGTTTTTAAAATAATTTATTAGACAGCTCCGGGGGGGTCTTCCTCCGGCTTCGGGGGACTTCCTCCGGCTTCGGGGGTCTTCTTCCGGCCTCGGGGGTCCCTCTGGTTCCTCTTCTCCCGGCATCCGGTTGGTTCATCTCCGCTCTTTCTAGCCTCTTCTCCCGGTGTTCCAGTTCCTCTGCTGGCTCCTACGTTGTCTTCATGCTGCTCTTTTGCCAGTGGAGGTCTGGACTTCTGTGCTTCTTGTCTTCTTCCCTCTTCTCTTCTCCAGATGTTGACACGACGGTCTCTCCGGCTGGACTGCTGGTCGTTGACCACGCCCCCTAAAATGTCACAGTCCCAGCATGCCCAGGGACTGTGACGGCATAAGGGGGCGGGGTCTCCGCCTATATAAGTCACAGCGGAGCACTCAGAGAGCAGTTCAGCAGTTCAGCTGTGAAAATAAAGGGGGGTACACAATACTATGTAACCCATCACACTGCAATTCCCAGTTAAGTAGCACAATACAGAATATTGAGCACAGGGGTGGGGGTATTACGCACTACAATTCATCACACTGTAATTCACTATAAAGTGGTTGTAAACCCTTACCTATACCCAGTGAAGTGACTGGCCTCGGGTGATGCACAGAAATGAAACAAATCCTCTTACATAAGTTGTACCTGTTTATTAGCAGCCATTTGTCCTGAACATCTTTGTAAAACTCAGTGATAAAAAGGATTTTTCTCAGACTCACATAGCAGGGGGAGGGGAGCTGCAGTTACACTGTTTACAAGAGCTCTGAGTACTGATTGGACGGAAGGGACACCCCCTCACACAGCACACAGGGACAGAGTTGAGGCTGTCAATCAGTTGGAGATCCCTCCTGTCTCCATTTTTCTCTTGGTGTCAGGAAAACTTAGTAATTTATGCTGACAGTATAGAAATGAAGCAGCAGAGAGAAATTACACTTAGTGCTTTTGAGAGAGGCAGATCTACACTACAGAAGGATATGCTTTGTTTAGATTTCATGTCTGAGGTTTACAACCACTTTAATGTAGCACAGTGCAGCACTTTTCATGGTACTTTATCTAACAATGTATAACAACTATATCTCCCTGCTAACATTCTGTCAGCTCTCCCTGTCTACTCCAGATCTCCACAACACACACTGGCAAAAGGATGGGCAACCCCCATTATGGGCACTTCTAAGTCACGTGACAGCAGTTCAAAGAAATGCATGATTGATAATAGGTTGCTAGCCATGCACAGACTGCAAAGCTGATCCCAGTGACTCAAAATGATGAATCAATTGGAACAGCATCCCAGCTATATAACTAGCATTTTTCTTTCTGTAGAGATGTCCATTAACATATGCAATATTTGTGACAGTTACTAAAGAAAGTAGAGGTGTGACGTGAATTGGAAAAAAAAATAATTTACACTAGTACATGATTGGATATTTAAACTAAATGCAGCTTGATCGTATTTACTATCATTTACTCTGCAGTGTGAACATTCACAAAAATTGCGCATGCACAAAGATTGAACCTCTTCTCTATTAGTATAGAAATCACCCAATGACTATTAAAATACATTGTTTCGCCCCACTGGGAGTGCAGGGAACCACAGAATGAGCAAGCATAAATATGCAAGGAAACATTTTTAAATTAAACCTAATGTGAAGCAACAGTTAGTAACCAGTAACATCTGAATACCAAGACAACTGCATACCTCTAGTACTGACCCACTAACCATGCTTAGAAATTCAAAGAAACAAAACCAGGAAATTACATACACAACTGAACAAGTAAATACAGTTCAATACAACAATCTAATATAATACCAAGACTTTTGATACCTGTCTTTAAATTCTCTGAGGCTGGGTTCACACCTATGCAAATTGGATGCGAGTTTCCCCGCATCCAGTTCGCATAGCAGGAGAATGTGACCGGCTCTCTATGGAGCAGGTTCACATATCTCCGGGGTGGCTGTGGAACGCACTGCACAGAAATGCTGTAAGTCTTTGGCTCCATTTCAGGGCCGAATTCAGGCAGAGATTTGGCCCTGATTCGTCCTTGAACTGAAGAACAGGGACGCACATCGTTTCTGTACGATCCACAGCCGATTCCAGTGTGAACCTGAGCCTTAATCTCTAAAAGCTAACAACTTCGTATAATTCCTCACTTACACAACTAATATGGTATACCTCATACTATGCTCTAAATTTCTCACTGAAGGGGAAGGGAGGCCATTGATGTTCAAAGGGTTGGGCAGAAGATAGACAAAAAATTAAAGGAAAACTGATGTTGCGAATTACTTTTCAACCACGGTAACAGTAACATGGATATTACATTTTAAACACTTAAATAGATGTATAATGCTTTTGGTTAAAGTGTATGCAAAGCTAGAAAATTTTCTCATAAATTTTGCATAGCATAGGAAGGATTAGTGATTTTTTAAGATTTTTATTGCTTTTAGTGTCCCTGCTGGGGAGGCTCACCCTGGTTATAGGTCCTGGTAATAATTACTTTTGGCACAGAAAGTGTTGGGAAATCCACAATGTGTGAGTTGAACAAGAGGAAAGGAGGAATCTTCCAATGGGGACACCTGTGCTGGTGACCACTGTATAAGAGGGGATGTGTACGTGTCATGAAGAGCTCAACCCACCCAAGCTGAAGCGGGGTAACCCCTCTGGAGAATCTGGCACCCTAAACAACCCTTACATCACCCGTTATCTCTTGGTAAGAGGAGCGTTGTGCCCCAATATGATTTACAACATGGCACCATCCCAGCAGCAGTCGCCAGACCCCTCTCTGTCTACCTAAACCACCGACTCTGGCATCAGCCTCACCACAGTGCCAACTCACTCACAGGGAGTGGCTCGCTCAAACTCTCTGATCTCGCCCTGGTGATACCAACCAAGTGTTCACTAACCCCATCTCCCAGGTCCTGTAGTCCTTTCAGTGCCACCTCAATGTAGAACACAGACATCCGCCAGCTGCTCCAAGCCCTCCCGACCAAGACCGATATTCAGTAAATGATTGGTGCTGCGGGAGGAATTAGAAGACATCTGCATCAAAGTATCACAGACTGGAGGCTCTGAAAGCTCAGCAGACAGAATCTGGATCTGGCATTTCCTCCACTTAGGAGCAGCTCCATACCAACATCAACGCCTGATCCTAATGCAGCCACATCTGGAGCATTCCAAGAATAGGAGCAGACGAAATAACGTCAGGATCAGAAGCATCCTGGAGGTTACCAGAGGATCAAATCCCCAAAAAACAGATATTCTTTTGGGTAATGCCCCATACACCCACACTGAAATAAACCAAATACACTGAGTTTCAGCTAACCCTATACAATTGTAACCTAGGGTAGTACTCTGATTCATGTCTTCCTGATTAAGGAGGACATTCTTCACTGGGTGGTGTAGAGGCACTCTGGATTTTGATGGGGTCATGATCCAACTTTTCTTCCCAGACCTGTGCCCAAAAATGCTATACTGGCGCTGCCTGCCAAAGCTGCTACTTAACCATATGCATACCCAAAAAGCGACATACTGATGGGGATTCCCCTTTTCCCCTCACCATCCAAATTTCACTACTACATCCTGCAGTGCTGGTGCAGTTATGTCAATTTCTGGACTGCAAGGCCATAGAGGTTTCTGACTGGCTGGCTCTGCCAGGCTTTGTCCAGGCCGAGACCTCGGAGAAGAAGGCGCTTTCACTCCAGACGTCCACCGTCCTCATCCCGACCCCGGAGCCAAAAAA
The DNA here is from genome assembly GCF_042186555.1 of Aquarana catesbeiana. NCBI lineage: Eukaryota > Metazoa > Chordata > Amphibia > Anura > Ranidae > Aquarana > Aquarana catesbeiana. The sequence continues at coordinate 239,507,699 of NC_133328.1, forward strand.
TATTGACCCCACAGAAGTCCTTTTTTTTCCCCAATATCTGCTTACTAGTCGCCTCCCCTCTCTCACCTGCACCAAAGTTTGTGTCTCTGTGACTGGTAACCAAATACAGTTACTTTATTTATTCCGTATTATTCTGTACATTAAGGGGGCTCCCCGCAGTAACAGACAGTTGATGTTTTAGACTGGACTGTTCTCTGCCAATGGTTATTTTGAGAGTGTCTGAGAACTTCAGATTGGGCATAGACCCCATTCTGCCCCCTGGGTTTGTTTCTCTGGGTTACTCTTTACATTGTCTAGGATAAGTTTGTGCTGCCCAGCATGAAAAATGTTTCTATATAGTGTTGCTATTTGTTTCATAGTTTTGTGATCTCTCGGGATATACAGTATACAGAAGGCACTGTACTTGGTAATACTACCATGTATTATCCTTTGCAGAGGAGACGGTGGTGCATCTCCCTCCATCCCCGATCCTGACTAGAGAACGAATGTCTGAAGGTCTATAGCCTCCACCCCCCGAGGCCTTAAAAGTCTAAGAGACAATTTTAAATTCCCTACACTTAGATAAGCATAAGGCAAAACTTGTTCAGGGTAGGAGAGCGTTTTACGAATGTGGGAATAAACCCAGTAGACTGTAGGCCAGCACCTTGAAGACTTCCATATTAAAACCAAGGAGAATAGTCTGGCCTCCTTATCTTCTGTAAACACTCAGGTCTTCTGGGACTACTACACTTGCTTGTATAACTTGACAGAGCGTACCCCAATATCCACCCAGAACAACAAGCATGAGGCCTCTCGGCAGCATATTCTGGCGTTGGTGGAGCACACCCTATCTCTAGAAGTAGTCTCAGACCTAGAAGTCCCACTGACCAGACAAGTTTCTACTGGCCCTGTCATCTATGAAACCTGGTAAAGCGCCCAGGCCTGATGGGTATACTTTTAGGCATTTACAAGACTTTCTCCGATAAATTAGTCCACAGGTTCACCGCAGCATATAATTCCCTTAGGTTCACACTTGCCCACAGTCTGCAGGCTGGTTGCGGGTGCAGGAAACCACCCTGCAGCCAAATTGCCCTGCTCTTAAGAGACGTGCAGAGGTCACCAGAGGTCACTTTGCAGGCTCACATCCCCAAAGGACTGTGAGACAAGGATCCGTCCATTTGCCCTAGTTACTGTCCCATATCATTTGATAAGAAGGGGAAAAGAGAAAAAAATGCTCCAAGGTCGAACTTTAAAGGCACTTTGGGTGAGAGTTGGAATATAAAAATATATTTTATTGATAATTCATAAGGCAATAGAACAAAAAAGAGAGAAAAAGTTAAAAATACATATCATATCATGGGCGAGAGTACAGGACGCCAAAAAAGAGAAAATCTGCACTACATGAACAGTGAGCCCCTGTGCACAACGCGTTTCCCTATTTTTCTTTGTCAGGACACATTCAGGGGTTGTTGGAAAGGATGGGTCTCACTATCTTGTCAGCAGAGTTCACTGAGGAGTCCACTACACTTTTAGGCGACACCATATATAATGTTTAAATACATGTGACCAAGGGTAAGTAGCCAAAAGTATCACTTCAAGCATATATTAGTGCTATAATATTCCTCCAAAGTAGGTAAGGAGAAAACAAAACATACCAAAACACAAAAAAGGGGGGGTATCCTAGTTGCTGTCTAGTTGTTTTATGCTGCAATTGCTGCCTATTTATAATTGATGCTGGAAAGCCTGGTTGCTTCCTATAAGGACACATGCTTATAGGGAGAGTTATAGGCAAAAAGCTTGCTTGCAGTTAGATATGGACAAATGCTGCTGTGTTTAGGTACAGTTAGATGGATTTTTTGAATTGTGTTTTGGTGAAAGTGGGCCAATCATTGTACTACAGGGAAAGCTTGGCAAATTTACTGTGCTACAGTGGGAAACAGTGTATGGCATTCCCTTAACTGCAGGAGCAAGCAGTATGGAGGACTCACTTTACTAAACAGGAAAACAGTGTTGGAATCTAACAGTATTGCTAGGCTTCTAAAACCCTTGATTCTCTGAGAAAATCATACATTGCACAAAACATTTAGACCTGCCTAAATGTAATGTATTTTAGTAAATGGGACTTAAGCCTCGTACACACGGTACGATTGTTGGACGACCGAGCGTCTGATTTTTGTCAAAAAGGTGTGTGCCAGGATCTTGTCTTGCATACTAATGGTACGCAAATTGTCGTTTTGACTTTTTTTTTTTTTTTTTATTGCATTCTAGTGTAAATATGAGATCTGAGGTCTCTTTGACCCCAGATCTCATATTTAAGAGATCCTGTCATACTTTTTTCTAGCATGGGATTTTTACATTCCTTGTAATAGGAATAAAAGTGACAACATTTTTTTTTTTTTTTAAAGAACAGTGTAAAAATGTAAAATAAAAGGTAAAATGAATAAGGAAAAAAAAATGACCTCCTCTGTAATGCCGCGTACACACGGCATTTCCGACGGAGAGATTTAGAACATGTTCTATATCTGAGTCCATCGGAAATGCCAACAGAAAAAGTCTGATGGGGCATATACCCGGTCGGAATGTCCGACCGAAAGCTCCCATCGGACTTTTTCTGTCGGGAAGTCCGGCCGTGTGTACGCGGCATAACTCAAAACATGCAACCTGTAGAATTTTTTAAACATCGCCTATGGAGATTTTTATGGGTAAAAGTTTGCTGCCATTCCACAAGCAGGCGCAAATTTGAAGCGTGACATGTTGGGTATCAATTTACTCAGCGTAACATCATCTTTCACAATCTAAAAAAAAATTGGGCTGACTTTACTTTTGTCTTATTTTTTTAATTCAAAGAAGTGAATTTTTTCCAAAAAAAGGGTGCTTGTAAGACCGCTGCATGACAAAAAGTATTGCAACAACAATTTTATTCTCTAGGTTGTTAGAAAAAAAATAATATATAATGTTTGGGGGTTCTAAGTAAGTTTTTTAGCAAAAAAAACCCCTGTTTTTAACTTGTAAACACCAAATCTCAGAAAGAGACTCGGCCCTTAAGTGGTTAAAAGAGCTTTGCAACTATTGCTTTTATTTATATATAAGGTTGTAATTTATGGGGTTCAGAAGGAGAAAACTTAATTATTTTGAAAATTCGTATAATAAAATCTTTACCAGAGAATGTCAGCTTTAAAATACAGTATACTATTTATACATATACATCTCCAGAAGACATGTAGGAGGCATAATATGTGCCATACTTACCTCAAATTGTTAATCATCATGTAATGTGTCTACATCTGGTTTACTTGGCACTTAACCTGAGGGTAAATATTCAATTACTTTTATGGTATAACTAAATAATTAACATCAGCTCTTTTATTGTAGCAGATGGTGAACAGATGGATAGCTGTGCAACCCCAGCCTTCTTACTTGACTCATGAACAGTTTGTTACAGATTACGATTGGCACTAGAAGTTGCTTTGCTTGTAATATTTTTATTTTATGTCCTGTTGAACTGTATGCCTTTATTTGCAATTCTAAATGGTTAAAGTTAACTGACACGGATGTAAAAATATATATTTGAAGCACCAGCATATGGATAGCAGCACCAGCAGCTAGCCAGCAAGTCAGCATCTACTTTTTTGGTCAAAACATTGCTTACCCTGGAATGAATGAATAGGATATGATCTTACGATGGTAGAAATGTTATTTAACAAAATTAAGGCTATTACCCTTAGTATTATATACTAGCAAAAATGTGCTGTAATACAAACAATATGCTGGAATTGTTTTAGCCAACAGTATGTGTATTGCCGCGTACAGACGATCGGACATATTCCGACAACAAAATCCTGGATTTATTTCCGACGGATGTTGGCTCAAACTTGTCTTGCATACACACGGTCGCACAAATGTCGGAAATTCCGATCGCCAAGAACACGGTGACGTACAATACGTACAACGAGCTGAGAAAATTGAAGTTCAATAGCCAGTGCGGCTCTTCTGCTTGATTCCGAGCATGCGTGGAATTTTGTGCGTCGGAATTGTGTACAAACAATCGGAATTTACGACAACAGATTTTGTTGTCAGAAAATTTGAGTTCCAGCTCTCAAATTTCAGACATAGGTTGCAAACAGCAATGGTGTGATCTTCTGCACACGTGTCCAAAAAGGCCCACACCAAGGAACTTTTCAAAATCAGCGGGGAGTCAGCAGCGCCCTGCACATCCGGAGCTCTGCGGTGTGATGCAGTAGGGTACTTAAGCTGCTCCCTAGAGGACTTCCTGCCTCGTTGGATTTGTGCCTCCTCCTCTCTTCTATCAGGCACCCAAGTAGAGTCAGTGACCTCATCATCCCCTCCCTCCTCTTCACTGGAGCAAACTTGGCACTATGCTGCAGCTGGAGGAAAATGACTGCCAGTTTTTTGTCCTTCTTGGGTACCCCCTCTCTCTAGGCTCACGTTACTCCCTTCCTTAACCAGGGAACCAAATCGGAGGCCTCAAGTCGCTGCGCATCCTCCAGCAGCATGTACCTGACACTGTGGTCGAATAGTTCGGGGGACTCCTCTGTGCATGATGGTTGGGCTATGGAAGGAGTGACTGTCGACAAGGAGCCGGTGGAATAGGCCGCTTTGGCAGCTGCATAGGAAGGAAAACTACTCTGAGCCTGGGTGACAGAGGATGAGGAGTATGAGGACGGCTTTGTTATCCGCTCCACCGACTCTTCTGCATGTTCTGGCTCAATAACACGGCCAGCAGCAGAAAAAAAGGAAAAGTGTGCCCCACTGCCACTGGCAGAGGATGCACCATGTCCATGATCAGCACTGTTGACTGTAGACACAGAGCCTGCTTGCCCTCTTTTAGTGGCCTGTAAGCGTCTGCCTCTCCTTGGTGGCCTTCTGGACATGATGTATATTTTGTTTTGCAACAGCGCACTACACTGTATTGTGTACTATGTACACCACCAGAAAAGTAGTAGCAACTGCACTATGGCTGCACTGTATTGTAATTACAATTTTTGATCTAATATTTCACAGCAGGGCCCGTTCCTGCGCTCAACAAGAGTATCTGTGAGGCTTTACAGTGTTGTGAACCACCACCACCGCCTAAGGCCCAATATTTCTGCCCCTGTTTAACAGGGGCATGTAATTACAATTCTAGATATAATATTTTGCAGCAGGGCCCGTTCCAGCACCCACCGAGAGTAACTATGAGGGCTTACAGTGTTCTGGTACCACCAACACCTAAGGCCCAATTTTCCGCAGAGTGTATAGGGCAGGCCATATAGTATATACAGGCGGTCCCCTATTTTCAAACATCCGACTTACAAAAATGACTCCTACTTACAAACGGAGGAAGACAACAGGAAGTGAGAGGAAATCTACCCCTAGGAAGGGAAATTCTCTCCTGTAAGAGTTAATATGGGAAAAAGGTGTCTTCACTGGTGCTTTATCACCAATCCTTGTTTCCCTAATAACCCAAAATATTCAAAATCCAATTGTCATTGGGACAGAAAGTGAGGTGAAATCTTCTGAACAGGGGCACAGACAGCAAAAAAAAAATGTTAAAGGGGTGATAACCTTGCCATATATTATCCAAAAAGCTTAAAAATAGATTTTTGGGCTGGAGCTACACTTAAAAAAATGTACCTGTTCCAAATTACAAACAGATTCAACTTAACAACAAACCTACAGTCCCTATCTTGTTTGTAACCCAGGGACCGCCTGTATACTGCTGTTCAGAGTATATAGGGCCTAGGGGCCCCCCTTTTTTTTTTTTTTTTTGGGTGCGCGGGGTTCCCATTAATATCCATACCAGACCCAAAGGGCCCGGTAATGGGCTGGGGGGGGGGGCAACATTACATTACATCTGCAAGCAGTTTTAAATGACTTTTTTTCCTTTAGAAATGTCATTTTGTGCAGGGACTGTTCTAAACACGGGAAAAATGCGCCACTTTACAGGCATACCATAGACAATCCCCAGGCACGATATTTAAAGGAATATTACACTTCTATTGTTTCACTTTAAGCATTATTAAAATCACTGCTCCGGAAAAAACGTCTGTTTTTAAAACTTTTTTTTGCATTAATAAATGTCCCCTGGGGCAGGACCTGGGTCCCCAAACACTTTTTATGACAATAACTTGCATATTAACCTTTAAAATTAGCACTTTTGATTTTTCACGTTCGAGTCCCATAGACTTTAATGGGGTTTGCGTGTTCGCACAAATTTTTTGGTCTGTTCGCATGTTCTGCCGCGAACCGAACCGGGGGGGTGTTCGGCTCATCCCTGCTCAAATGTATGCAGATATACAACATGTATAACTGGAGGTCACACTTCTCATGCATTATCACCAAATGAAAGATGCCAACTAACAACTGTGGTGACCTACCTTGGAATGTGAGAGGTATGGGTAATATATGTTAAGTGGTTAAAAACAAGTCAGTAAGTTTATATGGACAATATAAAATCTTATCATTTCTGAATACCTCGGAATGCAGGCCAGAAGACAACCTGTGACATGATTTGAAAAAATTGTGTTGTAGGGAGCCTGGACAGGCTGGAAACATCTCCACCATTTTTTTTTCTACACCTACTTCTCAACTACTCTACATGCTAATGTGGAATTGAAGGGAAGTTGTATATATGAATCGTTCTATGGTTACCATGTACAGTATGTTCAGATGATCCATTTATACCTTAGCAGCAAATAAAACATCAAAGCATTTTCTCATTGTTGCTTGGTTCCTGAAAGGCTAACCTCCATGAACTGCTCTTACCTTGTTTTTTCCTGTTGGCAGTGGCCTCAAATCAAATATTTCTAAATTATAATATTTTTCTTTAAAAGCACTATATCTCAAAATAATATCCCTAAATCCCCACCAGTAACTTTTGAGCAAATCCTGGACATCCCTAAAGTGGCCTCTGAGCTTGTTTATTTTGTTACAGTAGCTCTTTCATGGAAAATCTTTCATTATTATTATTGAATAGAAATATTACTAGGAAGTGATAAACCAATATTTGTGAGTAAGCGTTAATGATACATCGTCCAGAATTTTTGCTTTTTAGGCAAAAGCTTCGTAAGAAAAACTCTGTGATTATAATATATGTTTGCTTAGCAAGAACAAATGTGGGGTGGTCAAGGAGCTAAAATTGCCCTTGTTTTCATTCTTCCTTCTTTTATTTGTTCTTTTCCCTCTCATATAACTCTCTAATATATACTCACAAGCTGGAATTGATATACAGAGTGCCTCTAATGTTATAATACCTATATCAAGACAGTGATAATCTCAGATTGTATATTGATGTATAATAGAAAAAATCATGGTAAACAAAAGCAATGAATTTGTATGTAATCAACTTTATTTTTCTATTATGGCATGTTTGAGTAAATGTTTGAAAAAATTATTGACAAAGAAAAACCTCTTTTCTCCGCCACTACATAGTGACAAGTTGTTCACCGAATGATGGCATATAGTCTGTACATTTTGTATCTGCCCTGGTTTACTGCAAGTCAGCTAGAAGTTAGTAGGGTATATAGCCTAGTCATTGGGATGGAATGCCCTAATTCCTCATATGGAGAGAATAGGTGATTACCAACAATTCAGACCTGATGACAGGTGTGGAAATACGGGGCAATTTAGGAAAGAGCGATCACAGGCGAATTGGCTTAAGTATAAATCACACAAATAGGAAACATAAGGGGAATACAAAGACACTGAATTTCAAAAGAGCCAACTTCCCTAAACTACGAACCTTGTTAGAAGGCATGAATTGGGATAAAATCATAGGAACAAAGAACACGGAGTAGAGATGGGTTTGCTTTAAGAGCATATTAAATAAGGGCATTAGCCAATGCATCCCATTGGGTAATAAATTTAAAAGCGCGAACAAAAGTCCTGTATGGCTTATCTCCAATCTAAAAATGCATATAAAAGCAAAGCAGAAGGCCTTTAAAAAACATACAAGGTTGAGGGATCATCATCAGCAGACTTTATAAAGAATGCAACAAGAAATGTAAGGGTGCAATTAGGGCAGCTAAGAGAGAACACGAAAGACACATAGCAGAGGTAAGCAAAAAAATCCCAAGAAGTTATTTAAGTATGTAAACAGTAAAAAAGTGAGGACAGACCATATTGGCCCCATAAAGAATGAGGAAGGACATGTGGTTACAAAGGATGGGGAGATGGCGAAGGTATTGAATTTATTCTTCTCCTCGGTCGTCACGAAGGAATTGGGGACTTCAGTAACCAAAACTGCAGTGTTTATCCTTATGACACATCAAAGGAATGGTGACCTACCTTGGAATGTGAGAGGTATGGGTAATATATGTTAAGTGGTTAAAAACAAGTCAGTAAGTTTATATGGACAATATAAAATCTTATCATTTCTGAATACCTCGGAATGCAGGCCAGAAGACAACCTGTGACATGATTTGAAAAAATTGTGTTGTAGGGAGCCTGGACAGGCTGGAAACATCTCCACCATTTTTTTTTCTACACCTACTTCTCAACTACTCTACATGCTAATGTGGAATTGAAGGGAAGTTGTATATATGAATCGTTCTATGGTTACCATGTACAGTATGTTCAGATGATCCATTTATACCTTAGCAGCAAATAAAACATCAAAGCATTTTCTCATTGTTGCTTGGTTCCTGAAAGGCTAACCTCCATGAACTGCTCTTACCTTGTTTTTTCCTGTTGGCAGTGGCCCCAAATCAAATATTTCTAAATTATAATATTTTTCTTTAAAAGCATGGTTAACAGAGGACAGAATTAAAACTAGACTTGGGAAACTTAACATTAATAAATCATCGGGACCAGATGGCTTGCATCCGAGGGTACTTGGAGAACTCAGTCAAGTAATTGCCAGACCATTGTTCCTAATTTTTACTGACAGTCTACTGACTGGAATGGTACCTGGTGATTGGAGAAAAGCCAATGTAGCACCAATATTTAAAAAGGGCCCAAAATACATCCCTGGGAATTAGACCAGTTAGCCTAACATCAATAGTATGCAAGCTCTTGGAGGGGACGATAAGGGACTATATACAAGATTTTAGTAATGAGAACAGTATCATTAGCAGTAATCAGCATGGATTCATGAAGAATCGTTCTTGCCAAACCAATCTATTAACCTTCTATGAGGGCGTGAGTTGCCATCTAGGTAAATAAAGACCCGTAGACGTGGTGTATCTGGATTTTGCAAAAGCATTTGACACAGTTCCCCATAAACGTTTAATGTACAAAATAAGGTCCGTTGGCATGGACCATAGGGTGAGTACATGGATTGAAAACTGGCTGCAAGGGCGAGTTCAGAGGGTGGTGATAAATGGGGAGTGCTCGGAATGGTCAGAGGTGGGTAGTTGGGTCCCCTAAGGTTCTGTGCTGGGACCAATCCTATTTATTTTGTTCATAAGCGACCTGGAGGATGGGGTAAACAGTTCAATCTCTGTATTTGCTGGTGATACTAAGCTAAGCAGGGCAATAACTTCTCTGCAGGATATGGAAACCTTGCAAAAAGATCTGAACAAATTAATGGGGTGGGCAACTACATGGCAGATGAGGTTTAATGTAGAAAAATGTAAAATAATGCATTTGGGTGGCAAAAATATGAATGCAATCTATACACTGGGGGAGAACCTCTGGGGGAATCTAGGATGGAAAAGGACCTGGGGGTCCTAGTAGATGATAGGCTCAGCAATGGCATGCAATGCCAAGCTGCTGCTAACAAAGCAAACAGAATATTGGCAGGCATTAAAAAGAGGCTTAACTCCAGAGATAAAACGATAATTCTCCCGCTCTACAAGACTCTGGTCTGGCAGCACCTAGAGTATGCTGTCCAGTTCTGGGCACCAGTCCTCAGGAAGGATGTACTAGAAATGGAGCATAGTACAAAGAAGGGCAACTAAGCTAATAAAGGGTCTGGAGGATATTCGTTATGAGGAAAGGTTGCGAGCACTGAACTTATTCTCTCTGGAGAAGAGATGCTTGAGAGGGGATAAGATTTCAATTTATAAATACCGTACTGGTGACCTCACAATAGGGATAAAACTTTTTCGCAGGAGGGAGTTTAACAAGACACGTGGCCACTCATTAAAATTGGAAGAAAAGAGGTTTAACCTTAAACTACGTACAGAGTTCTTTACTGTAAGAACGGCAAGGATGTGGAATTCTCTTCCACAGGTGGTGGCCTCAGAGCATCGATAGTTTCAAAAAACGATTAGATAAGCACCTTAATGACCGCAGTATACAGGGATAAAAATGTAATACTGACATATAGGGGTTGATTTACTAAAGGCAAATCCACTTTGCGCTACAAGTGCACTGCAAGTGCACTTGGAAGTGCAGTCACTGTAGATCTGAGGGGAAGGTCTAAAATGAGGGGAAGCTATGCTGATTTTGTCATCTAATCATATACAAGCAAAAATGCTGTTTTTTTATTTTCCTTGCATGTCCCCCTCAAATCTACAGCAACTTCACTTCCAAGTGCACTTACAGTGCACTTGTAGTGCAAAGTGGATTTGCCTTTAGTAAATAACCCCCATATTCACACAGATAGGTTGGACTTGATAGACTTGTGTCTTTTTCAACCTCACCTACTATGTAACTATGAGGGTTATTTACACAAATCCAGTTTGCACTACAAGTGCAGTCGCTATAAATCCAAGGGGGGCATGCAAGAAAAATAAAAAACAGCATTTTAGCTTGCATATGATTGGATGATAAAATTGGCAGAGCTTCCCCTCATTTCAGATCTACCCCTCAGATTTACAGCGACTGCACTTCCAAGTGCACTTTTGTAAATAACCTTTTTGCCTTTTGTAAATAACCCTTATGTAACTATGGTCTGTCATTTTAGATGTGAATGAAAGTGATTTAATTTGATAATGGGGTTCAATCCCAAAAGTCAAAATTATTGTTTTACCATTTTTCAATAAAATATACTTTTAACACATTTCCTTATTTATGTTGTAGGTTTTGGCTATTTTTCTAATCTTTTTGCTATCTTTCAATTGTTGGTGTTGCCCTATAAAAGCTATTTTGCAAACAGCTTTGCTAATTTAATCAGTACATTTACTGAAAATGCTGCCAATATTTTAAGCCCCTTTACACCAGATTTAGTCTATTGTTTTTATTGAAAGAGAGCAACAAACTAACACAAGCTAGTTTTTTTTTTTTTTTTTTTTTTGCTTGTCTTAATTTTTAGTCTTTGTTTTTCTATGGTTTATTTATTTTTTTACTTCACAATGACATCCCAACGTTTAATTCTATCAATTAAAATAAAATGTAGGTATGAAGTTACCAAACTGAAACAAAAAAATATATATACTTTCAACATAGTCCATTTTGGGGTCAGCACACATTCTTTACTAAGGTTCTAAAGAAAATTGTCGTGTGCCTCCAGGGAATAGAGCTCAATGTGTTTCAATTGCTTTGACAATTTCTTTTTCTCAAGAATATGAAGAGTTCACCATACAACCACACTGTGGAAAACATCTTTCTTAGTTTAATAAACAGCACAGGATACAAGTCATATGCTTTTCATGCTTACAATAACTTTTTGAAGTCTTTTTTTTTTTCTTTCAAAAGGCTCTGGTTGTGTGGTGAAACTTTCATATTTTTGGTACTTATCTGCCAGTAAGACAAACTTGACCAGCACCCAGCCATAGTGGATTGGGTATAGATCCACTTGGGGCAGTTTGTTTGATACTTCTCTACTTTGATACCTACCTGAAGGTGGTAAACTCATGTCTTTTTCATCAACACAAATTTGATTGTTGATTATGGGAAATTTAGGAAAACTTAACCTCAAGCTGAGTACACAAGGAAAGTAACTATGTAAGTTGTTTTTTGTTTTGCAGTAGTAACACATCGGATGTTAGTGGCAGTCTTCCCCACTGAGGTATTGTGTTCTGACAGGGGGACTGCCCCTCCCTCTAGAACACAGTGATCCGCGCTTGCAGCCATTGGCTACGATGCTGATCGTATGCTGGTTTTCCAGCATGCTCGTTCGACAGAAGCCAGTTGTGGGACCAGCTTCTGCTGGACAAGGAGCTGTACACGCGGGGGGGGGAGAGTCGGCCTGTTCCTATCAAACCAACCATTTTGGCCAGATTTTCAGCCTGTGTGTACCCAGCATTAGGCTCTATGTCCACATCACAGTCTTGTGACATAAGCACCATGTGAGATCTTTCCAGTGATGTATGGAGTTTCCACCAGTTGGGAATCATCAAATAATAGTTTATCAATTAAAATCAGGTGTGGATCAGAGTTTGTTGTCTCACACAAGCTTAGAGTTCCATTTCACACAAATAATATAAACCTTTACAATCGTTTATGTTAACATTGCACCAAAATCTTAACATGTATGGGATTATCATTCTACAAAAATCTCAACATGTATATGATTCTGCTTCTAATCAAGGCAGGTTCTTTGTGGGCATAATTGCTTACTTGTTATTCAGCTGTCAAGATCTCAGGAACTCCTCATTCAGAGACCTTTAAACAAAAAAAGGAATGATATATTTAGAGAAAATATATGATTATACATTATATACATAGAACTAAAAAAAAAATATAGCAAAATCTTTTCCTATTGCTCAGTCATCAATGCTTTCACAATCTTGTTTTTCTGGTCTCGTATGTATAATTTATAAATGTAATTAAGAATTTGTTGATGACATTGCTCAAGGTTTAAATTTAAATCTGAAATATAGAAATGCTTACTTTGCACCTTATATTTATATCATATTATTATGTCCAAATAGATTTAAAGATCAAAATATGCTGTAAGCATACAATTTAGTCTTTATAAATACAATTTTTTTTTCTTTTTATTCCAGCATTTTATTTGCAGATATTGTTGGTTTCACAAGCTTGGCATCCCAGTGTACAGCACAAGAGCTGGTAAAGCTGTTAAATGAACTGTTTGGGAAGTTCGATGAATTGGCAACAGTAAGGTTCACATCTTTTTTTCTCCTTGTTTTTTATTTGCAGTCATTCTGTTAATATTAATTTATGGCCCCTTGCATGAGGGCCAAAAAAGGCGACTTTGAGATATTTTTGTCATTCTATGCGTTTCTGTATTTGGGGCCTTTGTTTTCATAGTAAATCTAAACTCCATTAGAAATAAAGGGCTTGTCTAACATTGTAGAAGAAGTATCCACTTCTGGACCTGGCATCCAGGATGTGTACCATAGCATTAAAATGTTTTTATGGCCACAGAGTTAAACAAGACAAGGCGAAAACATTATCCAGTTTATTATCCAAATTGCATGACCTTGAAAAACACCATAAATCTCACCCTGATCAGCTTGCAGAAGCAGAGCTCAATCAGCTTCGGGAACAAGTCAGAGACTTCTCGTTATTCCAGGCCAAAAATAGGCTTTTGAAGGCAAATAGAACATTCTACGAATTTGGAGATAAGTGTAGTAGGTCCCTGGCGAACGCTATATGTACCCGATGCAATTCATCCCTGGAGATGGCGGAGACATTTCGTGATTTTTACGCTTCTCTTTATAACTTACACTCATCTCCCGCTGCGGCTTGTACCATGAAGAAGTCTGCAGCGATCGAAGCTTATCTCCAGGCTGCAAAGCTACCCTCACTCACTGACGAGGAGGTTGAGCTGCTATCGGCACCCATCTCTGCATAGGAATTCTCGGATGCAATAGCTGGATTGCCAGCAGGAAAAGCACCAGGACCAGATGGTTTTACAACCCCATAGTACAAAGTCTTCAGTGTGCAATTGGCATCCCACTTTTCCAAGGCTTTTAACGCCATCTTAGAGGGCCACACCATGCCTCCAGATCTCCTCAGGGCAAGTATCTTGGTCATCCCAAAGCCAACCAAAGACCCACTTCTCTGCGCAAACTATAGGCCCATCTCCCTTCTTAACTGCGACCTAAAATTGTTCATAAAAATGTTGGCAGAGAGAATGGGTTCTATTCTCCGGCGTATCATCCCCATTGATCAGGTTGGTTTTATCTGCAACAGAGATGCACGAGACAACATGATTAGAACTATTAATGTTATAGCGAGAGCCAAGCATCTTAACACACCATTCGTTCTCCTTTCCACTGACGCTGAAAAGGCGTTTGATAGGGTGAATTGGACCTTCCTCCAGGCCATCTTACGACACATTGGGATGCCGAGCTTGGTCCTATCTTGGATTTCTGCCCTGTACTCGATGCCCACAGCCGCGATCAAAGTGAACGAAGTAGCCTCCAAATCCTTTGTGATCCTTTGTGACTTTGGAACCTGTGTTGCAGCACATTCGGAATAACCCAGACATTAGTGGTCTTGAAACTAGTACGTATCATCACAAAGTCACGGCTTACGTGGATGACTTGTTGTTCTATTTGTCAAACCCCCTTGTATCCTTAGCATTTCTCTTATCTGAAATCTGTACGTATGGAGAATTGTCGGACTTTAAAGTTAATCTACAAAAATTAGAGGCTCTCGACGTTAACCTTCTGCCGAGTCCACTTCTCATCTCAGTGGTAACTTTCCTTTTCGATGGGCCCCCCAAGCCATCCAGTGCCTGGGAACTAGAATCCCTTCCAATCTCCAATTTATTTTCCAATATACTTTCCAACATTTATTGGCTACCCTTTCTGCAGATTTAGAGAAATGGAAATCCTTGGCAGTCTCTTGGTTTGGCAGATGTAATGTCAAAAAAATGAACGTCATGCCACATCTCTTATATCTCCTGCAAGCCTTGCCGATCAAACTGCCACAAGAGTTTTTTCAAAAGATCCGAGCAGCCTTCATCCGATGTTTGGCAAGGTAAACCTTCCTGTCTCAAGTGGGCACTTTTGCAAAGATCTAAGCTCAGGGGTGGTGTCGGACTCCAAGACCCTGCCTTATATTGTATAGCGGTTCATATGACCAGAGTGGTCGATTGGTGCAGACACGCCTCTCACAAACTTTGGGTGTCTTTGGAACAAGAGTCAGTGACTGCCCCCCTAGCCGGCCTTCCCTGGTCAGGAGTCCGCCACTCTCGAGTAGCGCCTCCCCATTCCTTGATTGAATCCACCTTGATAGAACTTTCTAGATATTACTAACTGGCAGCTACTTCCAGTTTCCCCTCGCCATTGACTCCCGTCATTGGTCACCCAAACTTTGCTCTGGGCTTGGCTGATAGAGCCTTTCAACTCCAACAAGATCTGATCCTAGTCAGAGCTCCTTCCTCCCTTAGCCCATCTGGTTGGATCCACCCATCAGAACTGTATAGTTATTTCAACTCTTCAGCTCTGGGCCAGTGGAAAATGTTACAACTATCCTACTTTCTCCGATCCCTTCCCAATCATTCTGGGTTTTGAAAGGCAACCTACTTCATTTGAAGACATTTGGGAGAAGGTCCTATTAGAAAATCTCTCTCCATTTCATAAGGTATTTTACTCGCAGTTACGTCTCACCAAGATCCACCATATTTGCTCAAATGGGAAAGAGACTTAAACTTCACGTTTTCAGAAGATCAAAAGAACCGAATATTATTTTTTGCTCACAAATCTTCCCTCTGTAGCAAATATCAGGAGACCTCTTATAGAATCTTGACGCGCTGGCACAGGACCCTTGCTGTATTGGCCTCCCTTTTCCCGGGACATAGCCCATTATGTTGGAGATGTGGCACCCAGAACAGCACAATATTTCACATTTTCTGGGACTGTCCAAAGATTCGCCCCTTCTGGCAACAGGTGCTCCAAATCGTGCACAAACTTACAGACTACTCTCTCTTTGACAGCCCTGTTGCAGTGCTTCTTAATGTGACCCCTATTTCGAGTAAGAGATACCGTAATGCCCTGTACACACGGTCGGACATTGATCGGACATTCCGACAACAAAATCCATGGATTTTTTCCGACGGATGTTGGCTCAAACTTGTCTTGCATACACACGGTCACACAAAGTTGTCGGAAAATCTGATCGTTCTAAACGCGGTGAGGTAAAACACGTACGTCGGGACTATAAACGGGGCAGTAGCCAATAGCTTTTGTCTCTTAATTTATTCTGAGCGTGCGTGGAACTTTGTGCGTCGAATTTGTGTACACACGATCGGAATTTCCGACAACGGATTTTGTTGTTGGAAAATTTTATAGCAAGCTCTCAAACTTTGTGTGTCGGAAATTCTGATGGAAAATGTGCGATGGAGCCCACACACGGTCGGAATCTCCGACAACAAAGTCCTATCACACATTTTCCGTCAGAAAATCCTACCGTGTGTACAGGGCATAAGTCTTTGCTGAAGCATCTTTTGAATGCTCCTAGGGCATGTATTCCCAGTATGTGGAAACAACAAACCCCACCCCTCATAACACAGTGGTTTGCTAGGGTGAACGAAATTCAACGGATGGAACACCTCACTGCGGTCCTCAGGGATAAGACAGAGGAACACAACAAGTGCTGGCTGCATTTGGACATGTTTCATTTTTCGCATGAATATTTAGCATTTTCTTAACTATCTGAAGGTATTAAGTTCTGGAAGCTCGGTTCCTTTTACTGTCAACCCCACAGAAGCTCCCTTAAACCCCCCCTTTTTTTTATCTAATTATATATTTTTCTTCTTTCCCCTTCCCTGACTCCCCTTTTCTCGTTCTCCTTTTTCTTCTTCTTCTCTTCTTCTTTCTTTCTCCCTCTTTGGACACTAAATGTGTCCACCTTTCTCCTTTTTAACAAAGAAACACCCAAAAATGCCTTTAGGCATGCACCGACCAAACGGTACGCCGTTTTTTTTTTTTTTTTTATTTTTATTTTTAACGGAGCAGGACACTCCCTTCTTGAAGGGGGGGCACCACTTGCCTCTACTTTACAACTGATGCCTGCCTATAAGTGATCTGATCCTCTTAGTATGTACATGGGAGCCATGTTCCTACAACTACTTATCTACACGTGGTTATGTCTTACTTAGTATTGAATAAGACCCTGACTTGTTAGACATGACTTATCACCAAAGTGACAGAATGTATATACCGTATTTATCGGCGTATAACACGCACTTTTTTTCCCCTTAAAATCATGGGTGCGTGTTATACGCCAATCCCCACTGTCTGTGTGCCAAAAAAAAAGCGAGCGCCGCCGAAGAATACAGAGCGCCGCCATAAAAAATGAGCGCCGCCACCAAAGACCGATTGCCGCCGCAAAAGACTGAGCCAAGTGCTCGGCTCCGCTTGCAGTCACGCCATCCCACCTCCCTGCTGTGAGAGGATGAGGAGCGAGTGCTACCGAAGGTTCGCAGTCCCGCCCAGCTCCTATGATGGACATAACACTCCGTCCAATGGCGGGACTGGGTGGGACTGCGAGCCGAGTACAGAGTACACTCGGCTCGGTCTTTTTCGGCATCGCTCGCTCCTCATCCTCTGAGACAGCAGGGAGGCGGGGCGGCGTGACGAGCCGAGTACACAGGCTCTATCTTGGCGGCTGGGGGAGCAGGATACCGATAACAAGGAAGGAGTTACATGTAAAATATCTTTACTTTTTATTTTTATAGGAATGTGCATCTGCATTAAATTTTGTTTTATCATTTCTATCTCGATTTCAATGTTTTTTGGAATATACTGTTGGAGAGACATAGACCAGGCACACTCATTGGACTGTGATTTATTACTGTATAACTCACATCTGTGACATGATTTACTAGTAGTGAACTCTGCCTTGTCCGTATATGTGCAGTTAGAAATGTAGAAAACGCCTCGTTGGCAAACCATCAGGGTTAATTTCTGGATGTATGAGGCAACCTGGAAGACATTGATTGGGACAGTCAGCTTATGTGATAGGAAAGAGACATCTTGTCTCCAGCGTGGATGTAGAGTTGACATCGCTTGTGCAGGCAACAGTTTGCTGCCCGCATTGTGATGCCAACTAAGAGGCTTGCACTAGTAGCAGCTGCAGTGAAACACTGCAAATGGCACTGGGCAAGGCTGCACTGGGCAAGGCTCATATGACAATGGGCAACTGCAAACGGCACACAGCACTGGGCAAGGCTGCACTGGGCAAGGCTGCATATGACAATGGGCAAGGCTGCAAACGGCACTGGGCAAGGCTGCAAATGGACACTGATCATTCTGCAATGATGGGCAAGGCTGCAGATGGACACTGATAAGGCTGCATTGATGGGCATTTAAATGTAAGTTTTTTTTCCTTAAAATGCCCTCCTAAACTTGGGGTGCGTGTTATATGCCGGTGTGTGTGTTATACGCCAATAAATATAGTAGTTTGATTTATGACAAAGAACGTTGTTTCCAATTCCATCTGGTCACTGCTGACATTTTTTGTCAGGACTGTGCTGTCATGTCATACTACTGTGTTCTGTTGCATACCCTTAAATAAATAAAGAATTTAAAAAAAAATGTTTATATGTCTTTTTTGTCAGTTATTGGAGGAAATTTTATGTTTTATGTCTTTATGTTTTTAATTTTTCTACTTTTT
Organism: Aquarana catesbeiana; assembly: GCF_042186555.1. Classification (NCBI taxonomy): domain Eukaryota; kingdom Metazoa; phylum Chordata; class Amphibia; order Anura; family Ranidae; genus Aquarana; species Aquarana catesbeiana. The sequence goes on from NC_133328.1 coordinate 239,526,095, forward strand.
TGCTGTGTTAAACTTTTTTCTTTATGGGGGTGTGATTAGTTTTGCTGAGCCTGCATTACATGTAACAGTGATTGCTCACTTTAATATCAAGAAAAAGAATGTTATTGCAGTGACTGTTACTGCAAACAATGGCAGGGTAGGTCTGAGTCCTCTCTGTCCTTTTACCAAGACCAGTGGGGTTGTTTAAAAAATCATGACAGTATCTGGCACTTCCATATTGGATTTAGAGATTGACAGCTGACAATTTTTGCACCACTCATTTTAAGAACCTGCTTGAACCATCAGAACAGTCAGAAAGTGTAAAACAGCTGTTGCATTGCTATACTAAAACATTGGTTTACTTCAAGTTTTTGTGAGATGTGATGTCCTCTGAGGAATGATTTATGTGCTTCAGTCATCAAATGGTAAATGAGGACTGTAAAACCCAGGAGACTGTGGCAAACTGCGTTAGTAGTGTCATGTAGGAAAACACGTATGTGAAGATGCTACTGTGCAGGGGGCTTGGGTTTTTTGGCAACTGGTGTAATAATATTTAAAAATAATTTTCTAAAAAGAAAAATGTGTGTGTTCAGTGTGGATATGTATACAAAACTCACCTTGTACTGTGACTAATATCCCTAATGGTGCCAGTGCTACAATGTAACATAAGCACAGGGAGAAAATTTGTAGTATAAATCAAAAAAGTCAGTGCTACTACCCATACACCACATAGATAGCAGAGCTCCCAGGTGCTCGATCCACAGTCGCTGGCTGAGTAGAGTAATGTAGAAAAAATGATCCGCACTCCGGTCGTTGCTCTTAAAATTTCTTAATTTCTAATCGAATGGCCACAGTGAACATAACCACATTACAGACATAAAACTTTGAGATAAATAGTAGCTCTCAAGATCACAGGCTCCACCCATTGATTGTCTTAATTGGCAAGCAATTATCCAAAAAAGAGAATCAGCTGCAATATATATAGGGTGATCCATGTGTATACCACTAATTTTCACACACGTTGTAGTGATAATATGCACATGTATGTACACACACGTGCATACATTCATACACGTGTAGACATATGCATAAGAAAGCACACCATAAAATTCAAAAAACATTACATAAAAAAGATGAGAATAATAACCCAGGTACGAAAAAAAAAACAGAAGAGAGAAAGGAAAAGAGAGAGAGGAGGCTCTGGGGAGAGGCATTCTTAATGTAAGTGCAAGTCCAGATCCCACCAGAAAATTTTTAGGTTCCATATACTGCAAACGTACAGTGCATAGGCAGATTTGAGACAGTCAAAAGCCTTCCATGTGGGTGTGGACATTTTTAGTCACTAATGAGTGACTGAAATTTAAAGATGAGGTGCAGAGGATGTTAAAGAATAAGTGGCTCAGGTCATAAGGAGCAATGACAGGAGTTTGGAGAAAGAGAGTCACGGATGACTAACAGGCTACTAAGTTTTAGAGTTGGAATGACAAAGGTTTAATGTAGAGTTGACAAAGTTTTGAAGGATGAGGGGAAAAACATGTGTATGACATGTGAAATGTACTCTAAAAGGAGACAATTACTCTGCTCTCATGTTATGTGCACTAGATTTAATTCTTGTGGTGCTAATATTAGTAGAATGCAGTAAATAAAGCATCAATATTATGCAGTACAAACAACTGGAATTAATGAACCACCATGCAAACCTTACTAGCAATCTCAAGAAACAAATTAATCGGAAGCTGTCAACATTTATATGTGTCCCCACAACCTACAAAAGTAACAGATAAAGAGAAAATGCTGCGCTACTGGTCCTAAAAGTAATATTGCAAATGTAAACAAGTGATCCTGACATGCCTAGATGTCTCCAATACTCTCCAATGGTGTACAATAAATATACAGTACATACAAAACCCCCAAAATGCAATAAAAATATATAACAATGGTACTACCCTCCAATTGTATACTGAAAATTAGCAATAATGGTGTCACCCTCTATGGGTGTAAAAATCCTAGTGACCATCCATAAATGGTGCTTCAGTGACCATCAATATTTAACACATGGAAAATAAGTGAAATAATTACTACAAATAAATATAATTATAATAGTGGTGTCACCCTCCTGTTAAGAAAATCCTTAATATATATATATACCATCCAAAGTGATTTGATAATTATACAGTGTGAAATATACACTGTATTATAGTACTGTGATATAAGAAAAAGTCCTTAATATCAACTCAGCAATGCATCTACAGTACATATATGTGTCCTATAGTAGTTCATATACATGTGTGTGTCAAGTTCTTTATTTTTTGGATACACTTTTCCTTTAAATCGTATTCAATAATAAAATATACAGTGACTGTTTGCTAACTATTCCACCACGTGAATTCTTCACTGGTATAGGTAGCAGCTCACCTCAATATATAGACCTAGAGAGCATAGCTCAGAAGCGCATTGTCCTTTTAGAGTTGGGATCGACTCCTATACTGGCTGTCTTTCATTCGGTCCTCTACTAGATTGAGGCCCAGATGACCAATTTGCTTTCTGCATCCACTCCTTGTATAGTGGGTGCAAGGTACTCAAAGGAACAAAAGAGGAACCATCATCGAGCAAAAGGTAACGTAAAAATCTTCCTAACTGTAATAAAACCCAATAAAATACAGTCACGTGTTAGTGTGCACACATTTGTAGACTCTGGCTCCTTAAGGAGTATAAAATATTGTCTTCACCTCTCTAGTTAATGGGTGACGTCACTTCCGGTGATGTGATGATGTCATTAGCTCTGCCAACGCGTTTCTTCTTGTGAATTTCTCAAGAGTCTTGAGAAAAGTCACATGACAAAACACATCTCATACAAGAGAAATCATTCTAAAACATATACTGTACTTTTTTAGATACAAAAATAAAATATTTTAGAAAACGTTTTGAAAGCATGCTACTCCCTCTCATATAAAACCAGGACTATGTAGTCCAAACATTCAAAACATGCACCAGCTGTCTGGTGCAAAGCTCCTAGCAACAGTTGTGAGAAAAACATATCCAGTTAGCAAGTGCAAAAAACAAAGCAGATTCATTTCCGTGATAATGTACATCATGTCCAAATACCTCCAAGCAAAAAAAAATATATCTGTATAAGTATTAAAAAAATGAGGCAAAATCGATGGACCACTTGGACTTTTTTTTTTTTTCTGTCATTCTTCTATGTTTCCATGTTTCTTCTATGTTTCAATGCTAGAGTAGGGACACTGCAATTTAGTATTTCTCGTGAATTTATGTGGTATTGATCCGCTATCCATTGGTTGGTAATGAAATAAACTGAGGTAGAATATCCTGCATTGTCTATATAAACTTCACCTGTATGTTTTAAACATCTGCTTTGGAATACATCATCATTAGACACCATAGCCACACAGTTCTGTGACTAGGCAATAAGAAAATAGCCTGGACACAAAGTCATATATTGCACAAGGCCCCAGTTAATTGCCACTCTTTTGTACTGCCATGCGCACTGCCAGCAGGTGCAGGTGCGTGGAGAAGATCCCCTGCCTGCTGTCACAAAGCAGAGATCGCTGGTGGAGGGAGCATGTTACATGATATACCCTAAATATGTGTGTAACATGTAACATGTTCCTAAAGGTGAACTTAGCCTTTAAACAAAATCTTCGCCAGGGCTCTGCTGTCATTTGACGCCAATAATTCAAAAAGTTTTTGTTCGGTGCCGTTTTCATATCGTGGATCGGCCTGATCATCAACCACAAGCATCCAATAAAGAGGGTGGCTCAGTTTCTGATAGCATTAATTTAGGGAGGGGCACCAGGCAGGGATGCCCCCTCTCACCGCTGCTATTTGCTTTGGCAATAGAGCCACTGGCAGCACGTATTAGGGCCCATGAAAGATAAGTGAGGTTCAGATATGGCACCATACAAGAGAAGTTTCTGCTTTATGCAGACGATGTGCTTTTCTTGTTGGGGGACACGGATATATCCTTACGAACAGTGATGTCCATTATAACGTATTTCGGTAGATTTTCCGGTCTCACAATCAATTGGTGCAAATCTGCGCTTCTGCCCCTGGATCAAGGAGTACACTCACAATTTGTCAGGGCTGGCTCAGCCTTTCCTTCTCTGAGCTGGCCGCTCAGCTGTCGGCTAATTGCCAGCTCTCATCTCTCTCCACAGTTAACCAGCTGTTGTGGATCTGCTCGTCAATCCTGCTTACTTAAAAATCTCCAGCTCACTTCATTCCTGCCTTCGTCTTGGTCACATCACAAGAAACCATCTCCTGTTCCTGTTTAAAGACTGGCTTTGCTGACATCCCTTCTGGCTCCTTATCCTGCTTGCTGTTCCTCTACTTGGATCCCTGACTTCTGGCCTGGCTGATTACCCTATCTGGTTACTGAACTCTGGCTTGGCTGACTACCCGATCTGGTTACTGGACTACGCTTACTCTATTTACCTTTTTATTAATAAACAAGTGTGATTTTACTGTACTTCTGTCTCGATCTGGTTCATGGTTTCTGACACAATTAGACACTCACTGTCCGGTCCCCATAGTTAGGTCATTTAATTACCTAGACAGAGTAATGTCTCCCCAACCACTGGACTTCTGTGGTCTCAATATCCAACCGTTACTGGTAAAGTTTACAGATGAGGTTAAAATGTGGAACAAACTGTGGCTCTCTGTTGATTAAAATGGTATTGATGCCACAATTATTATACCATCTCCATAACTCCCCAGTAGTAGTTCCCCTGAAAGTATTTCGGGTAGTCAATTGTTTTTCGGTCCCTACTCTAAAAAAGGGGGGGCAGCCAGGATAAACTGGAACAGTTAAAAAAAAACCCAAGATGTAGGGGGGTTGGCACTTCCGAATTTGGCCGCCCAGCTCCAACAAATGGCAGGGGGGCTGTCGCAGATGCCAGGTAACTCTACGCTAGCCATAATGCTGCAGTTTAGAGTGGCTCCCTCATTGGCGGAGGGATTGGAGGCACAATTATTTTCCAAACCTTACAAACAGTTCCCAACTTACAGGTTACTTCAAAAAGTATGGAAGAAAACAAAATAATTACAAGGGGTGCAGGGTTACACCAGTTATAGCCCAATTTGGGACAAGCACACGTATCCTGAACTTATAAAGTCATGCTAATAGATGGCGCTCAGTGGGTATAACACATCTAAAACACATTTTTTACAATGGTATATTGCTCTCATTTGCTCAACTACAGTCTACATTCAAAATTCTGCAGAATATGATATTTTATTATATGCAGTTGAAACATGCTATAAAAGCCTAGAGGTCTATGGATAATCTTGCACTTTCACCCACTCTGGTGTTCGCTCTTTTGCAGCAGGCCTCCTCCACCAAAGGCTTTATTTCCAGTTGCTACGCCTCCCTAATGGAAATGTACCTGGATAAATATCCAAGCTTGGCCTGTGATAGAGGGGTAAGGGATGTCGGAGAGATTCCAGGGAAACTGTGGGAGGAGGCCCTGGAAAATGTTCTGATAAGCTCATTGAATGTATTACAGTGAATGTCCCAGCTCTACATCCTATTGCGGACACACCACACCCCACTTAAAATCAACTGCATGGGACTACGTCCAACTTCTCTTTGTGGTAGATGTGAGAGGGACGTGGGTGATTTCATCCACCTCATGTGGAGATGTCCGAAGCTCCACCATTATTGGGGTCGGTAGTAGCAGCTATTACTACTGACCTGCAGGTCTCAATTACAATGGAACCTAAACAATGTGTTTTGGGTATGTTTGACAGTATCATTCCAGATAAATACTTGAAGGAGGCAGCAGCGAGGGCGCTATTTAAGGCCCGTAGGCTCATACTTATGCAGTAGATCTTTCCGGATCCCTCCACAGCTAAAATGGGGCTAGAACAGGTGGGCACTTTGTTAAGATTTGAAAAACTTATATACCAGCACAGAGGTAGTCCCTTTAAATTCGAGAAGGTATAGGGAAGCTTGTTAAATACACCAGGTCTAGCTACAACTGATTTACTTATGGAAATAGTGCTCTTGTGATAGGTTGGAGGGTATCTCCTGTATTATGCTGTTTATCTGTTTATGATTGGGAAAGTAAGGGTTTGCATAAGTGGAAGAACAATGGTTGGTGGGTACACTTCATAGTATCAGTAATGGCACGTACACACGAGCGGAATGTCCGACAGAAAAATCCGACGGAAGGTTTTTATCTCCTATTCCGATCGTGTGTGTGCCTGATCGGACTTTTTTTTTTCCAAAAATTCTGGCGGACCTAGAAATAGAACATGCTCTAAATATTTCCGACGGAACCAATCCCTATCGGGAAAACCGCTCGTCTGTATGCTGTTCCAAAGGACCAAAAACGACGCTTGCTCTGAAGCAAGTACGAGACGGAAGCTACTGGCTATTGAACTTCCTTTTTCTAGTCCTGTCGTACGTGCTGTACGTCACCTCGTTCTGGACGACGGTCGGACTTTGGATTGACCGTGTGTAGGCAAGACCGCTTGAATGGAATTCCGATGGCTAAACCGGTCGTGTGTACGCGGCATTAGATTAAGTGTTACTTTGATTGGCTCTGAGTCGATGTACTTTATTTGTATTGAATATATGTAACTGAGGATGACATCTCAATAAACTTGTTTCTTGATTTAAAAACAACTGCTGGTTTAGGATTGTGTAATAGGTATTTTTCTATCTCAATAGGCTTATCCTTTTTAACCTAAAGTATACAACTAAATTATCACCATCTTTCTGCATTTCTTTATTCCTTAACTTTGGAATGGCACAGAGAAACCGCACATAGCGTCAGCTTACTTCATACAAGTGTAAATAACACCAGGAAAAATCTGCAGACATCTAGATCCTGCAGTAATGCCAGAAGATAATAGTGATACATTTCAGTGAATTCACCTTTCTTAAGTTGTTTGTAACTTTATATGCATTAAATACTTTGAGCATTCAAACCATCACTAGAATATGTAAATATCACACTTGGGCACATTAGACGTGCATTTATTTTCTAGTTTATTAACCTCATTTTAGAATGATGAAAAGATTAAGCCCCAGGTTTTTACCTGGGCTCCCTACAGGGGTAATGCCTGCCTTATATTTTTGCCTTTTTAGAATTCAGACAATCTCACAAAGATTTCATATACTGGTTTTAGTATTTGTGCCCATTTTTAGAAACTTGGTTCTCAGCCATAGGAATAAGCTTGCATTTGAGAGCTACTTATACACCTTAGGGATATCATTGAGCTATTTTATTTACTATCCAATCAAATGCTTTCCAGTTAGATACATTATCTCACAAAAGTGAGTATACCCCTCCACATTTTTGTAAATATTTTATTATATCTTTTCATGTGACAACACTGAAGAAATGACACTTTGCTACAATGTAAAGTAGTGAGTGTACAGCTTGTATTACAGTGTAAATCTGCTGTCCCCTCAAAATAGCTCAACACAGAGCCCATTAATGTCTAAACCGCAGGCAACAAAAGTGAGTACACCCTGAAGTGAAAATGTCCAAATTGGGCCCAAAGCATCAATATTTTGTGTGGCCACCATTATTTTTCAGCACGGCCTTAACCCTCTTGGTCATGGAGTTCATTAGAGCTTCACAGGTTGCCACTGGAGTCCTCTTCCACTCCTCCATGATGACATCACGAAGCTGGTGGATGTTAGAGACCTTGCGCTCCTCCACCCTCCATTTGAGGATGCCCCACAGATGCGCAATAAGGTTTAGGTCTGGAGACATGCTTGGCCAGTCCATCACCTTTACCCTCAGCTTCTTTAGCAAGGCAGTGGTCATCTTGGAGGTGTGTTTGGGGTCATTATCCTGTTGGAATACTGCCCTGCGGCCCAATCTTCGAAGGGAGGGGATCATGCTCTGCTTCAGTATGTCACAGTACATGTTGGCATTCATGGTTCCTTCAATGAACTGTAGCTCTCCAGTGCCAGCAGCACTCATGTAGCCCCAGACCATGACACTCTGACCACCATGCTTGACTGTAGGCAAGACACACTTGTCTTTGTACTCCTCACCTGGTTGCTGCCACACACACTTGGCACCATCTGATCCAAATAAGTTTTATCTTAGTCTCATCAGACCATAGGACATGGTTCCAGTAATCCATGTCCTTAGTCTGCTTGTCTTCAGCAAACTGCGGGCTTTCTTGTGCATCATCTTTAGAAGAGGCTTCTTTATGGGACGACAGCCATGCAGACCAATTTGATGCAGTGTGTGGAGTATAGTCTGAGCACTGAGGGGCTGACCCCCCACCCCTTCAACCTCTGCAGCAATGATGGTAGTACTAATGCGTTTATTTCCAAAAGACAACCTCTGGATATGACGCTGAGCATGTGCACTCAACTTCTTTGGTCGATCATTGCGAAGCCTGTTCTGAGTGGAACCTGTTAAACCGCTGTATGGTCTTGGCTACTGTGCTGCAGCTCAGTTTAAGGATCTTGGCAATCTTCCTATAGCGTAAGCCATCTTTATGTAGAGCAACAATTTTATTTTTCAGATCCCCAGAGAGTTCTTTGCCATGAGGTGCCATGCTGAACTTCCAGTGACCAGTATGAGAGAGTGAGAGTAATAACACCAAATTTAACACACCTGCTCCCCATTTACACCTGAGACCTTGTAACACTAACGAGTCACATGACACTGGGGAGGGAAAATGGCTAATCGGGCCAAATTTGGACATTTTCACTTAGGGGTGTACTCACTTTTGTTGCCAGCGGTTTAGATATTAATGGCTGTGTGTTGAGTTATTTTGAGGGGACAGCAAATTTACATTGTTATACAAGCTGTACACTCACTACTTTACATTGTAGCAAAGTGTCATTTCTTCAGTGTTGTCACATGAACAGATATAATAAAATATTTACAAAAATGTGAGGGGTGTACTCACTTTTGTGAGATTCTGTAACTATTGAGTAGGATATATGGAATGACACCCAATGTTCTAGTTATCATCTGAGAGATATGTGTTGGTGTCTTATTACAGTGCCAGAATTTACAAAATGTGGGCTTTGCCATTTGCAAAATTGAGTAGTCATTGTAAGCACTGCCATTGACTGCCATTTGCATAATCTACTACAATTAAAAATAGCCCTTTTATGGAAATACTGTGCAGTTTATACTGTTAGGTCAATCCCAGTACAGTAAATAATGTTATGATGTGTGAACATTAAGTTTATCATGACAAATATTCCCTGTGGGGGTTGGGTAATACTCTATAGACGCCATCTGCTGTGGACTAGAAAAAAAAATCACAATATACAATATCTTTTGTGTGTAATTCTACTGTATATATTTTTTTATTTTCTAATGATTATTATGCATATTGCAAATGGAAACACAATACCTCACTATACCATGATAAAAGTCGAGCATAAATGAAAATGTAACTTCCAGCCTATACATCCTTTGTTCTATTCATAGGATTTGTTTGTTGGGCATGAATACTTGATTATTGCTGGATGGGTGGTAAATAACAGTCTTATTACATATGGTTATATTTTAACCACTTCAGCCCCGGAAGATTAGGCTGCTCAATGACCAGAGCACTTTTTACAATTTGGCACTGTGCTGCTTTAACTGGTAATTGCGTGGTCATGCAATGTTGTACCCAAACGAAATTTGCATCCTTTTTTCCCACAAATAGAGCTTTCTTTTGATGGTATTTGATTGCCTCTGCAATTTTTATTTTTTGAGATATTAACGGAAAAAGACCGAAAATTTTGAAAAAATATGATATTTTCTACTTTTTGTTATAAGAAAAATCCAATAAACTCAAGTTTAGTCATACATTTAGGCTAAAATGTATTCAGCCACATGTCTTTGGTAAAAAAAGTCAATAAGCATATATTTATTGGGTTGCAGAAAAATTATAGCGTCTACAAACTATGGTACATTTTCTGGAATTTACGCAGCTTTTAGTTTATGACTGCCTATCTAATTTTCTCATTTCTTGAGGTGCTAAAATGGCAGGGCAGTACAACCCCCCCCCAAATGGCCCCATTTTGGAAAGTAGACACCCCAAGGAAATTGCTGAGAGGCTTGTTGAGCCCATTCAATATTTTATTTTTTTGTCACAAGTGATTGAAGAATGACAAAAAAAATTAAATAAAAATTACACAGAGTTGTCACTAAAAGATATATTGCTCACACATGTCATGGTTATGTGGAATTACATCCCAAAATACATTCTGCTGCTTCTCCTGAGTATGGGGATACCACATGTGTGAGACTTTTTGGGAGCCTAGCTGTGTACAGGACCCCGAAAACCAATCACCGCCTTCAGGCTTTCTAAGGGCGTAAATTTTTTATTTCACTCCTCACTACCTATCACAGTTTCAAAGGCCATAAAATGCCAACATAGCAACCCCCCCCCCAAATGACCCCATTTTGGAAAGTAGACACCCCAAGCTATTTGCTGAGAGGCATGTTGAGTCCATGGAATATTTTATATTTTGCCACAAGTTGCAGGAAAATTACAAACTTTTTTTTTTTTTTGCACAAAGTTGTCACTAAATGATATATTGCTCAAACATGCCATGGGCATATGTGGAATCACACCCCAAAATACATTCTGCTGCTTCACCAGAGTATGGTATTTGATAAGAGGCATGGTGAGTATTTTGCAGCATTTGTTTTTGAAAATGAAGAAAGAAATAAAAATGTATTTTTTCAATTTTCAAAACTTTGCGGCATCTTTGTGTGATCTTCAAAATACTCATCATGCCTCTCAGCAAATAGCTTGGGATGTCTTATTTCCAAAATGGGGCCATTTGGGGGGGGGGGGTTGTGCTATCTTGACATTTCATTGCCTCCGAAACTGTGAAGAAGTGAAATCAACATTTTACTCCCTTAAAAAGCCTGAAGGCGGTGCTTGGTTTTTGGGGTCCTGCACACGGCTAGGCTCCTAAAAAGTCTCACACATGTGGTATCCCCGTACTCAAGAGAAGCAGCAGAATGTATTTTGGGGTGTAATTTCAAATATGCCCATGGCATGTTTGAGCAAAATATCGTTTAGTGACGACTTTGTGCAAAAAAAAAAAAAAAAAAAAATTGGAATTTTCCCGCAACTTGTGGCAAAATATAAAATATTCCATGGACTCAACATGCCTATCAGCAAATAGCTTGGGGTGTCTACTTTCCAAAAAGGGGTCATTTAAACCCCCAAACATTATATAATTTTTTAAAGCAAACGCCCTGCAGATTAAAATGGTGGGTGTTGCAATTTTTTTTTAACACAGTATTTGCACACCGATTTTTCAAACGCAATTTTTTTGGAAAAAACACACTTTTTTATTTTGTTGCACTAAAACACACTATATTGCCAAAATGTTTGATGAAATAAAAAAGATGATCTTATGCCAAGTATATGGATACCAAACACGACATGCTTTAAAATTGCGCACAAACGTGCAGCGGTGACAAACTACGTACATTTTTAAAAGCCTTTAACATGTTACCACTTTAGATTTACAGAGGAGGTCTACTGCTAAAATGACTGCCCTCGATCTGACCTTCGCAGTGATACCTCACATGCATGGTGAAATTGCTGTTTACATATGACACCTGACCGATGCTTGCATTCGCCCTTGTGTGTAAGCATGGGAGGACAGGAGTGCTTTTTTTAAAAAAAATTATTTTTTTTTTTTATTATTATACAGGTTTTATATAGCGCCAACAGTTTGCACAGCGCTTTACAACATGAGGGCAGACATTACAGTTACATTACAATTTGGTACAAGAGGAATCAGAGGGTCCTGTTCGTTAGAGCTTACAATCTAAAAAGGAAGGGTCAATTAATACAAAACGTAATAGCTGTGGGGGGATGAGTTGATGGAGAAAATAAAACAGTGCTAGTTAGAAGCAGGATAGGCTTCTTTGAAGAGAAGGGTTTTCAGGGATCGCCTAAAGATGGATAGATAAGGCAACAGTCGAACAGATTGGGTCGGGAGTTCCAAAGGATGGGAGAAGCTCTGGAGAAATCCTGGAGGCGAGCATGGGAGGAGGTGACAAGGTAGCTAGAGAGCAAGAGGTCTTGGGATGACCGAAGAGAGCAGATTGGTTGGTATTTTGGGACTAGGTTAGTGTTGTAGCTGGGGGCAGAGTTATGGATGGCTTTGTAAATTATTTTTAGTACTTTGAATTTTATTTGTTGGGTTTGTGGAAGCCAGTGGAGGGATTAGCAGAGAGGGGTGGAGGACACTAAATGGTTGGTAAGGTGGATGAGTCTTGCAGCGGCATTCATTATGGACTGAAGGGGGGATAGTCTATGTAAAGGTAATCCAATAATCGAGGGAGTTGCAGATAACCAGGGAGTGAATTAGAAGCTTGGTGGTGTCATTAGTTAAAAAGGGGCGTATTCAGGAAATGTTGCAGAGGCATTGGCGGCATGATTTCGACAGGGATTGTATGTGGGCCTGAAAGGACAGTTCAGAGTCTAAGGTTACCCCTAGCACCCTGGCATGTGGGGACGGACTCATAGTTGTGCCATCGATCTTGACTGAGAAGTCAGGGCAGGGGGCACATGGGGGAGGAAATATTAAGAGCTTGGTTTTAGATAGATTCAGTTTGAGTAAGTGGTTTGACATCCAGGCTAATATGTCTGTTAGTAGATCAGTGATGCATGAGGAGATTGATGGGGTGAGCTGAGGGGCAGAGAGATAGATTTGGGTGTCATCAGCATATAAATGGTAGTGAAACCCATGGGAGGCTATCAGCTGACCCAGGGAGGACGTGTAGATCGAGAATAGTAGAGGTCCAAGGACAGAACCTTGGGGGACCCCAACGGTAAGAGGAGTTGGAGAAGAGGAAGTGGAGTTGTAAGTGACACTGAAGGTAAGATTCGAACCAACAGAAAGTGCAGCCATGAAGACCAAGCAAATTTAGTTTTTTTTTGAGGAGGGGGTGGTCAACTTTATCAAAGGCAGCAGAAAGGTCCAAGAGTTAGAGTATGGAATAATGACCATTGGTTTTGGCTATTAGTAAGTCGTTTTTGAGTTTTAGGAGGGCAGTTTCTGTGGAGTGCTGTGGGCGAAATTCAAACTGAAGGGGATCAAGATGGTTATCCCCAATGAGGTGGTCGCTAAACGTTCAAGGAGTTTGGAGGCAAAAGAGAGTAAAGAGATGGGTCTTAGGTTATTAAGATTGGTGGGGTCTGAGGCCTTTTTTGGTATGGGAGTGACTAGTGCATGTTTTAGAGGGTTGGGGAAGATGCCAGTAGAGAGTGAGAGGTTGAAGATATGAGTTAAGGAGTGTAGGATTGAGTCATATGGTGACTGTAGTATTTGAGAAGGAACAGGGTCCAGGGGGCAGGAGGTTAGGTGGGCATTAAAAAAAAGTTTAGTGACTTCCACTATAGTAGCTGGGTTAAAAGAGGGAAGTATTGATTGTGCAGGAGGACAAGGAGTGTAAAGTGAGGGAGATGTCTGTAGAGCGGAGATCTCGAGACAAATTGTCTCAATCTTATTTTTGAAGTGATTTTGCTTTTTTATTTTATTTTTAAACTGTCCCTTTCATTTTTTTTTAATTATTTTTATTGTTATCTCAGGGAATGTAAATATCCCCTATGGTAGCAATAGTTAGTGTCAGGTACTCTTTTTTTTATAAAAGATGGGGTCTTTTAGACCCTAGATCTCTGCTCTGCCCTCAAAGCATCTGACCACACCAAGATCGGTGTGATGAAATGCTTTGCCAATTTCCCAATGGCGCTGTTAATATCCGGCGAAACCGAAGTCATGAAATGCTTATAGCTTCCGGTTTCTTAGGCCATAGAGATGATTGGAGCCATTCTGGTCTCTGATCAGCTCTATGGTCAGCTGGCGGAACCACCGGCTGCATTCTCGGGTTCCCTGTTGGGACAGAAGAGCCCGAGAAAACCATGGAAGACGGTGGGAGGGTCGGTGGGACGGTGGGAAGGCTCACTGCATTTGCGAGAAGGTGGGCCATAGCACCATCTGGAGACAGAAGGGCTGTGACAAACCCTTCCTGGAATTTGAGGAAGGATCCAGTTCGTCCTAAAGCTTTGTATAGCACAAAAGCGTTCAGCAGAGCCAATTGAAATAAGTATACAGACTTTTTTTTTGTACGCGTCTGGCCTTACGGGCAATGAGGTACAGCGCCAACAACTGGTCGTTGAGGTCCACCCCTCCCATATTAAGGTTGTATTCGTGGACACAGAGGGGTTTCTCCACAACACCAGTCCGCCGTAGGAATTTGGACTATCTTATCTGTGTGAAGGGAGGACAGAACGAAAACATGCCGTGAATCCCTCCACTTCACTGCTAACAAACTATTACACTTCAAGCAGGCTCTCACCCCCCATCCAGGTCGGGATTCTACAAGCCGTTGGGGGAAGCCCCGACGAATAGATCGCACGGTGCCATATGTGCCAATTCCATAATCAAAAAGGTGACTAAAAAGTGTCACGCTCGTGTAATAATTGTCCACGTACAAGTGGTACCCCTTTCTGAATAAGGGTGACACCAAGTCCCACACAATCTTTACCAGCACTCCCTGTGTAGTCTTGGCAGTTCTCCGACTCAACGTGACTATCTTTTCTCTCGTAAACCATAAAACTATTTGTATAGCATGTTGCCCTGTCACAGAGCTTATACATCTTGACCCCATATCTGGCACGCTTGCTGGGAAGATACTGTTTGATAAACAAGCGGCCAGAAAACGTAATTAGAGACTCATCAACGCAGACAACTTGATCGGGAGTAAACAAGGCTGCAAACTGTGGGTTGAAGTGGCTTACAAGGGGCCGAATTTTGTAGAGCTGATCAAATCCAGGGTCACCCCGAGGACGACAGAGTTCATTATCATTGAAGTGCATGAACCGAAAGATCTGCTCATATCGTGTCCTGGTCATGGAGGCAGAGAACACGGGCATATGGTGAATTGGGTCAGTGAACCAATATGACCGCAACTCACTCTTTTTAGTTATGCCCATGAGGAGGGATAGGCCCAGGAAGGTCTTAAATTTGGAGGCTTGTGTTTGTCTTCTTCTTGGTGGCTGCAGGACACTACTGAAGCTAGCCACCTCACCAGCTTGTACTGCACTTATGGGACTCACCACGTGTTACTGCACTGCTGGATGTACAACCAGGATGTACTAGGCTGCTGGTGCTTGCCATTTCACCAGAAGGATGAGCGGCACTAGTACTGGCTCTCTGCTCCATATGAGAGCCCTGCGGTTCTTGCACCTCAACGACAGCAGAAGAACGGGGTCGGGTACACCTGACCTTGCAAGGACCACTACTCCGTCGTTAGAGTTATACAGCAGGGTGCCACTGCTGTCTACCGGTTCCTATTCTGAGCCTGAATCTGACAGATGGGTGACTTCCTCTTCACTATCTGTCATGCTCAGAAACGTGTAGGCCTCTTCACTACTGTACCTTCGATTTGACATTTTGGTCTCTTAATTTACTGGTACAGTAGTAAGACTCACAGGAAAAAGAGCTCCTGACTGTCAGCGACTGCTTCAAACTGTTAGTGTTCGCAGGAATCAGGCCTGACCCTGCAAATGCTGCAGTTATGTGTGTTGTGTTTTTGTAAGTGACAGTGATCGATTGATACTACATTTGGGTGGGCTGGGCGGAGGGGATAAACGCAGGTGCTAGCAGGTATCTGGACTGATCCCGATAACACTGCATTTTTGGGAACTCTAAACTGCTGGGGACGCTAGTATAGATCTGTTCAGATCAGATATTGATCCGTTCAGACACTATACTACTAAGGTAGGTGTATGGTGCGTGCGTGGGTGTTAGCACTACTGGCACTAATCTGACGCTGCCTGGGGCAACGCAGACCCTATCTGACACTAAAACCTAACTGATATCACCCGTCGGGTGATCAGGGGGTTAAACCTTTATTTAGGTAATATACGGCGGGTGCCCCGATGCTCTAAAAAAAAAACTAGCTAACCAGTGTCACCCGTGACACTAATACAGTGATCACTGATGACAGGGGGTGATCAAGGAGTTAAACCTTTATTAGGGGGGTTAGGGGGGTCCCTAGACCTATCTGGGCCTACACTAAGTACCCCAACACTGATTTTTGTCACTAATGACACCAGTACAGTGATCAAAAAAAAATATGAACACTGCACTGTGTGACACAGTGACAGGGGGTGAAGGGATTAACTGGGGTGGTGGGGGGTGATCGGGGAGTGATCGGGGGGTGACAAGTGTACCTATGTGAACTGGTGTTAGTGTAGTGTTGGTGCACTTACTGTGAGATGTCTCCTCTCCCTGTAACGGAAAAGAGTTCCACAAGGAGAGATGACATAACTTCCCCTGTTGTGTTTACACTTACAAATGCAGGGGAAGGATTTCATTCGCCAGGACCGATCACCAGGTCCAGGCCAGATACCAAAATAGAAGAGTCTGGATGGCCGCACTTTATTGTGATAAAAGACCCAGGTCACATGAAAAATGGATGCACAGGATATCTGCTAGCTAACGCGTTTCACATCACGGAAGTGCGGCCATCCAGACTCTTCTATTTTGCTCTCTACTCATCGCGCAGAGCCAGCACCTGTGAGGCTGTGGGAGGACGTTTCTTATTACTCAAAAGTGGTTATCCTGTGAGCGGCTTGTTCATTTTCCAGGCCAGATACCATTGGCCTGGGCCTGGGGATTGATTGGTTCTGGATGGAATCCGATCGTTTGCGGCCGCCTGGGGGGCATGTGCACGATGTATAGCTATGACACTTCACGCAGCAGGGCCAACCTGCCTCAGTATAACTGTGGCGGCTGGTCCGGAACCGGTCAAATTATGGTATCAATTTTTCAAAAATTTTACATCAGTCATTGATCTATATCAGGGGTCTCCAAACCTTCCAAACAGTTTATTGTCCTTCAGACTTTAGGAGGGCCAGACAGTGGCCAGCACGAGTAGAAATTTTCCTTGCATTAGTGGGAGTAAACATTGCCACATTTGGTATAAGGTGGAGAAATAGTTCCCCATCATTGGTTTCATTAGGGAGGCCCATTGTTGGTGTCAACGAGAGAAATGCCGTTGATGTCAGTTGGCAGAATAGTGTCTCATATCACTGGGAGAATAGTGCCTCAAGGGCCAGATAATGGCAAGCAAAGGGCCGCAGTTTGGAGACCATTGATACATATTAAGCAGTAAGAAAATATGGAGACTAAAAAGTATGGAGAATTGTTCCTTGGCTGTAATGTTGATCCAAAAGCTTTGATAAGACTTCAATTAATTTTTAATTACTGATGCACAACAAGTATGATTAGGATTTGAGGGGTGCCACATTCACCTCTGTGTGCAGTTAAAATTGTGGCTATTGCACTGAAGCAAATAAGGCTAGTCTGGAAAACATTCTAAAAAAAGGAGCAGAGAGCTCTGCCTTCTAGCTGAATATGAAAATACTAAGTAACCATATGTAATACTTAATATTTTCCTTTTAAATCCTTTTCAACTTAATTGTTTGTCCTCACAATAAGTAAGAAAGGACATTTTATATATATAGTTCAGCTCAAGATTTTCTTGACTTATACTGATTTGGATGCAAAGAAATATTTTTCTTACAATGACTGAAATTAAAAGTGGAACTATTCAAATAAAAGCGTGTTCATGCTTAACAAGGTGTAAAAAGATGCTTACTAACTGAGCTGGAACAATTACAATGGGCTCCTGATACCCATTAACCAGTATCATGTTATTTTTAGTGTTTCTGTATTCAAGCACAAACGTAACGACTACGCAGTTCTTGGCACACATATCATATTTGAAAAATATCTTTTAAAAGGAATGTGGCAAAGGGGAATAAGGGATATACCCCTTGAAATGTTCCACATTTTGGCGTGTTACAACCGAAAACGTAAATGTATTTTATGGGGATTTTATGTGATAGACCAACACAAAGTGGCACAAAATTGTGAATTGTGGCAAATAAATATGTAAAAAGTGTGGCGTGCATTTGTATTTAGCCCCCCTGAGTCAATACTCCTGTAGAACCACCTTTTGCTGCAATTACAGCTGCAAGTCTTTTTGGGTATGTCTCTACCAGCTTTGCACATCTAGAGTGACATTTTTGACCATTCTTCATTGCAAAATAGCTCAAGCTCTGTCAGATTGGATGGAGAGCATCTGTGAACAGCAATTTTCAAGCCTTTCCACAGATTCTCAATTGGATTTAGGTCTGGACTTTGACTGGTCCATTCTAACACATGAATATGCTTTGATCTAAAACATTCCATTGTAGCCCTGGCTGTATGGAATGTTAGGTTAGGTTTTCTTTGGCTCCATCCATCTTTCCATCAACTCTGACCAGCTTCCCTGTCCCTGCTGAAGAAAAGCATCTCTGCAACATGATGCTGCCACCACCATGTTTCACGGTGGAGATGGTGTGTTCAGGGTGATGTGCAGTGTTAGTTTTCTGCCACACATAGCATTTTGCTTTTAGGCTAAAAAGTTACATTTTGGTCTCATCTGACCAAAGCAACTTCTTCCACATGTTTGCTGTGTCCCCTACATGGCTGTTCACAAACTGCAAATGGGACTTCTTATGGGTTTCTTTCAACAATGGCTTTCTTCTTCTTGTTACTCTGCCATAATGACCAGATTTGTGTAGTTCATGACTAATAGTTGTACTGTGGACAGATTCTCCCACTTGAGCTGTGGATCTCTGCAGCTCCTCCAGAGTTACCATGGACCTTTTGGCTGCTTCTCTAATTATTGTGTGGAGAACAGCAGCGTTCATCTGAGTGCAGTATATTAAAACCATTAATGATGAGTTTATTGGGATAAAAATTATCTTCAGGTTGTGACTCAAAGCCTAAAGAAGGAGAACACATGCTCCGAACGTGCACCTGCCGGCCCTGTGTCCCACATCCAGTGACGTTGCAACCGACGGGAAACAACTGCCAGCTTGACTTTGGAAACCTTGGAAACCCCTGCAGCTAGCGAGACAGCAGCAGCACTCCACACCACCGGCTATCTGGATCAGGACTACACAGCGAGCCTCCCCTTGTGACTAGCCTTTTTAACCCTTACCCTGTGAGTTAATTCTTATTTTAATTTTTATCTTAATAAACTGATCATTAATCATTTTAATATACTGCACTCAGATGAGCGCCGCTGTTCTCCACATTATATATCTACAGAGCTGCTTCCTCTTCCACAGCTGGCTGCACCTCTAGAGTGTTATATACTTATATATCTTTAACCCATCAAACTTGTTCCTAACCCATTCAAGCCTGAACTGAACTTTCCCAGGGTCCAAGCCATCCCTAACCACTGGATTTTATTATCATAACCACCTTTACCTATAGTTTTGTTTCCCACCCATCTGTCTGTCTCCAAGCGCCACTGTACTCCCCCGCCCCCCCCCCCCCCTTCTCTGATTAATGCTCTCCTTGCCTGGCCTGTCAGTTTAGGTGGACGGCCATGTCTTGGTAGGTTTGCAGTTGTGCCATACTATTTCCATTTACGGATGATGGATTGAACAGTGCTCTGTGAGATGTTCACAGCTTGGGACATTTTTTTAAACCTAACCCTGCTTTAAACTTCACAATTTTATCCCTGACCTGTCTGGTATGTTCCTTGGCCTTCATGATGCTGTTTGCTCACTTAGGTTTTCTAACAAACCTCTGAGGGCTTCACAGAACAGCCTTATTTATACTGGGATTAAATTACACACAGGTGGACTCTATTTACTAATTAGATGACTCCTGAAGGCAATTGGTTCCACTAGAATTTAGTTAAAGGTATCAGAGTAAAGGGGGCTGAATACAAATGCACGCCACACTTTTCAGATATTTATTTGTAAAAAAATTGGAAAACCATTTATCATTTTCCTCCCACTTCACAATTATGTGCCACTTTGTGTTGGTCTATCACATATAATCCGAATGTGAATGTGGCAGGTCGAGCCCGTGCTATTGCTTAAAATGGCGGTCTGGGCCAGATTTTGCAGGAAACATGCACACTAATGATGCAGATGTGTGCTGGGTTTATGTTAGAGCCAGTTAGAGGTCAGTGGCCCCAATCTTTGCAAGGGGTTCAGTATGTGAAGGGAGCTGTGAGGGGCACATCGCTCCTCACTTGTCCAGGTCAGGACAGACAAAGGCCCAAGCCTGTGAGGATGTAGCAAATGGGAGCTGCAGGACAAACGGTCAGAGCTGACAAAGGTACAGCATTTTGTGCACAAGCACTGGGACTGCATGTTTGACAGTCTGAAGGACCAAGGCCTAAGCAGTTAAGCTGCAAAAAGGGCCACGAGGCAGAATATGGTCTGTTCATTGCAATAATGGTGAGAACCCCCTGCATGGAAAGATATCCATGTGAACTTTTGTGTTTCTTTTTGCTTTGTTTTAACCACTTCAATACAAGGCATTTTCGCCCCTTCCTGCCCAGGACAGTTTTGAGCTTTCAGTGCTGTCGCATTTTGAATGACAATTGCGCGGTCATACAACACTGTACCCAAACTAAATTTTTATCATTTTCTTCCCACAAATAGAGCTTTCTTTTGGTGGTATTTGATCACCTCTGCAGTTTTTATTTTTTGCTAAACAAACTAAAAAAAACAACATTTAAAAAAAAAAAAAAAAAGTATTTCTTCATTTCTGTTATAAAATTTTGTTTTTCTCCTTCACTGATGGGCACTGATGAGTTGGCACCGATAGGCACTGATAAGGTGGCACTGATGAGGAGGCACTGATATGTAGAATCGATGAGCACTGATAGGTGGCACTGATATGCAGCACTGATGGGCACCGATAGGTGGCACTGATATGCAGCACTGATGGGCACTGACAGGCGGCACTGATGGGTACTGACAGGTGGCATTGATAGCCACTGACAGGCGGAACTGATGGCCACTGACATGCGGAACTGATGGCCACTGACATGCGGAACTGATGGCCACTGACAGGCGGCACTGATGGGCACTGACCGGCGGCACTGATTGGCACTGACAGGTGGCATTGATGGACACTAATAGATGGCACTGATGGGCAGCACTGATTGGGCAGGTACTGACAGGTATTAATGCTGGGCACTGATTGGCACTGTAATGGACACTGAATGGCACTATGGTGGGCACTGATTTGTTGCCTGGGGTGGCAGAGGCTTCTTATCACCATCCGAGATGCGGTGTGTCAGATTGACACGCCGCACTCGCAATCGCCGCGTTGTGCGCCCCCGTGGGAGTGCGCTGGCATGTTATTCTGCCAGGCGTCATATGACGCCCAGTCAGGATAACAGAACCACTTCCCAGCCGTCATTCTGTTATAGGCCGGGCGGGAAGTGGTTAAATAAGTGGACAGACAAAGCCCTGAAACATACTTCTGGTGTGGAGTAAACTTAGGATTTGTTGCTACCGATGAGCTACAGATTCTCCCACCAAAATATAGTGTGTGTGTGTGTATATATATATATATATATATATATATATATATATATATAATACATATATACACAGTGGAGACGGAAAGTATTCAGACCCCCTTAAATTTTTCACTCTTTGTTATATTGTAGCCATTTGCTAAAATCATTTAATTTCATTTTTGTTCCTCATTAACGTACACACAGCACCCCATGTTGACAGAAATACACAGAATTGTTGACATTTTTGCAGATTTATTAAAAAAGAAGAACTGAAATATCACATGGTCCTAAGTATTCAGACCCTTTGCTGTGACACTCATATATTTAACTCAGGTGCTGTCCATTTCCTTTGATCATCCTTGAGATGGTTCTACACCTTCATTTGAGTCCAGCTGTGTTGATTATACTGATTGGACTTGATTAGGAAACACACTTGTCTATATAAGACCATACAGCTCACAGTGCATGTCAGAGCAAATGAGAATAATGAGGCTAAAGGAACTGCCTGAAGTACTCAGAGACTGAATTGTGGCAAGGCACAGATCTGGCCAAGGTTACAAAAAAATTCTGCTGCACTTAAGGTTCCTAAGAGCACAGTGGCCTCCATAATCCTTAAATGGAAGACGTTTGGGATGCCCAGAACCCTTCCTAGAGCTGGCCGTCTGACCAAACTGAGCTGTCGGGGGAGAAGAGCCTTGGTGAGAGAGGTAAAGAAGAACCCAAAGATCACTGTGGCTGAGCTCCAGAGATGCAGTCGGGAGATGGGAGAAAGTTGTAGAAAGTCAACCATCACTGCAGCCCTCCACCAGTCGGGGCCTTATGGTAGAGTGGCCCGACGGAAGCCTCTCCTCAGTGCAAGACACATGAAAGCCCGCATGGAGTTTGCTAAAAAAACACCTGAAGGACTTCAAGATGGTGAGAAATAAGATTCTCTGGTCTGATGAGACCAAGATAGAACTTTTTGGCCTTAGTTCTAAGCGGTATGTGTGGAGAAAACCAGGCACTGCTCATCACCTGTACAATACAGTCCCAACAGTGAAGCATGGTGGTGGCAGCATCATGCTGTGGGGGTGTTTTTCAGCTGCAGGGACAGGACAACTGGTTGCAATCGAGGGAAAGATGAATGCGGCCAAGTACAGGGATATCCTGGAGGAAAACCTTCTCCAGAGTGCTCAGGACCTCAGACTGGGCCGAAGGTTTACCTTCCAACAAGACAATGACCCTAAGCACACAGCTAAAATAACAAAGGAGTGGCTTCACAACAACTCTGTGACTGTTCTTGAATGGCCCAGCCAGAGCCCTGACTTAGGCTCGATTCACACCTATGCATGTTGCTTTTGAGCGTTTTTGGAGGTTTTTTTTTCATGCTTGGCACGTTTTTGAGCCGCGTTTTTGCCGCGTTTTTGCCGCGATTTGCGTTTTGCGTTTTTTTTTTTTTTTTTTTTTTTTTCATTTTTTTTTACAGTCTTAAAAAAAAATTACCAAAAAAAATAAATTAAAAAAAACGGCAAAAACGCACCAAAAACGCACCAAAAACGCATCAAAAACGCTGCAAAAACGGTGCACTTGCGTTTTTGATGCTTGTCCATTGAAAACCATTACATGCAAAACGCTGCTTTTTGCATGAAAAAAAGTCCCCGACCCTTTCCAAAAACGCAGAGATACAAAAAAGCATTGATGTGAACATGTTCCATAGGAACCCATGTTAAAAAATTCCCGTGCATTTCTGCAAAATGCAAAATGCATCAAAAAACGCGCTAGTGTGAATGGGGCCTTAAACCCAATTGAGCATCTCTGGAGAGACCTAAAAATGGCTGTCCACCAACGTTTACCACCCAACTTGACAGAACTGGAGAGGATCTGCAAGGAGGAATGGCAGAGAATCCCCAAATCCAAGTGTGAAAAACTTGTTGCATCTTTCCCAAAAAGACTCATGGCTGTATTAGATCAAAAGGGCGCTTCTACTAAATACTCTAAATACTGAGCAAAGGGTCTGAATACTTAGGACCATGTGATATTTCAGTTTTTCTTTTTTAATAAATCTGCAGAAATGTCAACAATTCTGTGTTTTTCTGTCAATATGGGGTGCTGTGTGTATATTAATGAGGAAAAAAATGAACTTAAATGATTTTAGCAAATGGCTGCAATATAACAAAGAGTGAAAAATTTAAGGGGGTCTGAATACTTTCCGTCCCCACTGTGTATGTGTGTGTGTATATATATATATATATATATATATATATATATATATATATACATATAGATAGAAGATTGCCGCTGCCAGTGTGCATCATTGAGCCTTGGCCACCCATGATTCGGTCGTTGATTTTTCTTCCCTGGACTGATGCTGCGTCCACCTAATTGAGTACAATTGTTTGTTTTTTTTAATTTACCTTCACTTAACTTTTAATGTCAAGAAGCGTTTTAAATGCTTCGCTTTCCAGGAGAGGTAAACTTTAAGCAGAACATCCACTGAAAATATTTTACATTTGCCAATAACGTTTGCTCTGAGCACTTCCAGATTCAGAGCTGTCAGTTTCCGACTGGCTATGGTGATATAAAGAGTGGACTCTTTGCCCCCAGGTCTGCTTCATCTCACTGCAGAGAAGGCGTCAGGGCTCTAATAGAGCCCTGATGTCTACCCTAGGGGTACCTGATATTACTGTCGCATAAGAGGGGTGTAAGCCCTCATAAAGTAAAAAGGTAATTAAAAAAATAAACAAAAGAAATAAAAAACATTTTAAAGGACCCCTGCTGCTCATGCATGTAAAAACATGCACCTAAAATATGCAAGTTTGTACATAAACACTAATTGCATAACACACAAATTATGGTTAACTCTAAATTGGTGAGCTGTACATATTTTTAAAGTGGCACCTATAGATAATTTTGGGTATCATAATTTTTCAGTGCTTAACAGGTGCAATTTTGAAGCTTGATATATATATTCCCTTGGCAGTCTTGTCTTTGTATTAAAAATATTGAGAATTATATTGTGTTGATAAAGACTAAAATTTGTTTTTGTGTATACCAACAAAAAAATAATTACCAATTGTGTGCCAAATTAATTTGCAACTACTGCCATCTTTTTCTTCTATTTTCAGAAAATACATAATGTTTTAAGAGTTTTAAATAATCTTCAAGCCAAAAGCATATGTGTAAAAAATAAAGAAAAATTGATCCAACAGCGAAAGGATTGGGAAAACAACAGTTTTTTTTTTAAATGCCCCTCTTTCCAGCAGCATATACTTATCTTTACTTCATTTGCCCACCGCTCTGTTCAGCTGTTGAGAATGGATGTTGTGCTTTCAGGTATCGAGGATCATTTGACTCATTCAGTCTGGCAGCACTGGTGTTTGGCTTTTGACCCAGCACTGTCACATAGGGTTGAAAAGTTTTCAACCCTCTGTAAGCTTAAAGTAAAAAGGCTGCCTTTCTTCGATTCAGACTGATTGGAGCAGTGAAGGAGGGAAGGAAAGGTAAGCATGTTGGGCTGCGAAGGAGCACAATAAAGTGAACCTTTTCCTTTGCCTTACTGACCCTTAATACTGACCCTTCTTGTTAATAAAAAGTCGCAAAAAGTCGCAACTGGGCTAAATTTGGGGGGGCAGCACAGCCTCATGTATATACTGAGGTACTTTGAGCAAGCCAATGACTAATTCTATTTAGAATGAGGACACAAATAATAACTAGTGTACTATTTGGACTTAAATAACATTAAAGATGCCCATAGTTCATATTTATTAGTTTAGCACACAGCTGTAACTAATAACCCACACTCATGGTGGCAGTACATTGCACATAAACCCCGTTACCTTAACACAGCATTTCCTTAGACACTAAGGGTGGCTTCACACTACCCCACTGCGCTTTTGCCAAAGCGCAGTTAAACCATATTTTTTGTGCAAATTAGCTACGCTTCCCATAAACTTCTATGAGGTCCTGTGGTTTTGGAGCCGTTTCAGTAACCAAACAAAAAGCACAGGACATCGTAGAAATCTATGGGAAAGCACAGCTAACCCTCATGAAAACCATGGGTGAGCTGCGCTTTTGCAAAAACGCAGCAGGGCAGTGTGAAGCCACTCTAAATGTGCAGTACAGTATACTCATAAATGAATACTTACAACTTTGAAAGTAGGGTCCCATTATTTATGGTCCTACATTTTAAAGACTCCTTTGAGCCAAGGATAGTTTCGGGGGGGCTGCATTTTTAAAGAAACCAGCCCATATGTCTAGTGTGAGGAGCAATTTCTATAGGGTGTTTCAGTTGCATAAATAATTAAGTTGCTGGGACAGCTACTTAATTATGGTACTTAATTATAGCCACCCATGGTGCAAGCATCATTTCCTGCTTACCTGGAGATCCTGAAAAAATACAGATCTAAAATTTCAAGTTTCTTTTATGATCTGTGAGCTATCATGATTTTTATTCTATTTCTAAGATGTGGTATGTTACTTCTGCCTTTTAGACCTGAGGCGCATTGGTTTTCCACTTTCACAGTGTGATTGCGCTCCTTGTCCTACAAAAAGGTTTAGTTACACTGTTGTGGATTGCGTGTCCAAGGCCATGCACCTTATTCGTTGTGGAACGAGATGTCTACCCTGTGATGTGGTCACTTCCGGGTTGTTGTCTCGTGCTGGTTTCATTACCACAACATTGTATTGGTGGTCACGTGACTTGGTGGTGGCGAGATTTCATTTTTGATGTCAGCGTGCTGATTGGCCCCCACTAGTCACCTGAGCAGCGTCTCCTGTGTTCGCAGGCTTTCCAAACGGGACGTGTGTCTCGTGGTGGCCGCGTCACTTCCGGGTTGACCTTGAGGGCATAGTTGTGCTCCCGTGACTTTATTTTTGGACGCCGTGGGATCCGACCCACTCATTGTGATCGGCTTTACTCCAATCATTGTTTTTAGGACTTTGGGCGTGAAATTCATGTCGGCAACACCCCTTCCGGGTCGACGCTGCATACCAGGTCCCTTTTAATCGGTCTTTGCATTTCATGTGTAGCTTATAAATATGTGCAATGTGGGGGAGCTGAATTATGCCCCAGTTGAAGTCCATTGGGATGAAACGCATCGGGCTTGGCTTTCTGCTCCCCACATTGCTTTTATCCTGTGACCACAATTTTTAATCTTATTGATGTATGTTGGTTTTTTCAATAAAACACACTTTTTTTGACCTATACCATATGGAGGCATTTTTTCATTTTATATCACTTCGGATGAGAGTTTTTGGCTTTCCAGTCTGGCTGCCTAGCATCTGAGTTCCAACCTCACCATCACTGATACGATTCCCTGGATCCATTCTTGGAGTTCTCCAAATTCCCTGGATTGTTTTGGCCATCTGTTGATCCGGCTATCCTCGCCTTGTTGACTCGTTGTCGCTGACAATCGAGTCCACTTGTTCCGGTAAGAATATATATCCCTTATCCTGGGTGGAGGACAAACTATCCCTGAAGCTCTACATGCCTGCTGAGGCCTCTGTACCCCACTTGTGAACAACCATTTTCTGTGGTGGACTTTTTATATGTTTGCCACAAGATTTTCTCACTTGTGTTTCCACTCATTTTTTCATATGCTCTGTTGTACCTATTTTATTTTTATTTTTTATTTCCATACACTCAGGGTCCCCACTGCTCCGATCCTCTGGTTGACATCACTGATTCCCCACCGGTGACTCTCCACAGCACACTCACTTTAGGCGCTTGGACCCAAGCCAAGAGGGGTCTATCATTTCCAGTACATATCATATAATTTTATAATATAGTTTTATAATATTTGCGCTGCACTTAATTTAGTTTTTTAATATGATTTATGGGCTTGGTGTTAACCCTTAGTGTTCAGCTTGCATTTTTCTCTAAATCTTTCTTGTGTGTTTGCGCTGATTGTTCCCAATTTTGGTAATCGTCCATTAGCAAAGCCTGGGAGTGGGCACAGGGGCACCAGAACCAGCCACCACCTGGTGGGATACCGCCATAGGCAGCACAGGGGTACAGATATCTAAAAGGTAGGATAAGGCCACTAAGTGTGTAAAGATGGATGTACTTTTATTGGCTAGGTATGTAAAAAAAGACAGCCTACTTACTGAAATTATAAGGCAAAAACAAAAAAAGCTGTAGCCACTAATGGATGGCAAAAAAGTTAGATGGTATCAAAGTCCCCAGAAAATCTAAAACCAGGAGAAAGTAGTGGCTGTACCAGCTTTTTTGGGAGAATGGTTTCAAGGTTTCTATTCAATCCAGAGGTAGGGATAGTCAGCGCCAAACAAATTCCAGAGGGTAGTATTGGGGGCATTAGTGGTAGGTTGACTAAAGCACCTAAACCCGAGGTAAGTGCAGTAACAAGTCCTATTTGCAACCTCAAAACACCCAATAAGGAGATAGTATGCTTCTGGTCTAAACTACGTAGCATGTTCACCAATGCCAGGAGTCTGGCGAACAAGATGGAAGAACTAGAGCTACTGTTGTACGAGGAGGATTTAGATTTTGTAGGAATTTCACAGACTTGGTTTAACAGCTCTCATGATTGGCTGGCAACCATTCAAAGGTATTCCCTATATCACAGGGATAGAGAGTGTCAAAAAGAGGAGGGGTATGCCTGTATATCAGAAATTATGTACAAGTGAATATGAGAGATGACATCACTAATGGAGCAAGGGAGGAGGTGGAATCCTTATGGGCAGAGCTACAAAGGGAGGAAACTAAGGGGAAAGTAATGCTGGGCGTAAGCTATAGGCTCCCTAACCAGAGGGTGGAGGGGGAGGTGGACCTCCTATCACAATTTGGATTAGTGGCAAGGATGGGAAGTGTCATTTAAAATGGGAGATTTTAATTATCCAGACATGGGCCGAAGGTACTGCACATTCATCTAAAGCTCGCCATTTCCTAAATTTCTTGCAGGCCAATTTCATGGGTCAGATGGTAAATGTACCAACAAGAAACAAAGTGTTACTAGACCTTCTGATTACCAACAATACAGACCTGATCACGGATGTGGAAATACGGGGCAATCTCGGAATCAGCAATCACAGGTCAATTAGTTTCAGTATAAATTACACAAATAGGAAACATAAGGGGAATACAAAGACGCTGAATTTCAAAAGAGCCAACTTCCCTAATCTATGATCCTTGCTATAAGATACTAAATGGGAACAAAGAAAACAGAGGAAAAATGAATATGCTTTAAGAGCATATTAAATAAGGGTATTAGCCAGTGCATCCCAATGGGAAATACATTTAAAAGACCTTATAGAAGTCCTGGGTGGCTTAACTCCAACGTAAAAATGCATATAAAAACAAAGGAGAAGGCCTTTAAAAAATACAAGGCTGAGGGATCATCACCAGCATTCCAACTTTACAATGAATGCAACAAGAAATGTAAGGGTGCAATCAGGGCGGCTAAGATAGAACACGAAAGGCACAAAGTGGGGGAGAGTAAAAAATAATCACAAGAAAATATTTAAGTATATAAATAGGAAGAAAGGGAGATCAGATCATATTGGTCCCATAAAGAATAATGAAGGGAATCTGGTTACTTAGTATGGAGAGATAGCGAAGGTATTGAATTTATTCTTCTCCTCAGTCTTCACGAGGGAAGCGGGGGGCTTCAGTAACTAAAACTGCAATGTTTATTCTCATGGCTAACAGAGGATAGAATTAGAAATGGACTTGAAAAACGTAACATTTATAAGTCACGGGGACCAGATGGCTTGCACCCAAGGGTCCTTAAGAAACTCAGTCAAGTAATTGCCAGACCATTGTTATCTAATTTTTGCGAACAGTCTACTGACTGGAATGGTACCAGCAAATTGGAGAAAAGCCAATATAGCTCCAATATTTAAAAAAGGGCCAAGATATATCCATGGGAATTACAGACCAGTTAGCCTAACATCAATAGTATGCAAGCTCTTGGAGGGGATGATAAGGGACTATATACAAGATTTTAGTAATGAAAACTGTATCATTAATTTAGCTGTAATTAGCATGGTTTCATGAAGAATCGTTCTTGCCAAACCAACCTATTAACCTTCTACGAGGAGATGAGGTGCCATCTAGATAAAGGAAGGCCCATAGACGTGGTATATCTGGATTTTGCAAAGGCATTTGATATAGTTCCCCATAAACATTTACTGTACAAACTAAGGTCTGTCGGCATGGACCATAGGGTGAGTACATGGATTGAAAACTGGCTACAGGGGTGAGTTCCGAGGGTAGTGATAAATGGGAGTAGTCGGAATGGTCCGGTGTGGAAAGCGGGGTCCCCCAGGGTTCTGTCCTGGGACCAATCCTATTTAATTTATTCATAAACGACCTGGAGGATGAGATAAACCACTCAATCTCAGTATTTGCGGATGGTACTAAGCTAAGCAGGGCAATAATTTCTCCGCAGGATGTGGAAACCTTGCAAGAAGATCTGAACAAATTAATGCGGTGGGCAACTACATGGCAAATGAGGTTTAATGTGGAAAATTGTAAAACAATGCATTTGGGCGACAAAAATATGAATGCAATCTACTCACTAGGGGGAAAACCTCTGGGGGAATCTAGAATGGAAAAGGACCTGGGGCTCCTAGCAGATGACAGGCTCAGCAATGACATGAAATGCCAAGCTGCTGCAAGCAAAGCAAACAGAATATTGGCATGCTGATCAATATTCTCCTGGTCCGGCCGCACCAGGAGTATGCCGTCCAGTTCTGGGCACCAGTCCTCAGGAAGGATGTGATGGAACTGGAGAGAGTCCAGAGAAGGGCAACAAAGCTAATAAAGTGACTGGAGGACCTTAGTTATGAGGAAAGGTTACGAGCACTGAACTTATTCTCTCTGGATAAGAGGCTCTTGAGAGGGAATATAATTTCAATGTACAAATGCCGTACTGTTGACCCCACAATAGGGATAAAACTATAAAAGGGAATTAAAAAAACAAGCGGCCATTCACTAAAATTAAATGAGAAGCTGTTTAACCTTAAACTGCGCAGAGGGTTCTTTACTGTAAGAGCGGTAAGGATGTGAAATTCTCTTGCAGTGGTTTCAGCGGGGAGCATCGATAATTTCAAAAAACTATTAGATAGGCACCTGAACTACCACAACATACAGGAACATACAATGTAATACTGACATAAAAGCACACACACAGGTTGGACTTGATGGTCTTTTCAGCCTCATGTAACTATGTAGCCTTCTTTCCTATCTAAGAGGGTCTCTTCTTTCCACTGCAATGTGTACGTTGTTCTCCCATTTATTTGTCCTTCCCCCAACACATGAAAAAGAAAGCACCTTACAGTGCCTAAAAGTGATTAGGATTATCAAGATCTACCTGAGTCCCTATTTGTCCTGCCAATGGACCCTCTTAGTGGACATCCTGCTTTCCGCTCCACTATCACTAGGTGGATCAGGCAACTAATTTCCAGGGGACATGCCTTAGGGTCCAAGTTCTAGAAATTGTGTTAGGGATGGGGTGTATGGGGCTGCCAACATCCTAATTAAACATGGAAAAGTATGCAACAAGTGCAAATATACTATAACCCCCTTGGACTTTTAAGGCAGTGAGTAATGTAAGGGTAGATTTTACTTTAAAAGGTAGTGACGCCACTTTTATTAAATACAAAACATGATAAAAAGGGCGAGTTTAGCCCTATAGATAATAACAATACATAAAAACAATACAGTCAGGTTTATAAATATTGGGACATCGACACAATTCTAATCTTTTTGGCACTATACACCACCACCACAATGGATTTGAAATGAAACGAGCAAGATGTGCTTTAACTGCAGACTTTCAGCTTTAATTTGAGGGTATTTACATCCAAATCAGGTGAACGGTGTAGGAATTACAACAGTTTGTATATGTACCTCCCACTTTTTAAGGGACCAAAAGTAATATGACAGATTAACAATTATCCATCAAGCTTTCACTTTTAATACTTGGTTGCAAATCCTTTGCAGTCAATTACAGCCTGAAGTCTGGAACGCATAGACATCACCAGACGCTGGGTTTCATCCCTGGTGATGCTCTGCCAGGCCTCTATTGCAACTGTCTTCAGTTCCTGCTTGTTCTTGGGGCATTTTCCCTTCATTTTTGTCTTCAGCAAGTGAAATGCATGTTCAATCAGACTCAGGTCAGGTGATTGACTTGGCCATTGCATAACATTTCAATTCTTTCCCTTAAAAAAACTCTTTGGTTGCTTTCACAGTATGCCTTGGGTCATTGTCCATCTGCACTGTGAAGCACCGTCCAATGAGTTCTGAAGCATTTTGCTGAATATGAGCAGATAATATTTCCCGAAACACTTCAGAGTTCATCCTGCTGCTTTTGTTAGCAGTCACATCATCATTAAATACATTGGCAGCCATACATGCCCACGCCATGACACTACCACCACCATGCTTCACTGATGAGGTGGTATGCTTTGGATCATGAGCAGTTCCTTTCCTTCTCCATACTCTTCTCTTCCCATTACTCTGGTACAAGTTGATCTTGGTCTCATCTGTCCATAGGATGTTGTTCCAGAACTGTGAAGGCTTTTTTAGATGTTGTTTGGCAAACTCTAATCTGGCCTTCCTGTTTTTGAGGCTCACCAATGGTTTACATCTTGTGGTGAACCCGCTGTATTCACTCTGGTGAAGTCTTCTCTTGATTGTTGACTTTGACACACATACACCTACCTCCTGGAGAGTGTTCTTGATCTGGCCAACTGTTGTGAAGGGTATTTTCTTCACCAGGGAAGGAATTCTTCGGTCATCCACCACAGTTGTTTTCCATGGTCTTCCGGGTCTTTTGGTGTTGCTGAGCTCACCGATGCGTTCTTTCTTTTTAAGGATGTTCCAAACAGTTGATTTGGCCACACCTAATGTTTTTGGTATCTCTCTGATGGGTTTGTTTGTTTTTTCAGCCTAATGATGGCTTGCTTCACTGATAGTGACAGCTCTTTGGATCTCATTTTGAGAGTTGATAGCAACAGATTCCAAATGCAAATAGCACATTTGAAATTAACTCTGGACCTTTTATCTGCTCATTGTAAATGGGATAATGAGGGAATAACACACACCTGGCCATGGAACAGCTGAGCAGCCAATTGTCCCATTACTTTTGGTCCCTTAAAAAGTGGGAGGCACATATACAAACTGTTGTAATTCCTACACCGTTCACCTGATTTGGATGTAAATACCCTGAAATTAAAGCTGAACGTCTGCAGTTAAAGCACATCTTGTTTGTTTCATTTCAAATCCATTGTGGTGGTGTATAGAGCCAAAAAGATTAGAATTGTTTTGATGTCCCAATATTTATGGACCTGACTGTATATAGAAAAAGAAAAAGTGTGTACTCTGTTCAGAAATACATAGTATAATCAAACCCAATATTGTCAAGTATACCCATGCACTGCCAAAATTGGACTGTGGTCAGTTTCTTGAATACATCCCAACATGTTTTGGAATTATTAGTATATCTTCCTTCTTCAGGGAAAATTATATTCTGGGTTGATTTTTCGCTTTCTGAAATACAAATATAATCATTCGTAATCACAATGCAATGCATAATGTAAAAGAAACCGTTAGTTTCACATAGTATATCAAAGTATACTCATAGCTGTTTGAATACTTACAATGAACAGTATGCAACATAGGGACAATAGAACAAGCATGTGGTCCCAAAAAATGAGCTAAAGTGCAAAGACCACCCACCAGACGGGCAAGTGAACAGCCCGGATGAGTCAAACAAACATCCACAAGAAACACCCTATAGGCTGCACCAGCAATCAAAATAGTTGTATCCAAAACCAAAAAATATATGAGTTAAGTAGAAAAGTTGAATTGCATGAAATCATACAAATCACCACAATAGTGGAGGGGGGGAGGGAAAACAGAAACCAAGCAGTGTCCCCTGTCAAAAATCACTATACCTTGAAATAAACTGGTGCATGAACGTCTCCATATCAGCAGTGCTTGAACCGAGACTGCACTGCTGTGTGGTGAGAGTTTTATTGAGGGGGGATCTCCGATGTGGTGACGTGCGGCATAGCCCCGCCCTTTTTATCATGTTTTGTATGCAATAAAAGTGGCGTCACTGCCTTTTAAAGAAATTTACCCTTACATTACTCTCTGCCCTAAAAGTCCAAGGGGGTTATAGTATATTTGTACTTGAAGCATACTTTTCCATGTTAGGGTCCATGTTCCTCTTTTTTCCATTGGAGCCAATTCCACCAGGGCTGTTGGCATTCTGGGATTTTAACATCAAGCATCTGCTTCCCAGGTGTGCAAGACTGCCACCTGGTACTCTGTTGACATGTTCTTCAAGTTCTACCAGGTGGATGTTTAGGCCTCAGCTAATGTGAGGTACTTCAAGCTGTCATCTTGTTTCTTATTTTCTCTTTCTTCTTCTTTCTTTTTTTCTCCTTTCATCTTCTTTCTTTTTTTTTTTTTTTTTTTAATTTCTTCTTTTTCTCATTCTTTTTTCTTCTTCTTTTTTTAACAATAATAATATTAGGAAAAGTAATAATAAGATTTTTAATGATTTTATATGAGTAATAAAACACAATTAGTGCAGTTACATAAGATATTTCTAAACACAAATACATACAGTTGAAAATCAATGTACAGCTAAAACAAGATGTGATAGGAAAAGGAAAATATATCATCAATAATATTATATCATTACTTATGTAACATTACATTTGAACACCATCTATAAACATATTAATAAATGTTAATTACCAGTGTCATTTGTTACAGGAAAATCACTGTCGAAGAATTAAGATTCTTGGAGACTGTTACTACTGTGTATCTGGGTTAACACAGCCTAAAACAGATCACGCACATTGCTGTGTTGAAATGGGATTGGATATGATTGACACCATTACGTAAGTAATACCATATACAATGATTCTGTTAGATTTGTACATTGAAGTAGGGTATTATTTTGTAGACAGAAGAAGCACTTTAGTGTAGAAACTGTAAATTGTGTCATTGTTTTGCATACAGAGATGATGCTTGATGCAAAATAGGGCTCACAATTTGTATATATGAGGCAAAATACATTTTAAATGTATCAATAAGTCTTTTTAAAGGACCACTATAGCATTGTATTTTGATAGTTGTATGTGTTAGTGTGTGTAGTAATATTATTCAGTATGAGTTCCTTTTTTCACATTCATTCACTTATATTTTTTTCCAAATTGATTTGCAGAACAAGCTGTTCATTAGAAGTGAAAGGGAAAGGGACAACCTATAACACAGTCAGGGTCCCTTGAGGATTTTAGGGAAAAAATATGACTGTTTTAGGTGACCCTTACATTTTTGCATAAGTTAACCACATATGGTAATCCAAATATCATAGTTTTTGCAAATGTGATCTTAAACTGGTAATTTTAAAATTGCTCATACTCTAGATATATACTAAAGATAAGTAAGTACATTGCAGTTAACTCAAGACCCAGGCAATAGAAAGCATCTTGCAGTTAGTGAAGAATCATGCCTACAGTATATCCTGTTAAAAAAAACACCTGTAGCACAGAGCTAGAATCATAAGGCTAACTATTAAAACAGTTTTTTTCTGGGCTCTATTATAATTATCCTAGATACTGTACATATTTCATGCATTATAATTGATTGGACTGGAGGCTTCTTTGTCATGTTTCTTGCACAGACCCAGCCAGATTGCTTCTTTCATTTGTTTTTACAACTGGAGAAATAGATGTTGTAACATTTAAACTTATTCTGTCAGCAGTTTGTCTGACAAAATTCCAAAATTATGTCACTGGGTTCCTAAAAGACTGATTTGTGGGAATTTGCAAGTGTGTAAAAAGTCATATAGCAAAGGAATATGTTAAGCTTTTTGAGAGCACACCGTTTTGCACATGAACACATAGCTACAAAGGCTAACGGCAGTGTTCTTTAAACAGTTTAACAGCAACATACAGACTCCCAAATAATGTACGGAGATGACTGAAATGTTAGTCATCCATAGGCTTTGCATTGGCTTTGGTTTCCTTGAAACACGGGTTTCCAGGATTCAGTAGATGCTAGGGATTTATGTTCTTCCTATGTTTGAATTGGCTTCCTCTGGTTAATCTGGTTTCCTTCCTTAGTCCAAGAACACACTGGCAGTTTTACTGGTTTTCATACTAAATTGGTTTTAGCATAACTGTTGAAGGCACATTAAAGACAAAATCTCATGTGAATAATTACATGTTTTATATACATACAGTATGTATATTTTATCGTGCTACAGCCCCCTCTATCTCATCTCCTCTTTTCCTTTTTCTTTTTCTTCTATCTCTCTCTCTCTCTCTCTCTCTCTCTCTCTCTCTCTCTCTCTCTCTCTCGATCTCTATATATATATATATATATATATATATATATATATATATATATATATATATATATATATATAATAGTACAAATACAAGTATATTTCCAGATGCCTTACTATGTCCCATGATAGTGTTGCCTCTGCTACCCATAGGACAGTCTCTATGAGTAGCTATAACATTTTCCCCAGCCTGTGTTTTTTTTTCAAGTCCTGAAACCACAAATTAGCCTCCTGAATTCTTGGATCTTGTGAGGAACTCCCACAGTGCCCACTCGGGTTCAGCCTCTCCCAGTGCTATAGCCTAGACATTATTCCTAAATGAGTGATATCCTGGGCACCTGGCCTAAATTGCTGCTCTAGATTGTTGCCATTACAGTAGTTTCTGACTTTCTATTTTGACTCTTTTGCTTTTTCCGTAGGCTGGGTATAGCTCTGTTTGCATTTCAGCATGGGGCAGCTGTTTGTTCACCCTGGCATTTTTTTGTTTCATGTCCGCTGTTACCTTTTGTGTCTGCTTTGAGGTTCCAGCTGAAATCTTTTCGTGGTCATCTCTGATCATGGGCAAATCAGCTTCTGACAAATTGTTCACCCTGGCATTTTTTTCACTCAGGACAGCTTTTTGCAGAGGACTAGAACTGCATTGTTCTCACTTCTGATCATACACGTCCTTTTTTTTGTTTCATGTCCGCCGTTACCTTTTGTGTCTGCTTTGAGGTTCCAGCTGAAATCCTTTTGTGGTCATCTCTAATCATGGGCAAATTAGCTTTTGACAAATTGTTCAAATACCTAGGTATTTAATGGAGGACACAATTTTTATTTGCTGGGTACACTGTGGTAAGAACAGGTGCAAGTTATCTAGAAGGAGGACTGATTTCTCCCAATTTATAACGAATCCAGAGCGCCATGGTCTGTATTAGTGACATAAGCAAAGATAATGATTTATAAGTATCTCCTAAAACTAACAAAGCATCATTCGCATAGAGGGATACCTTATCAATCCTGTCTCCTCTCTGAAAGCCTGTGATGGAATCAGGCTGTCTATTGGCTGCTGCAATGGCTCAAGGGGGAGAGTGAACACCACTAACATATCCCTCAATGAAGAAAGAAGAATTCAGAGGCTCAATCGTTAATTTGCATACAGGCTCTAGGAGCAGAGTATAGCAATTTATTCCATCTAAGGAAGCATTCTCCCATTCCAAATAATTTCACACCTCCCATTGATAGGGTCATTCGTTGTTGTCAAACACCTTAACGGCATCCAGCGATAGAATGACCCTACCTAAAGAGAGTGGTAAATTGAGAAAAAGTCTCTTCAGGTTAATCGCCTAGTAGGGATGGAATCATACTGGTCTGGATACACTAACCACTGCATTACTGTACTCAGTCTGGCTGCTAGGACTCTAGCATGGATTTTAACCACTTCAACCCCGGAGGATTTTGGCTGCTGTACCTAGTAATTGTATGGTCATGCAATGCTGTACCCAAACAAAATTTTCATCCTTTTTTTCCCACAAATAGAATTTTCTTTTTGTGGTATTTGATTGCCTCTGCGTTTTTTATTCTTTGCGATATTAACGGAAAAAGACTGAAAATTTTGAAAAAAAAATGATATTTTCTACTTTTTATTATAAAAAAAAAATTAATAAACTCAATTTTAGTCATACATTTAGGCCAAAATGTATTCAGCCACATGTCTTTGGTAAAAAAAATGTCAATAAGCGTATATTTATTTATTTGCGCAAAAGTTATAGCGTCTACAAACTAGGGTACATTTTCTGGAATTTACGCAGCTTTTAGTTTTTGGGAGCCTAGCCGCGTACAGGACCCGAAAACCAATCACCGCCTTCAGGATTTCTAAGGGTGTAAATTTTTGATTTCACTCCTCACTACCTATCACAGTTTTGAAGGCCATAAAATGCCAAGATAGCACAAAACCCCACCAAATGACCCCATTTTGTAAAGTAGACACCCCAAGCTATTTGCTGATAGGCATGTTGAGTTCATGGAATATTTTATATTTTACCACAAGTTGCTGGAAAATGACAATTTTTTTTTTTTTGCACAAAGTTGTCACTAAATCATATATTGTTCAAACATGGCATGGTTATATGTGGAATTACATCCCAAAATACATTCTGCTGCTTCTCCTGAGTACGGAGATACCACATGTGTGGAACTTTTTGGCAGTCTAACCATGTACAGGACCCCGAAAACCAATCACCTCCTTCAGGCTTTCTAAGGGTGTACATTTTTGATTTCACTCCTCACTGCCTATCAGTTTCGGAGGCCATGAAATGTCCAGATAGTACAAACACCCCCAAATGACCCCGTTTTGGAAAATAGACACTCCAAGCTATCTGCTGAGAGGCATGTTGAGTATTTTGCAGATCTCGCTTTTTGTCACACAGTTTTGAAAATTGAAAAAAGAAAAAAAAATACATTTTTCTTTTCTTTCTTCATTTTCAAAAATAAATGAGATCTGCATAATACTCACCATGCCTCTTAGCAAATACCTTGGGGTGTCTACTTTCCAAAATGGGGTTATTTGGGGGGGTTTTGTGCTATTTGAACATTTCAGGGCCTCTGTAACTGTGATAGGTAGTGAGGAGTGAAGGCGCTGATTATTTTTTGGGGTCCTGTACACAGCTAGGCTCCAAAAAAGTCTCACATATAAGGTATCCCCGTACTCAGGAGAAGCAACAGAATGTATTCTGGGGTGTAATTTCACATATGCCCATGGCATGTGTGAGCAATAGATCATTTAGTGACAACTTTGTGCAAAAAAAAAAAAAAAGTGTAATTTTCCTGCAACTTGTGGCAAAATATAAAATATTCCATGGAATAGTCCATGGGCTCAACATGCCTCTCATCAAATAGCTTGGGGTGTCTACTTTCCAAAATGGGGTCTTTTGGGGGGTTTTGTGCTATCTTGGCATTTTATGGCCTTCAAAACTGTGATAGGTGGTGACGAGTGAAATCAAAAATTTACACCCTTAGAAATCCTGAAGGTGGTGCTTGGTTTTTGGGGTCCTGTACACAATTAGGCTCCCAAAAAGTCTCACACATGGGGTATCCCCATACTCAGGAGAAGCAGCAGAATGTATTTTGGGGTGTAATTCCACATATAACCATGCCATGTTTGAACAATATATTATTTAGTGACAACTTTGTGCAAAAAAAAAGTGTACTTTTCCCGCAACTTTTGGCAAAATAAAAAAAATATTCAATGGACTCAACATGCCTATCAGCAAATAGCTTGGGGTGTCTACATTCCAAAAAGGGGTCATTTGGGGGTTTTGAACTGTCCTGGCATTTTATGCACAACATTAAGTAGCTTATGTCACACATCACCCACTCTTCTAACCACTTGAAGACAAAGCCCTTTCTGACGCTTTTTGTTTACATGAAAATATATTATTTTTTTGCAAGAAAATTACTTTGAACCTCCAAACATTATATATTTTTTAAAGCAAAGGCCCTACAGGTTAAGATAGTACCAAACATGACATGCTTTAAAATTGCGCACAAACGTGCAGCAGCGACAAACTACATACATTTTTAAAAGCCTTTACAGGTTACCATTTTAGATTTACAGAGGAGATCTACTGCTAAAATTACTGTCCTCGATCTGACCTTCGCGGTGATACCTCACATGCATGGTGCAATTGCTGTTTACATATGACACCAGACTGATGCTTGCGTTCACCTTTGTGCGTGAGCACGGGGGGGATCAGGGGTGCTTGTTTTTTTTTTAAATTATTTATTTTGCTTTTTTTTATTACATTTTAAACTGTTCCTTTAATTTTTTTTTAATCATTTTTATTGTTATCTCAGGGAATGTAAATATCCCCTATGATAGCAATAGGTAGTGACAGATACTCTTTTTTTGAAAAAAATGGGGTCTATTAGACCCTAGATCTCTCCTCTGCCCTCAAAGCATCTGACCACACTAAGATCGCTTTGCCAATTTCCCAATGGCGCTGTTTATATCCGGTGAAACCTAAATCCTAAAATGCTCATAGCTTCCAGTTTCTTAGGCCATAGAGATGATTGGAGCCATTCTGGTCTCTGGTCAGCTCTTTGGTCAGCTGGCAGAACCTCCGGCTGCATTCTCGGGTTCCCTGTTGGGACAGGAGAGCCCAAGAAAACCATGAAAGAAGGAGGGGTGGCGTTCCCTCCCACTGCTTATAAATGCAGTCTAGAGGCTAATTTGCCACTAGGATTGCTTTTACATGAAAGCCGACCGCTGGCTGAAAAGAATGATACCAAGATGATACCTAAACCTGCAGGCATCATTCTGGTCTAACCACTCAGAGTCAAGCAACGTACCAGTACGTTGCTGGTCCTTGTTGGGCACACATTTTAATGTTCTTTTTTTCATGAAGCCAGATATTGATCCGTTCAGACACTATACTACTAGGGGAGGTGTATGGTGCGTGCATGGGTGTTAGCACTACTGGCTCTAATCTGACGCTGCCTGGGATGATGCAGACCCCGACTGACACTAAAACCTAACTTATATCACCCACTGGGCGATCAGGGTTACACCTTTATTGGGTAATATGCGGCAGGTGCCCTGATGCTATAAAAAGCAAACTAACTAACCAGTGTCACCCGTAACACTAATACAGTGATCACTGGTGACAGGGAGTGAAAGGGTTAACTGGGGGCAATCGGGGGTTAAAACCTTTATTAGGTAATATATGGGGGTACCTGAGGCTATAAAAACCTGACGGTGAAACTGGCTAGCGTCACCAGTGACACAAATATGGCGATCGATTAGTGACACTGGTGACAGGGGGTGAACGTGTTAACTGGGGGGCGCGCAAGGGGTCAAACCTTTATTGGGGGGTTTAAAGGGGTAACCTAGACCTAATGGGGGCTACTACTAACTGCCCTAACACTTATTTCAGTCACAAATGACACCAAGCAGTGATCAGTGAAAAGTCTGAAAACTGAAATTGGTGACAGGGAGTGAAAGGGTTAACTAGGGGGACGATCGGGGGGTGATCAGGGAGTGGAAAGTGTACCTATGTGTGCTGATGTCAGTGTACTGTTGGTGCAACTCATGGTTAGATGTCCTCTCTCTCTCACTGGAATCGAAAAGACCCAACGAGGAGAGAGGACATCACTTCCTCCTGTCTGTGTTTACACTTACAAAGGCTGGGGAAACTTTTCATTCCTTAGGAGCGATCACCAGGTCCAGACCATTGGTCTGGCCCTGGGGACTGATCGCTCCCCTAACGAATCCGACTGCCACGGGGGGGGGGTTTGGGGGTGCTGGGCGCGAACGCGCCCATGGGGAGGGCGGGATGTACAGGTACACCCATTTGCCCACCCGTGCCATTCTGCCAACGTACATCGGCATGCAGCGGTCGGGAAGTGGTTAACATTGGAGCTCAAAAGTGAAATTTAGGTGGTATGACTATATATCATTGCCTAGTTTTGGGAGAATTATTATGCTGCTATCATTCATAGAAGCCTGAAGCATATTTGATTCAGATGTCTCATTTAGAACTTCCAACAGCTTGGGAACTAAGATATCCCCATAAGTTTTGTAGATTTCAGATAGTAGTCCTTTAGTTTCTGGGGCATTACGGTTGGGAGGCTCTGCTACTGCTATGTTAATTGTTTCCAAGGTTAAAGGGGCATTTAAATGCTTCCTGTCCTCAGAGGATAGATGGGCTAGTCAGAAAGAGTGTAAAAAATCTGGGAAGGTAAGTAACCTTGCTGTGGTATAAGTCCCTGTAGAAATGGTAAAACTAATTTATAATCTCCATTAGATCATGTTAAACATTCCCCTTGGGTGTTAAAATGGAGTCTATATGATTAGACGGGGTTTGAAAACTGGCTATCACAGCTAATAGGTGACCTGTGTTTTCTCCTTCCTCTTAATAACAGCAGGTAAAGAATTGCTTGTGCTCAGCCTTTGCATGTGCCAATTGCTTGTATAGTAACTGTGCATCTTTCCAGATTGTAAGATTGTGGGGGGAGGGATCAGCAAAATACTGTTACTCCTTTTTTTGAACCTACACAGAAAATAAATCCTCCCATGCCCTAGTAGGGATACCAGTATGAAGTTGCCTCATGGGAGCACTTTTAACATGAAAGGGTTAACTCACCAAAGAGATGTTCTGGATAATCTAGTCAGGAACAGTGTAATTGCCATGGGAGAATGGTCAAACAAACCTCTGGTATGTAATTTTGGAGATATGGGTAAGTATGAGTCAGTGCCCAGCAACAGATCAATTTGTGAAAGAGACTGGTAGATGAACAGCAAGAATAAAGGCGTGCCACTGGTTTACGTAATCTCCAGATATCTCTTAACTCCAACTCCTTAATCTGATGAAAGAAGGGAGTTTTTTTACACACCGTATTAAAGTCCCTGGCAGCCAGGAAGGGAGCTCTGGGGTAGTCTGCCAACAGAGCAGCCAATACCCAATATACATTAAAAGTAGGTCAAAGTGCACGCTAAAAGGATATACCACCTGCAGGAAAATTGTACTTTAGAAGAGATTAGAATACTGGTGCTCCACAGGGAAAAAGGCATAAGATTTATTTTATTTATTTTATTTCTCAACTGTGTTAAGAAGCCATTGTTCTATGTATGCAGTGGGGTTTTTCTCATTGATTAGTTTGGATAACCCCAGGATCCGGATGTTATGCCTCCTGAGCCTGTTTTCC
This sequence comes from Aquarana catesbeiana, assembly GCF_042186555.1. Classification (NCBI taxonomy): domain Eukaryota; kingdom Metazoa; phylum Chordata; class Amphibia; order Anura; family Ranidae; genus Aquarana; species Aquarana catesbeiana. The sequence continues at coordinate 239,568,429 of NC_133328.1, forward strand.
ATACAGTTACAGCTTTGTACTGCATTGAAAACATCCCTTAGAGTAGAATCTGAGGGTGGATCACTCTGTTGGCACTGAACTGTTATTGCCCAGTCTCCCTCTACTTCGGCTGGTAGCTCTCCCTCTCTGCACTCCATTCCCTCCTGTGCCTCAGGTATGGTGTCTTCAGGCTCAGGCTGTTCCTTGTTGGCTCTCCTGGCAGCATCCAGTGTGGAGCTGTGCTGTGCAGAGGTGTCTCTGGACAATGTCCAGGTAAACACTCGAGTTTAGCTGCTGTTACTTTGCTCATTTCTTTTAGGCATCGGTGAGGAAGCAAACCAATGCTATCTTGGGAGGCTCAGAGGACTGCTGTCACTGCCAGCTTCTGGCAGTCTTTCTTGTGGTCCCGTACATGGCACCAATATGTTGTCAGCAGCCTATGTATAAAATAATATAATGATCAGATGCTCAATGAGTTCCATTAGAATACTAAGTTCTTCTGTTTTAGCAAGAATATAAACACTCCACACATTTACCATACATTTCCAATCTATATAGGCGCATATGTGTCTTTCATGCATGTGCATGCATCCATGTGTATTCTTCACTGTAGGTCATTCCTCTTATCCCCCTTTTTTTCTTAGTAGTTTAATCTTTCACCTAATATACCAATTTTTTCCTCATTCACTAAGATGTAGAGGAAGCTGATACCTAAGACCCTTTCTGCAGTTATTCATAATAACAATTAAGGCCAGCTGTATTATTTAGAGCCCTTAATTTCCCATGACAGCAAACATTTACATATTTGACCTATTAACATAAGTCTTGGCTGTTGTGAGTTGTGAGACTACCATTTGCTCTTGCTTTTTGACTAGAATTGACTAGAATGATCAGATAGCTGTCAATTCTATCCTATCTTTCCTAAGGAACTTCCTTTAAATGTGTAAATAAACCTAAAGCTTTTTACTACTCCAGCCAACAAATTAGCAAATTAAAAATAAATAAATATATATATATATATATATATATATATATATATATATATATATATATATATATATATATATATATATTATATATACACAGTAAAACCTTGGATTTGCAAGCATAATTCGTTCTGGAAGCATACTTGTAATCCAAAGCATTTGTATATCAAAGTGACTTTCCCCATAAGAAATAATGGAAACTGAAATGATTTGTTCCACAACCATTTATTCATAAGTGCTTCAGTTTATAGTCCATATAAAAAGATTATAGCAATGTGATAGGTTGTGTAACCATAAAATGTCCATCCCAAATGGAAGCCTCCACAAGGGGAATGAAGGAAAATACAACAGGAGCTACAGAGTATAAAAGAGAAGAGCCAAAACAGGCCGCCGTCAGCAATTCATCTAGTATTAATGGGGCATCTAGCTGTTGCTTAGCCGTACAAGATAGAGAAGGCAAGGAGGTATCTGAAAGATATTTGTCTATGTAATCATCGGGATAGCCATCTCATGACCCATAGAGATTTGTATAAAAGGATGCTAGTTCAGAAATAATTAGTAATGGGTTGTTGACTACCTGTTAACTGGATGTGCGAATGGCCCCGATAGCAGGCGATTGTTGAGGGATCAAGCAATTTTGGCCAGCAGGCGAGCTGTCCTTTCCCCTTCCTCAAAAAATGCTAGTTTCGTAAAAACCTTTTATGCTCTGCAGCTAGGGATCTCAGGCGATCCAGTGAATCCTGTGCCGACATCCATGCCTCCCTTGGAGAGCCTGATGGGTCAATAACATAAGATAACTCCAGTGTCATACCTGGTCACCCACCGATTCAAGTAGAGCAGAAGAGTTCCGATTTTGCATTTCCGTTATGAAAACACCACTAAGGTAGGCCTTAAAGGCCTCCCATCTTTGTATTGTATTGTCATAGTGACAGACTGGAAAAAGTTATTAATCTGGGTGACTGGGTGACTAAGTAATTTAAGCCAAAAGGCATTACGTTAACAAGGGGCCCTGGGTAGGGAAGTGAGGGGCTGGGCAATCAGCCATAAGGGTAGGGGGAGTGATCAGATACTCCTCGCGTGAGACATTCTACATTAGTGGTGTAACTGACCATATAGGGGGTACCCACATATAGATCTATATGTGATCTATAAGAATCATTTTGTATCAGGATTGCAAAGGTGCCATATATCAGTCCAGCCCACCTCAACTAGCAAATGACTGAGAGCAGTGCCCCTGCCTCCCTTTGGGGGGAACACAGGGAGGTGTCTATCCAATCTGGGGTCAAATAGCAATTAAAGTCACCCATAATTAACACCGGAATGTCAGGCTTATTCACCAGGTACGACACATCCCGTGAGAACCGATGCCTTATGTATCACTGCACTCACCCCACGAGAATAAACAGAGTGAGTGGAATGATACACTTTACCAACCCAGGAATACTGTAGGAACCAGATAGTGTCCCTCGTGAGAGGAGTCTCCTGAAGGCCGATAATAACCGTGTGAAATTTGCGCAAACATGAAGAAATCATAGTTTGTTTCAATGGGTCATTAACTCCTCGACCATTCCAGGACACTATAGGTGTGGTAGACATAGCAAACATTCATAGTTATATTGACACGAGAGCCCACTATATAAAGGTGAGTCTCTAGGAGAAAAGCAATACTTATCACAGCAACATTGAACAGGAGGCAGTTATTATTGCACAACTGTGCAGCAAGTAAAACTGAAAGTAACATTTCTGTATGGAGGTCATCTGGGAACCCAACTGCTGTCAACTTGTCAGGGCTGAGACCTCCCCAAAGTTGTAAAGCTTTATGTCTAACAGATCTTCTTCTGCCAACAGGACACTGAAACATTAGCCATGCAATCCAATGCAACAGGTAATAGAAAAGCATCTTACACGTTAGCATCTCACATGCAAGCTTGTAAATAGGTATCAGCCAAAAAGGACGAAAGGTGTATATACACTCGCTGAGGGTAAATATCAGGAACAGTCCCTCTAATAAAAAACAGGCTTTAGAGGTAACTTGACACCCATCATTCTCATTCGGTATCCCAAACTAGATGTAAACCTTTACTGTCCTCATGTCTGCGGCGGCGTAGATCTTGTTCATTTTGATCCAGCCAAACGGCTGCGTCCTGTGCGTTTTCGAAGAACTGATTCTGGCCTCTGGCCATCACTTTCAACTAGGCTGGGAGCAGCATAGTGTATGATAACTGTAGCCGTTGCAGTCTGTTTTTAACATCCGCAAACTTTGATCGTCTGCGTTTCACCTCCGCAGAGAAATCAGGGAAGAATGAGATTTTGATGCCATTATATTGTATTGTACCCTTCTCTCAGGCCAGTTACAGCACAATTTCTTGATCTTTGTAGTTCAGGAGCCTGGCTAAGATCAATCTAGGAGATTGTCTGGCAGGAGAGGACAAGGAGGTACCCTGTGGGCTCATTTCACTGCGTATCAGTGTAAGAAGGCCTCCTTGTCAAACACCTCTTGCAGCCAGCCTTCAATGAATGCAGTGGGGTCTCGACCCACCACCTTTTGTGGGAGCCCCACTATATGGATATTGTTGCGTCTGAGGCGGTTCTATATATCATCCATCTTGCTTTTAGCTTGGAATGCCTGTTGCGCAGCAATTCTCACATCTCTGTTCAGAGGGAGCATCTGATCTTCCATGTCACTTACTCGGCCCTCTACAGCAGTGGTCCTCTCCCTGATCTTCTGGAGGTCCTGACAGAGGAGAGATTCTGTCTCCTTCAGCCCTCCGAACTTTTCCTTCAAATCATCCACCGAAGCAGTGCATTTGTGTAGAGCATGCAGGATCTGCCTGAGTGTGGGCTGAGGGCTGTCCTCTGGGGGCACATGAAACAGATCAGGAATGGGATCATGCAGAGACTCCAGGGGCACAGTGTCATCTAACATACCTATATCTTCCCGGTCAGCAAGCTCAGGAGAGTTAGCAGTGTGTTGCACTGCGATCATAGGGGGATCAGTGGAGCCAGACAGCTTTTGAGTGTAGTAAAGCATGTCCCTGGGCTGCTCCTTAGGCTTGGTGGGTTTGTTTGACTTACCCCCCTGCTCCTTCTGTCTGTGCCTCGTGGTGTCCTCTGTGGCTGAGACAGCCAGGCGCCATCTTGGAATTCCTGGGCCGCCACCGCTGCGGCTTTTCCTCAGTTCATGCAGGTCAGCATCTGCACAGGACTTCTCGCAAACAGATCTGGGTATGTCAGGGGATCAGCGGGTGATGATTGCGACGAAATTCAGGCAAAGAATGGTGGCGGGGGAAGGATAGTATGCAGGATCAGCAGCGGGAGCTCCTTGAGACAGGTCTGTTCACATGCCGCATCAGGTCACGCTCCAGATTGACTTCTTTGATTAGACCTACTATAATAGTTTTACCTGTATTAGCCCATCTTATCTCCACACCATGAGTAACTGTACTTTTGTATTTGAGATCATTAACTCTGCTGCCTCCAGTTTGCGATTGCTACTGCACCAAGGACATTTTCAAACCTTTTTCTAGCTTTAGTAGTGAACAATCTGCAAGATGAGTATACAGGTATATCATAACCAAGACCATCTTATGGTAGTGGGCCGCTCAGGAGACGAGGCTTTGGAGAATTGCAATCAAACACTTCCTGTCCAGGTCTGAATGACAAATCACAAAATAGTCAACTGAGGCCAACTCAATATCTTGTATATCTGGTCATGCGATCATTTTTCAGTTATAGGTAAATAAAGTGTATGCGGAAGATGGTTGGACTATACTAAGGACATCTCAGACAATTTTTCCAATCCCTAGTTTAAATATATCATGAAAGGAGAGAAGAGAAGAGAAGGGGGGGGAAGGGAAATAAAGGGGCCCCCCTCCCTCCTCAGTTGGAATGGGACTTTAAAGGAAAAAGCTGAGTTTGGTAGGTGAACATCAAACGAATTTGATAAAAAAATTTTTAACAATATTTATTGAGATAAAGTTAAAATAACATTAATGAAATACATGTACAGACATATGACCATCCGGTGGTAAATATCAGAATTCATACGTGACTAATGCCAACATGTTTCGCAAAAGGATTTTCGCTTCATCAGGGCTAGGCACGATATCATTGATTCATTTAAACTACTATTAAAATATCAAAGGAATAAAGCTATTCCCATTATTCACCAGACATCAACCGCTGAACCACCGGCACGGATTGTCCCTGGGTGCCAGTTCCCGGAGGGACAATACCAGAAGGAGGACTGGACCGCACACTAAGGGCAATATAGGCTGGTGACCCGTACCCTAATTCTGTAGATGGAAGAAGAGGGGCTGTGATGCTCCTAGTTGAATAGTTGTGCGTCTGCCCGTCAGGTGGATGGTCGCAGGATGCGTCTTACATGAAACATGTTGGCATTAGTCACGTATGAATTCTGATATTTACCACCGGATGGTCATATGTCTGTACATGTATTTCATTAATGTTATTTTAACTTTATCTCAATAAATATTGTTAAAAATTTTTTTATCAAATTCGTTTGATGTTCACCTACCAAACTCAGCTTTTTCCTTTAAAGTCCCATTCCAACTGAGGAGGGAGGGGGGCCCCTTTATTTCCCTTCCCCCCCTTCTCTTCTCTTCTCTCCTTTCATGATATCAGTTATAGGTAAAATCATAAAACAGGAGAAATTCAGATTTTTGAGTCAACACATCGACAATATATGAAATGTAAAAAAAAACAAACATTTTATGTGAACATTTGTTAAATCAGCTAATCATAGATAAAATACATTTATAAAACCATGGGATATCTTTGTGTTTAGGTTAAATATTAAAACAGCAAGAAACCTCCATTCATTAAGTTTTCCCCTGTAGCACTTTCATAGCATATTCACATTAAAACTATTATTATATGTGTGCTTCAAAATTTGTCCTGATGTCCTGATGCTGCTACTACAGTGAGAAAGGGATGTATAAATTCAGATAAACACAGTCATGGTCTTTTACATGTCTTTCTAACCCTATTGATCCCTCTGTCACAGGCCTATGGTGGCTGGACACTTGAACTTCAATTGTAGCTCCTTGATGACTGAGGTTGTACTAGTATTTTAGTCATAGAATTCAAGGTAAGGCAGTTTGGGAAGGTTCCTATGTTGCTTTCTTACTCAGTCAATCTACCTCCATTGTGGGGGGACAACTGCAGTCAGCTTCCTCAATGTCCAAAAAAGCACTTAATGAGAGCCATTATCTTTAAGGGCTCCTCCCAGGATAGGAGATCTTTGCAGCACTCAAGTTTTGTAGGTCCTAAGGCCTAGAATAAGATGTGTTAGGCCCCTTTCACACAGACAGACCGATCGGGTACACATGTCAGTTTTTTAGGCGGACCCGTTTAGACCACCCATTGTCCTCCAAGGAATGGCAAATTTCAATGGATATGCATCCATTGACACCCGCCGACATCCAATTTGATCCTGTCCACTAAAAATAGACGGATGTGGAATCAGTTGCTCATCCTTTAACATTCTTACAGAGCAAAAGCCCAGGAGGAAAGACCATGTACCAAGAAGTGCCTCAGATATTTTCTTTTTTTTTATAATTAACAATTTGTATTAATATTTTCTCAAGAATTAACAAGCATAAAACATTTCACAGGGCATTCATCAAATATAAAGGAAAAAAGGCTTGAGAGTAGCGATGAATCAATATTATATGGCATACATTCAATCAGAGCAAACGTATAATAAGACACGGGTGTTCTCAACTATAGAAACAGCAACAAATATATCTGTGTACAGATAACCCTCAGTACAGGTGACAGAAGGGCATCAATTGTTCAAGAGATGAAGCTGTCTGGCTCTAGAATGCCCTACAAAACATTAATGAACAGAAAAAGGAAAGAAGGGAAAATAAAGTGAAAAAAAAGAGAAAATAAGGGAGAAAGAAAAAAAGAGATGTAGTCAGAGAAGGAAAATCCAAAATCCAGTCCAAAATCCCCCACTCTCATGGACAGTCACTGCTGGTCGAAAGACAATGACAGGGGAGACATCACAGGGGGTCCTCCTGTAGATGCCTAAGCTCCCAAACCACTTTATGGTTTTCCACCGTGTCAGGCGTGCTGTAAGAGATTCCATAAGATTCACATCCTTAACCCATATAGCATAGCATATCATTTCACAAAAGTGAGTGCCACCAGACACCTAGCCGCCGTGAGAATATGGCATGCCAGATTCTTAGCAGTTTTGGATAGTTTAGGTGGAAGTAATCCTCATAAAAAGACTTTGGGAAGGAAAGGAATATCTAAGGCCTCCGATTCTTATAACACTCCCAGAACTCATCATTAGGACCCCGATCCTGCTGATTGGCTTGATGCTTAGAAAACACTAACAAACACACAGCTAACCTGACTAAAGCTCTCTCAAGTTTGTAAAAACACCAAAATTCTACACCCCTACATATATAGTATATGTATATGTGCGTGTGTGTGTGTGTATATGTATATATATATATATATATATATATATATATATATATATATATATATATATAGTGGGGACGGTAAGTATCCGGACCCCCTTAAATTTTTTACTCTTTGTTATATTTCAAGCATTTGCTAAAATCATTTAAGTTTATTTTTTTTCCTCATTAATGTACACACAGCACCCCATATTGTCAGAAAAACACAGAATTGTTGACATTTTTGCAGATTTATTAAAAAAAAAAAAAAACTGAAATATCACATGGTCCTAAGTGCTGATCAGGTGCTATCCATTTCTTCCAATCATCCTTGAGATGGTTCTACACCTTCATTTGAGTCCAGCTGTGTTTGATTATACTGATTGGACTCAATTAGGAAAGCCACACACCTGTCTATATAAGACCTTACAGCTCACAGTGCATGTCAAAGCAAATGAGAATCATGATGTCAAAGGAACTGCCTGAAGAGCTCAGAGACAGAATTGTGGCAAGGCACAGATCTGGCCAAGGTTACAAAAAAATTTCTGCTGCACCTAAGATTCCTAAGAGCACAGTGGCCTCCATAATCCTTAAATGGAAGACGTTTGGGATGCCCAGAACCCTTCCTAGAGCTGGCCGTCCAGCCAAACTGAGCTATCGGGGGAGAAGAGCCTTGGTGAGAGAGGTAAAGAAGAACCCAAAGATCACTGTGGCTGAGCTCCAGAGATGCAGTCGGGAGATGGGAGAAAGTTGTAGAAAGTCAACCATCACTGCAACCCTCCACCAGTCGGGGCTCTATGGCAGAGTGGCCCGACGGAAGCCTCTCCTCAGTGCAAGACACATGAAAGCCCGCATGGAATTTGCTAAAAAAAAACACCTGAAGGACTCCAAGATGGTGAGAAATAAGATTCTTTGGTCTGATGAGACCAAAATAGAACTTTTTGGCCTTAATTCTACGTGGTATGTGTGGAGAAAAACAGGCACTGCTCATCACCTGTCCAATACAGTCCCAACAGTGAAGCATGGTGGTGGAAGCATCATGCTGTGGGGGTGTTTTTTAGCTGCAGGGACAGGACGACTGGTTGCAATCGAGGGAAAGATGAATGCGGCCAAGTACAGGGATATCCTCGACGAAAACCTTCTCCAGAGTGCTCAGGACCTCAGACTGGGCCGAAGGTTTACCTTCCAACAAGACAATGACCCTAAGCACACAGCTAAAATAACGAAGGAGTGGCTTCACAACAACTCCATGACTGTTCTTGAATGGCCCAGCCAGAGCCCTGACTTAAACACAATTGAGCATCTCTGGAGAGACCTAAAAATGGCTGTCCAACAACGTTTACCATTCAACCTGACAGAACTGGAGAGGATCTGCAAGGAGGAAAAACCAGGTGTGAAAAACTTGTTGCATCTTTCCCAAAAAGACTCATGGCTGTATTAGATCAAAAGGGTGCTTCTACTAAATACTGAGCAAAGGGTCTGAATACTTAGGACCATGTGATATTTCAGTTTTTCTTTTTTAATAAATCTGCGAAAATGTCAACAATTCTTTGTTTTTCTGTCAATATGGGGTGCTGTGTGTGCATTAATGAGGAAAAAAATGAACTTAAATGATTTTAGCAAATGGCTGAAATATAACAAAGAGTGAAACATTTGAGGGGGTCTGAATACTTTCTGTCCCCACTGTATATAGATATATCTATATATAGATATATCTATATATATATATATAATTATATATAAACAAAATAAATACATAAACACAAAAAAAGTAATAAAAATGTAATCTTTCTGCATTTGCAGCACATAGCGTTGTGCCTATGGAGTAGACAATTTCACTAACACCACTGAAGATGCACTAATATAGGAAATGAATGAAAGGCAAAACATTACATTTCAGATTTGTACATCAGTGCCCCAGCTTGCACTCTAAGCAACTCCCTTAAGAGTTGTGTCCTTCATTGCAAGAAACATTTTATAGGAGTTTCCTTTTTGTTCTACATACTGATTCTGTTTCTTTTATTTTGTACATTTAGGGTCCTGTCTGGTGGATGAAAGAATAGTTCACCATTTGCATTATGCTACAGTGGTTGTCAGTAATATTCTACTGTTTCACTTTTGTTGGCAGGATAACTTGTCTTTTTGTCTTTCTAGACCAGCCTTACTCAACCTTTGTAATGTGGAACAACACTTGAAATAAGTTTTAGATCTCAGGGAACCCCTGAAAAAAGTGACTATATGTACAGCTCAGTAGGTTGCTGCTGTATTAATAAATAAAAGAATAAGGAATGTGACATAACTAGCGTTGTTAACGCCCAGGGTGAATCCTTACATGTAATAAATGAAACAAATGATAAAGCACAAAAAAGAAACACAAAGTGAAAGTGAAAATTATACTGTCTCTTTACATTTGTATTCTGTGGAGAAAATGCGATCTTATTAGTTGGGGCGGGAAGCCTCACTGAAAGCAATGGGAGGCTGAAAGCTCCTAAAGCTATTCTTGGGTAATTACATGTATTCACTCATACAGCCATTACCTGCAGATGATCAGTCCTGAGTCTGTGTCCAGGGCTGTTCACCCACAGATAATCGCTGTATGAGGGATTACATACAATCAGCCATGGATAGCTTCAGGAGCCATCATTGCTTTCATTGGGGATTCCCACCCACAGATAATTACACAGAACCCCACTGGGTCTCCTGCAGCCAGTCACAAACAGCCCTATAAACAAGTATGAATGGGGCCTAAAACTTCTCTTTTATTTTGTACATAAAAATAAAAAAAAAAAAAGATGTAATTCATCATAAATGTCCATATCCATTTTAGGAGGTGCTAGCATATTATGCTTTCTTTCAATTGAGCAACACTTAACCTAGTGTGTAACCCTCAGTTCGCGGTCTTGATTTGTCTAATTATAGGACATTTCCATCTAAGCTGAAAAAATGTAAAGTGCCTTGTGTTAATCAAAGTGCAAGCATTTTGAGATTTTTTCATATTTTTTTCAGAGATTTGCAGGAGATAATCTATGGCTCAGCTCACATGGAAATGTCCATTCCTTGGGGAGTGAGGGACATCAGCCCAGCTGTCAGTAGATGGACTGCAGTACTGATCACTGTTTCCCCCTAGCAGTTTCCACAGCTTGCACCAGGTCACCATAAAGAGTTTAGAGGGTGAATGGAAGACTGTGTCTGCTCATTCCCTACCTACTCCTCCTCCCAACCCCTGTAAAATCTGCTCTTAACTGATGGGCATTTAACTTAAAGAGAAAGTTAGGCAGTTACAATAAATGTGTGTTTTTTGAAGAGGCTGTATGTATGTGTATATGTGGATGTTTGTGGGTGTGTGTATATATGTGGGGATGTGTCTATGTATGTATGTGTACTGTATGTGTTTTGTAAAACTTCCTTTTGAGGAGTACTGCTGTGCTATAAGGTAGTGGAATAAAGTATAGGTGGTGCTGTGCATTAGGATGCTCTTGACCTATTCACTCTGTATGTTACGTGCACCTGACCCCTACAGTCTGTCTACTGGGCTGTACATAACTGGTATCCCTGACTCCTACATTGTGTACATTACTTTTACTTCTGACTCCTGCACCCTCTACATTATACACTATTGACCTCTGCACACACCTGACCCCTACATTCTGAATATTACACACCCCTGACCCCTGCATTTTGTACATTACATTACACACATGTGACATCTGCATTCTATATATTCTACACTCCTGACAACTGCACCCTGTAGGTTACAAACTCCTGAACCCTCTACTTTGTGCATTACACACTCCTGATCCCTCCACTCTGTATGTTACACACTCCTTACCCCTGCACTCTGTACCTTACACACTCCTCACCCCTGCACTCTGTACATGGATATGACAATTAGGCATGCACATTGAGCATAGGTAAGACAATTAGGCATGCAAAACACAGAGGAGGGGGGGCACAGTTTGTAATCCTCACCCTGAGTACTGGATGGCCTTGTTCTAGTGCTAGGGGTACGTGTTAAAAAAGATAATAGTATGAGCAGAGAGACCGAGAATTTAAAAAGTTGGCCACGTCTAATTTAGCTCTGCACAGGTGACATCCCTTTTTTTTAGTGGACATGCATAATGTTAATGTTAAAGCACCGTACCAGCAAGGATGGGGCATAACTGGCCTTATACCTGAGTTACTTTTCAGTTCTCTATGATGCCACTGTGATTATATCTTTGAACTTACATAAATGTCCCAGTTTAGTAGATATTGCAGACTAGTCTGCAATATCTACTAAACTGGGACATTTATGTTTCTCTGGGTTGGCTTATTTGTTTCCCTATATAATTTTTTACAAAATGAGTAGTCTCTCTGGGAAGGTGTATGATTTTTTTTTTGCCCAGTGAACATATAGGGATACCAATGGGAAGCTGCAAAGATGGAAACAAAATGTCGTACCATGGGGAAAGGGTTTCCGCGCTCACGGACCTGAAGGCTTGCAGCCTCCCCTTACACTTACCCCCGAAGGAGTGAGTTAAATGATATAAGGAATATTAATTAGGGGTAGAGGGCGCTACCTTACCAGGGTAACTTGATTTTGTGATATAATAAACCTCAAAGGAAAAGGGGACAAGAAAAGATGAAAGTGAAAATAAAATTAAAACCAACCCCTTATTCACTCATTTAGGTAGTGAATCTAATTGTCCAGTGTTACCTAAATGGACTGTGCTACCAGGTGAGTTTTATACCTAATATGCAGGTATACACCGTGTGGCTAATCAACATAGTTTAATAAAGTGACATTTTGTAAGAATTATGACATTCCAAAAAATAAAATAAAAATAATTATAAAACACCACGGATTGAAACCTATATTAATCTCCAATAATGTCCAAATGTGCTTTTATAAGAGGTGAGTTAGATGATCCCACCATTAGGCATATAGTGCAGGGCTGCACATTAGATTAAATAACCAGGTGTGAAATAAAATAAGTGAAAAGTATATTAAATAAATTTAAATTAATGTATCAAAGTCCAGTATCAAAAAGTAAAGACGTCTGTGGTAAGTGACTTTCGTGATAACCAGCTGATCAAATCCGGTGACTTGCAGTGCTCCCCCTCAAAGATCCCCACTCACCAGCTCCCTGCACCCCTGCAGGGGTAGTAGGCGTGTAGTAGCAACCAGCAGTGTGATGTGTATGGGTCCTCAGGGTCCACCGTTCCAGCTGAGAAGTATCCTTTAATGTGTCCTCATATAGAAGAAACAGGGCTCTATAGTGTGATACGTTTTAAATAGTTTATTGGCTTTATTATCACTTTAAGAAGAAATCTTCCAATAGGGTCAAAGTGTCAATGCAGCGGCAACCGGCTAAAAGGGGAATTCCCTTGACTTTGTAAAGGCTTCCTCCTATTTCCTGATGAATGCAAAGCATATGGGGCCTCAAGGGCATTATAATAAATGGTGCAGGGATTTAACTGTACCCAGATCCAAAGCAGAGGGCTAAGTTCAAAGAAAAAAAATGGTTGCAAAAGTTGAACGTGTTCATTAAAACTGTGCTATATTTTGTTTATAGGAAACACGTTGTGCCAGAATTAGTAAAATATCTACCAAGGTTTAATTACACTCAGGATATGCGTTTTAGTTATTCTTTGTATTCACAAGGTGTTAGTGTACTTATACATAGGTAAATACATTTTTTCCAGAAGGAAGTGGGTTCTAAAGGCAAGTATATATTTGATATGGTTTACTGTATTGCAGTAAGTATATAACTGCCAACATCTATATTTCACCATTATATTCCAGTGAAGTGATAAAGTTTCTGTCCAAAGTTATCCAATTTATTGGAATGTTTATTGGAATGTTGTGATGCTAGAAATGGATAGACATTCGTATCATTGGGCACAATCCTTTGGTTGTCCCTCTGCTTTTGGTAAACTTGGCAGGGTTTTTAGACATATGGCTTATGATTCATTCTAGAAAAAAAATAGTCTTATTTTTAAAAATGCACAAAACTCTGGCTAAGATAGATAGTTAGAAATGAGTTCTTGCAATATTATACCATTCATTTAGAAGATTAATTATAAAGCTAGGGGAATCTCATCATTATTCCTCTCTGGTAATACAATTTAAAAGTAATCAAAGGGATGCCCCATCTTTTTGGAATTTAAATCCCTATTGGTTAAGATTGTTTCCAGCTCTGATTTATTTTTAAAGGTGGAGTAATCCCATGAGTTTTCAATTGGCAGTTTAGGATGTATTGAAAATGTACCTTTAGGGACTTCTTGTGTAACAAATTTGGCAGATAAAGTCAATGAAAGATTGGGTGAAGATTTTGATGGCACAAGTGAATAGAGAAGAGGAGTAATCTACTATTAATCCTTTTACTGTTTTTTTTTTTTTTTTTTTTTAAACTGGAAAGCATCAAATGAATTAGATAAAAGAAAAATAGCTTTGAAGAAAGCTGAGCATTATTTTGAAAAGAGAAGTAAAGTTGGCTACACACGACTATGGCTTTGGCTTAGCAGGAATCTGTATATATAGGGGCAATAGAAAATGAAATGGGTATAATAGTTTCCACTACTTCTGAAATTGTTGATGCATTGTGATTGATTTACTAAAACTGGTGAGTGCAATATCTGGTACAGATCTGCATAGAAACCAATTGGCAAAGCTTAACTGAATAAGCTGAAGTTAGAAGCTGATTGGCTACCGTGCACCGCTACACCAGATTTTTCACTCTCCAGTTTAAGAAAATCAACCCCACTGTGTTTATTTTTTAGTAATCAATATGACTCTACGTGGTCATATTCAGATGAACAACTAGATAAGTATCTAAATCTAATAACTTTGTAGGAACTGAAAACAGCACTGGAGGCAATTCCTAATATTAAGGCCCCTGGAGGGGATGGTCTGCCGATCATGTTATATAAAACGAATAAGGCAATCCTTTTTCCATCTTTTTTAGATGCTATTAATGCATCTTCAAAGCTCATTCTACTACCAGCCTCTTTCAATGAAACAATTTTGGTGACTATATTGAAACCAGGTAAATATGTGTTTTACCCATCTAACTTGAAGGATCTAGAGCAGTTTTACCTTGAATGATGGGCAATTATCACAGTAAAATAGGCATGTTATGTACATCACCTGGTACAAAGCCCCAGATCCATAATTCTGGGTTGTAATGTAGCAAAACAGGAAAAATCGTGAAACAAATATTTTGTGCACACCAAATAGGGAGCTACAAGCATAAAGCGATAAACACTGAAAACAATAAATGCTGTGCTATTGTAAATACTGGAATATAAAATTCATTTTGTCCAATTATATAAGCATAATAGTGTAACAAAAACATAAAAAAAGTATACTAGTGAACAAAAATGTTCAGTGTTTAAGCTCAAGAAAGTAATACAAAATTATATAGCAACAATCATCACAAACTGTCCATAAATGCATCTGTAATCTTCCACCATCATAACACTCTTGTGATCAATCCCAGTGAAACCTCCACTAAACTCTTATGGGCGCTCCCTCACCTTATTGCTATGACCATTAAGGGTGAATTCACAGTGACAGGCATCTTACTGCACCAACAGGCCATGTTTGCAGGTTTTCCTTTATCTTGCACAGGTGCTTTAAATCAGAATCAATGGCTTGGTATTTTGGAAAGCTATTTTATCTAAGAGAAATTCCCAAAACCTGTTGGGGTTACTTGAGGACAGGGTTGAGAATCACTGTCATACTGCATTGTAAAGCCCCTGTCACCCTAAGGACACACAGAAAACAATTATTTTCTGTGTGTCCCATTCACACTGCAACTCAGCCTGGAGCCGCAGCGTGCTGTGATAAAATACAGACATGCTGCATTATATTGCAGCACACTGTACAGAACCAAATGGCACTGTACAGCAGCACAGTGCATTGCACTGCTGTACAGCGACATGAATAAATTGTACTTTTGTACACTTCAATTAAAGTTTGTACAAAAACAAAAAAAAAGGGATCTGGGTGTAATGCGCTAAATCGCGCACCACACTGCCCCCCACTGCAGTCGGGAACGGATAGCTTTCGGAGAGGTAAAGTGCTCCGACAGCAAAAGGAAGGTTTCCCCAGATTGGGGTTTTTTGGCAGCACAATAACAGATATAGACACAGTTGTATGAAAAAAGTATAACAATTTTATTGGATAATGATAGACCATCAAAGTTAAAAACTGTGAGCTTCAGTGGGAATTATTTAAAAGAATAAGCTGAACATACATAAGCAGACATTTGTTCATAATCATACTTTAAATCATGAACATTAAATCTGACGCGTTTCAACCCCTACAATTGGGGTCTTCTTCAGAGGATCAGTCTGCTGGGGAGAACACGAAAATAGAGTTGATATACATATACATGTTCCATTCGTATGAGTATAGCATAAACTACATTAGCTACGCAATACTTTAATGCAGTATAGTTACCAAGTGGAGGTATGTTCAACAAAAAACACAGATTCCCACATGAAGATCCCTTTAAAAGATAAGTTGCTTTGTCTTCTTCTCCAATGGGGGGTTCCAACCTCCTCTATCGCCGCCACAACCCAGACCAGGATGGTGAGACGCAACGTGCCTTACGAGAGGTCACACTTTTGAGCACCGCCCGTCAGAGCGGACGACCGGCCGGAAAGCACCAAATCACCTGTGATAAAGGTTTGCAGGGAATAATGAATAAAGGCCCATATAGGAATAGTCAAATTTGATCTGTGGGCTAAAAAAGCCACTGCAGGATCAAGGGTATTATAAATATGGTATATGTGGCCCAAAACAAAAAAGGTTCTGAACCATAAACATCTGGTGTATGTTCAAAAAGAAAAGAACATGCACAGAGCAAAACTGCAAAGAGATTGAGAAGTATTGAGTCTGTGCTGGAAAAGAAGTGGTAATAACGGAGTAAGAGAAAAGTGAGAGAGAAAGAGTAAGGGGGTGAAAAGAAGTGAAAAGAAACATGCAGTCTATATGTGATAGAATAAACAACAAATTGCAGGTGAGTGCCAGTGGGGGGGGGGGGGAGGGAGAAGGGGGGAAAGAAAAAAAGGGAAGAGAAAAGAAAAAAGAAAAAAGAAGAAGGAAAAGGAACGGAAAGAAAGAGAAAGGGAAGGAAATGGAAAAGTGAGAAAAAGAAAAGAAAAAGAAAAAGAAAAAGGAAAAGAAAAAGGGGAAGAGAAAGGGAGAAAAGGAACCGTTAGGGGGTGGAGGTGTGGACATACAAAATATGATTGTTACCTCAAAGGATGCTAAATAGCTCATGTGGATGCATCAGGTTGTCCCATATAACTAGACTGTTGCTTGTTGGCCAACCCGGGATTGGTCATAAGCTGTATAGGACTCAGGTAGTGGTATCCAGACCTGAGTCTACCAGTCTAAGAATAAACAAAGTATATAATTGTAAGGTATATGACCACATATATTATCAGTGGTCAAAAATATATTTAACAATCATAAGGGTCGGTAAATCTCGACTATTCGGGGCAAAACGATGCTATAACGACACATGGCTTAGAGAGTGTACTTACTGTGTGGTAGCTGAGTGTGACAGCAAGTGTGATAGCAGGCAGCAGGATGTGTTTGCAGTTCGCCAGATGGGAGAAGATTGAGAAAATACATCAAGTGTAGGCTTTTATACCAATAATTAGGGGGTGTGTATACCTTGTATCTATCCCTTCAGGTGTGCGCAATCCGCCGATAATCTAAGGACGGGCGGCAAGGCGGCCAACATGGCAGCCCAGTGTGATCTCCCCGGCGTTCCGGAAGAGCGAAGCTCCGAAATCTCGTCATCCTCGCCGAAATCTCGCGATGTCTATGACGTCACGTCGCTCGCGCGGGGCCCCGCGCATGCGCAGTGACGAAAGGCATCCGAGGATGTTCCGGAATGCCGCCGGCAAGGAAGAAAAATCCCCAATGCGGCGCTCGGTGGCCAACCGAGTGCCCAAGGGGAAACATGGGGGGGGAGGAGCCGCCAAAACGAGGGCAGGCTTGTCCCCTCCCCCTGCCTTGCCGGGAAGGCACGTCACAGGTCACTCCCGCCTCGGGGAAAACAGCGGAAAGAGTGCCAGAGCTCCCCCGGTGGAGGAAGAAAGCAAATTCAAAAAAAGGGGGAAAAAAAAAAAAAATAAATATGAACCGTGAGGATGTCAATTCCTCACGGTTCAAGGTTAACATTATTGATACATATCTTAAATATATCTACTCATGTAGGGAGCCTCAGTGAAATATAAGAAAGGATCAGTCACATGCATATATATCTTCACACCATCAATTTAAGAATAGAGAAAAACAGCAATATCAAAATTATAATAAAATAAAAGGTGCAATTGGATCAGCACAGGGAGAGAGGGGAGGGGTTGAAAAAGGGGGGGGAAGGGGTTGAAAAAAAAGGGGGGGGGAGGGGAAAACGGGACATAGTCAATAGTGCCAGTTGTTTTTATTCTTTTGGACTATGTTGAATTGTAGCCCATCCAAAGAAGGGACAGGACTATTGTGTTTTGCCAGAAACAAAGCCTTTTAAGAATGGAGCAAACGAAATGGCCTCGTTCAATCCTGGGAACAAGGTGGAATTTAATTTAAAAATCCACCTCTGCTCGTGCTGCAATAAAATTTTATTCCAGTCGCCGCCTCGCACTGGTATATGAATTCGATCGAGCGCGACGAAGGATATTATGGGCATTCTATAGTTGTGAATTTCCATCACATGTCGCCCAAGTGGCACATATGGGTTGCCAATTTGCATATGGTAGATGTGTTTAGATATGCGCTGGTGAAACTCTTGTTTGGTCTTTCCGACGTAGTGTGCTCCACATTCGCAAGACATGAGGTACACTACGCCACGTGTTTGACAGTTGGTGAAATGTGATGGTTTAAAAGTTGTCCCATTTGGGAGGGTAAAAATCTTTTCACGTCTTATATATGGGCAACAGGAGCAGTGTCCACAGGGGAAAGATCCCCGGATAGAACAGTGCCTACGTCGTTTTTGTGCAGTTTTGAACTCACTTTGAACCAATTTATCCTTTAGTGAGGTTGCTCGTCTAAAGGTGATTGAGGGAATATCTGCAATGAACCTACTAACTTTTGGGTCGTCTCGAAGTATGGGCCAATGCTTACGAATAATGTTTCTGATCTCGTTATGTTGTCTGGAGAAGCGCAGGATCACTCTAGTGGGATCCATATCGGTGTTGCACTTAGTCCTTTCCCCAAACAATAAAGTATGTCTGGATTGTGCAACCGCGCGATTGTACGCTTTACGCAGAGTTGAGCGACTATAACCCCGTGCTAGTAATCTGGTTTGTAATTTCTGTGCTTCCTGTTTGAAGAGAACCTCATCAGAGCAGTTCCTGCGTAAACGCAGGTACTGTCCATATGGGATAGATCTCTTCAAAAATGTGGGATGAAAACTATCCGCATGGAGGATGGTATTTCCTGCGGTGCTTTTCCGAAATAAGGTGCTAGAGATGAAATTCTCAGGGGTACGTCTCAACTGTACATCTAGGAAGTTTATTTGATCACGGTCATATGTCATAGTGAACTTCAGATTGCGTTCGTTATGATTAATGTGGTCAAAGAACTTCAGTAGTGATTCTTCAGGTCCCTCCCAGACCAGGAGGATATCGTCGATGTAGCGTCGCCACATACGTATGCAACTTACGTATGTGGCTAGGTCCTCATCCTCTCCGAGCGCCCTTTCCCACTCCCCCAGGTACAGATTGGCGTAGGCCGGGGCACAGCAAGTGCCCATAGCCACGCCCTGTACCTGGAGGTAGTGGGAATTGTCAAAGAGGAAAAAGTTGTGATTCAAGATGTACTCAAGGCCATCGATGATGAACTCACCCAGAGCTCCATCATATCTGCTGGTTCTCTGGAGGAGTGCCCGCACAGCCTCGATCCCCTTGTTGTGGGGGATCGAGCTGTACAGGGCTTCAACATCAATGGCCACAAAAAATGAGTTGGGTGGAAGGGATACCTCCTGAATTAATTGGAGTAAATGTAATGTGTCCTTAAGGAACGAGGGCATGCTTGTGACGAATGGTTGTAAAAAGGAGTCAATCACTTTACTCAAGTTTTCCGAGATTCCTCCATTCCCGGAGACAATTGGTCGTCCGGGAGGTTTGATTTGGTTCTTATGGATTTTGGGCAAACTGTAAAAAGTAGCCATACGTGGGTGCTTGGTTCGAATAAACTAATACTGGTCTCTAGTGATAACCTCTTTGTCCAGAGCGGACTGTATTAGATCATAAAATTTGGTGTAGGACCTTTGTATGAATTTGCTCGGAATGGTTTTATACCATTCATCATTATCCAAGATGTCTTGGCACATCCGTACGTAGTCCTGATTATCCATCAGGACTACGTTACCTCCTTTGTCAGAAGGTTTTATTGTAATTTCTACATTGTTGCATAGGGAATCAATAGCTGCCGATTCCTCAACCGTCAGATTTTGTGGGCTTGCTTTCTTATGTGTAAGTTTAGATATGTCTCTAATTGTTTGTTTTACAAAAATCTCTATGTTTGAGTTCAAACTAAGAGGTGGAAATTTTCCAGAGGGTTTTTTGAGGTTCATTGTAGGGTTCTGAGTGGGTTCATTAGCACTTTCAAGTAAAGATTCTAGGTCAATTTGGTCTATAAGATCTAGAGTGTTATTTTCTTGAAACAACAGCATTAAGTCACGTAGGGCTTTAGATTCCTTCATGCTGAAGGTGGCCCACTCCGTCATGTCCAAGTTAGTATCAGTTTTTGCATGGAGGCTCTTTAGGAGTAGCCGACGTGCAAATAATTGTAGATCTGTGACCACTTCGAAAAGATCGAAGTTTTCTTGTGGACAAAAGGTTAAACCGCGTGACAATACGTCGATTTCTGCTGCGGATGGCAAGTATGAAGATAAATTAATCACGCTGAAGGATTCATTGGAATCCGCGTGACAAATGCGTCCAGATTCCCTGCTCCCCTGTTTGTTTGGGATGGAGAGAATCCCTGTGCTTGGTTTAAAGGGTTCTGTGAGCTAGATTTTTGACATCCCAGGGATGGGTTTGGGTATATTTTGGTTACTGTAATATTTGATGGGGAATCTATTTCATTTACGGCTATGTTCGTTATGTCAGATTTTGGTCCCACATATTCCACTTCACCAGTATGGACCCCCAGGTTAGGCTCCAAGGTGGCCTCCATAGTTCGTTTTTTTCTTTCTTGTTCCGGGGAGCCCTTGTTGTTGCGGCTTCTTTTAAATTTACCGCGTTCCTTTGGTGTTTTTGAGTTCTGATTAGAAGCAAGATCTTTTTTGGGCTTCAATACGTTAGTATTTTGTTTAGATTGTTGTTGTGTCACATATTGTTTGTTTTTTTGAAAATTTGTTTGGGACTTGTTATTCCATTTGTATGCCCGTCCTTCAGAGAAGGCGGCATGATCCCTCCAAAACTTCGACTCCTTTTTCTGCAGCACATTCCTGTTATAGGTTGACAGGCAACTCCGGAGATTTGCCTGTAGATCCGAATACAGGGTGTGCTGCATAAAGGGTCTCAGAGAGGTATCTATGTTGTCAATTTCCTTATCCAATGATACCATTTGTTTATTATATTCCCTGGTGAGGATGGCCATCATCTCCTGGGAACAGGCATTTAGGTTAGCCTCCCATTCACTTTTGCATTCAGCACTAATCTGGTCCAAATTGGGAAATATTTGAATCCGTAGACCTAAAGGATTAATTTTATCTTCTTTATATCTATTTAAGGTTTTAATGTGCCAAAACAGTGCTGATTTTTTCTCTAGTGTTTTATTTAATTTGTGGAAGAGGGATGAGATCTGGGTTTTTGCTCGATCCCCCTGTTCAAAATCTGTTTCATAGCCAGACATTAGATTCACCCATTCTGTACCCTGAAAATGACTCATTTTGACATCAAAAAATAATCACTTTTGCAAAGATTATCACAACATATAAACGATCAATCCCATATACTGAAGCTCATGTTTCAACTCTCATGTGTCATTGGGGAAGGGGTGTTTAACCACCCAAATATATTGCGAAAAAATGGAGGGGACACTAGGGAGAAGAAAAGAAGATTGCTGCTCACCCCTTAAAAATTGGAACAGAAAAAGGAAGGTTTCCCCACATTGGGGTTTTTTGGCAGCACAATAACAGATATAGACACAGTTGTATGAAAAAAGTATAACAATTTTATTGGATAATGATAGACCATCAAAGTTAAAAACTGTGAGCTTCAGTGGGAATTATTTAAAAGAATAAGCTGAACATACATAAGCAGACATTTGTTCATAATCATACTTTAAATCATGAACATTAAACCTGATGCGTTTCAACCCCTACAATTGGGGTCTTCTTCAGAGGATCAGTCTGCTGGGGAGAACACGAAAATAGAGTTGATATACATATACATGTTCCATTCGTATGAGTATA
Source organism: Aquarana catesbeiana (assembly GCF_042186555.1). Taxonomy (NCBI): domain Eukaryota; kingdom Metazoa; phylum Chordata; class Amphibia; order Anura; family Ranidae; genus Aquarana; species Aquarana catesbeiana. The sequence goes on from NC_133328.1 coordinate 239,590,254, forward strand.
GCATAAACTACATTAGCTACGCAATACTTTAATGCAGTATAGTTACCAAGTGGAGGTATGTTCAACAAAAAACACAGATTCCCACATGAAGATCCCTTTAAAAGATAAGTTGCTTTGTCTTCTTCTCCAATGGGGGGTTCCAACCTCCTCTATCGCCGCCACAACCCAGACCAGGATGGTGAGACGCAACGTGGCTTACGAGAGGTCACACTTTTGAGCAACGCCCGTCAGAGCGGACGACCGGCCGGAAAGCACCAAATCACCTGTGATAAAAGTTTGCAGGGAATAATGAATAAAGGCCCATATAGGAATAGTCAAATTTGATCTGTGGGCTAAAAAAGCCACTGCAGGATCAAGGGCATTATAAATATGGTATATGTGGCCCAAAACAAAAAAGGTTCTGAACCATAAACATCTGGTGTATGTTCAAAAAGAAAAGAACATGCACAGAGCAAAACTGCAAAGAGATTGAGAAGTATTGAGTCTGTGCTGGAAAAGAAGTGGTAATAACGGAGTAAGGGAAAAGTGAGAGAGAAAGAGTAAGGGTTGAAAAGAAGTGAAAAGAAACATGCAGTCTATATGTGATAGAATAAACAGCAAATTGCAGGTGAGTGCCAGTGAGGGGGGGGGGGAGGGAGAAGGGGGGAAAGAAAAAGAGAAAAAAAAAAAAAAAAAGGGAAGAGAAAAGAAAAAAGAAGAAGGAAAAGGAACGGAAAGAAAGAGAAAGGGAAGGAAATGGAAAAGTGAGAAAAAGAAAAGAAAAAGAAAACGGAAAAGAAAAAGAAAAAGGGGAAGAGAAAGGGAGAAAAGGAACCGTTAGGGGGTGGAGGTATGGACATACAAAATATGATTGTTACCTCAAAGGATGCTAAATAGCTCATGTGGATGCATCAGGTTGTCCCATATAACTAGACTGTTGCTTGTTGGCCAACCCGGGATTGGTCATAAGCTGTAAAGGACTCAGGTAGTGGTATCCAGACCTGAGTCTACCAGTCTAAGAATAAACAAAGTATATAATTGTAAGGTATATGACCACATATATTATCAGTGGTCAAAAATATATTTAACAATCATAAGGGTCGGTAAATCCCGACTATTCGGGGCAAAACGATGCTATAACGACACATGGCTTAGAGAGTGTACTTACTGTGTGGTAGCTGAGTGTGACAGCAAGTGTGATAGCAGGCAGCAGGATGTGTTTGCAGTTCGCCAGATGGGAGAAGATTGAGAAAATACATCAAGTGTAGGCTTTTATACCAATAATTAGGGGGTTTGTATACCTTGTATCTATCCCTTCAGGTGTGCGCAATCCGCCGATAATCTAAGGACGGGCGGCAAGGCGGCCAACATGGCAGCCCAGTGTGATCTCCCCGGCGTTCCGGAAGAGCGAAGCTCTGAAATCTCGTCATCCTCGCCGAAATCTCGCGATGTCTATGACGTCACGTCGCTCCGACAGCTGTCCATTCTAGTGTGAATTTGCCCTAAAGAAAAAAGGTCTATCGTATTTTTCCTTTTTATAGCCAGGATAAGGCTGTCTCCTCTCCAGTGGAAGAAAGCTGTTTGTGCTTCTGGAACTCAGCTCCACTCAAAAATAAATTAAAAGGTAAAATAGTGCTCTCTGTAGCATAAAGTTTTTATTACGGTATTTATCGGCGTATAACACACACTTTTTCCCCCTGAAAACAGGGGGCAAACAGTGCCTGCATGTTATACGCCAATACTATGTTTTACCCACAGGGGGCGGGTATCGGGCGGTCCGTCCCGGGAGCAGCCCATTGGGGGGTGTCAGGCCTGCCGCCCCGCCTCTCCTGGCCCTGGGACAGCACTGCCTGCATAGTCTAAAGTTGATTAAAAAAAATCACTTGCCAGCCCCTTTTCCTACACCGCTCCTCCTGTGTTAGTGTCATTATAAAACAAAGCTTGTAAATATCTCAATAGCTCAGTTTTTTTTCTGGCTGCTCTCCTCCTAGCTTTAGCTTTAGATTGGAGGAGGAGAGTGGTCACATGACCATCTATGTAAAGTCAGAGAGAGTAGTCATGTGACCAGGTCAGTGGAAAAAACTGAGCTATTGAGGTATATGGAAGCTTAATTTTACAAAAAGAGTGACACAGGAGGAGCAGTGGAAGGGGCTGGCAGTGATTTTTTTGTTAACTGTAGAGAATGCTGGTAGCGCTGTCCCAAGAGACTGGGGGTCTCCTGGGAGTGCAGGGGGAGGGGGGCTGTATACTAGATGAGGGATTGTGTACTGGATGGGGGGCTGTGTACTGGATGGGGGGCTGTGTACTGGATGAGGGCTGTGTACTGGATGGGGGTCTGTTTACTGGGGAGGGGGGCTGTATACTGGATGGGGGTTGTGTACTGGGGAGGGGGGGGCTGTATACTGGATGGGGGGGCTGTGTACTGGGGAGGGGGGCTGTATACGGGAGGGGGGCTGTATACTGGATGGGGAGCTGTGTACTGGGGATGGGGAATGTGTACTGTAAAGGGGGCTGTGAAAACATTTTTTCCTTAAACTTCCCTCTTAAAATTAGGGTGCGTATTATACGCTTGTGCGTATTATACACCAATAAATACGGTAATAAAATGGATGCTCACTTTTTGTAAGTAGTTGAAACAAACCTTCATGTATACAGCATGACTACAAAAGGAGTGTTGCTCCAGCCAATACATGAGCTCTGCTACACTACAATCTTCTCCAGCAGATAAGCCACAACTCAATTTCTCTCAGTTGCAGAATGATCTCTTGACTCTACTCAACATGTTTCGTAAGCGATCCATAACACACAGTTAAAGATTGTAAATAGCACTTTTTGAATATTAGTATTTTTAGAGATGTGGTGGGAAAAGATCTAATATAAAAAAAATATTACAATGTACAGATGAGAAAAGTATAGCTACCCCCAATCCATGGATATAAAGTATTGTGTGTGATGGGGAAAGGGGACTCAACCTAAGTAACAGTGATTAGTATATATGTGGGAAAGTGGATCTAACAGGGGTCTTAGAAAAATAATTTTTATTTTCAGGAAGGTCCCTCTAATCTTCAGTTGATAGATAAGGGGTTGATTTGCTAAAACTGGAAAGTGCAAAAATCTGGTGCAGCTGTGCATGGTAGGCAATCAGCTTTTGTTAATTAAGCTTTAACAACAAACAAAAAAACAACTGGAAGCTGATATTTGGCAATTTTCACAACTGTATGGAACAATTTTTTAACCACTTCAGACCCGGAGGATTTGGCTGCTCAATGACCAGAGCACTTTTTACAATTTGACACTGTGCTGCTTTAACTGGTAATTGCGCGGTCATTCAATGCTGTACCCAAACGAAATTTGGGTCTTTTTTTTCCCACAAATAAAGCTTTCTTTTGATGGTATTTGATTGTGATTTTTATTTTTTACAATATAAACGGAAAAAGACCAAAAATTCTGAAAAAAAAAATTATATTTTCTACTTTTTGTTATTAAAAAAATGTCAACTTTAGTCATACATTTAGGCCAAAATGTATTCAGCCACATGTCTTAGTTATAGCATCTACAAACTAGGGTATATTTTCTGGAATTTACGCTTTTAGTTTATGACTACCTATCTCATTTCTTGAGGTGCTAAAATTGCAGGGCAGTACAACCCCCCTCCCCCCGAATGACCCCATTTTGGAAAGTAGACACCCCAAGGAAATTGCTTAGAGGCATGTTGAGCCCATTGAATATTTTATTTTTTTGTCACAATTGATTTGAAAAAAAAAAAAAAAAATTGTCACTAAATTATATATTGCTCACACATGACATGGTTATATGTGTAATTACACCCAAAAATACATTCTGCTGCTCCTCCTGAGTATGGGGATACCTCATGAGTGAGACTTATGGCATGTTTGAGCAATAGATCATTTACTGACAACTTTGTGCAAAAAAAAAAAAAAAAAAATTGTAATATTCCCGCAACTTGTGGCAAAATATAAAATATTCCATGGACTCAACATGCCTCTCATCAAATAGCTTGGGGTGTCTACTTTCCAAAATAGGGTCATTTGGGGGGGTTTGTGCTATCTTGGCATTTTAAGGCCTTCAAAACTGTGATAGGTAGTGAGGAGTGAAATCAATAATTTACACCCTTAGAAACCTGAAGGCGGTGCTTGGTTTTCGGGGTCCCGTACGCGGCTAGGCTCCCAAAAAGTCCCACACATGAGGTATCCCCATACTCAGGAGAAGCAGCAGATTGTATTTTGGGGTGTCATTTCACATATAACCATGCTGTGTTTAAAACAATATATCATTTAGTGACAACTTTGTGCAAAAAAAAATAGTGTAATTTTCCCGAAACTTGTGGCAAAATATAAAATATTCCATGGACTCAACATGCCTATCAGCAAATAGCTTGGGGTATCTACTTTCCAAAAAGGGGTCATTTGGGGGGTTTTGAACTGTCCTGGCATTTTATGCACAACATTTAGAAGCTTATGTCACACATCACCCACTCTTCTAACCACTTGAAGACAAAGCCCTTTCTGACACTTTTTGTTTACATGAAAAAATATTTTTTTTTTGCAAGAAAATTACTTTGAACCCCCAAACATTATATATATATTTTTTAAAGCAAATGTCAGATTAAAATGGTGGGTGTTGCAATTTTTTTTCACACAGTATTTGCACAGCTATTTTTCTTTGGAAAAACACACTTTTTTTTATTTTAATGCACTAAAACACACTATATTGGGCAAAAGTTTGATAAACTAAAAAATATGATCTCATGACGAGCACATGGATACCAAACACGACATGCTTTAAAATTGTGCACAAACGTGCAGCGGCGACAAACAACATACATTTTTAAAAGCCTTTAAAAGCCTTTACAGGTTATACAGGTTACCATTTTAGATTTACAGAAGAGGTCTACTGCTAAAATTGCTGCCCCTGATCTGACCTTCATGTTGATACCTCACATGCATGGTACAATTGCTGTTTACATATGGCACCAGACCGACACTTGCCGTTCACCTTTGCGCATGAGCACGGGGGGACAGGGGTGTTTTTTTTTTTTTGCTTTTTTATTATATTTTTAAACTGTTCCTTTCATTTTTTTAATCATTTTTTATTGTTATCTCAGGGAATGTAAATATCCCCTATGATAGAAATTGGTAGTGACAGGTACTCTTTCTTGAAAAAATTGAGGTCTATTAGACCCTAGATCTCTCCTCTGCCCTCTAAGCATCTGACCACACCAAGATCGGTGTGATAAAATGTTTTGCCAATTTCCCAATGGCGCTGTTTATATCCGATGAAACCTAAGACATAAAATGCTCGTAGCTTCCGGTTTCTTATGACATAGAGATGATTGGAGCCGTTCTGGTCCCTGATCAGCTCTATGGTTAGCTGGCGGAACCACTGGCTGCATTCTCGGTACCTTGTTGGGACAGGAGAGCCTGAGAAAACCATGGAAGATGGTGGGGGGGCGTTCCCTCCCACTGCTTGTAAAAGCAGCCTAGAGGCTAATTAGACACTAGGATTGCTTTTAAATGAAAGCCAACCGTTGGCTGAAAAGAATGATACCAAGATGATACCTAAACCTGCAGGCATCATTCTGGTATAACCACTCAAAGTCCAGTAACATACCAGTATGTTGCTGGTCCTTGTTGGGCATACATTGTAATGTTCTTTTTTTCATGCAGGCTGTGGGCTGAATGAAAAAAGATTGATCGGTGGGTATGCCCACCATTAGAATACCGCCCTTCATCCACCCACTTCTAATGATGGGCATACATGCACCATTTTTTTCTTTAACTGTGGTGGTGAAATTACCTCCGACAGTGCTGGAGCCACGGCTTCACATATCGTGGGAGCAAACGCTGTTGCTGTCAAGATAAATAAACCCATGCTGCAGCTGAATGGCGTACCTGCTAAGCAAATGATGGTTAACAATAAAACAAAGTAACATTACAGTATAACAGTAAGACTTACCATACCTGAAAAGCAAATACAATAAAACATAGTAAAAATAAAACATTTTTAACTCAATCTGTGCCTAAAAAATATATGTTGTGTTTTTGCAAGTGACAGTGATGGCAATCAATTAGTGACACTGGCGACAGGGGGTGAAAAGGTTAACTGGGGGGACGATCAAGGGGTTAAACCTTTATTGGGGGGGTTTAGGGGGGTAACCTAGACCTAACGGGGCCTACTACTAACTGCCTAACACTTATTTCAGTCACAAATGACACCAATGCAGTGATCAGTGAGAAATCTGAAAACTGCAATTGGTGACACAGTGACAGGGAGTGAAGGGGTTAATTAGGGGGCGATCGGGGGGTGATCGGGAGGTGGCAAGTGTACCTGTGTGTACTGGTGATAGTGTAGTGTTGGTGCAACTTGCAGTTTGATGTTATCTCTCCTCTCACTGGAATCGAAAAAACTCCATGAGGAGAGATGACATCACTTCCTCCTGTCTGTGTTTACACTAGACAGGAGAAGGTTTCCATTCATTAGGAGCGATCACCAGGTCCAGACCATAAATCATTGGTCTGACCCTGGGGACTGATCGGTCCTCTAACGAATCTGACCACACGGGCATAGGGGGGGGGGGCTTGATTGTGCCCCCTAGCCACGGGGAGGGAGGGACGTACAGGTATGCCCATTTGCCCACCCATGCCATTCTGCTGACATACATCGGCGTGCGGCGGTCAGGAACTGGTTAAAGTCATTTTAGCAGTTCCAGGAAGAATTCTCTTTGCCTATGCAAAGATTTAACCAGTATTTACTATTGCACCATGCAATAGGTTCTCAAGGGAAGCTAACACCTATGATAAACTTTAAGATGAGTAACAGAGGATGTGGTAATATTCATTAGTACAAAGGGCATTCTCTCATTTGTATATAATGTTTTAATTCATAAATATTTGATCAATTCCCCCCCTAAAATGTAGAGAGGAATGGTCCTTAGACATGGGGAGCATAGAAGATGATTAATTAGAGACATTGGGGGTGATTCTCAATGTCAGCCTCCTAAAGAGTGAATCCCAGAGAGCTGCTTGTTGTCCATACGTTATATAGCACTCCCTATTTGCTTAAAAAAAAAACAGATATTCATAATAGGTCTAATTGTACTAGATGTGGTCAGTCCCCAGGAGATTTTGTTCATCCTATTTGGAGATGTCCTAAGTTGATAAGATATTATAAAGATGTTATCCAATATGTTTATACTAATCTTTATTTTTAAAACAAGCATTTTATGTAATCCATACACGTTTTTTGGGGGGCAGCTAGATATTTTTGAAAATCAAGTTAACTTGAAATTGGGGCTTAGCAGAACATTGTTCTTGGGTAAGAAATTAAACATATCCAAATGGATTTTGCTGCATTCAGTGGCAGTAGGAATATAAATATTGACACTTAATTTGAATTTGAAATAGAACAGTTACATTTTCATCATAGAGGAGCTGTAAATACATTCTAGCCTCCCTGGCGGTTTTCCCGAGTGTGGCTCGGGGTTAAAATTCAGTACCATTAGCGGTAACCCCGAGCCACACTCGGGATCGCATTGCAGGATCCTGGGGCAGTGTTACTTACCTTGTCCCCGGGATCCTGCGATGTCACCCGCAGTGTCCGAGGGCTCCGTCCTCCTCCGAAGCCTCTCCGTGCCAGGCTCCGTTCCCTGCGAGCGGCGCGACGCACGGGGGCGGAGCCTGGCGGCAAATTCAAAAAACTGTCAAAATCATAACACATACAGTACTGTAATCTTACAGATTACAGTACTGTATGAAATGATTTCACATCCCTTTTGTCCCCAGTGCTCTGGCCCATGCCCTGCATGCAGTTTTACATGATATACACTGTTCTTTCTGCCTGGAAACTGGAGATTGTCCATAGCAACCAAAAAGTGTCCCTTTACGTCAAAAGTGGCTTTAGACCAGCTAGAAAACAGCGATAGTAAATTAGAACACTTGCAGAATTGAGCGATAGTGAATTGTGGGGAAATTTATTTTATTACTATTTTTAAAAAATTTTTTTAATTATTTATTTTTATTTATTATATTATAATTTATGTTTTTGTGTTTCAAACTTTATCATACCCGGGATATCTACTAGACTCTGGTTTGGACAGATTTAAGTGTGTTATTGTTAAGATTTACAGACCTACAATATAAAACGCCAAATTTCCATGCAAAATAATGGTACCGCTTTCAGCACCTAAAATCCGAAATAATCATACCGCCAGGGAGGTTAAAAGATCTGGGTAGAATGGCTCAAGACCACCGGTTTAGTAATAAATTAGTATGACCATGATAGAAGTTGCAAACTCAGGAATATGGGAATTTATTGTATGGGATCCCCACCCCTTTTTTTCTGACCAGAGGAAAAGGTTAGTGTTTTAAAACTGAGATTATGCGCTAGGGGTTTCTTAAAGCATGCTGCATTCTGAGCATACGTCTATATGTGTGCAGGTGCTTTAAGCAACCCCCCAAGCATAACTGCATTAAGCACAGCTTCTAATTTATCTCAATGGTTGGCTGTACATGGCAGCTGCAGGTTCCGAGAGAGACAGTATGCAGATTTCGCTCACTGTATGTCTCCTATGCATGAAGCCTTAGATGCTTTTTTCGTTTTTCTGCATAGTTCTATAATTGTGGTTTATTTTTCTTTGGATTTTTTTTTCATTATATTTGTTGAAAAAAAATGTAAACACATAAAATATGTTTTAAAAAATATACATGAAATACATCACTGCATGAACACCAATGGACAGATTATATATTTCTTGTAGGAACATCATGGCGCAGACTATAATGCTTTGTTTATAAACACTGATCTAAAGGCCAATTTTTAATCCAAGTTAAGATGAAGTATAGTGGGGAGAAACATACCATTTGTGCAGACTGTGCAACTGCACAAGGGCCCTCCAGGACTTAAGTTGGCTATACACCAAATGAAAAAAGTAATAACTGATTCTTTCATCCATGCTATACAGTGTGGATGAGCGAATCTCCCACTGTGGCTATCCTATTTTGAAAGCCAGCCACATCAACTGTCAAAATTTCCGAAGGGCAGGTGCATTTGATTGTTTCAGCTAACATTTTTTTGTCTAGCTCCTAGCAGGAGGTTGCTAAAAGGACAATCCACATAGTGCATTTTGGGCAGTTTATCACAAACCTGCCAAAGTTTGCTTAGTGTATAGTTTGCTTTAGTGGTTAATTTTTACTAGATGGGGGTCAAATTGGAACCCTTGCCACTGTCTTCTATATAGTTTTCAATCCCGTAGTTGAATTGGCAGGGAGGAGAAATTTGGTCTTTTAAAGGTGCCTCTTGGTGACTCCGTGTGCCACTGCATTGAGGGGATGAAGAAAATAATAAGTTTCAAATAGTTAAAGAAAATGTCTAGTAATGGTAGCTGTAAATAAGAGATAAGCCAAACATACCTGGGTTTGATTTGAGGCAGGTTCAGCGAACATTTCTAATGTTCGGGTACCGAATCTGAGTCAATAGGAATCAAATGTTAAAAAACAGTAATGGCTATTTTCTAGACCAATAGGCAAAAATTGTGAAACAAATGTCATGGGGGGCTGTGCACTGCCCTGTTGAACCGGTACCAAACCAGAAATAAATGTTTGAAAACTACATTTGTCAAGGAGCAGAGCCTTTAATAATGCTTTATCCGCTTCCCCACCGGCACACGCCGATGTACGTGGGCAAATGGGCGTACCTGTACGTCCCTTTAAATTTGCCACTGTGCCATCGCGTGCGCCCCGGCCGGGACCTCCATGAGTCGGGTCGCGGGTCCCGCGGACTCGATTGCCCTGTGGATACCCACGATCGCCTCACAGAGAGGACAAATGGGGAGATGCTAATGTAAACAAGCATCCCCCCGTTCTGCCTAGTGACAGTGTCACTGATCTCTGCTCCCTGTGATCGGGAGCAGAGATCAGTGACATGCCACACACAGCCCCTCCCCCCCACAGTTAGAATCACTCCCCAGGACATATTTAACCCTTACACTGCCCCCTAGTGGTCAACCCCTTCACTGCCAGTGTCAATTACACAGGAATCAGTGCATTTGTATAGCACTGATTGCTGTATAAATGCCAATGGTCCCAAAAATGTGTCAAAAATGTCCGATGTGTCTGCCATAATGTCGCAGTCACGATAAAAATCGCTGATCGCCACCATTACTAGTAAAAAAAAAATTATTAATGAAAATGCCATAAAACTATCCCCTATTTTGTAAACACTATAACTTTTGCGCAAACCAATCAATAAATGCTTAATGCAATTTTTTTTTTTTTTTTACCAAAGATATGTAGAAGAATACGTATCGGCCTAAACTAAAGAAAAAAAATGTTTTATTTATATTTTTGAGGGATATTTATTATAGCAAAATGTAAAAATAATGCTTTTTTTCAAAATTGACGCTTTTTTGTTTATAGCGCAAAAAATAAAAACCACAGGGGTGATCAAATACCACCAAAAGAAAGCTCTATTTGTGGGAAAAAAAGACGTCAATTTTGTTTGGGATCACGTCGCACGACCACACAATTGTCAGTTAAACTGACGCAGTGCCGAATCGCAAAAAGTGCTCTGGTCTTTGGCCAGCAAAATGGTCCAGGGCTTAAGTGGTTAAAGCGGGAGTCCGGCGACCAATCTTTTTTTTTTTTTTTTTTTTTTTTTTAGGTCATTGCAACACTTTGCTAATCCCAAAATAATACTCAGTTTGGGTGTAATATTTCCGCCTCTGTCTGTTTTCGTACTGAAGAATAACTTAAAAAATGTGATGCTGGCTGTTTCCATCTTGCTTGTGGGCATGTGAAGCCCACAAGCATTGATTTCCGGGATGCGGTGAATGCTGTTCATTCACAGCTTGTTCACGCGCATGATCATTGTTTCCGCACTGAATCTTGGGAAGCCTGATACTAAGCTCCCAGGAGACAGTGCGGCGCCGGGGAAAGGCAATAAACATGCCTACTCCCATGGGAGGAGAGACAGGAAGTGCCACAATAAAGTACAATATAAAGGTAATTACAGCGATAAAAAAATTTTTCGTGCAGCATTGAGTGGAACCCCGCTTTAAGGACAACATAAAAAATGCAATATTCCTTTAAATAACATGCCTGGAGGATGCCCTTAACCTGCCTGTGAAGAGGCACAACTGAAAGATGTATAGTATCCACTACGGAAAAACTGACATTTACAAACAAAAAAAATGCTGTTTAAATTGCCAGCTAATGACAGCTTAAGCTGCTTTACTTCTGTTTGTATAAAAACGTCAGCGAACTTCCTTCCCTGCAGCGGACCCTTATCCTACATGAGATTTTGGAATACATAAAACAACATATAAGCACATACACCAACAAATCCAATATTCCCAGCTACCAATACATCTGTTAAACAAATCCTCCTCATTCAACCTTCTGTGATGCTATTTATCAAGTCTTTAAAACAGTGTTATATTTGTATCAGTTTACAAGTATTAAAATCTTCCTAAATGTAACATTCTATCCTTTTTTTATTCACTTGCATAAATAACCAAATGCAAATATCTAGTGCTTTTCCCACACCAGGTGTCAGATTGAATTCACCAGAACACATAGACCTTAGATTTCAGGTCAAATAGCACTTTTTTGCAAACAGATACAGGTGTCCCCTATATTTACTGCTGCCTTAGTATTTTATGTCTCAAGTTATGCATAAATAAAATAAAGCAGATATCCACCTGGAGTAAAACTGCTGAACATACTATGTTTATTAAAACAATAAATATTCCACTCGCATTAGCCAGTGCTATAATCTGCACCAGATGAAATTGCATGTATGTAGAAAAAACTCAATCCTGCTGTGGATCAGAGAGGCTGCAGCTGCCTGTGTATCTCACCAAGCTTTGTTAATGAAATCCAAACTGATGCACAATGCTCCTCAAGGTTTGGGTCTCCCAGTGATGTCACCAAATAAGTACCTGTAATAAATATGGCAATGGCCATGACCATATTTGGTCACTCTCATTGCCAAATATGGCCACATGACCAAGATTAACAATGATATCAAAGCTATCCCTCTCCTTTTGATTCTGCGGCTTGGAATCCCCCTCTGGTAAATGACTGGAGCTGCTTAACCTCACTGGTTGCCAAGGACACAGCAGGTGCCTGCACCCGCTGCTTCCTTCGCCACCATTGACAGGAAGCTGTCATAGTTAGTATCGTAGAAATGCCACTACTATATATGGTGTTTAGCTCCTGACGAATGCCCCAAACAGCCAAAGTTCAGTCCAAACCCATGTTTGAATAGACCTTTGAGATCATCCCTATTCTAAACTTTCCTGATTAGGTTTGTATTGCTCTGGCAATGTATTAGCTGAAGTCTAGAATCTTAGAAAATGCTTTATATCTGTTGTGAAAGCGCAAGACCCTGCTACTGTGAAAATGGAGGAAAATTTGAAACAGGATTCACAATAAAGGTTAATGTGAAGTTCAAGACTATTGTTTCTGAGCAGGGAAAGCTGTGTTTTTGGTTTTCACCAGATTCTGTAGTTCTGGATCAGGGGCTGGAGCTTGAAGGTTCCAAAGTGTATTGGGTGGGACAGAGGGGTTTAGTTTGCACACATTTGCAAATACATGTGTACGCTGCAGAGAATGCAACAAGGCACCCCAGTATTATCTGCAGTCTGTACATTTTGAGAGTCTCCATAGTGGGAGCACATGTATTGTAATGGATAGATTGAGGGCAGGTATACCTCCTTATGTACTTAAACTGGATGTAAACCTGATTCATGAAATTTGAGCTGGGCACATATATCTGCAATGTTTTCTTATCTCTCTTCAAAGCACTGTGTCCCATGTGTTTCTTCTGTCTTGTAGTTCTGTTAGCAGCCCGATAACTTCCGTCTGTGAGAACTTGTCAGAAGATAAAAGCAGCCTGAAGTTTGTGTCGTAGGAGGTTGCTATAAATAGATTAGCACAAAGCTGAACTATTCACAAAACAGCTCTGAGAGGCTCTGCCTATGTGGAGAGGGGGTGTGTGCCTTTCCTCCAATCAGCTATCTTGGCTGTATGCCCAGACTTCACACTCCGTGCTAAACAGGAAGAGAAAATCTCTATCACATTGTGAACTCTCTAAAGAATATATAAAATGGAAGACAGTAGATATACATGTAAAATGTATATAGGGGGATTTGTTTAATCTCTGTGTATCATCTGAGGCTATTCACTTCACTTGGTATATGTGAGGATTTACATCCACTTTAAGCCTGAGGATTGCTCAGAGCTCGCAGTTTGGAGACAGATCCCATATTGGACACAGGAGGTCTCATCTAGGAGTCAGAGGAGCCCCAGCCAGGAGTCCAGTGACAGAGGGTCTCATTGAGGGGTCAGAGAAGCCCCAGCCAGGAATCAAGAGACAGATGGTCTCACCAAGGGGACAGAGGAGCCCCAGCCAGTAGCCTGGAAGTCTAGGTCCTGGAGTCAGGTGGTCTCCTATTGGGTTGGATAGGGCTGTGCAGCAAAGTGTTGCGCCTAAAGGCTAAGAGAGCTTACGTATAATGTTAAGAACTTGCTTGTCAAGTTTGAGAGAGTCACTGCATGTCAGGCCTGGCCCAGGGTCCCCTGGTCAGAGCTGTTGCAACCGGTGCTGTTGATTCAGTTCCAGGTGACTTACAGTTTGATGGGCCAGGGCTGGGATGACTATGGCAAGTACAAGGCACAGATTCTGCATGGAGAAGAGATCAAGCATGAATGAAAATGGTGGCAAGTCTCAGGTGAAGGGAAGTGCCATGTGGGGAGCTCTGATAAGGAATGGTGGCAAGTGCGATGCCGTGAATGGGTTATGTGAATGGTTTATTGCCGTGTGTCCCTGGTCTTGGGCGGCTGCACCTTGTAATCAAGAAGAGCAGAATTTCCGCCATAATGTTTGTGCAAAAGTGTCTGTTGTTGCAATTGGCAACAGTAGCGGAATTTTTTTTCAGCCTGCAGGGGGTTGCAGAGAGCACAATAAACCAATAGTTTCATGTTATGGCTACTGTCTGTGTGAAGTGGCCGGCCCAGAGAAGACAACACAGTATCCAGCATCCTGCAAGGGGTATGACCATGTGTTTGGGTCTGCTGTTACCCCTAGCAACAAGAAACTTGGAAACAGAAAGGAAGTCTGCAATGGTGCCCAATGGCCATGTGGGGGCATTGGCCTGTGAGACTGCAGCAGAGAAAGGACAACACTCTCAGCTGAAGATTGCAACACCAGCCAAGTGGAATAGTAAGACTGTTGCTGTTACAAATGTGAGAGTGACTGGGTATGGGACTAATCCCTGGGAAGCGGGCGTAAGCCTGGTGAGGAAATCTGCTGCTAGTGTATATAGACTTGTTGCAAGTAGGGAAGCCCAGGTTAAAGCTGAACTTGCAGCAAGATTGAGGACTGTTAAGGACTTGTCTCCATGCAGTGCCTGATGTGGCAGGGAGGCAAGTGTTAAAACGAAATGCGATGTGGTGTTGATTACTAATAAGTTTGAAAATGCTGATATGTGTTCCTGTGTTGGTGTCTAAGAGTGAAATGTGTTCTGTGCATGAAATGGAACTGATTCAGGAGAGTGCTGAGGCAGATATGTCAGGAGTGACCACTGAGGTATGTGTGACATTGCCCCTAGTAACCATGACAGGTGCAACAGAGGTCCCCTTGGAGATCTCCCAGGAGCTCATGGTATCTGAGCTTAAGGTTTCCCAGGACAACCGGGTAAGCACCCTGACAGGCGAAAGTGTTTCTCATAAGTTGAAAAGTGATGTACTAAATGTCCCACAGGCTCAAGCTGGTAATGGGCTAAGACAGCCTGTAAAGGTCAGGAATGCTGATGATGATGTTGAAAAATGTATTACTGTTATTGTTGATGAAGGTGTGATCTCTTCCATGGCAACCAGAGGCAGTGCTGCAGAGTTGTCCCTGGAAATCTCCCAAGAGATCTGTGTATTGGAGCTGGGAGTTTGCGGGAACAGAGGGGGGCATCGTCTCAAATGGTTGAACATGCATTATCACAGTCTTATGTGGTTAAAAGTAACTTGCGCAAGGTGACTTGCACCTTTACATTTGTTCGCCTGTGTCTCCTTGGGCAGATGGAGCAGTGCCACTGTGATTCCACCGAACATTCAGCAGACCAAATGTGACATCAAGGGTCTTGACGTCACACTTGGTCTGCTGAATAATTAGTTGAATCATGGTGGAACACATGCCAGCTATTGGGACAGCAGAGTGGAGCGGCTGCGATCACTGTAGAGGATTTTTGTCTGTGGCGATACCTATGTAGGCACCAATAAATGTGAGTCAATTGTGATTTTAAATATTTTAAATAAAGATGATTTTATGGTATTATGCGATGAGTGTCCTTCTGTTTTTTCCTACCTTTCTGTTAGTGAAGCCATTCAGGTCTAGGTGAGAGAAGGAAAGATGCCTACTATTAATCTAAACACGTTTGCCTTTGTTTTGCAATAAAGGTTCAACCCTTCTGGTGAGTTTGAGCTGTCCAGAGGGCGTGCACAGGAATGTTACCGTTTCATTTTGGATGGAGCACCAGTGAATTTTTCGGTGTTGGGTGGAGCACTTTATGGAATTTGAAGCTTTTCACATATTTGGAATTTTACATCATTGGACTTTTTATTTGTGGGTGCAGCACAGTTGATTTGTGCATGGTGCAGTGGACACTGTTTATATAGCATTCTTCTCATTTTATTTCATTGTATTATGCACTTGAAACTGTGAAATCTTTTGTATTTTTTTATTATTGGTTTTGTAGTGTGAGCTTTTCCACAACCAGTTAGAATGGACTGTTGCATACCACACATCAATTTTAAACATAGCAGGATCATATGTTTATCAGGTTCTGGGTTCTCATAACTAAGCAGTTCTACAGCACTATGACAGGTGTCATAATAGAAATCCCAACTGTACTACTTTTCTGGCCATTGACCATTTTGTACCCCATTGTAGAGGCTGCTCCTCTAAAAGGAAAATATCACACCTTGAGACCCAGTGTATTTACTCTTTAAAATCTTATGTCCCATTCGGCTTGAACGTTGAGTGGGACATAAACTGCTTTATTAATAATGGGTAAATATTAATTATGTTATCTTGCTCCACTTCTCAAGGGGTTAGATACTCCTTAAACTGGTACATTTTTGTTCCATGTTTTCCATTTTTTATGTTCATTTGTTTTTTGATTTTCTCTTCCTCCAATTTTCCTCTGTTTTTAAGGATTTTCGTGTTTTTATGGTGTATTTTATTGAATCTGTATGTCAGGTATACTCAGAATATTTTTTTGTATTCATACTATATGATGAACTGTTTGTACTATATGGTATTTTTCTAGATATAGCAGGTTGCTGGCTTTATATGAGTAGTCCCATTTTTATTTGTAAATATTGGAATCACTCCTATTGCCACATCTGTAGTATTTGACGATAGAAGGGAAAAGGAAAAACCTTTATAGTTCGGACTTTAGAGGCAATTTAGACCACATGAGATATATAAAAGTATAAATTTTATTGATAAAATACAATAAACAGAGTTTGCAAAAAGCAAACACATGGAGCTTAAAAACATGTATGTACATATGTGTAAAATGTAGACAATATGGACACAATACTAAAAAAGTAAGTTGTTACACCATGTATGATGAGTGAGCCCCTGTGCGTCAACGTGTTTCGCTACTTTGCTTCATCAGGATACATGCAGGGGTAGTCTGAGAGAAACAGGTCTCACTATAACTAAACAAAAACAGACATCATATTTCCATACATTATGTTATCACATATATAAAATAAGACCCATTAGACTCATGGGCAATATAATTAGCTGGATATATTCACCTTGTCTGAAACAAGCACACATGCATATAGAAAAGGATCTCCCTAGACGGACACCGGGGCAAAAGGACAAACTGGATGGTCTGGTTCCAACATATATTAATGTCAGCAAGAGGCTACAATAATCAAAATAAGTAACAATAGTTACTAAATTTTTCTGTGTAGTAACTATTGTTAGTTATTTTGATTATTGTAGCCTCTTGCTTACATTAACCGGTTCCAGACAAGCCGCCGCAGTTATACAGCGGCAGGTTGGCTCTTCTGAGTGAGGCGTCGTAGCTGTATGGCGGGTGAGCGGCCACCATGGGGACACTTGCGCACCTGCGGTGATCAGATTCGCTTCAGAACCGATCAGTCCCCATGCCCAGGCCAAATGATTTCTGGCCTTGACCTGGTGATCGGTTGTGGCGAATGGGAGACTGTCTCCTGTCTGTAAGTGTAAACATAGGCAGGGGAAGTGATGTCATCTCCCTCTCTGGAATTATTTTCTGTTCCAGAGAGAGGAGAGAGGACATCTAAACGTGAGTTGCACCAACACTACACTGACACAGTATACATAGGCACACTTTTCACCCCCCCCCCCCCCAGTTATCCCCTTCACTCCCTGTCACAGTGTCACCAAGTGCAGTTTTCATATTTTTGTTTGATTACTGTATAGGTGTCATTTGTGACACTAATCAGCATTAGGGTACTTAGTAGTAGGCCCAGATAGGTCTAGGGACCCCCCTAATAATGGTTTAACCCCTTGATCACCCCCCAGTTAACCCTTTCACCCTCTGTCAGTGTGCAGTTAGCTATTTACTGTCACCATCAGGTTTTTATAGCGTCAGGGTACCCGCCATATATTGCTGAATAAAGGTTTAACCCCCTGGTCACCCAGCAGGTGACATCAGTTAGGAGCAGAGAGCCAATACTAGTGCTGCTCATCCTTCTGGTGAACTGGCAAGCACCAGAGCCTAGTACATCTTGGTTGTACATCCAACACTGCAGTAACACTTGGTGATGTGTCCCATAAGTGCAGTTCAAGCTGGTGTGGTGGCTAGCACAAGTAGTCTCCCGCAGCCACCAAGAAGACAAACACAGGTCCGTCGAGCCCATAGTGCCCTTCCTGTTGCATTTGCCAATCCGAATTGGGAGCCCACCACTTCTGCAATGCTCGTACTTCCCCCATTCACTGGCCAGATTTCTGGTGGAAACAGTTGATTGATGGTGGAAATCCGGAATTCAGGTGGAAACAGTTGATTTTACGTCACTTTATTTTTATTCGCTGTTTTTCATGGAAGATCTCTATAGATCTATTGTGGACCAAAGCAATTTGTATGCTGGTCAATTCATCATCGCTAATCCCCAGTTGGCCCTTGCCAGAGATTGGAGACCTATTATGGTTTCTGAATTTAATACTATTCCTCCTCTTGGGCATAACTAAAAAAGGTGAGTTGCGGTCATATTGGTCCACTGACCCAATTCATCATATGCCCGTGTTCTCTGCTTGCATGACCAGGAGGAGATACGAGCAGATCTTGCGGTTCATGCATTTTAATGACAATGAACTCTGTTGTCCTCGGGGTGGCCCTGGATTTGATTGGCTCTACAAAATTCAGCCCCTCGTAAACCACTTCAACAGTTTGCAGCCTTGTTTACTCCCGCTCAAGTTGTCTGCGTTGATGAGTCCGCGATTACATTTTCTGGCCGCTTGTCTATCAAACAGTATCTTCCCAGCAAGCGTGCCAGATATGGGGTCAAGATGTATAAGCTCTGTGACAGGGGAAAAGGCTATACATATAGTTTTATGGTTTACGAGGGAAGAGATAGTCATGTGGAGCTGGAGAACTGCCCAGACTACATAG
Organism: Aquarana catesbeiana; assembly: GCF_042186555.1. Lineage (NCBI taxonomy): Eukaryota > Metazoa > Chordata > Amphibia > Anura > Ranidae > Aquarana > Aquarana catesbeiana. The sequence continues at coordinate 239,608,915 of NC_133328.1, forward strand.
GGAGAGCTGGTAAGATTGTGTGGGACATGATGTCACCCTTATTCTGAAAGGGGTACCACTTGTACGTGGACAATTATTACACAAGCAAGCCCCTTTTTAGTCACCTTTTTGATTGTGGAATTGGTTCATGTGGCACTGTGCGATCTAATCGCCGGGGCCTCCCCCAACAGCTTGTAGAGTCCCGACTTAGACGGGGGAGAGAGCCTGCTTGAGAAGTAATAATTTGCTCGCAATGAAGTGGAGGGATTCATGGAATGTTTTCGTTCTGTCCTCCCTTCACGCAGATACGACAGTCCAAATTCCAACGGCGACTGTTGTGGAGTAACCCCTCTGTGTCCACGACTACAACCTTAATATGGGAGGGGTGGACCTCAACGACCAGATGTTGGCACCATACTTAATTGCCCGTAAGGCCAGACGCTGGTACAAAAAAGTGTCTGTAAATTTATTCCAGTTGGCTCTGCTGAACGCTTATGTGCTATACAAAGCTGCAGGACAAACTGGGTCCTTCCTAAAATTCCAGGAAGAGATCATCACAGCCCTTCTGTTTCCAGACGGTGCTGTGGCCCAATTTCCCAATCCAAATGCAGTGAGCCGGTTGCATGAGAGACATTTTTCGTATGTCCTCCCTGGTATGTACTGTATGTACTGTATGTATGGCGTACATATCGGTAGCATACTAATTCATCTTCGATAATGGATTTAACTGAATGGCTTTAACTGCAGACGCAGTGTACCTAAGTTTCTAGATGTGAGCTCTACCTGGCCCCAGGAGTGATAAGTTCTATTAAGTTTTCCACTGCAATCCCAAGACCTTAATACTTTCATTAATAAATAACTCCTCTCTCACTCTACCCCTTCAAAACTTAACTTGCTTTACCCTCTACAATGTACAGTACCTGACTGCGAGATTGTGTTTCCAGCGCGATCCCATCATGCTGGTTCTCGGCGACAGGGTACTGTGCATCTCGCGCTGGCTCGCTGATCGGGAAAGGAAAACTATTTTTTCCTTTCGCAATGAGCGACAGGCAGTGCTGACAGCTGTCTGGTATGAATAATGAGGGGGAACGCCGCGCCAAATTTTAAATAAAAAACCAGCATGGGTTCCCACGCCTCTTATGATGTTACAGTCCTGGGGCATGATGGGACTGTGACATCATAAGGGGCGGGGTCACCGGGTAACAGCACCCAGCGACCATACCCCATACCTATATAAGTCATCGCGCACAGCTCACACAGCATTACAGCGGGAGACAGCGTCGTTTCAACATCAGAAGAAGAGAAGAAGGAACACGACGGCGAAGACCTGGCCACCGCTAGCAAAAGAGTGGCAGAAGATAGCAGAGGAGCCCGGCAGAAGAACCGGAGACCGGGAGAAGAGGCCGGAGAGCGGGAGAAGAAGCAGAGAGCGGGAGAAGAGGCCGGAGAGAGCGGAGAAGTCGGAAGAAGACCCCCGAAGTTGGAAGAAGACCCCCAGAGCTGCCTAATAAATTACTTTTAAAACCTGTGTAGTGTATTTTTTTCTTGACATTTTTCCCCCAGGTGAATGGGTAGGGGTACCATGTACCCCATACTCATTCACATAGGGTGGGGGGCCGGGATCTGGGGGCCCCCTTGGTTGTCGGGAAGAGGCCCTTGTCCTCATCAACATGGGGACAAGGTGCTTTGGGATGGGGAGGCCCACAGGGCGCCCCCCTGCCCCAAAGCGCCCACCCCCCCATGTTGAGGGCATGCGGCCTGGTACGGTTCAGGAGGGGGGGGGGCGCTCGCTCGTCCCCACCCCCTTTCCTGACCAGCCGGGCTGCGTGCTCGGATAAGGGTGTGGTATGGATTTTGGGGGGGACCGGCGTAGGGGGTTTCCTTAAAATCCATACCAGACCTAAGGGCCTGGTATGCCCCTGGGGGGGAACCCACGCCGTTTTTTTATTTAAAATTTGGCGCGGCGTTCCCCCTCTTGATTCATACCAGACAGCTGTCAGCACTGCCTGTCGCTCATCACAAAAGGAAAAAACTGTTTTCCTTTCCCGATCAGCAAGCCAGCTTGGGGCTCGCAGGTGTCAAATCTCGCCGATAACAGCGGCGAGATTGACACAATAAGGCTGTCACCTACTGTAGGATGTTTCCATTAACAACACCTTTAAACTCACTTACTTAATCCTTACCTGTAGGGTGTTTGCATCAAAACATTCCCTCTCTTTACACAACCCCCCAGCCCATCTAACACATTCTTTTGCAACCTTCAAAATACTATTCTTTTTACCTTCAAAGTGTCATCAAACATGTTAAACATGTATTTAAACATGTACTTCAAACAATTACACATCTTGCAAACAAATTAAGCACTTATAATTACAATTCTATAAACAAATATTAGTAAAAAGGAGACCTCATATACTATTGTACTCTTACTGTACTGACTGTCCGTTTAATATTTATTCTCTTTATACACTGTATGTCTATTTTATTCTCTTAAGATATTTGTTGACACTCAGCAAAAATATAAATATCCGTTCCAAATTTAAATCGCATAGCCAAAACCCCTTTCTCCTGTATGCACCACAGCAACAACATTTCTTAATTTCTTTTTAACACCTTAAGTAATGACATACACACATTAGAATTTTCCCCATACCTTCTTTCATTCTTTAAAGACAATGTAGCAGATTATATGAACATACATACAAAAGTACTCACCACTCTCACGATATTTGGATATAAGCAAGGGAAATTTCTAATTTACTTTGTCCCTATTTCTAACTAAAATTCCTACCTACCTGTTCGATCACCTTGATTCCCACGAGTGCCAAGCTTCCAATGGGCATGTACACTTTTCCACAGCGTTCTCAAAACGCTTCAACAGCGTTCCCAAAATGCTTAAAGCCAACCTGGGCATAATATTATAGAAACCCCAAGCTGCTAGAACAAGTAATCCACCAATACCAATTAGCAATCTCAAGTTATGTTATTACTTCTATGCAACAGAAAGAGAAGCAAAGATTTAGCAGGCGCTGTTGGTTACCTAAATACCCTTCCCAAAAGGATAATGAACTGAGTCTTAAATAAAGACTCGGGTCTCCCAAAGACCCTACAATGTTACACTGCGTCTATTAAGGCATGGTCCGTCCTTCCTTTCTCTTTAAATGCAAAATTTGAATTTGTCAAAATAGACAAAGGTCCATCCCACCGCAGATGGTTGTCTTACCCGGACACGAGCTCTCATTTGAAAGGAAATTGTTAGGTACCTGGTAGTTGAGCCCGACTGGTAGGAGAAGACCCCTCTTACAATGCTGGTTCAGGAGCCACTGGAGTGGGAACAGTGGTCTCGTGAGCACAGTGGGTAGGAGTGCCTGGTGAAGGTTTTGCAGAGGCCGGCACAGAAGGCTGAGTAGAGATCCTTCAGGGATGGCTGAGCTGTAGATGCTGGCAGGCAGAAGAGGATCAGCAGGCTGACAGGTAGGAGGTATAGAAGCAGCAACACCTGGATGAGAATGCCGGAATGCAGCAATACAAGGCACAGGCAAAAGGCAGAGTCAGACAGTCCGGATTGGCAGGAGATCAGGCAGATGATGCAAATGGATAATCACAGAGTAGTCAGGCAAGCAGGAGTTCGGCAACAGGTCACAAGAAGATAGCAGAGTCAGGCAGGCTGGGTCGGATTGGAGATAGCAGAAGAGTCAGACGTAGCCGGGTCGATAACAGTAATAACAATCAGCAGGCAGATACAGGAACACAGGTACGGAGCTGCAGTTGAACAGTACCACATGAGTGCAGCTGTCACACTTTTAAAGGCACCTTGGTGCCAAACAGCGCTAACGCGCACGGGAGCGCGCTGGTGCACACCAGTGGGAGAATTCTGCTGTGTTACTCTGGACAGACCCGCATATGCGCACGCATATTCCCCTGAAAGGCACTGGCACGTCCCTGACAGAAATAGTAGGTATTCTGGAGGACCACCAGTCTATTAGGTACACCAACAGTGCCCTCAGATATCTGGAAACACCATGAAAACGAGAAGCAAGTTATGCATTTGTAAAATGTCTGCCTTTATTAGGTGTGTTACAGCTTATATATGGTTCAACATACCAATAGAAAGAGGGGAGGGGGGGGTGGTTATTAAATGATGTATTTGTATAGAATATATAGTTATATGATTATACAAGTCAGTGACCCTCCAAGATACCTCATCATGAGTTAACACGGGTCAACATGCTGTCTGGTTATGAGTCATAAGTCATACATCCTGTCTCATGGCCTACCAACCCACAATGATGTATATATGGAGTACAGTGCTTGTGCACGCATCTTCCTAAGCATTCTGTTATAGTTGCAAATTTAAGCTATGCTTGTATACTGAAATAGCAGAGCATATCAAAGCATATCAGTCACAATGGTTTGGGCATATTACTACAATGACATGGCCTAGCCATGTACAGGACCCCAAAAACCAATCACCGCCTTCAGGCTTTCTAAGAATTTACTCCTCACTACCTATCACAGTTACGGAAGCCCTGAAATGTCAAGATAGCACAACCCCCCCCCCCCCCAAATGAACCCATTTTGGAAAGTAGACACCCCAAGGTATTTGCTAAAAGGCATGGTGAGTATTTTGCAGCTCTCATTTGTTTTTGAAAATGAAGAAAGAAAAGGAAATTTTTATTTTTACTTTTTTAAATGTTCAAAACTGTGACAAAAAGCGATATCTGCAAAATAGTCAACATGCCTCTCAGCAAATAGCTTGGGGTGTCTACTTTCCAAAATGGGGTCATTTGGGGGGATTTTGTGCTATCTTGGCATTTCATGGCCTCCGAAACTATGATAGGCAGTGAGGAGTGAAATAAAAAATTTACGCCCTTAGAAAGCCTAAAGGCGGTGATAGGTTTTCGGGGTCCTGTATGCGGTTAGACTGCCAAAACGTCCCACACATGTGATATCCCCGTACTCAGGAGAAGCAGCAGAATGTATTTTGGGGTGTAATTCCACATATAACCATGCCATGTTTGAACAATATATTATTTAGTGACAACTGTGTAAAAAAAAAAAAAATAATAAATTTTTACGAAACTTGTGGCAAAATATAAAATATTCCATGGACTCAACATGCCTCTCAGCAAATAGCTTGAAGTGTCTTCTTTCCAAAATTGGGTCATTTGGGGGGGGGGGGGGTTGTGCTATCTTGACATTTCAGGGCCTCCGAAACTGTGACAGGTAGTGAGGAAGTAAAATCACAATTTTACGCCCTTAGAAAGCCTAAAGGCGGTGCTTGGTGTTCGGGGTCCTGTACACGGCTAGTCTCCCAAAAAGTCTCACACATGTGGTATCCTCGTACTCAGGAGAAGCAGCAGAATGTATTTTGGGGTGTAATTTTACATATGCCTATGGCATGTTGTAGCAATATTTCATTTAGTGACAACTTTGTGCAAAAAAGAAAAGTTGTGGCAAAATATAAACTATTCCGTGGACTCCACATGCCTCTCAGCAAAAAGCTTGGGGTGTCTACTTTCCAAAATTTGGTCATTTGGGGGAGTTTTTTACCAAAGGCATGTGGCTGAATACATTTTGGCCTAAACGTATGACTAAAATTGAGTTTCTTAGATTTTTTTTTTATAACAAAATAGAAAATATATTATTTTTTCAAAATTTTCTGTCTTTTTCCGTTTATATCGCAAAAAATAAAAATTGCAGAGGCAATCAAATACCATCAAAAGAAAGCTCTATTTGTGGGAAAAAAGCATGCAAATTTTGTTTGGGTACAGCATTGCGTGACCGTGCAATAAACAGTTAAAACAGCGCAGTGCCAAATTGTAAAAAGTGCTCTGGTCATTAAGGAGCCAATTCTTCTGGGGCTGAAGTGGTTAATATATGTTGGAACCAGACCATCCGGTTTGTCCTTTTGCCCAGATGTCTGCCTAGGGAAATTCTTTTCTATATGCATGTGTATCTTGGTGCAGACAAGGTGAATATATATCCAGTTGAATATACTGCCTATGAGTCTAATGGGTCTTATTTTATATATGTGATAACATATTGTATGGAAATATGATTTGTTTTTGTTTCAATACAGTGAGCCCTGTTCCTCTCAGACTACCCCTGCATGTGTCCTGATGAAGCGAACTAGCGAAACACGTTGACGCACAAGGGCTCACTCATACATGGTGTAACAATTTACTTTTTTAGTATTGTGCCCATGTTGTCTACATTTTACACATATGTAAATACATGTTTTTAAGCTTCGTGTGTTTGCTTTTTGCAAACTCATTTTATTGTATTGCACCAATAAAGTTTATACTTTTATATATCTCATGTGGTTTAAATTGCCTCTAAAGTCCAAACCATAAAGGTTTTTCCCTTCTATCTAGTCCCATTTTTACTCCACAAGATGCCGCTACTGTCAGTGTGTCATTTTGTGTTTTTTTTTTTTTCTGTTTTGTAAGTGCTTTCATTAGCCTTTCAGTGGGGCATATCCTATTTGTTTCAGGTGCACTCACTTGTAATTAATCATTTTTCAGAGCAGGCATGGGCACTATATATATTCCTCAATGCGTGATGGTCGTCACTCGGCCCATTCTCCAAAGATGTCTTGTAAATGACGAACTGCATCAGGGAGTGGCCAGTGACGACATCACGCACGCCCGATCGCTTACCAGCGGTAGTGTTTGAAGCCTACAGTCTGCTGCTCTTCTGTTTTACAAACAAATACCTTTTATGTTTTGTATGAAGGTAATTATAGCCATCTTTTAAAATCTGTTGTATATATTATGATGGGCTTCACTATGGGAGTTTTTCTTTTTTTATCATTGTGAGTCTCCCCATACGATCTGTAATCCATATGACGGTTACCCTCCTGGATAAACTTTCCGCTGCCTGTTTGACTATTACAGTATAATTTTATGGTCCTGGACAACTGGTAAGGGGGGGTGAGGGTGCTGCTGGTGACGGATCCCTTTACTTTTACTCTGCATGGATCATTCCTTCATTGGATTGTTTTGCACTTATGGACTGTTTTTGATCGTTTGTGTTGCATTATTAAGATTCAGTTCTATTTTGCACATGGACACTTTTTCACTTTTTATGTACAACTGAATGTTGCATATTGTTGCACTATTTGGAGCGCTGCTTTTTTTCCTTTATAATTTACTAACTGGTATCACGGTTTGCTAAGTGGCTGCTATTTTTCCTTATTTACACTGAGAGTGGATTTTACATTCTTTTACAGTTCTACAGTGTTACCCGGGTTTTTTTCAATTAGTCAGGATTCTCACTTACCACCTTCAATAGAGTATCATAAGTTAGGCTACAGCAGCTACAATTGTTTATTAGATCATTTTAGATTTTGTAGCACAATTGCAAATAACAATTTCAGAGTAAGATAATTAAGAAATTTTGACATTCTTGCCATTTGGATGGTTAAACAAACTTATGCCGCGTACACACGGTCGGACTTTCCGGCATACTTGGTCCGGCGGACCAGAGTGTGCCGGACAATCCGCCCGTGTGTGGGCGGCGGCGGACTTTTCCGGCGGACTTCTTCCCAAAAGCCCGCCGGACCTAGATTTGAAGAAAGTTTCAAATCTTTCCGTCGGACTCAGTTTCGGGCGGAAAGTCCGCTCGTGTGTGTGCTGGTCCGACAGAAAGCCCGCTCGTGTGTAGGCTGGTCCGACGGACCAAATACGACACGAGGGAATGGTATTGCATCTCGCGCTCGCTGCAATAGGAAAAACAAATCTTCCTATTGCGGCGAGCGCGGGGCATACCAGGCCCTTAGGTCTGGTATGGATTATAAAGGGGAACCCCGCTACGCCGAAAAAACGGCGTGGGGCCCCCCCTAAAATCCATACCAGACCCCGATCCGAGCACGCAGCCTGGCCGGTCAGGAAAGGGGGTGGGGACGAGCGAGCGCCCCCCCCCCCCTCCTGAACCGTACCAGGCCGCATGCCCTCAACATGGGGGGTGGGTGCTTTGGGGGAGGGGGGCGCCCTGCGCCCCCCCCCCCCAAAGCACCTTGTCCCCATGTTGATGAGGACAAGGGCCTCTTCCCGACAACCCTGGCCGTTGGTTGTCGGGGTCTGCGGGCGGGGGCTTATCGGAATCTGGGAGCCCCCTTTAATAAGGGGGCCCCCAGATCCCGGCCCCCCACCCTATGTAAATGAGTATGGGGTACATGGTACCCCTACCCATTTACCTAGGAAAAAATTGTAAGTAATAAAACACACTAGACAGGTTTTTAAAATATTTTATTAAACAGCTCCGGGGGGGGGATCTTCCTCCGGCTTCGGGGGTCTTCTTCCGGCTTCGGGGGTCCCTCCGCTTCATCTTCTCCCGGCGTCCGGTTGGTTCTTCTCCGCTCTCCGGCCTCTTCTCCCGGTGTCGCAGGTCTTCGGCCGGCCCCTCCGCTCTCTTCATGTAGCTCTATTGCGAGCGGAGGTCCGGACTTCTGGGCTTCTTGGCTTCTTGGCTTCTTGGCTTCTCTTCTCTTCCCCCAGATGTTGACACGACGCTCTCTCCGGCTGGACTGGTTTCTGAGGGCTGCGTTGTGACTTATATAGGCGGAGACCCCGCCCCCATATGATGTCACAGTCCCTGGGCATGCTGGGACTGTGACGTTTTAGGGGGCGTGGTCGACCACGCCCCCTAAAACGTCACAGTCCCAGCATGCCCAGGGACTGTGACATCATATGGGGGCGGGGTCTCCGCCTATATAAGTCACAACGCAGCCCTCAGAAACCAGTCCAGCCGGAGAGAGCGTCGTGTCAACATCTGGGGGAAGAGAAGAGAAGCCAAGAAGCCAAGAAGCCAAGAAGCCCAGAAGTCCGGACCTCCGCTCGCAATAGAGCTACATGAAGAGAGCGGAGGGGCCGGCCGAAGACCTGCGACACCGGGAGAAGAGGCCGGAGAGCGGAGAAGAACCAACCGGACGCCGGGAGAAGATGAAGCGGAGGGACCCCCGAAGCCGGAAGAAGACCCCCGAAGCCGGAGGAAGATCCCCCCCCCGGAGCTGTTTAATAAAATATTTTAAAAACCTGTCTAGTGTGTTTTATTACTTACAATTTTTTCCTAGGTAAATGGGTAGGGGTACCATGTACCCCATACTCATTTACATAGGGTGGGGGGCCGGGATCTGGGGGCCCCCTTATTAAAGGGGGCTCCCAGATTCCGATAAGCCCCCGCCCGCAGACCCCGACAACCAACGGCCAGGGTTGTCGGGAAGAGGCCCTTGTCCTCATCAACATGGGGACAAGGTGCTTTGGGGGGGGGGGGGCGCAGGGCGCCCCCCTCCCCCAAAGCACCCACCCCCCATGTTGAGGGCATGCGGCCTGGTACGGTTCAGGAGGGGGGGGGGCGCTCGCTCGTCCCCACCCCCTTTCCTGACCGGCCAGGCTGCGTGCTCGGATCGGGGTCTGGTATGGATTTTAGGGGGGGGCCCACGCCGTTTTTTCGGCGTAGCGGGGTTCCCCTTTATAATCCATACCAGACCTAAGGGCCTGGTATGCCCCGCGACGGGGCTCGCAAGGTGTCAATCTAGCCGATAAAAGCGGCAAGATTGACATCCTTTTCTAGTCCCGTCGCACCTGAGTCACGTTCAAAATGAACGGACTTGTCCGTGTGTGGGCAAGTCCGTTCATTCTGAAAGTCCGCCGGAACTCCGGCGAAAGTCCGTCGGAAAGACGGGCGGACTTAGCCCGCCGGAAAATCCCGGCGTGTGTGGGCAAGTCCGTTCGTTTTAAAGTCCGGCGCACCTGGCGGACAAAGTCCGTCGGAAAGTGTGCCGGACCAAGTAGGATAGAAAGTCCGCTCGTGTGTACGCGGCATTAAACCCTAAATTAACCCCAAACATTTTTTATTGAAAAGTAATAATAAATTAATCTGTGTTTTAACCATTTTTTTAAATTCTCTTGAATATATGTGTGCTTTGTTTTCCCAATAAAAAAGGATAATTAAATTCTTGAATTATTAAAGAAAAATGAAAATACTCCTCAGTGTGCACACAATAATATCTCCAATAAAGCAGCTACCTCTCAATCTGATTTGCAAATCATAAAACAGTGTGCAAAGGCAATGCAAACATATAATAGAATAAATCAGACAGGGATTCTACCTCTTCCCCACTCTATTAAAAAAGGTTTTGATATGACACATTTATTTCTGTCACATTTGGTATACAGTTATTTTAAAAATGGTCCGTTTTCAAAAAGAAGTGTCACAGTGACTGCTGTATTATGAAATCACAATCCAATGACATCTCTTAACGCAATGAAAATGTTTGAGGCAGTGGTAGCGATGACAGTACATATATGACAAACCTAAGGGTGAAAATAGTGAGGGTAAGCAAGAAACATTTGAGCTTCATCTATTCTTTGTAGTAATGTTTATTGTGTTGTGTCTGACTGTCAGTCATGTGGTTATGATGACTTAGTGGTGGACACAATGGGGTAATGTACCAAAGGCATTACTGTTCATCTATGAAAATGAATATTGATTTGTACAGTGTATGTGCAAAGTGCGTATTTACTAAGCTTAGTACAAGTGTGATATGTTTCCTTCACTCAGCCTATCATGTGCAAGCAAAAAGAAATTAATTTTCCTCTTGCATGATAGGTTATTCAATGTTGACACCATCATCTTTTTCACTATGTTAAGTTAATCAGTACTATGCTAAATGAAAAAAATATATTCCCTGAAGGCCTGTTGCTGTGCATTTGAATGGATTATAGGGCTGCCTATTACCACATGATACCAAAAATTGTGCATGCTACACTTATTGGCAGAACAAAGAATGTCGTTTAGGAAGGTGTCTGGAAGTGACATTCAAAATAAACAACACAACACTGTCCCAAAATGCATATATTTACCACAGTGCACAAGGGTAAATGGGGCAAGAAAAGAGCAAAGGTGTGAACACCCAGAATAATCATAGTGCACCAATCCTTTGGTGTTAAACCGCCCCCAATGGTCTAATGCAAAGAATGACCAGAATATATATTATGAACTAGATGTAAGTTCACAGTGTGGAGGATGTAAAACAATATAAACCTGTATGATATAATGTGAAACAATGTAAAAGATGTATGGGTTTTTTTTTGTTTTTTTTTAAATCATACTTACCTAGGTGGATGCAGCAGCAATCTGATCAAGCGATCAAACACTGAAAACTGCCCCCCCATGCTCACTGGAACACTGGGCTGTGAAGGCGGTGGGAGTGGCCAGTTCAGGGGCTCGCTAAGATGCTGAGCTGGGTGCTGGTCCAGGCATGTGGGAGGATCCCAACTCCGTTGTCGCGATCTTGCCCAGGCCTGGTCTGACACTGTGATGTCAACCTACATCGGGATTCAGCTCGCTGTTTGCTGAAAAATGGTCACAGGAGTGCAGAACGAACTACACTCCTGTGATCCACAGGAGAAGTACAGCCAAACAAAACCCTGCTTCTTCAGCTTGTCTACAAATGGGCTGCCCAGCAGCATTTATATGATCAGGAAGAGGCAGGTACCAGGGAGCTGGTACACACCCTCTCAAACACTGATTACCACTGCTGTCAACAGGGAGAGCAGCAAAGTACCCAGAGCTGCTGGAAATGAAAACAAATAACATAAACTAAAATACAATATTGTAAATAATAAATTGTGCAATATATAAAAAATATGTCTGTCATAGACAGAGCCAGAACAGAGGCTGTTGGAGAGGACTGTATGCAAGCCTGTTGCCCACCGATTATGGGCCCTAGCATTTGGAGGAATGGTGCTCTCTGTGAGCTGTATACCTGGGGACCCTGGGGTTGATGTTACTATGGATTCAGCTCCATGTCCCCCCAAAACACACAGACTCTGGAACCCTTTATATGCCATATTAGAATGGTGACTCGTACTGTTAAATGCTAATGTCATCAATTCTGCTATAATGTGTTTAGTGTGGCTCTAAGAGTCTTTTCACCCATTGTTGTTTATGTTAATTGAGAGAGCTCGGTGCCTACAAGTCTGTCATCTGGTCTGGGTACCTCTTGTAGTAAATTAGCTCATGTTAATTAGGTTAGCTTTGAGACATCCCTGCTGTATAAAGGTCTGTGAAATCTCAAAATAAAAGGCAGTTCTGATGTACTCCAAGACTGGTGTTGTCTAGTTCTTGGGGTTCCTATAGCCAGATCCATTGGACTCGTGTTCCAGAACTTAGGAAGCGGTATATGACGGAAGCACTCAAGCGGAGTGTGGGGCGTTCCGTGACATTGGTGGCAAGCAGCGGGAAAGCTTCCTGAAGTCTGAAGTCTGGGACATCCAAACCTCCAACTGGATCCAAGATCAGCATAGCAGACTTCAGTCACCCCAGCGGAGATATGGACCTGGCATCAGAATTCCCGGGGCTGCTGCGGATCATCCTTTCAACGTATACCAGGACTGTGTCTGAGGATGAATACCTGGAGCTCAGGCAGCTGATTCGGGTGGAGCTCTGGAATGCAGCCCTCCGTCTCGCTGGTATAAAACAGGGCAAGTGCTTTCCAACCCAAGAGCAACGGGCCAGTGACCAACGGGCATTGCGGATGGCATTCCTGGGAGAGCAGCCCCAGGAGCAATGGGTGACTGAGTTGGACAGGTTGGTCCAGCAGGAGATAGAGCTGGACAATCGTTATCGGGCTCTGCAATGGCACGCAGAGGAGGGATATTTAGGGGAGACAACAGAATGCTCTCCGGAGGGATATGACTTTGGCGGCCCTGGATTGCTGTGGGAGAACCTTACAGATCTTTTTATGTTTGGCGATGAGGGGGAACCTGACCTTGAGGACATGAGAGACTATAGAGAGTCTATGCTCGGTCTTGCAGGGGTCTCAGAGCTCAAACCTGATCTGGACCATTTGCTAAGGAAGGAACAGCATCTGGAAAGGGCATACAGGAAACTGCTAGAACAAGTTCAGCAGCATGCCAGAGAATCGGCAGTGGAAAATCCAGAGATTGCCGTCCCCAAACCTGAAGTGCTGACAACAGGGCAGAGCTCTGCTAACCTCTGTCCAGAAATGATAACATCTTCTGGGTTCCATGGACAGGAGATGGTGAACCTCTATTCCCAGACATCGGTTGCAGAGACATGGGATTTGATAGACTTTTCTGCTGAGGAAGAACAACCTGATGAGCCTCCAGCAGAAGAGCTGCTATCAGGGCCAAAGTTCACTGTGTTCTGCCCAGCACCAACAGTGGCTTCGGCCTTCCTGAGAGAAGAGGTAGTCGGCCTTTCTCCCACAACACTGACAGGGACATGTGATTTTCTGCCAGCAGCATCTATGGAGTTAAAACAAACTTCTCCAGCTGAAGATCTGGTAACTGAACAGAGGGTCCAAGACCTCTGTCCCACACTTTTACCACTTCCAGAGACTGGGGATTTAATAGACATTTCTGTAGAGGAGGAACCACCTAGCAAACCCCCAGCAGAAGTGCTGGCAACCGGACAGAGGGTCCAACACCTCTGCCCCACACCTGCAGCAATTGTGGAGGCTCAGGGTGAGAAGATGGCAATCACTTCCCAGCAGCAGATACAGGGGGAGAAGGGAGAGGAGGTGTGTGTTGTCCCTCCCCAACAGTTGGCCAGGGTGGAGGAAGTGGGCTTTCCTCCCCAGCAAAGATCCGTGTACCTGGGAGACAGTACCATCGACATGTCGTCCCAGCAGCCAGATGAGGGAATGGAAAAGGAAGCAGCCGGCTCACCTCCCCAATGGCAGCTATACAGTTTGGGAGGGGAGGAAGCCAGCTGCCTGCCCCAACAGTTAGCTGGAGCAGAGGATGCGGAGTCCCCCGCAGAAGTGCTGGCAACAGGGCAGAGTGCTACCAACCTCTGCCCAGCACCAGCAACAACTACAGAGTTCCAGGGAGGCGGGGCAGTCGGCCTCCCTCTCCAACAGTTAGCCGGAACAGATGGTGTGGAGTTTCCAGCAGAAGGGCTGGCAACAGGGCCGAGGACTGGTGGACTCTGCCCTCAACTAACAGAGGATGGATTTCCTGTGAAGGTGGATGGGACTTCAGTCTCCACCTGTATACCCCAGGGATGCTGGGCAGTGGGCCCCGATCCCCAACAGCATGACAGAGAGGTTGGCTGGGTGAGTGATACTCTGTTTGGAATCATTTATTTGGGGTACGGTGTGGGTACAGGCAGTAGAGGACTGGAACTATGGACTAACTTCGGAGTCAACCCGTCTGGGGTCTCCTCCTGTGTTAGTCTCCTGCCGAAAGGGGAGAAATGTCATAGACAGAGCCAGAACAGAGGCTGTTGGAGAGGACTGTATGCAAGCCTGTTGCCCACCGATTATGGGCCCTAGCATTTGGAGGAATGGTGCTCTCTGTGAGCTGTATACCTGGGGACCCTGGGGTTGATGTTACTATGGATTCAGCTCCATGTCCCCCCAAAACACACAGACTCTGGAACCCTTTATATGCCATATTAGAATGGTGACTCGTACTGTTAAATGCTAATGTCATCAATTCTGCTATAATGTGTTTAGTGTGGCTCTAAGAGTCTTTTCACCCATTGTTGTTTATGTTAATTGAGAGAGCTCGGTGCCTACAAGTCTGTCATCTGGTCTGGGTACCTCTTGTAGTAAATTAGCTCATGTTAATTAGGTTAGCTTTGAGACATCCCTGCTGTATAAAGGTCTGTGAAATCTCAAAATAAAAGGCAGTTCTGATGTACTCCAAGACTGGTGTTGTCTAGTTCTTGGGGTTCCTATAGCCAGATCCATTGGACTCGTGTTCCAGAACTTAGGAAGCGGTATATGACGGAAGCACTCAAGCGGAGTGTGGGGCGTTCCGTGACAATGTCTAACCACAACTAGGTTGTACGGGGGGGGTGGGGGGGTGGAGTTATGTGTAAGCACAGAAGTTACCTGGGACTGCCAAAAGCAAATACATTAAAAAAAAAAAATCAATGAGTGACATCAAATCAAGAACTAGACTGGGTTTTAACACTGGTCTGTGTGACCCGAAGCCCATGTAGCCGGCTGCTCAGGACTACCTGCAGAAGTGACCAGTAAGAAATCTGAAGCGGCCACCGCTATTGAAACAATGCATCTCCTATTGAAGCAGGGCCAGCTTTAATAAATTGCTTCTTCTATAAATCTGTTGAATTGTAACAAGATTAACCGGTATCTACTGAACGTTCAGAAAATGTACTTAGCCTAAACAAATATCAGAATTTAGGACATATCAGACAATAATGTATTCCAAGGACAGGCAAAGGTCAGGTCAGGTGGGAGAAAACCGTGTAATCCAGGGAAAAGCAGACATCAAAGTATGCAGCATATCTCCTCTATAAACAGGAGATATCATAGCAATATACAAGTATCTAAATGGTGATTGTAGTGTAGTGTAGGGAATAGGGAATAAACTATTCAATCTTAGGCCTGTTAAGAAGACACATGGTCACTCAGTGAAGTTGAACATGAACCGTTTCACCCAAAAGGGGAAGCTCCGCTTGTCATCCATCTCCCCTCCCTCCACTGCCACATTTGACACTGTTTGGGGGGGAGGAGAGGGTACTTGGTTTGAAAAACCGCTCCCTCTTCCAGCTCAGTTTGCCGGAAGTTTGGCCTCCTCCTCCTTCCCCCACAGCCGGCCCATTCACAAAACGCAGGGTGCTTCACAGATGCGCAGCAGGAAACTGGCTGTAAAGCCGCAAGTCTAGATGACAGTGCCAGCATCCGATAGCCAATTGAAAAATCGGCTCGGGTGAGGACGTTGGATTCCTGGACAGGTAAGTGCTCTAATATTAAAAATCAGCATCTACAGTATTTTTTCCGAAGGAGAATGGAGCTCCTCTTTAACTTTAAACTGCATAAGTGGTTCTTTATTTTTACAGCAGTAGGATTGAGCAACTCCCTTCCACAGTTGGTAGTATCAAGGGGGAGTGTTGATAATTTCAAAAAAGGCAGAGACAGGCGGTAACACTGCTTTACAGAATTACAGCTGTCCTCCGGGCAATATAAAAAGCACCAATTAATGCAGTTATTCATTTTAAAAAAAGATATTTTTAAATGCAACAAGTGTAAATGAATGAATCTGACTTTGTATCAAGCTATAATAATTATCTCTAAAGTAGAGAGGCAGCACTAGGTGCCAATTGGGTGTGTAGGATGCACATGATGTAACAGTAAACATTCTGGCAGGAAAAGAGTGCAGAGTAACCAGAGGGATGAGCTCATCGATGTGCTGTTTCTCCTTCATATTTACTCACAGGCAAGGCACAGAATGTGACCTAGCTGTATTTCCTAAAGTAGAACCCCAGTATAACTTTTTGTTTTCCATCTGCATTTACCTCTGGTGCTTGGTGACAAACTGTGCTGCTCTTTACCTTTCCCCTTGTCCCCTACCCACTGTGTGCCTCTGAATGTAAATAAAAGGGCATTGCAGTAGGCACACTTCTTATCTGTGGACGCCCAGCCTCCTGCAAGTAACAAGACCTTCAATACAAGTGTCAATCATGACCGCTGCATGAAATGCATGCAACTAGTAGTAATATAAACATCTTTTTCCCACCATTATAATGTACATGAAAATACAGACAACCAAAAAAATAAATAACGGAACTTATAATGATCCTATATCCCATTTTTGGAACTAGAACATTAAGATAAAGGTTCAGAAAAAAAAGTAAGCAGATACCTGTAACTAGAACAAACTGCACACAATTCAAGGAGAAACAAGTGAAAAGTTTCACATTTATACAGATTATTTTTTAAGGTTGAATATATATATAGATCTCTCTCTCTCTCTCTCTCTCTCTCTCTCTCTCTCTCTCTTTCTCTCTCGATAGATAGATAGATAGATAGATAGATAGATAGATAGATAGATAGATAGATAGATAGATAGATAGATAGATAGATAGAGATATCGAGAGAGAGAGAGTTTTTTTAACAAAATTAGAAAATGACAGTCACTCATTATGAGTACAATGGTACAAAAAAACATAAGTTGAGGGAAACTCTGTACCATGTGTAAAGATAGACATATAAAATGTGGAGAAAGATATTTCCCTAAAACTAATATAGATGTATACCAAAAAAACAATGTTTGGTAACCATTAATTGTGTGAATCATATTATTCATGGCATGAATCAGCAGTCAAAAAAGAAAAAGGCGGAAAGTATAGCGAACAGAATGAGGGAGAAAGAAAAATCATAGAAGAGGAAAACAAAAAAGTATCGGACACGAGTTCACTTTGGGAGTAAAATGAAAAAATAAAGTACAAGAGGGAGAGAAGAAGATCTATTGACTGACTCTATTCCTCAGTTTATCCGAGGAGGCTTAATGCATCCATATATACCAAGTATTTTTAAATTTCTCCCACTTATCGAGCTCCTTGGCTCGCATCTCTTCCATAAACATAATATTTTGTTCACCCAGGAAGATAGGGCTGGGGTAGCAGTACTCTTCCAATACTTGGAAATCAATTGTCTAGCTGCAGAAAGGAAGAATTTTAATAAGCTGGACTTTTGGGATTTAATCATGCCGGGGAGATTAGACAATAAAGTTATGGAGGGGGAAGAGGTGAGAGGCTTATCATAAACCTCTGCGTAGATTTGGAAAATCTGCGACCAGAAGGGGCAGATAATGTCACAATCCCACCATATATGGAGCTACGTTCCTTTTTCCGTATGACATCACCAACATGTGTACAGATTATATTTTAAACACAAAAGCACAAACACCCAACACCCACCTCCTGGCCAGCACTTCCTCCTATGCTTGTTCCCCCATCTCTCATAGGTCAAAGAGCAGAGAGTTCTACTGAAAAGATGTGGTGATACTTCTAGTGCTGGTTTTGGGAACTAACCATGTTTGGTAGTCCTGATATGTAGCAATGTAAGATGGAGGTTCCAGACTTAGGGCACCCAACAGTAATGGTCTTGCACCTTGGATGCCAGGGGCTAGCTAGCAACACCCTTGCATAGAACCACATTCAGTTTATACAGTAATAAGGTTATTGAATTGTTGTTTGGAAATTTTGTTGTCTCTTGTGTGCTTTGGCTGGTCCAGTCTACTGATGTTTCTGTAATATTGTGTGTCATTGTGTTTTTACTTTTGTTACGAGGAACTTGTTGACCATCTGTTCTCTCGTTATTTTTTACTGTAGCTCATATATGTGCATACTAATTTTCTTTTTTTTATGTCTACTTGTGTCCTGATCCAGATTCAAGCCTCGCGTTCTGGACCTGAATGTGTCAGTACCTAAATCCATTGTTTCATTAAATTCCATGTTTTGTAATAGTGTGTGCTAGTCCTGCTTATAATTCATTTGTGATGTAGTATATTTCTTCTAGTTGTTTAATGTTCTGCAGTTCTTTTAGTTCTTAGTTATAGGCTATGCATGTTCATATATTTAAAAGATATTTTTTTCATACACTGACTAACGTATGCTCGTTATACTGTAACAAGCCATTTACATACATACACACCAATTCAATGATATACTATTGACAAATTCAACTAGTAATACCAGTGTATGGAAAAATACTGTGCTGGCTTTGGATATTCATTAGTTAAATTAGTGCTTTGCTATGCACTCTCCTTTATAAATGTATATGATGGAGATGCAGCTTAGCAATACAGTGAGTATGGTATCAACCTGAGATGTAAGATGCAAAGTGGTTTTCCATTTCCTAACAAAGGGCAGTTATTCCTTTGCCACCCCCCCTTGGCCCTAGCAGTTCATCAGCAGTGGTCCAAATTGTCAGATATTGAGACAATACCTTTGTTCAGTGTTTTCTGTATTTTTTCATTACAGAATTACTTTAAAATTAAACTCCAGGCCTATAATAAATGATTACCATTTAGGGTTTATGCACATGGCCATAAAGGGGCCATACAGCATCCAAAGCTTACATAAGCGCTTTCCCAGGGCTCACATCAGCTGTCCATATACATCAATTAGAAGATGTAACAGTTATGCACCTGAGGTTGCATAAAGCACGTGCATACGCACCAATATATGCTCTGAGCGCAGACTATCAGCTTCATTTTAAATATAGCTAGTTGGAGTCCCTCAGTCTTCATTTATATTAGGTTTTCTTTAATGCCCTGTACAGTAAAAAGTCAGACAGGAATCAATGTGAGCAATGAAGCCTTACATTACCAATGATCTAACACTATGCAATTGCTGTCAGGAAGAGGAGGCATAGAGATGACCTCATTAGTGTGATAATACCCATTCTTTGTTTAACGAGGAGGCTGGGGAAGGTTGTTGACCAAGCTGCATTACTTAGAGAAAAAACAAGGGCACTGTGCTATCTGGAAGAAGTGACTAGATTACAAGACTGGTCTAACAGAATTAACAAAATCTTTTGGCACAAAATAGCTTGCATATGTCTTTTTGAGTTTTTATTTAGGTGTTTGCCTGGAGTTCAGCAACGTTGAAATGAACTGCTGTTTCTAATCACAAGATGTATTTATTACAATTGTTATATTAATTTAAAGCATCTGCCTTGAAAATTTGTGAAATAAAAGACCAGAAATAACCATTAAAACAAGGATAGTCCTGTCAAGTCTTAGCACCTGTGGTTAAGCTATAGGGAGCAAGAAGGAGGTTCCGCTGCCTATACATATAATTACTGGACATGGAAAAACTCAAGTGACTCCTGCTGACCCACTGAGAACAGGGGTCACCAAAAGCTTCTCAGTCCCTTTAAGCATGAATGACAGCATTGCCATTGTACGCATAATTATGTAATCATACAAATAATAATATTGCCATTAAAACAACAGGTCTTCTACAGTCAAGGTTACAGCTTTAATTTAAGGCCCTCGATTCCTCTACAATTTAAGTATTTCTAAAGGAGCAGGCAATCATGAATTAAGTAATTTATAATTATAAAATTGTTTTTTTATGCAAGAGAGGACATTAATCATCCCTTAATAACGTGCATTGGATCAATGCACGTAAATATATATTTCTTGCATCTCAGGTATAAACCATATTTTAGTATTTATTGTTGTATGTATGTGTTTCACAAGTGCCACCATCAACAGTTACTATGCTGTCTGTGTCTATCATATGGCTATTATTTTTATTTCTGTAAAATATTACTTTACTATTTTACTATTGTGTTATAGTAATTTTGTAACCTTTTAGAAATATTTTGTACACACAGGTTATTACCAAATCATCTGCTGGAAAAATGTGTCTTTACACAATAACTTAAACAGTAATACTGTTTTAATTGAACAGACAGTATAAAGTGTTTCCCATAGCAAATGGATTTTAGTTTACTATGGACAGACCAGCAGAATATTTGAATGTATAGACTGGGCTTTGGCATCCTAAACAGAGACTTTATAATAAAGTCTTCCCTCCTAAAGACAAATAAGGCCACACATGTTTGTTGTTAGTGCTATATTTTCCAAGGCATTTCCAGGGCATTTGCAATTCTGGCAAAGCTTTAACAAGTGGAAGAATTACATTTGCTTTTTAGTGTCATTAAAAGGCTTCAAAATTATTTTTAAACTTTCCTTTTTTTTTACTAGTTTTCCCCTGTCTTCTTAGCTACCTGGCCCTTGTTGCCCTCCTCAAGTAACCCCCCCCAGGAAAGTAATTGTTTGCCACAGTGCATACAGTGTACAACACATTCTCTAACAAACCAAAAACAATGTATATAGATTTATATAGCGAACAAATAAGTCCAACAAAAAAATTGTGATAAATATTTAAAAGTGATCCATTTTATGGTCATTCATTCTCCAATAAAGTGCTCGGTGCTCAAAAGTTCACGATAAAAGTGCTGAAGTGCTCCATGTAGACATAACGTGCAGTGTGGCACATACCCCTCTTGTTCCCCTACTCACCAGAAGAAATGGACCCTCAGCTTTTCAGTCTGGTGGTCAAACTTCAATTATATCTGGCGGTGGGGGTACCAAAGATCTTCTCTTTGCTTTCTATACTCTGAACTGGTTCTATATAAACCTCATATTTCCACCAGGCTCAATAAAAGGAGATAATTCCCATAGTGTAGTATTTGATATTTAAAAAACCCAACATATAAAAATTACACTTAAATAGTCTTAGACAAATTTGCGCTTTGCGTAGTAATAGGGTGGCGGAAGTAACTGAGCAGCAGCTAGCAGTACAAACATGCTGGACCCTTCATGTGCTGGAAGGGTCCAGCACCTTTGTACTGCTGGCGGCTGCTCAAGGTTACTTCCGCCACCTGTGGAACGCAAGCTGAGTCGCGGCAAACCCGTAAGAGCCATATTACTATGCAAAGTGCAATTTTGTCAGACTCTGTAAGTGTAATTTTTATACTGCATGTTGCGTTTATTAAATCTTAAATACCAGATTATGAGAACTCTCTCCCTTTATTGAGTCTGGTGGAAATACGAGTGTTGTATAGAAACCACAAGTTGGGAGTATAGAAAGCAAAGAGAAGATCTGTGGTACCCCCACCGCCAGATATAAGCAAAGTTAAGCAAAGCCCCAGACTGAAAAGCCGAGGGTCCATTTCTTCTGGTGAGTAGGGGAACAAGAGGGGTGTGTGCCACTCTGCAGGTTAGGTCTACTTGAAGCACTTCATTTTATCATGAACTTTAGAGCACCAAGTACTTTATTCGAGGATGGATGTTCATAAAATGAATCACTTTTGAATATTTATCACAATTTTTTTGTTGGACTTATTTGTTCACTATATACATCTACATACATTGTTTTTTGTTTGTTAGAGAATGTGTTGTACACTGTATGCGCTGTGGCAAAATTTGTGATTTTGTTAGAAGTGATATAGCACTTAGTCAGCAGCAGCTACAAGGCAATGGATACACAAAACATAGCACATGGCGGAGTATTTGTATATTTTTAAATTGTTTGCAATGGGTTGTGTCATACTTGACATATTTTCAGTTGCTTCTTTAAATAACCCTTATTCAATTAACACATTTTAGGGTGTTATTTTATAGTATCAGATGGCATACAAGCTTTGTAATAGTGGCAATAGACACAATATGTATAAAAGGTGGAAAAAACAAAAAATATTTATGTTTTCTATAGCAATCAGGTTCCAACTGCCATTCCTAATAAAATTTGGGAAAAAAGTATTGGTTGTTATGGAAAACCTTTTGCCTGCCATACTCCATTTTGTTATACATAAGCCATAACCTTTCCTTAAGCCCATAATTAGCTTCCACTTGCTAGTATCCAATTCTCATGTTCCTCATACATTTAATACAGGACAATATACAACCCTAACCTTAAGGAGGAACTCCAGGAAAGCTGTAAAGAAAACACAATACTGTAGATAGGTACAAATGCAATTAATTAAATCTATTGTTTAAATCAAGCTACTATTTAAACAATAGTGTCTGTTCTGGCTTCTTTGTAGTTCAGTAAATGTTGTGGGATGAGACGGACCAATTGGCAGGCCAATAGCACTGCCTTAAAACATAGAGAGGTGTACTCCACCACAAGTCAATATAAGTCTTTGTAGCTTACTTTGCCACCAAGGCCATATTTTTTAAAGAGGTGGCCAGTAGGGGGAATCAGGGGGCAAGCTGGATGGATCCTAAATCCTAATGGATATTTCAATGCCCCGATGGAAGATGCATCATATCACCATTGAAGTCAGACCATATTATAGGGCATGGCAAATGAGTGACACTGGTGGATATGAAAGACCATGGTGAAGTCCTTTATAAATGGTTGCTTGTTTTGTAAAATGTACTGACATTTTAAAGTTCAAGTTTAAAGAGTAACTCCACTTTTGTTGAGAAATAACCTTCCCCTCCGGGTGATCTATGTACATTGCAAGGATTTTAACTACTTGCGGACCGCCTGCCGTCATTATACGTGGTTGTTTGACGTTGAATACCAGGGTTATGGCAGCAGATAGCTGCCATAACCCCGGTATCTTTTTAAACAGCGGGCGATCTGCTTTCAGATAAAGTAGTCTCCACAGTGGATTCCACTTTTTATGTTACACGGTATTTATGCAGCAATTTTTCAAACGCATTTTTTTTTTAAGAAACAGTTCCATGAATAGAAAAAAAACACTAACGTTAGCCCGATTTTTTTTGTATACTATGAAAGTTGATGTTACGCCGAGTAAATAGATACCTAACATGTCATGCTTTAAAATTGCGCACACTTGTGGAATGGCGCCAAACTTCAGTACTTCAGTACTAAAATCTCCATAGGTGATGCTTTAAAATGTTTTCCAGGCTACATGTTTAGAGTTGTAGAGGAGGTCTAGTGCTAGAATTATTGCTCTAACGTTCGTGGCATATGTAACCTGTGTGTATCTGGCTCTGATACTAGCCAGTACCTCACTAGCCAACTGACCTCACCGCACATCCCTGGTTGCAATATACTCCCAGGCAGCAGCAAATTTTTAATTTTCAGTATTTCCCAGTGCCACTGAAAGTTTCCTACCTCTTGTAGGATCTGAATATTGTTCTTTGGTTTGAGTTTTAATGGTTAACCTTTTCTGTTAGATGGAATTCTGTACATGTAGAGAAAAATTATGTATTAATGTGGCATTTGCTTTGCGACACAAGAAGACCTGCAGAAAAGCAGCACTTTCTCCTCGTTTTATAAGGAACATGCAGTACATAGCAGG
Organism: Aquarana catesbeiana; assembly: GCF_042186555.1. NCBI lineage: Eukaryota > Metazoa > Chordata > Amphibia > Anura > Ranidae > Aquarana > Aquarana catesbeiana. The sequence goes on from NC_133328.1 coordinate 239,632,475, forward strand.
CCAGGGGAGTCGCTAGGATTCCAAAATTTCTGAGGCATCTCTGATAAAGATGTGACACACCAAGGTGCACAGTGAACATGGCAAAAATGTCAATGAGGTTAACAGAGCCTAAATTAAACTTTAAAACTGCATCCACAACACAGATCTAATTCCTTAATTTTATCAACAAGTAATGTCACCCTGCTGGCTTTACAGTTCGGTAAAGATACTGTCCCAATACCATGCCTTGCGGTCATGCCAGTGTGATGGAAGGTACTTTAAACCTTCAAATCTTACTTTAATTCTTTGGCTGAATGTTTGAAATGAGTACCAGAGTTGCATTAGCCACTTGAATGGGTGTTACCAGAGTGTGCTTACATTTGGGATTTTTAGTCTAGTGCACACACTAGAGCCAATTTAGGCAGGAGCAAATTAACGTGTAACGAGGAAATCTGAGTAACCAAAATCCTCCATTTGTACTTGCAACAGATATCAATCTTTAGAGAGAGATATACAAGAAAAGGAATTATGTGATATTTCAGATGGGGTGAATAATATGCAAATTGGAATCATTTTCCTAGAAAACAACTCTTCTTTTGTAAACCAGGTTATGCAGAGAATGCAGTTTGGAAATGCAAAATGGTGGAGAGAGGGGGCAGGAGGAAAAACAAAAGGAGAAAACATTGGGGATGGTGTGTAAAGTACCTCTAAGTGATATGGTTAGTTCAGTCTTACCAGAAGGGTTTGAATGTGCCCCTAAAAGAATGCTTAATGAATTTGAAATGTTTCTTATGCTACATATGTACAGTATGTTAACAAAAATAATTGAAAGAAGTATTTTGGTGGTTTTGTACGTGCACAGTTATCTAATGCCTTGGTCATGAATCCAATGAATGACAGTATTAAATTGATCACCACTTTTAAAAAATTGTGATTGAGGAAGTGAAGAAGTTGAGTATTAAGCACAAAAATAATAATAATTGTCTTGCAGGACAACTTCTTTTTTCGGATGGTAGACGCATCAACTAGAAATAAAGTGTTACTGGATCTACTGATTACCAACAAAACAGACCTGATCACGGATGTGGAAATATGGGGCAATTTAGGAAACAGCGATCACAGGTCAATTGGCTTCAGTATAAATCACACAAATAAGAAACATAAGGGAAATACAAAGACACTGAATTTCAAAAGAGCCAACTTCCCTAAACTATGAACCTTGCTAGAAGTCATGAATTGGGATAAAATCTTAGGAACAAAGAAAATAGAGGAGAGATGGGTTTGCTTTAAGAGCATATTAACTAAGGGCATTAGCCAATGCATCCCATTGGGTAATACATTTAAAAGAGCAAACAAAAGTCCTGGATTAATGTAAAAAGTCCTGGATTAATGTAAAAATGCATATAAAAGCAAAGGAGAAGGCCTTCAAAAAATACAAAGTTGAGGGCTCATCATCAGCATTCAGACTTTATAAAGAATGCAACAAGAAATGTAAGGGTGCAATTAGGGCGGCTAAGATAGAACACGAAAGACACATAGCGGAGGAGAGCAAAAAAAAATCCAAAGAAATTCTTTAAGTAGCTGATATGGAGAAAAGCCAATGTAGCACCAATATTTAACATCCCTGGGAATTAAAGACCAGTTAGCCTAACATCAATAGTATGCAAGCTCTTGGAGGAACTGATAAGGGACTATATGCAAGATTTTCGTAATGAGAACGGTATCATTAGCAGTAATCAGCATGGATACATGAAGAATCGTTCTTGCCAAACCAATCTATTAACCTTCTATGAGGAGGTGAGTTGCCATCTAAATAAAGGGCCGTAGTCGTGGTGTATCTGGAATTTGCAAAAGCATTTGACACAGTTCCCCATAAATGTTTACTGTACAAAATAAGGTCAGTTGGCATGGACCATAGGGTGAGTACGTGGATTGAAAACTGGCTACAAGGGCAAGTTCAGAAGGTGGTGATAAATGGGGAGTACTCGGTCAGGTGTGGGTAGTGGGGTCCCCCAGGGTTTAGTGCTGGGACCAATCCAATTTATTTTGTTCATAAACGACCTGGAAGATGGAGTAAACAGTTCAATCTCTGTATTTGCGGACAATACTAAGCTAAGCAGGGCAATAACTTCTCCGCAGGATGTGGAAACCTTGCAAAAAGATGGGGTGGGCAACAAATTAATGGGGTGGGCAACTACATGGCAAATAAGGTTTAATTTAGAAAAATGTAAAATAATGCATTTGGGTAACAAAAATATGAATGCAATCTTTACACTGAGGGGAGAACCTCTGAGGGGATCTAGGATGGAAAAGGACCTGGGGTTCCTAGTAGATGATAGGCTCTGTAATGGCATGCAATGCCAAGCTGCTGCTAACAAAGCAAACAGAATAATGGCAGGCATTAAAAAGAGGCTTAACTCCAGAGATAAAACGATAATTCTCCCGCTCTACAAGACTCTGGTCTGGCAGCACCTAGAGTATGCTGTCCAGTTCTGGGCACCAGTTGTCAGGAAGAATGTACTGGAAATGGAGCGAGTACAAAGAAGGGCAACAAAGCTAATAAAGGGTCTGGAGGATATTAGTTATGAGGAAAGGTTGCAAGCACTGAACTTATTCTCTCTGGAGAAGAGAGGCTTGAGAGGGGATATGATTGCAATTTATAAATACCGTACTGGTGACCCCACAATAGGGATAAAACTTTTTTGCCGAAGGGAGTTTAACAAGACACATGGCCACTCATTAAAATGAGAAGAAAAGAGGTTTAACCTTAAACTATGTAGAGGGTTATTTACTGTAAGAGCGGCAAGGGAGCATTGATAGTTTAAAAAAACTATTAGATAAGCAGCTGAACGACCACAACATACAGGGATATACAATGTAATACTGACATATAATCACACACATAGGTTGGACTTGTGTCTTTTTTCAACCTCAACTACTATGTAATTAACATCATAAACTTGAGCAGGGGAATACATGTCTCACTAAAAATAATGATCTGGTTATAAAACTGGCTGATAGGGGCAGGAGATTGGTGGGTTTAAATAAAGATTAGGTGAATGAGATAAGCATACTCCCTGCTGGCAAAGAGACGTACAGTATAATGTATACCAACCCTACCATGAGATTTATTTAGGAATTTAAAAAATTAGTAAATGGAGGGTAGAAAAGGGGGGGGGGTGAAGGGGGTTTGAATAATATGGGGAGAGATTTTGTTATACTCTCTGCTCCTCGTATGCCTTGGTAAATTATCTACCTAAAATTCACAAGGACCCAGTGCATGCACTGGGTAGACCCATTATAAGTGGCATTGATTGGTTACCTTATGATTGGAGCAATATCTGGATTTGCAATCTATGGTAATAACTATGAGAGTACATCAGGGATATGAAATATATTATTATTGTCCTGTAGGAGGTTAAATAAGAAAAAACATGATGTCTCTTTGTAGATAAACATACTTTGTCTTAATGGGAGGCTTTTAAAAAACGTGCTGAGTTAAAAAACGTGATTTCTCACCACCCGTAATTACGTTTATATTAGAAAAACCTGAATTCTACTATGCCTAGAATTTTTGTTTTTGGTTTAATATTGATGTTTTATGCAAAATAGTGGTGTTGCGTGGGAGCAAAACTTGTTCCTAGAGTAGCAAATCTCTTTATGTTCAGGTGGAAAGAGATGAATATATACTCACAATATATACTAGAATGAATACTCTAGGGAAGATTTATAGATATTTATTTCAGCAGGGGATAGGTGTAGACTAGAATAATTTAACAGGAACATAAACAATAATGAGCATGATATTAATTTGTTTTTGACATCAGTCAGGAAAGTGTTCATTTTTCTCATTTGCAATTAGGAGCAGTGAGGGCCAGCTATATATATGATTCAAATTTTTTGAAATCTATGGATCAAAATAGTTATATATCTACGAAAAGTTGCCGTCACCCCTTATAGGCAGGAAAAATAACAAGGGGGCAGTTCTTAAGGCGCAACTGCACTGAATGATTAATTATATTATTATGTTATTATTAATATTATTATACAGGATTTATATGGCACCAACAGTTTGCACAGTGCTTTACAACATTAGGGCAGATAATACAGTTACAATACAATTTAATACAGGAAAAATCAGAGGGCCCTGCTCGTTGGAACTTACAATCTAAGAGAAGGTCAAGTGATACCTAAAAGTGGATAGAGTTGGAGATAGACAGATTGGGGTAGGGAATTCCAAAGGATGGAAGAGGCTTGGGAGAAGTCCTGGAGGCAAGTATGGGAAGAGGTGACAAGGGAGCTGGAGAGCAGGAGGTCTTGGGAGGAATGAAGAGGACGATTTGGTTGGTAGTTTGAGACTATGTTAGTGATGTAGCTGGGGCAGAGTTGTGGATGGCTTTGTAAGTTATTGTTAGTATTTTGAATTTAATTTGTTGGTTGAGTGGCAGCCATTGGAGGGATTGGCAGAGAGGGGTAGCAGACGCTGAGCGGTTTGTAAGGTGGATGAGTCTGGCAGCTGCATTCATATATTATATTTTTATATTATTATATTTTATATTATGATATTGATTATATAATGCAATCTACAATCCTGAAAAATTAATTTTTAGAAAATAATTTATAATGGGGAAGCTTTAGAGAGGGAAATAAATTATGTAGCTGGATTTTATAGAACTAATTTACTAATGGATAAAGTGGCTAGGGCAGACTCAAAATTTGGATTGGATTTGCTTTTATAACTAGCTTCTCACTAAAACATAAAGAAGTTAAAAGGATAATAAATAAACAGTGGCCAATACTAAGAAGGATTTGGCATTAAATAATGGTCTACCAGATAAACCAGTGATTTTTAGGAAGCTATCAGTTTATTTGCCCTGAATATAATTAATAAGCCCTCTCCTGTAACCCTGTTTATAGGAAAATAGTTTTTCTCCTGTAAGAAGTGTAATGGTTGTAAGCTGATTAAAGACGATCAGCTAGAAAATAATACATTTGTTTCACATAGTTTAGGCCCTGAGGTTAATGCTGAATCCTTGGTCTCATGTGTGACCATGGACATGGTTTACCAACTGGATTGCCATGACCCCATTAACATTACACGTTAGGGTGGAAAAGAATTTTGAAGATATTTTAAATGACTTGATACCCAATAATGTTTTCTATACACTTTTTTCTTGTACAAAGGGTTTTATTGATCAGATAAATCAACATATCAGTACAGATAGACAATGAAGGACACATTATGTGTACATGCTCAAGTAGATTATAAAATTACAAATATAATGATCTAAGACACTAGGATCTGCATCAGATCACCAAATTACAGTTGGAATCTTATAAAATCAGCAAGCACTAGTACCCTGTTTCCCTGAAAATAAGACCTAGCGTGATTGTCGGTGATGGCTGCAATATAAGCCCTACCCCCCAAATAAGCCCTAGTTAAAGTCCTTGTAGGTCTTATTTCCAGGGTAGGGCTTATTTTCGGGGTAACAGGGTAGGGCTTATTTGGGGGGTAGGGCTTATATTGCAGCCATCGCAGACAGACACACTAGGTCTTATTTTCGGGGAAACAGGGTAACATGGTGAAACGCTGAGTTCCACCAATTTACAGATATAGTTGCAGAACTTTGTATAACATTTGTGGTAAGAACACAGAACAAAAAGATAAATGTAAAATATGCCTCATTAATGCGGAAATAAAGAAAGGCGACAGATAATCGCAGTTTGGTTCACAATTTGTGTCTAAGCCCAACAGGGCATATCCTGTGGGCTATAAAGCCTTAGAAAAGAGAAGGTAAAAAGAAGGAATAATAGGGGAGAGGACCAGAAAGAGGATGAAATAAGAATGTAGGATATAAAAGAGGGAAAAGAAACAGGGAAAGGAAAATGAAGAGAGAGGGGAGTCCACGGGGTGGGGAGGATGGAGATATACTAGAGAGAAAGTAATGTGGAATCAAACCGGGAGGGGTGGGAATACGCTACCCACGGTTGCCAAGTCCGAAGAAATTTATTGTGCGTATCTGATGCCACGGCCGTCAGCTTCTCATTAACCATAATATCATTTACGTGATTTTTAATGCCTCGAAGCTGAGAGCCGGGGTCTTCCAAGCCTTCGCTATGGTTAATTTAGTTGCAGTAAAAATGTGACATGCCAAATGGCGTTCTGGTATTAATAATTCTATGACCGGTTTCCCCAAGATAGCTTCAAAAGGATCTCTTTTTATATTAGTATTGAAGCGGTTACGAAGCAATGCATAGACTCTGACCCATAGTCTACATACCTTGGGGCACTGCTACCAGATGTGTGCCATCGTACCCTCTCAAGAACACCCACAAAAGCACAAAGGAGAATATGTTGGGATAAAACTGGCTAATCTGGTCGGGGTGTAATACCATCTATAAAGCACTTTATAGACGTTTTCCAAAAAAAGTACATTTTTGGAGCATTTGGACAGCGTGATAGTCATGACCTGCCAATCCTCCGGGTCCAATCTCCTCCCCAATTCCGCCTCCCACTGAAGACGGTATGGTCTCAGGGGTGGTCTTTTGGAGCCTATTATAGCTGTATATATTAAAGAAATCAAACCAGAGGACTGGGGTCGTGATCTACAAAGCCTTTCGAAGGGAGTTAACGTATAGGGGGTTGGTTGAGATTTTGTGAGGGTTTGGAGGAAGTGTCGGATTTGTATATAGCTGTAGTGCTCCCTAAGGGGGATGTTATGGGAGGAACGTAAGACTGCAAATGGGATGATCTTGGTAGGGGTAAACATAGAGTGGACATCAAAAAAGCCATTTTCGGTCCACCACGTAAATTGCAATGGGTTATCGCGTCCAGGTGAAAATAGTGGACACTGGAGAAGGTGCAGTAGAGGGAGGTGGGGAGAAATTAAGCCCGCAGAATATATGACTGAGTCCCATAAGCGAAGAGAGTGGGCCAAGCATGGACCAATAATGGTTGGGCGATGGGCTTGAGGGAGCCAAGGGAGGGAGGCTAATGGTATCTGATGCGAGTCCATCATATCAATAGTGGCCCATAGTGGCATTTGCTGTTTCTCATGAAGATGAGATAGTGGGGCAATGGCTGCTGCCGTATAGTAAGCGTGAAGGTTGGGAACTGAGAGGCGACCATTGATCCTATGGGCATACAGCACCTGCCTTTTAATCCTGGGTTTTATAGAGCCCCAGATAAATTGCATAATTTTGCGTTGATGTATGCGGAGAACATAGGAAGGGACCTGGACCTGTAAGACCCGAAAATAATATAGCAACTTTGGGAGATAAGTCATACGGATGGTTGCAATCCTTCTGAACCAGGACAATGGAAGGGTGGACCAGGAGGAGAGCATAGCCGTCAGTTTTCGAAACAGTAAAGGAAAGTTGGCTTGGTATAGGCCTGAGTATTTTGGAGTGAGCCGAATCCCAAGGTAGGGTAATGCTTCCAACCATTGGAAGGGGAATGTGGATTGTAGGGCTCCCAATTCTGAGGGGGGGGTTGATTGACATTGCTCTGGATTTGGTGGGGTTGACTGATAGGCCCGAGAAGGTGGCAAAAGTAGCCAAAAGCGAAAGCAGATTCGGGAGGGAGATTCTTGGTTTAGTGATGGTCAGCAGGATGTCATCTGCGAATAATGATAACTTATGCGGAGTGCCCGCCACCTCTACTCCCGCTATATCTGGATGGGATCGGATGGCCTCCGCCAAGGGTTCCAGTGCCAGAATAAATAAAAGTGGGGAAAGTGGGCAGCCTTGACGGGTACCCCTTTTATTGGGAAGATAGTTGACTCAAACCCGCAGTATTTCACTTTGGCTTGAGGGGAGTCATAGATAGCAGAAACCCACTGCGTAAAGGAGACACCGAATCCATAGCATTTAAGTACCTGTATCAAGTAGGGCCACAACAACGTGTCAAAAGCTTTGTTGATATCTAATGACAAAAACATTGTTTCTAGGGACCTGTTATGGACAATGTGCTGTATTTTTTGGAGGAGGCGTCGTTTAGCATCACCAGCCTGTCTTCTTGGGACAAAGCCCACTTGATCCTTTTTTATCAGACGTGGTTAGAAGGAATTGAGGTGGTTGGCCAGGATTTTGGTTAAAATTTTCATGTCAATGTTAATTAGTGAGATTGGCCTGAAGTTAGCCCACAATGAATGATCCCTGTCAGGTTTAGGGATCATAACAACGTTGGCAGTCAGCAAATTGGGTGTAAAAAAGTGACCTTCCTTAATTGAATCATACATATTTGTTAAGTGAGGAGCAATAACATCTGCTATTTTCCGGTAGTAAAGTGCTGTAAAGCCATCTGGGCCGGGTCTTTTACCCACCTTCAATTCCTTAATACACTGGAGGACTTCCGAGACTTGTATGTCTCGGTCCATCAGGGATGTGTGGGATTCAGACAAGGAAGGTAGAGATAGACTTGTCAGGAAGGCGTTGAGGCCCTGGGTGGAAGAATAATCGGGTTCAGAATACAATTTAGTAAGACGATACCGGAATTCTTCCAGAACTCGCTGGGGATTGCCGGTAAGAGTATTGTGGCGGGTACGTAGTGTAACGGGAGCGAATTTTGGGGCAAAGGTTCGCAATCGATTGGCCAACATTGCATTTGGTTTGTTGGCTTTGACGTACCATTTTTGTCGGACCCAACGTAAAGTGTGTTCAGCCTCGTCCGTCAAACATAAATCAAACTCTGTGCTGGCCTTATCTAAAAGTTTGCGATTAGCAGGGGTGGGAAATTGTTTGAAGGTCATTGCTAATGCCTCCAGTTTTGACTCCAAATCATGGCGTGCCTGTGCCCTCTCCCTTTTGCGTTTGGACGCTTGGCGGATAATGTGGCCCCTTAGAACTGCCTTGTATGCTTCCCACAATGTGACAGGAGACGAAACTGAGCCTGAGTTAAAGTTAAAGTATTCTACAGAGGCCTTATGGATGTCTTTAAGAATCTCTTTGTAGGACAAAAGAGATTTGTTCATCACCCAGGGGGAGAATTGTGGTTTACTGAGTAGAGAATTACAAACCGTGAGGATGGGGTCATGGTCCGACCATGGAGCTGTCAATATATGTTTCTATACACTTTTTTAAAGCTCATATTAAGGGCCCATCAGGACTGAAACTTTTGGGGATTGATAGAATAGGATATAATTGAAGGGGTTGTAACATGACTAGAAAGATGCATAAACTAGTAACTAGATGGATTTATGAACTAGGGACCCTGGTACCTGAAGGGTTAAATGTAGTCCTGGATTTAAACTGTTTTATAGCAAATAGGTTATTTTATTTTTTTGCATATACTTTGTATTACTTTGCAATGATTTTAATAACGTTTATGTGATTGATATATATATATATATATATATATATATATATATATATATATATATATATATATATGTATGTATGTATGTGTGTGTGCAGTATCTCACAAGTGAGTACACCCCTCACATTTTTGTAAATATTTTATTATCTTTTCATGTAACAACACTGAAGAAATTACACTTTACTACAATGTAGTGAGTGTAGAGCTTGTATAACAGTGTACATTTGCTGTCCCCTCAAAATAACTCAACACAAAGCCATTATTGCTGGCAATAAGTGAGTACACCCCTAAGTGAAAATGTCCAAATCGGGCCCAAAGTGTCAATATTTTGTGTGACTGCCATTATTTTCCAGCACTGCCTTAACCCTCTTGGGCACGGAGTTCGCCAGAGTTTCACACGTTGCCACTGGAGTCCTCTTCCACTCCTTCATGATGACATCACGGGGCTTTTGGATGTTAGAGACCTTGTGCTCCTCCATCTTCCGTTTGAGGATGCCCCATAGATGCTCAATAGGGTTTAGGTCTGGAGACATGTTTGACCAGTCCATCACCTTTACCCTCAGCTGTTTTAGCGAGGCAGTGGTCGATTTGGAGGTGTGTTAGGGGTCATTATCATGTTGGAATACTGCCCCTGCGGTCCAGTCTCCGAAGAGAGGGGGATCATGCTCTGCTTCAGTATGTCACAGTACATTTTGGCATTCATGGTTCCCTTAATGAACTCTAGCTCCCCAGTGCCGGCAGCACTCATGCAGCCCCAGACCATGACACTCCCACCCCAATGCTTGACTGTAGGCAAGACAAACTTGTACCAAATCTTGGCCACCCTGCTGCAGCTCAGTTTCAGGGTCTTGGCAATCTTCCTATAGCCTAATCTTTCTGTAAAGCAACAATTCTTTTTTTCAGATCCTCAGAGTTCATTGCCAAGAGGTTCCATGTTGAACTTCCAGTGACCATTATGAGAGAGTGAGAGCGATCACATCAAATTTAACACATCTGCTCCCCATTCACACCTGAGACCTTGTAACACTAACGAGTCACATGACACCAGGGAGGGAAATGGCTAATTGGGCCCAATTTGGACATTTTCACTTAGGGGTGTACTCACTTTTGTTGCCAGCAGTTTAGACATTAATGACTGTGTGTTTAGTTTTTTTGAGGGGCCAGCAAATTTACACTGTTATACAAGCTGTACACTTACTACTTTACATTGTAGCAAAGTGTCACTTCTTCAGTGTTGTCCTTTGAAAAGCTATAATAAAATATTTACAAAAATATGAGGAGTGTACTCACTTTTCTTTTGTGAGATACTGTGTGTTTATATTTGAATATTATCAAAAAGTAAATTTATTTCAGTAATTCAATTCAAAAATAAATACATTACACACAGAGTGATATATTTCAAGCATTTCTGTCTTTTAATTTTGATAAGTATGGTCTACAGCTAGTGAAAACACAAAATTCTGTATCTCAGAAAATGCCAATAAAAAAAGCATTTTTAATACAGAAATGTTGGATTACTGAAAAGTATTTAAATCAGGAAGGCTGACAACTTGGATTCTCATGAATAAAAGTACTTTATTAGTTACATGGGTACAGGCTATACACTGACATGTTTTGGCTAAGAAGCCTTCATCAAAGCATACATGTTTGATTTAAAAACTGATATTTATAACAAAGTAAGTACTCCAAATGGGGCGGGTGCATCCTGATCAGAAACAATCAAATCAATTAAAACACATGGAGAAAAAAGAAAGAGACACAGCAGGCATATGAAGGACATATCATGAACAAATAAAACATGTTCTGCCAGTATTCCAATGAATATATCAAAACAATGTAGTTATGTTAAGAAAAGATTTATGTCCATCCTATCATTCAAGCCATATGGTTTTCTAGTAATGATGGTATGGATCCACCTCCTCTTGGGAATGTTTTAACCTGTTCAGCGCCCAAAAAAAGAAAAGGTGTCAAGATTGCCATGGTGTACTTCTCAAAATTGTTTTGACACATTTGAAATATTTTTAGCATTAGTATTTGTAGTGTCATTCATATGTTCTGAGATTCTAACTCTCAACGGGCGTATAGTACACCCAACATATTGCAGGTTGCAGGCACTACATTGAATTACATAAACCACCAATTTAGCATTACAATTAATATACTGTTTGATGGTATATGTTTTCTTAGTAGAAAAGGAAAAAACTGAGGTACTTTTTTTATGTCTATTGCACTGCATGCAGGTATTATGGCCCCACATGTAGGATCCTATAGTGGAAAGCCAAGTCTGTGGTTTGTTTGGCTTCTGAGAGCAAAACAAACTAGGTGACAGCATACTACCTAGACTGGGGGCTTTTCTACTAGAGAAATTACAACCCCCCTAATGGCACTATACAGATCCTTGTCAGCTCAGCATACAGGATAGGAAGAGCTTTAAGAATTGCAACAATTTTTTTGTACTCTAAAGAAAATGTAGTAACAAAATTAACTTTATTTTTATTAAAATCACTACACTGTTTGTGTTTGTTTGTACTACTATTCTGAATCATCTCCACCCTATCTTTGTACAGAGCTATATTTTTACTTCTAGCTATTGTTCGTGTGGTATAGCCCCTTTATTTAACTCGCCTTTGAATTACTGTACATTCTTACAGAAAATCCTCCTCTGTATAACAGTTCCTCCTTGCCCTGATGAATTCACCAGTGGGCGAAGATTTAATGGTGTGACTAGGGTGACAGCTATTATCCAATAAAAGGGAATTCCCTGCACAGGGCTTTCTAAAAGTTCTAGAAGTCACCGTGTTGCTATCTGAAAGCTCCATCAGAGTCAAATCCAAATTTGGGTTGAGTGGTGCACACAGGTGAACTCCAAATTTAGAGAATTAGTATTAAGATATTTCATAAATTCACCAATGGCATTACCCGATCCATGCCATACTACAATCAGATCATCAATGAAGCGTCCATACCAGACGATATTGGTTTTAAATGGATTACTGTGAGCAAATAAAATGAATTCTTCCCACCAGCCCATATAGAGATTCGCCAGAGAGGGAGAAAATTTTGCCCCCATGGATGCACTTTGACTCTGAATATAGTATCGTTCATCAAACATAAAAAAATTATGTGTCGAGGAATTCTAATGCTTTAAATAAACTCCTGTACATTGGAACTGTAAACACTGTAACATGAAAGATGGTGTTTGATGGCTAACAGTGCTAGAGAGTGGGGAATGCAAGAATACAAAGATCTGACATCTATAGTGATCCAGGTGCATTATGTGGACCAAAAAAAATCCTGCATGTGGGCTAACAAATGTCCAGTATCTTATATAAACCCAGGTAAACGAACAAGTGGTTGAAGAAATTGATCAACCCATTCTCCCAGTTTCTCCAGTAGCGATCCTATCCCTATCCTACCCCTTATCTGCCTGACGAATCACTAAGTCAGATCTCATTTTCAAAGCGTTTAGGGCTATGGTTTCTTTCTTGGTCAAATTGATTTTGTTTCTAATGTTATGTTGCTGACATGATTCCTGCAATTTAACCAGTTCCACAATGTCACTTCTGGTTTGAACAGTGTAAAAATATTTATCCCTCTTATTAATGCTAGATTTCTGTATCCCAAAAGAATACTGAAAAGTATGTCCTTGTGTACAGTATAGCATGCACTCAATACTTGGTCAGGGCTTCTTGTGCATAAATTACTGCATCAATGCGGCGTACCATGATGGTGATAAGCCTGTGGCACTGCTGAGGTGTTATGGAAGCCCAGGTTGCTTTGATAGCGGCCTACGGGTTGTCTGTATTGTTGGGTCTGGTGTATCTCATCTTCCTCTTGACAATACATCACAGATTCTTTATGGGGTTTAGGTCAGGCGAGTTTGCTGACCATTTAAGCACAGTGATACCATGGTCATTAAACCAGGTATTGGTACTTTGGCGTGTGTATGTACGTACGTGTGGGCAGTTGCCAAGTCCTGCTGGAAAATGAAATCAGCATTTCCATAAACCTGCTCAGCAGAGGGAAGCATGAAGTGCTCTAGAATTTCCTGGTAGAGGGCTGTGCTGACTTTGGACTTGATAAAACACAGTGCACTCACATAAGAAATGCACTCACGTTTATTAGAGACAAAACAAGCATAAATCCAAAGCAGCATAGCATCAAACACGAGCAGTATTTCACATTATCCTTCTGGTAACACATGCCGCCTGTCTCCACCTCTTTTGAGCACCAGGTTGTGCTGACTATTTTTTGGACTGTTTTTTCCAGCTCCTAATAACTTATACTCATCTAAATTTACTTAATATAATTTTTTCACTTGGTTAGTTTTATGCTTTGTATGATGATCTATTGAAGATTATTGTTTGTTCGATGTGATATTATCTACACAACTGTTTTGATAAGTCCATTCACAAAATCTACTAGTTATTGAGCAGCCCTATCACATCACCATATCTTTTCTTTGCATGTTATGTGGGAACAAATATAGTGATAGCAGCAGCCATCCACTATTGTCAGGATTAGGTGGCAGCACACAACACATACATTATTTTTAGTTTGATTATCCTTATATGGTCATGTATCCTTATATGGTTAGTATTTTGTGGGGTTACCAGTTCATTCCTTTAACTGTATTACACATACTGGTTGATTAGATTTAGCAAATGTAATTCACATGCATCATTATTAAAATGTTGAGTTGCCAGTGTTTCTAATGTGACATCATTGCTGAATTTCTGTTTTAGTCTTATAACTGATCACTTTGCCCCTGTGGAGCCAGTTTGGATCATAGACCCTTACTGTACAGTGAATTTTATTCTCACCCCTTTTAGGCTAAGGTTCAAGTATAGCCAAAATTACTTTTAGTTTTGAATAGAGCAGGGAATGTTTAGGCCCCCTTTATTAGTATTATTATTTTATCATACAGGATTTACATTGTGTCAACAGTTTGCACAGCATTTTACGATATAAAGGGAGACCGTACAGTTACAATACAATTTAAGACAAGTGGGGTAGGTGGATCCTGCTCATGAAAGCTTACACTCCAAAATGGGCAAGTGGTAGAAAAGGATAAAAACTGTGTCTGGATGAGTTGATGAAGAAACTAAAAATGCAGTTGTTAGGTTGAGGCAGGATAGGCTTTCCTGAAGAGATTAGCATTTAACGATTTTAAAATTACATAGGCGATGTAGCTCAGGACGGAGTTGTAGATGGCTTGTATGTAGCCAGAGAAGGAGTTGGCAGAGAGTGGTGGAAGACCCTGAGAGGTCAATAAGGTGGATGAGTCTGGCAGTAACATTTTTCATAGATTGGGGGTATAGCCCGTGTAGAGGTAGACCAGGAAAAATGGTTGCAAAAGGAGAGAGATAAAGGAACAAAATAGTAGTTTAGTGGTGTCATTGGTTCAAAAGGTACATATTTTGAAAATGTTATGGAGGTAAAAATAGAACGAGATTTGGACAGTGATTGGATGTTGAACCGAAAGGAGGAGTCAGAGTCCAGCATTACAGTAAGCACTCTGGCATGGGAGTAGGGACTGATAGTTGTGAAATTTATATCAATAAAAAAGTCAGGGTAGGGGGATAATATCAGCACTATTTTGAAAAGATTGAGTTTTTAGAAAGTGGTGTAACATTAATACAGATTTGCCAGATAGTAAATTAGTGCTGCACAAGGAAACTGAAGGGTTAGAGAGATAGATTTGGGTGTTGTCAGCATAGAGCTGGTATTGGAATCAACTGTCTAAGGAAAGAGGTGTAGATAAAAAAAAAGGATCTAAGAACAGACCCTTACAGAAAGGGGAGAGTTGGGGAGGAAAGAGGTGTATCTTACTGTAATGCCAGTATAAATATATCACCTTACAGTTACTGTGGTCAGTAAATGTAAATGCAGATCTGCATGTACAGTGAGTTAGCAGTTCCCCAATTATAGCACAGCAGCTAATGACAGGAGCAGAGGTGGTATTACTGATGCAGGGTCAGATGTGGAATAGTGCACACAGCAGCCACAGCAAGCAGCATGAAGGAGAGAATGCAGTAGACAGACACAGAGAGATCAGTATACATTACAGAGACAAGCAGAGTGTCATACCACATTGGTCATACAGAAAACAATAGTAATCTGAGTCTGAATCTCTACACACAGAGCAGGGTAAGGAGCTAGCTGGGTCTTACACAGAGAGGTAATAATCCAAGTCAGGAAACAGAGAGTGGTAAAACAGGCCACACTCAATACACAAGCGGATAAATAGAAGCCAGGTCAGAACCAAAAGAATACAGGAAAGCACACTATCACAGACACAGGCTCTTTAATAAGCATAGAAGTAACGTTGAGACAGCAGCAGGTGGGCCATTCAGAGGGACATTCTGCGTGTTAGCTAGTGAGAAGTGTTATCTTGCCATGGGAAAGCTCATTTGACATATACTTTTCAGTGCAGGTGTTTAGAGCAAGTAGAATGTGTATTTTTACTGACAGTCTTGGAGGCCAAGGGAGTGGAGGATCGAGTGGTCAACTATATTAAAGTAGCAGAAAGGTCTACTAATGAGTATAGAGTAGCAGTCATTGGCTTTAACAGTTAGGAAGTCCTAAGTGTGTTTTAGTAGGGCAGTCTCTGTGGAGTGTTGCAGAGGAAAGCCAGAATGTAGGTGCTCTAGAAAATTGTTATCAGTGAGATAGCAGCTCAGACAGTTGTGGACTAGGTGTTCTAGAAGTTTGGTGGTAAACAGGGCTAAGGAGATGGATCTAAAGTTGTTAAGAATGGTGGGGTCCAGCACAGGGTTTTTAAGTATGGGGTAACCAGTGCATGTTTTAAAGGGGAAGGGAAGATACCAATAAAGAGGGAGATATTAAAAACGTGAGTTAGATACCGTAGAATAAAGTAAGAAGGTGGCTGGAGTTATTGAAAGGGAATGGTGTCCAGAGGTAGGTGGTTAGCTGGGTGTCAGAGAAATGTTTTACAACTTTCTCTGTTGTAACAGGGTTGAAAGTGTATTAAATGTGGTTGTAGACATGGAATGTTAAGTAGAGGGAGATGTCTGTACAATGGGAAACTCATCACAAATTGCATTTATCTTGTTTTTAAAATGATTACTAATGTCAATGAGTTAGTGGGTGGACACAGTGGAGAATGAAGTAGGAAGAGCTAAGAATAGAAAAGTCACATGTACCACACAGCCAGTATTTGTCAGATATTCCTGCAGCTCCTTTAATGTTGCTGTAGGCCTCTTGGCAGCCTCCCTGACCAGTTTTCTTCTCGTCTTTTTATCAATTTTGAAGGGACGTCCAGTTCCTGGTAATGTCACTGTTGTGCCATATTTTTTTCCACTTGAGGATGACTGTCTTTACTGTGTTCCATATCTAATGCCTTCAAAATTCTTTTGTACCCTTCTCCTTACTGATACCTTTTAACAATGAGATCCCTCTGATGCTTTGGAAGCTCTCTGTGGACTATGGCTTTTACTGTGGGATGCGACTAAGAAAATGTCAGGAAAGACCCACTAGAACAGCTGAACTTTATTTGGGGTTAATTAAAGGCACTCTAAATGATGGCAGGTGTGTACTGACTCCGCTTTAACAGGTGTTTGAATGTGATTGCTTAATTCTGAAATTCTGAACACAGCTACATCCCCAGTTATAAGAGCATGTGCACACTTCTTCAACCACATTATTTTATTTTTTTTATTTTTACTTCCCCCCTAAAAGATTTCAGTTTGTTTTTCAATTGAGTTGTACAGTTTATAGGTCACATTAACCACTTCAGCCCGGAAGAATTTACCCCCTTCCTGACCAGAGCACTTTTTGCGATTCGGGACTGCGTCACTTTAACTGACAATTGTGCGTTGTGCAATGTGGCTCCCAAACAAAATTGACGTCCTTTTTTCCCACAAATAGAGCTTTCTTTTGGTGGTATTTGAGCAGTATTTTTTCCCACAAATAGAGCTTTCTTTTGGTGGTATTTGAGCAGTTTTTATTTTTTGCGCTATAAACAAAAAAAGTTAGTTTAGGCCGATATGTATTCTTCTACATATTTTTGGTAAAAAAAAAAATGCAATAAGTGTTTATTGATTGGTTTGCGCAAACATTATAGCGTCTACAAAATATAGTTTTAGGGATAGTTTTATTGCATTTTTATTACTAATTTTTTTACTAGTAATGGCGGCGATCTACGATTTTTATCGTGACTGCGACATTATGACGGACAGATCGGACACTTTTGGCGCTATTTTGGGGCCATTCACATTTAAGCATCGATCAGTGCGATTAAAAATGCACTGATTGCTGTGTAAATGTGACTGGCAGTGAAGGGGTTAACCAGGAGGGGGCGCTGCAGGGGTTAAGTGTGTCCTAGGGATTCTAACTGTAGGGGGGATGGGCTAGCAGTGACACATCACTGATCACCTCTCCCGATTACAGGGAGCTGTGATCAGTGACAGTGTCACTAGGCAGAACGGGGAAATGCTTGTTTATATTAGCATCTCCCTGTTCTTCCTCTCCGAGAGATGATTGCAGGTATCCCCTTGGATATCGAGTCCGCGGGACCCACGGTCAGGCTCGCGGAGCTTGCGGAGGGCACGCGCATGCGCCTGCTATGCAAGCTTCGCGAGATCATGTACATTAATGTGATTTTGCGCAGCGGAGCCAACCTGCCACAGTAAAACTGCGGCGGTTGGTCCGCAAGCAGTTAAAGGTGGAAAAAGTTCTGAAATTATTTATCTTTGTTTCATTTTTTGACAGAATGACAGAAACCTGACATTTTAACAGGGGTGTGTGGACTTTTTATATCCACTGTAAGTATATATAGATTTGTAGGTTAACTCAAAATACCTTAATATAGAGGATTGAAGGAAGACAGTTTTAGACAGATAGGCGGCAAGGGGGTGGTTAAAATCAATGTACCATAATGCACAGGATTTCAGGATGACAGTTTCAAGTAGACAGACAGAAAGGCAGTGGTTAAAATTAATGTACCTGTGAAGGAGCAGAGAACGGATGATGGATGCTATGATGAATACATGATCTGGTGTCATGTTAAACTGCTATATCAGAAATTATCACTTTGGTAAAAAATTATTATGGCAGATTCCTTAGCCCTCTTGTCCAGGTTTTTTTTTATCCTGTCTGTGTCCCCATTAGGTAGATTAGCTCTCTTATTTTTTTTTTTACTCTCAAAGAGTTTATTAAAGATTTTACAAATAATAAAACAAGTGACAATACAAAAGTACAGCCGACAGCGGAATTAATAAGGAAAACAGGTGCAATGCGCAAAATATTAATATCCACATTACCAATCTCAGAATAATAAAGGTAACAGCAGGTTATACAGAGGTCACTGTTCAATTGTTTGAAGTTCCAGGAAGATGAAACCATACCATTCATAGAAAGAAGATAGGACAGAAAAAGAACAGGAAAAGAAAAATAATAAAGCAGAGGGAAGAGGTCCGAACCAGAGTCAGAGGGAATAAAGTATTCCGAAAAAAACCAAAAAGAGAAAATATACTAACGCACCAGAGAGACATGCATAGCCCACGGCTCCCAGATCTGTTAAACTTTTTGGACAGTGGCATTCAAGATGCCTTCAGGATATTTTCAGGTAACATGATCCTAGTGACTTTTTTCCTAGTCTGCGGTAGGGATACAGTAGGGATACAATAGGTTTTCCTAATCTGCGGTAGGGATACAATAGGTTGTTTCCAGGATTACGCTCTTTATTTTTTATTTGTCCTTGTTGCTGGTACAGTGATGGGAAGTCCAATATTTAAGCGTTGTCAGCAGAAGAAAAGATAAGGGTAAACCTGTTCCTGTGAAAGCTGTCTAGGAGTAAGATTCTCTTGACTTTGTAGATATTTCTTCTTACTTTCTCTTGTGTCTTTAGAACAGGAAACAAAGGGAAAGCTCTTTAATATGATATATGCAGCAAAAAGTAAACTTACATGGTTTTAACCCTCACCTACACTATTCAAAATTAAACACACCTTCACACAACACACTCCATACCTGCCACTCAGTTGTCAAATGCCAGATCCTTGGCTGGGCAGTAAAGGCGCTGTCATTTGACAGCTGAATATCAGGGAAAGAAATTTAAGGAGTGTCAATCCTTTGGTTTCTCATGCTGACCTACATATCACCACAGGACACAGTATGGCAGTGGAAAAGGTAAGTATTTCTTTTCTTTTCTTTGCAGAGACAATTTTTTTCAGGAATTTATTAATAACTACTGCAAATGGGTATTCTATAAAACTTATGTAAGGAAAATTGGCCTAATTTTAAATAAATGTTATTCCTGGCCTATCCCTTTAGATAATCCAATTCTCTGCGCTCTAGGAGCAGCTAACACCCCTGTGAATCACTAAACAAAAACAAAAATTTTTATACTATAGTTCAGCGCTCTTCAGAATTTTTATATATCCATACAGTCTGTGTATTAAAAATGATCATCACCAATATATTACTTAAATTATAATTCTTCCATATCAGGTGCATAAACAAGTGAAAATAATAAAGATAATCAATATTTACCAACCACAGTTGCCTATATGGACATAAATCATAAATCCACAGTTCAAAAAAGTCCCAATGTCTTAATTACAAAATGTGAAAAAAGTGCAATCTTCCAAATCCTTTAGGGTCTCTTACTGCATTAATCACCTTCCACCCAGGAGTGCAATCAAATGTACCCTCACCTCCTTAGGTGGCCCTTAATATTAAGAAGGTAATAAACAGCATAATATCACAATGTCCTTCACTCTACTTTGCAGTCACAGTTCCCTTCTGCAGGATACTCCAGGTCCCATATGCTCAATAAAAAAACAGAGAGACTCCATAGTGCTTTACTGACAATTTATTAAAAATAAAACCAAACCCAATGCATTCACATGTATGTATAGAATTCACATATGTAAGCAGAGCACTCCAGGTCACAACAGTTACCAAACAGAAAACTTGACCCGTCCCACAACAGGAGTGATGTGATGGTGTTACAAGGCTCCACCCACCTAGGTTTCCTCATCACATGGTGGTAGGGAGGTAAAATGTTCCAAAGGTGAACTTAGCCCTCAAATTTCAAAAAGGAAAAGAAAAAAAAACCTTTAAAGCAAACTAAAGTTTTTTCTTAGTTTTTCTAGTTTTTTAAAGTCTTTTTTGCCAAATTAACACTTAACCATTTTTGGACTTTAGGTGTACCATACATGCCTTGAAAACTTCATCCAAATATTTTAGGGGTGTGTGTGGTAAATGCAGTGCTCTGACCACACTGGATAACATAATAAACCCTTGTAACTTGCTTCTGTATCATAAGTAATAATGTTATTGGCAAATCAAAAGACCAATTGCTAAAATGTGGAAATGGCTCTAGAGCGTAACTAGTTAATCCTTGTGCATTTATGCAAAGTCTGGTAGGTAGAAACCCACACATTTAATGGCATTATTACACTCCCTCCAAATGAGTGCACTATGGCTGAAGTAGGCTAATTGGGGTTTTGTAACCAGACTGTCTAGACCAGACTGTTTAACCCCCTTCTGTTTTTTAGTAGTATTTAATTGCCACTGGGTTTCTTATATTTTGCTACATAAAGGGAAAAATTATTTTTTTTGTGTGTCTTTTTTCATTTAAATTTGCATTTAAATATTCATTCTTCATAAATTTAGGACAAAATGTATTCTGCTGCATTTGTTTGGTGAAAAAAAAGCAAATAAGTGTATATTATTTAGTCTGTGTGAAAGTTATAGAGTCTGCAAACTATGGTATATATATTTGAAAATTGATCATTCCTGATGTACTGATGGCCTATCTTATTTTTTGAGGCCCTAAAATGCCAGGACAGTACAATTACCCCAAACATGTACCCTTTGGAAAGTAGACAGGCAAAAGTATTTAGTGAGACATGGTGAATATGTAATTTTTTACACAAAGTTGTCAAATAATAAATATGCTAGCAAAAACAAAAATAAAAGCTGCGCTTAAGGTGAACCAAAAATACAATGTGATGAAAACTAAGCAGCCTGCATCGAGATCTAGTCTCCAAATCCCACCATAAATAATAATACAAAAAAGATGCGGCGCTAAGGACAAATATAGTGAATATGATACAATAATCAAAATATTAGTGCAAATTGAAAATTACATAATACAATGTCCCAAAACTAATGGGATAGATAGATAGAATCCAAGGCAAACAAAGAGTCCGTGATAAATCAAGAAAGAGTGCAAAAAGGGGCCATAGCAGAGATGAGGGTGCAGTGGAGAGAATCTTCCGTAGTTCCTCACACCCGAGGTGAAATATCAAATATGCTCACCAGATCCCGTTGACCGCCGTTACAGCGGTCAAAGACAGCACAGGGAATTTCGGGGCTCCCCACAACCTCAGCTCAATATTCCCGAAGAGCGACAGATGGTATAGTTAGTCGATTCAAGGGTGTGAAGCGTAGGTGCCTCCTCTACGGGGGAGAGAAAATTCCTGTTGTGCGTTGTCGCAGAGCAGAAGTTCTGGAGTTGAGGCTGTAGGAGAGAGCTCTAAATGCCTGTTGCTAGGTGGTCCCTCGTAGTCTGCCTCTTCCTTTGCCTGGGCTGGTGACATCACTTCTCCCTCAGCACAGGAAGGGCTCGGCTCTGCAGAGCCGAGCCCTTCCTGTGCTGAGGGAGAAGTGATGTCACCAGCCCAGGCAAAGGAAGAGGCAGACTACGAGGGACCACCTAGCAACAGGCATTTAGAGCTCTCTCCTACAGCCTCAACTCCAGAACTTCTGCTCTGCGACAACGCACAACAGGAATTTTCTCTCCCCCGTAGAGGAGGCACCTACGCTTCACACCCTTGAATCGACTAACTATACCATCTGTCGCTCTTCGGGAATATTGAGCTGAGGTTGTGGGGAGCCCCGAAATTCCCTGTGCTGTCTTTGACCGCTGTAACGGCGGTCAACGGGATCTGGTGAGCATATTTGATATTTCACCTCGGGTGTGAGGAACTACGGAAGATTCTCTCCACTGCACCCTCATCTCTGCTATGGCCCCTTTTTGCACTCTTTCTTGATTTATCACGGACTCTTTGTTTGCCTTGGATTCTATCTATCTATCCCATTAGTTTTGGGACATTGTATTATGTAATTTTCAATTTGCACTAATATTTTGATTATTGTATCATATTCACTATATTTGTCCTTAGCGCCGCATCTTTTTTGTATTATCAAATAATAAATATATTTCTAATACACAGCATTGGCATAGTTGGAAAACACCCCAAAACAAATTCTGCTACTCCTCCAGAATATAGGGATACCACATGTGTGAGACTTTTTCACAGCTTCGCCACAAAGTGGAGCTCAAATTCAAGGAGCACCTTCAGGTAGTCTAGGGACATTAATTACACTGACTGCATATCACATATATAGACACTGACAGTAAAACCTCACCACTGTTGTGGCGGTGCCAATGTCTCTGATCAAGCAGAACAGCATATACTTTAGGAAATAAAACCTATCCACCAGAAAGCCTGTGTAACCATGCAGGCGAGCAACTGGAAGACAGAGAATGCCCCCCCCCCCCATAAGTTTAAGCATCCAAACAAAGAGCTTTATGGCAGTATCACCACTTATGTTGAGAGCTGCAGATTTTAAAATGTTGGAAGTTACTTTCACAATCGTATTACCATGTTAAAGCTTATATGAGATGTTAGTAACTGCATTTAGATCACTTAATTCTACAGTGGGGAAAATAATTATTTGATCCCCTGCAGATTTTGTAAGTTTTCCCAATTATTATTATTATTATTATCATTATTAATATTATTATTATTATTATCATAGGTGTATTTTAAATGATTAAAGTGAAAATGGTGCAGCACTAAGAATCAAATGTTGGGTATTGACATATCAACATACTGTGATATACAAAATAAATTGTGAGTAACATATACAAAAAACTCTAACACCGTCATCTGATTGATAGTGTCTGTGCAAATTTTAAATCAACATTGGTAGTATAGTCCCATTGGTGATTAAAACATTAATCCATTAGTATATATTGAAGGGAGGGAATCCAGGAGTGTAGGACTAAAGGAGTCACCGCCGTGTGTGCATTCACCAGGGGAGAAGATTAAATGCGCTTACCAGAAGGTAGCATCAATCAGGCATGTGATATCAAAGCTCTGGAAAACAAGTGGTGCAATTCATCCTCCTCAGTTGAGCCACCTCAGGCAATCTCGACCCGGCATGTGAGAATATGGATCAGGATGGCAATGTCCCAGATGGTAAAAAACCTCATCCACCACAGAACCATTTCGATAGGTTTATAGTTAACAGCATCCATAAAAAAACAGAAAGCCCCATAGTGAAAAAAACATATGGTTACGAGTTTATTTGGAAAAAAAAGGCTTTTACATAGATTCCACGATGTATTGCATCAAGTAAAAAATCTCCTTTGTGATCACAAAACCATAAAATTCAAAAAGGCGCAATGGCATGGAAAGAACTCATCTAAGCCAACGCGTTTCTTCTACAAAGACTTCAACTGAAGAAGTCAATGCTTCGATGATATGTGTCTAGGGGATGGAGCCTGCGTATTGGCGTTACATTGCTGCCATCTTGAGACCTATTGTATCTGAAATGTGTTTTCAGCTTGCACGGCTTACAGTGCCATCTTTGTGAGTTTTCTACCTTACCTTTTTTATATATAATTAAACATTTTAAATGGAGAGCACTACATTCTACCTTCCTTCTTTTGCATATCCATCATATCTGGTGAGATGATCGGGGTTTTTATCCCATGGCAATAAGCAATTTGAAGTGGAAAGTAATTACCAGCACCACGCTAGCCTTCTCTTCTATCCCCAGAGGGGAACACTGCTGATTTTATTCAGGTGTGAGGTGAACAGCCTGTGAGACTGGTGGAGGAAAGCACAAGCACTTTGGATTTTTGCTCCGTTGATGTATTGATTTTTTTAATTCACTTCAATCAGTCACAGATTCTATATATGAACGTTCAGCAATATATGTTTATTGATTACCATTTTTAGTTACACTTTTATCATTATTGATGTTTTTATAGCGCAGCACTGTTTGTTGATTATTTGCACCTTTTAAGTGAAGTGAGAACACTTGTTAGTGATAGCAGCTATTATTAATTATTTTAAAAAAAATTACACCACTTTATTTCATGAGATTGCGCAGATTGACATTCACTTTATACATTTAAGATTGTAGTGCTGGCTGCTATTGTTTATTTATGTGTATAGCACAGTATTTTTATATTAATTCCTTCCATTTTAAATGATAGAGACAGAATATCAGCCAAAAATCCAGAAAAAAAACATTTTTACAAATGTTATATATTGAGTTGCAGTTCAGTGAGTAAAATAAGTATTTGATCCCCAAGCAAAACATGACTTAGGACTTGGTGTAGAAACAATTGTTGGCAAGCACAAAGGTAAGACATTGCTTGTAGTTGGTTACCAGGTTTGCACAAATCTCAGGAGGGATTTTGGTCCGCTCTTCTTTACAGATCTTCTCTAAATCCTTAAGGTTTCTTGGTTATCGCTTGGCAACTGAAAGTTTCAACTCCCTCCAGAAATGTTCTATAGGATTAAGGTCTGGAGACTGGCTAGGCCACTCCATGACCTTAAAACAAGTGGGGGTTGGTGCTGTGCTGTTCAAAAGAAAACCGGATAAAGAAGCAATGTGCTGCTAAAGGTAGCAGTACACATGCAAATAAGTGAATAAATAAACAGAAACAAATCAATAATAAAAACACTATCCACGGTAGATAATAAAATGACTGTTTTCAAAGTGCAAAGTTCATAGATGATAATGTATGTTAAAACACTGCAATAATACTTCTATATATATAGGATATGTGCAAAAATTGAACTGTGCAAACATGCAATATAGACTGTGCAAAACCAGCAAAAGTCTTCCTGTGCAAAGTGCACGTAAACTGTGCAAAACAGCAATAAAGTCCTGTCTTCTTTGTGCAAGGAACATCAAGGTGCCGAGGAAAATAATAATAATATCCTCTTCATGCAAAGACACACACTAGTGAGAATGGCCTCTTACCTTGCTGTAATAAGGTAACCGCATGTGTATATATAAATCTGTAATAATTGCTTTTTCCTTGTAATATAATCCTGGACCAGTATGGATCTAGACGTGTCTTTGTCTCTCAGACGATGCAAGGAGAATATTTAGAAAAGAAAGGGGGTTCCGGATTGTGTAGTATTTTAAAACCAAGTTGCTTTTATTAATAGTAAACAGTGAGGATACTCACATTAAATAAAAAACAATGGACCGTACTCCACGAGTGGCGAGCTTGTTTGCCTTTCCGGCCCTACACGTGACGTCACGGTCACATGACTTCATCAAGGGAAAAATACTACACAATCCGGAATCCCCTTTCTTTTATAAATCTTCTCCTTGCATCCACTGAGAGACAAAGACATGTCTAGATCCATACTGGTCCAGGATTATATTACAAGGAAGAAGCAATTATTACAGATTTATATACACATGCGGTTACCTCATTACCGCAAGGTAAGAGGCCATTCTCACTAGTGTGTGTCTTTGCACGAAGAGGAGATTATTATTATTTTCCTTGGCACCTTTTGTTTGCACCTTGATGTTCCTTGCACAAAGAAGAAAGGACTTTATTGCTGTTTTGCACAGTTTACGTGCACTTTGCACAGAAAGACTTTCGCTGGTTTTGCACAGTTTATTTTACATCTTTGCACAGTTCACTTTTTTGCACATATCCTATATATAGAAGTATTATTGCACTGTTTTAGCTGTAGTGCTGGTAGATTTTTAATCTACCGCTTATATTTAAATTTAGTGGGTCATCTGTTCTGTACATAGTTCAGATTTAATCTATAGCTAAATTAGCTTCTGTTCCAACCTTGGTTGTGTTGCGTGCAGTTCCACTCCGTTGCCTGTAGATGTCGGTGTCACTACAGACCGGAGCTGGAAAGCAGCAGACTGAGGTGTATTGAGTGCTCTTCTTTCTCAGAAGTAACTCGGCAGAGGTTGTCCCCTGTGGTGCATTCTGGGAGGGGGTATTTAAGAGACAGATGCCATATTTCTGGGTCTTTTTGTTCCAACTGCTGGCCCTCCTGGACGATAGGTATGTACTAGGAGTCCTACCTCGTGGTCCTCTGGCCCAGAGGACTGCGATGCTGCAGCGTGTGGGTGGGCCCAGAAGTTTGTCTGGGGCCTACTACAACTGCTGCTGAGATGGTCCTGTGCTGTCTGTCCTGCGGGAAGAAGCTGGACAATTGAGAAGAATCCTGGGGAGGACCCGTCATGGAAGGATCATGCGGAGCGCTGGTCTGGAGAGGGGCCTGGTGACTCAATTGGAGGACGCATGTTATGTTAACCTATCACATAGTACTGCCAGGTCGGCTTAAAGGTTCTGGTACTGTGTTGCTGTTCCTCGAAAACTACTACATCCTGTGGCAGAGGATCATACAGTTTTGTTTCACTCAAGTCTGTGGCAGAGACTTTCTGTTCGTGCTGCGTACCGGCTGCTAGGTTAGTGAGAGAGACCTATCCGGGCGAGCAAAGATTTAATCCTGAACCGAGATATATTCATCTCTGAGATTTCAATTCCTTAGTGCTACACCAAGAAAAGGTATTTGAACTTCCCTGCAACTCTTCTTCTACCTCTATCCTGCTACTCCTTCCAGTTATCTCCCATTAAAGCATTGGAAAAGTACTAAAGTGACTGATGCCTACATTGTTTGATGATAAGTTCAACGTGGTAAATCTGGTATTGGTGAAACTACAGGTAAAAAGGTGACGGAAACAGCCCGCTTTAAATCAGCAGCTCCACCGTGAGTTATTGCTACATAACATACATTATCATCTATGCACTTTGAAAAAGTCACTTTATTATCTACCGTGGATAGTGTTTGTATTATTGATTTGTTTCTGTTTATTTATTCACTTATTTGCATGTGTACTGCTACCTTTAGCGGCACATTGCTCCTTTATCCTGTTTTCTTTTGAACAGCGCAGCACCAACCTCCACTTGTTTCTTTATGGGTATGGATTGACCCCTATCCGGTGCTTGCAGGAGTTCCATATTTATCTTCCACCTTCACATGATAGCGCAGGAATAAATACATATCTTATTACTACATGACCTTAATGTGCTGCTTCTTGAGCCACTCCTTTGGTGCCTTGGCGGTATGTTTTGGGTCATTGTCATGCTGGATGACCCATCCACGACCCATCTGCTGTGTTCTGGCTGAGGGAAGAAGGTTCTCAGCCAAGATTTTACAATACATGTTCCTGTCCACTGGCCCCTCAATGCGGCAAAGTCGGCCCTTTTACCTTTAGCAGCCCCAATGCATGTTTCCACTTCCATGCTTGACTGTAGGGATGGTGTATTTAGGGTCATAGTTAGCATTTTTCTTCTTTCAAACACAGTGAGTCAAGTTAATGCCAAGTAGCTCAATTTTGGTCTCATCTGTCCACAGCACTTTCTCACATCTTTGTGGCTCAGTTTTCTTACTTTTAATGATAGTATTTACTATGTTGGAACATCCTTATTGTTAGTAACACAATTTCACTATCACACATTTGAGTCTTCTTGCCTCTAAACAATAGCGTTTACTATGTTGGAGCATTCACATTGCTTCCAACACGGCTTCACTGTCACACATTTCTTTTTCTTTCCTTTCTTTTCTTTTCTTCTTCTTTCTTTTCTCTTTTCTTTTCTCCTTGTTTCTCCCTTTTCTTGTCCTCCCCCCCCCTTTTTTTGTGTCTCTTTTGCTTTTTCTTTTTTTCTCTCTCTCCTCTTTTCCTCTCATCTTTTGATGTTAGTGTTCACAACGTTGGAGCATCCCCATTGTTTCCAACACAGTCTCACTATCACAGATTCCTGTCACATTGTTACCACACATTTTTTTCATTTTCACTGATCATCGTCTTCACTGTTTCAACACAGTGTTTACCACTTCTTTAACACCAACATCTTTTTGTTTTGTTTTTGTTTGGTTTTGCTTTTGTTTGTTTTTTTCACAACACCCTCAGATGGTACAAGAGTCTTGGCACACGTGTTACCATCGACTTTATGGTGATGATTATTCACTTAGTGGACTTCATGTCTCTCGCTTTCCTGCTTTGCCGCATGTTATGCCGCCTCAGCTCCCGTGCCAGATCATGTCCCCGGATGCCCACGCAACCACTGCCACGCCCTTTCCATCACCTCACCTGTGAGTATGGGTGGTTGATTCAAGCATATTCCATTTATTTCTATTTTTACTCTTTATATACAAGACTTACTCATTGTTTGATATAATACTCTCATTTTATAGACATCCATTTTACATCAGCTCCTGATGAGTGGCAAGATAGCCACGAAACGCGTCAAGCTTCAGATGCCACAATTATGCAATTTTGTAATATATTTTGTTTATACCTTTCACTCAATTTACTTGAATATTATCGTCTATGTGCAATATGCTAATATATGAACCAATTAATCATGCTGGAAGATGCAGTATGTACCACTGCTTTTGATGCATTTTACTGTGTAATATTTAATAAATTCAACATTATCAGACTTGTATAGCTAATTTTTGCCTCCAAATCCGCATGCTTCATGCAAAGTCCCAACTTCTCCTCTTGCTTCGTTTTGACAGGGATGGAGGCAATTATGACGTAACTGTCCTATGCCTCACACAAAGTACCAACCCTTTTTCTTTTTTTTCAGCACTTTCTCCCAATCCTTCTCATTTGGATGTTCATTGGCAACTTCAGATGGGCTTGCACATGTGCCTTCTTGAGGAGGGGGACCTTGCGGGCACTGCAGGATTTTAATCCATGGCGGCTTGTGTTACCAATGGTTTGTTTGGTGGCTGTGGTACCAACTGCCTTGTGCTCATTCACAAGCTCCTCTCATGTAATTCTGGGCTGATCCCTCACTTTTCTCATAATCATCCTTACTTCATGATGAAAAATCTTGCATGGAGCTTCAGACAGAGGGCGATTGGTTATTTAGCATTTCTTCCACAAAGCTTCTTGCTGATGGTCTTGTAGCCCATTCCAGCCTTGTGTAGGTCTACAATCTGTCCCTGACATCCTTTGACAGCTTTGTTCTTGCCCATGATGGTAACATTTGAATGGAAGAAAGATTATGTGGAGCGGTGTCTTTTATACATGTAATGAGTTGTCGTTAGGAGCACATACTGTAGGCAGGAGTGCCGAACCATGTTCCCTCTGATGTGACCTGCCACATCCTCCTCTTGGATGGCGGGCCAGCAAACCCAGATCGCAGGTTCCTGACCAGCCATCCCCGAGCATTAGTGTGAAGAATGGAGCCAGCACTTGAGGAAGCAGAGCCGATGCTTCCTGTATAGCGTTGGCTCCTCTCACAGGCGGAGTGATACCAAATGTACTCCACCTATGAAGTTGTCGGTGCAATACAAGCATCGGCTCTGCTCTCTACTGCAGCTGCATGCTCCTGTCACACTGATGCTCGGAGATGGCAGGTCGGGAACCCACGATCTTGAACAGCAGTCACCAGAGATACCCCCAGTAGTACTTGCAGGCAGTATCAACCAGTATACCTGCAGCAGTACCAGCCAGGAGTATCCACCAGCAGTACCAGCCAGCAGTACCCATCGGCAGTACCAGACAGCAGTACCCATCGGCAGTACCAGCCAGCGGTACCCATCAGTGGTACCAGCCAGCAGTACCTGCCAGCGGTACCAACCAGTGATACCAGCCAGCATACCCACCTGGGGAACAGCAGCAGCTAGCGATACCTGCAGAACTCCTTAGAAAGAAGTGAAGATTGAGGTCAGTTTAGGTGCAGGTAAACTACAGTGCATCAGTGTGAAAGCAGCCTTCACATGATCGGTTCGATCAGGTCCGCCTGTCTGTTTTTCATGCGGACCCAAACAGGCCCTCCATTCAGCGGCAGATGTAAACGGACTTGTGTCCATTTACACCCGCCTATCTCCAATTTGCTTAAAAAAACAGAAGGTGATCCTTCCCCTTCTGTCTGGGCGGATCTGATCAGAGGGTCCATAGAGTAGAGCGGGCTGTGTCCGTGTCTGCTCTACATAAGCGGAGTGGATACAGACCTATCATCTGCCCGCTACGCTCATTGCGGCCTGCTACCAGTTACCAAGTTGCTAAAGTGACCCTCGCTCTTTAAAAGGTTGGGCACCCCTGCTGTAGGCAGTCTGTGGGAGCCAGAATTATTGTTCGTTGGTAGGTGATCAAATACTTTATTTATTCACTGAACTGCATCTCAATTTATAACATTTGTATCATGTTTTTTGGGGATTTTTGGTTGATATTCTTTCTCTATCATTTAAATTACACCTATGATAAAAATTATAGACCCTTCATTTTTTTGTAAGTGGGCAAACTTACAAAATCTTCAGGGGATCAAATAATTATTTTCCCCACTGTAGTAAAGAAAGCTTACAGTTTCTTGCACTATACTTTGATAAGCATTTTAGGCAATCTACTTTTGCAAATTTAGTAATTGCTTGGGTAATCCATATTTTAGGGTCTCACGATGCACAGTATAGACCTTCTCCTTACAAAACACATGTTTTATCAGCTTCGGGTCTTATTAGATGTATAAAACACTAATGTCCTGACACACAGAGGAAACTCCTGAATGTGTTTTGGAATGTTCAACACCAATTTTCATAAATATAGACAATCAAAAACAGGAATGGTTGTACATATAGCTTGTTTTTTGCTGTAAACTTTGATTCCAATTAATGTAATAAAAAGGATAGTGCTTACTTTTGTGACAGTTCTAGGCCCTGCCACTGTGTGAGTACAGGACCTACAGTTTGAGGGGCTCCAGAATGTCAGTTATGAGTAGAGAATACTGGCTTTTTAGTTTTTTACGGGTTTTGTAATTCCCAGATCAGGGCCTGGAGCTCAGAGACTTCGAAGAGCTTTTTGGAGAGAAGAAGTCTCCAACCCCTGTGTCCAGATCTTACCTGCAGGCTGTGTGTGTGTGTGCAGGTGCACACAGCCATTATAAGCAAGGACATGTCAGTAACTCAGTGCTCCAGGCTGCAGACAGGTGTGCTCCACCCAGGAGACAGGTGATCTCAGCATATAAGTCAGGTGGGCTCCTGTTGAGAGGTCAGGGTATAGGCTTTTGCAGCATGCAGCTGTAAGAGAACCAAGAAGCTGTGAGAGAGGTGCAGAGCCTGGGTTCAGTGGAATGGGGTGTCCCAAAGCAGAAACCTGTACAGCCAAGTGGGCATTTTTGGTGGTTTGCAAGGTGCACTCCAAAGACATGCTGGTAGGTTAATTGGCTTCTGTCCAAAATTGGCCCTAGTATATGAATGTGAGTTGGGGACCTTGGATTGTGGGCGCCTTGAGGGTAGCCTTGAGCATCTTAATGAGACACAATGTACACTTGTACAGGAATAGGGAGAAATGTAGACACACACCCAAACTCCCTCAGGTTGAACTGGATGGACTGGTGCCTTTATTCAACCTTACTAACTATGTAACTACTATGTGACTATGTAAAGGAGACTGCATGATGAGTCTGTGCAGAGACCGACTCAGAAACTAAAATGTTTTGTTAGCCAGGAGGCTGAATAATTTTTGTTGAACTGATGCAAAACTGACAACCCCCTGCAAGGGCAACAATTTTTGTTTGAATTGTCTTTTGTTTTGAATGAAATTGGGCTTACAAGCCCTCAAATATAGACCCCATTTGGCCTAAACTCAGTGTAACATCTACGCCTAGAACGTCAATGTCATTCAGAAAACTGTATGGAGCCAGATCTCTAAAGTATTTAGACAGAATGCCAGATTGAAGCAAAAGTGGCTTATGTTTTAGAGTGTGTTTGTACAGCTGAGCAATGCTAAAAAAAAAAAAAAAAAAAAAAAAAAAACACTTAAACACAGACATAAACAAAATATATACTAGTATATTTAATAAAGAAAAAAGCAGGTGCACAAATTGAAATAATTATTTTAGCAGGAGCTATGGTGTATTAGCAACCTAAAGCCTTTTCATGTATCCAAAGGAGCTGGAAACATAGATTACATTTTAAAATATGCATGCCTATTTTAGAACCAACACATTTTGTGAAGAACAGATAAGTGTAATCAGAGCAAACAGGAGGTAATGTTTAAATATGTATCTGGGCAATACAGCTGTCTACACGATTTTGTAGGGTGAAAATTAAAGAAGTTGTATTAAATATATTATTTCATTTTTTTACATGTTATTTTTTTCCAGTGTAATAAGCACAAATTACACAAATAAGCACAAATTTCGTTTTTTAAATACCTCAAAGCATACTGTCAGGGCTGGGCTCAGCCCTTCCTTCTCAAAGCTGGCCGCTCAGCTGTCGGCTAATTGCCAGCTCCTATCGCTCCACAGTGACTCACCTGTTGATGATATCCTGCTTGTCAGTCCTGCCTACTTAAGCCACCCAGTCCAGATGATCTCTGCCTTTGCCTTGGTCACATCTCTTGAGACGCTCTCCTGTGTTCCTGTTAAAGACTTGCTTAGCTGACATTCTTTCTGTCTCCAGATCCTGCTTGCTGTTCTACTACGATCATCTCTGGCTCCCTGACATTTTGGTTTGTCTGACTATCCGTTCCGGTTCCTGAACTATGGCTATGTTTTCACTACGTTTACTCTGTTTACCTTTTTTTTATTATTATTATTAAACAAGTGTGATTTAACTGTACTACTGTCTATGTCTGATTTTGACAGCAGACGAAGGCCATGAATTCAGAAGATGCAGTCAATCCACTTGTTGGTAATACTTTTTCCAGTTTGGATGAGCAGGATCACCGCATGGATCAGTTTGCCATGGCGATACAAATGCTCCTGAGTCGCACGGCCCACCTGGAATCTCCCACTGTGGCTGCTCTGGTACAACCTGTGTTGCAGGCCGTCCCTGCTGCTGCTCTATAAGAGGTATGGCTGGTTCCGCTGAGCTTCCCCAGCAATTTGGGAGCAATCCAGTCCAATGCAGAGAGTTTCTCAACCAGGTTGAGCTATACTTTGAGATGCTGCCCCAGGCGTTCCCACGGACAGAAGCAAAGTAGATTTCCTGATATCTTTGCTTTCTGAGAGAGCCTTGGCCTGGGCAAACCCTCTATGGGAGATACAAAAACCTGTTGTCTTGAGTTGCCCTGAGTTTGTGACTCCTTTTAAAAGGGTATTTGACATTCCTGCATGCTCCACTTCTTCTGCCAAATGCCTCATGTCCATCAGAGTACGAGAACTGTTGCCGATTACGCCATTGAATTCCATACTCTGGCAGCAGAGGTTGCTTAGAACAATGAAGTCCTCGTGGCTGCTTTTTCTCATGGTCTCTCGGATACCATCAAGGATGAGATAGCAGTCCAATATATACCCACTGAGCTGGAGAGGTTGATCACGTTTGCCATCCCCATTGACTCCAGACTCAGAGAAAGACTCCCTTTTAAGGAGCGCTTGTGGAAGCCTCCTGTACATTTGTCTCCAAACTTTGCAGTCCTACCCTTGACTCCCTCACCTCCCATGCCTCCTGGCACCGAGTCAGTCTGTGAAGATGAACCCATGCACTTGGGCTTCACATGTCTCTCTGCGGATGAGAGAACCCTTAGGAGGAGGGAGAGATTGTGCCTTTATTGTTGCCAGGCAGGTCACTTTTTGAAGTCTTGTCCTACCCGTCCAGGGAACGCCCGAACCTTGAGGTCCTGTCATGGACAGACCTTAAGTGGCGTTGTTTTGTCCCCAGTTATCCAGAAGCATAAGCCCCTGGTTTCGGTCACCCTTTCATGGGCTGAGTTGTCCATCGAGATACAGGCTCTAATTGACTCTGGGGCTGCAGGCCTGTTCATTGATGCTGCCTTTGTATTGAACCACTCGATTCCGCTGCAGCTGCGTGACACTCCACTTGCCATTGAGGCTCTTGACGGAAGACCTTCACAGCCTGCCCATGTGACTCATGAGACTGTTCCATTGTCCATGGCCGTAGGGGCTCTTCACTATGAGATAATCCAATTCCAAGTTATTTCCTCACCTAAGTTTCTGCTGGTTATTGGTTATCCTTGGTTACAAAGGCACAACCCCTCTTTTGATCGGCTCTGTGCTGAGGTTCTCTCCTGGTCGCCACAATGCAGTAAGACATGCTTCCAGAAGGTAGCCAAGGTCCTGTGCATCTCTTCACTCTCCTCTCTGCTGGAGGAGTACCGTGATTTTAGCGATGCCTTTGACCAAGGTCAAGCCAGTAGTTTGCCTCAACACCGGTCGTATGATTGCGCAATTGACCTTCAACCTGGTGCCATACCCCCTTGTGGCTTGGTTTACCCTTCGTCGGTCTTGGAGGATAAGGCCATGGAGGAGTATGTTGCAGACACACTTTCTTGAGGTTTCATCTGCAAATCCTCATCTCCTGCTGGTGCTGGTTTCTTCTTTGTGAACTGAGACCTTGTATTTATTTTAGGGGTCTCAATCGTTTCACGATTAAGAATGCCTATCCGATTCTGTTTATTACGGAGTTATTTGACCGCCTCAAGAGAGCAACTGTTTTCACGAAGCTTGATTTGAAAGGGGCATACAATCTCATGAGGATTAAAGCGGATGTAAACCCGAAATGTTTTTTTTTTTTTTTTTTTTGATATCATAATGTAGAGTATAAGATTTCCTATCATTTGAGCCCAGTCTTGCCACACAGAGTTAATTCAGCTCTTAGAAATCCTCTTTTATTGTTCAGTGAGATAAATCTTGACAAACAGAGAAAAACTTTGTCAAATCCTCCCCCTTGCTGTGAGTGACAGGTGATTTACATATCTCGTGCCATAGCTTGACATGCATTATTTTTTAATTCCCACCCCCACTTCTTTATTCGGCAGCTCTGCAAGGATTGGCTGTTCCACACCGCATGATTTGGCATGCTGAAGTCATGTGGTTACTTTCCTGTCTTTTCACTGGATGTTAGAGATCATAGCAGAAGTTCAGTGTAAGAAATACACAGGAGAAAATGCATATTGACAAGGGGAGTGTAGAGGTGGGCGGGGAATCTACTGACATCACGACTCCACCCACCGAGCTCCAAACAACAGACCCACCCACAGAATCTGCAGTTTTTCGTCTCCCATAACAGAGGGGAGACATTTGACAGGTAAAGATACATGCAGGAGGCATGTATATCCTTATAGATAACCCCTATGGCAGTAGTTTAGAAAGGATGGCATTGGGTTTACATCCACTTTAAGAAGGGCAACGAGTGGAAAACTGTGTTTAATACCAGAACAGGCCATTATGAGTACCTTGTAATGCCGTTTGGCCTTTGTAACGCCCCGGCAGTTTTCCAGGAATTTATTAACGATGTCCTCCGAGATTTGTTGCAGTTATGTGTGGTTTATCTCGACGATATCCTCATATTTTCCAAGTCCCCGGAGAGCCACCACACAGATGTCTGTCATGTGCTTCAGAAACTGAGGGAATAATCTCTATTGTAAATTGGAGAAGTGCGAATTTCATCGTGAACAGGTTAAATTCCTGGGTTATGTAATTTCCACTGCAGGTTTTTCGATGGACCCAGAGAAACTTTCAGCAGTCCTACAGTGGCCCCGACCCGTGGGTTTACATCCTCTGCAGCGTTTCCTTGGCTTTGCCAACTATTATCGGAAGTTTATTCGTAACTTCTCGTCTCTGGTCAAGCCCCTGACTGATATGACCAGAAAGGACGGTAACCCACAGAGTTGGTCTCCAGAGTCCATTAGGCCTTTGAAAGTCTCAAGGCTGCCTTTGTTTCTGCTCCTGTGTTGGCACAACCTGATCCTACGTTACCTTTTATCCTTGAGGTTGATGCTTCTAAAACTGGAGTTGGCGCCCTTCTGTCTCAACGTCCTACCTCTGAGAGCGCTATGCATCCTTGTGGCTACTTTTCCAAGAAATTGTCACCTGCAGAGTGCAATTACGAGATTGGTGACAGAGAGCTGTTAGCGATCATTTTAGCCCTGAAAGAATGGAGACATCTCCTTGAAGGTACCACTGTGCTGGTTCTCATTCTTACCGACCATAAGAATATCACATTCTTGTCTGAGGCTAAACGCCTCTCTCTCAGAAGGGCTAGTCTAGTTTCATTTACATTGTCTCATTCTTACCCGGTACTAAGGTACTAAGGTTTCTTCACTTCCAAGATGAAGTCGGTTCCGGTTCCTGTGATTCCTCCTGATCGTATTCTGGCTACGGTTCGCACCAGTCTCACTTCTCCTTTGGGTGACAAAATTATTGCTGCTCAGGTCCATGCTCCTCCTGAGAAACCTTGTGACCGCTGCTGTGTCCCAGAGAGTCTCCATACTCCTGTGATCCAGACTTGCCATTCTCCCAAGGCTGCTGGCCGAGCCTTTTTGTGCACAGTTGGGAATTCAGCTTGCTTTCTCCTCTGCGTATCACCCGCAGTCTAATGGGGCCGCAGAACAAGCCAGTCAGTCCTTGAAACAATTCCTACGTTGCTATATTTCTGACCATCATAACAACTGGTCAGATCTCTTACTGTGGGTGGAGTTTGCTCACAATAGTGCCTTGAATTCTGCTTCCTGATTGTCCCCATTTATGGCGAACTATGGTTTCCAACCTTCCATGTTGCCTGACTCATTTGTTCCGCAGAGTATTCCTGTATTAGAGGAGCATCTCCGTGGTCTTGGTTCCACTTGGGCACAAGTCCAGGAGGCTTTGCGACATGCTAATGATGGGTACAGACTCCATGATGACCGCAGAGGCCTGCCTGGGCCTTCCTACCAGGTTGGGGACATGGTCTGGCTGTCATCTCGCAACCTCTGACTTTGTGTTCCCTCTCTGAAGTTCGCACCTCGGTTTATTGGGCCTTTCCATATTCTTTGCAGGATTAACCCACTGGCTTATTTGTGTATTTCAAATGTATTTCATGTCTCCTTATTAAAACCTTTGGTCTTCAACCACTTTACCACCTCGGTGCCTCGTCCTCACACTGTACAGGTTGAGAACCACGAGGCGTATGAAGTACAGTCCATTGTTGACTCTCGTAGGTTCCGTGGGCGCATACAGTACCTGGTGCATTGGAAAGGGTACGGTCCGGAGGAACGCTCTTGGGTCTCCTCCTCAGACGTACATGCCCCTGTCCTCCTCCGTGATTACCATAGGCGGTTATATAAAATCTCAAATACACTGACACTAACTAACCAGCCTGCCTAATCTAGCTCAATCTATTTATCTCCACTATAACACACTATACTGGCGCTGTGTAAGCAGCCTTATATAGTGTGGGGCGTGGATTTAGTCCCTCTAAGCCATGATTGGCCAAAGACAACCTGCCTTTGGCCAATTATGGCACTCGCTGAGGAGCGTGCTGTGATTGGCCAAAGCATGCAGGTCATATGTATGCTTTGGCCAATCATCATACAGCAATACACTGCGGTCTTGCAGTGCATTATGGGGCGCTCGAATTTGACGCGATCGCCCCATAAAATTTGTTGCTCGGCAAACACCCCATGTTTGAGTTGAACTTACAGCTCATCCCTAAACCTTTGTATCAAACTCTTTTATTCATTTGTCCTATAAATATTTTTTTATTCACTTACCCCAAAACATACAGAAAAAAATATCATGTGCTATTAGCAGTTACTATTTAATACTCTATCAATGTATTACATGCCTAAGCTGAGAGATGAAGAGTTTTTAGTTGATTTTTTTTTTTTGGGGGGGGGGGAATAAATTACAGAGTTTAATACAGTTGTAGGCTTTATAGAAAAGTGTTTCACCCCTAGGAATATCTCTAAATATTATAAGAGGGAGTGGTAAGTGTGTATAACTAGGAGTTAAGCAGGCATATATCATACAATTTTCTTATTCAATTTATTTTAGATTTACCTTTAACTATGTAGTCCAAGGACCTGCCTGATTGCATACACATTGAAAGTGTTTAGGTTTGACCTCACATTATATGGTTTTGTTAAATCTAAAGGAAATTTGTACAAAATAATTGTATAATATATGGCTAACCATAAAGCTCCCCTGCTGCTTTTTGAAGTTACATTTATCTTTGCTCTTTGAAGTTTGTTCTGTGGATTTTGGATTATATGGTACATTCTGGACAATGCTCCTGGTTACCTTTTTAAGTTTGTTTTTTTTTACTATGTGCTTGAAAATAAAAAAAGGCATATTGCCCTCTTCTGCTCCCTCCTCCACTAAAAAATGCAGTGCAATTTTGTTTAACTACGTACCAGTTAACAATTGTTAGCTTTTAATTTAAATACTTTTACATGGCAGCATTTACTGTGGTTACCATGGTATGAAAAAGATCTGGTTACGATACAGTTAATACTTTGAAGAAGATTAGTTGCTATGTAGTGCACAAAATCTTAAATGCAAATGTTATTTATGGTATCAATTACAGTGCAGGGAAAAGCAGTAATTGAACCATGAAAATAAATGTATGCCTGTAAAGCATGTGCAGGATAATATTATTTCATTTTGACTGTGCCATATATGTAATTCTTTCTGTCTTAATGATTTAGGTGAAAAATACTAGTTCCACAGCGACAAAAAATTCACAGCAACAGCAATCAATTTCAAGAAAAGCAGGCTATGATTCATATTTCAATTAATTTTCTGTTATTGCTTTTAAATTGAGTCGTTCATGGTAATTATGTGTCTGTCCTGTCATATTCATTATCTAGTGGGATTAGGTTGCTTTTTGGTTTTGATGAGAAAGTATAAAAGAGCCATAATGTTTCCTAGTACTTCGGTATACTTAAAGATGAGGATATAAAGTTTTTACTGGTTTTAGATACAACATAAGATTTGTAGCCTTACTCCAGCCAAAACTTTTAGAGATTGTAAAGATAAAAGTGTTTTTTTGTTTAAAATAACAAACATCTATACTTATTTGCTCTGTGGAATGGAATTGCACAAAGTGCCATGAACCTCCTCTTCTCGGGCCCCCTGCCGGCTATCCTAGCCCCTCCTCTCTGACCAGTGCCTCCATGGGAAGCAGCTTCCCATAGGGGCACTCTTGTGTGCTCACTCCCGAGCCCCGCTGCTGCATCCATTGATACAGACAGCGGGACACAGCCACACCCACTGCTCCCTCCTCACTGGCTTTGATTGACAACAGCGGGAGCCAGTGGTTCCCAGTGCCCCAGCAAAGCCATTTAAACCCGGAGGTGAGAGGAGAGAAGAGCTTCAGACGTGCACATCGCTGGTTTGGATGAGGGCTCAGGTAGGAGGGGTGGAGGGGTGCTGATGATTGCATTAAGGTACAAAATGATTAGGCTTTAGAATCACTTTAATGATGAAGGATTAGACCCTCCTGTAAACTTTTTATTTATATTTGTGTCCCCATATGGGAAATTACTGTTCTCTCGGTCAGAACAATAGGTAGGAATTTAACCACTCCCTATTTGACAGTTGTGAACACAACCGTAAGTAAGGGGAAATACCCTTAATATAGGTGCAAACATCAAAAAAGCAAATTTTAAAGTAGAATGAGGGGATTTACAAACTGTATCATGATTTTCTCTCCCTGTGCTCCCTTAGGGGAGATATACCCCCACTTCTTGTTTATGCGACAAGTGTCGGACGACATAGGAATTGAATAGAAACCTCCTTAACAGGGACACAGATAACACTTAAAACCTGGTAAAGGTTCTAACCCTTCCTTTTATTAAAACAAAACAAAAAATGTTTTCGGTAGAGCTTGTGACATATACATTGGGACCTGGGTGTTAATGAGAACAGAATATCTATGTTATGTATTAAATACTTACAATATGTTTATTTTACTTGTTTATATTGAAACATGTTTTTATACATTTACATACATTTTAGCACACTAGCATTAATGGCTCTAGTATTAGCAGAATTCTCAATGTAGTTGTGAATGATAAAATCATCTTTAGTACAATTTTTTATTTTTATTATGTTAGATAAAATATCTATTCAACTGAGGTAGTCACAAAAACACAGTGGGTGGTATAAGCAATAAAAACAACCACAATGGTCCATGCACACTAGATGCACGAACACCAGATCTTCTTGGCAGAACATTCCTGCGCAAAAAGCATGGTCCATATAGTACATGCATGTATACACATGTGAAATTCTTCTGCTGTAATATAACCTACTGTTGTGATTTATGCTCATGCACGAGTTTTTGTACATAAGATGCTGACCACCAACGCAGATTTTTTCTTTTTTACTGATCTAAACACAGTACTAGCTTACTGATATTTACACACCTGTGTGTACAGACCTGTCAAAAAGGCACTATGGGCTGCATTCAGATCTGTAAAAAACAAAACCCTGAATGCCTAAAAACATAGCAGCTGTGTGCAAGAGCTCTAAAAGAACAAATTTAATATAGTGGGGGAAATATATAAGCACAGTTCATATTTTCCCTTTTGCAGCTGAACGTTTTTCCTATACCACTTCTTGTCTCTTTAACATAAGTGTAATAAACTAGATTGTGTCACAATTACCACAGTAATCTGTCAGAAAATTAGGTAATGAGCAGGACCACAAGTTAAACAGGTGGAGTTAAGTGAAAGTGCCTTCCTAAATGCTTTTTTGAAAACAATTTTTTAGAAGAATTGTAGCTAATTGGCAAATTTGCCACACTTCTGTATAGTTTAACAAAACAATGGGCACAAAGTGATGCAGCACATTTATTATATGAAAGCAAGTTGCTTTTGTATGACAGATTAGCAAACTTCAGCACATTTGCGGATGGAAGAGATACAACTTTATCGATCAATGTCCCCCAATGATTGTCTATGGTAAATTCAATCCAGTTAAACCAGGTTAGACAAAATGTATCACGTTGGTTCTGCATGGACATGGTTAGATGTTCAATTAATATTATTTTATTAACTTTACCAAACCAGAGATATATGGAAGACAGATTGATGTGTTTCCAGAGATAAGGCTCTTGTCATATTCACTAGGTAGATTATCAGTTATTTTATATGTTTCTTTGTGGGACAGTGGTTGAGATGTAGTTGGAACACAGGATGGGTATTGCCTAAATGCATGCTTGTAAGTTTAGTTCTAATGTTGCCCACCATACTCCTTGCACCTGTGCTGAAGATGCTTCTTGCATCTTCAGCACGGGAGAGAAGTCAGGGAAGGACTTGTCAACAATGATTGGCACCCTGTACAATCTAGAGAGAAGTCCTTATCCAGTTTCCTGATGCCCATTGGAGATAGTGGAACAATGTGTGAGGAAAGGTTATGGTCTTGCTGTCTCCCAAGTCACACTGGCACTTTCAGATGAAGAAATGGATGAAATGTTAAAGGAGTTCCTTCAGCATCTGTAAAACCAGGAAAATCACATGACATTCTGATTAGACATAAGAGGTGAGGTTAGGGTTACCTAAGATTGTGAGTATTTGGGAAGGATAGAAAATGTCTTGGTCGAGGGTTTTAGGTTAAAACATATTAGATTGATCCAATATTAAAGGGGTAGTAGGCTGGGTGACATCCAGGAAATCTATAATAAGTGCTAATTACAGGAATCCTGTTCAGTCTGATATATATGATGTATGTGAATGAATTATGGCAATTAACACTTCTGTTTAATATCACTTTAATTGAATAGAACTCTTGAGGGATGATCTGGTATTTTCATGTAGAATAGACTCTACAGCACCAAGCGACCACAGTTTATGGAAATTCTCACTAAAAGCAGCCCTCTGGTAAACTATAAAGCTTATGTCCAGCCAGTAACTGAAATTGGTAGCACCATTTGTTCCAGACATATGAATGAGGGATAATTTTAACAACAGATTGATACAGGTTTCACATTAAAATATACAGTAAAAGACAGCTTTTAATAGATGTTAATGCTCTTTGAGTGCATGACAAAGGTCTGGACAGTAGGCATTGTGCTCTTAAATTTATATTGGCTTCTTATTTTTGGGCCTGATCACCTACACCCTTGGCGGATAAAGAATCCAGAATAGTTTGGACCTATTCTGAACCTCCCAAGAATAAAGATAATTGAAATGTTTTTGAGGTAGCTGTTTTTCCTTGGATTTGGCAGTTCTATGGATGTATAACTTTGCACTTATGTTTATAAGTCAGATTCATGTTTTTTTCTTTGACTGGAAGCTCTT
Organism: Aquarana catesbeiana; assembly: GCF_042186555.1. NCBI lineage: Eukaryota > Metazoa > Chordata > Amphibia > Anura > Ranidae > Aquarana > Aquarana catesbeiana. The sequence continues at coordinate 239,674,848 of NC_133328.1, forward strand.
CAAGCTGGCTTGTTTGTAAAAGCGTTTTATTCATGTTTAACACGATAAAAAAGAAAACATTGAAACAGAAAATATACAGCGAGAAAGATCAGGTAGGACCTTAATTCTCACATTATCATAATTAAACAATCCAAACTCCCAGGCCTTTTGCATGATCTCCTTTTCAACTAAACTCTTTCTGCATTCTGCATAACAAATCTGCTGTTATATTATCTTCTTTCGGTTCTCGGGTCCCATGTACCTGGTCTATCTGTAGTGTTTCAGTTCAAGGTTTGTCTAACAGAGTGTTAGGAATGCCAGTAACTGTAGATTTCACTTTGGGATCAGTGATGGGTTTTGGAATGCAATGTAGTAGTTTGACTTTATTAGTCAAAGCTTCCGTTTCCCCAATTTAAAAGTTTCCAGGGCTTCAGCAATGTCTGGGTCAAAGTTGGCCCTGTAGTTTTAAATCATTATACCCAATTGTTTACTTGTCACATGTGACCCTGTCACATATTTATCAGCTTTTTCCGCATAGTGTTTTCAGTTCTTATGTTGCCAAATTCCACATTCCATTTTCATACCTCAACTACTATCATATTTGAAACAGATCAGTTTGTTGACATGTTGATGTTTCTCACCAAAAATCATAGCATCCCATCTAACGCAAGAAACAGTTTGCACTTCTTCTGCATGGAAAATACCCACAGATAAAAACAATCTAATTGAACTTCCTGTTATTGTTTGAGAATTTGCCAAGATGCCATCATTTTTGTAACAAAAGCTATGAAAAACTATTTTCATATGCAGGTTGTTAAAGCTGTTTAGCATTGTTTTGTGACCTTATTTTGCCAAAATGTATTTATTATTTATTTTCTATATATTATTTATTTTCTAACCGTTCTTACCAGGGGTTTTTTTTTCCAAGTCACATCTTGTCTGTGCCCCTGTCCACCTTAAACAACAGTCCCTTGGTTCCACTTGCAACCCACCTCCCTTTTAGAGAATACAGAACCAAGTATCATTCTATAGTGTTAAGAAAAGAAGTAAAATAGATCCTCTGCAGCCAGAAACAATGAACCTCCCCAGGAATAATATAATCTCCTGTAACAAAATACTCCCCCAGCAACAATAGACTCATCTCAGCAACATAAAATCCACCCCAGCAACAGTAGACCCCCTCTGGTAAAAATACATCTCCCATCAGCCAGCATTAATAGACTCTCCAGAATCCAGCAACGTTGGATCCCTTTTTAACAGTAGACCACCCCCAGCAACAATAGATCCCCAGCAACCAGCAACAGTAGACACTCCAGCACACCCCAGCACCCCTTGTCATTGCATGCATGCAGTGTTGGAGGTGCCGGAACTATGTTCCCCCATGTTCCCGCTGGAAAAAAGGCTTGATTCTTCCACTGCTAAATGTGTATTTTGCCTTTGTTCTCATTAAGAAATTTCCCATCACTTTTTGTCCCCCAAAAGGGAAAAGAGGGCAAAAAAATAGAATAACAAGCTCTAGCCCTTTCCTTGTTCATCCAGATTAAACAGTTTTGGCTGGAGAAGAGCATTGAGGCCCACAGAGAAAAAAAATAGAAGTTTGTGTTTACAGAATACAGGCGGTCCCCTAGTTACAAACATACAATAACCTACCCCTAGGAAGGGAAATTCACTCCTGTAAGAGTTATGGGAAAAAGGTACCTCCACTGATGCTTTATCACCAAGGCTTGTTTCCTCAACAACCCAAAGTTTTCAAAATCCAATTGTCATTGGGACAGAAAGTGGGGTGAAATCTTCTGAATTGGGGCACAGACAGCAAAACAAATATTACAGGGGCGTTAACCCTTCCCTATGCTATCCAAAAAGCTTAAAAATTGTTTTTTTAGCTGGAGCTACACTTAAAAATGTACCTGTTCTGACTTACAAACAGATTCAACTTAAGAACAGACCTATAGACCGTATCTTGTTTGTAACCCGGGGACCGCCTGTATATGCTGCTGCCGGTTCGGACAAAATATTTTTCTGTTTTAGTACCAGAGGTTGACAACTTATTCAAAAATAACGAGCCTCCTTTTCACAAACAATCACTGCACTCCTTTACGTAAAAAGATTTGCTTTGACATCATATGTTGATATTTTAGGCTGAAGAGCTGAGTTTTTCTCCAAAGTGAATTAAGCTGCACTTAAAGAAATATTTGTTTCGCAGAATACAGCTATTTTTAAACCTAGGAGCTGAGTTTATTTTCAAACTCTTTGTACTAAAAGCTGCACTTATTTAGGAAAAACAGAAATTTGTTTTGACAACCACATTGTTTTCTGAACTAAGGCGTTAATAGTATTTATTCCAAACACAGTCAAATAAGTGGTGCGCTTTTAGTAAAAAAACTGCTTTGACAATATTCCTTCATGTTTTAGTCCTAGGAACTGGCGATATTCAAACTAAATATAATAAAATCTACAGTGTTTGGGGTTGTTTAACACTGTTTTGCACTAAGGAGATGCATTTTTTTTCTAACACATTGAACTAAATCTTGAACTTTTAGGAAAAAAGACCTACTTTGACAAATTGTGTTAATTGACTAGCGGTATGAACTGACAACGTCTAAACTCAGTGTGCTAAAATGCATGACCCAAGCATGTTATTTAAAGGAATTACTGTATGTATTTTCAATAATTACCTTTAAGTCTTATTAAATGAGCTGCTCCCCATTGAGCATTATTTATTTATTTGTTTGCATTGATACATGTCCCCTAGGTCGGTGACCAGCTCCCCATACCCTTTGTTTGTCCTATGCCGATTAGCCCTATAAATGCCTTTGTTTACAAACAGAATGGAACTACAGGAGCACCACTTCAAAGGCAGATTTAAGGCATGCCCCAAGCATACTATTTAAAGTGGAGTTCCAAATACATATATCTTTTTTTTTTTTTTTAAATCAATCTGTTACAATCATAGTGTCCTAATGTTGCACTCATTAGCCTGGTAATTATCGCCGCTATTGTTCCTCTTTTATCAAAATAGCAATCTTATAATCATCCTGCTTGGGCATTCCCATCTTGCTTGTGGGCAGGTGTAGCCCACAAGGATTTACTTCCGGGATACTGCGCTGCTGTATAACCAGCATGCACCACCTGTTCTCGCGCATGCACAGTACTCACACATCGCAGCGCAGGAAACTTTCATGTTGCCATCACAACGGGCTTCCAAAAAAAGCGTTGTTGAGAGCCCTTGGCGCTGCCCACTGACTCCTGGGAAATAATGACTCACATCTCCAAGGAGCACTAGCGAGCACAGGCGCCGAGGAAAATTATTTCAATCGCCGCGGAGAGGAAGTGGCAGACTACAAGGGACCCCATAGCAACAGTGCAGAAGGGGTGAGTAAAAAAAAAAATCCTAAATGTTGTTGCTTTAGAATTATGCTGTTTATTTCTGTAAAGTAAATCTTATGGGTGGAACTCTGCTTTAAAGCAATTGTGCATTTTTAATGTATCACTTACAGCCTTATTAAAAGAGCTGCTTCCTGTTGAACAGTATTTTTACATTTCTTTTTTGCATTGGTACATGTATTCACTGACAAGCCACAGTTCCCCATAACCTTTGCTTGGCACCAAATATAATCCAAAGACATGAAATATATACAAAGACATTTTAATTCATTTTTATTTCAACATATAAAACCAAAGATAAAATATCAAATGTAGGCTTAGACCATGGGGAAACCATCAAAACCCCAGATACTCTAAGTTAAGGTTCAACAATTGTAGTCATATGGTATGTTGATCCTGTCTGATGTGTTTCGAGTATTTCTCTTCATCAGGGACATAAGCTGAGCCTAAAAATTCATAGAGAGATTTATAGTTAAACGCCTACAAACGATAGTTAAAAATAGTAGCCATGATGGTGCAGTCCAATGATGGTCGGGTAACGACTATAAATACAGAGATCCCAAGGACAGTTTAAAAATCTTAGACAAGGCCCATAGTAGATACATCCAAAGGCATGGCTGGATGCAGTGATCCAGCACCAGAAAGCGCACAGACCCTCTTTATGTATTCTATGTATCAAAATTGCACAGTTATGAATGTTGTTAGTAGCTCACCCACACAAAATATTTTACTTGTGGAAGCTTTTGTTATTCTGTATAGTTTACACTTATGAGTGTAAAGCCTATTTTTTTTTTTTTAGCTGTGATGTGCTAGTGCTGAGAGTATGAGTGGGGAAACTAAGCCCCTGGTCTTAATTACTCTGTTATTTTTAAGGTAGGTATACCATATTGAGAAATGCTGAGTCAAAAAGTTAAACAATAACAGTGTAATAATACTACAGACTGGAACACTGAAGCATTGATCTTGACCACATTGCACTGAACAGTGAGCATGGACTAAAGAGGCATGGTAATAGAACATAAGCCCTATATAATCTATAAGCTGCCCAAGAAATCCTTCTACCCACAAATTATGCAGAGTATACAGAGTGCATCGTTTTAGACATATGTAATGAACGCCTTCTGTCCTTAAAGGGGTTGTAAATGTAGAGGGTTTTTTTATCTTAATGCATTCTATGCATTAAGATAAAAAGTCTTCTGTGTGCAGCAGCCCCCCTCAACCCCCCTAATACTTACCTGAGCCCCATCTCTGTCCAGCAATGCCCGTGAGTCCTTCGGCCATCTGGGACTCTCCCTTCTGATTGGCTGAGACACAGCAGCGGCGTCATTGGCTTAACTTAATTTAAAAGAGCGAACAAAAGTCCTGGATGGCTTAACTCCAGTGCAAAAATGCATATAAAAGCAAAGGAGAAGGCCTTCAAAAAATACAAGGTTGAGGGATCATCATCAGCATTTAGACTTTATAAAGAATTCAACAAGAAATGTAAGGGTGCAATAAGGACAGCTAAGATAGAACATGAAAGACACATAGCGGAGGAGAGCAAAAAAAATCCCAAGAAATTCTTTAAGTATATACACAGTAATAAAGGGAGGACAGACCATATTGGACCCATAAAGAATGAGGAAGGACATCTGGTTACAAAGGATGGGGAGATGGCGAAGGTATTTAATTTACTCTTTTTCTCAGTCTTCACGAGGGAATCCGGGGGCTTCAGTAACCGAAACTGCAGTGTTTATCCTAATGACACATCACAGGAAGCACCTTCATGGTTAACAGAGGACAGAATTAAAATTAGACTTGGGAAACTTAACATAAATCACCAGGACCAGATGACTTGCACCCGAGGGTACTTGGGGAACTCAGTCAAGTATTTGCCAGACCATTGTTCCTAATTTTTACTGACAGTCTACTGACTTGAATGGTACCAGCTGATTGGAGAAAAGTCAATGTAGCACCAATATTTAAAAAAGGCCCAAAATACATCCCTGGGAATTACAGACCAGTTAGCCTAACATCAATAGTATGTAAATTCTTGGAGGGGATGATAAGGGATTATGTACAAGATTTTAGTAATGAGAACGGTATCATTAGCAGTAATCAGCATGGATTTGTGAAGAATCGTTCTTGCCAAACCAATCTATTAACCTTCTATGAGGAGGTGAGTTGCCATCTAGATAAAGGAAGGCTGGATTTTGCAAAAGCATTTGACACAGTTCCCCATAAACGTTTTCTGTACAAAATAAGGTCCGTTGGCATGGACCGTAAGGTAAGTACATGGATTAAAAATTGGCTACAAGGGCGAGTTCAGAGGGTGGTGACAAATGGAGAGTACTCGAAATGGTCAGGGGTGGGTAGTGGGGTCCCCCAGGGTTCTGTGCTGGGCCCAATCCTGTTTAATTTGCTAATAAATGACCTGGAGGATGGGATAAACAGTTCAATCTCTGTATTTGCGGAAGATACTAAGCTAAGCAGGGCAATAACTTCTCCGCAGGATGTGGAAACCTTGCAAATAGATCTGAACAAATTAATGGGGTGGGCAACTACATGGCAAATGAGGTTCAATGTAGAAAAATGTAAAATAATGCATTTGGGTGGCAAAAATATAAATGCAATCGATACACTGAGGGGAGAACCTCTGGGGGAATCTAGGATGGGAAAGGACCTGGGGGTTCTAGTAGATGATAGGCTCAGCAATGGCATGCAATGCCAAGCTGCTGCTAACAAAGCAAACAGAATATTGGCATGCATTAAAAAGAGGATCAACTCCAGAGATAAAACAATCATTCTCCCACTCTACAAGACTCTGGTCCGACCACACCTAGAGTATGCTGTCCAGTTCTGGGCACCAGTCCTCAGGAAGGATGTACTGGAAATGGAGCAAGTACAAAGAAGGGCAACAAAGCTAATAAAGGGTCTGGAGGATATTATTTATGAGGAAAGGTTGCGAGCACTGAACTTATTCTCTCTGGAGAAGAGACGCTTGAAAGGGGATATGATTTCAATATACAAATACCATACTGGTGACCCCACAATAGGGATAAAACTTTTTTGCAGAAGGGAGTTTAACAAGACTTGTGGCCACTCATTAAAATTAGAAGAAAAGAGGTTTAACCTTAAACTACATAGAGGGTTCTTTACTGTAAGAGCAGCAAGGATGTGGAATTCCCTTCCACAGGCGGTGGTCTCGATAGTTTCAAGAAACTATTAGATAAGCACCTGAACGACCACAATATACAGGGATATACAATGTACTACTGACATATAATCACACACATGGGTTGGACTTGATGGACTTGTGTCTTTTTTCAACCTCACCTACTATGTAACTATGTTTGGCTCCCGCTGCTGTCAATCAAAGTCATTAAGCCTATCTTGGGAGAACTGCAGCTCCGTGTCTGAAAGGATACATGGAGCTGCAGCTTGGCTCAGGTGCCCCCATAGCAAGCTGCATGCCTTGTGGGCACTCAACAGGAGGGAGGGGCCAGGAGCTCAGAAGAGAAACCCGAGAAGAAGAGGATCCAGGCTGTCCTGTGCAAATCCACTGCACAGAGCAGGTAAGTATAACATGTTTGTTATTAAAAAGAAAAAAAAAAAGAGACTTTACAATCACTTTAAGTCTTCCTAAGCTTTCTGTAGGATTTGTCTGATAAGAGATATCGGAGCTAAGAAGGACCCTAGGAGAGCTTCCCTCTGCTCTATGCTGCTCTGTATCTGCAGTCAGACCTAATGAAATCACTGCTATATGGATGTTCCTGCAGAGCTGCAAGAAACACAGCTAACAGTATTGCAAGCACACCTACATAGCAGTAATGTCTGGGGCATGCTTTTCTGCAATTTAGAAATGTAGCTTTTATGCTTTGATATATTGTCCTTGGTCTATTTATAATATCTGTTCAGGTTTTCACACAGCAAGTCCTAAAACTACAATCTAGTAGTGGCTAAGTTTATAAACAGTCTTTTGAATTTATATTTGTTATGTTTTAGTTTATGCTGTGTAGACTATAGCTAAATTGTCATATCCTTGCTTTTAGATCTGTGGCAGAGGCAACTGAAGTAGATCTCAACATGAGAGTTGGACTGCATACTGGCCGTGTTCTTTGTGGTGTCTTGGGGCTTCGCAAATGGCAATATGATGTGTGGTCCAATGATGTTACACTGGCCAATGTAATGGAAGCTGGAGGATTGCCTGGGTATGTTTTTGTATTTCTGTTTCTTTTTCATTTATACATATTTTTTACAGTAAGACAAGTGCAATGAACACTGATGATGGGCATTAACGTATGGAACTAATAGATTGGCATAATAATAGTCGGCATAAGATGATGCAATTCGTTGTGAAACCAGAAGGTGTGGGCAGCAAACATGTTTTCCACTATTTACCATCTGTACAGAATAAAGCAACAGTTTATGTTCATTCACAGCCCCAGAACTATTCTGGTTACTGCTTCTTTACCAAATCGAAAAAGAAAAAAAATGGGTTTGTTCACGCTCACATTTTGGGTCTCGTGGCTTTTAAGTATGGAATTTTATGCAGTTTCCATTTACTGTAGTAAGATCAGTTAAATGTAGACTTGGGGTTTCTGAAACACACTTCCTTTAGAACTTGACAGACAACAAAAATACATTTATAAAACTATGCCTTGAGTATAAAAAACTTTAGCAGTAACATTATATGATTTAATTGTACAAATACCGTACTGGTGACCCCACAATAGGGATAAAACTCTTCCGGGCAAGGGAATTTAAAAAGACACGCGGCCATTTACTAAAATGAGAAGAGAAGCGGTTTAAGCCTAAACTGCGTAGAGGGTTCTTTACTGTTAGAGCAGTAAGGATGTGGAATTCTCTTTCACAAGCGGTGGTTATAGCGGGGATTATAGATAATTTCAAAAAACATAAAAATACACACACAGGTTGATGGACATGTGTCTTTTTTCAACCTCACCAACTATGTATCTATGTAACCTTCAACTTCTGAAAATTCAATGAGGACACAATAAAAAGTAAGGATTAGTGAGTTTCCTTTAGTCTTTAGAAGCATATAAAGAGGGTCAGACATCACTCAAGCCATGTACAGGCTCAGGCCAGTACACTTGTATTAAATATAAATATATTTCCCACTTAAGATTAAAGAATTCAAACCTTAGAAATATCAGTCTTAGGCCAACATAAATACAATGTCCACATTTCTATTGCTAATCTAAGTGTCACAAGCTAGAGTCTTTACTAAGCTGGGTGTCGCTGACCTGTTTGGGACCCTTTTGTGTAATAGGTCTATTAAAGCTACATTCTCACTTACATTCTGCCATGGTACGAATGGCAGCAACAGGAACCTGGTAAGGATTCACGTATTAAAGAAAAAGGAACAAAATATGTCCTCAAGACAGAGTGGGTGGGAATTTGTTTTGGTCATCAAAGGATGAACTTTGATTAAGTTCTATTATAAGGGAACTGTCAGGGCATTCATATATGAAAAGGGGAATAAAAACCAGACTGGGCTCAACCTAAATGTGAAAAAATGTGCAGTGTATCCCTAGATAAATATATTATGAGAGGTCCTAGCAAAGTAGTCTGACACAAGTAACAAAATAGAAAATGACTTTATTAAACATTAATAATCTAGAAAATACAAAATACACTATCCAACTAATAAAATCTAATCATAATTGGCCAATTATTAGAAACACAACCATGGCAGCTGCAGGGTAAGTGTGTAAGCACCCCCCTCCCAAAAAAAGGGGTGAAAAAAAGAGAAAAAATATCTGATGTCACGTGTTCATAAATGTGTTTGCCCCAGTGGGATCGTTTAGGAGCTGCTGCAGTTAGAGGAGATTCAACCTCCCACAAGCTCTCTCTCCTGAACAGTTACATAGTTAGTCAGGTTGAAAAAGACAAAACTAGTTCAACCAAAAAAAAATACAATCCCATATACACAATCCTTCACCCACAGTTGATCCAGAGGAAGGCGAAAAAAAAAATCCTTCCTGATCCCCCGAGACGCAATCAGATTTTCCCTGGATCAACTTTACCTATAAATGTTAGTACCCAGTTATGTTATGTACATTTAGGAAAGAATCCAGACCTTTTTTTATAGCAATCTACTGAGCTTGCCAGAACCACCTCTGGAGGGAATCTATTGCACATTTTCACATCTCTTACTGTGAAGAAACCTTTCTGTATTTGGAGATTAAATCTTTTTTCCTCTAGACATAAAGAGTACCCCTTCTCCTCTGTGATGACCTTAAAGTGAATAATTCAACATCAATTTCACTATATGGACCACTTTTGTATTTGTACATGTTGATCAAATCCCCCCTTAATCTCCTCTTCTCAAAAGGAATAGATTCAGTTCCTCTAAGCTCCTCCATGCCTCTTAGTTTGGTTGCCTTTCTCTGCACTTTCTCCAGTTCCCCAATATCCTTTTTGAGAACTGGTGCCCAAAACTGAACTGCATATTCCAGATGAGGTCTTACTAATGATTTGTACAGGGGCAAAATGATATCTCTCTCTCTGGAGTCCATACCTCACCTTATACAAGAAAGGACTTGGCTTTCTTTGGAAATTGCAGCTTGGCATTGCATGCTATTATTGATCTTATGATCTACCAAAGCCCCAGATCCTTCTCCACCATTGATTCCCCCTGTTGTCCCCCCCCCCTAGTTTGTATGATGCATGCATATTCTTAGCCCCCAAGTGCATAACTTTACATTTATCAACATTAAACCTCATTTGCCACTTAGTTGCCCAATTAGACAGTGCATCGAGGTTGGCTTGTAAATTGGAGACATCCTGCCTATTAAAAAGTAAGGGTCCCAGCACTGAACCTTGGGGTACACCACTGACAACCTTAGACCATTCAGAGTAAGAGTCATTAACCACTACTCTCTGAATTCTGTCTTTTAGTCAGTTTTCTATCCATTTACAAATTGAGCTTTCGAAGCCTGTAGACTTTACTTTACACATGAGCCGTGTGTGGGGAACTGTATCAAACACTTTTGCAAAATCCAGGTATACCATGTTCACAGCCACCCTCTGTCCAAGGTTTTACTTACCTTCTCATAAAAAGAAATCATGTTTGTTTAACTTCTGTCTTTCATGAATCCATACTGTCTGTTGCTTAAAATATTTTTTTACAGCAAGAACTCATCTATGTGGTCTGTTATTAAACTCTCCAGTATCTTCCTGACTATAGAAGTTAAACTAACAGGTCTATAGTTACTTGGTAAAGATTTTGATCCCTTTTTAAATATGGGCACCACATTGGCCTTGCGCCAGTCTAGTGGTACCAATCCAGTCATTAACCAGTCCCTAAATATTAGAAACAATGGCCTTAAAATGGCAGAGCTCAATTCTTTTAGAATCCGTGGGTGAATGCCATCTGATCCAGGTACTTTATCCACCTTTATTCTGTCTAAATATTTCTGGACCATATCACTTTTGAGCCATTGTGGATCATTTGGGGCTGTGTCACTACCACCCCCATTTTGAACATGGGCTCCCCCATGCTCCTTTGTATAAACAGAGCTGAAGAAAGTATTTAATAAATTTGCCTTCTCTTTGTCCCCAGTCACCCAATTTAGATTATTTTGTAAAGGGCCTACATGCTCAGACATGACCTTTTTACTATTAATATATTTGAAGATATTTTGGGGGTTTGTCCTACTATCTTTTGCAATGTCGTTCGTTTTGAATTTTTGCGGAAGAATTGCGTTCAGGATAGGAAAGTTTTGACCGCCAGCCAAAAAACATGGCAAAATCGTGGTAAAATTGCAGGATGATTTTGCTGCGTTTTCCCTCAGCCAGCGGTCAAAGTAGGCTATATGTACATAAAACTTAATTCCTGATGCTGTTTTTGGCAAGTGTGAACTTGTACACTTCAATGACAGGTTGTAAACAGCTGTTTGCACACACTTCATGTGTCCAGCAATGATCACTGCAGGTATTTGCTGGTTGTACAAAGATAAGAAATTACAAATTGAATCACTGTTGGTGTTAATACACAGAAGGGCCTCATTCAAATTAATTTCATTTTTCTTGGAAATCTCTAAATCTCTCTAGTGAGTCTGATCTGAAGCTGGACACTTTGGCCTTAAAAGGAAATAAAGCTAGATAAAATCCATTGCAACTCTTTAATTACCCATGTTCAAAAGATTGACAAGCCAACTTTTTTGGAGTGACCTGGATGTGAGCATGCATGCTTTCATTGCAAAAGTATGCATGGTAATACACCATGTAGATACTTTTGCAGCAATCTAAATTTCTAGGAAAAGTAGAGACAAATGCTTTGGTCAGCCAGGCAGTAGGCTGTAGAGTTCCCTCAAGTGAGGGAAATTCAGCAGCATTTGACTCAGCATGGGAGTGATTCCTTAGAGGTGAATGGTAACCTCTCCAGCATATTATTCTGCCACCTGCCAAGTATAACATTAGCCTTAAGTTAACCACACATACAGTATCTCACAAAAGTGAATACACCCCTCACATTTTTGTAATATTTTATTATAGCTTTTCATGTGACAGCACTGAATAAATGACACTTTGCTATAATGTAAAGTAGTATGTGCACAGCTTGTATAACAGTGTAAATGTGCTGTCCCCTCAAAATAACTCAGCACACAGCCATTAATGTCTAAACTGCTGGCAACAAAAGTGAGTACACCCCTAAGTGAAAATGTCCAAATTGGGCCCAATTAGCCATTTTCCCTCCCCGGTGTCATGTGACTCGTTGGTGTTACAAGTTCTCAGGAGTGAATGGGGAGCAGGTATGTTAAATTTGATGTTATTGCTCTCACTCTCTCATACAGACCCTGAAACTAAGCTGCAGCACGGTGGCCAAGACCATACAGCGGTTTAACAGGACAGGTTCCAGTCAGAGCAGGCCTCACCATGGTCGACCAAAGAAGTTGAGTGCACATGCTCAGTGTCATATCCAGAGGTTGCCTTTGGGAAATAGATGTATGAGTGCTGCCTGCATTGCTACAGAGGTTGAGGGGTTGGGGAGTCAGCCTGTCAGTGCTCAGACCATACGCCGCACACCGCATCAAATTGGTCTGTATGGCTGTCATCCCAGAAGAAAGCCTCTTCTAAAGATGATGCACAAGAAAGCCCGCAAGCGGTTTGCTGAAGACAAGCAGACTAAGGACATGGATTACTGGAACCAATTCCTGTGGTCTGATGAGACCAAGATAAACTTATTCGGTTCAGATGGTGTCGAGCATGTGTTGCGGCAAACAGGTGAGGAGTACAAAGACAAGTGTGTCTTGCCTACAGTCAAGCATGGTGGTGGGAGTGTCATGGTCTGGGGCTGCATGAGTGCTGCCGGCACTGAGGAGCTACAGTTCATTGAGGGAACCATGAATGCCAACATGTACTGTGACATACTGAAGCAGAGCATGATCCCCTCCCTTCATAGACTGCGCCACAAGGCAGTATTCCAACATGATGGCGACCCCAAATACACCTCCAAGATGACCACTGCGTTGCTAAAGAAGCTGAGGGTAAAGGTGATCGACTGGCCAAGCAAGTCTCCAGACTTAAACCCTATTGAGCATCTATGGGGCATCCTCAAACGGAAGGTGGAGGAGTGCAAGGTCTAACATCCACCAGCTCCATGATGTCATCATGGAGGAGTGAAAGAGGACTCCAGTGGCAACCTGTGAAGCTCTGGTGAACTCCATGCCCAAGAGGGTTAAGGCAGTGCTGGAAAATAATGGTGGCCACACAAAATATTGACACCTTGGGTCCAATTTGGACATTTTCACATAGGGGTGTACTCACTTTTGTTGCCAGTGGTTTAGACATTAATGGCTGTGTTTATTTATTTTGAGGGGCCAGCAAATTTACACTGTTATACAAGCTGTACACTCACTACTTTACATTGCAGCAAACTGCCATTTCTTCATTGTTGTCACATGAATAGATATAATAAAATATTTAAAAAATGTGAGGGGTGTACTCACTTTTGTAAGATACTGTACATTACAGTCTGACTGTGCAGAGTATATCTACCAACAACAATGACCTAAGAAAAAAGAAGTTGCGCTGTGTAATTTTAGTGATCAAAAAAATAAAGTGACTTGAAAAAAAGGAACATTTTTTTTTTTTTTCCCCTTCTAAATGAATGGAGATATGAGAACTCCATACAACACACTGTGACATAAATATTTAAATGCAATCACAAAGTAAAATGTGCCAAAAATTGAATAGATATATATATATAATAGAGCTGGCCGGCTCTAGATAGCTGCCCGTTGCTTCTGGGACTAGCGCGGTATGTGGTGATGTCAGCACGCTGCTCCTCCCTACACTGTTTCGTCACAGATGATGTCTTCCGGTTGGAAGATTTTTTTTCCTCTACCAACACCAATGATAGGGGTATTAGGTTTGTCCATGAGGCGAGCCAAGAGAAGATCAATTTTCTTGATCTCACCATTTCAAAAAGTGAAGATACATTTAAAACAGTCTCGTTCCTCAAGAAGACCGATCGTAATGCCTTCATACCTCTGGGGAGTTGTCATCATGACTCCTGGCTCAAGTCCATTCCGAAGAGTCAGTTCATAAGAATGAGACTGATTGCACTGATATGAGCGATTATAGAACTCAAGCTGGTATTTTAAAAGGCAGATTGGAAGAGAAGGGTTATGACACAGATTCCTTGGAAAGAACGATGGAACAGGTAGCAGCAATAGATAGAGCCACATTGCTGAGTGATGGCCCTGGGAAGACTAAAGAGGGACCAGCCATACCATTTATCCCAACCTTCTCTACACAACATAATTTAATTAAAAACATTCTTCGCAAGCACTGGCACTTGCTGGGCAACAATAGGATTATCAAGACTTTTTTACCTGCTAATCCACAAATAATTTCCAGGGGGGTTGCGTCTCTTCGTAATAGGATTGCCCCTAATGTTGTTGATCCACCCACTAAAAAAGTATCCTTTTTCCAGAACCTTTCTGGATATCATCAGTGTCGCAGATGTCAGATTTGCATATTTAATAAAAGTAAACAGAGGAAAACTGAGTCTTTTGTAGTACATCCAGGGAACACCAAATTGAGCCATTTATCACATGTAGCTCGACGGGCGTTGTATATTTATTACAATGCCCTGCGGGCTTCAATATATAGGCAGGACGAAGCGATCTATGCAGGTTCATTTGGGGGAAAACTTTACTAATATTAAGAATGGTTTCAGATTCCATTCCGTTTCGAAGAATTACGCCATTCACCTTAATCGCAATCCTGCCAATACACACTTTTTTTGGATAGACAGATTTAGTGCTCATTGGAGGGGGAGTTCCCTAGTTAGGGAATTATCCAGACTTGAGATGGCATGGATCCATAGGGTACGCTGCTATACCCCATATGGCCTTAATGTCGATGCAGATGTAATTTTAATGCATTTATTGATAATGGCTAGAATATCATGGTATCAACTTGTTCTCAGTTCCTGGTTGACCCCATTGGTATCAATATGGTATATGTAAGTTCTACAGATATGAATTTTTAATTCTTCCCTATGAAGGTTCCTGACTTCATTTAGTACATGATGTTGGTTTGGTTTTTTCCTTCCTCTTTCTGAATAATACACAGAGGAGATGGGAGTTTACCACATCATTATGATGTTATAATTCAGACAATACAAATAAAATTTAGTTAAAGATGATATTTGATGATAGTAGCGAATAAAAAGTATGAGATGGAGAAATATTAAAAATTCTCTATTTTATATTTTTTCTTTCTTCTCTCTTTTTTTTCTCTTTGAGGGAATTGAGTTTTTCTCTTTCCCTTTTTTTCTTTTTTTTGGTAATTACCATTATCATCATTTTTTAGATACTTCATTTTTTATATATTTTTATAATAGTTGTCGAGATTCAATTAATGCATTGGTAAATAATTGGAGTGCTCCCGGGAGCTTGGAAGACCAGTTGTTTACTGGGACTCTTTATGAATCTACTATCCCCCGATCACGATTAAATATTCTTTATGGGCAATATGAGCACTGGTTGCCTATAGGTATCTATTTACAGCTGGCACTAACACACATATAGTGCCAGTTGTGTAGATCAATTCTATAACCCTTAATTGATATTGGACACGGAGGTTAACTTGATCTTTGGGGATACTCTTAGAATCAACCATAAATTTTTTGATCAGTCATCTTATTCTTCTGTTCAAGCAGAATGAGATGAGGGTGATTATGAATGGAATATTTTATTTATAATACTTTGTTTGCTTTTTAGTATTGGCAGCCAGAAGTGGCACTAGTAAGCTTCAGAGTTTAACAATTCCTGGGTTATACCATTGAAGGGCGTTTGCCCTATTCTAAAATGGTGGATTCAATCGGTGGACACCAGGAGCTCAGAACTGGGCATTTTACTTCTTGTGCATGGTATATATGGCGGTGAGTCAGCATGCCGCCCGTGCCCCTGGAAGATGTCATCTGTGACGAAACAGCGTAGGGAGGAGCGGCGTGCTGACGTCACCACATACCGCGCTAGTCCCGGAAGCAACGGGCAGCTATCGAGAGCCGGACGACTCATGTGTTATACGAAATGCTGTATAATTTCAGCATAACTGTAAGTGCATTACTGTTTTCTTTTAATAAATATTTTTTAAATGTGTTACGCTATGGAAGTCTTTATATCCTTTCATGGGGAATGAGTGCACATCTGCCGTACAGAGGAAATCCTGAGCAGAGAGTCTGAGGACATCTAGCCATCTAAGCCTAAAAGACCCAGGGCTGGGGTTAAGAGCCACAGGCACGCACGATCTCCTTAAACAAGAGATCTAACGAGCTGGTAAGCGGCAGTGTTATTACAGGTGGAGGTACCTTTTCTGTTGCACCCCATCACATTTCCCTTGGTGTTGCGGTCGTATGTCACTACTACTTAGAGGGTTGCATAATCACCACTTGGAAGAACACTATGAACTGATTATTCAGTAGGGCTTCTATTTAATAGCCCATTGGAGTGGACTTGACCTTGTTGGAAATGTCATTTTGCTTTTTATTCTTATATCTATTCAATTTTTGGCACATTTTACTTTGTGATTGCATTTAAATATTGATGTCACAGTGTGTTGTATGGAGTTCTCATATCTCCATTCATTTAGAAGGGGAGAAAAAAAAATTTTTTTTCCTTTTTTTTCAAGTCACTTTATTTTTTGATCACTAAAATTACACAGCACAGCTTCTTTTTTCTTATGTTTTATCTAGTGTGTGTGTCTCACATTATAGTTGTGGCTTTTTTCATTATATATGGTTCTTTCATCATATATAGGTGTCCGTTTATGAAGCAGTGAAATCTATTCACTGCTTCGTTCTCCGGCATTCACAGTGAAGATTTTTCTCCTCTGTGTGCCAGTTTATGAAGCTTTGTAGATCGCTTCACCTTCGGAGGAGTGAAGAGATCTACAAATGCTTCAAACAGTGGAGAACGGCCCCTGATACTGGAATCTCGTGAGACTTTACGAGATTACAGCACCAGAAATACAGAGATGTCAGTTTATTAAGCGGTGATAAATTATCACCGCTCAATACACGGACGATTAATGTTAATAAAATAATGAGTCCCCCTACATTATATACATATGTATACACACACACACATTATATATACATGTATATACACACACATTATATATATATATACATATACACATTATATGTATATATGTATATATATGTATACACATAAATATGACAGGGGGACATGCTTACAGTGTTGGGGGGTCTGAACGAGGCATAAGGAAGTTAAAAATCTTCCTCCTTCCCCCTCAGATCCCCCCAGATTTCCTCTTCACTCCCCGATTCACCACCTCTGAGCTGGTGAACCTGGGAGTGTGAATTCTGATACAGATCGCCAGTGAAGCGGTGAGATCACCACTTCATAAACTGGCCCTTACTGTGTCATTCATGAGAATTCTCCGCGTGTAGAGATAATCGGCGGGAGAACAAGTTCAAACATGTTCTCCCCCGATTATCACTGTTTCATAAACTGTTTATGGACTGTGATCAGCGGTGATCCTTGGGATCACCGCTGATCACTGCTTCATAAACGGACACCATAGTTTTGTTTCTATTATATATGATTTATTGGGATAGCGCAGTAAAAATTACTTTTTTCAGTTTGAACAACAATGACCTGCCTAATTGAATACAAATTGAGTGGATAGTTTTGGTAGGTCTTCACATTGCATAGTTTTGGTGAATCTAAAGTTAATTCACAACGATTGAATGATGAGATTGTAATGTGTATGGTGAGCATTTCAGTAGTTTTTGATCTCTAAGTTCAGTACAGAATAATAATGAATTTGCATTAGATATAGAGCTAGTTATTTGACATGCCTTGTTGTCTAATTGTTTTTCTAGGAAGGTTCACATAACAAAGACCACCCTAGAGTGCCTAAATGGAGATTATGAAGTTGAACCAGGTTATGGTCATGAAAGAAACAGTTTCTTGAAAAAGCATAACATAGAAACATTTTTCATTGTGCCATCTCATAGAAGGAAGGTATGTTTTACAATAACAGTTAACTAAATCTAAAGAGCTATTAAAAAAAAAACATTATGAGCACTTTCAATGTTTACCGGTTGCCTTAAATATATAATGTGTATTGATTTTATAATTATTATTTAGTACTATACACTTTTTTTTTGATCAAGTATGTATGAAATGTCGCATATGAATATTTGATATTTGCCACTTAGAGCCAACAAGAAGTAAGCTCCAAGCAGCAAGGCTCTTTTAACAGGATCAAAAAGCTGCTATGTTGGGAAACAAGGCTAAATAGCAGGAGATAGTTGTTTAAACAACTAATAAATTACTCATTAGCTGGTGTAGTCAGAAGAGGGACTCAAACCTCCTTCTTTCTCTTATGTCTTTAATTACCCAGTTTATACAGGCTGCCAACCAAAATAAATAAGCATTTATCCATGACACTTAGATTGCAGAGGACACTGCAAGAAAGCCCACCATCTTCTGTAAACTGCAAGTGTCATGGATTTTCCTTTTTTAAATGTTTATTTGTAAAATTAAGAATTTATACACATAAGTAAAACATGACATACGACATCAACTGTTAAGCATCTCTGTTAACAAAAAAAATATTTTTTGTAAAACTGGTCTCCCTGTGAAGAAAACAAATACAACAGCTTAGATGTCTGAGGAGTCAAGATTTATTCAAAACCTCTCACAAAGGCAGAGTAAAAAATCTTTTTTTTTTTAAACAAACATCAATACATTTTTCTTTACCAACAAAAGACATCAAATAGATACATACTTACCTCTACATCTGCTAGAGAGAATTTAAAACTTTTCATGAATCTCTATATGCCCCCTAGATACCCATCAGAGCCCGATGTGCAAACAACCTTTTTTAACAGCTTTTCCTCATCCCCCATGGGTAGATTGAAATTCACAATGCATAGCCAGGAACTTCTTCCTGACCTTCAGGACTCCATGTCCTTAATGAAGTAGTGGAGGTGGATCCCATTCATAAAGCCTTATTTCTCTTCTTACCACCGACATTAAGATTATTGCAAACATCATGCTGGCTGATTTCTGCAGTTTGATATCCTAAATAAATCTCCTCTGCTATGAAAGCCATTTCAGAACTTTTTAAATTTAGTCAGAGACACACAACAGTGTTGTCCTGCTGTTTTTTTTTTGCAGTTGCACTAGAGCCTTTATCTGCGGTGATGAAATCATCTACTGAAATGAATGGTTTGCACTGATGGGAGTGAGAAAACAAGGTAGCATTTTATACCAATGACACATTGCTATTTTTGGGGACACAGGAGAATCTTTACCATCTTCTGATACATTTGACAGAGTGTTTCGGTAGATTCTCACGTTTGACCATTAACTGGGATAAATCAGTTCTTTTCCCACTGAACCCCATGTTAACGTCATTCCCAAACTGTGCCCAGTTTATTAAAATTACTTACACCTTTAAATATCTAGGTATCATGTTTTTCACAAATTTGAAATACTTTATTCCTTTAATTCAAAGCCCCTACTGTCAAAAAATGTGTAATATCAAATCTGGTGCTGCTTACCATTATCAGTGGTGGGTAGGGCAAATTTGATTAAGATGATCTGAATGCCCCAAATTATCTACGTCTTTCACAATTCCCCAATCTGAATTGCAAAGTGATAATGTGTCTGTCTCCCATAGCAACGGGAGAGGATTTGCACCACAGAGGTTCCCCACCTTGTACAGAGGTACGAAAGTTCAATCCGCTACTGGGGATTCGTAGTGGAAAACGCTGGACAGATGATTGTGGACATTGGCTCAGCATGTCCCTCATAAATACAGACTACAGAGAAGGTGTTTATTGTTACGGGGAATCGAGAGTTAACTGGGGAACAGTTGTAGTTCAATGTACATAGTGTACGTTCATTTGTAAAAGTAGAGGCCCACCTTAAGGTCAAGTATTCCCCCCATGGCAGCCTTTGCCTTGTCCCAGGGCATTGATGAAGAGGGCACAAAGCAAAGGTACCTCACATGTGTAGTAAAGTGACCCTGTACAAAGTGCCTAGCTTAGCCCAGAGGAACCCACCCTGGGGTAGGCACCTCATTTGACCCTTGCTTCCAACAAGAAGGGAAATATGGAGGACGATACAAACAACCCCCGCCCCCATCCCACCTTACAAGTGTAAAGAGTGAAATGGTCAGCATGGACTGTAAGACAGAAAGATCTAGAGGTAAGATCACCTTTCTTGGTCATAAGGACCAAGGTTGAGCAGTCTGAGATACTCTGTACATATTTCATTTCTCTGTGATTGATTTTAGATTACATGTTAAAGTTGAAGAAAAGCATCATTCTTAAAAATGTGTACTGCCCCTCCCCCTATCTATTCTGCATACCCTGTATAAAAAAGGTGTGTGTATGTATCTATTTTTAATCTGAGCCAGTCACCTGATCATGTAGCTTCCTCTCTTATGTGCCAGTGAGCTGCTGCCGCAAAGCAGAGGAGTGCCAACAACGGCTGGGCCTGGGGAACCTATGGGTTTGATGTCACAGCTCCCAAAATTCACAGCCATTGTTGGCATTCCCTTACACAAGGCAGTCAGAGTTGCAGGATTACGAATCAGACCAGATTAAGAAATAGGAATTACACAGATCTTTTGTATGCAGGGAGGGAACATTTTTGCGAACAGTTAGTATTAGGGTTTTCTACAACTTTAAGTCAAATTATCCAAAGACATCATCCCTTCCCTTCAATTAAATGAATATTGATATACATGCAAATGTGCACAAGAGTGCACAAACCAGAGGCATAACTAGAACCTTCAGGGCCCCGGTGCAAGAAACCACAATGGGCCCCTCTGACCCACCCTTTCATCCGAGCCCTGGGCTTCCAATTTTGGGAGGGCATCCAGGGACATCCTCTTAGAACCGTGCTTCCCATTTGCCCCCTGGGACGTGCATCCAGCGCAATCACAGCGGCCCTTTACCATGTGATCAGCTGATCACATGTAAACAGACATGCTGGTTATCAGCAGCCCTTTCCTCCCACGCTTTGTCTGTGTGAGGAAAGGAGAGCTATTAACCGGCAAGAGTGTTAGTAAATGGTTTACATTGATCATCAATGCCACCTATCAGTACTGGGCCGCTGTGATTGCGCTGGATGCACGTCCCAGGGGGCAAACAGGAAGCAGGGTTCTGAGAGGATGTCCATGGATGCCCTCCCAAAATTGGAAGCCCAGGGCTCGGATATCAGTGTCCATCAATGCCGCCTATCAGTGTCCATCAATGCCGGCTATCAGTGCCTATCAATGCTGCCTATCAGTGCCCATCCATGCTGCCTAGCAGTGCCCATCCATGCTGCCTATCAGTGCCCATCCATGCTGCCTATCAGTGCCCATCAATGCTGCCTATCAGTGCTCATCCATGCTGCCTATCAGTGCCCATCAATCCCACCTATCAGTGCCCATTAGTGTCTCCTATCAGTGCTCATTGATCAATGCTGCCTGCTTCCCCAGCAGATCTCTGAGCTGAGAGCGTGTCTATCTCATACAGTTCAGGGCCATCATTGATAGTTCTCCCTCTTTTCTCTCGCGCATGGGATGAGAGTGGGGAAAGCTGATCTGCTCCGTCTCCAACCCCCCCCCCTCCCCCCGCGAGAAGTGAAGTGTGAAGCTAACAAGCTCACGCTTCCCTCACAGCACACACAAGAGAAAGAGGGGGATGGGTTGGAGAAGGAGCAGTTCAGCTGTCTCATCCCGTGTGAGAGAGGAGAAAGGGAGAACTGTCAATGACGGCTCTGAGCTGTATGAGAGAGACACGCTCTCCGCTCAGAGACCAGCAATTAGCAACCCCGCTGGGGCCCCCTGACAGTGGCTGAATGCCAGGGCCCGGGTGCAGTGCGACTGCTGCGACCCTGGTAGTTCTGCCACTGGCACAAACGCTTACATGCACACAGTTTTTACCTTCTGTGTCTTTATTAAACATTTAATGTTTTTCTTTGAAATTTTTTTCACTTACATTATGCATTTCTGCACAATTTGTTAATGTTACACAGTATGCATGCATGTTACACAGGATTCATTGTGTCTACCTACAGAGATTGTTCCTGCTTGCAAAAATGTTTTTTTTTTTTTTGGTCAAGATTTTAAGTTAAGTGACACATTTACAGTTTTTAGATTCTGGTCAGAACTGTTCACGTATATCACATAACTACCACTGTTTATTTATCAAGAGGAGTAATTGTGGATAGGATGTGTGAAGATGTTGCAGACAGTATTTACCGGTAAAGTAAGATTAGCAGGATAAAACATCATTCTTAAGCCCAACTGTAGTTTGCAAAAAAAAAAAATGTATACACATTTAAATACATTTAAATACAAATATTAAATAAATACACATAATACACAAATAAATACTTATACAGTAAAATGTATATAATAAATGTCCTTCTAGTCTGATTATGTTTAATTATGGTCAGAGCCCTGTGACCGGGAGAGATGTGAACCACATAAACACGTCACAAGACTAACAACATAAATTAGACCTGAAATGGGCCTTGGTCTGCTGGACAGTATGCCAAGAGAAGGGAGCATACCCAAGATAAGTGAGCGGATGGTTTGTAGAGAAACTGTCCTTTAGAGAAGTGCCCTTAGAAGGGGAATGGGTGGGTGGGTACAGCGCACTGGAACCGACAAAGACCACTGTGGGTGGTCTGCTTAAATAGCCCCCAGGCTCCTCCTATAATTTCAGGCTACCACACTGGCCTTTTCTATTTATGATCAGAGCCCTATGACCGGGAGAGATGTGAACCACATAAACACATCACAAGACTAACAACATAAAGTAGACCTGAAATGTGCCCTGGTCTGCTGGACGGTATGCCAAGAGAAGGGAGCAAAACACTTGGTTAGAGAGGTCATTATTTATTTGAGGACTGGGCAAGTTTGCGGAAGGCTTGTAACATTTCTGCTTGCGGATTAAGAATGTATCGAGCAAAGCAAGCTGATTTCCACCCGCCCATCTTCTTGATGACGTGGTCCGTTACCCCGTTTCGTGATGCTGCTGACGCTGCTCCGATCCGGAAGGAATGTCCAGAATGTCGGTCGGGGTCAAGGCCTAAGTTAAGCAAGAGGATCCTAATGTGTCTGGTGAACTGGCTACCACTTAGAGTTTTAGTAGGGAAAGGTAGCAATGGGCTAGACTCCGACAGGTCGGACAGATGAGCTAGCAACTGATCTAGAATGGCCACTGGGCACCAGGCATTGTAAGTCTGGAAAAGTTTAATATCTACCCCGGGACATGGACTGTTGCATTTTGGACACTACAAGGTGCAGGATGAAGTGATTCTGATGGTGTGTCAGATGGCGTCTGCTAGTACCTGACAGTCAGGGCCAGTGACGGTGAACTCGCTCGGACATAAGAAGCTATAGAAGGACAGGTAGATGGCTGCTTGAATGACCATGATGGGCAGTAACCCAAAGGGGGAACGTGACAGAATGGGAGACATGTCTCTGAAGGTGGTAGGTGCTTGCTACTGGTTTGGGGCTGTTGCCTGTGGATACCACGTAGGATTGTTTTGATTGCGTGGGCAGCGAGCATGGATGGTTTGGTAGGGTCCTGTAAGGAGATGAAATGCTGGATGCCAGCTAAGTAGAGTCGGATGGTATTGTGTGACAATGCCAGCTGTGTGTGGCAATATGATATGAAAGCCAGGATGTGCTTGAGATCTCCTGATACTGCCCCAGGGTTTGAGGCTAGGAACCTGTCATAGGAATTCCAGGCAGTATGGTAGGCCTTCAGGTTGTTGTAAGATAATGACTGGTTAATAAGGTGGGTCGCATCGTGTAGGTGTTGCTTTAATCCAACGTTAGCTGTGACCAAGGTGGGATAAGAGATGTTGCCGGGTCGGCTCCAGGTTCCTGTGACAAGAATGACGCAAAGTTAAAGTGGGATAGTGCGTCAGCCGAGATATTGTACTTGCCCGGGATATAGATGCAGTGCACATTGAATTGGTGCTGCAGGGATAGCTGCACCAGCCTGCACAGGAAGGACATGATGGCTAGTGATTTGGACCTGCCTTTATTTATGATATTGGCTGTGGCCTGATTTCTGTGGCAAACGTCACTGTTTGCCCTGCCCAGGTGCTGCCCCAGACTTGAGCTGCTGCCACAATGGGGTAGAGTTCGAATAATGAGGAGGACCGACTGAACCCGGGAATCAGGAGGATTTGTAGTGGCCATGGCCCTGCAAACCAATGATGGCCAAAAATTGCTGTGAAGCCTGTAGAGGCTGCGGCGTCCGTGACTACCCGAGGTGAAGAAGAGAATGCTGAAGGAATGAACTTTTATGTGCCATTACAGTTCGTGAGAAATTTGTCCCACATTGACAAATCCACTATTGCTGCAGTGTCTAGCTTAGGAATTTGGTTGGATCTTGCGCTTGCGAGAGGAAAACTAAGAGGCGCGAGATGAAGGAACGCCCCTGAGGGATGATCCTCATGGCGAAGTTAAGCATGCCAAGCAAGATTGTAGCTGTCTCTTGGTGCACCCTCGAGTAAAGGTAAAGGTGTGAACGACCGTCCTGATGCGGGTCAGTTTGTCGGGAGGCAGGCTGGCCTGCAAGGAGTGTGTGCCGAGCGTGACACCCAAGAAGGTGATGGAATGTGCCGGGCCTTCCACTTTCTTTTCTGCTATGGGCACATTAAGATTATTAAATACCCCTCTTAAACTGCCCAAATCTACTTGGGGCTCACCGTGTTTTTCGATGAGCAGGAAGTCATTGAGATAGTGAATCCCTTTCTGACAACGTGCGCGATGCCACAAGATCCAGGAAAGGGACTAGGCAAACGTATAGAACGGCCACGGGCTGCTTTTAGAGCCAAATGTCAACTTTGTTGTGAAATAGTACAAGCATTTCCCCTTGATTCCATGCCACCGCAAGAAGGATGGCTCGATGGACAGTAGCTTGAAGGCGTCCGAGATGTCCACTTTAGACAGCCAAGCGCCTACTCCTATGCTAATGATGGCTTGAATAGCTAGGTCGACTGACGAGTATTTAAGGGGAAACTCCTCTGAGGGTATTAGGGAGTTCAAACTTGGCATGTGAGAACAATGAGGCGCGGACAAATCCTACACTAAACGAAGTTTATTAGAAAACTTGCCCTTGATAAGTCCAATAGGGCTGGCTCTCCAGACAGTGAAAGGTGACTTGGTAAAGGGGCCGATCATGTACCCCCGGTCCAGTTCTGTTTGCAACAAAATGCTGATAGCTGACTCGTCGGTGGTGGCTGAGAGTAGGTTCTTGCATTCGTGGGTTGTGTGGGGGAGCGTGATGAGGCCGGTGTGGAATCCCGAGGTGAATCCCTGCACTTGGAAGTCGGTCAGGGAGTGAGTCGGGTGTAAGGATAGGTAGAACCTGAGCAGATAGTCGCGCCCCTCCCCCACTGACCGGATTGGTCATCCTAACTTGTCCACCTGGGATGGCTGTGTGAAAGCCGGCAAGTTCTGAGCGGCACCAGAGGTGGAGGGATAGTTGGGGAGGCATCTGCCACCTGTCTTGGAGCACCAGTTTGCCGCATGGGGGGAAGACTGGCAGTTAGCACAGAGTGGGAAGCGTGGACCCGCAAACTGGTGGCAGAATAGCTCTCTGTCGATGGTGCTCCAGTTGGTGGTAAGCTGGAACTGGGAGAGTCTAGTTGCTGTCTTAGCTGAGAATGACCAGTGGTAGTCATAGAATGAACCACCCCCCCATACTTGTGACCCAAATCCACCACTGCATGTAGATACAGGTCCAGAGAAGACAGTCGTACAGATGTGGGGCATACCTGTAGGTGAAGGCATTGGGACAGCGATTTTGACCGGGTCTGGTAGAGCCGCAGCTGGGCATACCTCCAGGGCTCCCACTCTGGCCTGGATGTCGGTGACTGCTGTGGACAGCATGGTCACCATGGAGTGGAGCTGAGTAATAGCTGAGGATATAGACTCCAGTGATGCTTGGGTGCCTGGTTGGGCTGCTGTTGGTGGTGGGAATAGCAGCCTAAAAAGCTTGGCTTTCCTTGCTGTGGCAGGGTAGGAAATACCCTTGCGCTGCAGCTCTGCTGTGAGCTTGGGGAAGGTCCAAGCTCTGGGAGACTGAGTGCTGCCGCTTTCTGAACCCGCGGAGGGTGACAGCGGGGCAGAGGCGAAGTCTTCACTGTCGACCTGCGACATGGTTTCAGCTAAAAGACAAGGAGAGGGGAAATGCATATGTTAAGATAAGTTGTAAAGGCAGGAGGGGTGAAATATGTTGGTGACTGCTGTGGATAGCATGGTCACCATGGAGTGGAGCTGAGCAATAGCTGAGGATATAGACTCCAGTGATGCTTGGGTGCCTGGTTGGGCTGTCATTGGTGGTGGGAATAGCAGCCTAAAAAGCTTGGCTTTCCTTGCAGTGGCAGGGTAGGAAATACCCCTGCGCTGCAGCTCTGCTGTGAGCTTTGGGATGGTCCAAGCTCTGGGAGACTGAGTGCTGCCCCTTTCTGAACCCGCGGAGGGTGACGGCGGGGCAGAGGTGAAGTCTTCACTGTCGACCTGCGACATGGCTTCAGCCAAAAGACAAGGAGAGGGGAAATGCATATGTTAAGATAAGTTGTAAAGGCAGGAGGGGACAGATACATTGGGTAGGTAAGATGTAAAAAGAAGGAGAAAAACAAGGACAAGAAAAGGAACGACGGGCGTAGTGAAGAAGCCAATTTGCGTACGAATGCTGTTGAGTGGAAATTTAGAAAACTCAAAAGAGTGCGTGGCAACCGAGGTGAGCCAGGAGGTGACTGGCCAAGTACCTGATAGCGCGGGTGCCTGTCTGTGCTCGACACAAACCTGTGAAGCAGAGCCACCAGGGCATACTGGGGCGGGGAGCTGCAGTCTGGTATTCTAAGTAGGAATGTTGCAATCTGTAGTTTATTGACGTATGTTCGGCCTGCTAACGCTTGCACTGCCAGCAAGCTTGACGTTGAGCGACCTTGTCTGCGTAGGTGAAAACAGAGTGTTGTGCACACGGCCAGACTTCCCGACAGAAAAAGTCAGATGGGAGCTTTCGGTCAGACATTCTGACCGTGGTATGCCCCATCAGACTTCTTCTGTCGGCATTTCTAACGGACTCAGATATAGAACATGTTCTAAATCTCTCCGTCAGAAATGTCGACGGAGTTTAGATCGTTCGCAAGTCCGTCCGTTTGTACACGGCATAAGGAGCAATTCGAATCATGTATGTGAAGTAAAACATCTTGTGAAAGAGTGCTTAAGGAAAATGCAAGGGAAGATCCCTTGTACAACCTACGAACTGGGTCGACTGGGAACCTATAGTAAGGTGACATAGGAGATTGATTTAAAAGGGGTTGCAAAGAGCTGTTTGGGGCATGGCTGGCCCCCTGGTGAAGGTGCAAGCCCTGTCATCAGTGTGTGTTTTTTTTTTACCTGAGAAAATACCATCCAAACCTGGTACAGGATGGACCGCTGATGCAACTAGATTCGGATCGGTTTGAAGAGTCAGTGAATGGTGTGGTATGTAGGCCCAAGGATTTGAGACGTATGCTGCCGGTGCGACTCGATTCGAAAGTGGCTGTAGTGTGAGTGAGTGGCGTGAATTTGAATCGTTCGCGCTGCCGAGTCGGCCTGAGCAGTGGGCTGACACAAGTCGTTGCATCGCCGATGCGACTGGACTCGAATGAGGTATAGAATCTTTATGAATGGGTGGTAGTGACTTTGAAAAACCTATTAGGTATAAATGCAAATTATATGGTAAGTTTTACAAAGCAGTGGCAATAAGGCAAGGAACTTATGGCATGTGGTGACGACAGTTTATGAACGGGGAACATGACAACCAACGGTTCGTTGGGGTGTAGAAAAAAAGGAATCCTACCTGCGACAGAAACCTACGAAAACCTACGAACGGGGAACTACAACACCCTGGAATTCGAATACACAGACTCACGAACACGCAGTGAGCTGACAGAGTCGGCCTGGTGATGTAATACCGCGCACTGAAACCAACTAAGACCACTGTGGGTGGTCTGCTTAAATAGCCTCTGGGCTCCTCCCATAATTTCAAGCCACCATACTGGCCTTCCTATTTGTTTCCCAAGTCCATTAAAATGTGGGTGTCCTAGCATAACTTTAGGAAAATTACTGCTGCTATATGTGTAGAAGCAAATGTATTTCTTTAACATTTGGATGCCTCCATCATTGAGTTAGAGCTAGAGCTCCCCAGCCAGCAAACCTCATGCTCCCTACTGATTGCAACTCTGTAACTATGATTCAGCAGTGCGCAGATTGGACCACTGCTGAGAGACCACTACTTTCACACAAATAGCAGCAGTCCTCTGCAGCAAATGCCGTGATGTTAACATTTCTACTGTTCTAGCAGTTAAAAACTGAAAATCAATAAACTGGTAAGACATTTATGCTACGTACACACGGTCGGACTTTCCGGCGGACTTGGTCCGGCACACTTTCTGACGGACTTTGTCCGCCAGGTGCGCCGGACTTTAAAACGGACGGACTTGCCCACACACGACCGGACTTTTCCGGCGGGCTAAGTCCGCCCGTCTTTCCGACGGACTTTCGCCGGAGGTACGGCGGACTTTCAGAATGAACGGACTTGCCCACACACGGACAAGTCCGTTCATTTTGAACGTGACTCATGTGCGACGGGACTAGAAAAGGAAATCAATCTTGCCGCTTTTATCGGCAAGATTGACACCTTGCGAGGCCCGTCGCGGGGCATGCCAGGCCCTTAGGTCTGGTATAGATTATAAAGGGGAACCCCCTACGCCGAAAAAAATGGCGTGGGGTTCCCCCAAAGATCCATACCAGACCCCGATCCGAGCACGCAGCCCGGCCGGTCAGGAAGGGGGGTGGGGACGAGCGAGCGCCCCCCCTCCTAAACCGTACCAGGCCGCATGCCCTCAACATGGGGGGGTGCTTTGAGGGAGGGGGCGCCCTGCGAGGCCCCCCCACCCCAAAGCACCCTGTCCCCATGTTGATGAGGACAAGGGCCTCTTCCCGACAACCCTGGCCGTTGGTTGTCGGGGTCTGCGGGCGGGGGGCTTATCGGAATTCGGGAGCCCCCTTTAGTAAGAGGGCCCCCAGATCCCGCCCCCCCACCCTATGTGAATGAGTATGGGGTACATGGTACCCCTACCCATTCACCTAGGGAAAAAGTGTCAATAATAAAACACACTACACAGGTTTTTAAAATAATTTATTAAACAGCTCCGGGGGGGGGTCTTCCTCCGGCTTCGGGGGTTCCTCCGGTTCCTCTTCTCCCGGCGTCCGGTTGGTTCTTCTCCGCTCTCTTCTCCCGGTGTTCCAGTTCTTCGGCCGGCTCCTCTGCTGTCTTCAGGTAGCTCTCTTGCCAGCAGAGGTCTGGGCTTCTGGGCTTCTGGGCTTCTTGGCTTCTTCCCTCTTCTCTTCTCCAGATGTTGACACGACGCTCTCTCCGGCTGGACTGCTCTCTGAGGGCTCCGTTGTGACTTATATAGGCGGAGACCCCGCCCCCTAATGATGTCACAGTCCCTGGGCATGCTGGGACTGTGACGGTTTAGGGGGCGTGGTCAATATCGCCCGGTGACCACGCCCCCTAAAACGTCACAGTCCCAGCATGCCCAGGGACTGTGACATCATTAGGGGGCGGGGTCTCCGCCTATATAAGTCACAACGGAGCCCTCAGAGAGCAGTCCAGCCGGAGAGAGCGTCGTGTCAACATCTGGAGAAGAGAAGAGGGAAGAAGCCAAGAAGCCCAGAAGCCCAGAAGCCTGGACCTCTGCTGGCAAGAGAGCTACCTGAAGACAGCAGAGGAGCCGGCCGAAGAACTGGAACACCGGGAGAAGAGAGCGGAGAAGAACCAACCGGACGCCGGGAGAAGAGGAACCGGAGGAACCCCCGAAGCCGGAGGAAGACCCCCCCGGAGCTGTTTAATAAATTATTTTAAAAACCTGTGTAGTGTGTTTTATTATTGACACTTTTTCCCTAGGTGAATGGGTAGGGGTACCATGTACCCCATACTCATTCACATAGGGTGGGGGGGCGGGATCTGGGGGCCCTCTTATTAAAGGGGGCTCCCGAATTCCGATAAGCCCCCCGCCCGCAGACCCCGACAACCAACGGCCAGGGTTGTCGGGAAGAGGCCCTTGTCCTCATCAACATGGGGACAAGGTGCTTTGGGGTGGGGGGCCCCGCAGGGCGCCCCCCTCCCCCAAAGCATCCCCCCATGTTGAGGGCATGCGGCCTGGTACGGTTTAGGAGGGGGGGGGCGCTCGCTCGTCCCCACCCCCTTTCCTGACCGGCCGGGCTGCGTGCTCGGATTGGGGTCTGGTATGGATTTTAGGGGGGACCCCACGCCGTTTTTTCGGCGTAGGGGGTTCCCCTTTATAATCCATACCAGACCTAAGGGCCTGGTATGCCCCGCGCTCACCGCAATAGGAAAATCTGTTTTTCCTATTGCAGCGAGCGCGAGATGCAATACCCTGTCCTCGCGTCGTATCTGGTCCGTCGGACCAGCATACACACGAGCGGACTTTC
Source organism: Aquarana catesbeiana (assembly GCF_042186555.1). NCBI lineage: Eukaryota > Metazoa > Chordata > Amphibia > Anura > Ranidae > Aquarana > Aquarana catesbeiana. The sequence goes on from NC_133328.1 coordinate 239,705,241, forward strand.
CGTCGGACCAGCACACAGACGAGCGGACTTTCCGCCCGAAACTGAGTCCGGCGGATAAATTTAAAACAGGTTTCAAATCTTGGTCCGGCGGACTTTGGGGAAAAAGTCCGCCGGAAAAGTCCGCTGGCGCCTACACACGGGCGGATTGTCCGGCACACTCTGGTCCGCCGGACCAAGTCCGCCGGAAAGTCCGACCGTGTGTACGCGGCATTAGCCTATACTTTTCTCCTGTACCCACAATGTATCTGTATAGTTTTTTAGTAGACTACAATTGCATTTTAATGCTTCACATTTTATAATTATGCTTTATAAAGTAATATGTAATAACACAAGTTTATTACTTAATGGGGGGGGGATTTACTAAAACTGGAGCATGCAAAATCTAGTGCAGCTTTGCATATCAACCAATCATTTTACAACTTTTAGGCCGGGTTCACACTGGTGCGACACGACAGCCGTCCTACTTTGGATCTGACTTTGCCCGGCGACTTAAAGCCAACATACGCCCGACTTTCAATGAACGGGGATCCGACTTGGATCCAATACCAGGCACTGTGTTTGGTATGAATCTTGAGGGGGAACTCCACGCCAAATTTTAAATAAAAAACCAGCATGGGTTCCCCCTCCAAGAGCATACCAGGCCCTTAGGTCTGGTATGGATCTTAAGGGGAACCCCCTACGCCAAAAAACAGCGTGGGGGCCCCCCGAATCCATACCAGACCCTTATCCGAGCACCCAGCCCGGCCGGTCAGGAATGAGGGTGGGGACGAGCGAGCGCCCCCCCTCCTGAACCGTACCAGGCCACATGCCCTCAACATGGGGGGTGGCTGCTTTGGGGCAGGGGGGAGTTCTGGGGCCCCCCCACCCCAAAGCACCTTGTCCCCATGTTGATGAGGACAAAGGCCTCTTCCCGACAACCCTGGCCATTGGTTGTTGGGGTCTGTGGGCGAGGGGCTTATCGGAATCCGGGAGCCCCCTTTAATTCACCTAGGAAAAAAAGTGTCAATAAAAAAAACACACTAGACAGGTTTTTAAAGTCATTTATTAGGCAGCTCTGGGGGTCTTCTTCCGACTCCACGGGTCTTTTTCCGACTCCTGGGGTCTTCTTCTGACTTCGGGGGGCTCTTCCTTCTTCTCCGCGCTCTCCGGTTCTTCTCCCGCTCTCCGGTATCTTCTGCCGGGCTCCTCCGCTATCTTCTGCTCTTTTGCTGGCTCTTTTGCTAGCGGTGGCCCGGTCTTCGCCGTATTCTTCCCTCTTCTCTTCTTCCTAATTTGACGCGACGCTCTCTCCCACTGTAATGCCGTATGCGTGGTCTGCAATGACTTGTATAGGGATGGGGGGTGGTCACTGGGTGATGTCACCCAGTGACCCTGCCCCTTATTAGGTGTCAGTCCCGGGGCATGCTGGGACTGTGACGTAATAATGGGCGGGGTCACCGGGTGACATCACCCAGTGACCACGTCCCATCCCTATATATGTCATTGCGGACCGCGCATGCAGCATTACAGTGGGAGAGAGCATTGTGTCAACATCTGAAGAAGAGAAGAGGGAAGAAGACGGCGGAAAAGACCGGGCCACCATTAGCAAAAGAGCTGGCAAAAGAGCAGAAGATAGCGGAGGAGCCCAGCAGAAGATACCGGAGAACGGGAGAAGAACTGGAGAGCGCGGAGCAGAGGCCGGAGATCGTGGAGAAGAAGGAAGAGACAACGGAGAAGAAGGAAGAGACCCCCAATGTTGGAAGAAGACCCCCGGAGCTGCTTAATAAATTACTTTAAAAACCTGTTGTGTGTTTTTTTTATTGACACTTTTCTTGCCTAGGTGAATGGGTAGGGGTAAGATGTACTCCATACTCATTCACATAGGGTGGGGGGCCGGGATCTGGGGGCCCCCTTACTAAAGGGGGCTCCTGGATTCCGATAAGCCCCCTGCCCGCAGACCCCGACAACCAATGGCCAGGGTTGTCGGGAAGAGGCCCTTGTCCTCATCAACATGGGGACAAGGTGCTATGGGGTGGGGGTGCACCCCAAAGCACCCACCCCCCATATTGAGGGCATGCGACCTGGTACAGTTCAGGAGGGGGGGGGGGCGCTCGCTCGTCCCCACTCCCTTTCCTGACCGGCCAGGCTGCGCGCTCGGATAAGGGTCTGGTATGGATTTAGGGGGGACCCCCACGGCGTGGGGGATCCCCTTAAAATCCATACCAGACCGAAGGGCCTGGTATGCTCTTGGAGGGGGAACCCATGCCGATTTTTTATTTAAAATTTGGCGAGGAGTTCCCCCTCAAGATCATCTGAGCACATGTCGCATGCCAAAGTTGGATCATGCGAGACGGCAATCCGACTTCAATGATAGTCAATGGGCTGAAGTAGGATCAAAGTCGGACCAAATTAGTACAGGGAGCATTTCTAAAATTGGAACGACTTGTGTCGGACCAGTTAGGACGGCTTCCATAGAGAAACATTGAATTTCACACGTCAAGCGACATGAGCTCCCAATGTCGGAGCATTTGTCGGACCAGTCTGCACCCAGCCTTAGACCCCATTCACACAGGGGCAACACGACTTGCAGGTCGCCTCAGCGAGGCGACCTGCAAACGAATGCCCGGGCGACTTGCAAAACGACTTCTGCATAGAAGTCTATGCAAGTCACCCCCGAAGTCGTACAGGAACCTTTTTCTAAGTCGGAGCGACTTGCGTCGCTCCCCTTAGAACGGCTCCATAGTACAGAATGGGAGGCGACTTGTCAGGCGACTAGGTCGCCTGACAAGTCGTCCCTGTGTGAATGGGGTCTTATTGTCAAAGTTTAATTGAACAAGCTGAAATTAGAAGCTGATTGACTACCATGCACAGCTGGACCAGATTCTGAATGCTCCCAGTTTTAGTAAATTCCCTCCAAAATGTAGTATTGTGAATCTCGGATATTGGCATACTTATTGTCGGATAGGAGAATGGAGTTGAGTGATTAGCATGAGGACTTGCTACCTATAATCTGCAGGGTTTGTTATCAGATACGGACTTGCTAAAATATGCCAAATAAGACCAGGCAAAAAATCCAAAACTTTTTATTGGCCAATTACTGGATTACATGAAGACATGATGTGTGTAGAGTTACATATAGTTACATAGTAGGTGAGGTTGAAAAAAGACACAAGTCCATCAAGTCCAACCTATGTGTGTGTTCCTGTCCAAACAACTCCAAAACAGCATTGACTGTGTTAGGGATATTAAATTGTGAACTGCTTCATGGACTGATGCCTTCCAGATAGGTGAAACCAGAATAGGGTACATGTGCTGTAATTGGGCAGGTTGAAATTTATGTCACAGTTATTCCTCTGTCAGTGAGATTTGTATACTTCACATTACTGTGAGAAGAGAATTGGCTGAATACAAGAAATCTGAGAATGAGTTATAGCCAGGTGTTGGACTTCTATATTACTATGGTACTTAAAGTTGTGTTTCTATGTGGGAAAGCAGCACTCTAGCCCATATGTTCACGTTCTTCCCAGTAAGTTCAGTTCACCTTAGAAAGGTTGCTTCAGGGCTTGCTGACCCACTTTTATTAAAAAGTATGGAAAGTTTAACACAGAAATCAGTTGTCCAGGCAGGTCTTTTGTCTTGGTCCTCCAGACCATCTAACACAGCTCCTTAGAATCACTCTCTTGCAGCTCCCTGCTGCTCTGTCACTGACTGCACCTTCTCTGTACAGACATACATGCTCTGGCTGCCCCCATGCAGCTTCATTGACCTCTGGTGAAGGTTGGAGTCCTCCTGACTCCTACGCAGAGACCTTCTGTCTTTTGAGCAGAGCCCCGAACCATTGTTAGGTCCTAACTCATAACGGCTGTGAACACCTGCCCACACACCCTGTTGGTCTTCAGCAAGACCTGGACGTTGGGTTAAAGGCTTCTTCCCACCCAAAGTACCTCAAAGCTCGAGACCATGAGCCAGGAATTACAGAACCCAGAGAAAGATGAAAAACCACCTTTCTCCGCTCAGAACTGACATTCTGGAGGCCCTTAAAATGTATCCTTGAGAACCCTGTGTCGCTTTTTCCTATGTTTTTACAGTGGTAAAGTCTTGCATTGTCATTGCCCCCCCCCCCACACACACACACACACACTTGTTTTGCACCAGAGGGCAGAACACACCATCCCCTTACTTTGGCATCTCTGTGCCAACCTAATTCAGTCCCTTTCTGCCTCTCACCATTTACCTTTAAAGGGGAACTCTGATTGATCAATGGGTTTTACTTTTAGTTTCCCAAGTCTTTTTATGGTGTGCTTCCATGAGCACTTTTTCTTCAGTCTTAACGGGGCTCTACTGGTCCTTCTACCAACCCTTCAAGTTTTGGCCTTGGGGTCCTGGGCATACTTTCACTTTCTTGATATATTCTCTTTTTTCTGATTTTTCTGACCCCACAACTACTGTCATGAATCTGAGGAGGGTCTCCTTCTCCTGTATCTGTAAATAGACCACCCCTTTTATTTCTGGTACCAACCTCAGCCACGGCAATCTGTCTTTTAGGGTTAGCAACCCCTTCCCATTTGCCCTTGGCAACAAAAGCATCTGAGATTAGCAACATATTATTCTGTTTATCTTCAACAGTAATGGACTACACACCTTATTATTGTCAATGTCACCAACTCCTCTTTTCCCAGTTTTGTTAGGACAGTGTCTGAGGAGGGACCACACACAGACAAGAGGTTATTCCCCACAGGACCATCACAAAGTTTCACGTTGCCTAACACTCCAAAAGCAACTGACATTTTTCAATGTAACATATTTTAAGATTGATGACCCCAATCTCTTTAACCATTCCCATTCCTTTAGTACTTTAACCAATAACTCTGACCTGTCCTTCACAATGCCACCCATACACAGCGCTACTAGGAAGCAACCTGGCAATGCACTGTGAGACAATTTTCAACATTACAAACATTGTATAACAGAATTCCCATAGTGGGCATCTTTGTCCAGTACAGCCTGTATAACCCTGCTGCAAGTAGCAGTATTCCACAGTTTCAGCTTGTCCAACTGAGGAGGAGATAGCAAGGTACAGTTGTACTCATAAGTTTACATACCCTGGCAGGATTTATGATTTCTTGGCCATTTTTCAGAGAATATGAATGATAACACAAAAACATTTCTTTCACTCATGGTTAGTGTTTGGCTGAAGCCATTTATTATCACTCAACTGTGTTTACTCTTTTTAAATCATAATGGCAACAGAAACTACCCAAATGACCCTGATCAAAAGTTTACATATCCTGGTGATTTTGGCCTGATAACATGCACACAAGTTGACACAAAGGGGTTTGAATGGCTATCAACCACTTGCGGCCTGCCCACCATTGTTTTACGCCACTACTTTGAATAGGAGAATAGTTGTTATGGCAGCAGCTAGCTGCCATAACCCCGGTATCCTCTTCTTCATTGGGCAGTCCGCTTTCAGATAAAAGTGGTCTCTGTGGCGGATTCACCACAAGATCACTTTTATCGGCAGCGGGAGAGGGCCCCCCTCCCGCCGCACTCCGGTGCCCTCTGCCGCTTACCGGAGCCGTCGGTAGCAGCGGAGGCGATCAGGTTCTTCTCCCTGTTAGGCATGGAGACAAGTGAGGGGAAGATGGCCCCCACCCATCTCCATATCATTGGCGGAAGTGACCTCGAAACGTCATTTCTGCCCATAGCTCTTAAAGGGACATTTTTTTTTTTTTTCAAATGACATTTAATAATATTTTTTTTTATTGCATTTTAGTGTAAATATGAGATCTGAGGTATTTTTGACCCCAGATCTCATATTTAAGAGATCCTGTCATGCTTTTTTTTATTACTTATTAAGGCATGTTTACATTCCCTGTAATATGAATAAAAGTGACAATTTTTTTTGAAAAAAGAACAGTGTAAAAATAAAAGGTAAAATGAATAAGAAAAAAAACGTTTTTTAAACGTGCCCTGTCCCACCGAGCTCGCGTGCAGAAGGGAACGCATACGTGAGTAGCACCCGCATATGAAATTGGTGTTCAAACCACACATGTGAGGTATTGCCGCGATCGTTAGAGTGAGAGCATTAATTCTAGCACTAGACCTCAAAACATGCAACCTGTAGAATTTTTTAAACGTCGCCTATGGAGATTTTTATGGATAAAAGTTTGTCGCCATTCCACGAGCGGGCGCAATTTTGAATCGTGACTTGTTGGGTATCAATTTACCCGGCGTATCATTATCTTTCACAATATTAAAAAAAATTGGGCTAACTTTACTGTTGTCTTATTTTTACATATATATATATATATATATATATATATATATATATATATATATATATAATGTTTGGGGGGTTCTAAGTAATTTTCTAGCAAAAAAAACTGTTTTTAACTTGTAAACACCAAATCTCAGAAAGAGGCTCGGTCCTTAAAGGGTTAAAGGTAACCATCCTCACCTGTAATCTGTTTGCTTGTAATTATTGTGCGTGTATAAAATGTCAATGCGTTTCTGGACTCCTGACAGACCCTTGCATCTTTCATCCAGTGCTGCACTTACGTTTCTGGATTCTGTGTCATGGGGAAAGCAAAAGAATTGTCAAAGGATCTGCGGGAAAAGGTAGTTGAACTGTATAAAACAACAGGAAAGGGATATAAAAAGATATGCAAGGAATTGAGAATGCCAATCAGCAGTGTTCAAACTCTAATCAAGAAGTGGAAAATGAGGGGTTCTGTTGAAACCAAACCAAGGTCAGGTAGACCAACTAAAATTTCAGCCACAACTGCCAGGAAAATTGTTCAGGATGCAAAAAAAAACCCCACAAATAACTTCAGGTGAAATACAAGACTCTCTGAAAACATGTGGTATGGCTGTTACAAGATGCACAATAAGGAGGCACTTGAAGAAAGATGGGCTGCATGGTCGAGTTGCCAGAAGAAAGCCATTACTATGCAAATGCCGCAAAGTATCCTGCTTACAATACACCAAACATCCCAGAGACAAGCCTCAAACCTTTTGCCACAAAGTCATTTGGAGTGATGAGACCAAAATTGAGCTTTTTGGCCACAACCATAAACGCTACATTTGGAGAGGAGTCAACAAGGCCTATAATGAAGGGTATAGATGTGGATCGCTGATGTTTTGGGGATGTGTGAGCTACAAAGGCACATGTTATCAAAAAATACTGGAGGAACATCTGCATTCATCAGCCAGTAAGCTGCGCATGGGACCTACTAGGACATTCCAACATGACAATGATCCAAAACACAAGGCCAAGTCGACCTGTCATTGGCTACAGCAGAATAAAGTGAAGGTTCTGGAGTGGAGTCTCCTGACCTCAATATCATTGAGCCATCTGGGGAGATCTCAAACGTGCAGTTCATGCAAGAGAGCCCAAGAATATACAGGAACTGGAGGCTTTTTGCCAAGAGGAATGGGTAGCTTTACCATCTAAGAAGATAAAGAGCCTCATCCACAAATACTACAAAAGACTTCAAGCTGTCATTAATGTTAAAGGGGGCAATACATTGTATTAAGAACTGGGGTATGTAAACTTTTGATCAGGGTAATTTGGGTCGTTTCTGTTTCCATTATGATTTAAAAAGAGTAAACACAGTTAATTGATAATAAATGGCTTCAGCCAAACACTAACCATGAGTGAAAGATTTGTTTTGTGTTTATCATTCATATTCTCTGAAAAATGGCCAAGAAATCATAAATTCTGCCAGGGTATGTAAACTTTTGAGCACAACTGTTTATACTGGCTGTACATTTCAGAGTTGAATATTTCTCCCAGTATGTCCCTCTTAAAAAGGCACCCCTGATTCCACATCTAAGACCTTCCTGGGGTCCTTGTTGTTAATATGGAGAGACAAATTTACTGATGTTATAGATGTTGTTTCTAAAAGGGGCCTCCACCCTGCTGGAAATACCCCATATAATAACCAGATGTTCTCCCACAGTGCTGCCAGATTCAGGATTCACCATAAGCCTCTGGGTCAGTGAGCTGTTCCAGGTCCTTAATGAGTCATAGGTAAAACCCCTGCCGTGCGCTCGCTCCCACTTGGTCCTTCTGTTTCGAGAGGATTAACCTCTGCAGCAGCCCACATGCATTTAACTACAGGCTACTCTGCAGCCCCTCCCCCCCCCCACTTCTGGCACAGCTGAAGTGGTGTCCACCCCATGGTTACTCACAGAAGCCGTGTTTAGTATAGCTAATAGGTGCCCAACTTTCCCAGTTTTTTTTCTCTTTGCTCCCACCAGAGGTGATATGCAGTACCGCTTCATCTGCCCAAGGAGATACAGAAGGACAGAGTGGCTCCACATCAGACATACTACAGCTGTCACCTTTAGCCATATTACAGTGATGCCACATTTTTTGACACAGCAGGTTGCAACATCACACTCTCACTACTGGGAACTGGTGGCACTTCATTACCCACATAACCTTTGGAATCCATTTTATTTTCAGCTTTAGCAGGCTGAATTAACCTATTATCACCTTGACCTTTCTTAGGGTTAGCATACTGCACCAACACACTCCTATTATAAGGTGCAGGTCCCCTCTTTCCCACTAGAGCAGCATCACAGCTGTCTCCAACACCTAGAGCTCCCTGGAGGTTTCTAGGTACATCTACTGCCTTAGCTGATATTTCTAGGGGAGACAACACATCCAGCTTAGTGCTCACCCCTATCACATTTAACTCAGTGTTTTGTATAACTACAGCATGTTTTCATCATTAAACTACACACAATTTCACGGCAACCATTTCCTCCCCACTGTACAGAGCAATGCACAGAGAAAAGTCTCTCTCAAATGACTAAAAAAATTCTAGTCACACCCACGCTTGGACCCTTAAAGTCAATAGCAGCTTACACTATTTGTTAAATACAGATTAAAACAACATAAAATAAAGCGCAGCGCTCAAAGTACAGATACATAGATAAACAATTTTAGTAAATTTCCAATAGTCCCAATAGAAAGTCCAAAATAAGTGAACATCTCTATTGTGCTTGAAAAACAAACTTCAATGTTGGTATTCCAGGCCTTCCACCACCAGTGACTATACAAAGCCTCTTACCAGAATTTATTAACCCTCTGCTGAGCACTCAAATAGTGCTTGCTTATCAAAGGTTTTCAGGACACATGTATTACCAGGGCTCTACATCTTTCACCAGACCTCCTCCACTCACATAGGTTCAGGTGGGCCACTTTAACATATACCAGGTTCTCCCTCCTCAATAGCGTTCTAGAGGCATCCAACTACCCTACATGTTTTAGGTTATAAAATGCAAAGATAACAGCCTTGTGGTGTAGTATTAAAGATCCAGCATTTATTTAAAAAAGGGTTGAGACACTCAGAAAGGGATTAGTGAAACAACATCCTCCTCCACATGTTTCTCGTGCACTTCAGGTAAAATTTAGAATAAGAGCGTTCGGGGGAAAAATCAGAGGAATGTAACAAAAGGGAAACCTACTAATCCTCTTAAGAGGGGATAGGTCCAAGAATTTGTGAAAAATGATAATCACCAAAGGCATTTCACTGCCCTCTACAGAAATGAATTCCCTGTTTATATTAGGTACGCACCCCTTGCAAGAGAGGAGGAACTATTAGAAGGGGATAAACATTATATCATACGCCATCCCATGAACACACCCTCCCAACCCCATAGAGAGGATCTGTGGGAATCTGGGAGAAATTATTCTCCCCATAATTATAGAGAAGATTACAGGCCCACTTTCTTTTTCTCAAGAAGGGCAAAGTGTAAAAAGAAGTATCGAAATAAAATAAAAGAGGCACCGGGGGGGGTATCAAATCTAAAAGGAACACAGGTGTATTTGCCTAAAGTACATAAGGATTCTATTAATCCCTCAGGTCAACCAATAATTAGTGACACTGACTCTGTTACCTCTAGTATGGGAAGATATATAAATGAGTTCCTTCGACCATTTGTAATTTAAACTCCATCATATTTAAAGAGTACAACTCAAGTTCTCATCATATTAAGATGTATGGCAGAAGTATAGCTACATTTTGGCCAGAGCTGATGCGGCATCCCTTTACACCATTATATCCCATCAACATAAGTTTGAAGCGGTTGATTTTTTTTCTACGGAAAGATGAAGCACTTCCTTCTATTTAGAGGGAATTTGTGCTTCAATTGCTGGATTTTGCAATGAGACACAACTACTTTTGATTTTATTATCTCCAAACCTGAGGCGTCGCAATGGGCACAAAATTTGCACCTAGCATGGGCAATTTATTCATGGCCAAATGGAAGGAGGACGTCAACTTTAACCACTTGAGCCCCGGACCATTATGCTGCCTAAGGACCAGAGGTCTTTTTCCAATTTGGCACTGCGTCGCTTTAACTGCTAATTGCGCGGTCATGCAATGCTGTACCCAAACGAAATTTGCGTCCTTTTCTTCCCACAAATAGAGCTTTCTTTTGATGGTATTTGATCACCTCTGCAGTTTTTATTTTTTGCGCTATAAACGGAAAAAGACCGAAAATTTTGAAAAAAAATGATATTTTCTACTTTTTGTTATAAAAAAAATCCAATAAACTAAATTTTAGTCATACATTTAGGCCAAAATGTATTCGGCCACATGTCTTTGGTAAAAAAAATGTCAATAAGCATATATTTATTGGTTTGCGCAAAAGTTATAGTGTCTACAAACTAGGGTACATTTTCTGTAATTTACACAGCTTTTAGTTTATGACTGCCTATGTCATTTCTTGAGGTGCTAAAATGGCAGGGCAGTACAAAACCCCCCCAAATGACCCCATTTTGGAAAGTAGACACCCCAAGGAAATTGCTGAGAGGCATGTTGAACCCATTGAATATTTATTTTTTTTGTCCCAAGTGATTGAATAATGACAAAAAAAAAAATATATATATTTACAAAAAGTTGTCACTAAATGATATATTGCTCACACAGGCCATGGGCCTATGTGGAATTGCACCCCAAAATACATTCAGCTGCTTCTCCTGAGTATGGGGATACCACATGTGTGGGACTTTTTGGGAGCTTAGCCGCGTACGGGGCCCCGAAAACCAAGCACCGCCTTCAGGATTTCTAAGGGTGTAAATTTTTGATTTCACTCTTCACTGCCTATCACAGTTTCGGAGGCCATGGAATGCCCAGGTGGCACAAAACCCCCCCCCCAAATTACCCCATTTTGGAAAGTAGACACCCCAAGCTATTTGCTGAGAGGCATATTGAGTCCATGGAATATTTTATATTTTGACACAAGTTGCGGGAAAGTGACACTTTTTTTTTTTTTTTTTTTGCACAAAGTTGTCACTAAATGATATATTGCTCACACAGGCCATGGGCATATGTGGAATTGCACCCCAAAATACATTTAGCTGCTTCTCCTGAGTATGGGGATACCACATGTGTGGGACTTTTTGGGAGCCTAGCCGCGTACGGGGCCCCGAAAACCAAGCACCGCCTTCAGGATTTCTAAGGGTGAAAATTTTTGATTTCACTCTTCACTGCCTATCACAGTTTCGGAGGCCATGGAATGCCCAGGTGGCACAAAACCCCCCAAAATGACCCCATTTTGGAAAGTAGACACCCCAAGCTATTTGCTGAGAGGCATGGTGAGTATTTTGCAGCTCTCATTTGTTTTTGAAAATGAAGAAAGACAAGAAAAAACTTTTTTTTTTTCTTTTTTCAATTTTCAAAACTTTGTGACAAAAAGTGAGGTCTGCAAAATACTCACTATACCTCTCAGCAAATAGCTTGGGGTGTCTACTTTCCAAAATGGGGTCATTTGGGGGGGTTTTGTGCCACCTGGGCTTTCCATGGCCTCCGAAACTGTGATAGGCAGTGAAGAGTGAAATCAAAAATTCACGCCCTTAGAAAGCCTGAAGGCGGTGCTTGGTTTTCGGGGTCCCGTACGTGGCTAGGCTCCCAAAAAGTCTCACACATGTGGTATCCCCGTACTCAGGAGAAGCAGCAGAATGTATTTTGGGGTGTAATTTCACATATTCCCATGGCATGTTTGAGCAATATATCATTTAGTGACAACTTTGTGCAAAAAAAAAAAAAATTTGTCTCTTTCCCGCAACTTGTGTCGCAATATAAAATATTCCATTGACTCGACATGCCTCTCAGCAAATAGCTTGGAGTGTCTACTTTCCAAAATGGGGTCATTTGGGGGGGTTTTGAACTGTCCTGGCATTTTATGCACAACATTTAGAAGCTTATGTCACACATCACTCACTCTTCTAACCACTTGAAGACAAAGCCCTTTCTGACACTTTTTGTTTACATGAAAAAGTTATTTTTTTTTGCAAAAAAATTACTTTGAACCCCCAAACATTATATATTTTTTTAAAGCAAATGCCCTACAGATTAAAATGGTGGGTGTTTCATTTTTTTTTTCACACAGTATTTGTGCAGCGATTTTTCAAACGCATTTTTTGGGGAAAAAACACACTTTTTTAAATTTTAATGCACTAAAACACACTATATTGCCTAAATGTTTGATGAAATAAAAAAGATGATCTTAGGCCGAGTACATGGATACCAAACATGACATGCTTTAAAATTGCGCACAAACGTGCAGTGGCAACAAAATAAATACATTTTTAAAAGCCTTTACAGGTTACCACTTTAGATTTACAGAGGAGGTCTACTGCAAAAATTACTGCCCTCGATCTGACCTTCACGTCGATACCTCACATGCATGGTGCAATTGCTGTTTACGTTTGACGACAGACCGCCGCTTGCGTTCGCCTTAGCGCGAGAGCAGGGGGCGACAGGGGTGCTTTTTTTTTTTTTTTTTTTTCTTTATTATTTTTTTGCTTTTTTATCTTATTTTTAAACTGTTCCTTTCATTTTTTTTTAATCATTTTTATTGTTATCTCGGGGAATGTAAATATCCCCTATGATAGCAATAGGTAGTGACAGGTACTCTTTTTTGAAAAAATTGGGGTCTATTAGACCCTAGATCTCTCCTCTGCCCTCAAAGCATCTGATGACACCAAGATCGGTGTGATAAAATGCTTCCCCAATTTCCAAATGGCGCTATTTACATCTGGCGAAATCTAAGTCATAAAATGCTCGTAGCTTCCGGTTTCTTAGGCCATAGAGATGTTTGGAGCCACTCTGGTCTCTGATCAGCTCTATGGTCAGCTGGCTGAATCACCGGCTGCATTCTCAGGTTCCCTGTTGAGACAGGAGAGCCAGAGAAAAACACGGAAGACGGTGGGGGGGGGGCATTCCCTCCCACGGCTTGTAAAAGCAGTCTAGAGGCTAATTAGCCGCTAGGATTGCTTTTACATGAAAGCCGACCGCTGGCTGAAAAGAATGATACCAAGATGATACCTAAACCTGCAGGCATCATTCTGGTATAACCATTCAAAGTCGTGAATGGCGTACCTGAAGACAAAAAAATGGTTAACAATAAAGCACAGTAAACGGTAAAGTATAAAAAATTGCATACCTGAAAAGCAAACATGATAAAACATAATAACAATAAAACATTGCAGAATAGAATACAGTAAAAAAGAGCAGAACAAGAGAGAGAGAATAGAGAGAGAGAGAACAATAAAACGACAACTATTTTTTTATATTTTATATATATATATTTTTTTTTTTATACTTTTTTTGTAACTAACTTTTATAACGGTAACCGGTTCCAGGTTCGGGTCTCTCAAAATGCGATGGCATCTTGGGAGACCCTGTGAAAGTGTGCCTAGTCTGTGCAGTGCTGTACCCTACGCTAATACTCAACTAGTGAATGGTAGCGTTCAAAATATTCACCAATGCAAAGACCAGGATTGTCAGGACAGGAGGGACAATAATAGCGGGTGTCATGCCTATATCCGCGCTTGCTGCAGACACGACATCTTTTTTGGGGTGGTTCGTTGGGTAGGGGTACTCGGGAGGACATAAAGAAAATGCCTCTCATGCAGCCGACTGCATTTGGTTGGGGATGTGAATGGGGGAAGTACGGGTGCTGCAGAAGTGGTGGGTTCCCAATTAGGATTGGCGAATGCAGCAGGAAGGGCACTATGGGCACGACGGGCCTGTGTTTGTCTTCTTGGTGGCAGCGGGACACTACTTGTGCTTGCCACCTCACCAGCTTGAACTGCACTTATGGGACTCGCCACGTCACCAAGTGTTACTGCAGTGCTGGTTTGACTATGACCGGGGTGTACTAGGCCGCTGGCGCTTGCCAGTTCAATAAAAAGCTACCAAAAAAACTGTTAGCGATCGCAAGGATCAGGCCTGACTCTGCGAACACTGCAGTTATGCGTTTAGTGTTTTGTAAGTGACAGTGATCGATCGATACTGCACTTGGGTGGGCTGGGCTGGGCCGGGCGGAGGGGCAAAATGCAGGTGCTAGCAGGTATCTGGGCTGATCCCGCTAACACTGCGTTTTTGGGAACCCTAAACTGCTGGGGACGCTAGTATAGATCTGATCGGATCAGATATTGATCCGTTCAGATACTATACCACTAAGGGAGGTGTACGGTGCGTGCGTGGGTGTTCGCGGTACTGGCGCTAATCTGACGCTGCTTGGGGCTGGTGCTTGCCAGTTCACCAAAATACTACCAAAAAAACTGTTAACGATCGCAGGGATCAGGCCTGACTCTGCGAACGCTGCAGTTATGCATTTAGTGTTTTGTAAGTGTCAGTGATCGATCGATACTGCACTTGGGTGGGCTGGGCTGGGCCGGGCGGAGGGGCAAAACGCAGGTGCTAGCAGGTATCTGGGCTGATCCCGCTAACACTGCGTTTTTGGGAACTCTAAACTGCTGGGGACGCTAGTATAGATCTGATCGGATCAGATATTGATCCGTTCAGATACTATACCACTAAGGGAGGTGCACGGTGCGTGCGTGGGTGTTAGCGCTACTGGCGCTAACCTGACGCTGCCTGGGGATGGTGCTTGCCAGTTCACCAAAATGCTACCAAAAAAATGTTAGCGATCGCAGAGATCAGGCCTGACTCTGCGAACGCTGCAGTTATGCGTTTAGTGTTTTGTAAGTGACAGTGATCGATCGATACTGCACTTGGGTGGGCCGGGCGGAGGGGCAAAATGCAGGTGCTAGCAGGTATCTGGGCTGATCCCGCTAACACTGTGTTTTTGGGAACCCTAAACTGCTGGGGACGCTAGTATAGATCTGATCGGATCAGATATTGATCCGATCAGATACTATACCACTAAGGGAGGCGTATGCTGCGTGCGTGGGTGTTAGCGGTACTGGCGCTAATCTGACGCTGCCTGGGGCGACGCATATCACCGCCGGGCGATCAGGGGGCTAAACCTTTATTCGGTAATAAACGGCGGGTGCCCTGACACTAAAAAAAATAAACAAACTAACCAGCGTCACCCGTGACACTTATACGGTGATCAGTGGTGAAAGGGTTAACTAGGGGGCCATCAAGGGCTTAAAACATTTATTAGGTAGTATATGGGGGTCCCTGTCGCTATAAAACGCTGACGGCGAACCTAAATATTTAGGTCCCTAACTAGCGTCACCAGCGACACTAATACAGCAATCAGAAAAATGATCGCTTAGCGACACTGGCGACGGGGGGTGATCAAGGGGTTAAAACTTTATTAGGGGGGGTTAGGGGGGTATCCTAGACCTAAAGGGGGCTAATATTCACTGTCCCAACACTGTAACTGTCACAAACTGACACCAATGCAGTAATCAGAAAAAAAAAAAAAAAAAAACTGCTGGTGTCAGTTTGTGACAGGGGGGGGTGATTGGGGGGGGATCGGGGGGCGATCGGGGGGGGACTGTGTTGTGTAGTGTTGGTGCACTCACAGTGAAGTCTTCTCTCCTCGGCGCTGCAACGGAATACCGAGCCGAGGAGAGATGACATCATTTCCTTTGCTGCTGTTTAGCATACAGCAGCAAAGGAAGTGATCTGATTGGCCGGCGGCGATCGCGAGGGGGGGGCCACGAACGGATGGTCTCCCCCTCACCTCTGATCGCCGCTGGACGAAAGACGACCGCCTCGGGCACCGGGGGGGGGGGTCCGATCGGACCCCCCACCCGCGGAAGGCAAATCACGTATATATACGTGATTTTGCCTGTCCGTGCCACCTTGCCGACGTAAATCGGCGTGAGGCGGTCGTCAAGTGGTTAAAACCACTTAAGGACCAGCCTCGTTTTGGATTTTAGGTGTTTACATGTTTAAAACAGGTTTTTTTGCTAGAAAATTACTTAGAACCCCCAAACATTATATATGGTTTTTTTTCTAACACCCTAGAGAATAAAATGGCGGTCATTGCAATACTTTTTTTTGCACCATATTTGCGCAGCGGTCTTATAAGCGCACTTTTTTTGGAAAAAATTCACTTTTTTGAATAAAAAAATAAACAGTAAAGTTTTTTTTTAATATTGTGAAATATAATGTTACGCCAAGTAAATTGATACCCAACATGTCACGCTTCAAAATTGCGCCCGCTCGTGGAATAGCGTAAACTTTTACCCTTAAAAATCTCCATAGGCGACGTTTAAAAAATTCTACAGGTTGCATGTTTTGCGTTACAGAGGAGGTCTAGGGCTAGAATTATTGCTCTCACTCTACCGGTCGCGGCGATACCTCACATGTGTGGTTTGACCACCGTTTTAATATGCGGGCGCCACTCACG
This sequence comes from Aquarana catesbeiana, assembly GCF_042186555.1. NCBI lineage: Eukaryota > Metazoa > Chordata > Amphibia > Anura > Ranidae > Aquarana > Aquarana catesbeiana. The sequence goes on from NC_133328.1 coordinate 239,721,855, forward strand.
TATGCGTTCGCTTCTGCGCGCGAGCTCGTCGGGACAGGGCGCTTTAAAAAATTTTTTTTTTTTTTTTTATTATTTATTTTACTTTATTTTATTTATTTTTTCACTGTTTAAAAAAAAAAAAAAAAATGGATTACTTTTATTCCTATTACAAGGAATGTAAACATCCCTTGTAATAGAAAAAAGCATGACAGGTCCTCTTAAATATGAGATCTGGGGTCAAAAAGTCCTCAGATCTCATATTTACACTAAAATGCAAAAAAAAAAAAAAAAAAGTCGTTTAAAAAAATGACACAAAAAAAATTGTGCCTTTAAGAGAAGTGGACGGAGCCGTCGTAATGACGTCGCTCCGGCCGTCACATGGTATAGAGACGGGTGGGGGCCATCTTGGCCTCACTCGTCTCAGTACCTCAGCGGTGACAGGTCCCGATCTCCTCCGCCGCTACCGACGGCTCCGGTAAGCGGCGGAGGGCGCGGGAGAGCGGCGGGAGGGGGGGTGGCACCTCTCCCGCCGCCGATAACGGTGATCTCGTGGCGAACCCGCCGCAGAGACCACCATTATCGTGTACAGAAACGCTCGCTGTAAAGATGGATACCTCGGTTGTGGCAGCAGCTGCTGCCGTTACCGAGATATCCATCTTCAAATAAATGACGTATATATACAGTGAGCGGTCGTCAAGTGGTTAAAGAACGGCGATCTGAGCTTATCCTCTGGGGAAGGTATTGATGTCCTCCTCCTGTGGGATGGTGATCTAGAATCGCTTAATAGCTTAATTCAAGATCTGAATGATAATGATAGAGGAATCGTCCTACAACGTAAAGCCAATAAACAAGAGGTACACTTTCAAGATTCAAGGTTTATTAGGAATGGGTATTGTTGCTACTTTTTTTTTTTTTAGGAGACTGACTATAACGGGTTTATTAGTCTAGACAGTTGTCATCATCCAACATGGTTAAGATCAATACACACAGTGTCTCACAAAAGTGAGTACACCCCTCAGAAATATGATTCTGTAAATTTCCATATTGTTTTAAACCCATTAGAGATTATTGTACATTCGATAAAATGTTATCAATTCTACAGTTTTAAATAATTGAATCTTGTATTATATTTATTGCCCTCGAGATGGTGATATTTAACTTGTGGCGCTTATTTTATTAGCCGGGGTGTTTTTCTGTTTTGATTAGCTCTGATAACGTGGGACTGTGGCACATTTGCAGCCAAACTAGAAGTTTTTCTTTTTAATGTGCATATCCTGTCTTTGGAACGCATATGGTTTGTAGCCACTTCCGGTTCCACCAAGTTATGTTTGTTTTGATCTTTGGAGTGCATATGGTGGAGCAGGGAGCCACCCTTCCAGAATTATGCTATTTAAAGCATAATAATATTCACTACCCCCTGACAATGTCACCATATGATCAAACATATCATTAGCAGTAATCAGCATGAATTGATTAAGAATCGTTCTGGATTATGCAAAAACATTTGACACAGTTCTCCCTAAATGTTTAATGTACAAAATAAGGTCCGTTGGCATGGACCATAGGGTGAGTACATGGATTGAAAACTGGCTACAAGGACCAGTTCAGAGGATGGTGATAAATGTGGAATACTCGGAATGGTCAGGGGTTGGGTAGTGGGGTCCCACAGTGTTCTGTGCTGGGACCAATCCTATTTAATTTGTTCATAAACGACCTGGAGGATGGGGTAAACAGTTCAATCTCTGTATTTGTGGACGATACTAAGCTAAGCAGGGCAATAACTTCTCCGCAGGATGTATGCTGTCCAGTTCTGGGCACCAGTCCTCAGGAAGGATGTACTAGAAATGGAGCGAATACAAAGAAGGGCAACAAAGCTAATAAAGGGTCTGGAGGACATTAGTTATGAAGAAAGGTTGCAAGCACTGAACTTCTCTCTGGAGAAGAGATGCTTGAGAGGGGATATGATTTCAATTTACAAATACCATACTGGTGACCCCACAATAGGGATAAAACTTTTTCGCTGTAGGGAGTTTAACAAGACACGTGGCCACTCATTAAAATTAGAAGAAAAGAGATTTAACCTTAAACTACGTAGAGGGTTCTTTACTGTAAGAGCGGCAAGGATGTGGAATTCCCTTCATTAGATAAGCACCTGAACGACTGCAACATACAGGGATATACAGTATCTCACAGAAGTGAGTACACCCCTCATATTTTTGTAAATATTTTATTCTATCCTTTCATGTGACAACACTGAAGAAATTACACTTTGCTACAATGTAAAGTAGTGAGTGTACAGCTTGAATAACAGTGTAAATTTGCTGCCCCCTCAAAATAACTCAACACGCAGCCATTAATGTCTAAACCGCTGGCAACAAAAAGTGAGTAAACCCCTAAGTGAAAAAATACAAATTGGGGCCAAAGTGTCAATATTTTGTGTGGCTACCATTATTTTCTAGCATTACCTTAATCCTTTTGGGCATGGAGTTCACCAGAGCTTCACAGGCTGCCACTGGAGTCCTCTTCCACTCCTCCATGACGACATCATGGAGCTGGTGGATGTTAGAGACCTTGCGATACTTAACCACTTAACAACCGGCCCATAGCTGAATGACGGCTGCAGGGCGGTTGCTTAACTCTGGGAGGGCGTACTATGATGTCCTCCCAGAATTCCCTTCTCGCGCGCCCCCTGAGGCGCGCACCCGAACACATCTGCTGATCGCGGCCGTTTACCATGTGATCGCTCCGTCAAATGACGGAGCGATCACATGTAAACAAACCAGCGTCATCTGATGACGCCGGTTCCTCTCCTCCCCTCTGTGTACTGATCAGTACACTGTGAGCGGAGAGGGGGATGGATGGATGGCAGTAGCGCTGTGGGCTGGATGTGTAGTGCGCTGCACAGTGACATCCATCCATCCATCCATGCTCAGCCATCCCTAATGCTCTGCAATGCCCTGCACTACTCTGCAATGCCCTGCAATACTCTGCAATGCCCCAGAATACTGTTCAATACTCTGCAATATCCCCCCAAAACACTGTGCAATACTCTGCAATACCCCCGCAACACTGTGCAATACCCCCACAATACTGTGCAATACCCCACAACACTGTGCAATACTCTGCAATGCCCCTACAATACTGTGCAATACCCCACAACACTGTGCAATACTCTGCAATGCCCCACAATACTCTGCAATACCCTGAAATACTCTGCAATACCCCGCAATACTGTGCAATACTCTGCAATACCCCACAATACTGTGCAATATTTTGCAATACCCTGCAATACTCTGCAATACCCCACAATACTCTGCAATACCCCGCAATACTCTGCAATACCCCACAATACACCACAATACTCTGCAATACCCCACAATACTGTGCAATACCCAGCAATACCCTGCAATACTCTGCAATACCCCGCAGTACTCTGCAATACCCCGCAATACCCTGCAATAACCCGCAATACTCTGCCATACCCAGCCATACTCTGCAGTGCTCGGTGATACCCAGCCATACCGAGTCATACTCGCGATACCCTGCAATACCCTGCCATAATCAGCCATACCCAGCCATGCTCAGCCATACTCTACAATACCCCGCCAAACTCTGCAATACCCCGCAATACTCTGCAATAACGCGCAATACTCTGCCATACCCTGCCATACTCTGCAATACTCGGTGATACCCAGCCATACTCTGCCATACCCAGCCATGCTCGGCCATACCCTGTCATACTCGGCTGTACTCGGGCTCTGTATGTGGCCAGGCTGTGGAAGTCTCACACATGTGATATCGCCGTAATCAGGAGGAGTAGGAGAATCTATTTTGGGGTGTCATTTTTGGTATGTACATGCTATATGTTAGAAATATTGTATAAATGGACAACTTTGTGTTAAAAAAAATGCGTTTTAACCACTTCCCGCCCGCCGGTCCTTGACTTTGTGCGGGGATATCTGAATGATGCCTGCAGCTACAGGCATCATTCAGAAATCAACTTTTTTAGCCGGCGATTCCCTACACCATGAGAAAGATCATAGCGGCTGTTCCACTGCTTGATCGTTCTTACGGGACGTCCCCCCTCCCGCCGCCTCCGGTGCTTCTACCGACTCACTGCTACGATCGAAGCCAGGATCTTTTTTTTTTTTTTTTTTTTTATTTCAGGCTTCCCAGCTTAGAGGTGAGATGTGGGGTCTTATTGACCCCATATCTCACTGTAAAGAGGACCTGTCATGCCATATTCCTATTACAAGGGATGTTTACATTCCTTGTAATAGGAATAAAAGTGGTCAAAAAAATTTTTTTTGGGAAAAAAGCGTCAAACTAAAATAAATAAAGTAAAATGAACAATAAAAAAAAAATTTTAAAGCGCCCCTGTCCCTGTGAGCTTGCATGCAGAAGCGAACGCATACGTAAGTCCCGCCCACATATGAAAACAGTGTTCAAACCACACATGTGAGGTATTGCTGCGAACGTTAGAGCGAGAGCAATAATTTTGGCCCTAGACCTCCTCTGTAACTCAAAACATGTAACCAGTAAAAAATTTTAAAACGTCGCCTATGGGGATTTTTGAGTAGCGAAGTTTGGCACCATTCCACAAGCACGTGCAATTTTGAAAGGTGACATGTTGGGTATCTATTTACTCGGCATAACTTCATCTTTCACATTATGCAAAAACATTGGGCTAACTTTACTGTTTTGTTTTTCTTTTAGCACAAAACAGTTTTTTTTCCAAAATACCGTGCGAGATAAAAAGTTGCAATGACCACCATTGTATTCTCTAGGGTCTTTGCTAAAAAAAATATATAATGTTTTGGGGTTCTATGTAATTTTCTAGCAAATAAATGATGATTTTTACATGTAGGAGAGAAATGTCAGAATTGGCCTGGGCACTCCAGAACGCCTGAAGGTGCTCCGTGCATGTTGGGCCTCTGTATGTGGTAACCTGTGTAAAAGTCTCACATATGTGGTATCGCCTTACTCGGGAGTAATAGCAGAATGCGTTTTGGGGTGTAATTTGTGGTATGCATATGCGGTGTGTGAGAAATAACCTGCTAATATGACAATTTTGTGAAAAAAAAAAAAACTTGATTTTGCAAAAAATTGTGGGAAAAAATGACAACTTCAAAAAACTCACCATGCATCTTTCTAAATACCTTGGAATGTCTTCTTTCCAAAAAGGGGTCATTTGGGGGGTATTTGTACTTTTCTGGCATGTTAGGGTCTCAAGAATTTAGCTAGGCCGTCAGTACTTCAGGTGTGATCAATTTTCAGATATTGGCACCATAGCTTTATAACTTTCACAAAGACCAAATAATATTCACCGATTTGGGTTATTTTTACCAAAGATATGTAGCGGTATAAATTTTGGCCAAAATATATGAAGAAAAATTACTAATTTGCTAAATTTTATAACAGAAATGAATAAAAATGCATTTTTTTACAGATTTTTTGATGTTTTTTCTTTTATAGCGCAAAAAATAAAAAACCCAGCGGTGATTAAATACCACCAAAAGAAAGCTCTATTTGTGTGAAAAAAAGGACAAAAATTTCATATAGATACAGTGTTGCATGACTGAGTAATTGTCATTCAAAATGTGAGATCACCAAAAGCTGAAAATTGGTCTAGTTATTAAGGGGCTTTAAGTGCCCAGTGGTCAAGTGGTTAATAGGGTTTAGGTCTGGAGACATGCTTGGCCAGTCCATCACCTTTACCCTGAGCTTCTTTAGCAAGGCAATGGTCCTCCTGGAGGTGTGTGTTGGGGTCATTATCATGTTGAAATACTGCCCTGAGGCTCAGTCTTCGAAGGGAGGGGATCATGCTCTGCTTCAGTATGACACAGTACATGTTGGCATTCATGGTTCCCTCAATGAACTGTAGCTCCCCAGTGCCGTCAGCACTCATGCAGCCCCAGACCATAACACTGCCACCACCATGCTTGACTGTAGGCAAGATACACTTGTCTTTGTACTCCTCACCTGGTTGCCGCAACACATGCTTGACACCATCTGAACCGAATAAGTTTATCTTGGTCTCATTAGACCACAGGAATTGGTTCCAGTAATCCATGTCCTTAGTCTGCTTGTCTTCAGCAAACCGTTTAAGGGCTTACTTGTGCATCATCTTTAGAAGAAGCTTCCTTCTGGGACGACAGCCATGCAGACCAATTTGATGAAGTGTGCGGCGTATGGTCTGAGCACTGACAGGCTGACCCCCCCCCCCACCCCCACCCCTTCAACCTCTGCCGCAATGCTGGCAGCACTCATATGTCTATTTCCCAAAGACAACCTTTGGATATGACGCTGAGCACGTGCACTCAACTTCTTTGGCTGACCATGGCGAGGCCTGTTCTAAATGGAACCTGTCCTGTTAAACTGATGTATGGTCTTGGCCACCGTGCTGCAGCTCAGTTTTGGGGTCTTGGCAATCTTCTTTTAGCCTAGGCCATCTTTTTTTCAGATCCTCAGAGAGTTCTTTGCCATGAGGTGCCATGTTGAACTCCAGTGACCAGTATGAGAGAGTGAGAGCGATAACACCAAATGTAACACACCTGCTGTCCATTCACACCTGAGACCTTGTAACACTAACGAGTCACATGACACCGGGAAGGGAATATAGCTAATTGGGCCCAATTTGGACATTTTCACTTAGGCGTGTACTCACTTTTGTTGCCAGCTTTTTAGACATTAATGGCTGTGTGTTGAATTATTTTGAGGGGACAGCAAATTTACACTGTTATACAAGCTGTCATTTCTTCAGTGTTGTCACATGAAAAGATATAATAAAATATTTACAAAAATGTGAGGGGTATACTCACTTTTGTGAGATACTGTACAAGGTAATACTGACATATAATCACACACATAGGTTGGACTTGATGGACTTGTGTCTTTTTTCAACCTCACCTACTATCTATGTGACTATACATCTCTCTCAGGAGTGAGCCTACCAACGGGGTCACTCCCATATCACAATTAACAGTCTAAAAACCTGTTATTTTCATTATATTAGTAGCAGCCCCAACATTCACCCCAGCAAAGATAGTGTTACCCACCACTGCTGTAGGTGTCACCATCTACCTTGGCTTACAAGGGGTCAAATCTGGCTGCTCCTCTTCATTGCGACCGATCACTTCACCCAAGCGACCACACATTGATACAACAGGCTTCCTGTGCTGTCTGGCACCTCTACAGGCACAACAGATTTTTCCTTTTCATTGCCAAGAGCGACAGCAAACACATTTGCACAAACATCAAGGCAGGTAATCCTAGACCTTGGCCCCTTCCGGTTACCTGGTAGAGCATCCACAGTCATATAACATATAGGAACAGGCTTCCACTCACAGACACAACTTCACAGCCATGTTCTACCTACTCTCTCCAAGCAAAATCTCCATTTTGCATTATGCCGCGTACACACGGTCGGACTTTTCATCTACAAAAGTCCGACAGCCTGTCCGACAGACTTTCGGCGGACTTTCGGCGGACTTGCAGGGGACTTGCGGCAGACTTTCTAACGAACAGACTTGCCTACACACGACCACACAAAAGTCCGACGGATTCGTACGTGATGACGTACACCGGACTAAAATAAGGAAGTTGATAGCCAGTAGCCAATAGCTGCCCTAGCGTGGGTTTTTGTCCGTAGGACTAGCATACAGACGAGCGGACTTCGGGGTCCGTCGTAGTTACGACGTAAAGATTTGAAGCATGTTTCAAATCTAAAGTACGTCGGATTTGAGGCTAAAAAAGTACGTTGAAAGTCCGGAGAAGCCCACACACGATCAGATTACCAGCCAGCTTTAGTCCGTCAGCGTCCGTTGGACTTTTGTAGCTGAAAAGTCCGACCGTGTGTACGCGGCATTAGTCATGATCATCCCAGCCTCAGTTCATCAAATGGTAAGTCATACAGAACTTCATCAGCAGAACAGAATATTATCCGTAGGCCGCATAGGTTGTCACTTGAAACTCTGCCAGAAGTTCAGCTTTTATAATATCCTGGATAATTTTATTGGTGCCCTCTGCCCTCGACCCCTGGAATATCAATCAGATGTTGATCTCCTCAGCTGTCTTCTTTTTCTATGCTTATTTAGATGTGCATTGACAACTCTCTGACATCTTAGACTCCCTCGTGTATTAGATGGCTTGTGTTAACAAATGGATATATGGATATATATATATATATATATATATATATATATATATATATATATATATATATATATATATATTATATTGCCATTAAAATATGATGATGTGCATCACCATAATTTGCCAAAACATTAGATAGATGTGTAGATGATACAAAATCTGAGGTAACGTTTGGCCTGGCCTGTTTTATGAAAATAGACAAAGAGAGAGGCGCCTCTGGGTGTAGAAGTATAACAAGTTTAATGGCAGATAAAGTAGGCAACTCACATTTGGAACATGGTTTCTGTTCCCATATGACTGCGGCCCTGAGTGGTGGATCCTACACCTTCCTTGTGGTCTGTGGACTTTTCTTCCATACCTGTTGGACATATATAATTTTGCATTTCCCTTGACATATATGCCTTATAACTTATGGGAACATTTGTGTTCAGTTTCTTGCGCCTATACTTGTCTTATTCTGTTTGATGAAAAGCCAAAGAAAGGAAAGTTGAACCAACCATGAGATATTTTCATTTTTAAAAGTGCTTGTCTATCCCCTTAATGCATCATTTTAGGTCTGACGTTAAATTTAAGCTGAACTGTTTTATAATTGTAACCTATATTGAACTTGTTGTACTTTTATTTTCAGTTGCACAAATTAATCATGAACATTTTTAAACGACAAATTCACAAAAAATAATAGCAAAAATGTATCTAAGCAATAAAATGTACCCTTTTACTTAATTGTACCTAACTGCACAGTTCTGATTAAATTGTATATTTATAATATTTTTTTTTGTCTTATTTTACTAGATATTTCCAGGGCTGATTCTGTCTGACATAAAGCCTGCCAAAAGGATGAAATTCAAGACTGTCTGCTATCTTTTAGTTCAACTCATGCATTGTCGTAAAATGTTTAAAGCAGAAATTCCATTTTCAAATGTAATGACTTGTGAGGATGATGATAAGGTAATTAACTTTACTATTTGTATTTCCATATAAATGTATGTACATATGAGGTGAATAGAATAAGACTGCTGGTTTCCTTTCAGTAATAGTATATGAGAGCTCACCCCAATTGCTTGAAATATCTGCAGGCTCAATGTGCAAAACCTTAACTATATGAATGTAAGTCTTTACATATATGGCAGCCCTTTCTGATCCAGCTTTTTTGGAGCCAATGAGTGCATGCATAATCATATGCACATACACAGGTAGGTATGAATATATGCAAAAATTCATATATAAAAGTATTTATATGTATATATATTTACTGTATATACATGCACACATGCACACACACACCAAACTCCTACCATATAGCATTGCATAGTACAGTGTTTGTAATTTCTGTGTACCCATCACAGGGCTGTTACAATGTATCATATCAACTCTAAAAAAGCTGGCTAGACGCAGAAGGAGAACATACAGGCAAGAATTTTGTTAGAGTCTCTTAGTAAGAGAAGTAAGTGTGAGCAAAACCTGAATTGAATCAATTAGGAGATTCAGGGAAAGCATTCTTTTGGGCATCTTGTGCTCCACAATGGCTGTGTAAATAAATTATTAATACCTTTTTCATGATTTTTTTTTTCTGACAGAATAATGTGCAAACGCTGAATTTACCAAATCAATTACATTCAGGGAAAGTAATCTGCTTGAGCACCATGTGCTCCACAACCACTGTGTAGTCAAATTTCATTCAGTGACTCAGGGCTAACACATGCAGGAAAAAGATTTAGTCTTCCTCTAGGCATAATGATAGTGTTTGTCTTTTTCCACAATTAAGTCTTCTGTATTTTTTGCTGTCGTGCTTTCTAAATATTTTAGTAACTACTGCTAAATATAGACAAATGCTAAGTATTTCAATACAAGCTTGCTATTTTTCTATGATGCTCTAGGTGGCGTTACAGTATCGCAAATAACTTAGGGTCAAACTGCAATTGTTATATGATATATCTGCCCTTACTGTTTTTGTAGCTCTTTGGTCATAACTTAATTTCTAGTTTCAATATTTTACAAGATAGGGAATCTGAATTATAGGAACAAATGCAAATGTATCCTCCAAGCTAATGTGTGGTCATTTATTTATAGTGGAAAGAAAGAGAGTTAAAATAAGGGCACAGATGCTCTAGGCAAACAGCCTAACAATAGTCAGTGTAGCCCCCACTTTTGTGTTCTCAAGGGTACGTTATATGGCACAAAGCCTTTTTAACATAAAAGTCAAGGAAATTACCATTTCTGTTAAATGTCTAAAAACACAACTGTAAATAACTATATATTTAGTGGTACTGTATATATACATAGTCACACCCACCCCTTCCCCTTTAACCCCTTAGACGGCAAACTGTTATTAAATATTCTCTTTGGCATTCTGCTGTTGATATTACAAATTTAATTCCACCAAATAAACTACTGCCTTGAAAAACACAACTTTTTTTTTTTTTAAGTGGAATAAAATCATTTGTTTTTTTGTTCATTGTTTTGGCATAAGTAATAACATAGAAAAAAAATGATGTGTACATTTAAAAAACAAAAAGGGGGCATTATATATTATATAATTATGAAACAGTTGGTCAGCATTAAAATTATGGACATTACAAGGCCAAATATGTACAACTTTGTACAGTCTGGGACTTTTTCTAGAAATGTGCAAATTTTACAGCCTGGGACTGTTCCTTAAAATCAGAGTCAGTTTGTAAGTGTTGTCAAAGCATAGGCCCCGCCCCTCTGTTACTGCAACACCTCTGTTAAATAGTTAAAATTTGGATTCAGCAACACTAGCTGCTGAGTTAGTTGTTGCAAAATATTATACAAATATCTATGTGGACTGTGAAAAACAACAGTATATACCCCAGTATTCTGCAAAGCACTGCAGTTGTACTTTGGCTCTTTAAGGTCCAGCACACACAAGCATATTTTGATCCTAGCTTGCAAATGGCAGTCTATGTAGAGGAACTTTGTCTGCAGAATTAAATGAGCAAAACAAAGTTCATCACTCGTTTATAATGCTTCTGAAACCTGCTAATTTCAAGTTTAGATCTATAGCATATAGAGCTACTAGCTAAGGTAAAACATGCTCAAGGGAATTTAGCCTTAAGGGGTGTAAAAAAATATAAGTATAAGTATAATTTTACCTTACCCCCCTCCCCATGGTCTCTGCTGTACAGTGCCCTTGCAGCTGGTGTTGTGGTCTGGGAGTTTGAAATCCTGCTCTTCTTCTTTCTGCAGGGTTGCAGGGACGGATCAGAGCAATTCTAATTGGTCAGCACTGGTACAGAGAAATGCTCTAATCTGTCCTGGAAGTACTGTAGAAAGAAGGGAAAGAAGAAAGGAGCACTGACAGCATACCCACGGAGATAAGTACAGTAGGGGTCAAGGGTGTGGGGTGGCTGTAGAGTATTAGTTCAGCTTTTCATTTCTTTTCTGAAGGGGTAAACTAACCCTTTAAATTAAATTAATCCTAGGGCCTCACTCCCAAAAACATAAAAAAATAAATAAAGACAGACTAGAAGAAAAATCATAATTTCTTGTCTTTTTAATCTAATATTCTAAAACACTTAGCTTCTGAGCTCACAAATATGTTACCAATTAAAGAAGACATGCAGTATGTTTCATTGCAAATCTCAATCTAAGTTTGCTAGCTGCTTTGCTGTCTGGCTCAGTCGCTAACCTGGAGCAAGCATTAAAAGGTCAGAGTGAAATTAGAACACCTGAGTTTAGCAATGGAAGCTTGCATGTTCAAGTATGAATGAAAGCTAGTTGCATCTTTCATATCATGCGCTCTTATTTGGGTTGTAACATGGAACATGATGCCATTCCAACCCCCCACCCGCACCCCCCTATCCCACCCACCTATCCCACCCACCTACCTTTCCTGAATTCCCACAGCATTTTATACACTTTTATATATGGCAGCTGTGCCTGACTGCGCCCACATAACCGCATCATCCATTCTTATCTTCATCATCCTGAGGCTGGAGAAAATAATGTGTAATATACTGTTCATTGCACCCAGTTTTGGATTTTTTTTTAGTTTTGGATATAGTGGGAGGAATAAAACACCCGAAAAAGGAAATTCGCAGTCACCAGAACATTCATCCCCATTGAATAATTTACCTTTACCTGGTGCGGTGGTTGTAATATTGAAATTGTGGATTTCCCCTTACTTGGTGTCTTGTAAACAGTGGTCACCAGGACATTGAATAGAAGTGAATCCTTCCAGTGGGGACACAGACTGACAGAGTCTAACACCTTCACAACCTATGCACAGCAACCAATAAATATTTACAAAAAAAAAAGCTTTGATTTTATATACACTTTATTAACCCATATATTCCTTGATATTTTCACAGCACATTCCGTTTTTTCTTCTTACACCAAGCTTTCTCTCTTTGTTCATAAGTAGATCACAAAAATAATATTTTATAAAACAAAAGCAATTCAAAATATAAATATTCAAACTATTGTACTCTCTGTCAGAGTGTGCCTGTGTCACCAGTAGATGGCAGAAGGCTCTCACCAAGGCAGAGGCGAGGGCCTGGCCTTCACACGATACAGTAAAGCCTTGGATTGGGAGTCTAATTCGTTCCGGAAACATGCTTGTAACCCAAAGTACTTGTATATCAAAGTGAATTTCCCTTATAAGAAATAATGGAAACTCAAATGATTCGTTCCACAACCATTTATTCCTTAGTCCTTCAGTTTATAGTCCATATAAAAAGATTATAGCAGTGTGATGTATAGCCATAAAATGTCCATTTACAAATGGCAGCCTCCACAAGGGGATTAGAAGCAAAATCCAGCAGGAGCTACAGAGTATAAAAGAGAAGAGAGGCACCCAGTGTAGCAATATGGTTACATTTAATGAAGGTACAACATTTAGCAACTCACATGGTTGATGATTAAAAGAGGCACATCTGAGTATGTAAGCATCTGGGGTAAAGCTGTCCTCATAGACTATCCTCCTTCCCGCCGGCTCTCACCGCTGTCAGTCAGCAATCATGACCAGGAAGACTACCCTGCAGTAGAGAGATCTGAAAGCGAGGCTTGAAGCGCTCATGGAGTGCAGCGTGGAAGGGATGACGTCGATGGTGGTGTGAAGGATGGTCTATGTGGGCAGCTTTACCCCGGATGCCTGCATACTTAGATGTGCCTGTTTTAATCATCACCCATATGACTTACTAAATGTTGTACCTTCATTAAATGTAACCATATTGCTACGCATAGTGGCGCCTCTGTTCTGTTTTATACTCAGTTGTGACATGACACTACTTGTATATCAAGACATCGCTTGTATATCAAGTCAAAATGTATTTAAAAATGTTGCTTGTCTTGCAAAACACTCTCAAACCAAGGTACTCTGAAACCAAGGTTTGACTATACTTTGATAGTGGGGTTGGAATTGTGTTGCTGGACGACTTACAGACTGCAACCCTTTACATTGCCTCAATGGCAACAGCTGATTGTTCAGACTGAACTCGGCAGAATACCTAAGTGTATTGCAGACCAGAAACCAAAATTTAAACCAAATGGTTGCAAGGGTAACTGATGAGAGGTAGAGATATGATCAAAAGTAGTCATCAAAACTCAAACTCATTACAAGTTCACAAACCTGAATACCTGTTCCATTCAGAATCATGGGATGAGGAGCAGGATGGAGGAGACTAGCTAAGTATTAACCAAAATTATGGGTAATTACATAATAGCAATATTTTTAAATATGTATTTTCTCTTGCAGTTTTTATGGTTTTTGCTTTACTAATATATGAGCGGATCATAGATGATCAAACAGGAGGCTTCCTAACATCCCTACTGAAACTTTGCTTGTGTTGCCTAGGTTATGTGTAAATGTGCATACACCTCAATCATTGTAGTAGTATTTACATATACATCCAGATCTGTGAGATCTTACACAAAAAAAGGTAGTTCCATCTGCAATACACATTTAATGATAGAGTTACATAGTATATAAAAATTACACACTAGACAGTATTTACAACACAGTGTACAGTATAAGTCCCCTGATATTTACAAATTATGCACAACAACCATATTTACAATACAGTGTACAAGTATGGAATTAGTTTACCTGTTCACTTCAGGTCAGGGCATGGTAACTGTTGTGTGTCCCCACACAAAAGAGAATCATAGCTCGGTGACAAAGCATTATATCCCCCCTCCTTTCTGTACTGCGGCTAATATAATTCTCCCTAATTGGTTACTGTACCTAGCAAAAGTATATTGGGCACAGCCTTATTGGATGAGTCAAAGAAGGTTGCTGTTTACAGCACATGTGAGATGTGATCATGGAAAACAAAAGGCCAACCTTTGAAGTGGAACTAATTACAATAACCCCAACACAACACAACACTCAATACTTTAAATATATATCCTTCTAACTGAAATATATTTCTAATTACAATATTATTTACAGCTGTTAGTGGAGATATTACATAAATCCATTATGTAACACTTGCATAAGCTTTTCACAATTACAAACTTGATAATTATATGGTATAATTGATGTATTATTTCCATCACTTTTTACAAATTAATATGTCCTTTTGTTTACATGTGACTTAGAGGAGAGCTTTACGAACAGCCTCCGAGAAAGTCAGGAACAGAACCTCTTTTTCTACAAATGTCATACACAACACCCCAGGAACCCGTGTGAATCGTTACATTAGCCGCTTGATTGAAGCTCGGCAGACTGATTCAGAGTTGACAGATTTGAATTTTATAAGTTTGAAATATAAGCAATCGGAACGTGAGCAGAAAGTAAGTCATTATATGTAAAGAATTATTTTTTTGTTGTTTCCTACTGTTGACCTTATAATGTGTTCATCACGTGCATCAATTTTGATATTGCTGTTATGCGAGAACTCTATTCAACATTTCATAGGAGAGGGGTATGTTAAGGCAAATGTGTGTTGTCACAATATAAAGTATACTGTATATAATAAAAATGGGAAAAGGATGTGTGTAGAATGCGACCTTCAGGCAACCATGGTTCTTTTCCAGACAAAGTAGTGTTCATTGGATCCCAGAAACAGATAACAAATCCAACATAGTATATACAAGAACATTTAATATTAAAAGCCTCTCAGTTCTAGCTTTCATGAATTTGTCAGGGATACAGACACTCCACAGACTCAGCATATACTGTACTGTATGTCCAATCTATAATCGAACCTTCATGTCTTCCCTGCACGTTCATGCATCTATGTTTACTCTATACCCTAGGTCAGGGATATGCAATTAGCTGATCTCCAGCTGTCCAGCATGTCCCATCATGCCTCTGCCTCCGGGTGTCATGCTTGTGGCTGTCAGAGTCTTGCTATGCCTCATGGGACTTGTAGTTCTGCAACAGCTGGAGGTCCGCTAATTGCATATCCCTGCCCTAGGTCATTCCTCTCATTCTTTTAAACAGTTTAATCAACCCTGACATAACCATTCTCTTCATTAAGCGCTAGCTGACCAGCCACCGCAGTTATACTGTGGCAGGTTGGCACGGCTGCGCAAATCACCGTAGGTATATGTCGCTCCTTTAACCACTTCCATACCAGGCACTTATACCCCCTTCCTGCCCAAGCCAATTTTCACCTTTCAGAGCTGTCCCTGTTTAAATGAAAATTGCACGGTGATGCTACACTGTACCCAAACAGAATTTTTATCATGCTGTTTTGGTGGTATTTGATCACCTCTGCGTTTTTTTTATTATTTGCTAAACAAATAAAAAAATACCTAATATTTTGAAAAAAAAAAAAGTTTTTCTTTTGCTTCTGTTATAAAATTTTGTAAATAAGTTTTCTCCTTCACTGATGGGCACTGATAAGGCGGCACTGGTGGGCACTGATAAGGCGGCACTGACGAGCACTGATAAGGTGGCACCGATGAGGTGGCACTGGTAGGCGGCACTGATGGGTGGCACTAATATGCAGCACTGATGGGCATTGATAGGCAGTACTGATGGGCACTTATAGGTGGCACTGGTGGACACTGCTGGGCACTGATAGATGGCACTGATGGCATCACTGATGGCACTGGCAGGCATTGGGAATGGGCACTGATTGGCAGCTGCCTGGGCACTGATTGGCATTTCCCTGGTGGTCTAGGGTGGCATACCTGGTGATCCAGTGGCAATCCCTGTAGTCCTGGTGGCATCCTGGTGGTCCTGGACGGGCATCCGACGGGGGGCTGCGCTGATAAACAATCAGCACAGACCCCCCTTGTCAGGAGAGCAGCCGATCGACTCTCCTCTACTCGCGTCTGTCAGATCAACAGCTATTCCTGTTTACATCGTGATCAGCCGTGATTGGACACAGCTGATCACGTGGTAAAGGGCCTTCGTCAGAGGCTCTTTACCGAGATTGGTGTAGTGGTGTGTCAGACTGACACACCGCACCACTGATTGACGCAATGCGCGCGGCGGGTGTTATCCTGCTGGACGTCATATGATGCCCAGTCAGGATAACTGAACCACTTCCCGCCTGGCCTATAGCAGAATGACGGCCGGACGGGAAGTGGTTAAAACGATCTAGCAGCCATGTGTCCCCAGAGCTGATGCGCATGTCCGACGGGCACCCAAGATCACTCGTGACAGAGCAGGAACGTGAATCTGTGTGTGTAAACACACAGATCGACGTCCTGTCAGGGGAGTAGAGAGATAGTGTGTTCCTAGTATATAGGAACACCGATCAGTCTCCTCCCCTAGTCAGTCCCATCCCCCCACAGTTAGAACACACCTAGGGAACACAGTTAACCCCTTGATCGCCCCCTAGTGTTAACCCCTTCCCTGCCAGTGACATTTATACAGTAATTAGTGGCTATTAGTGGCTATTTTTCGCTCTGATCGCTGTATAAATGTCAATGGTCCCAAAAAAGTGTCCGATCTGTCCGCTACAATGTCGCAGTCCTAATAAAAATCGCAGATTGCCGCCATTACTAGTAAAAAAAAAAAAATAATAATAAAAATGCCATAAATCTATCCCCTATTTTGTAGATGCTATAACGTTTGCGCAAACCAATCAATATACACTTATTGCGATTTTTTTTACCAAAAATATGTAGAGGAATACATATCAGCCTAAACTAATGAAGAAATTTGTTTTTTTTTTGGATTTGTTATAGCAAAATTACAAAATATTGTGGTTTTTTTTCAAAATTGTTGCTCTTTTTATGTTTATAGTGCAAAAAATAAAAAACGCAGAGGTGATCAAATTATCTCCAAAAGAAAGCTCTATTTGTGGGAAAAAAAGGACTTAAATTTTGTTTGGGTACAACGTCGCAATTCAGTTAAAGTGACGCAGTGGCGTATCGCAAAAAATGGCCTGGTCAGGAAGGGGGCAAATCCTTCCGGGGCTGAAGTGGTTAACTAAGATATAGAGAAAGCTGATTGGTTGATCAGACAAACACTGTGTGATCTTGTTTTTAAACAATACATACAAAAATGGAAGGCGAGCACACCTAGTGCATTACCAATGACATTTAATAAATGATAAAATTCATAAAAGGTGGGTACTCACAAATAGCAACTCTTATAAGCCATAAAATCACACAGTGTAGAATCATGTGTTATATACCATCACAGGGTATAAACATGTTTCGGGGGCACACACCCTTCCTTAGAGCTAGGCTAGCTAGTTTGTAGTTTAAAATACAAATGCATAGTAGTCAAATTAAAATCAGTTAACAAATTAAGATCTTAATGCTGATGCAAAATAGCGCAGGAAAGTCACAAAGCATACTGGTACAGATATCGATGAGAGCATATAATTCCTTATCAAATACCAAACGATATGTATGCTCTCACTGTGTAAGTCATATTTCAAAGTAGCAGCTGAACACCCAGCAAAATGGTCCCATAAACATGGCCATACTAAATAAATTACTGAATAAATTACTTCATAGGTACCTTTTAAAGTGTTACTAAATCCAGGACCCTTAGTCACTTTATCTGGTCTCCCACAGTACACAGAACATGGAAATGCAATAATTTTAGTAAATATAAACTGCTAAATACCTTTTCTCCTCAGCAGTTCTAGCAGTCTTGTGACTTCTATTGGTGTCTGGTTAAAGCTTGTAGGAGGAGATTCTATTTTCTTTTCTCCTCTGACTGCCCTATGAGGCTGTAGGACCCCTGACTGTCTGGACAGTGCTGATTGGCCCTGTGCTGATCACATGCAAACTCTCTAGCAATACACACAGCATGTGCAGAGTGACCCAAAGCTCTGTACTATCAGCAGATGGATTGGGGACAGTGGAAGAAGGGGAGGATCAGAGAAGATAGGATCAAACAGCCTTTTTACACAATGTAGAGGATGAACCCCTTAGGTTCCAACGTAAAGCGTGTAACAAGCATGCTTTACTGGATATACAGACTGATTCTACTGTTGTGGGTTTCGTAACACTTTAAGTAAAAGCCTGTCTGCCTCACATTTCAAAAATCACCCTTGGTGCTGTCATGATGGTAATGATAATATAGTAGTGACAGTAAAAGCATCTGTTAATAGTCATCATGCTTAGCTTAGCCATGTCTGGTTTCATGTAGGTGAAGAGGATGACAACATAGCTTTAACAGTACATTTGCATCAGGACAGCCACCTGAGCCTTTAGAACACATGCTGGAAACACAGGGAGCAAGTGAAAGCTCTTCAGAGTAAAGCAGCCCCTCCCACTATCACATGGTTCTGGATGAAGGGGTGGACTTGTTAGCACCAGTACTCAGAAGGAGGGAGAGGTATCACAATAGCTCAGCCTGAATGCTAGTTTAGTACAACAGACAAGCAACACTGACATCTCAGGATCGATCCCTGGATCTGGCAGAGACCAGCATTGAAAATGTGTATATAAAAATATCATATCATATCACAGTTTGCTGTGAATGAATATCTACAAGTACCATTATCCATTGCGTCAACCATTGTTCTCAATGAACAGCAAGGGTTAGTGCCATTGTAGGCCATTGATTTTTTCCTGCAATTCAGTAACTGTCTGCCTGAACGAGGTAGGGAGTGTCTGCAGGATCCAGGAATCTGCTGATCGTGGGTTCAATGTCTTACAGACTGCAGTGAAAAAAAAATAAATGCAAATATGGCCTCTACCCTATACAGTCTAAGCCCTGAGGGAGCCTCATGGTGTTTTTATACTGGACCTTATATTTGAGATAAGCCTCCCTCTACAACGGAATTCTCATAACCCTTTTCTAAGAATTTTTTCATTAGCACTTGACTCTGCTCGTCGTAATCTTCAAATTTTGTGCATGTGCATATAAGTGTACAACATTACCCAAAAGGGACATTACAGATCGATCTAGGGTGGTGGCCTCTCTGTTCATGCAGGTAAGAATTACCTGCCGTTGGTTTAAAATGGGTGTTTGATATAATATTCAGGTCACTGTACCCTAATTCCAAATCTAAAAATACTAAATGAGAGTTGCCCACCTCATGTGTGAGCCCAACGCATTAGAGATTAATATGGCAGTGTGCAATAAACAGTATAGAGTCAGAACCATCCCAGATTATGAGGATGTCATCAAAGCATCTAGCATATAGAACCAGGTTTGCCCCATAAGGGTTATTGGTCCAAATATGGAATTCCTCCTAATAACCCACAGAGATGTTAGCACAACTAGAAGCAAACCTAACTCCCATTGATTTACCATTTATCTGTCTGTAAAAGTCACCCAGGGAGGTGAAATAGTAAAATTGTTATATTTCGAGGTGAACTTGATACAATCATGTATAAAACCTAGCTGTGTGTGGTAGTATTGGACTGCCTGCAGACCAAATTCATGCATTTAGAGTTACCCATCTACAGTATATCCCAATTGCCACTTATAATTAGTCATAATATTAAGCATATGACCAGGATCTTTCACATAAGAGAGGAGCTGTGTCAAAAATTCATGCAAAAAATAGTCAATACAACAGCCCATTTCTTTCTCGAACATCACGGGACACAGAGCCACAGTAATTACTGATGGGTTATATAGGTATCACTGGTGATTGGACACTGGCACACCCTATCAGGAAGTTCAACCCCCTATATAATCCCTCCCCCTTGCAGGGATACCTCAGTTTTTACGCCAGTGTCTTAGGTGATGGACGTGTAAAGATGTCCTGTGCTGAGCTCCAAAGGGAATATTCTGATATCCTATACTGGGGCAAGCCAGGAGAACCGGATCCATTCAAAGTGTCCTTTTTAGGCCGAATTGGATGGTACCCGGGCCTCGTGTCCAAAGAAACGAGGTTTTACCCGTAATGCTTCTCTTTTTAGAGAGCTGGACCCCGCAGATCAGAAAATGGCTTTAAACTTCCTAATTTCTGGCGAGGTGCTTTACGGTCCCAGAACTGTTGGATCCCCCTATTCGTAGGGGGCCCCAGTCTCCGACGGTTTTTTCAAACGGAGCCCAACGTGAAAGGTGAAGATTGGGTCTGTGTAAACAGCACCCTGTGGCTGGATAAGGTAAGAGGAGATTCCACAGAATTTTTGAGTTCTAGTGGCTTTTCTCCTTTAAGGTAAATGCATGCTATGCCTATTGTGACCACCGGGGGCTGCCAAGAGCACAAACTTTCACATGCTGACTGTCTGTCTCAGTGTTTGTTTTCGCTGCACATGTATCCCAGCATCTCAGGCTGCAAGGTAAGATGGAAGGGGGGATTTCTCATGTTTGAATGTTCCCCCCAGGCTAGAGAGGGGCCACAGGGGTCTAGAAAGTGGTTATACCACCCGGGCTCTGTGGCCTAATGGCCACCATCTCTGAAGATAGCCGTTCAGGCAGATCTTGTTACCAGCCTCCCTCCCTCCCCCCCCCCCCCCCATCCCCAGCCTTTTCTCCAGAAGCATGACAGGAGAGTCGGCCAGCGCGGGAAGCACTCGTTTTTTTCAAAACTCGAGGGGGGGGGGGGGCGGTAGAGGAGGGGGCGGGACGTCAGCACAGGTGCTTAGACTCCCACTCAGGCCAGCTGCAGGCTATTAAAGGCACTCTGTACAGGTGCACACAGCCTTCTGAGAGACACAGAGCTGACGGTCGCATGTAAGGTGGGACACAGGCATTCTCCTAGGCAGCATTTACTGAAGTAACACCAGACTGAGCATTGGGTAGCAAGGCTTTTAGCCAGACTACATCGCTCAGCGGGCAGTGTTCATTTGTATACCTCACACCTTGTTGCTTTGCACTATGGGTAGAAGAGGTTCAAGCACCCCAGGAACCAGAGACACTAGGGGATCACGTTCAGGTTCTGAGGGCCCCCTGTCGGCAGCATCCCCCCCTCTAAAGATGGGCCAAGGACGGCTAGCCAGGGAGAGCCATCGGGGTCAGGGGCTACACCTGCTTCTGGCACTTCAGCCCCTGTATACATTACACAAGAGGTTTTTTCCTCAACCATTAATGGTCTAGAGGAAAGATTAATGGCCGTGATTACGTCTTCACTCAGTGGAAGAAAACGCACTAGGCTTTCCTCTGTTCCCCAAGACCCTCAGACAGAGGAGCTCTGGGATAAAGGAGATGAATCCCTTTCAGAGGATCGGGATGGGACGGATGATTCCTCTTCGGAGGAATCAGGTGGAGAGGGACTCTCTGCGACTTCCCAAGAGGAGAAAGTCTTAGTGCAGATCCTTACTGGATTGGTCCGCTCCACATTTAAGTTGCCCATACCTGAAACTGCTAAATAATCCTCTTCTGCTTTGGGGTCACTGAAACCTTTCCAAGCAGCACATGCTTTTCCTGTTCATACTTTACTTGAAAAGCTCATTTATTCTGAGTGGGATCACCCAGACAAACAATTTTTTCCGCCGAGAAAGTTTTCAACACTTTATCCGATGGAAGAAAAGTTTATTAAAATGTGGGGAATACCGGCTATTGATGCCGCCATTTCCTCTGTAAATAATAGCCTGACTTGTCCTGTAGACAATGCTCAGATGCTCAGGGATCCTGTAGATAAAAGGATGGAATCCCTATTGAAGGATGTTTTCTCCTTAGCAGGATCAGTGGCCCAACCTGCAGTAGCAGCGATTGGAGTCTGTCAATACTTAAGAGACCATGTTAAGCAGGTCATCAAAGTATTATCTGAACAGCAGGCCCAGGGGTTTGCTAACCTTCCAGCGGCCTTATGCTTTGTGGTTGATGCCATTAGAGATTCTATCGTGCAAACCTCCCGTCTTTCACTGGGGTTGGTGCATATACGTAGAATCCTATGGTTGAAAAATTGGTCAGCCGAAGCACCATGTAAGAAGCTACTGGCTGGGTTTCCATTTCGTGGTGCAAGGTTGTTTGGAGAGGACTTGGATAACTATATCAAGAGAATCTCTTGTGGGAAAAGCACTCTCTTACCTGTCAAGAAGAAGAGTAAGCGTCCCTCTTTCAAACGGACTCTTTCCCCAGCGCCGGGGGCTTCAGCCTCCAGGCAGTCTCGACGGCCGCCTCCATCGGGGTCCAGAGACAAGAGTCAACCCCAGGGACAAAAGAAGTCCTGGGGAAAGAAGCCTACTAGGCAAAACACTAAGACCTCTGCATGAGGGGGTGCCCCCGCTCACTCGAGTGGGGGGAAGACTGCGACAGTTCTCAGAGCTCTGGCAGGAGGATTTCCAGGACAGATGGGTAATCTCCACGGTAACCTTAGGGTACAAGCTGGAGTTTCAGGAATTCCCCTCTCCTCGGTTCCTCGGATCAAGGGTCCCCAGAGACCCAGAGAAGAAGCAGTCGCTCCTTCTAGCGTTAGAGCGACTTTTGTCGCAGGAGGTCATTATGATAGCTCCCGCAAAGGACCAGGGATTGGGCTTCTATTCCAACCTTTTTACAGTCCAAAAGCCAAATGGGGATGTCAGGCCCATTCTGGACTTAAGGGATCTGAACCGATTCCTAAGGATTCAATCCTTCCGCATGAAATCAATTCGAACAGTAGTTCCCACCCTGCAGGGAGGAGAATTTCTGGAATCAATAGACATCAGAGATGCATATCTGCATGTGCCCATTTTTCCTGCTCATCAGAAGTTTCTGCGCTTCGAGGTAGGAGGGCGCCATTTCCAGTTTGTGGCTCTGCCTTTCGGGATAGCCACTGCATCTCGAGTGTTCACAAAGATCTTGGCTCCTCCTCTGGCCAGATTAAGGGCTCAGGGTATAGCTGTTATAGCATACCTAGACGACCTGCTCTTGATAGACCGGTCGGTAGCCTCTTTGAATGGAAACTTGAGGACCACAGTCAGGTATCTAGAACACCTGGGTTGGATCCTCAACTTAGAAAAGTCTTTCCTAAAACCAGTAAGAAGACTGGAGTATTTAGGTCTGATTATAGATACAAGCCAGGAGAAAATATTTCTACCCCAGGCAAAGATCGCTGCTTTGAGAGAGCTGATTCTGGCAGTAAGGACCAAGAAGGGTCCCTCAGTCCGCCTTTGTATGAGGCTACTAGGGAAGATGGTGTCTTCTTTCAAAGCAGTTCCCTATGCTCAGTTTCACTCAAGAATGCTGCAACACAGTATTCAGGCATTAGACTTTCCGATGCACCTGTCGCATGCGGTGCGTCAGAGCCTCAATTGGTGGCTCATACCCGAAGACCTGCAGAAGGGGAAATCCTTTCTGCCGGTTACCTGGACGGTGGTAATAACAGATGCCAGTCTGTCAGGTTGGGGAGCAGTTCTGGAACAGGCTGCGGTCCAAGGGGTATGGTCCAAAACAGAGAGGACCTTACCCATCAACATTCTGGAGATCCGGGCGATACATCTAGCTCTAAAAGCCTGGACTATCAGGCTACAGGGTTGTCCGGTCAGGATCCAGTCCGACAATGCCACAGCAGTGGCTTATGTCAATCATCAGGGAGGCACCCGGAGCCGAGCTGCTCAAAAGGAGGTGAACCAGATCTTAGTCTGGGCAGAGATGCATGTGCCATGCATATCGGCAGTTTTCTTCCCGGGAATAGAGAATTGGCAGGCGGACTATCTAAGTCGCCAGCAGTTACTTCCAGGGGAATGGTCTCTGCATCCCGACGTCCTTTGGGCCATATGCCAAAGATGGGGGGTTCCAGATGTAGATCTCTTTGCATCCCGATTCAACAAAAAGATAGACAGATTTGTGCAAGGACAAAAGATCCTCTTGCATGCGGGACGGATGCGTTGGTGATTCCGTGGCATCGGTTCTCACTGATTTACGCATTCCCGCCTATTCTGCTATTACCACGACTCCTTCGCAGGATCAGGCAGGAAAGGAAGTCGGTACTTCTGGTGGCCCCCGCTTGGCCCAGAAGGACTTGGTATGCAGAAATAGTAAGGATGACGGTAGGTTCCCCGTGGACCCTACCGGTACGCCCAGACCTGTTATCTCAGGGTCCAGCGTTCCATCCTGCCTTACAAACGCTAAAATTGACGGTTTGGCTATTGAGACCCACGTTCTGAAGAGTCGTGGGCTCTCAGGTCCTGTCATATCTACCTTGATTAATGCAAGGAAGCCAGCTTCCAGGATGATTTATCATAGAGTCTGGAAAGCTTATATAACCTGGTGTGAATCCAGAGGTTGGCATCCCAGGAAATATGTCATAGGTAGAATCCTTGATTTTCTACAGATGGGATTAGAGATGAAGCTGGCCTTGAGTACCATCAAGGGCCAGGTCTCTGCTTTATCAGTATTATTTCAGCGGCCACTTGCTTCGCATTCTTTGGTCCGAAACTTTATGCAGGGGGTGATGCGTCTTAACCCCCCGGTTAAAGCGCCCCTAAACCCATGGGACTTGAACTTGGTCCTGGCTGTGTTACAGAAACAGCCTTTTGAACCAATAAGTCAGATTCCTTTGGTCTTGTTAACAAGGAAATTAATTTTTCTGGTGGCCATCTCTTCTGCTAGAAGAGTATCAGAATTAGCAGCTCTTTCTTGTAAGGAGCCTTATTTGATTATACACAGGGATAGAGTGGTACTACGCCCTCATCCTAGTTTTTTACCGAAGGTGGTTTCTGATTTTCATTTAAACCAAGACATTGTTCTACCTTCCTTTTTTCCAGATCCCTATTCTCCGGAAGAGAGATCTGTACATTCATTGGATGTAGTAAAAGCAGTTAAGGCCTATCTAGGGGCAACTGCTCAGATCCGCAAGACGGATGTTTTGTTTGTGCTGCCAGAGGGTCCCAATAGAGGACAGACAGCGTCAAAAGCTACCATTTCTAAATGGATTCGACAGTTGATCATTCAAGCTTACGGTTTGAAACAGAAGATTCCTCCGTTTCAGATCAGGGCACATTCCACAAGGGCTGTTGGTGCTTCTTGGGCAGTGCATCACTGGGCCTCTATGACTCAAATCTGCAAGGCCGCAACCTGGTCTTCAGTTCATACATTCACCAGATTCTATCAGGTGGATGTGAGAAGGCATGAGGATATCGCCTTTGGGCGTAGCGTGCTGCAGGCAGCGGTACAGGGTCCTCAGGTCTGATTGCACCCTACTTGGTCGTGGTTCCCCCCCCCTCTGGTAGCATTGCTCTGGGACATCCCATCAGTAATTACTGTGGCTCTGTGTCCCGTGATGTTCGAGAAAGAAAATAGGATTTTTTAAAACAGCTTACCTGTAAAATCCTTTTCTTTCGAAGGACATCATGGGACACAGAGGTCCCGCCCCTCTTCTAATACACTATATTGCTTGGCTAAAAAAACTGAGGTATCCCTGCAAGGGGGAGGGATTATATAGGGGGTTGAACTTCCTGATAGGGTGTGCCAGTGTCCAATCACCAGTGATACCTATATAACCCATCAGTAATTACTGTGGCGCTGTGTCCCGTGATGTCCTTCGAAAGAAAAGGATTTTACAAGTAAGCTGTTTTAAAAAATCATATTATTACTGGTAAGATTATCAAACCAAGAAAAAATGTATTTTAAATTTAAAGATTATAACTGTTTTTCCAAAGGACCAAGAATTACAGCAACAATCTTTGCTGCAATCCTAAAGTGGCAAGATAAGGATATTTGTTTTTAATTGTTTTCAGTACCTTTTTCCTTATTCTGTAATGGATTTTGTGAGTTTCATGGTTAATAAATTGTTTTTCTTTTCTATCTTCCTACAGTATCACCAGCTTCATGATGAATATTTTACCAGCGCAGTGGTACTTTCATTAATTTTAGCTGCCTTATTTGGCCTTGTCTACCTTTTAATAATCCCACAGTAAGTACTCGCTGCTATTTAAAATATTACCATTTCTCACACCTTTGCAAAAAACAATTTTAATGATTACCCATGACTAAGTTTGGAGGTTAGCTCCAAACTTAGACTGATGTGAGTGGGAATACATGCTAAGCATACATTCATTTTAATTGTAATATTTTTTTTTTCTAAATGTTCAGTTTTTTTGTTTATTTAGCAAAAAGTTAAAAACCCAGCAGTGATTAAATACCACCAAAAGAAAGCTCTAGTCGAGTGAACAAAATTATAGTTTGGGTATAGTGTTGCATGACTGCGCAATTGTCATTTAAAATGCTACAGCGCTACAAGGTGAAAATTGGCTTTGGGCCTGGTATTGAAGCGGTTAAAGAATAGATCCAATTATAAATTCTAATTCAGAATCTCAGAATTTGGTATGATACACGGTACCCATTTGACTATAGCCTCTATAACAATGAATCTTGGTATATACAGTATCTCACAAAAGTGAGTATACTCCTCACATTTTTGTAAATATTTTATTATATCTTTTCATGTGACAACACTGAAGAAATTACACTTTGCTACAATGTAAAGTAGTGAGTGTACAGCTTGTATAACAGTGTAAATTTGCTGTCCCCTCAAAATAACTCAACACACAGCCATTAATGTCTAAACTGCTAGCAACAAAAATGAGTACACCCCTAAGTGAAAATGTCCAAATTGGGCCCAATTAGCCATTTTCCCTCCTCGGTCTCATGTGACTCGTTAGTGTTACAAGGTCTCAGGTGTGAATGGGGAGCAGGTGTGTTAAATTTGGTGTTATCGCTCTTACTCTCTCATACTGGTCACTGGAAGTTCCACAGGGCACCTCATGGCAAAGAACTCTCTGAGGATCTGAAAAAAAGAGTTGTTGCTCTACATAAAGATGGCCTAGGCTATAAGAAGATTGCCAAGACCCTGAAACTGAGCTGCAGCACAGTGGTCAAGATCATACAGCAGTTTAACAGGACAGGTTCCACTCAGAACAGGCCTCGCCATGGTCGACCAAAGAAGTTGAGTGCAGGTGCTCAGCGTCATATACAGAGGTTGTCTTTGGGAAATAGACGTATGAGTGTTGCCAGCATTGCTGCAGAGCTTGAAGAGGTGGGGGTCAACCTGTCAGTGCTGAGACCATATGCTGCACACTGCATCAAATTGGTCTGCATGGCTGTCGTCCCAGAAGGAAGCTTCTTCTAAAGATGATGCACAAGTAAGCCCTTAAACGGTTTGCTGAAGACAAGCAGACTAAGGACATGGATTACTGGAACCAATTCCTGTGGTCTAATGAGACCAAGATAAACTTATTCGGTTCAGATGGTGTCAAGCATGTGTTGCGGCAACCAGGTGAGGAGTACAAAGACAAGTGTATCTTGCCTACGGTCAAGCATGGTGGTGGGAGTGTCATGGTCTGGGGCTGCATGAGTGCTGCCAGCACTGAGGAGCTACAGTTCATTGAGGGAACCATGAATGCCAACATGTACTGTGACATACTGAAGCAGAGCATGATCCCCTCCCTTCGGAGATTGGGCCGCAGGGCAGTATTCCAACATGATAACGACCCCAAACACACCTCCAAGACGACCATTGCCTTGTTAAAGAAGCTGAGGGTAAAGGTAATAGACTGGCCAATCATGTCTCCAGACCTAAACCCTATTGAGCATCTGTTGGGCATCCTCAAACGGAATGTGGAGGAGCACAAGGTCTCTAACATTCACCAGCTCCGTGATGTCGTCATGGAGGAGTGGAAGAGGACTCCAGTGGTAACCTGTGAAGCTCTTGTGAACTCCAACCCCAAGAGGGTTAAGGCAGTTGTGGAAAATAATGGTGGCCACACAAAATATTGACACTTTGGGCCCAATTTTTTCACTTAGGGTGTACTGACTTTTGTTGCCGGCGGTTTAGACATTAATGGCTTTGTGTTGAGTTATTTTGAGGGGACAGAAAATGTACACTTTTATACAAGCTGTACACTCACTACATTACATTGTAGCAAAGTGTCATTTCTTCAGTGTTGTCACATGAAAAGATAGAATAAAGAATAAAATATTTACAAAAATGTGAGGGGTGTACTCACTTCTGTGAGATACTGTATATCCCTGTATGTTGCGGTCGTTCAGGTGCTTATCTAATAGTTTTTGGAAATTACCGATGCCCCCCTGCTGAGACCACCACCTGTGGAAGGGAACTCCACATCCTTGCTGCTCTTACAGTTAAGAACCCTCTACGTAGTTTAAGGTTAAATCTCTTTACTTCTAATTTTAATGAGTGGCCACGTGTCTTGTTAAACTCCCTTCAGCGAAAATGTTTTATCCCTATTGTGTCACATGAAAAGATATAATAAACATTTACAAAAATGTGAGGGGGTGTGCTCACTTTTGTGAGATACTGTACATGTTTAAAACAATGTTTCATATCTCTATACAGTTTATTTACAGTGTGTGTGTGTGTGTGTGTAAAAAATCACAATATATAAATGCACAAAACCTTTCATCCTGGTCATAATAATGAAACAAAATATTTACTAGTACCACAACACTATACAGTTCCTTTAAAATACTTATTCATATTATAACAGCAATATTAAAATACATAAATCCTTTAAATAACATAGTTTAGGGGATGCCTTAAACCTGCACGTGAAGTTAGGGAGTAGTGCAATGTATTCCTTTAAAAGTTATATTTTTTGTATGCAAACAGCAGCCAGAGATCTGTCATTTAGTGGTGATTTGTAAACAAACTGCCAGGGGATCCTGGATGATGTCATTGACTAAGTTTTAAACAGAAATGGCTACTGTCCCTTTAAAAAAACTGACATGAGGTCCCCCTAAAAATTATTAAGATCCTTATTCAGGCATACAGCCTAGGTGACAAGGAAAGAGGGGGTCAGTGAGAATGAGCCCCCTCTTAAACCATTCAAGGCCGTAAGCCTTCAATATTGGGAGGGTACCTTATAAAGGGGAGACAGCAAAGCCCCCCACCCCTTGCAAGGTGCCTTTTCCCCAATGTTGAGAAGACAAGGGCCACATCCCCACATCTTGTCCCCCAAAAGGGATGGGGGGAGGCTTAGTCCCCCTTGTACTACGCCTTTACCTTTTTTGTTAATGTAAAGAATAAAAAAAAATTATGAGCATTTACATCACTGAAAGATGTGATTGATGTTGAGTTTGTATTGGGGGCATGGTTTAGTTTGTTTAATAAAGGACTTTTTTCACAGTGTGGGTGTTTTTTATTATTATTTACATTAACAAAAAAAGGTAAAGGCATAGTACAAGGGGGACTAAGCCCCCCCCCCCCCATCCCTTTTGGGTGCAAATATGGCCATCTGGTCAAGGACATCCACCAGGATCCCTGACTGGTTTGTTTAGCACAGTAGCTTACTGGTTAGCACTTTTATCTCACAGCCCTAGGGTAATTGGTTTAAATCGCAAGCAGGAAACTACCCTATTGCCCTTCCGCCCAATGTTGTTTTCACACCACCATGATTATCCCCTACCCAACAATGTCAACCCTTTGCATTCCTGCTGCAAAATGACATCCCTGGCTGCTTGCTATTTGTAAAAAAAAAAATGTATTTATTACAGGTAATTATATAGCATCAACAATTTAGGCAGCACATTACGTATTGTACATACAGGTTAGTTCTTGTTCTCGAGGAGCATATAATCTAAGTCTCCTACCCCGCATGCATGCTTACACACACAACTTTTAGATAGAAGCCAATAACCTGCCAGCATGATTTTTACATGTGGGTGGGAACAGAAGTAACCAGGGAAAACAGGGAACACATGAAAACTCCATGCTGGTAGTTTCCTGCTTGCGATTTAAACCAATTACCCTAGGGCTGTGAGATAGAAGTGCTAACCAGTAAGCCACTGTGCTAAACAAACCAATCAGGGATCCTGGCGGATGTCCTTGACCAGATGGCCATATTTGATCACTTATATCACGCAGGATTTCCTGCTGGTTTATTTACAACAGATGTCAGTCATTTTGCAGCTGTAGTGCTACCACAACAAATGACAGATTCACAGCCATCTTCTGTTTGCAAACAAACCAGCAAGGAGTCCTAGGTTCGTATATGTCATATCTGGGGGCCCCATTATTTATTTATTTATTTATTTATTTATTTCAGGTACTTATATAGCGCAGTCAATTTACGCAGCGCTTTACATATACATTGTACATTCACATCAGTCCCTACCCTCAAGGAGCTTACAATCTAAGGTCCCTAACTCACATTTATACATACTAGGGACAATTTAGACAGGATCCAATTAACCTACCAGCATGTCTTTGGAGTGTGGGAGGAAACCGGAGTACCCGGAGGAAACCCACGCAGGCACAGGGAGAACATGCAAACTCCAGGCAGGTAGTGTTGTGGTTGGGATTCGAACCAGCAACCCTTCTTACTGCTAGGCGAGAGTATTATTTTAAAGTGGGCTTTTCTTGTGATAGCAATTATGCTGAATCAAAAATAAAGAAACAGTGTAAAAATACACTTAAATTAAATAAGTATTAAAAGTGCCCCCTATGCTCACACGCAAATGCTATGTAGTATATATACATAGGGCCACACGCATATGTAAACAGTGTTCGCACTACACATGTGAGTCATCACACAAATGTCAGAGCGAGAGCAATCATTTTAGCGCCAGACCTCCTGTTTAACTCTAAACTTGTAACCTGTAAAGTCTTTTAAAGCATTGCCTGTGGATAATTTAATATACGGTTTCTTTTTTCAGAAGCACTATTGTCCTTGTCCTCCTGGTGTTCTGCATATGCTTCCTAGTGGCGTGTATTATGTACTTACATGTCACACGAGTGCAGGTAAAAAAAAATATTTCTTTATGACTAAACTTAAAGACTGTAATTGAAATGTAAAATCATTTTATGTGTATTGTAAGTACTATGACTGCTTTTGTTTTCCTTATATGGAGATATATATGACAACAGACTGACCCCCCCTCAAGTGTTACTAAACACAGGACCCTACATTCACTATATCTGGTCTCCTACAGTACACAGAACATGGAAATGCAATTACTTTAGTAAATATGAACTGCTAAATACCTTTTCTCATCAGCAGTATATAGCAGTCTTGTGACTTCTATCAGTGTCCATTCAAGCACTGGTTAAAACTTGTAGAAGTTTTCTGAATGTCCTATGAGACAGCAAGACACATGCGCACTCCCAAGAAAAAAGAAAACCTCTCTAGCAATACACACCAAACTGAGCATGTGCAAAGTGACTCCATAGACTCTGTGTCATCAGGAAATTATTAGGGGACAGTGGAAGGAGGGGAGGATCAGAGATCAAAGCCAGGATCAAACAGCCTTTTTCCACAATGCAAAGGATTACCCCTTAATTTCCACCGTGAGTATAACAAGCATGGTTGGCTGCTTATACAGACTGATTTTACTGTAGTGGGTTTAGTAACACTTTAACCAAACTTTTGGCAGACTTTTTTTTTATAGGCCATACACATATGCCATACTGTATATGCCCTGGGAACACTTAATTATGTTTAGCCACTGTGCTGGAATGGAGCACAAGTTTCTAGTGAGGAGTTTTTATATTAAAAGTCATTTTGCTTTTACAAAATTGATTATTGATGGTCAAATCAGAATTCATACTTTATTCATCATTATTTGTTTGTCATATGTTTGTTTAATGTTGTAGACCACCCATACAAATATTTTTGTTCATTTAAACAATTCTAAGACCCAAGTTCAGCCAAGAAAAGAAACACAAAAATCAGCACAAGGAACATAACCTATAGTCAGTAAGATTTCTCACATGCGCCTGATATTGCAAAAAGGAGTGGGAGATCATGGAGGCCAGGCATGGCAAGCTGCATACTTGAGGGTTTGTAGAGGGATGGGTGCACTGTTAACAATAAACAGAGAGGTGTCTCCTGGATAAGCCATACATTTAAACTGTTGCTTCAAAAGCCTAATTAGGGAAGTTTTGGAACTTTATGAAAGTCAACCACACCACTCCAAATTCCAGAATTCTCTTCAGCTGTGAACCAAGCTGCCAGCCGTAGGATCTCATTCCCCACTCAGTGTGTCAATGCAAAAGATTGAAGCACCACACACCGATGATGTCACTCAAAGTTAAAATCTTTATTGAACCAAATAGGTACGCTGTGAGTCCCCACCTGAGAACCACTTCAGGTGGGTACTCACGGCGTAGCTATTTGCTTAAATAAAGTTTTCTGTCATGGGTGACCTGATTGGTGAGTGGCTCTTTGTTTCTTACACCTACCACCTCTAGTTGCAAGTAGAACTGCCCCTGTCCCTTCCTGGAAACATTGCTGCTCCTTCAGCACCATAAAAACATTAACATTAATTTATGAGTAATTTCTTCATGCTGTGGTCACAGGTGCTGGTCTAGAGCCATAGATAGTGGATGTACAAGATGGTAATGGCTTATCTTGTATGCTCCACGGTCCCTAAAACATAACTGAGCACTCTTTGAAGTGTTGGGTTCACATACTGATCAATGGAATGAAATGTTCCAGCTTGCTCTCCTTCCCCCTTTTTGAAAATGTCGCTAGCATAACTTGTGACAAAAATGTACCTAGAGTTTGATGTTCATCAAAATGAACATGGATTGGAAAAGCAATACCCACCTTCTTTCTAACATTCAAAGTCCGGGAGGTGTCCCTTGCCACTGACAGCATCTTCCCCCAGAGTGTCAGTCTTCAGTCATCTTCATTGGCCGGCGCAAGATGACTGCAGAATACTGCAAGCAGGCAGACAGGTGTATTTATTTACACAAGAGACATGCATGTCTCTTATGTGATAAATAGCCTACATACTTGCAAGTTATAGGAAAATGCCTTCAGTTCTGCTACACAATCTACCAAACAGTTACATTCAAGGCATGCCTTGAATAATAACCGTCACATTTACTAGTGTGCTTATGTTAACTCTCAACCGAACTATCAAGCCATTTTGCTGGTGTCATAGCTTATCACATATGCAGCACCATGGCAACTGTAGATCATATAGAGGCTAAGATGGCTGCAAAGGACAGAATGGTTTCATTCCGCTTTAGGTAGCTGCTAAGTAAAGATACATTTAAGCCACTTTTCTGTGAAATTTTTTACATTTTATATATATATATATATATATATATATATATATATATATATATTGATATATTATGGAGAGGCAACCCTGTGTCAAGCTGTGGATTAGCAGTACACCTGATTGTGGCTGAAGCAGGCATGCCAATTACACACCTGTGGGCTGGATTTATATTCATCCCAGGGATAGAGCTCAGGGCTCAGACTTGGAGACAGCTCAGCCTGGCAGACAGGAAGCCTAGTCTAGGAGGTTGGGAGGGTCCCAGTAGGAGACAGCTCCAGAAGAAAGAGACAGGAGGTCTTGGAGTCTAAGGCTGCAGGTGGCAGCCTGTGTGTGCACCTCTGTAGCATGCAGTTGTGGCCTGTGACCGAACAGCACGAAGCTGACAGTGAGTAAGCCAGGAGGCTGAAGTTTGTGTTTATACAGTGATGGTGGAACCCCCTGCGAGGAAAGATTACTGTTTGTTTGAACTTTTTTGTTTTCTTTAAATAAAAGTGGGCTGCCATGCCCTTAAAAAACGCAGTCTGGAGTGGCACGTTTCTGGAAACTGCATGCACCACTTGAGTTAAATCACTCCAATATCTTACAATTGGTGGAGGATGCGGGCACTTGTGATGATGCTGGTCCAGATCCTCGCATGCCGGAAACCGTGAGTGTCAAGAGACGGTGTGTGTGTTGCTTTTGCTGTGTGAAGCAAAGTGACGCGCTATGTCTCGGCCTTAAGGAGACAGTACGGCAAAAAAAAATTCTGAAGGAACTGTGTTTCTTTTACTACAAAAATGGATGTTGTTGCCCATAGCAACAAAGCCAAGGTCATCCGTGAGATCTATGGTGGATAGTGGAATGATTCTGATGAGAGTCCTTGCTGGTGGGCTCAAAAGGAACCGTTACACCCAGTTGGAGAGGGCTGGAGAAGTTATGCAGGGAGAGTGTGGTCTCCCATAGCAACCAATGAAGTGTTGTCTGGATGGTGGGGCTGCTATGAAGAGGTGGCTCACTATTCCCACAAAGAGGACTGGGATGCCCAAGAGTCTGTCATTACACCCTGTGACCGCATGGGGAAATACAGCAGGAGAGAGCAACAGGCTGACCGGAAGTTCAAGAGGAGAGCGGTTGCCCGCAACAACGGCTGTGATTTCAAGACTGCAGACTGGGTGAGAAAGACTGACTATGTGACTGTGCACACAGTAGTAGAAGTGACCCCAAATGGGAGATCCCCTGTTTGTGCTAAAAAGGACTTGCCTTGCTGCAGTGCCCTGTTCAGTGGGGAGGCAAGTGTTAAATCTAAAGCTGATAATATGTTGCCCAATGATGAGAGTAAAAATGCTGTGTTAAATAAGGGGTTAATGCGACCGGCTGAAACAGCAGGGTCATATAAAGCTAATGAAGCATTGTCAGTGCACAGTGGTGTAAGTGTGGTATTGTAGTCAGCTAGGACAGGGGTGAACACTAAGGGAAGTGTGCCATTTACCCTAGCAACTGTGGAAGTCAGGAATGATAATGAGAAATTGTCAGAAACCATGAATCAGGGGGGCATGGCCTGGGACGGCATGGTGTGAGGAGCACTGAACGGGAGCTCCGCTTGCTAAAAATCCGTCATTACATATCCTGGGGCAATTACTATGGGTTACACCCCACAACTGTGTCCACTGACATCCAGGGACAATAGACAGCATGTCACCACCGAAAAAAGCGACAGGAAAAAGGGGCCTCTGAAGAAAATGGCGCTGACTCACCCTCTCCTGTGGACTCAGCCGCAGATGAAACTGCCCGTGTGCTGGAAGCAATTTCGGACTGCAAGAGCACGTTAACAGGCAGGATTGAGGAGGTGAAGGTGGATGTGTCTCTAATCCGTCAAGATTTACAAAAGCTTAGAGACCGGGTTACAGAGGCAGAGACCCGCATCAGCCGCGTGGAAAATCTCCTCACAACTACATTTGGGAGGGCCGAAATTCTCCACATCATTCGTTGTGGAACAGGCTCACAGGCTAGCTGCCAAACCCCTTCCTCCAGGTGCGCCTCCCCGGACCTTTATTGCTAAAATGCTGAACTTTCGCGACCGTGATGCTGTCCTCCGCCTCACCAGACTAAAGGGCAACATTCCTTTCAAGAACGGCGAGATTAGAGTTTTTCCAGACTTCTCGGCAGAAGTTCAGAAAAAGAGGGCGCTGTTCACCGAAGCCAATTGGCAGTTGAGGATCCGCCACTACTCATATGCAATGCTCTTTCCCGCCAGACTCCGTGTCATTGGGGAAGATGGGGCACACTTCTTCGATGCGCCGGAAGCTGTGTTTGCTTAGTTGGAGAAAAGAGCAATGCTCCACCGCGCACCCACCTAAAGACACAGCCGACCGATACCAATTGGTGACTGATCCCTGATGTGGTGAAGATTGTAAGGGACTTCCAATTTCATCAACCGGCCTGCTCTATTTCATATAAAGGTACTGTGTGCCCCACTCTGCCTGATCTGATTGGTGATTTTTGTGTTGCCCCTGCCCCTCACTTGCCTTCTTTCTCTGTTTTTGGTTATACCCCATCTTGCCAAGCTTTCCCACCTTGGTTTTTTCCCCTTGTTCATATTTTGTTTCCCTGTTTAATTTTTTTACTCCTTGGTGATGGACAATGATAATCGCTCCAAACACTCCGCTCTATTGGCAAGCTACTGCCCGCAATGACTCTCGGGATGCTGACTCAAATCCATATATCTTCTTGTTTCCCGCATGCTTGTGATCCTGGAGATATCAGACGGGGAGTCTTACTCCTCATGCTGCTGCCTGTTTTGCAGAGTATAACTGACCACCTAGTTTCGGGAGCCCTTGTGGGCCCTGCTCTTTTCTATACCAATTGTAACGTTAGGTATTTTGCACAAGTTTTGTTTCCCTGGTCTGTCCAGTCTCAGCGGAACACCCGGGAAGGCTACCCGGGGCGCTGTTTGCCTGCACGGTTCAGTGTGTTAGTTTTTAACATGTTAATGTTCTATGGTTGGTTTAAAACTTTGCAGTTCATTTATGTTGAGAGGTGCTTTATTTGCAGGTATTTGATTGGCAACATTGAAAATGTTACCGGGTGCCCTGCGGGTTGTGGGCCCTGGCGTGTCACACACTATTATCCTGTCCCTGCTGTCCTGGGCCTTTCGGACGGCGTTGCGGGTCCTCCCTTATATGGGGCGCTTCGTGGCGGCCAGCGGTGGGCCTGGGATACCGGAAACACTGATAGACATCCAGCCGCACTATGCCTACGGTAAAATGTATTACATGGAATGTAAGGGGTATTAGAGCTAAGCCTTAAAGAAATTAAGTCCTAGCGTACCTCAAGGCTCAGTGTGCAGACCTTATGGTCCTGGTGGAGACACATCTTACAGGCCAATTAATGGTGACCCTGAAGAAGCCCTGGGTGGGATGGCTTTACCAGGCCCCCCATACTGCTAACTCTAGAGGAGTTGCTATATTGGTGGCCAAAACAGTACAATTCACCTTATTGACACTTAAATCTGACCCTCAGGGGAGATTTTTATTTTTGCACGCTAAAGTACATGGCCTGGAACTTCTTATAATGGCAATCTACATACCTCCCCCTTTTCAATTCGCAGTATTAATGCAAGCTCTATACTTTACTTTATGTCCCAATTTCCCACTGTCCCGGCAATCTGGTTGGGGGATTTTAATAATGTAGCTAATAGGGAACTGGACAAACTGACGCTGACACCCCCTGACTATCCCTCCCATCCACATACTAGATTTGGCAAATTTTTTACTGAACTTTCCCTAATTGACACGTGGAGACATCGCCACCCTAACGATAAGGCGTTTTCCTTTTTCTCGGCATCACATAATTCTATGTCACGAATAGACCTAATTTTGATATCTCGCTCTCTTCTCCCAATACTTGGAGAGGTAGGTTTCAACCCCTGCATACTCTCTGATCACGTTCCCTGTTGGGCTGAACTTCCAGCTGAGTTGGATCCCCCCCCCACAACTTACTCCTGGAAACTCAACCCCTTCTGGTTGTCAGTGGTTCCTGACATATTGGAAATGGGTAATGAATGGAATTTCTTTTTTCAAACCAACAGGGGCTCAGCACCATTCGTTGTTGTCTGGGATTCCTTCAAATCCCACGCTCGCATGATGCTAGCCCAGCACATAGCCAGGTATAGGAAGTCCTCCTCCCAAGCGATTAGAGTAGCGGAACAATCTCTAATGGATATTGAGAAAAAGTTCACTGACAACCCTTCACCATCCACGGCTGATCAACTAAAACTACAAACCAGAGTGGTAAATAGTCTCCACTTTGAAAAAGCAGAGAGAAAAATATTCTACTGTAAGCAGAGAATGTATGAGTGTGGGGAACGGGCGGGACGTCTCCTTACCTACCTGGCTCATATGGATCACAGACCACCTATGGTGGTGTCTCTTCGCGACACTAAGGATATACTGATTTCTGATCCTGATATGGTGGCTGGGGAGTTCCGCTCTTTTTCGCATCCCTGTATTCTTCCTCTACTAACAACCCCAGAGAGGAAGTGGAGACACTCCTAGCTGGCATAGATCTTCCCACGCTTACTGAATCACAAGTTCAGTTACTGGAAGCCCCTGTCACTGAAGATGACATAGTAGAGGCAATGTCTCACCTTAACCCCTCCAACGCACCCGGGTCAGATGGCCTTCCTCTAGAATTCTACACAACATATAACGATGCCCTGGTCCCCAGATTACACTAGTTATTTTCACATATATTCAAATCTGGCTCCCTGCCTAAGTCCATGTGCGAGGCCTATATAGTACTTATACCTATACCAGGCAAAAACGTAGAACTTCCCGAATCCTATCGTCCCATATCCCTACTTCAGTTGGACATTAAAATCTTGGCCAAGATCTTGGCATTGCGCCTAAATAAAGTCATTCTTACCCTGATCCATCTGGACCAGACGGGGTTCATGCCCGCAAAGAACACCACATATAATCTCCGTAGATTATACATGAACCTACAAGCCAAGCATGACCAGATGGGATCCAGAGTCGTGGTGTCTCTTGACGCCGCAAAGGCGTTCGACTCAGTTGAGTGGGATTACCTCTGGGCATGCTTGGCGCGGTTTGGATTTGCACCCAACTTTGTCAGGTGGATCCGACTCCTATATCAAAACCCCAGCGCCAGGGTGTTGGTCAACGGGAGGGTCTCTGGTGCCTTCCCCCTTTCAAGGGGTACGCACCAGGGATGTTCCCTATCCCCTCTTCTATATGCCCTGGCAGTGGAGCCCCTTGCATCCTCATTGCACTCCCACACGGGAATTAAAGGGTTGCGATTCGGGAATTTGGTGGAAACGTTGCGCTTATACGCTGACTATATGTTGTATCTGACAGACGCTGGCCCCTCGCTTGAGACTGCTCTTAATGTAATATAAACATTTGGTAATTATTCGGGACTAAAAATAAATTGGGACAAGTCTCAGGTCCTTCCCATAGATATAGGTCCCCCCACAGAATCCCAAGCATCCTCTCCTCTTCTTCGGGTTAGCTCTATGAAATACTTAGGTATAGTCATTACCCGTTCCCCAAAAGAGTATGTCAGATTAAACATAGAACCTCTGATTGCTACCCTGAAAACTAAAACTCAGACATGGGCCAAGTTACCCCTAGGAGTAATGGGCCGAGTAAATTTAATAAAAATGATACTACTCCCTAAATTCCTTTATGTATTATGGCATGGCCCGGGATATCTTCTACTTAGAATTTTTAAATCCATTGAAGCTATCCTTAATTCTTTTGTGTGGGGCACAAACCGACACAAATTGTCTTGGCAGGTGCTGAATAACCCCACAGATTTGGGGGGCACAGCACTTCCAGACTTTAACTTATACTATCTGGCAGCACAATTATCCCACTTATACTATATAGACAAATATGATAAAGATCGCTATTTGGCCCTAGTATGCTCCCCTTACACTCAATTATACACCCACCCCTTCCAAATCCTTTTCAGAGAACCGACAGATCCCTGGACATTAGGCAGCCGCGGGGGGCTGCTATACCACCACTGTAAAATCTGGCAGTAGTGAGACATCGACTGCAAACGCCAGTGACGCACTCACATACACCACTTTGGCATAATCCAGGCCTGAGAGAACTGCTACTCTTACCAGACCACAGCCTATGGATTGCACAGGGAGTGGTATATCTGTTGAATGTTTACTGTGGTAATATCCTACAATCATTTCAGCAGTTAAAGTAAGAATTTAATCTCAGTAATTCCATGCACTTCCGTTACCTCCAGCTCCGCCACGCTCTCCAGGCTCAATTTCACAATGATTCTCCTAACTTAGACCATTTAGACATCTTGGGCATAATAATAGGACAAGACCCCTCAATATTATTATTTCAGTATTCTATAATACTCTCCTTCGCCCTACAGTGACAAAACTTGCCTGCAGATTGAAGGATCGTTGGGCTGGCGATGTGGGGGGCTGGAGGATGATGAATGGGAGGGTGCATTAGACACTTGTAGAAAGGTCTCCACTAGGCTCTCAGACCGGCTCATGCAACTTTACATACTACACAGATCTTATTTGACTCCCCTTCGACTGACCAAATATAGACCTGACCACAATCCACTGTGTCCCAGATGTGATAGCCCTTCTGGTTCCTTCTTTCACCTTATTTGGTCCTGCCCTGCAATGCAAGGTTACTGGTCACATATAGTAAAGTTTATACACAATGAGATGGGGTCTCCCTTGACACTATGCCCTAAACAATGTATACTGGGAATATTCCCAGATCCCGACTCAGGTAAATTTCATATTCTATTTTTACAAGAGTCCCTGTTCATAGCTAGGCTACTTATAGCAAGAAAGAGGATGAAGGCCAATCCACCTACATTACAGGAGTGGATCTCCGCTATTAACAGCGTATTACCCTACAAAAAAGAACTTTATATTCATAGAGGCTGCCTGGCCAAATATGGGAAAATTTGGGACTCCTGGCTGGCGAATGCAGCCACATGCAATGAAATAATTGAAGATTCACCTGAACAATGAACACTAATTCTGATGAGTATTATCCTTTTATACTACACTAAATAGTCTGGATGTGCGGGTATCTGTTTTTCAATGCCCCTTCTATGTGGTGCACGAAG
This sequence comes from Aquarana catesbeiana, assembly GCF_042186555.1. Classification (NCBI taxonomy): domain Eukaryota; kingdom Metazoa; phylum Chordata; class Amphibia; order Anura; family Ranidae; genus Aquarana; species Aquarana catesbeiana. The sequence continues at coordinate 239,762,341 of NC_133328.1, forward strand.
TACTGTATAGGATGCTTAAATATGTTACCATTTCGTTATTTATCCCACATTTACGTATGTAATATTAATGTTCATAATCTGTAAATGTGCATTCTTCTCAATAAAATAACCGTGTTAATTGTAAAAAAAAAAAAAAAAAAAAAGAAACCATGAATCAGACTGAGACAGAAGTACAGTTAAATCACACTTCTTTAATAATAATGAAAAAAAGGTAAACGGATTAAACATAGTCAAAACATAGCCAGAGTTCAGGAACCGGAACGGATAGTCAGACAAGCCAAAACATCAGGGAGCCAGAAGGAAAGTCAGCCAAGTAAGTCTTTAACAGGAACACAGGAGAGCGTCTCTAGAGATGTGACCAAGGCGAAGGCAGAGATCATCTGGACTGGACGGCTTAAGTAGGCAGGACCGATGAGCAGGATCATCAACAGCTGAGTCACCGTGGAGAGATAGGAGCTGGCAATTAGCCGACAGCTGAGCGGCCAGCTCAGAAAAGGAAGGGCTGGGCGCAGCCCTGACAGTACCCCCTCCTCGACGACCCCTCCTCCTCGGACCACCAGGCTTGAGGGGAAAACATCTATAGAAATCACGGAGGAGGACAGGGGCATGTACGTTCGGGGATGGGACCCAAGAGCGTTCCTCTGGACCATACCCTTTCCAATGCACCAGGTACTGTATGCGCGCACGAAACCTACGGGAGTCAACAGTGGACTGTACTTCATACTCCTCATGGTTCTCAACCTGAACAGGGTGAGGATGTGGCACCGAGGTGGTAAAGCGGTTGCAGACCAAAGGCTTTAATAAGGAAACATGAAATACATTTGAGATACGCATATTAGAAGGAAGGTCTAATGCATAAGCCACTGGGTTAATCCTGCGAAGAATACGGAAAGGCCCAATAAACCGAGGTGCGAACTTCAGAGCAGGAACACGAAGTCAGAGGTTGCAAGATGACAGCCAGACCCTGTCCTCAACCTGGTAGGAAGGCACAGACAAGCGTCTGCAGTCAGCATGGAATCTGTACCTATCATGTGCATGTCACAAAGCCTCCTGGACTTGTGCCCAAGTGGATCGAAGACCACGGAGATGCTCCTCTAACACAGGAATAAATTCCTCTGCGGTACAAAAGAGTCAGGCAACATGGAAGGTTGAAAACCATAGTTCGCCATAAATGAGGACAATCGGGAAGCAGAATTCAAGGCGCTATTGTGAGCAATCTCTGCCCACGGTAAGAGGTCTGACCAGTTGTTGTGATGATCAGAAATATAGCAACGCAGGAATTGCTCCAAGGACTGATTGGCTTGTTCTGTGGCCCCATTAGACTGCAGGTGATACACAGAGGAGAAAGCAAGCTGAAATTCCAACTGTGCACAAAAGGCTCACCAGAAACGGGACACGAACTGACTACCCCTGTCCGAAGCAATCACCTTCGGTAGCCCATGTATGCGAAAGATCTCCCAAGCAAAAATGGAAGACAGTTCCTTAGAAGTGGGCAACTTTTTAAGAGGAATAAAATGAGACATTTTCGAGAACCGTTCAACCACCATAAGATTAACTGTGTTGCCCTGGGAGTTGGGTAACTCCACAATGAAATCCATAGACAGGTGGGTCCAGGACCTCTCTCCATATGGGTTGTAGGAGACCCACTGGAAGGTGTCGTGAAGTCTTAATCTGAGCACACACAGAACAGGCAGCTACGAAGGCAATTACATCAGTGCATAGACTAGGTCACCAGAATTGTTAGGAAATGGCCCAAAAGAGTTGATTCTTCCCAGGGTGGCCAGCTGCCTTGGGAGAATTGTAAGTCTGGAGTACGGCAGTACAGAGACTCTCTGGGACAAAGCAGCGGTCACAAGGTTTCTCAGGAGGAGCATGGACCTGAGCAGCAAAAATTTTGTCACCCAAAGGAGAAGTGAGACTGGTGCGAACCGTAGCCAGAATATGATCAGGAGGAATCACAGGAACCGGAACAGACACCATCTTGGAAGTGGAGGAAAATTGTTGTGACAAAGCGTCAGCCCTTACATTCTTAGTACCGGGTAAGAATGAGACAATGTAATTGAAACTTGACAAGAAAAGAACCCATCGTGCCCTTCCGGGAGAGAGGCGTTTAGGCTCGGACAAGAGTGTGAGATTATTATGGTCAGTAAGAATGAGAACCGGCACAGTGGTACCTTCGAGGGGATGTCTCCAATCTTTCAGGGCTAAAATGATCACTAACAGCTCTCTATCACCAATCTCGTAATTGCACTCTGCAGGTGACAATTTCTTGGAAAAGTAGCCACAAGGATGCATAGCGCTCTCAGAGGTAGGACGTTGAGACAGAAGGATGCCAACTCCTGTCTCAGAAGCATTAACCTCAAGGATAAAAGGTAACGTAGGATCAGGATTTGCCAACACAGGAGCAGAAACAAAAGGCAGCCTTGAGACTCTCAAAGGCCTTAATGGACTCCAGGAGACCAACTCTGTGGGTTACTGTCTTTTCTGGTCCTATCAGTCAGGGGCTTGACCAGAGACAAGAAGTTTTGAATAAACTTCCGATAATAGTTGGCAAAGCCAAGAAAACGCTGCAGAGGATGTAAACCATGGGTCAGGGACACTGTGGGACTGTTACATAGTTACATAGTAGGTGAGGCTGAAGTCCATCAAGTCCAACCTATGTGTGTGATTATATGTCATGTTATATGAGGTGAGGGAGGCAAGGGTGGTACTGCAAAGTTCGGAGACAAATGTACAGGAGGCTTCCGCAAGCGCTCCTTAAAGGGAAGTCTTTCTCTGAGTCTGGAATCAATGAGGATGGTAAATGTGATCAACTTCTCCAGCTCAGTGGTTATATCTCTGGCTGCTATCTGATCTTTAATGGTATCTGAGAGACCATGAGAAAAAGCAGCCATGAGGGCCTCATTTTTCTAAGCAACCTCTGCTGCCAGAGTACGGAATTCAATGCAACAGTTCTCGTACTCTGTTTGATGGACATGAGGCACTTGGCAGCAGACGCAGAGAGTGCGGGAATGTCAAATACCCTTTTAAAAGAAGCCACAAACTCTGGGTAACTCAAGACAAAGGTTTTTGCTTCTCCCGTAGAGGGTTTGCTCAGGCCAAGGCTCTCTCAGAAAGAAAAGATTTTAACGAAACCAACTTTACTTCTGTCCGTGGGATACGCCTGGGGCAGCATTTCAAAATAAATCTCAACCTTGTTGAGAAACCCTCTGCATTGGACTGTATCACCCCCAAATCGCTGGGGAAGCGGAGCGGAACCAGACATACCTCTTATAGAGGTAATACACGAGGCGGGTGCCTGCACAGAGACTGGAGCAGCAGCAGGTGCAACACAGGTTTTACCGGAGTACCCACAGTGGGAGATTCCAGGTGAGCCATGCGACTCAGGAGTGTTTGTAACGCCATGACAAGCTGATCCATGCGGTGATCCTGCTCATCCAATCTGGAAAAAATATTACCAACAAGTGGATTGACTGCATCTTCTGAATTCATGGCCTTCGTCTACTGTCAGAAACCATGAATTAGACTGAGACAGAAGTACAGTTAAGTCACACTTGTTTAATAATAATAAAAAAGGTAAACCGAGTAAACGTAGTCAAAACTTAGCCATAGTTCAGGAACCGGAACGGATAGTCAGACAAGCCAAAACGTCAGGGAGCCAGAAGGAATGTCAGCCAAGCAAGTCTTTAACAGGAACACAGGAGAGCGTCTCTAGAGATCATCTGGGCTGGATGGCTTAAGTAGACAGGACTGACTAGCAGGATATCATCAACAGGTGAGTCACTATCAAAAGATGAGAGCTGGCAATTAGACGACAGCTGAGAGGCCAGCTCAGAGAAGAAAGGGCTGGGTCCCAGCCCTGACAGAAATGTACTTCTGATAACGCTCATAATGTTTATGATAATGGTGCTGAGAAGTGTAGTACTGACCAGAGCAGTGTTTCAGATGCTGTTGAGCCTCTTGGTCTGTCTATGTCTCATTGGGTGGAGGTAGTGCTAAAGAGCAAAACTTATTGGGATGATTTGGCCAAGAGACTAATTGCCATGCTGGAAGAAATTTCTGTAGGTAAAGGTGTAGTGGACACTATGGCTGCTGTGCCAGGAGAGGCGTCTGCTGAACAGCCTGCGCTTGCTGTTGCAGAGATTAACCCTCTCAGGTCTGAAGGTCCGAGCGAGTGTAAACACACAGCATAAAATTGTGTCCAAAATGCATAAAGGGAAAAATGTGTATTTTGTGACAGACCTGCTTAAAGAAATGCTAGCATTGTGGAGTGTCCAGCCGGTGTATATCTTGCCGTCTTCTCCTACGTTTGGAGAACTAGTACCGTGGGGTACGGCTGATTGGAGTTGGATATTGTAGGCTTTACCGTGCAGAAATCGCAAATGGTGAAATCAGTTAATGCAATGGTTTGTGCTAATGTAGAGCACTGTCTGACAGTGTGCTTCATACAAAGCACTGTTATACAAGACAGAGGTATCGAAAATACCAGCGGTAACAGAAATGGTAAAAGAAACTGGTGTGCAAAAAATGTGTTAAAAAATGCTTGTTGTAAGAACAGTCGCTGATAGAGTGTTGGACAACAGGGGGCAATGTGAAACTGTGGGAATGTCCCATAGGGAGTAACTGCTGGCCTGTGTGTGGTCCTTCCTCAGACACGGTCCTAGCAAGTGATGGGATAGGAGTTCCTGGTGGTATTGACAATTCTGAATTGTGCGATTTTGAGAAGTTGGCTGCCAAGGGTAACCGCACAGGTTTTAGCGAACCTGAAAAACAGATTGTGCTGGATGGAGGTCAGTCCCTGACAGTGGGTGAAAAACAAGGCCCCCTACAGTCCTGGCAGAGTAGGTCTGGGGGAGGTGAAAAAAATTGAGGACCCCAAAGATCAGGAAGAAGCGTTTGTGGAAGCACACCCGGAAAAAGTGGTGGGTGGAGTGCCCCTTTAGGAAGAAGGGTGTTGTATTTTTCCGTCCGGTGGGAAACTGGGGGGAGGACATGTGTAGAGACGACCCTGTGTCAAGCTGTGGATTAGCAATATACACCCGATTGTGGCCAAAGCAGGCATGCTAATTGCACACCTGAGCCCTGAGCTCTATCCCTGGATTTATATTCATCCCAGGGATGGAGCTCAGGGCTCAGACTTGGAGACAGCTCTGCCCGCAGACAGGAAGTCTGGCCTAGGAGGTCGGGAGGGTCCCAGTAGGAGATGGCTCCAGGAGAAAGAGATAGGAGGTCTCGGAGTCTAATGCCCCGTACACACGGTCGGATTTTCCGATGGAAAATGTGTGATAGGACCTTGTTGTCAGAAATTCCGACCGTGTGTAGGCTCCATCACACATTTTCCATCGGATTTTCCGACCCACAAAGTTTGAGAGCAGGATATAAAATTTTCCGACAACAAAATCCATTGTCGGAAATTCCGATCGTGTGTACACAAATCCGACGGACAAAGTGCCACGCATGCGCAGAATAAATAAAGGGATGAAAGCTATTGGCCACTGCCCCGTTTATAGTCCCGACGTACGTGTTTTACGTCACCGCATTTAGAATGATCGGATTTTCCGACAACTTTGTGTGACCGTGTGTACGCAAAACAAGTTTGAGCCAACATCCGTCGGAAAAAATCCTAGGATTTTGTTGTCGGAATGTCCGAACAAAGTCCGACCGTGTGTACGGGGCATACGGCTGCAGGTGGCAGCTTGTGTGTGCACGTCTGTAGCAGGCAGATGTGGCCCGCGACCAAAACAGCACAAAGCTGACAGTGAGTAAGCCAGGAGGCTGAAGTTTGTGTCTATACAGTGATGGTGGAACCCCGTGCAAGGGAAGATTACTGTTTGTTTGAACTTTTTTGTTTCCTTTAAATAAAAGTGGGCTGCTATGCCCTTAAAAATGCAGTCTGAAGTGGCACATAAGGAAAGTATTTTATAATGTGCTAGTATGCAATGCATACTAGCACATTATGCAATTGCCTTACAGGTGTGTTTTTTGTTTTTTTTAAACTGCCGCGGTTTACTACCGCTTTAAATAATTTGTTCGGGCCAAGCCTCAGCTACATACATTATACAGCTGTAAGTTCCGGGTGTCAGACGAGACCTTCCTGTCTCTCGCCTGAACTAAATAGTGTCTGTCTGAGCAGCGCTCAGCCATTCATAGGCAGCTTTGTATTTCATGAATGAATACAAAACATCCTCTGATTGGCTGAGCCAGTGATCATGACATCCTTGGCCTGCCTCTCTGACTGCCAACCAAGGGAGGCTTTATATTCATTGATAGAATACAAACCTGCCTATGAATAGCTGAGCTCTGCTCAGCCTGACACTATTTTGCTCTGGGTGTGAGGCAGGAAGGTCTCGTCTCACATCCGGAATTTACTGCTGTAGGCTACATGCAGTTTATATTGCGTGCCCAGCAGGCGCACATGTTAGTCTAGGGAATAGTTTGTTTGACCAGCTTGGCCCAAGCAAACTATTTAAAGTAAAGGTAAAGCTGGAGATCAGCTTTAACTGCTGCTACTGCTTGTACTGTCTAATGCCGCGTACACACGAGCAGATCTCTCGTCCGACTGAACTCAGAAGGACTTTTCGACGGAGTTTGGACGGAGTTCCGACGAAACGGACTTACCTACACACAATCCCACCAAAGTCTGATCATTTTGAACATGATGACGTACGACCGGACTAGAAAAGGAAGTTCAATAGCCAGTAGCCAACAGCTGCCCTTGCATCGTTTTCGGTCCATCGGACTAGCATACAGACGAACGTTTTTTTCGATGGGAATCGAGTCCATCGGAAAGATTTGCAACATGTTCTATTTCTAAGGTCCATCAGATTTTTCGACAGAAAAGGTCCGATGAAGCCCACACACGATCGGAATGTCCGACGTGTGTGGGCGGCATTACACTGCAAAAAGTAAACATGCTATTAATAGCTTCATTCTCCTGCCTGAACGGTGGAGTTTCATTACAATTTTCAATTTATTAACCACTGTCCAATGACAGCTGATTACGATTTAAACACAAGCCGGTTATCAGCTTTCCTTTCCTTATGATGACAGTGTGAAAAGAAGAGAAGAGAGACAATAACCAGCTTGTGTTACTGGGACATCTACACTGATAAGCAGGGCACTGCTTATCAGTGTCCTGATTATCAGTGCAGTCCCAACAGTACCCACCATTCCTGCCAATCGGTGCCCATCAATGCCGCTAACCAGTGCCCATCAGTGCCTCCTCATCAGTGTTACCTATCAGTGCCCTTCACTGCCGCCTATCAGAGCCCATGAGTGCCACCTATCAGTGACCATCAGTGTGCTTAACAGTGCAGCCTCATCAGTGCTTCCTCATCAGTGCACACTAGTGTCGCCTCATCAGTGCCACCTATCAGTGCCCATCAGTGCCACCTCATCAGTGGCCACCAGAGCAGCCATTGAGTGCCCAGCAGTGCAGCCTCATCAGCCCACATCAGTGAAGGAGAAAAATTACCGGTTCACAAAATTTTATAAAAAACAAAAGGAAATTAATTTTTTTCTTTTTCAAAATGTTTTTGTTTGTTTAGCAAAAAATAAAACACTGTTGATTAAATATCACCAAAAGAAAGCTCTATTTGTGTGAAAAAAAAAAATCATAAAAATGTCATATGGGTGCAGTGTTGCATTTGCAGTCTTTCACTTCAAATTGTTGTTCAAAGTGTGACAGCACTGAAAGATAAAAACTGGCCTTGGAATGAAGGGGTTTAAAGTGCCCAGTAGGCAAGTGGTTAAAAGAGCACTGGCTAATATTACAAAACAGAAATACAATCTGTTAGGAATTCTCCATTGAGTAATATACATTTTCTTTATCCCCTGCCTATTGTTAGCATCTTCAACCATTTCTAAGCACATTTCAAAGTACAGTATAAAGATTATTGGAAACAAAGCTCTATTTAGCAGCACTCAACCAGCTCACCACCACCACCATGCACACAAAATCCTTTAAAAGCAAAAAACATTAATTTTGCCGCTTTACAGGTTAGAGGAAAATTTTATACTTACCTGACGGTAATTTTCCTTTCCTGAGGCAAAGTATGACAGCATATATGTATGGGTAGGCTCCGCCCCCTGCCCTATTCCAGGATCGGTTATACTATATAAGTCGGTCTCCCCCCTGCAGGCAGCATTCTCATAACTTAGTATCATTGCAAAGCCTTTTAGGGAGGGACCTATATGCTGTCATGCTTTGCATCAGGAAAGGAAAATTACCGTCAGGTAAGTATAAAATTTTCCTCTTTCCTGACACAAGCATGACAGCATATACGTATGGGATGTAACAAACACCAGACGACAAGTGTGGGTAATGCTGAAGTGTCAAGGATTAGATCTATCTTCCCACTAACGACTGTAATGTAATGTAGCCAGGGCCGATCCTAGGGTCACAGACGCCTGGGTTCAGAAATATTTCTGGCGCCCCCACATGGGCGTGGTCATCTTACCAACTCCTCCCTTTTACAAATGTTTCTATGGCAATGACTCAAACACAGAGATGCTCCCCTAAGAAGTCTTAATTACCCTGGGATCCTCCAATGATCTTTTAACAATAAAGAAAATACAGGAAGAGCGTACACTAATGAGACATGGAGGGGAGTCTCTCTGATGCACACAGAGAGGGCTTCTGTTAGAGAGTCTGTTAGAAAGAGCCCCCAGACATAGTACAGGATACGGTCAGAGACTGCAGACATAGTACAGGAGATAGTCAGAGACTGCAATCATAGTACAGGAGATGGTCAGAGACTGCAATCATAGTACAGGAGATGGTCAGAGACTGCAGACATAATACACGAGATGGTCAGAGACTGCAGACATAATACACGAGATGGTCAGAGACTGCAGACATAATACAAGAGATGGTCAGAGACTGTAGTTATGATACAAGAGACCAGGGCCGTCTTTAAGGCAGGGCAAAAGGAGCAGCTGCCCTGGGCCCTGTCATTGTTGTGGGGCCCAAAGCACCTGCCTCATACTTGCCAACTATCCCAGTTTAAATTCCCTTGTCCCTTGAAGTTTTAGTCCCGTGCTGTGTCCTGATATCTCAGTGTGAAGTGCTGCTACTAATGCTGCCCAGCTCTGCCCTATTGTTGTGTACAGATGACTCACCTGCAGATCCTGTATTTACAGGTAAATAGTGGCGGCATTCATATGTAAATACTGTAGATGCATTCGGCGGCATAGATATGTAAATAAAGGCAGCATTCATATGTATATCATGCCCCCTGCAGTAAGGAGATGATGTGCTGTAACCTCTAGCAACCAATCAGTGAGCAGTATTACTGTACAGTAATCTCTATCAACCAATCAACAAGCAGAAATGATGTGCTGTAACATCTAGCAACTAATCAATGAGCCGTAATGTGTGCTGTAACCTCTAGCTACCAGTCAGGAAGCGGTAATGATACACTGTAACCTCTGGCAACCAATCGCAATTGCTGCCTGATCTGATACAGTAAACTGATTTTAAGGGGAGGGCCCCGAGAAAACGTTTGCCCAGGGTCCAATCAGTATTAAAGACAGCCCTGCAAGAGACGGCCAGAGACTGCAATCACGGTGCAGGAGATGGTCAGAGACTGCAGATATAATACAGGAGATGGTCAGAGACTGCAGACATATGACAGGAGATGGTCAGAAACTGCAGACATACTACAGGAGATGATCAGAGACTGCAGACATAGTACAGGAGATGGTCAGAGACTGCAGACATAGTACAGGAGATGGTCAGAGACTGCAGACATAGTACAGGAGATGGTCAGAGACTGCAGACATAGTACATGAGATGGTCAGAGACTGCAGACATAGTACAGGAGATGCAGTCAGAGACTGCAGTTCCTATGGACGTTAGTAGATAATGGCCGATCGGCCCTCTCACATGACCCAGCGATACAGCAACGGTTCCTCTGATCAGGAGTCAGCTCACGCTGAATTGTCCATGGCAGCTGCAGACATGTTACAAGAGACGGTCAGAGACTGCAATCATAGTACAGGAGATGGTCAGAGACTGCAGACATAATACAGGAGATGGTCAGAGACTGCAGACATGATACAAGAGATGGTCAGACAATAGACAAGATACAAGAGATGGTCAGAGACTGTAGTTATGATACAAGAGACGGTCAGAGACTGCAATTATGGTACAGGAGATGGTCAGAAACTGCAGACATACTACAGGAGACAGTCAGAGACTGCAAGAACATATTTGGGGGCCACACCATACAATGCATTTAAATTCAAGATGGTGCTGCTATAAGACCTACAAACAGTACAAAATATTTTACAGCGCACACATACAAGAATGAAATTTCCTGCAGGGCTAGTTAAAAACACCTGAACATATTCAAAAAATACGGGGGTTTGGTCACACCATATGGTCATATAGTGCTAAGCCCACTTACTGCGACAAAGTACCCCGAATTAGTGGGTCCTACTCTAGTAATAGAATGGAAGATCCTTTGTCTCAACCATGGGAGCTGAACTCATCTATGTGGGAGAACTAAAGGGGATACATCCTAACACTGGTGGCCACTAATTAAGAGGTAATGAGGAGGGGGGAGGGGTGCTCCAGCCCAAAAGACCTGGTCAGGGCCTATTACCATATACAAGAGTCAGAGACTGCAGACATACTACAGGAGACAGCCAAAGACTGCAGACATACTACCGGAGACAGTCAGAGACTGCAGACATAGTACAGGAAACGGTCAGAGACTGCAGACGTAGTACAGGAGATGGTCAGAGACTGCAGACATAATACAAGAGATGGTCAGAGACTGTAGTTATGATTCAAGAGATGGTCAGAGACTGCAATCATAGTACAGGAGATGGTCAGAGACTGCAGACATACTACAGGAGATGGTCAGAGACTGCAGACATATGACAGGAGATGGTCAGAGACTGCAGACATAATACAGGAGATGGTCAGAGACTGCAGGCATATGACAGGAGATGGCCAGAGACTGCAGACATGATACAAGAGATGGTCAGACGGTAGACATGATACAAGAGATGGTGAGAGACTGTAGTTATGATACAAGAGATGGTCAGAGACTGCAATCATAGTACAGGAGATGGTCAGAGACTGCAGACATACTACTGGAGACAGTCAGAGACTGCAGACATACTACAGGAGACAGTAGAGACTGCAGACATACTACAGGAGACAGTCAGAGACTTCAGACATACTACAGGAGACAGTCAGAGACTGTAGACATAGTACAGGAGATGGTCAGAGACTGCAGACATAGTACAGGAGATGGTCAGAGACTGCAGACATGGTACAGGAGATGATCAGAGACTGCAGACATAGTACAGGAGACGGTCAGAGACTGCAGACATAGTACAGGAGACGGTCAGAGAATGCAGACATAGTACAGGAGATGATCAGAGACTGCAGACATAGTACAGGAGATGGTCAGAGACTGCAGACATAGTACAGGAGATGGTCAGAGACTGCAGACATAATACAAGAGATGGTCAGAGACTGTAGTTATGATACAAGAGACGGTCAGAGATCGCAATCATGGTACAGGAGATGGTCAGAGACTGCAGACATAGTACAGGAGATGATCAGAGACTGCAGACATAATACAAGAGATGGTCAGAGACTATAGTTATGATACAAGAGACGGTCAGAGACTGCAGACATGGTACAGGAGATGGTCAGAGACTGCAGACATAGTACAGGAGATGATCAAAGACTGCAGACATAGTACAGGAGACGGTCAGAGACTGCAGACATAGTACAGGAGATGGTCAGAGACTGCAGACATAGTACAGGAGATGGTCAGAGACTGCAGACATAGTACAGGAGATGGTCAGAGACTGCAGACATAGTACAGGAGATGGTCAGAGACTGCAGACATAGTACAGGAGATGGTCAGAGACTGCAGACATAGTACAGGAGATAGTCAGAGACTGCAGACATAGTACAGGAGATGGTCAGAGGCTGCAGACATAATACAAGAGATGGTCAGAGACTATAGTTATGATACAAGAGACGGTCAGAGACTGCAGACATGGTACAGGAGATGGTCAGAGACTGCAGACATAGTACAGGAGATGGTCAGAGACTGCAGACATAGTACAGGAGATGGTCAGAGACTGCAGACACAGTACAGGAGATGGTCAGAGACTGCAGACATAGTACAGGAGATAGTCAGAGACTGCAGACATAGTACAGGAGATGGTCAGAGACTGCAGACATAATACAAGAGATGGTCAGAGAATATAGTTATGATACAGGAGACGGTCAGAGACTGCAGACATGGTACAGGAGATGGTCAGAGACTGCAGACATAGTACAGGAGATGATCAAAGACTGCAGACATAGTACAGGAGATGGTCAGAGACTGCAGACATAGTACAGGAGATGGTCAGAGACTGCAGACATAGTACAGGAGATGGTCAGAGACTGCAGACATAGTACAGGAGATGGTCAGAGACTGCAGACATAGTACAGGAGATGGTCAGAGACTGCAGACATAATACAAGAGATGGTCAGAGACTGTAGTTATGATACAAGAGACGGTCAGAGACCGCAATCATGGTACAGGAGATGGTCAGAGACTGCAGACATAGTACAGGAGATGGTCAGAGACTGCAGACATAGTACAGGAGATGGTCAGAGACTGCAGACATAATACAAGAGATGGTCAGAGACTGTAGTTATGATACAAGAGATGGTCAGAGCTCGCCACCACCACCATGCACACAAAATCCTTTAAAAGCAAAAAACATTAATTTTACCGCTTTACAGGTTAGAGGGAAATTTTATACTTACCTGACGGTAATTTTCCTTTCCTGATGAAAAGTATGACAGCATATATGTATGGGTAGGCTCAGCCCCCTGCCCTATTCCAGGATCGGTTATACTATATAAGTCTGTCTCCCCCCTGCAGGCAGCATTCTCATAACTTAGTATCATTGCGAAGCCCTTTTAGGGAGGGACCTATATGCTGTCATGCTTTGCATCAGGAAAGGAAAATTACCGTCAGGTAAGTATAAAATTTTCCTCTTTCCTGACACAAGCATGACAGCATATACGTATGGGATGTAACAAGCACCAGACGACAAGGGTGGGTAATGCTGAAGTGTCGAGGATTAGATCTATCTTCCCACTAACGACTGTAATGTAATGTAGCCAGGGCCGATCCTAGGGTCACAGACGCCTGGGTTCAGAAATATTTCTGGCGCCCCCACATGGGCGTGGCCATCTTAACAACTCCTCCCTTTTACAAATGTTTCTATGGCAACGACTCAAACACAGAGATGGTCCCCTAAGAAGTATTCATTACCCTGGGATCCTCCAATGATCTTTTAACAATAAAGAAAATACAGGAAGAGCGTACACTAATGAGACATGGAGGGGAGTCTCTCTGATGCACACAGAGAGGGCTTCTGTTAGAGAGTCTGTTAGAAAGAGCCCCCAGACATAGTACAGGATGCGGTCAGAGACTGCAGACATAGTACAGGAGATAGTCAGAGACTGCAATCATAGTACAGGAGATGGTCAGAGACTGCAATCATAGTACAGGAGATGGTCAGAGACTGCAATCATAGTACAGGAGATGGTCAGAGACTGCAGACATAATACACGAGATGGTCAGAGACTGCAGACATAATACAAGAGATGGTCAGAGACTGTAGTTATGATAAAAGAGATCAGGGCCGTCTTTAAGGCAGGGCAAAAGGGGCAGCTGCCCTGGGCCCTGTCATTGTTGTGGGGCCCAAAGCACCTGCCTCATACTTGCCAACTATCCCAGTTTAAATTCCCTTGTCCCTTGAAGTTTTAGTCCCGTGCTGTGTGCTGATATCTCAGTGTGAAGTGCTGCTACTAATGCTGCCCAGCTCTGCCCTATTGTTGTGTACAGATGACTCACCTGCAGATCCAGTATTTACAGGTAAATAGTGGCGGCATTCATATGTAAATACTGTAGATGCATTCGGCGGCATAGATATGTAAATAAAGGCAGCATTCATATGTATATCGTGCCCCCTGCAGTAAGGAGATGATGTGCTGTAACCTCTAGCAACCAATCAGTGAGCAGTATTACTGTACAGTAATCTCTAGCAACCAATCAACAAGCAGAAATGATGTGCTGTAACATCTAGCAACTAATCAGTGAGCTGTAATGTGTGCTGTAACCTCTAGCTACCAGTCAGGAAGCGGTAACGATACACTGTAACCTCTGGCAACCAATCGCAATCGCTGCCTGATCTGATACAGTAAACTGATTTCAAGGGGAGGGCCCCAAGAAAACGTTTGCCCAGGGTCCAATCAGTATTAAAGACGGCCCTGCAAGAGACGGCCAGAGACTGCAATCACGGTACAGGAGATGGTAAGAGACTGCAGGTATAATACAGAAGATGATCAGAGACTGCAGACATATGACAGCAGATGGTCAGAGACTGAAAACATACTACAGGAGACAGTCAAAGACTGCAGACATAGTACAGGAGATGGTCAGAGACTGCAGATGTAATACAGGAGATGGTCAGAGACTGCAGACATACTACAGGAGACAGTCAGAGACTGCAGACATACTACAGGAGACGGTCAGAGACTGCAGACATATGACAGGAGATGGTCAGAGACTGCAGACATAGTACAGGAGATGGTGAGAGACTGCAGACATAGTACAGGAGATGGTGAGAGACTGTAGACATAGTACAGGAGATGGTCAGAGACCGCAGACATACTACAGGAGATGATCAGAGACTGCAGACATAGTAAAGGAGATGGTCAGAGACTGCAGACATAGTACAGGGATGATCAGAGACTGCAGACATAGTACAGGAGATGGTCAGAGACTGCAGACATAGTACAGGAGATGGTCAGAGACTGCAGTTCCTATGGACGTTAGCAGAGATGCTAGGCCTGAAGAGCCCTATTCCAGGACCGGTTATACTATATAAGTAAGTCTCCTCCCTGCAGGCAGCATTCTCATAACGTAGTATCATTGCGAAGCCCTTTTAGGGAGGGACCTATATGCTGTCATGCTTTGCATCAGGAAAGGAAAATTACCATCAGGTAAGTATAAAGTTTTCCTCTTTCCTGACACAAGCATGACAGACAGCATATACGTATGGGATGTAGAGTTGTATGCAAAGAGCTGCGCTTAGGACAGTAGTTTAGGTGTGCTGCCTCCCTTAAAAGAGCTTCCCTAGGGATTCTCTACTAACTAGAATTATATTACCAGGGGTTGTGGCGCTTCCTGTAGGGTAATAAATGGGAGGGGTGGTTACCCAGATGGTTTCCTTCAGTAGATCCCAATGGAGGTAACTAGTACCTACCAGGGAGAAAAAACCTTAGTTACCGTGAGGGTATGTGTGTCTGTACCTACACACACATATCCCCATGCACCCGTGTGTATCAGCAGAGATAAAAATGAATAAAAAGATGAGCAATGTCTTCAAAGGGTCTGGCCTGAGGCCCCTAATAATGTGGTAAATTTACACCATATGCCACCACTAAGTGAAAATATCAATCCCATATATACATACTACTGGTCTAAAATAAACCATCAAAATAAACCTTTGCTCATCGTGCAGAGAAAACACATGTAAGTATGAGTAAAAGACATTACATAATATCAAAATAGTGCCAATAAACGTAATGAAATCAATTAAGTCCAAAGAAACAATTTAAATCCTTAAAGTGAAAAGACTTGTGAAAAAACTTTTTAGTGAAACAGTTTTTTGTTCAAATTCAACGTTTCAACAATTCCGTGACTTGAGTGCTCTCGAAAAATTCCTGTGACTTTTGTGCACCCCCTTTCGGGTCCCCACTCACCAGATCCAACAGCCCCAAAAGGGGCGACCAGCATAAGATGTCTCAATCACGATCTCCTTTCCACGATAGTTATACGGGCTCCCCAAGGTGGTTTCCGTGCCTCTGATTTTCCCAATGGATTCCTCCAATCTCAGATGGAACAGGCTGCAAGGGGAGTTGCGGTCCAAATATTCTCTCCCCCACCTTCCTACCGAGCATCCAAATAGTTTCCCACTATTGGTTTCAATGTTCGCAGTGGCTCCCTTATCACCCCGTTCAAGCCACAAGGCATCTAGCAGCCGCCATTTTGGACCCAGGAAACAGGTGATACACTCCCCTCCCCCTCTCATTCAGGATTTTGGGGAGCCGTCCTTGCCGTGCGAGAGAAGAGCACACCGACCAGGAATTCAGCTGGGAGGACTCGCACGGCAAGGACGGCTCCCCAAAATCCTGAATGAGAGGGGGAGGGGAGTGTATCACCTGTTTCCTGGGTCCAAAATGGCGGCTGCTAGATGCCTTGTGGCTTGAACGGGGTGATAAGGGAGCCACTGCGAACATTGAAACCAATAGTGGGAAACTATTTGGATGCTCGGTAGGAAGGTGGGGGAGAGAATATTTGGACCGCAACTCCCCTTGCAGCCTGTTCCATCTGAGATTGGAGGAATCCATTGGGAAAATCAGAGGCACGGAAACCACCTTGGGGAGCCCGTATAACTATCGTGGAAAGGAGATCGTGATTGAGACATCTTATGCTGGTCGCCCCTTTTGGGGCTGTTGGATCTGGTGAGTGGGGACCCGAAAGGGGGTGCACAAAAGTCACAGGAATTTTTCGAGAGCACTCAAGTCACGGAATTGTTGAAACGTTGGATTTGAACAAAAAACTGTTTCACTAAAAAGTTTTTTCACAAGTCTTTTCACTTTAAGGATTTAAATTGTTTCTTTGGACTTAATTGATTTCATTACGTTTATTGGCACTATTTTGATATTATGTAATGTCTTTTACTCATACTTACATGTGTTTTCTCTGCACGATGAGCAAAGGTTTATTTTGATGGTTTATTTTAGACCAGTAGTATGTATATATGGGATTGATATTTTCACTTAGTGGTGGCATATGGTGTAAATTTACCACATTATTAGGGGCCTCAGGCCAGACCCTTTGAAGACATTGCTCATCTATTTATTCATTTTTATCTCTGCTGATACACACGGGTGCATGGGGATATGTGTGTGTAGGTACAGACACACATACCCTCACGGTAACTAAGGTTTTTTCTCCCTGGTAGGTACTAGTTACCTCCATTGGGATCTACTGAAGGAAACCATCTGGGTAACCACCCCTCCCATTTATTACCCTACAGGAAGCGCCACAACGTATGGGATGTAACAAGCACCAGACGACAAGGGTGGGTAATGCTGAAGTGTCGAGGATTAGATCTATCTTCCCACTAACGAGTGTAATTAATTCTAGCTAAGGCTGCTGGGTCCACTTTAAAATGGGCCCAACACATGTTGAATGTAGACCAGGTTGCAGTTTACATATTAGTACTGGAGGGACTCCCTTGAGTTCTGTCTATGGATGCGCAACCCGTCTGGTAAAGCGGTCTCTGCCCTCAATTGATGGATTTGTCCTAGTCATCTAAGCCCCTTGACTAACTTGATCTGCACAACTGCGATTGTCTTTAATGGACAGTGATTTTCCTTTTCTGATGCCCATTGTTTGTCCTCTTCTGATGCCGCTAGGCCTGAAGAGCCCATTGTTTGCCCTTTTGAAGAAGGGCCACTTTCATGTCCTTCTTCCACCTCAAATCTATTTCCAATGCTTGATGTACTTTAGACACTTTCATTTGGATATGCCGGAAGGATGATGTTCTAACCCAGATGCAAAGATGCAGACCTCTGTATAGTGCTGAGGAAGAGTCTAGAAACATTTTTCTGATAATGGCAGCAACAAGGTAGTTTGGGGCTTGACGCTTGGATATCTGAGATCCTTCTTGTAGACATATTAGCCATACAAAATACTTCTTTAGTGTTACTGGCCAAATTGAGGATGTCTTATCCCTCTGAATGGAGAGTAAGACAACGTGTCCTACACTTTTTGGAATACCCAAGGGGAAAGAACAGTCTGCCCAGGTTTTTTGGAATTGGTTTACCATGATATGCAACAGTTAATGGATCCCAGAGAGTGAGGACATGACCGAGCCTCATCAACCCTTTTATCCCATCTCTAGGCTCACTTGTATACAAGTCAATCCTTACAGCAGCAGAGGATTCCATCATTTACATTTTGCAGGGTTTCCTATGATCTAATATTCTTGAAGTTTGTAGGTGCCCTGGCCTCCATAGGGTTTCAAACACTAAAGGTGAGATCTCCAGGTGAGCCTTCACTTCTTGGGTCTCCAGCATCTAGATATAACTTGTCTGAATTTGGATGATAACATTGGTCACACTGTATTAGGTATTGGATCTCAGGAAGGAGAATAGGAGGTTCCCGGACCAGAGACTGTACCTGCGGATATCATGGCCTGCAGGCCACCAGACAATTATTGTCCCCATCACCACTGAACGACTACGGATCCTGATAAGGAGCCTGGAGACCATTAGGTTTGTTCGATATACATATAGGCTAACCTGCAGACACAGCTGGATGTTAGTAGTTACACTGCTTCTACCTCTTGGGAAGCCACCAAGATTACTGTCTGGTCAGTATCCTGATAGCCTTATTTGTTGTAGATCCCTTGAACGGCTTGTTGGTTTAGAGACCATCCCTTGACATCCAACGGTTTTGTACCTTACGGTGTCTGACGGGAAGTTCTAGGAAACCCGAACCCAAAGGGCTGGCAAACCTGACTGGGAGATACCTCTGAGAGAAGTTGAGTAGTCTTGCATTCCTTCTTAACAGCAAAGATAGGACCTCCCTATTTTGCTGAATCTTTGCAGCATAGCTGAGGCTCTCCTTGTGTTTACAGAAGGACTTCAGCCTGAGACCATCACAAACTCTTGACTTTGGACACTTTGTCCTCCATTGGCATGAAAACCTGACAAAGTAATAGCTTGTGATGATTGGTATACCCAGTAGCCAATAAAACTGAAAGACTAGCCAGCTTAGCTACCTCCCAAAGGGACTAAATGGTCTCTCGATGCTGGCTCCTTCCAATTCAAAGTCTGAACTAGAACTTTTTTCCAAGACCTGGAAGATGTTACGTGAGCAGGCTTTTGCCCAAACAGGGATCACCTGTAGCCCACGCAAGATGGTCACTACTGGACCTAATGTCCTGGGAAATGTCCTGATTTGTGGAAAGACCAAAGTCTGCCAGATGAACCTCTCGAACGGCCAAGCGAAAGTACTTGCAGAAGCATGGGTGTATCGAAGTGTGTATACAGTATACACACACCTGCTAGGTCTAGCGACAACCTCCAATCTTTTTTTTTTTTTTTAATGCAGCATGATACCCAGTTGCTGACCTCCCCCAACGAAAAAGGTCTTGTTCCGGATCTGAGTCCAGATGTTTGGCCTCCACTGTCCCTTTATATGCTGGGTACGTTTGTAGCGGAGACACTGAAGGACCTAAACTTTATTGTCTTCGGAAAGGATAATAGCGAACCATCCTCTGAAGCCCGAGCAGTATCCTCTGTTGGTCTTCATTGGCCAGTCGGTGGCGTTAACTGGCCTGATAGTCTGCAAACTCGTCGGTGTCATGACAGGAAGAATAAATCCTGATTGCTTGAGTAAATGATTGAAATCATGCCATATGAAGCTTTGGATCCTAATCCTCCTTCTTCATGTCCAAGTCTACCTTTTGAATAAGGACAATGCAGACATAATCCTTGACATCTTCTTTGGCTGGATGAGTAACTGTTCAACAAGATGTGGTAACACTTGTTTTCCAACGTTAATTGCTCTGAGTCATGAAGGGAATGAAATGAGTTTGAAGAGAGGAACAAAAAACTCCAATTGTTTTCTTAATGCTCAGGACCCATGGATCCTAATGATCCAATTTACATATAATTCAGCCAGGCGATGTGGGTGAAGAAAACTTTGTTTCTCCCTGAAAGGAATAACAAAGTAGATTTAGGTAGACAAATAAAGATGATTATGGATTCTTTATTCTCTTCTATAGTTTTCCCAGGTTTAACCTGTCATTCAATCTTTGTTAATTTGCCTTTTGGCTATCCTCTGGTCATTGGTGATTAACATAAGGGATTGATCCCTTTTCTGGAAATCACTGGATCCAACTTGAACAGTCACCACTCTGACAAGCTGTATTTGTCACTTGTGGGATGAGCCATAAGGGTTAACTGACCACAACGGACTACTAGAGAAACGGCATACCGTCTTGCATCCACCATGGCTGAACTGCATCAATGGCCACTTCATTTTCACTCTAGGATCAGCCATCCTAGGGTGTTTATCACTGGCGAGATCTTTGCTTTCATCTTGTCTGCGATCCAGACAGTCTGGCTACAGAAGTGAGCTCAACCACAGGCCACAAAACACTACTTAACAGTAATATAAACTTTCCTCATTTCCAAATCCATTCACTGTTCCAGGGCCTCTGCCAAGGATATTGTTTCTTCTCCTGGCAGATTGGCACCCCTGGTTAATCTGATGAAGACTGTCTGGCCGGCTGCCTTTGAGGCAGAGGTACCCTTTACACAACTTAGTTGTTTGATTAGTTTATCATGAGCATTATTGAATAGAGATCCACAGTCAGTTTGGACAGAGTTAAAACATCCACTTTTTGCTTCTGATATGCCACCTTGCCATAGCAACCTCCCAGAAGCAAGCTACTACCAGCTAAGGCTAATCCATCTGGCCAGTCTGATAAAGACTCCCTGGCCAACTTCTTCTGGCCAACTGCTTCTGAGGTAGAAGTTGCCTACAAATAAACACAGCTGTTAGATTTGGCTTTGTGACTATAGGTATTCTCAGTCCCTACCCATTTGCCGCTGCCTCTGGCCTGCAACTCGGCATGCATTTTGGCCGACATATCAGCTACCACCACTCCACTATTGTCCCAGATGATTATTGTAGTGCGACTTTCTTAGTCTGCCTTTTCTGGCAGTTAAATCCATAGTGGTTCCTTCAGGGTTAAAGAGGACCTGCAGAAGTAGGTTTACTCTCCTCCCGCTGAGAAGTGGTGCTGGTGTGTAAGGTACCTGTGATAGGTAGTGTCCGAAGTGGAGCTTGTGTGCTGAGGATTCAGGTGAAAATTTAGGCAGATCAGGACGGCAATAGATCAGGCAAAGCGGTACACGATCGAAATCCAGAGATTGGTCAGGCAGGTAAAGGTCATACATGAGCTGGCGGTGAAGTACAAAATCAGCAGGCTAGAGAGTAGTCAGGAATTCAGGCAGAAGTTCAAATACGGTATTCAGAGTCAAAAAGCAATCAAAACACCCAGGAATCTAGTCCAAACAAACGGGCACTGAGAGATAGGAAGTGCTGCTATTTATGGGCTGCTTTGATTGTAGATTGTCCACAGCTGGCAGCAGGTGGGGCTAGTGAGTCCAAGGTAATGCATCAAACTAAGAGAACATAGTTATAACTCCTCTGTGGCACAACAAGAAAGACTGCAGCTGTGGGACCAGGAATATCCCGGTTCAAATACACCCAGGTACATGACATGGTGTAGAGGGCTCGGAGAGATTTACAATCAATCATACCCATAATTTGCACTCTTTTAGGATAGCATATGCCTACTTGCCCTCACCTTAGTGAACGTTGCTGGTCTCTAGGAGAGCTGATTGCTACTGGCTCATGGATGAGCTGAAAGACTGGAGACACCCTGGGAGTATCTGTTAAGAAACATCAGTAGAAAACCACTACAAGCGTTATCCCCTTCCTGACCAGGCCATTTTTTGCGATATGGCACTGCGTTACTTTAACTGACAATAGCGTGGTCGTGCGACGTTGTACCCAAACAAAATTTATGTCATTTTTTTCCCACAAATAGAGCTTTGTTTTGGTGGTATTTGATCACCTCTGCGTTTTTTATTTTTGCACTATAAACAAAAGAAGAGTGACAATTTTGAAAAAAACACAATATTTTTTACTTTTTGCTATAATAAATAACCCAAATAAACAAAAACAAATTTCTTTATCAGTTTAGGCCAATATGTATTCTTCTACATGTTTTTGGTAAAAAAAAAATTGAAATAAACATATATTGAGTGGCTTGCGCAAAAGTTATAGCGTCTACAAAGTAGGGGATAGATTTATGGCATTCTTTTTTTTTTTTTTTACTAATAATAGCGGTGATCAGCGATTTTTATCGGGATTGCGTCATTGCGGCTGACACTTTTTTGGGATCATTGACATTTATACAGCGATCAGAGCTAAAAATAGCCACCGATTACTGTATAAATGTCTCAAGGGGTTAAATGTGTGTTCCCTAGGTGTGTTCTTACTTGAGGGGATTGGACTGACTGGGGAGGAGATATATCGTTGTTCCTACTTAGTAGGAACATACAATCTGTTTCTCCTTCCCTGACAGGACAGGGATTTGTGTGTGTACACACACAAATCCCTGTTCCTGCTCTTGTGCCTGCAATCGGGAGCGTGCACCTGCTATGGATCTTAACCCCCCTAGCGGTATAGTCTGGCTCGGGGTGGATTTTCAATACCAAAAGCGGTATCCCCGAGCCAGACTCGGGATTGCATCGCAGGATCCTTGTAGAGGTTACTTACCTTGTCCCCTAGATCCTGCGATGTCTCCCCGCTGTGATCTGTGAGCCACCGTGTCTCGCTCGATTCACAGTGCCGAGCTCCGTTCCCTGCGAGCATTGTGACGCACAGATAGGGAGTTCGGCGCCAAATTCAAAAAGTAAAACACACAGTACAGATACAGTATACTGTAATCTTACAGATTACAGTACTGTATCAAATAATTACACATCCCCTTTGTCCCTATTGGTCTGTCCAGTGTCCTGCATGCAGTTTTTTTTTTATAAAAACTGTTCTTTTTGCCTGGAAACTGAAGATTGTCCATAGCAACCAAAACTGTGCCTTTACCTCAAAAGTGGTTTTAGACCTGCTTGAAAACAGTGATAATAAATTAGAATCACTTGCAGAATTGCGCGATAGTGATTTGTGGGGAAATCCGTCATCAAACACTAAAAGTAACGAAAGCAACTATTCTGCAACTGAGCAAATTTCAGTGTTTTTGATTTGATTACATTATTGAATAATTTTTATTATTATTATATTATTATTTATTATAATTATTTATAGTTATTTATTATATTATAATTTTTTATTTCGTTTTTCAAACTTTATCATACCCGGGATGTCTACTAGACTCTTGTTTGGACAGATTTAAGTGAATTATTCCTAAGAATTACAGGCCTATAATATAAAATGCCAAATTTTTGTGCAAAATAATTGTACCGCTTTCAGCATCAAAAATCTGAAATAATCATACCGCCAGGGAGGTTAAAGGACCTGCAGTATATATACGGCGATTCACGCAGCAGAGCCATTCTGCCGCCGTATATATACAAGAGCCAGTTGGGAAGCGGTTAAAGCGCCCTACAACTTACAAATCATGCCAATATATAATGAGCTTGGAAATGATTTCAGGTTTTCATCTAGGGTGAAAAAAGATGAGGAAGGTAAAGTTAGAGCTTCTGTCAGGACAGGAAGTCACATTTTTAATTGAGTGAGAAGGGGTTAGAATTTCTGACAATGGGGGTTATTTACTAAAGGCAAATCCACTTTGCACTTGTAGTGCAAAGGGCACTTGAAATTGCACTAGAAGTGCACTTGGAAGTGCAGTCGCTGTAGATCCGAGGGGGACATGCAAGGAAAATAAAAAACAGCATTTTAGCTTGCACATGATTGGATAATAAAATCAGCAGAGCTTCCCCTCATTTCAGATCTACCGTACTATGACATCCTCCCAGAATCGCACCCCCTCATGTGCGCATCACGGATCATGGTCAACGGCCGCTGATAGCGGCCGTTGACCATGCGATCGCTCTGTCAGATGACGAAGCGATCACTTGTAAACAAACCGGTGTCACGTCCCGGTTCCTCTCTCCCCTCTGTATCGATCGGTACAGAGAGGAGACAGATCAGAGGCAGCAGCACTATGGGCTGGATGTGCAGTACCCACAGCGCTGATATGTGATAACTCCAGCACTCATCAAGCCATTCATCCATCCATGCTCAGCCATCCATCCTCATTAATACTCAGCCATCCATCCTCATCAATACTCAGCCATCCATCCTCATCAATACTCAGCCATCCATCCTCATCAATACTCAGCCATCCATCCTCATCAATACTCATCCATCCATCCTCAGCAATACTCATCCATCCATCCTCAGCAATTTTCATCCATCTATCCATACTCATCAATACTCATCCATCCTCAGCAATACTCATCCATCCATCCTCAGCAATACTCATCCATCCATCCTCAGGAATTTTCATCCATCCATCCATACTCATCAATACTCATCCATGCTCAGCAATACTCATCCATCCATGTTTAACCATCCCATCCATACCCAGCCGTACTCAGCCGTACCCAGTCGCACTCAGCCATACTCAGCCGCACTCAGCTGTACTCAGCTGCACCCAGCCGTACCCAGCCGTACTCAGCTGTACCCAGCCGTACCCATCCATACCCAGCCGTACTCAGGCATACTCATTCATGCTCAGCCATCCCCATCCACGGCTCATCCATGACACATCAGTTCTCATCCATGCCACTAGAGTTCCTCACAAAAGTGTAATAGGTAGTTAAATTAGATTTGACATGCCCCTAGAACACCTGATGGTGCTCCCTGCATGTTGGACCTCTCTATGTGGCCAGGCTGTGTAAAAGTCCCACACATGTGGTATCACCGTACTCAGGAAGAGTAAGAGCATCTATTTTGGGTTGTAATTTTTGGCATGTACATGCTATTTGTTAGAAATATTGTATAAATGGACAACTTTGTGTAAAAAAAAAAGTGTTTTCATTTTCTTTACACATTTTCCAAAAACTTGTAGAAAAAAATGACATGTCTAAAAGACTTATTATGCCTCATAGATTATACGTTGGGTTGTTTTCTTTCCAAAATGGGGTCATTTTTGGGGTGTTTCCATTGTCCTGGTGCTCCAGGGCCTAGAAATTATATGAATAATTTATGCTCCAAGAACGCCTGATAGTGCTCCCTGCATTTTGGGCCTCTGTATGTGGCCACGCTGTGTAAAAGTCTCACACACGTGGTATTGCCATACTCAGGAGGAGTAGCAGAATGTGTTTTGGGGTGTAATTTGTGGTATGCATATGCTGTGTGTGAGAAATAACCTGTTAATATAACAATTTTGTGAAAAAAATTTTTTTGATTTGCAAAGAATTGTGGGAAAAAATTACAACTTCATAAAATTCACCATGCCTTTTACTAAATACCTTGGAATGTCTACTTTCCAAAAAGGGGTCATTTGTGGGGTATTTGTACTTTCCTTGCTTGTTAGGGTCTCAAGAAATGAGAGGTCGTCAGTACTTCAAGTGTGATCAATTTTCAGAGATTGGCACCATAGCTTTTGGACTCTATAACTTTCACAAAGACCAAATAATATCCACTAATTTGGGTTATTTTTACCAAAGATATGTAGCAGTATAAATTTTGGCCAAAATTTATGAAGAAAAATTACAAATTTTCTAAATTTTATAACAGAAACCAAGAAAAATTCATTTTTTTACAGAATTTTTGGTCTTTTTTCTTTTATAGCGCAAAAAAAAAAAAACCCAGCGGTGATTAAATACCACCAAAAGAAAGCTCTATTTGTGTGAAAAAAGGACAAAAATTTCATATAGGTACAGTGTTGCATGACTGAGTAATTGTTATTGAAAAGGAGAGAGCACCGAAAGCTGAAAATTGGTTTGGTTAGGAAGGGAGTTTAAGTGCCCAGTGGGTAAGAGGTTAATTTACATTAGCCCTTCTCTTTCTGTATGTGTATGATGGCACTGTACATATTTTAATTTAAAAAAATCTATGTACCTTTTTTTTCTAATCAATATACAGCTGTCACGTAACCCAGCTCTTTCCCAGCCTGTCTGCAGAAAAACAGTCACATGTTCAAAAAACAGCATTTGGGATACAGAGTAAAGAAAAATAAATAATTTCAATACATTGTTTTAAATGACCATACAAATATATATCTAAAATTAAATTTGTAATATTTTTTTAGCAATACAATGGTGTGGGTGTGTTTCTGCCAATCTCAAGCTGTGTCACATCCCTCCAGCCTGTGTCTTAGAATAACAGAGAGGTGAAGCCTCCATCAATCAAGTTGTAATATCCCATCCCCTATTTGTGTTTAGCTGGTTAGTGGGCATGTTATTTACCAGTGCGTATACACCCACATGTGTAAATCTATAGTCACATGGCCTGCTCAGATGTGATAGGAAGGAAATTCTCAGGGTACAAAATACACTGAAAACTAAGCATGTGCACTAGCTGCCAACACTGCTCTGCAAAATCCCCAAAAGCAGTGGGCACAAGAGGGGGATGTAGAAAATGACAGGATCAACCAGTTTTTTTGCAGAATACGAAAAATGAATCTCATAGTGACTGAGGATGAACAGTATGATGACACTTGATTGGCTACCATGCACAGCTGCACCAAATTCTGAGTGCACCTGTTTTAGTAAATCTACCCCTTTAATCTTTAGGGAAGATACTGCCATGATGTAATTTAAAAATTGCATCTCAAATGGTACCTTGATTGGGGCACTAATAGTTTCTCAAATCTGGCCCTAAAATTTCCTCTTGCATTAGAGAGGTCAGTTAGTGACTGCCAAATGTGTAGACAGTTGTGCAGATAAATCTGATGTTCACAATAGGGAAAGTAAGGGCAGATGATGTTAATTTAATGTGTAGTTTATCATTTGGGCCCTTCGCTGTTTTCAAGCATAACTCTTTTTTTTTTTTTTTTTTTTTTTTTTAGTGTTTTCCAGGGTGCCTAACAATACAGATTCGAACCATTTTATGTATTTTTATAGTAATATTAATTTATTCTGTGGCACAAGGATATGTGGTAAGTAAGCCATGATTCTTACATGATTAAAAATATAATTGTTCAAATAATGATTTACTATGCAGTTTAATATCTACAGTATATATGTAGCATCTATTTTTAATTAAACTGTAAAATATCCCTATATATGAACACTGCAGTTTTTTGGTACTATCTAGCTATTGTATTGTACAAACCACTTTTATATTAAACTCTTTTAAATTTTGTTTGTGACAAACACATCTTATTCAGAATTATTGGATTATTACAGAGAATGAGAATCACTACACTACATTCTTTATTACATTCCAGTGGTAGTATATAACTGGAGTAGGGGAGTAATACATGAGGCATACTCTTAAAAAAACAAAACAAAGATAGAATCTCAAACATGACAATTTCTAACCGAATCTGAGGTCTACGGCCATTTGAAAATTCTCATCTTCTGCAATATAAGTGCATGGTCAGGTTGGCAGCCGGCGGTAAGATGGTATGCACCAACTCAGAGTCATTAGGAATTGTCTAGGAGCTTAATGAAATTGTATAAATAAAAAAGGGGTATGCGCGAACTCAGAGAGTCTGTAAAATATAGTTTAGGAGCTTGATACAATTCTATAAAACTTAAAATTTGAACTAAATTAATTTAAAATTCTGTGCTTGTCTAAATGTGTTACTGGAACTGACGAGCCAAGAAATACATGCTGATATATCACTACAACAGTTGATTGCAATGCTCAATGTTTGTGTGTATATACTATTCCCTGTTCCCTCTTATGTCAAAATTTTGCTCTGAGCACTAAACATTTTCTCTCAGACACATGTGCATATCTATTATTAGTGTTACTGTCTTTTAAAAACACACAGACTTGCTAAAATGTTACACAGTAGGTTAGTGGTGATTGCGCATTAAACTGGCTCAGTAAAGAATCTGCTCATCAAGTAAATCAGACACCTGCTTGTAGTCAGGGGCAGTGTTGAAGTATAGTAATTTTGCCAGTCTCTGGTCACCAGTGTTATCTTGCCACTTCCTTAACCTCATATATACATTTGAGCACTCTACTTCCTTTAAAAATACTAAGACCCCTATCACACTGGAGACAATTTTCAGGCGTTTAGCGCTAAAAATAGCACATGTAAAGCACCTGGAAAAAGCCTCATCTGTAATCCCAGTGTGAAAGCCAGAGTGCTTTCACACCAGGGCGCTGCGCTGGCAGGACATCAAAAAAAGTCCTGCAAGCAGCTTCTTTGAGGCGCTTTAAGAGCCCCTTGAAATCAATGAGCAGCGCCGCTGAAGCGCCTACAAATTGCCTCGGCAGCAGCGCTTTGAGCGCGCTTTTAACCCTTTATTCGGCCGTTAGCAGGGGTTAAAAGTGCCGCAAAAATGATGGTAAAGCGCCGCTTTTTAGCGGTGCTTAACCACTGACACCCCCGTGCTGGCAGTGTGAAAGGCTCTAAGAGTATTGCACAAGAGATTGTATCTTTTTGACACCACTTTAATCTCCTGTACTCTCACTAACTATGTACATGCTTACATAAGGGGAGAGCACAGTGATGAATGTGATTATGCTCCTTCATTGCCCAATTACAGGTGACATTTTCCTATTGTCACCTTTCAGGTGGCTAAGTACTACTACCTTGATTGCAAAAATGCACCCATGGATCATATATTTGTGTTCCTGATATTTGAAGGTTCCAATGTCAAGGGTCGGTTGTGTAATGTCAGACATAAAAGTGGATTGAATTTTGATATTACTTCAGTAATTATTTTAAATGTATTGGGACATATTGAATCATGTAATCAGAAAATTCTTGCAGATGGGAGTAGTTAAGGAAAGATGGTAGCATGATGCAAAACCTTGGCTATTCTTATAAGCTAGTAGAAATCCCAGCTTCTAAATTCTGTTTTTTTTTTTTTGTTTTTTTTTTTTTATAGGTTGGCTGCATGCCTTGGTCATGGAGTACAAATTCCAGCAGCTCTATTGTGATTATTTCTCCAAATGGAGAAAATAAAACCATGGAGGAACGTCCATGTGACACAGCTCACTATGCTTTCTTATCCTGTGTGGTGGGCACCTTAACAATGGCAATTTTTTTACGCATTTCTTCATTGCCAAAAATTATTTTACTTCTTTTTGTTACTGTTTTATACATATTAGTTTTGGAACTCAGTGGATACAGAAAAGCATCAGGGTAAGGATTCTGTGAAATGTTTTGAACTAAAATAAGCATTCTTCTGACTGCCTTATAATGTCACATTATGAAGCTTATCGTAGATATCTTTATAAAAAAAAAAATCATAATTTGGATTACACTGCTTTTATAGCCTCATGCAGGGGAGGACCAGGATGGGGTGTATGGGGCACTTGTCCCTTCAGCCAGTACTAATAAAATGTTGGGTTGGGAGTGCCTGAGTGAAAATACTTCACTCTTTAGACACTGAGCAGTGTGGGACCCTCAGTAAGCTGTATTGTATAGTGCACTTGCGAAAGAAACAATTGAGTACTGTCAGTGATACTTTTTTCTTTGCACTAACATGCAATTTTTCAGGACAAGCTTTCGGGGTATGTTCCCTTCTTCAGAGTACTGCTCAGACCTTGAAGAATGGGACATACCCTGAAAGCTTGTCCTGAAAAATTGCATGTTAGTGCAAAGAAAAAAGTATCACAGATAGTACTCAATTGTTCCTATAAGTCACTAATGAATTCACATTTTCTGAAGCATTTGACACATCTGCAGGGGACATCAAGCTAATTGCTAATTAGATCCTTGATAGAATATATTCAGTACACCGGAGGTTTTTTTATTCCCTTATATGCTACAGATTGTGAAATCTGACTATATAAAAAATATGTATAATAGTCTGTAATTCTGCAGATCCTATGCATTTATGTCAGCCATGAGTTGGTGCAAAAAATGTAAAAGAAATCTCTCCTATGAAATCGGGCCAGTTTTTTTTTCATTCAACCCTTTAATTGAATGAAAAAATTGACTTATCTATGGGTTGCCTTACTGTGTGCATTTGCTTTCAGTGTTTACATGTGCTGTCACTGCATAGCTCCCAACTGTCCCTCATTTGAAGTCACTGTCCCTGATTTGAGACAAAATCCCTAGATTACTGCATCTTTTTTAAACTTTACCAGTGTCCCAATTAAATTCTTAAAACAGATTAAACACGAGTTTATACAGTTTTTATGGGTGGGCTGTCCACCTAGGATCAAGACAGATATACTTTCCATGCCTAAATGTTCTGGGGGCATGGGATTTCCAGACCCGGTCCGTTATTACTATGCAGCACATCTGTCTTGAATACTGGACTAATGTAATCATAGCAAGGCAAAGAACTGGATATCAGTTGAACAATCTATCTCACCCATAGCACTCAAGGCTCTTCCTTCGCTCCGTAACCTGGGCTTTGCTCATTGGGAACCAATTAAAATAGTTAATATGATTAAACCTAGGGTGGTAAGCTCTGCAATAACATCACCTATGATACCGATGATTGGTAACCCTGATTTTACGCCTGGGCTATTCAACCCTAGATAGCGCCATATTATAGAAGCAGATAAATTCAGAATAAAAGATTTTATAGATCTAAATTACTGAAAATCTATAGCAGATATACAATCTATGCTTACACCCCCTCTTCTGAGATGGCAAGCAATTCAATTATGACATTATCTTGTGTCACTACCTGTTGGCATGAATACACCTACTACATTTGAGTGACTATGCATAGCTTGTCAATCTATACAAGGAGGTCTCTCAAGGGCATATACGGTATTAATTGTCCCTCCAGATCCCTATACTCCCTCCTTCATTGCTGCGTGGGAAAAAGATCTGAATATTACATTATCCGCAGATCAAAGAGGCTTTATATATAATTTTAAACATAAATCTTCTATATCATCGAGAGTGCAGGAATCAGGATATAAACTGTTGACTAGATGGTACAGGACTCCGGAGAAATTACATTGCATGTTCCCAAATGTTGATGCTACTTGTTGGCGCTGTGGGGAGGATAAGGGAACTCTTTTCCATATTTTTTTTCATTGCCCACGAATTTGCCACAAATTTCGATCCATGTGTGGCCACTGTGTTTGAACAGAAGTCGATTTGACTTCTGTTCAACCACCCTGTTGGTATTTTTTCACTCCATCAGAGCTGCAGTCTGACTGCAGTCACTGAATGATCTGTGTATTCTGATGGTGGGGAAGTATGCCCCCTGTCAAAATACAAGGGCACAGCAGTGAGAATTCCCTCATCCACCCCAAATAGATGGGGGAATCAGGTCAGTTTTTTTGTTTAACCCACTGGTTG
The DNA here is from genome assembly GCF_042186555.1 of Aquarana catesbeiana. NCBI lineage: Eukaryota > Metazoa > Chordata > Amphibia > Anura > Ranidae > Aquarana > Aquarana catesbeiana. Next base: position 239,793,454 of record NC_133328.1, read on the forward strand.
AACAAAAAAAACTGACCCGTCTATTAACAGCTTAAGAGGTAGAGAAATAGGCACTCAGAAGGAGAATCTAACACTCATAATGATAGTATTGTAGGAGTCACACAATGAGAAAGAAAGCAAAAAAAGAGGTGATTCTGAACAATGAGGACATAAAGTTGACTGTGTGCAGGGTCCCTGAAATACTATTAACAAAAACTGTATGAGTGTGTGCTCTTTTCTAAAAGAAATTTGGCCTGAACTTACTGCCTCATAAAAAGTAATCATGTTACACACAACATGTCTTTCATAAACCTATACAGGTTCTGTGTTTTTAGATTACTTTCTGCATATATTTTTATACCATCCCTTACCATAACTTCAGATAATTTCTACACAGCAAAAGTTGAGTTAACTGGGATATAGTTTTTCATTGTTAAAATTTTACTTTTCTTAAATATGGGTATAATTTGAACTGTTCACGTATCTTGTGGAACTGTCTCAGTTTAAAATGATTTCAAGAAAGTGGCTAACAAGTACTAAGCATCATTTCATAAGCATTCAGGGATGGATTTAGCCTGGACCAGATGGTTTATTGATCTTAATTTTGTGTTATGAAGTTAGTTGTTATCAATCTCCACTATAAAATCTAAGAATTGACATTCCTATGTGAAGGCAAACATGTTTAATAGACATGTGCAGAACGGAAAAATTTGTTTAGCTTTGGATAGATTTGTTATGTTACTAATTTCGTTTCGTAGATTTGTTTAGGAATTCATTTTGTTTTGTTTCGTTCAGTTTAATTTTGTTTCAGTTATTATTTTTCTAACTAATTCTACATTTCTGGAACGATTCAAGTTCGGATCGGTCGAAAAATGATTGACTGATTTGAATTCTGTGTGAAACATCTGGTTAAGGAGGGGGCCAGGAAGCCAGTCGCTGCATCCTTAACAACTGATGTAAACAAAAGAATGCCAGCAATAGAAAAGTCAGAAAAAACGCATGTGGCCCCCCCAAAATCCATACCAGACCCTGCATGCAGCCCGGCAGGTCAAGAAAAGGGGGACGAGCGCTCCCCCTCCTCAACCATACCAGGCAACATGCCCTTAACATGGGGGGGTGCTTTGGGGCAGGGGGGCATGGTGATGAGAACAAGGGCCTCTTCCCCACAACTCTGGGCGGTGGTTGTCAGGGGTCTACAGGCGGGGGGCTTATCAGAATCTGGAAGTCCCCTTCAACAAGGTGACCCCCAGATCCCGGCCCTCCATGTGAATTTGTATGGGGTATATAGTACCACTACCCACTCACTAAAAAAGTGAATAAAGACATAACATGAGTTTTTGACAATTTCTTTATTTAAAAAAAAAAAAATGTCCCCCGCCGTAGATCCATCGTCAATCACGGTGCCCGGCACACCTCCGGACCTGGAAAAAAACCTCCGGCCTTGTCCAACCCTCCTGCAGACTGCCTGCTCTGTGACTGCCGTCTGATATTTCCTAAATCGCTAAGGGGCAAAGTCACCCAATGATGTCAGCGGGTGACCCCCGCACCCTTGTGACATCATTGACCCCTCTGGGTCATGCTTCAATCACCTGCTGAATGCATTTTGGGAGACGGAACACTACACTGTTTTTTTTTACTGTATTTTATATTGCCGGCATTCTTTTGTTTACATTTCAGCTCTCAGCGGGGAAGCCCGCTCACAGCTAATGAGTCATTGGTTGTTAAGGACGGGGCGGCTGGCTTCCCGGCCCGCTCCTTGACAACCAGCTATTCTTCACACAGAATTTTGATCATTTTTTGACTGATCTGAATTCGAATTATTCCGAAGATTTGGAGTTCGTTAGAAAACAAATAAACAAAATGAATTTCAACTAATTTCAGCAAAATTTGTTACCATTTCATTCAGAGATTAGGATATAGCCAGATCTCCGAATAACCAAAAATTTATCCGAATTTATATTCGGACCAAAACTAATTGCACATGTCTAATGTTTAAAGTGGAGCTCCAGGCTCCGTCATAAAAAATTTAAAGTCAGCAGCTACAAATAATGTAATTGCTGACTTTGAAAAATTAGGACACTTATCTGCCCAGGGATCCCACGGTGTCCTCACCCCAATTGATTTTTCAGTCGTCTCTCGGATGCTGCCCTTGCCATTTGTTGTAAGGGAAGCCGGCAGTGAAGCCTTGCGGCTTCACAGGCGGTACCATACTGCTCATGTGTGGAGTGCACTGCATTTTGTGAATGGCCCGGTGGTGGGGGAAGGAGGAGGGGCGGGTACCTGTCAGAACCTGGTACCCACTCCCGCCCTCCCGAAAGGTGCCAAATGTGGCAGCGGAAGGGCGGAGGAAGCAAACAAACAGAGCTTTCCCTTTTGGGTGGAGCTCCGCTTTAAGATACGCTATATTGTCAAAAGTATTGGGATGCCTGCCTTTACGTGCACATGAACTTTACCTCTTCCTGCCCTAAAATTCCGGGAGGGTGCCCTGCGCTGCTCGATCTGTGATCAGCGAGTCAATGAGACTTGGCTGATCACAGATCAGAGTAAGGCCCCTTGCCATGTGATCAGCTGTCAGCCAATGACAGCTGATCACCTGATGTAAACAGAGCCGGTAATCCTGACAACGTGAGGAGAAAAAAAAGCATATTACTGTCTGGAGTAAATGGGACATCGGTCCCGCACACTCCAGACACACTGCTGCTAAGCATTGCCCACCAGTGCCACCTACCAGTGCATATCAGGACTGCTAAGCAGTGCCCACCAGTGCCACCTATCAATGCCTATCAGTGCTGCCGATCAGTGCCTCATCATCAGTGCCACCTATCAGTGCTCCCCAACAGTGTCACCTACCAGTGCCACCTATCAGTGCCCTTCAGTGCCGCCTATCATTGCCCATCAGTGCCACCTATCAGTGCAGCCTCATCAGTGCCAGTGCTGCCTTATCAGTGCCTATCAGTGCTGCCTATCAGTGCAGTCCATCAATGCAGCCTCATCAGCGCACATCAATGAAGGAGAAAAATTACCTGTTTGCAAAATTTTTTAACAAACTATGAAAACTGTTTTTTTTTTTCAAAATTTTCAGTCTTTTTTGTTTGGTTAACAAAAAATAAAAACCCCAATGGTGATTAAATACCACCAAAAGAAAGCTCTATTTGTGTGCAAAAAATGTTAAAAATGTAATATGAGTACAGTGTAGCATGACCGCCCAATTGTCATTCAAAGAGTGACAGCGCTGAAAGCTGAAAATTGGCCTGGGCAGGGAGGCGGTGTAAATGCCCAGTAAGCAAGTGGTTAATGGCATTCCAGTCTTAGTCCGTAAGGTTTAATATTGAGTTGGCCCACCATTTGCAGCTATAACAGCTTCAACCCTTCTAGAAAGGCTGTCCACAAGGTTTAAGAATGTGTCTATGGGAATGTTTGACCATTCTTCTTGGACTAGAAGGCCTGGTACACAGACTCCACTCTAATTTATCCCAAAGGTATTCTATTGGGTTGAGGTCAGGACTCTGTACAGACAAGTTCCTCTACCCCAAACTCGCTCATCCATGTTTTTATGGACCTTGCTTTGTGCACTGGTGCAAATCATTTGGTGGAGGGGGGATTATGGTGTGGGGTTGTTTTTTTTTAATCTGACTGGTGGTACATTAAATGAGGGAGATGAAATTACGCAGAACTTATTTCAAAAGCAAAACCTCCCCACATCTGGCTGGAATGGATTGTAGAATATAAGATCAACTTTTATCTTTCAAAGAATTGCATTTTTTTTTTTGTTTTGTTTTGTTTTTTAATAGCAGCAGTAATTGACTGATTAATTTTAGCAGTTGCCTGGATTTTGTGAGCACAAATTGGCACAGATTGGGCATAATTTGCACATGTGGATGGCCATGGGGTACATACCTGGCCATCCACATGTTGCCCCCTTCCGTGGTGGTGCTGACGGTTTTCCTGGTGGTCTAGTGTAGGATCCAAGGGGGGCTGCGCTGATAAATAATCAGCGCAGACCCCCCTGTCAGGAGAGCCGCCGATCGGCTCTCCTCTACTCCTACTCCAGTCCTACTCCTCTCTTCCAGACGCGAGTGAGGAAAAGCCGATCAACGGCTTTTCCTATTGACATCGTGATCAGCCGTGATTGGACACGGCTGATCACGTGGTAAAGAGCCTCCGCTGGAGGCTCTTTTTCAAGATCGGTGGAGCGGTGTGTCAGACTGATCGCGCGCATGGCGGTGGCTGTTATCCTGCTGGAAGTCATATGACGCCCAGTCAAGATAACTGAACCACCGCCCATCCGTCAATCTGCTATATGCCGGGTGGTTAAAGTGGAACTTCACTCTTTTTATCAACATTGGCTATTTGTAATCTATATGCTGCTAGCATTAGTAAATAGATAACAAAGTATATCATGTTTACTTGTTTTAAACTTTTTTTTTACATTTCTTCAGTTACTTCCCGTTTTCCAGGCCTAGGCAAACAATGTCATACATCCCAGTTTGAAAGACGAGAACAGAAGAACCAAGGGCAGTTTAAGGTACCCAGACATTATATTATATAAAAACATCAGATTTTATTAATGTACAAATGCTTAAAACATATTAAAAATACAGCACCATGCTACTTCATATTCATATATATACTTTATAATTGAAATATATATATATAAATATAGTTATTTCATATCAATGCTACAAACCTAATAGTAAAAGTACACAATGTAGACCCTGTTATAATATCACACTGGGAGTGGGATCCCACTCTCGGTGTGATATTACAACAGTGTCTACATTGTGTACTATTTTAATCATATGTAAATTAATAAAATCAGATGTTTTTTTTTAATATATTGTCTGGATACCATAAAAGTCCAGTATGTACTTTTGTTCTCTTCTTATAGTTTGTAGATTATTAGGGTGTGGTACCTTTTTTTTTTTTTACCTATTCACCCCTTTTCCTTTTATAGCAATATTGTCATACATCCTAGGAGTCTTCAGGAGGGGTTTTCTCAGCTAAGCACCCTGCTGCCTGCGTGCCTGAGCTGAGGGCAGATAGATTCCAGGAAGTAAATGCTACATGAATCATCTGCCCTTACTCAAGATGGACACAGCCAGAAATGCTAGGGGGTGTTTTTCAAAGTGATTTCTCAGCAAAACAAAGCATTGAGATATTGGAGAATAGGTGAGTTTGCTTTGAATCTTAAACATTAATCAAATAGTTTGTGGTTCCCAGATGCAGTGTATTTCCGCTTTAACTGGATTGTCAGATTAGAGATAATTATTATAAGCAGCACTTTCTGATAACACATGCTTTTCCATGATTGCATGATTTGCATATCCATGTTTTCCATTTTTGTTAAAGGTTTTTAAGTGCAACAAATTCTTGTCGAACTGAATTCAATTAAATTTTTCTTTCTTTTCTTTTCACAGAAGGGGATCTTTTTATATGCGAGGTTATGAACCCATTCTAGCCATTTTGCTGTTTTCCTGTGCTTTGGCACTCCATTCTAGACAGGTGGACTTGAAATTACGCCTGGACTACCTCTGGGCTGTGCAGGTAACAGTAACTTCAACGGCTGACAATTGTAACTTTAAATTGATCAATACTGGTGCATGTTGAGTATTCTATCAGCTCCATTTATTCAGAAAAGCAGCTACTTTCCAATGTGTGCAAAGTCACCATAAATGAATAAGTACCTTCAAGTGGTTCTAAAGCTTAAACTCTTTTTTAAAGTGTTAGTTTACTTTTACAGAAATCTGTAAAGGTGACCCAACACAGGACACCCTCCCCACCCCCAGTCACCACTGTACTTGCCTTCCCCGATCCTGAGCTGTCAAGGTTCCTGCAAGCCGCTACAACTGTCCAGGGATTGAAATCCAAGCTGCTTTCTTTCCTCTCTGTCCAGCCCTGTCAGTATGAACTAGACTGATTCTAATTGGTCCCCACCATCACATGAACGGTGCTTCCTATGGTGGCACCCTGAGAAGGGTGCAGGCGGGGCACCCAAGAAGAGGAAATTCAGGTCCGCTCTATGCAATTCCATTGCACAGAGCAGGTTAGTATAAATCTTTTTCTTCACCTGCAGTGGAGAAATTAGACTGTATCTGCCTACATGTTTGTTATGTTTTTTTTTTGTTTTTTGTTTTTTAAAGTTTGAGTTTGCGACTTACTATGTGATTTACTTCTATATACTTTCTACATTTTTACCTTGAAAGCTTGAACACTTACCAAAAGGTGCTGACTACATATAACAATAGGCTGGTCAAAAAGGGGCTCACAAACTTCTGGCACATTTGTTTCTGGCATTACTGTCCCAGTGGTCAAAATCGACATACGCTTTGTAATGTAACTTCTATTGGCACATACAGCAGTGCAAAGTGTGGCATGCACTTAAAGATGCCTCCAGATGTGCAGTATTCTATCTATGTCTGTTTTATTTAATTATTTTGTTGAAGTTGAAAGATCACTCGCAAAAAGCAATGACAGACAGACAATAAGAAGCAGAGGTACTGTGCATTGAGATAGCTGGGCGTGAGCAGGTTTTGCGGCGCAAAGCAGAGGTAAGGCCACATACAAAAATGTCCTACCACTTCAGCCACAGCATGTATAGGGAGCAGTCTTTATAACACATTTTTTATTTCTACCTTTAGGCCTGTTTCTGTTCATATAAAACTTTGTTGCTGCTGGTCAGTTTTTCTATCTAACCAAACCTTTTTTTTTTTTTCTTTTTTTTTTAACAGTGCAGTGCTGTGTTACTAAGCTATGTCTGCCTTTCAAAGGAGGTGTAGTATCACTTGATGAAAACACATTTGTCACTGCTAAAACCACCTGAGAAAAAGCCCTTTTAACTGTTATGATTCAAATTATAGTGGATTGGAATGCTGATGAAAAAATGTAATTTGTAATTTCACAGCTAAAAGTATTCTGCTAAAGTAAGCTGGGCTTCATTCACAGAACCAGATCGCATGCAGGATTTAGTTGTCCCAAATAGCGCATCCGATCCTGAAAATGTCAATTCACTATTGCTTTATGCTGTATTTCCTGCATAAAGCAAAAACATATAAAACAGGAGTGAAAGTCAATTCACAAAAGAAAAAAAGAACAAAAAGCATGCGCTAAATAAGTAATGGTCCCGGCATGTGATATTTAAGGGACCGGCGGCCACCGGCAACCTTAACCAGTAAACAACATGGTTGATAGGGAGCGTGTGGCCGCCAACACTGATGAGTTCCCCACTGACAGCTGAATTAAAAAAAAAATGCAGGCAGTGAAAAATGAAGGAAAATAAAAACAGCATGGGATCACACCCCCCCCCCCCTTCATACCAGGCCCAGATTCCGATAGGTTACCCCTCCCTCAACCCCCAGGCTAGGATTGTGGAGAAGAGGTTTTTGTCCCCATGTTGTCAAGGTGCTTTGCCAGAAGCAGACCCATGTTGAAGGTGTGAGATCCCCCCCCCAAATCCATACCAGACCCTAAGGACTTTGGTATTGATGGGGGGGGGGGTGCTCCATCTTTTTTTTTTTTTTTTTTTACCTGTTGGCTCTTTTGTTTACATTCTGCTGTCAGCAAGGAATCCCCTGTTAACAGCAGGGATGAGTTATGTTTGTTAGGAGGCTGGCTCCTTAACAACCAGCATCTTTGAGCTGAACTGTCACATTTAGCAGTGGTAGGAATGGCACAGCCAAATTTTTCACCTCCCGCTGCATCCCAAGGTCTGGTCTGCATTAAAATAAGGTGCAAAAATAACCCAAAATAAAAAAATTAACGAATGCAGTATTTAACGTGCATTTTTTGAGAAAAAAAAAGTTTTGCTTTTAGTGCCACTTTAATTAAACTTAAGACTGAATAATTAGAGCTTAGTGTAACCTAACAATTTAAGTCGTACAACTGCATTTTCCAGATCTGTCGCTCTGGAGCTCCTACCATGGAAGGTATTTCAATTTACCTTTTAGAATTATCAGATGTATTTAAACATTTAAGTAATTATGTGAAGGATCATGCAATTAATTTTTCTTTTCAATATGTTTTATTGATTTTATCATAGAAAAGCAGCAACCAGTATGTATTGATAGCTGTCCCCAAATTAAGCATATTAAAAGTTAACAAGTGGCTAGTTGAATAGAGAACAATATACATAGTAATGTCCTAATTTATGTGCATCTAGTACATAAGAGTATGAAAAAATAACAATAATACAGTGTAAATAAGAAGTTGATAATACCAGCTAATGTGGCATCTATACATCTTCTGGCAAGTTAGATTAAAAAAGAGAAATTGGAAAAAAGAGAGGAAGGGTAGGAGGAAGGGGGAAAAAGAGAAGGAGGGGGCATGAGGCAGGAAATAGCCATCCATCATGCAGCTAGGCTCTGCATGTGGGATGGCGATATGTGAGCCATGAGTTCCAGATTTTGAGGAACTTATTATTGGTGTTGGTAAGGATGATGGTTAGTTTATCATTGACAAAAAAGCCATCCATGCGAGTTTCAACTTCAGAGAAGTAAGTGAATTAATTCTTCCATGCTTTGGCAATTGTTAATTTAGAGGCCAATAGAACAAAATGGGCCAATTTAAACTAGTTTTTAGTGATGTTCGAGGGTTTGAAATGCAAATGGGCCAGCCAGGGGTCCTTGGGAATTGGAACTCTGACTGATGTGCGCAGGAGCTTAAAAACCCTGGACCAGAAGAGGCCTAGCATTGGAGAGGTCCACTATTTATAGAGAACATCACCAGTGGTTTGGTATCCTCTAAAACATAGGCCTGCATGTCCAAGGAATATATAGTCTAGTCTGGAGGGGACTAATACCAATTGATCATGACCTTGTACGTTGATAGGTCATGTGAAGTTAATTGAATACCTAAGTAATCCAATTGTTTAGATTTGAGAGTATGAATTCCAAAGGAATAATACATTTGGTAGAGATATGATGGGTTGGGTCAAAGTCAATAAAAGGTTGTCAACGAAGAGGCTGACTTTATAAGTGTGGCGGCCCGATTGTAAACCACAAATGTTTGGGTTCTTTCTAAAAAGGTACATTAGAAGTTCCAGGGCAGGCACAAACAGAACTGGGGAGAGAGGACATCCCTGACCAGTTCCCCTTTCAATAGAGAGTGGAGAGAAATGATAATTAAGTATTTGACTGTAGCTATGGGGTTAGAATAAAGGGACTTCGGCCAGGATAAAAAAAAAACCCTATTGATTTTTTAATTCATTCTGTTCTCAACCACTTGACTTCAGTTCACAAGGAACTTGTCATATTATTCTGAGATAATTTTTTGGCACGTTATTGGAAACCATAATTAAGCATGATGATGCATGAATAGCTTTGACAATTTGAGCACCAAAGTTTGGGGTATAGAGGATTTTGTGCCTAGCTTCTGCATAGCCAAAGTACCATGCTTAATATTCCCCCAAAAACAAACCTACTGAGCAGTGTTGGTTGTTTGAACAGTGGCACAATAGTATGCTATAATTGTCTGTTACAGTGTATAAAAAAAGTGTGTTAGTTTATTAAAAACTTTTTCTTTAAGAAAATACTTTAGGTTTAAATACATTAGATTTATAATGATAATTATTTTTTTAGGCAGAAGAGGAGAGAGATGACATGGAGAGAGTCAAGCTGGATAATAAGAGAATTCTCTTTAATCTTCTGCCAGCACATGTTGCACAGCACTTTCTTATGTCAAATCCAAGAAACATGGTAAATAAATCTTATATATTCTTGTGTTATTTCATTATTTCCACACCAATTAAATCCCTTAAAGTCTTGCTTTTTATACTTAATATGATTCAGTTAGGCAAAATAACAAAAAAATGAAACTTTATTTTTATTTTTTTTTTATCTTCATGATTAAAACGTAAGAAACTGACCTATCCTGGCAGCACACTGGAGAGCTGGACTGATGCTTTCATACTGAGCACAGCAATGCAAGTCTCCTGCATTCCAACATGCCTCCTGCACAGTACCCTGATCAAAATGCTCATGCCACCTATGCAGTGCTAAGTTATTAGCACTGCTAAAAATATTACTGTATATGTAAGTCAGCTCTGTCATCTAGACTAGAGCACTGATGTCCCTAAAAAATATTTATTGTCTAGATCTAAGAGAACAGGTTCATCTTGAATTACAATTTAAAATAGATACCTAACATGTCATGCTTTGAAATTGCACACGGAATGGCGTCAGCTTACAGTACTTAAAAATCTCCAATCTTCAAAATTTCTACAGATTACCAGTTTGGAGTTATAGAGGAGATCTAGTGCTATAATTATTGATTTTGCTCAGACAGACATTTGCGGGGATACCTCACATGTGTGGTGCAACCCCAAATCTCTCCTCTACCCTTAAAAGCAAAAGATCAAAAAAAAAAGTTTATCTTTTGCTTTAAGAAAAAAAAAGCCATGTTTACATGGCCATGACGTGGCTTCGGTCCTCCAAGGGCATAGTAATGAGTGGTGGCATTCTTGCCATCTCTTATCACTATGGCAAGCCACTGTAAAGCCTGAAGGTTATTTTCTCATTTAAATGTTTTATTGAAGAGATCATCAGCTAACATTACAGGTAATATAAAGCAAAAATACCATTGTGTTGAGATAAGTATAGTACAGGTAAGGACAATACTAGGTGTACATGGCCTATCCGATGCTAACCGGTGTAACTAAAATCAAATCAAAGCAGTAAGACGATAACTTATCAAGCTGTTTAAGGGTCAAACTTATGTACATAAACTCAGTCTAGGCAAAATATACAATCAATAGTCCCTGAATAGTAAGACACCATGTTCATCCTACTGCTGAGTTACGGCCTCGTTACATCATTAGTAGTAGGTAATGCTGTACAAACACAATGGAGGTTACCTGAGAGAAAGGGTAACATGAGTAAGGGGAAGAAAGAAGCATAGAAAAGAGCAAGAAAAGACAGGAAAGAGAGGGGGAGAGAAGTAGGGCCCCCCCGAAGGCAGAGCTACTCCCAGTAGGATATTGATAAGAACGTACGGTTGAGTTCCTTCTACCATGGTAAAAGTACCTATTCTTCGAAGCCTGGCGGCAGACAGTCTGTTATCCATTGTCTCCATAAATTGTCGAATTTGCTAAGGTTGTCCTCATCCAAGGCTTCCATCTTTACATGTAGCACAGTACATTTCATTCTGTGTTTGGTCTCTGCTATATTCAATGTAGGTGATTTCCATGCCTTAGCTATGGTCTGTTTCATGGCTGTTAAGAGCTGAATGAGTAATTTGAACTGTTTACGTGTTAAAGATTCCGGTCTCAGGTTTAAAAGGACCATTGCTGGGTCTGGTGTGAGAGATCGTTCAAACATCTCCAAAGCAAGCATGAAAACAGCTTTCCAAAATCCTTGCGACACTGGACAACTCCACCAGATGTGTATGTGTGTACCCAGTTCAGAACAACCGCAAAAACAGAGAGCCGAGTGATCAAGTGAAAACTTGGCGATTCTGGCGGGGACTAAGTACCAGCATGTAAGCACCTTGTATGTAGCTTCAACCGCTATTACATTTGGTGAGGAAGACTTTGTTGCAGACCATATTTCAGACCATTCTGCTGTTTCAAAAGTGTGACCTAGATCATTTTTCCACGTGGCAACATACGAGGGTGGATCTGCATCCAATTTAGTGAGTACCTTGGAGTAGAGTGTTGAAATTAACCCTATAATGTGTGGATCTTTTATACAAATTTGTTCAAACTGGGAAGGTTGGTTCAGGATAGCATTTGTATTCATGTAAGGGATAAAAAAAATTCCTTATTTGTAAATAGCGGAATGTTTCCGATTGGGGGAGCCCAAAGGACTCACATAGGTCTGGAAAGGGTAGAAGTGATGTCGCCGAGACCATGTTGTATAGGCGGATGAGGCCGGCTGTGGACCAGGCCTGAAAAGCCACAGGAGATTCCCAGGCTGGGTAGAAGGCGGGATTCCTGAGGAATGAAAGGAATGGGTTTTGTGAAGACTGTAGTCTGTATGTGGATTAATGCCTGTTCCATACTGATAGAGAATGTTTAGTGATTGGGTTGAATAAAGCCTTACGAGCTGCTGACCTTAGCCATAGAAGATTGGATACTGAGAAGGGGGTCACAGTCAACCACTTCTATCGCAACCCATAGAGGGATATTTTTGTAGCGTGATATTTAGACAAAATGTGCCAATTGAGCAGCCTTGTAGTATGTTGCAAAATTAGGAAAGCCCAAGCCTCCATGCAATTTGGGGAGATATGGGGTGTGTTTAGGCAGTCTCGGTTTAACCTTAACCCAGGTAAACTGTGTTGTTCTGTTATATGATTTAAACTGAAGGTTATTTTATGCATTAAGGTAAAAAACCTTCTGCATGCAGCTCTCTCCCTCTTCATTGGATTAGAGACAGTAGCAAGGTCCATTGGCTCTTGCTGCTGTCCATCACAGCCAGTGAGGTGGGAGTCGGGGGGGCGGGGCACAAAGCTGGCTCGGAAGTGAGCTTGCACAAGTGCCTCCATAGCAAGTGGCTTGTTATGGTGGGCACTCGGCAGGGGGGAGGAACCAGGAATGGCACAGGGGACCACAGAAGAGGAGGGTTGCTGTCATGAACAGGTGTGACCAGATTGTGTGGACTGCAAAGAGGAAACCAAAACGCATGTAAAGTAAAGAAGATTAATGTTTATCTAAGATAAGTGATATAAATAAGGAAACACCCCAAATACAAATAGTGCTCAACCAACCAACAGAAACCCACAGACAACAGATAATATATACAGCCAAAGGGAAGTACCGAAATCTAACACGTTAGCCAGGCCAGGGTCATACACAGGGGATCAGCAACTGAACAAGGGCAGGATAGGAGAGGGAGATAATGGATGGAATCAGGCTTACAAGGGAACTGGAACACAGGAGGGACAGGATCAGGATAGGATCGGGTGCAGGCTCAGGTGCAGGCACAGGTTACAGGGTCCAGGTCGCAGATACAGGTCAGGGCGCAAGGAAGAAAGATACCAAGGCAAGCATATGAGAGCTTGCCAGGTATTTATGGGACTGCCAGTGATTGTCCTCATGTAACACCTGAGCGCAGGGAGTGTTGTCTGATCCATACTGCCAGAATCCATCCACTGGTGGACGTCAGTACTGCGGCCCAATGATGACATAACACCAGCAGGGAAAGACTCTCCTGACAGAATAAGAGGATTGTCCTCCATGAGGGGTTTTCTAGGCAGCGAAAAGAGATTAAAAAAATACTATGGGAAGTGGCATTAATGAAATTTTTTATTTTAACAAAGTAAACACCATGGTGTTTGAGCACTGTATAATATTATTGTGTACTGTCACGTTAGTGACTTTGTTTTTATCTTTCGTATCACGGCTCATGTTTTGACTACTAATGTCTATAGCATTTTTGATACTTTGTTAAAATAAAAAATTTCATTAACGCCACTTCCCATAGTATTTTTTAATCTATTTTTGCTGCCTAGAAAACCCCTCATGGGGGAAAATCCGGCTGCAAGCTGTCACAGCCAGATGCTCACAGTAGTATTGCCAGCGCCGTGGACAGGCAGGGGAGAGAATGGAGGGTTTGGGTGGCCACGCCGCTGGATTGTGGGACAGGTGAGTGTCCTTTTATTAAAAGTCAGAAAATACACTTTTTTTGTAGCTGCTGACTTTTAATAAACAAAAAATTTACTAGGCGGCCCCTCCCTGCCAGCGATCTTCTGGGTCCCAGAAGATTGGCTGGCCAATGGCAGAGCGCAATGCGGCTCATGCAGTCTGCGCCCAGCTGTGAAGCCATAAGCTGTCACGGGCGGTTGTCACTGCCCACAGTAGATATGACGGCGCCGAGGAGAGGAGGGGGAGAGGAGCGAGGCTCCGTGCGGCAGCATTGATGGACCATAGGATAGGTGAATGTCTGATTATTAAAAGTCAGCAGCTACACTTTTTGTAGCTGCTGACTTTTAATAAACTAAAAAAGTGTGGAACTCCACTTTAAGCAGTGTACTAATCCGGTGCACTACAGGGTACAGGAATTCACACACACAGCTGCTGGGAGGTCAGGAGGGATTACAATCGACAACTGACAAACAGCCCTGTGAAGTCTCTGTGATGGCATTTCTCTGGGCTCCCCTGTTTGCACCTTCCAGCACACTAGGAGTTAACAAACTGGGTGGGGGCAAGAAATAATGTCAGCACAGAGCACGTGTAGGAGACAGTGTAAGTAGAGTACAAACACATTTGTACTCTACATACTGCTGTTAAAATACCTGTGTGGTAAAAAATGCAGTTATAATCCACTAAGTGCCCACCGCTGTATGTGCATTTTAAAATATATGCAGCTTCATATCTCATTTCTTAGTCTGTGTATATAACTGTATAAGCCGCTCATGTGACTGCTCAGTCCGGCCCACCTCTCTCCTCTCAGTTTCATGTCTCTCTGTCTCTCCTGACGTCAGTGGGAGTTCTCAGCCCACCAACTGTAAGTATCAGATCAGAAGAGCGGCAGGCGGGGCTGACGTCAGGAGATACGTGAGAGGAGAGAGGCGGGCTGGACCGAGAACTCACATGAGCTGCTTATACTGTTATATACACAGACTACAAAACAAGGTATGAAGCTGCATATATTTAAAAAAAAACACATACAGCGGTCACCACTTAATGGATTACAATTGCATTTAATAGCAAAAGCCATTTTGACAAAAACGCTCGGAGCACACTTCCAGGAGGGGCGGGGCAAGTTGGGATGACGTCACACCCGACATCGGTTTTTCGAGTCGCTTGCATCGATGCTGCATCGGGGACCCCCGAATCGCGATGCATAGATGCAGTGATTAAATTCCACACCCCTATTATTTGGGGTGTGCAGCTATTTTGTCTTTCCGCATATGAATGTCTTTCTATTAGACTCTCCTGACAGTTCCAAACTGCCAGGAGACACCTGCTGGTGGACCTCAGTACTGCACACCAAATGATAGATCTTACCAACGGACGGATCCTTTCCTGACAGTACCCCCCCTTAAAGGAGCGGCCTCCAGATGCTCCAACTAGTTTTAATTGTCCATAGTCTATGGCATCGAGCAGAACGGTGGAAGAGAGTACTTCAGGCTGGTCATCAGGCACATCCGGGCAGACAGCGGGCACATCAGGACAGACAATGGGCTCCGGGTCATTGAGCTGGGCAGCGGGCTCCCTACTGACAAGCAGAGTAACAGGCATCGGTTTGACAGACTGGGGCACCAATATCAAGACAACAGGCTGGAAGGCTGGCAACGAGACATCAGGTTGGAAGGCAGGCACCAAGACATCAGGTTGGAAGGTAAGCACCAAGACATCAGGCTGGAAGGCGGGCAATGAGACATCAGGCTGGGAGGCGGGCGACGAGACATCAGGCTGGGAGGCAGGCACCGAGACATCAGACTGGAAAGCGGGCACATCAGACTGGAAAGCGGGCACATCAGACTGGAAAGCGGAGACATCAGGCTGGAAAGCGGAGACATCAGGCTGGAAAGCGGAGACATCAGGCTGGAAGGCAGGCACCAAGACATCAGGCTGGAAGGCAGGCCCCGAGACATCAGGCTGAAAGGTAAGCTTTGAGACATCAGGCTGGAAGGCAGGCACTGAGACAACAGGCTGGAAGGCAGGCACTGAGACATCAGGCTGGAAAGCGGGAACATCAGGCTGGAAAGCGGGCACATCAGACTGGAACGCGGGCACATCAGACTGGAAAGCGGACACATCAGGCTGGAAGGCAGGCACATCGGACTGGAAGGCAGGCACATCGGACTGGAAGGCAGGCACATTGGACTGGACAGCGGGCACTGAGACATCAGACTGGGCAGCAGGTACTGGAACTTCAAACCGGGCAGCAACAGGCAGAACAGCATGTACTGGCACGACAGGCTGAACAATAGGTACATCGTACTGGACAGTAGTCACTGGAGCGTCAGACTGGAACATGGACACTGGGATGTCAGGCTGAGCAGTAGGCACTGGGACCGCAAACTAGACAGCGGGCACAGGCATTGGCACAACAGGCTGAGTAGCAGACACTGGCACATCAGGCTGGGCAGCAGACAGGAACACAGGCTGGGCAGCGGACAGGAACACATCAGGCTAGGCAGCGGACAGGAACACATCAGGCTGGAGGGCGGACAGGAACACATCAGGCTGGGCAGCGGACAGGAGCACATCAGGATGGAGGGCGGACAGGAACACATCAGGCTGGGCAGCGGACAGGAGCACATCAGGCTGGGCAGCAGACAGGAACACATCAGGTTGAGCAGCAGACAGGAACACATCAGGTTGAGTAGCAGACAGGAACACATCAGGCTGGGCAGCAGACAGGAACACATCAGGTTGGGCAGCAGACAGGAACACATCAGGTTGGGCAGCAGACAGGAACACATCAGGCTGGGCAGCAGATAGGAACACATCAGGCTGGGCAGCAGACAGGAACACATCAGGCTGGGCAGTAGACAGGAACACATCAGGCTGGGCAGCAGACAGGAACACATCAGGCTGGGCAGCAGACAGGAACACATCAGGCTGGGCAGCAGACAGGAACACATCAGGCTGGGCAGCAGACAGGAACACATCAGGCTGGGCAGCAGACAGGAACACATCAGGCTGGGCAGCAGACAGTGGCACATGAGGCTGGGCAGCAGACAAGAATATATCAGGCTGGGCAGCAGACAGGAATACATCCGGATGGACAGCGGACATTGGCACAACAGGTTGAACGGTAGGCACATCAGACTGGTCAGCAGGAAACATCGGAGTGGAACATGGACACAGGAACATCAGATTGGGGTACAGGAACTTCAGGCGGAGACACTGGCTGGATAGCAGGCAGAGGTTTGGCAGAATCAGGTGGGTTATCAGGTTCAGCTGGCATGAAAGCAGACTGGAGCAGGTTGGTTGGTGTGGAATAGTGATATAAAAAGGAAACTGCGCTGGCCCAAAAATAAAAATGTATAAACAATATAACGGGTAGCAGCTAACACACAGACAAACCAAGTCACAACAGATATATATAAAATAAGTGCAGCGCTAAACCATAACCGAAAAACATGTAAATACCTAAAAAATAACACACGTGAACTGTGCGTAACTGGCGCAGGTGGATCAGTACATATAATATAGTAACTGATAATGAAGTGAATCAACACAGAAACCACTGAAGTAAGTATAAATGTCTATAATGTCATATACTAAACTCTGTAACCAGAGTCCATGAATAAAGATGAAAGCTGTCTTCTCAGACAGTGGGAGTGCTTAAACACAGGATGTTGGCTTGAAACTGAACTGCACGGCAACCACAGGTAATGCGTCATAAACATCTAAGGTTGGACACTCTTACCGGATGTTGTGGGACATATCTGCCATATAGCAGTACGTCTGTCAGAGCCTGTGGAGGTAGCCTCCCGTGAAATCCAACAAGTTATCCCTTCGGTCCCGATCTCGGATAGGCAGGGTTTGTCCCTTGGGTCACGGTCACCAATAGCCAGGATCGTCACAGATGGCGACTGTCCCCTCACACACACTCTCCAGCTCCAGGCGGGTTCAAGAGGTCAGAGGCAATCGAATAATAGATGAAATCATGGAGAAAAAAGAAAAAAGGGGCTCCATATGGTGTAGGTCAAAAAGTAAAAGGATTTTATTGGATAAAAAACCTTACAAGATAAAAAAGTGATCACTGGATAAAATAAAGGCAACGTGGGAAGCAAACGCCCTACGTGTTTCGACTAAGAAGCCTTCAACTGGGGTGAGGATTTGCTGCGTGAAAATCTAACAAATTTAGCTCAGATAAAAAAATAATACAACTATGTTTTTGTGTGAATTAGAGTAATAAAATTGGCCATAAACACAGCAATTTTCAGTTGTTTTAAACACTTTCTGCCCGTATCAAGCCAGTGATTCTTTTTTGTTCTAGAAGTGATTTGAACAGCTATACAGCTGCACGATTACTTTTACAAGTGACAGAAGGGGGTCCTCCCCCTCCCGCCACTGCTTTTACTGGGTTCTCCCATCCTATTGGGGAGCCCAGGACCTCTCCGACGTTCGATGCACTGAACATAGAGGCTGACATTGGTCCTCCCTCTCTTGGAGGCCAGAGGAGAATTATGGGATCTAATTGACCCCAGATGTCTCCATAAAGAGGACCTCTCATGGCCTTTGCTATCACACAGGATGGTGTTCAAATGTAAAGCTCCCCTGTCCTCCAGTGCTCACGCACACGTAGGTCCTGCATTGAATCACACATGTGAGGTATTGCCACAAACGTCAGAGCGACAGCAATAATGTTAGCACCAGACCTCATGTGTAATTCTAAACTGGTAACCTGTAGAGGTAGTGACCCTTCTCGAATTTTCACAAACGGGAGCCAGACAAGGAGATTATCATTTAGTAATTTATTCATAAATTTTCTATATACCAGTAACATAAAAAACAGCAATAAAAATCGATCCAAGACAGAAGGAAAGAAAGAGCTGTTGGCACCCACAAATACGGGCGCTGCATGAGCTCGATGCGATGGCGTGACTCCAGAAAGAGTTGTCGACACCCACAAATACGGGAGCTGCATGAGCTCAATGCGATGGCGTGACGTCAGGCCACAAAACTTTGCCCAATGCGTTTCATGCAACGGTACATCCTCTTTCTGTCTTGGATTGATTTTTATTGCTGGCTTTATGTTATATGGAGAATTTATGTATAAAATGACTAAACAATGATCTCCTTGTCTGTCTCCAGTTTTTGAGCATTCTTTATACAGCCACAAGACAGGTCACTGCTTTTAATGGTCTAGTGGTGGAGCTGCATGCAGCTGGCTGCTGCCTTAAAGAGATTGGATGAGAATGAGTTTGTGAATATATTGAATCATAAAGTGTTTATGCTGCTCTGCTTTGTGTAGACATACTCTCTGGTGAGTGCTGAGTGCGGATGATGGTTTGGGGGTGTTCACAATTTTAAGTTTATTCACTTGGAAGTTCACAGATAAATTGGCAGAGATGGAAGTTACTTGCACATATATTTATGAACTTTTTGGCGCTGCACTATATATAGTATACTTACCATAGAGGGTTTTGCACATTGACCTTTTATACTAGCTGCAGTATCCACTTGAGCGTTGGCTTTTTTCTTTCTTTTTGAAATATGAGTCAAAGGCTGAGTGCTGCAGCTCCCTCCCTCATCACCGTTTTAACTCTTGGTGTTGGGAAAAGCTGCCAAAAGTGACTCATGCTGATCACAGAAGGCAGCAGAGCGAAATTATGCTTAGAGCTTTGGAGAGAGACACATACACAGTTTAGAAAGATGTACTTTTTTGGTATTTCGTGTCTGATTTTTACAACCACTTTAAATCACGTTCCACCCAATCACGTTCCAATTAATATGAAGTTTAAGGGGGGAGTAAAAGGTTACAACAAAGATAAGCAGTCGTTGCTATTATGTCATTTTTGCTATTTCATTTTTAGGAGTTTGTTTTGTAAATCAAATTCCATAAGGCCAAATCCCATAAGAACAGGGTATATAAATCTAGTAAATGTCATTAGAGCATTGTAAGTATTTTATCTAGTTTTTAAAATTAAGTAGGAATAAGTAAAAAAAAAAACTTCTGCTTTTAAGTAATAAAATTTGGTTTGTGGTTTAGAAATTCAAATACATTATTGGCAGTACAAGTAAATAACAAATCATTAACAGTAAACTGCTGTTTACAAAGGCTAATTCTATGTTTATGCCTTGGCATCTCACACAGCATTTATTTCTAATAGCTATTTACAAAGTAGCTGAAATACAGTATAATTATCTTCAGAAGCAAGAAAATGTTACTACGAACATCAGATGTCTAACACACTTGAACCGCTCAAATCATAATCGGACTTAGGTGCAACCGTTATCTAATACTATGGGAAACGATGACTTATACCATAAATAAATTATTCCTTTACTGTCCATACAATAAATAGTATTTAAAAATAGCAAGTTCACTTAGAGAATGATCAGGCCATTTGCACGATTGAAACTGAGAGATTTTTACATGTATACAGTGCCTTGAAAAAGTATTCATACCCCATCGAAATTTACCACATTTAGTCACGTTACAACCAAAAAGAAATTTTTATTTTATTGGGATTTTATGTGATAGACTAACACAAAATGGTACATAATTGTGAAGTGCAAGGAAAATAGTAAATGGTTTTCAATTTTTTTTTAAATAAATATCTGAAAAGTGTGGCGTGCATTTGTATTAAGCCCCCTTTACTCTGATACCCCTAACTAAAATCTAGTAGAACCTATTGCCTTCAGAAGTCACCTAATTAGTCACCTATGTGTAATAAAGCTGTGGAGAAGTTTAAAGGAGGGTTAGGTTATAAAAAAAACATCCCAAGGTTTGAGAATCTCACGGAGCACTGTTAAATCCATCATCCAAAAATGGAAAAAGTATGGCACAACTGCAAATCTACCAAGCCACTGTTGAAAGAAAGCCAAAATAAGTCCTGTTTGCAGTTTTTGAGAAGCCATGTAAGGGTCATAGAAAACATGTGGAAGATGGTGCTCTTGTCAGATGAGACCAAAATTTAACTTTTTGGCCTAAAAGCAAAACGCTATTTGTGGCAGAAAACTAACACTGCACATCACCATGAACACACCATCCCCACCGTGAAACATGGTGGTGGCAGCATCATGTTGTGCAGATGCTTTTCTTCAGCAGGGACATTCAGCACATCCCATTGGCTGGTGTTTGATAGCTGCTCGGTCCCACCCATCCCTGACATCACCACTGAGTTGTGACAGCTGGTCTCTCTCTCTGCAAGCAGTGACATTCCCTGCCAGTTTCACACACTCATACTCTTTCAAGCCTCACTATCTGCTGCTGAATGTGAAACTCCCCCTCTTCCCTGTCAGTGCCCATCAGTGCTGCCTATCAGTGCCCATCAGTGCTGCCTATCAGTGCCACCTACTAGTGCCCATCAGTGCTGCATATCAGTGCTGCCTATCAGTGCTTCCTATCAGTGCCACCAATTAGTGATTCCTATCAGTGCTTCCTATCAGTGCCACCAATTAGTGATTCCTATCAGTGCCACCTATCAGTGCCAATCATTGCTGCCTATCAGTGCCACTTATCAGTGCCTATCAGTGCCCATCAATGCTGCCAATCAGGGGTGCAATCAGTGCTGCCTATTAGTGCCAATCAGTGCTGCCAATCAGTTCTACCTACCAGTGCCAAACAGTGCTCATAGGTGCTGCCAATCAGTGCCCATCAGTGTTGCCAATCAGCACTGCCAATCAGTGCTGCCAATCAGTGCCCATTTGTGCACTGAGTTCAGGGATGGGAAGGTGAACTCAGCAGCCAGGCACACTATCCATGGGGGGGGATGGGGGGGCAGCCTGGTGGGGCACAACTGAAATCTGTCAATGCTTATTAATGCTACATGCTGATCTTTAGTATAATAGGTAATCACCACACTACTATTTACAATAAACTACTGGAGGTAAAATAAAAAAGTGTCAGTAAAAGGCCTGCTGCTAAGCACTATTATGTGTTCCCACACCACAAAAAAAAACAAAAAAAAAAAAAACACAGCACTAACTTACTAATTAACAACTTAACAAATATGGTGGAACTCTCCAATGTATGGTAATCTCAATAAACTTCAATATTACCACAGTACCGGTCTCTGTGATATGTAACATCACATATAATACACCTTAAACTGAAAATAAAACAAAAATGACCGGGGACTAGTTCTCCCTTGTTGTTTCTTTTATACGATGTACACTCTGTATATTTCTTTTTTTTTTAATTCTCAGTAAAAATTAATGTGAAAGAAAAATGAAAGGGATGGTGGAAACCCCTCTACAGATATTTGCAATACAAATTAACTTTAAGTGCAACAACTTTTTATTTGGGAGATTCACACCATTATAGCACATTTTTTTACACTTCATTTTATATGTTTTAGTTACTATTATAATGTGAAATATTGCACTTGAAGTTAATTTTCCACCACCCCTGCTAAGTCCATGTCTTTATGGACCTTGTTTTGTGCACTGTGCGCAGTCATGTTAGTACATGTTAGTACAGGAAGGGGCCATCCCCAAACTGTTCCTACAAAGTTGGGAGCATGAAATTGTCCAAAGTGTCTTGGTATGCTGACGCCTTAAGAGTGCCCTTCACTGGAACTAAGGGGCCAAGCCCAACCTCTGAAAAACAACCCCAAACCATAATCCCCCCTCCACCAAATGATTTGTAGCAGTGCACAAACCAAGTTCCATAAAAACATGAATAAGCTAGTTTGGGGTGGAGGAACTTGACTGGCCTGCACAGAGTCCTGACCTCAACCCGATAGAACACCTTTGGGATAAATTCGAGCGGAGATTGCGAGCCAGGCTTTCTCATCCAACAGTCAGTGCCTGACCTCACAAATGCACTTCTGGAAGAATGGTCAAACATTCCCATAGACACACTTCTAAACCTTGTGGACAGCCTTCCCAGAAGAGTTGAAGCTGTTATAGCTGCAAAGGGTGGACCAACTCAATATTGAACCCTACAGACTAAGACTGGGATGCCATTAAAGTTCATGTGCGTGTAAAGGCGGCCCAATACTTTAGGTAATGTAGTGTATATATATATATATATGTGTGTGTGTTTCTTTTTGTTTTCTCATTCACTCTGGTGTCATTTATCTTGCCCATATCATTGCTATACACATAAATCTTTTTTCCATTCTTCCTAGATTAGTTACACAGTATAAACCAGTACACCGTAATATCAGATGAATAAATAAATTGTGATCATAATCATAAATTAATAAAGTCTATCAATTCATCCAGTTATGTGTAAAATAAATAAACGTTACACCAGTTCATAAATATATGTGCAAGTGACTTTTACTTCCTAATTTAGTTACACAGTATAAACCAGTACACTGTAATAATGATTTATTATTTCATCTTCAGCTGTAGCAAGGAGCACTTTTATAATTATTGTCAATTTTTTGAATTGTAACTGTAAACTTTAGAATGCAATGTACTGAGCGTATGTGCTTTATTATTATTATTGTACAGGATTTATATAGCTCCAACTGTTTAACCGTTTCACTGCTAGGTCCGTACACCGTACGGACTTACAGAAGTGCTTGCAGGTAGCCAAGTCCGTACAGATCTCATTTCTCCCTCTGCTATAAGCTCATGGTCACTTCAATGACCATAAACTTATAGCAGAATTGTTTAGCAGACTCTGCTAAACAATTCTATAACCCTGATCAGTGAATTACAATCCACTGATCAGAGTTATTAACCTCTAATGTGACTGCCCCCCCCCATGCCACCGCTTCCCTGTCCCCTGCCTCTCCACTTCCTGCCACTAAAACTGCTCCTCCCACTCTCCTTTCCTATTCCCTTCATCTCCTTCTTCCCCTGAAGCACTGATTACCCCCCCACACCCAATCCGACCCCCTCAGCAAACCCCATCCTCTGCAGCTACCATTATTAGCGGGCATCCCTATTCTTCCACTCCCGCCAGCTTCAGGTGCTGCATGGGGCTTGGGGGGAATCCAGATGTGTGTCCCCATCACTCAGCCCCCCCAACTGCCACTGCATCTCCGATCCATGGTTGCTCCAAGCGGCATCCCTCCTCCCCTCCTGCCACCTGCAGCTTATCCCTGCACTGATCTCCGTGATCTGTCAGGCTGGGGAGTGCGGTGGGGAAAGGGGGGAGCGGTGGCGGTGAAGTTGGGACTTGGGGGGTGCTTGATGAACATGTGTTTACCAAGTTCCACCCTGTAGTAGAGAGGGTGCAGGCAGCAATCATTACAGATCGTTCCTAGACCTCCCACTGACACTGATAGCTGATATATAGTAACCGGGATTGTTACTATGTATCAGATTGTCATTTTATGAATGAATGAGGAATCTCTATACAGATTCCTTATTCATTCAAGTAAAGTGCTGCAGAGAATTTCTCTGTTTCAAAAAAAGAGATATGGGGGTCTGTTTAGACCTTTGATATCTCACCAAAGAAACAAATATCAACAAAATATTACTTTAAAAAATTGTAAAAAGGAAAAAGAAAAAAAAACACAGTAAGACCCAGTGACCCCCAGGTCCGCCTGCATGGTGATGCCCCACCCCCCCTGCACTCACCCCTCCACGGTGAGGGTCTCCCCCCATACTCACTCCTCCTTGGCTTCCTCGGGAGAAGCCAGAAGACAATAGCGAATATTAATTTGCTATTGTCATAAGTGGGTGGGCTCGGGGTGCTATGCTCTGCGCCTCGAGCCCAACCTTTTTCAAGCCAGTTAGAGCCTCAGGCTCTAATCATGTGGCTTGGAAAAAACCTCATACAAACATATAAGTCTGGCACCCCACGGGGGGGGCGGCACTCCTGCGACCCTATTGGACCAGCTGCTCCTGGTAAGACCCCTTTCACATGGAGCGGACTCTGTCAAGCAGATCTGTCTGCTCAGCTATTCTTTATGGGGTGGTCAGATGGAAATGGACCGCCTGTCCAGTTCCATTGGATACTATCCGATCCGATCTGCTAGATGGATGGGGAATGAGATCCCCATCCCTCTGTTTTTAGGACTGCAGTTGATTGGATGCAGGTGGGTGTAAATGGACACATGTTCATTTGCATAAGCCTCTCCATAGAGAACAATGGGTGGTCCGTTTAGGCCCGCCTAAAAAACAGACAGGCAGATCCAATTGGTGTGCTTGTGTGAAAGGGGTCTAAGGCCTTGTTCACACAGGGCACAGCGTACGTTTATGGGGATGCACAGATGTTCCGTGCATCCCTATGCAGGCAGTCCCATTGATGTCATTTAGGTGTAGCACCTGCATGAACAGAGCCGTTTCTCCCAATTTTACATCCATGTAGGTCCGCATGCATGTCCCTGAGCTCGCACTTTCTGTGTTCGGGGTCATGTACCCACACCCACACAGATGTCAGATTGGAAACAGCAGCTATGCCTGTGCAGCCGTTGCATCCCAATTGACATAAATGGGACTAGACATGTGCACACTGAAATATTTTGTTTCGGCATTTCGTTTTCGTCCGAAAAATACATTTATTTAGTTACTCCCGAAATTCGTTTTTATCTATTTAGTTTTTCGTTAAAAATTGCATTCGTCCGAAAATCCAAATTGAGGTCGAATCTGTCATTGAAGGCTTATGGTGTCTGTCGAATGTTCAAAGAAGATTCGACGGAGCAGCTAAACTGTACGACGCCGTATAGTTTACCTGCTCCGTCGAATCTTCTTAGAACTTTCAACAGACACCATAAGCCAAAGTACGTGTGTACTTAGTTCTAGCTATTTTACTGCTCCTCCTCTTTGGTTACAATCAGCCAATAACATTCATCATCATCATCATTATTTTTATTTATCTTTTCTCCCCTACGTTGAATCCTTTCTCCCCTACGTCAAATTTTTTCTCTCTATGTCGAATCTTTTCTCTCTATGTAGAATAATCTTGGACCAATAGAGTTAAGGTTAGGCACATTTGACCACAGGTTTGATGGACACAGATTGTTATTGTCATCATCATGTCGAATCTCCTATCTATATCGAACTGTTGTAGCAACGAAAACGAAAATAAAGCATTTGTTTGTGTCAGATCTTTCGTTTTTCGGATCCTGCACTTTCGTTATCGTTTGTTAAAACGATAACGAAAATACCTGAAATTCGGACGAAAATGCATTCGGACGAAATCGAATGCACATGTCTAAATAGGACTGCCTGTACGGGGTTGCATGGAACACCTGTGCATCCCTGTGTGCGTAAACATGGCCCCCCCATGGGCATACACTTTAGTTTGCCACAGTAGTAGTAGCAATTTAGCAGTTATTTTGTAAATTGAGTTTATGTGCACTATTAATGATTTTTGTGTATTTTCTTGTGAAAATATTGTTTTGATAAACATTTGCGCAAATATCGTACTGCCTTAAAAATCAGTAGCACCTTCTTTTTATTCTACTGGCATGTGCTTTCTGAAAATTTATGGTTTGGGGGGTCTTTTACAAATTCTGAAAGCTGTAAGTGAAAAAGGAAAACCTCCAGATTTTCTAAAACTTTTGCGTACCTTCGATTTTCACTATTTCTCAAAAAGGCGCAATGTAAAAATTACAAATATGTGTTATGTATTAACTCCATACAGATAAAGCTTTTATAATTAGATGGAATTTAGCAGGAATTTTGTCAAATGAGCTGTGTTTTTATCTGCTTATAATGGTTTTGGTGTATTTTTAGCAAAAATATTTTTTTGATAAACATTTGCGCAAATACTGTGGGGCCTAAAAAATAAGTAGCACCTTCTTTTTATTCCAGAGGTCATATGCTTTCAGAAAATATATGGTTTGGTGGGTATTTTACAAACTCTGAAAACTGTAAGTGAAAAATTAAAACCTCCAGATTTTTAGAGATATTTTTGGGTACATTTCGATTTTCACCATTTTGCAAAATTGTGCAATTTAAAATTTACAAATATTTGTTATTTATTAACTCCATACAGGTTAAGCTTTTATATTTAGTAGGAATTCAGCAGGAATTTTGTAAAATTAGCTGTGTTATTATCTGCTAATAATGGTTTTAGTGTATTTTTTGCGAATATATTGGTTTGATAAACTTTTGCGCAAATACCTCAGGGTCTATAAAATCAGTAGCACCTTCCTTCTATTCCAGAGGTCATATGCTTTCAGAAAATATATGGTTTTGGGGATCTTTCACAAATTCTGAAAGCTGTAAGGGAAAAATGAAAATCTTTAGATTTTTTGAGAAATTTTGATATTTACATTTTCGCGTACGTTCGATTTTCACCATTTTGCAAAAAGGCGCAATGTAAAAATTAAAATTTTTTGTTATTTATTAACTTCATACAGGTTAAGCTTTTATATTTAGTAGGGATTTAGCAGGAATTTTGTAAACTTAGCTGTGTTTTTATCTGCTAATAATGGTTTTAGTGTATTTTTTGCAAATAATATACTGGTTTGATAAAAATTTGCGCAAATACCATGGAGTCTAAAAAATCTGTAGCACCTTCTTTTTATTCTACTGATCATGTGCTTTCAGAAAATATATGGTTTGGGGGGTCTTTTACAAACTCGCAAAAATAACAAAACAAAGGAAAAATTGCAAAAATGGTCTGGCCATCTGGCCTGGCAGCGAGAGGGTTAAGCAGCGCTTTACAGCATGAGGACAGGAAGTATGGTTGCAATACAATTCAATACAGGAGGAATCAGAGGGCTTACAATCTAAAAGGGAGGGTCAAGTGGTACAGAAGATAATAACTGTAGGGGATGGGCTGATGGAGAAAATAAAAGTATAGTTGTTAGGTGGAAGCAGGATAGGCATCTCTGAAGAGAAAAGTTTTCAGCGATCGCCTAAAAGTGGATAGTGTTGGAGATAGTCAAACAGTTTGGAGTAGGGAATTCCAAAGGGTGGTCGAGGCTCAAAAGAAGTCCTGGAGACAAGCATAGGAGGGGGTGACAAGGGAACTAGAGAGCAAAAGGTCTTGAGAGGAATAAAGTGAACAATTTGGTTGGTATTTTGAGATTAGGTTAGTGATGTAGCTGGCGGTCAAGTTGTGAATGGCATTGTAAGTTATTGTTAGTAATTTGAATTTAATTTGTTGGGTGAGTGGCAGTCAATGGAGGGATTGGCAGAGAGGAGTAGTGGATACAGAGTCTTGAAGCAGCATTTATGTCAGAGTGAATAGGGTCAAGCCTATTTAAATGTAATCCAATGAGGAGGGAGTTACAGTAGTCGAGGCGAGAGATAACTAGGGAGTGGACTAGGAGCTTTGTGGTGTCATTGGTTAGGAAGGGGCGTATTTGGAGATGTTGCAGGGGTTGAGGTGGCAAGCTTTGGAAGGTGATTGAAAGTGGGGCCAAAAGGAGAGATCAGAGTCCAGGATAACGCCTAGCACCCTGGCATGCGGGGATGGGTTGATGATTGTGCCACTGATTTTGACAGAGAAGTCAAGGGTAGCAGTGTGTGGAGACTGATGTTGTGAGCTGAGGGGTAGAGTGATAGATTTGGGTGTCGACAGCGTATAAATGTTACTGAAAACCGTGCAAGGATATCAGCTGAGCCAGGGAGAAGATGTAGATCGAGACTAGGAGAGGTCCAAGAGCAGAACCTTGGGGGGGACCTTAACAGAGAAAGGAAGAGGAGAGGTGGAAATAGAATTGAAAGTGACACTGAAGATGCGGTGGGATAGGTAGAATGAGAGCCAACAAAGAGCACAGCCACGAAGACCAAAGAAGTAAAGTTTTTTGGGGTGAAGGGGGTGGTCAGCCATATCAAAGGCAGCCGAAAGGTCCAGAAGTAGGTGTACAGAGTAGTGTCCATTGGTTTTTGCTGTTAGTAAATCATTTACAAGTTTTAGGAGAGCAGTATTTGTGGAGTAAGCATCTATTATTTTTATAAACCTCAGTAAAGCAGCAGGGTGTACATTATTTGTACCTACATACTCTGGTCTTCTGCATGGTTCGTGTGCATCACTATTCTTAGCATCAGCATTAGGCAGATGCCAGTGTAGACAGTTTGATGTTATGAGGTCAGGTCCCTTCTCTGGCTTTTTTACCTGAGATGCCTGGGTCCCATACATGAAACCTTCTGCAGTACTTATTATTCCCTAGGAGGCTAAGGCATTGCTCCTTCCACCAGGATGCACACATCTGCTTGTAGGCTGTGTGCAAAATATTGCTGCATTTGTATGTACTGGGCGTATGAATCTGTACAGGTAATTAGTCTGACAGCACATGCTTAGTGGAGTATAGTTAACTTAAATGGTGTGTTAAGTCATTGTTAAAATTTAACCCCAACCTCCCTCTTCCCATATAGAGCAGGTTGAAGCATTTTTCCCTTTACCTTGTTCCTGTAGTGAGAAACAGCTTTCACTACTCCCTCTAACATCATCATCAAGGTTGTAAAATTTTTGTTCAGTTCCTATTTATGTGGGTATATCCCCAGAACACCATCCTTTAGGATCCCTTTTCTTACAGACAGCATGTGGGCAGTCTCTTGGCAGTCAGGGTAGCAGCATGGTTTTGTGTATGTACAGTATATGGAGTGTGACAGAGAGAGGTGGGGGATGGGTAAAGCTTTAATCCAGCAGGCATGGTTGACAACAGTGGTAGAGACTTCAGTGCACAAAACACACTCTGTTTTCAGCCCAAACAAGAATTTAGGAATATCAACAAATATTTTTCAGCATTTTATAGAAACAAAACATTAGGATTGGTAAATATGTTTCAGAGAAGATGTAATAAATGATTTTTTTATTTTTATTTTGCCCAGACATATACGGGCTTCTAGCAACAGTTCTATTGGGGGTTGGTAACTCCTTCAACCCAGAACACATACACTACACTTTATTAGACAGAACTAATAAATGCATATATAGATTTTTGCATTACAAGCAGAATATTATAAGGCATTAAAGTTTATTATGCTTTATTGTAGACATTGGCCTTCCCTAAAATGGGATAGAAAGATAAAGCTCACTACTAGAAATTTTGGTAATTTGTGGTGATAGTTTTAATTGTGAAAGAGCTTGGTGCATTAGGGTTTTAACATGTAGACCTGTTCTGAGAGGAGCATGGAGGCTGCCATTGCTGCTCTTGTAAATATCTAGAATGCTACTAGTCTGCTTGCTTTTCTGACTCTCTGACTTCAAAAGTTTTTATAAGGAGCTGGAACAATCATGCAGAAAAGGACCTTTGCCTTGTTTTTCAATTTTCTAACTACGTGCTTGTTTCAGGTCAGTCACTCAGAAAGAATTGAAGGTAGTCAGGATGGCAAGTGTTTTCAGAAGCTGTTCCCTATATTTTTAGATAATGAATGCTTAACCCTTTCACTGCCAGGTCCGTTTGGCATACGGACCTACAGCACTGCTTCCAGCTGGCCAGGTCCGTACGTGGTACTGACCTCATTCCTCCTGCTATAAGCTCATGGTCGCTTAAATGATCATAAACTTATAGTAGAATTGTTTAGCAGACTCTGCTGAACAACCCTATAATGCTGATCAGCAAATTACAATCCGCCGATCAGATTTATTACCTCAAATGCCCCCCCCCCATGCCGCCGCTTCCCTGTCCCCAGCCTCTCCAACTCCTGCCGCTCATGTCCCGTTGTCACATGAAAAGATATAATAAAATATTTACAAAAATGTGAGGAGTGTACTCACTTTTGTGAGATACTGTATATATATTAAAAATCTTAATTGTATAAACTATCATGGACGCCTCTCGGCAATTTTGAACAATAAAATTGCTTTGTTCGACAAAATATGGGACCCCTGCATTAGCTATCTTTCAGTTGGATTATGAGATGGGATTGGATCTGGAGTGCTCTTCTCTGAGGGTAGAGTGCACCCCCTTTCACTACCCTCTATTTCTTCTTTCTGTCATCTCTTTTCCCTTTCTCTCTTCCTTCAATCTGAATTTGCCTATTGATGGGCCCTAGGACCAATTACGGTCCCTGGCATTACACAGGAGTTAAGTTAGTAGGTTACATCAAGTAGATGTAGCAGAGGGGGAAAGGGATTTACCCCTCACTGTTTTCCAGCGAGAAAAGGTATTCCAGAATTAAGACTATATTATATATGCATTTCCCTCCCAAGCTTTGCATATCTCTAGTGAGATGATTGGGGAAGGCACGGATTATTATGAAACCTCATCACTTGATGCTATTTCTACATTTCATAAATTATACCGTGTTTCTTTATGGTTTAATTTTTTTTTTCTTTTTTCTGTTTGATTTTCTCACATAAACCTAATATGTGGATGATGATACATGATGTTACATCAAATTTAATATCAAATAATGCTCTTCTGTGCTGTAACCTAATCATCTCCGGTTTGATAATGAGAAATTACTTTCTGTTATAACGGCAAATGCTGATTTTGTACTTGTACAAAATTTTCTGAATAAAAATATTGAAAAGAAAAAACTGAATTGTAAAAAAAAACATAGTAAGACCCCTTTCACATGGAGCGGACTCTGTCTGTTGATCCCTGCTGAGCAGGTCCATGTCCGCTCCACTGATGCAGAGCAGACACAAACATAACACCCGCTGTTCTCTATAGAGAAGTTGGAAGGAAATGGGCCGCCTGTCCATTTCCATCCGATGCCACCTGATCTGATCTGCTAGATAGATGGGGAATAGGATCCCCATCTGTCTGCTTTTAGCGGACTGGATCGGATGCAGGCCGGTGTAAATGGACACATGTCCATTTACATCAGCCTCTCTATAGAGAACAATGGGTGGTCCGATCGGGCCCGCCTGAAAAACGGACAGGCGGACCCTATCGGTCACACAGGGCATACACAGCATACACCCCTGCAAGGCCATGTTTACCAGCGCAGGGATGCACAGGTGTTCTGTGCAGGCAGCCCTATTGATGTCATTTGGGATGTAGCAACTGCGCGAACAGAGCCGTTGCTCCCAATTTGACATCCATTTAGGTCCAGTTGCATATCCTGAGCTCACACTGTCTGCGTTCGGGGTCGTGCACCCACACAGATGTCAGATTGGGAGCAGCAGCTATTCCTGTGCAGCCATTGCATCCCAATTGACATAAATGGGACTGCCTGTATGGGGATGCACAGAACACCTGTATATCCTTGTGCAGTTAAACATGGCCCTCCATGGGTGTACATTTTAGTATGCCACATGTGAATAATGCTTTAGTAGCAATTTAGCAGGAATTTTGTAAGTTATGTTATGTTTATGTGCACTAATGATGATTTTAGTGTATTTTTAGTAAAAATGGCGATATGATGAACATTTGCACAATTATTACGGGGTCCAAAAAATCAGTAGCACTTTTTTTTATTCTACAGGTCATGTGCTTTCAGAAAATGTATGGTTTGGGGGGTCTTTTCAAATTCTTTAAGTGAAAAATGGTAACCTCCAGATTTTTTTAGTAAATTGTTTTTATTTACAGTTTTGCGTACCTTAAGTTTTCACCATTTCACAAAAAGGTGCATTTTAAAATGTACAAATATGTGTTATCTAATAACTCAATACAGTTTTTTTTTTTATAGTTAGTAAGAATTTAGCAGGCATTTTATAAATTCTGCCATGTATGAATCCACTATTAGTGATTTTAGTGCATTTTTAGCAAAAATATTGTTTTGGTAAACATTTGCGCAAATATCGCAGGGCCTTAAAAATCAGTAGCACCTTCCTTTTATTCTCTGAAAGCTGTAAGTGAAAAATGAAAACCTCCCGATTTTTTTGAGAAATGTATTTATTTTATAGTTTTGTGTATGTTAACCACTTCAGCCCCGAAAGATTTGGCTGCTCAATGACCAGGCCATTTCTTGAGATACTGCACTGCTTTGCTTTAACTGACAATTGCGCAGTTGTGCGACGCTGTAACCAAACAAAATTGACGTCCTTTTTTTCCCACAAATAGAGCTTTCTTTTGGTGGTATTTGATCATCTCTGCGGTTTTTATTTTCTGCACTATAAACAAAAAAAAGCGACAATTTTGAAAAAAACACTATTTTGTACGTTTTGCTATAATAAATATCCCTAATTTTTTTTTTTTTTTTTTTTGAAAAAAGCTACTTTTTTTTCTCAGTTTAGGCCGATATGTATTCTTCTACATATTTTTGGTAATAAAAATCGCAATAAGGGTATATTGATTGGTTTGCGCAAAAGTTATAGTGTCTACAAAATAGGGGATAGATTTATGGCATTTTTATTATTTTTTTTTTTTTTACTAGTAATGGCGGCGATCTGCAATTTTTATCATGACTGTGACATTATGGTGGACACATCAGACACTTTTGACACATTTTTGGGACGATTGACAATTATACAGCGATCAGAGCTATATAAATGCACTGATTACTGTATAAATGTCACTGGCAGGGAAGGGGTTAACACTAGGGGGTGCTCAAGAGGTAAACTGTGTTCCCTGACTGTGTGTTCTAACTGTAGGGTGAGGGGACTGACTATAGGAGATGACGGATCGTGGTTCCTAGCTATTAGGAACTCATGATCTGCATATCCTCACAGAACAGGGATGTGAGTGTTTACTCACGCCCATGCCCGCAATCGCTCATGGCCGGCAGTCATCACGACCGCCGGTCACGAGCATCAGCACCCCCGCAGTGCAATGGGCGCGTGCGCGCCTGCTATCCCACTCAAAGGAGCCGACGTACAGCTATGACGGTTCGCGGGATCGTGCCGACCTGCCACAGTATAATGACGCCGGCTGGTCGGCAAGTGGTTACATTTTCACCATTTTCACAAAAAAAAGGTGCAATTTAAAATGTACAAATATTTGTTATTTATTAACTCAGTACAGGTTACGCTTTTATATTTAGTAGGAATTTACTGTAGCAGGAATTTGGTAACATTTGCCGTGTTTGTATCTGCTAATAATAATAATTTTAGTGTATTTTTGCTTTGGTAAACATTTGCGCAAATATCATGGGGCCCTAAAAATCAGTAGCACCTTTCTTTTATTGTGCTGGTGGTCCTATGCTTTCAGAAAATATACGGTTTTAGGTTTTTTTTTTACAAACTCTGAAAGCTGTAAGGGAAAAATGAAAACCTTCAGATTTTTAGAGAAATTTGGTTATTTATATTTTTGCGTACGTTCAATTTTCACCATTTTGAAAAAAGGCGTAATTTAAAAATTACAAATATTTGTTCTTTATGAACTCAATACAGGTTAAGCTCTTATATTTAATAGGAATTTTGTAAAATGTGCTGTGTTATCTGCTAATAATGATTTTATTGTATTGTTTTGATAAACATTTGCACAAATATTATTGTGCCCTAAAAAATCAGCAGCACATTATTAAGTGTTCTTGCATAGCAAGACCACTTATTGTTATCTCACATATATATTTAAGTGTTCTTGCATAGCAAGACCACTTACTGTTATCTCACATATATATTATTCTTATTATTATAGCCAAATTTACCACCCTAACTCCTCCCACAGTTTTTACACTACATAGACAAGTAATATACCGAAACGTGCGGATTGTTCCCGAATGGTGTGCTATTACTTTGTGGAACGTTTCGCCGAATGGTTCACGAAATATCGTCGTTTTTGTCCCATAGGAATGAATGGGGAAACTAGAGTGGGAGATGACAAAAGCTGGAAAATCAGAACATGATTTCTAAACTGCCGCCACTCCCTCATTTTCAAGCCCACCTACACAAATCTTATATCAAAACGTTCAGCTATCCCTGCTGCCACTAAACATGTCCACGGCTAAGCCATAGTCCTGATAGTTTTCACAATATGACCATTTGTTTGCAACTCACGCCGTCCATTGACATTCATTGAAACTACACTCTAGCCCCCTCCAAATTTGAAGGGCAATTTCTAAACTGCGACTGTGCCTTCATTTTTAATATTTCAGAGACATACTATACATCAAAATCTAGGTCTGGGTCTTGTGATTCTCACAATATAAAGATCTTCGCTGTAGGATGTATAGTTTTTAAAATACGGCCATTTGTTTAGAGGTCATTTCAGGAAATTTTTGCCATTAATCAGAGTGTACTGTTAGTGTTTGTTTTGTTGCCATGGTTACCAAAGCTTCTGTTATACACAGGGGGGAGGTGGCTGGAGCATCTCAGCTGATTACAGAGCCCGGGGGAGGGGACAGACACACCATGTACTGATTTATAATAGAGGAATATGATGGGGCAGTTTTGATGGGGTAATTCTGATGGGGCAGTTTTGATGAAGCAGTATTTGGGAAGCATAAACAGGGCATGAGCGTTGCTAGGAAACAGTGGTTGTAAACACAAGATGCTGAGACACTCCAAATGCATGTGACTTCATCTGCTAGACTTGATAATGCTAGTAGACTCCTCCCACAGTTTTCACACTACAGAGACAAATAATATACCGAAACGAGCGGATTGTTCCCGATTGGTGTGTTATTACTTTGTGGAATGTTTTGCCGAATGGTCCACGAAATGACGTTTTTGCGGCGAAATTGGTCCCATAGGAATGAATGGCGAAATGTTCAAAACTAGAGTGGGAGGTGACAAAAGCTGACAACCCCATGATCAGCCAAAACATTATGACCACCCCATGATCAGCCAAAACATTATGACTGCCCCATGTAAAAAAAAAAAATATTTTTGAAAAAAAAAAAAATTTTTGAAAAAAAGTAAAAAAATAATTTTTGAAAAAAAAAAAAATCATTTTTGAAAAAAAAAAAAAATATTTTTGAAAAAAAAAATATTTTTGAAAAAAAAAATTATTTTTGAAAAAAAAATTTCTTTTAAAAAAAAAAATATTTTTGAAAAAAAAATATATTTGAAAAAAAAAATATTTTAGAAAAAAAAAAATTATTTTTGAAAAAAAAATTACTTTAAAAAAAATAATAATTTCGAAAAAAAAATTATTTTTGAAATAAAAAAATTCATTTTTGAAAAAAAAAATTACCTTTGAAAAAAAAAATTACTTTTGAAAAAAAAAATCATTTTTGAAGAAAAAAAATCATTTTTGATTAAAAATAATTCATTTTTGAAAAAAAAAATTACTTTTGAAAAAAATGTTCAGCTCTTTCAGCGAATGATGGAACTTTTTACTACTATTTATACTTTTTAAAATATTAAGCTTTTTAACACTTTTCACAGTTACTCAAGCCACTCCACCCCACCCAGTTACTCCGCCCACTCCAGTTGTAGAGGCAAGAACACTTTCACAATTTCCCCAGAAATTGTAGCTTTTCTAGTTAAGTGTTCTTGCATAGCAAGACCACTTACTGTTATCTCACATATATATTATTCTTATTATTATAGCCAAATTTACCACCCTAACTCCTCCCACAGTTTTTACACTACATAGACAAGTAATATACCGAAACGTGCGGATTGTTCCCGAATGGTGTGCTATTACTTTGTGGAACGTTTCGCCGAATGGTTCACGAAATATCGTCATTTTTGCGGCGAAATTGGTCCCATAGGAATGAATGGGGAAACTAGAGTGGGAGATGACAAAAGCTGAAAAATCAGAACATGATTTCTAAACTGCCGCCACTCCCTCATTTTCAAGCCCACCTACACAAATCTTATATCAAAACGTTCAGCTATCCCTGCTGCCACTAAACATGTCCACGGCTAAGCCATAGTCCTGATAGTTTTCACAATATGACCATTTGTTTGTAACTCACGCCGTCCATTGACATTCATTGAAACTACACTCTAGCCCCCTCCAAATTTGAAGGGCAATTTCTAAACTGCGACCGTGCCTTCATTTTTAATATTTCACAGACATACTATACATCAAAATCTAGGTCTGGGTCTTGTGATTCTCACAATATAAAGATCTTCGCTGTAGGATGTATAGTTTTTAAAATACGGCCATTTGTTTAGAGGTCATTTCAGGAAATTTTAGCCATTAATCAGAGTGTACTGTTAGTGTTTGTTTTGTTGCCATGGTTACCAAAGCTTCTGTTATACACAGGGGGGGAAGGTGGCTGGAGCATCTCAGCTGATTACAGAGCCCGGGGGAGGGGACAGACACACCATGTACTGATTTATAATAGAGGAATATGATGGGGCAGTTTTGATGGGGTAATTCTGATGGGGCAGTTTTGATGAAGTAGTATTTGGGAAGCATAAACAGGGCATGAGCGTTGCTAGGAAACAGTGGTTGTAAACACAAGATGCTGAGACACCCTAAATGCATGTGACTTCATCTGCTAGACTTGATAATGCTTGTAGACTCCTCCCACAGTTTTTACACTACAGAGACAAGTAATATACCGAAACGAGCGGATTGTTCCCGATTGGTGTGTTATTACTTTGTGGAATGTTTCGCCGAATGGTCCACGAAATTACGTTTTTGCGGCGAAATTGGTCCCATAGGAATGAATGGCGAAATGTTCAAAACTAGAGTGGGAGGTGACAAAAGCTGACAACCCCATGATCAGCCAAAACATTATGACCACCCCATGATCAGCCAAAACATTATGACTGCCCCATGTAAAAAAAAAAAATATTTTTGAAAAAAAAAAAAAAAAATTTTTGAAAAAAAAAAAAAATAATTTTTGAAAAAATAAAAATAAAATCATTTTTGAAAAAAAAAAATATTTTTGAAAAAAAAAAAAATTTGAAAAAAAAATATTGAGAACAAAAAAATTTATTTTTGAAAAAAAAATATTTTTGAAAAAATAAAAAAAATATTTTTGAAATAAAATCATTTAAAAAAAAATTCATTTTTGAAAAAAAAAATCTTTTTTGAAAAAAATGTTCAGCTCTTTCAGCTAATGATGGGACTTCAACTGTTTTACTACTATTTATACTTTTTAAAATATTAAGCTTTTTAACACTTTTCACAGTTACTCCGCCCACTCCACCCAGTTACTCCGCCCACTCCAGTTGTAGAGGCAAGAACACTTTCACAATTTCCCCAGAAATTGTACCTTTTCTAGTTCTTATTATTATTATAGCCAAATTTACCACCCTAACACCTCCCACAGTTTTTACACTACATAGACAAGTAATATACCGAAACGTGCGGATTGTTCCCGAATGGTGTGCTATTACTTTGTGGAACGTTTCGCCAAATGGTTCACGAAATATCGTCATTTTTGCGGCGAAATTGGTCCCATAGGAATGAATGGGGAAACTAGAGTGGGAGATGACAAAAGCTGGAAAATCAGAACATGATTTCTAAACTGCCGCCACTCCCTCATTTTCAAGCCCACCTACACAAATCTTATATCAAAACGTTCAGCTATCCCTGCTGCCACTAAACATGTCCACGGCTAAGCCATAGTCCTGATAGTTTTCACAATATGACCATTTGTTTGCAACTCACGCCGTCCATTGACATTCATTGAAACTACACTCTAGCCCCTTCAAATTTGAAGGGCAATTTCTAAACTGCGACCGTGCCTTCAATTTTAATATTTCAGAGACATACTATGTATCAAAATCTAGGTCTGGGTCTTGTGATTCTCACAATATAAAGATCTTTGCTGTAGGATGTATAGTTTTTAAAATACAGCCATTTGTTTAGAGGTCATTTCAGGAAATTTTAGCCATTAATCAGCGTGTACTGTGTTTGTTTTGTTGCCATGGTTACCAAAGCTTCTGTTATACACAGGGGGGAAGGTGGCTGGAGCATCTCAGCTGATTACAGAGCCCGGGGGAGGGGACAGACACACCATGTACTGATTTATAATAGAGGAATATGATGGGGCAGTTTTGATGGGGTAATTCTGATGGGGCAGTTTTGATGAAGTAGTATTTGGGAAGCATAAACAGGGCATGAGCGTTGCTAGGAAACAGTGGTTGTAAACACAAGATGCTGAGACACCCCAAATGCATGTGACTTCATCTACTAGACTTGATAATGCTTGTAGACTCCTCCCACAGTTTTTACACTACAGAGACAAGTAATATACCGAAACGAGCGGATTGTTCCCGATTGGTGTGTTATTACTTTGTGGTTCACGAAATATCGTCGTTTTTGCAGCAATATTGGTCCCATAGGAATGAATGGTGAAATGTTCAATGTCATTTAATTGGTGTCCTATTACCTTGTGGAACATTGTGAAAAGCTGAAAAATACCAGTGTGAATCTGGCCTCAATGTCATTTAATTGGTGTGATATCACTTTGTGGAACGTTTCGCCGAATGGTTCACGAAATATCGTTGTTTTTGCGTTGAAATTGGTCCCATAGGAATGAATGGCGAAATGTTCAAAACTAGAGTGGGAGGTGACAAAAGCTGACAACCCCATGATCAGCTGAAACATTATGACCGCCCCATGAAAAAAAAAATTATTTTTGAAAAAAAAAAAAAATTCATTTTTGAAAAAAAAAAAAATTCATTTTTGAAAAAAAAAAATATTTTTGAAACAATAAAAAAAATATTTTTTGAAAAAAAAATCATTTAAAAAAAAAATATTTTTGAAACAATAAAAAAAATATTTTTTGAAAAAAAAATATATTTTTTTGAAAAAATCAAAAAAATCATTTTTGAAAAAAAAAATCATTTATGAAAAAAAAATTTAAAAAAAAAAATTCATAATTTTTGAAAAAAAAAAATAATTTTTGAAAAAAAAAAATTATTTTGAAAAAAAAAATATTTTGAACAAAAAAGATTTTTGAAAAAAAAATTATTTTTGGAAAAAAAAATATGTTTTTGAAAAAAAAAATTATTTTTGAAAAAAAAAAAATTATTGAGAAAAAATTTATTTTTGAAAAAAAAAAATATTTTTGAAAAAATAAAAAAAATCATTTTTGAAAAAAAAATCATTTAAAAAAAAAAAATCATTTTTGAAAAAAAAAATAATTTTTGAAAAAAATGTTCAGCTCTTTCAGCTAATGATGGGACTTCAACTGTTTTACTACTATTTATACTTTTTAAAATATTAAGCTTTTTAACACTTTTCACAGTTACTCCAGCCACTCCAACCACACAACAGTTACTCAAGCCACTCCACCCAGTTACTCCGCCCACTCCAGTTGTAGAGGCAAGAACACTTTCACAATTTCCCCAGAAATTGTAGCTTTTCTAGTTTGTATTGTACTGGTCATGTGCTTTCAGAAAATATATGGTTTGGGGGCGGGTCTTTTACAAACTCTGAAAGCTGTAAAGGAAAAAATAACAAAGCAATGGAAAGTTGCAAAATGGTCTGGCCAGCTAAGTTTAAAAGTAGAGCACAGGACCTGGCAGCGAAAAGGTTAAAGTGACCTCATTGTTAAAGAAAATGTTTAAATGCAAAAGAAACCTATAAAAGAAGATATGATATACTCACTTTTTTCTGCTCTGCTCAGAAGCTGAGAAATCTTCTGCTTGAGATCCAACGGATAACCAACACTTCCAGGAGTCTTGATCTCCTGGGTTCTGTAAGAGGTCAGCATTGGTTTGTGAGAGCTGCAGGGGGCCCAGGAGATGTCAGAACTATCTTTTATTAGTGCTAATTTCAACAGATTTCTCAGAGCAGAATTTGTCAGCTCAGACAACAGGAAAGTTGAGTATGTCCCATCTTTTTTTACAAGTATGGGTTGCTTTAAACCTTTTCTATGGCCTTTAGCAGTAAAGGGGAAACTATTTTTGTAGTGTATGCTTACACTACTGGGAGCATTTGCTTTCCTGTGTCATGTTATCGGTCCTTTTATATATATTGTTTATAGAGCTTGTAATATATTGTTATACACATACAGTTTTCCTAAGGACACAAAGTTTAAACATAACCATTAAATCTAACAAAGAGGGTTATGAATGCGTAGTGTTCACAGTTGCGCAAGTACAATTTTGTTAAAGAGTATTTACTTTTTTCCCTTACAGGATCTTTATTATCAGTCTTACTCACAAGTTGGTGTGATGTTTGCCTCCATTCCTAATTTTAATGATTTTTACATTGAACTTGATGGCAATAATATGGGAGTGGAATGTTTACGACTTTTAAATGAAATTATTGCAGATTTTGATGAGGTAAGATTTTGTCTATGAAATATTTTGACTCCATATATTCAGTGCTTTAAAAATTAATTTTTTGTGTTCAGGGACAGATTTATTTGGGCATCAGGGCTGACAGGTGCAAATAATGTGTCTTTTTAAGGATCTTCAAGTTGATGATGAGTAAGGCTAGGGCTTGATGATTTTTAATCTTGGAGACAAGAGTCTAAAAAAATCTACTATTACAGAACTCACTCTAATGCTACTGTAGGGATGTGTTGGGT
Source organism: Aquarana catesbeiana (assembly GCF_042186555.1). Taxonomy (NCBI): domain Eukaryota; kingdom Metazoa; phylum Chordata; class Amphibia; order Anura; family Ranidae; genus Aquarana; species Aquarana catesbeiana. The sequence continues at coordinate 239,834,081 of NC_133328.1, forward strand.
GATTGTGAGGATATTATGAGATCATGCTCACGGGGTGTGTTTGAAAGGAAAAAGTCACCCATGAATTTCCTAAATGAGCAATTTTTGAGCATGTGATATCTTCCTCCCATTAAATTGAAGCTTATGGAGTAGAAGAATGGATTGAAATTCAGACGGTTGAGCAAAGACCAGCCTGACTTTTTTTTCCACTTGATCAGTGCTGCTGGTTATATCCGGCAAAACTGATCCCCGCTGTCAGAATACAATAGGTCCATGGGAGGGTTTCCCCCTTAAACTCTGAGTGTGTTGATTGGGGAACCAAATAATTTTTTTTACTTCATTCAAACCACTTGTTAAGCAAAAAAAATCCATCATCTACATCCTACCTTAGCCTAGTTCCTTGCCCATTGCGGGTCTGCTACTGAGAGATTTAACTGCTCGTTGACCATTATCTCAATAGCATTACATTGGTTTTATTGTGCTGCTAATGAGGTGATGGGCCTACCTGTGTTACTGTTCAGCCTACCTTGCTAAAAGACATCTAGCTGACTTTGTTAATTGTTATTATTTGGTGTATGCCTGCAACAGTATCTTTCAGAAAATGTTCGTGTGTGCTGTTAGATTATTTTAGTTTATATACTGTATACTGTATACCTATATGTATGTTTATATTTTATGTCTATATATTTTTATAGCAATATGTTAATGCATAGTTCCGATGTATTTTGAATTATAAAAAATAATGCAATTATTTCACAGCATATAACAGTTTATAACATTGGCCTAGAGTTCTGTGGTTTTCATAAAGTAATATTATTTCTGTTTTTACATGATTACTGTATGTACTCTAAGCTCTTTATGTTTTACAGTTTTTGTGTATTATATCAAATATAATACCTATATATAAATACATAGTGGCACATAATTGTCAAGTGGAAGGAAAATGATAAATGGGTTTTCAATTTTTTTTTACAAATATCTGAAAAGTGTGCGGTGCATTTGTATGCAGCCCCTTTTACTCTGATACTCCTAACTAAAATCTAGTGGAACCAATTGCCTTCAGAAGTCACCTAATTATTAAATAGAGTCCATCTGTGTGTAATTTAATCTCAGTATAAATACAGCTGTTCTGTGAAGCCCTCAGAGGTTTGTTAGAGGACCTTAGTGAACAAACAGCATTTTGAAGGCCAAGGAACATAGCAGACAGGTCAGGGATAAAATTGTGGAGAAGTTTAAAGCAGGGTTAGGTTATAAAAAAAAATATCCCAAGCTTTGAACATCTCACGGAGCACCTTTCAATCCATCATCTGAAAATGGAAAGCGTACAACTGCAAACCTACCAAGACATGGCTGTCCACCTAAACAGGCCAGGCAAGGAGAGCATTAATCAGAGAAGCAGCCAAGAGGCCCATGGTACAGTGCCTTGCAAAAGTATTCACCCCCTTGGCATTTTTCGTGTTTTGTTGCCTCACAACCTGGAATTAACATGGATTGTTTGAGGATTTGCATCAATTTACAGAACATGGCCACAACTTTAAAGATTTTTTTTGTGAAGCAAACATAAAATAGGACAAAATAACAGAAAAAGTCAATGTGCATAACTATTCACCCCCCTAAAGTCAATACTTTGTAGAGCCACCTTTTATGGCTATCACAGCTCCAAGTCGCTTTGGATAAGTTTCTATGAGCTTGCCACATCTTACCACTGTGATTTTTGCCCATTCCTCCTTGCAAAACTGCTCCAGCTCCTTCAAGTTGGATGGTTTGCGCTTGTGAACAGCAATCTTTAAAGCGGAGCGCCGCCGAAATTTTTTTTTTTTAAAGTCAGCAGCTACAAATACTGCAGCTGCTGACTTTTAAAACATGGACACTTACCTGTCCAGGGCGCCCGCGATGTCAGCACCCGAGGCGGAACCGTCTCTCTGTCCTCCGGTGCTGCTGCCTCCATCTTCTGTAAGGGAATCAGGAAGTGAAGCCGTGCGGCTTCACTTCCCGGTTCCCTACTGCGCATGCGCGAGTCGCGCAGCGCAATACGGATGGTCCCTGCTGCCTCTGGGACCCGTGTGTTTCCCAGCAGGCAGCGGGGAGGGAGCAGGAAGTGGCGTAAATAACCGCAGATTCTGCGGCTATCTATGCCGGAAGTGAGTACAGATACCTGTAATATACAGGTATCTGTACTCCCCTCCCCCTGAAAGGTGCCAACTGTGACACCGGAGGGGGGGAGGAATCTGATGAGTGGAAGTTCCACTTTTGGGTGGAACTCCACTTTAAGTCTGACCACAGATTTTCTATTGGATTGAAGTCTGGGCTTTGACTAGGCCATTCCAACACATTTACATGTTTCCCCTTAAACCACTCAAGTGTTCTGCTGGAAGGCGAACCTCCATCCTAGCCTAAAAACACACAGAATGGTACAGGTTTTTCTCAAAAATATCCCTGTATTTAGCACCATCCATCTTTCCCTCAACTCTGACCAGTTTTCCAGTCCTGACTGCTGAAAAACATCCCCACAGCATGACGCTGCCACCACCATGTTTCACTGTGGGGATGGTGTTCTTTGGGTGATGTGATGTGTTGGGTTTTCTTTGATGACCAAAAAGTTTAATTTTAGTCTCATCAGACCAGAGCACCTTCCTCCATACATTTTGGGAGTCTCCCACGTGCCTTTTCGCAAACTCAAAACGTGCCATTTTGTTTTTTGCTGAAAGTAATGGCTTTCTTCTGGCCACTCTGCCATAAAGCCCAACTCTATGGAGCGTACGGCTTATTGTCATCCTATGTACAGATACGCCAGTCTCTGCTGTGGAACTCTGCAGCTCCTTCAGGGCTACCTTAGGTCTCTGTGCTGCCTCTCTGATTAATGCCCTCCTTGCCCGGTCCATGAGTTTTGGTGTGCGGCCGTCTCTTGGCAGGTTTGCTGTTGTGCCATGATCTTTCCATTTGGTTATGATAGATTTGATGGTGCTCCTAGGGATCATCAAAGATATGGATATTAACCTAACCCTGACTTGTACTTCTCAACAACATTGTCCCTTACTTGTTTGGAGAGTTCATTGGTTTTCATGGCAGTGTTTGGTTAGTGGTACCTCTTGCTTAGGTGTTGCAGCCTCTGGGGCCTTTTAAAAAGGTGTGTATATGTAATGACAGATCATATGGCACTTAGATTGCACACAGGTGGACATCATTTCACTAATTATGTGACTTCTGAATGTAATTGGTTGCACCAGAGCTTTTTATGGGCTTCATAACAAAGGGTGAATACATACACACATGCCAATTATCAGTTTTTTATTTCTGAAAAATAGTTTTATGTATATAGTTTTCTAATTTTACTTCACTAACTTAGGCTATTGTGTTCTGATCCATAGCATATAATTCAGATTAAAAAACATTGAACTAAAGGCTGTAATGTAACAAAATAGGTAAAAAGCCAAGGGGGGTGAATACTTTTGCAAGGCACTGTAACTTTGAAGGAGCTGCAGAGATCCACAGCTCAGGTGGGAGAATCTGCCCACAGGACAACTATTAGTCTTGCACTGCACAAATCTGTTCCTTATGGAAGAGTGGCAAGAAGAAAGCCATTGTTGAAAGAAAGCCATAAGACGTCCCATTTGCAGTTTTCGAGAAGCCATGTGGGGGACACAGCAAACATGTGGAAGAAGATTCTCTGGTTAGATGAGACCAAAATTGAACTTTTTGGCCTAAATGCAAAACGCTATGTGTGGCTGAAAAGTAATACTGCACATCACCCTGAACACACCATCCCCACCATGAAACATGGTGGTGGCAGCATCATGTTGTGGGGATGCTTTTCTTAGAAATCTTAGAAGAAAACCTGCTAGAGTCTGCAAAAGACTTTAGACTGGGACGGAGGTTCCCCTTCCAGCATGACAAGGACCCTAAACATACAGCCAGAGCTACAATGCAATGGTTTAGATCACAGCATATTCATGTGTTAGAATGGCCCAGTCAAAGTCCAGACCTAAATCCAATTAAGAATCTGTGACAAGACTTGAAAATTGCTGTTCAGACACTCCCCATTCAATCTGACAAAGCTCGAGCTATTTTGCAAAGAAGAATGGGCAAAAGAGTCACTCTCTAGATGTGCAAAGCTGGTAGAGACATACCCAAAAAGACGTGCAGCTGTAATTGCAGTGAAACTATTGACTTTGGGGGCTGAATACAAATGCACACCACACTTTTCAGTTATTTATTTGTAAAAAATTTTGAAAAACATTTATCATTTTCCTTCCACTTTACAATTATGTGCCACTTTGTGTTGGTCTATCACATACAATCCCAATAAAATACATTTAAGTTTTTGGTTGTAACATGACAAACTGTGGAAATTTTCAAGGGGTATGAATACTTTTTCAAGGTACTGTATATAGCACAAAACAATTCTCTTTTTGATCATTTTGTAAGTATTAGATTTTAGGAAAAACACAGTTCTGGACCCTATTTAGAGATTAGTCTGAGGTTTGAGGTAAAAAAAAATTGTTACATAACAGCAGATGTACAGTTTGTATGTTGCCCAGGTAGTAAAAATTGCTTATCTTACAGACATACTGCATATAAACAAAACTATGTCTTGACATTTGCCAAAAATTGTACTTTTTTAATATGTAAAAAAGAGAATAGTATATGTTATGACTGTCCCCATAATTTTACTTTTACTGTAATTCGTCACATTTATATTAAAAATATGATGGCAGTATACGATTTATTAGGTTTACTTTGTTACAGCTCATGGAAAAAGAATGCTACAGAGACATTGAAAAAATCAAGACAATTGGAAGTACATACATGGGAGCTGTAGGACTGGTTCCAACAACAGGAACAAAGGTAAAATAATATTTACAAAATGTATAGGTTAGTGTACTTTTTATACTTTTTTCTATAAATTCTAAAATCTGTTTAATTAAATTAATTAAAATTACATAAGTAAATGAATGTTTTGGGTGATGTAATTCAGAAGGAACATTGGCATATCAGTGGCTTTCCACATCTATACTGCCACCTGCCAGGATACCAGCAGCTGAAGTTCTGACAGGTTTCAAACCCTCCTCCCCAGACACTTCAAACCCTGGTTTATCATTACATAATCGGAAACATAGAAGCAGGACGTAACATGTAGACAGATTTACTCAAAGGATATACCACAATCTTCTATATATGTGGCATAACAGCTCTATCTGCTTACAGGAGTGAATATGATATACTTGTCACCCAGTCATTGGCTGTGAGCACTGATCAAATGCTGGTTGTTCAGCGTGTCCGTTCAACAGAAGCTGGTCGTTAGACCAACTTCTGTTGAACAGAAAGTGGTACACACATACCAAAATGTGCCCGGTTCCTGCTGAGCTGTGTGTACCAGGCTTTGGAAAGAGCTCTGACCTGAGGACAGTTGGATTGTGTCAGCATAATCACCTGCCTCTGAAGTCTGTTGGTAGCTTTAGAGACAAATCTTAGTGATAAGCAATGATTACAATACAATAGTTTCTTATAGGACCCCATACAACAAGAACAAAAAAAAAAACTAAGTATGAGGTCCCCCCCCCCAAAATCCATATATGAGCATGCAGCCTGGCAGGCCAGGAAGGTGGGGGAAAAAATGTGTGCTCCCCTCCTCAATTATATCAGGATGAGGGTACCCAATTCTAATCCGGATAGGGGCCTCTTCCCCACAACCTTGGAATGGGGCTTGTTGGGGTCTGTAAGCAGGGGGCTTATCAGAATCTCAAAGCCACTTTTAACAATAAGGAGGTCCCTAGATACCTCCCCCGATGTTGGTGTGTAAGAGGGGCATTGTCATGATCAGGGGTCAGGCTCAAAGACCAGTTGGTATAGCAGTTACATGACTACCACCAGCCAACAGGATAGGTACACAGGCAGTCACCCTGGCAGATTATGTGGGCTCACCTGAGGTGCGGAGTACTAACCAGTGTTCACCAGAGCTCCTGATGGTGGAGATTAATTTCGCTGCATGTTAGTACTAGGTCGCAGTCTGCAGGATCGCCCCACCAGGGGGTGAGCAAGCCGGGGTCCAGTAGAGGATAAGCAGGTAAGTATCAAACAGAAGCGTAGTCTGTAAACAAACCAAAGGTCACTATCGAGTAGTGGCAAGTTGGGATCAGGCAGAATCAAAGTCGAGGAACAAGCCAAGGGTCAATAAGAAGTGGCAATAAAATATGGATGGCAGCAGGGCAGACAAGAGTGAGATATTGGCTGAAGAGAGCACAATAATCTGGCAAACAGCAAGTGCAGAGACATTGCTTAAATCAGGAAGTTAATGGGAGGAGCAAAGAGTTTAAGGTTCAGCAGAAGCTAAGGCACAAAGCAGGGTTGTCCAATGGATCAGACATGGTGCTTTCCAGCATCTCAAGTAACTCAGCTAGAAGAGCTATTGCCAGAAACAGCAGATATTCAAGTCCAGGCCCTGACAGGCATATTACAAGAAAAAGCAAATAGTAAATAAGCACACTTGGCTGATCCTGCCTGGTTCTGCCCTCCCCTCTGTAAACTGACCACGGTTTATTATGGCTGCTGATCCCTGACACCGTGGTCAGTTCACGTGCCTCCATCATCCGATGTCTCTACTGTGTCCTCTCCCCTGTCCTCTCCCCCCTCCCCTCCCTGCCTGTCAGCTCCCCAGCCCTCCCCTCCTCCTGCAAAAAAAATGCTGTTTTCTAGCTGTAATTCAATGTGTTACATTACATTATATGCCACCCTGTGTGTTATTTATAAAAAATATGCTGCCTAATACCTTATCCCTGAGTGCCTCTCGGTGTTCACATGCCTGCTGGTCTCCCGGTTGATGTCAGCAGGGGATTCTTAGCCCCCCATCCCCTGTAGCTATCGGATCGTGAAGGAGACTGGCGGGCACTCATGTGAGCACTGAGTGCCGCTCTGAGATAAGGTATCAGGTAGCATATTTTTTATAAATAACACACAGGGTGGCACATAATGTAATTTAACACATTGGATTATAGTGAGAAAAAGCATTGCTTTACAACCACTTTAAGTCTGTTTTGATCTGGCATTCTTTTGACATTGTTGCAACAAGATCTGACATAAACAGATATAAACAGAATATAGGAATTGGAAATATCAGATGTTTTCATTAGGAGGGGTAAGGCAAATAAATTGTAGGCATCATTTTTTGGGGTTGATTTGCACAACTCCAATACAGTGAACTCGCTTTCGAAAGAATATGTATACTATGCAAAAGGAATGTTCATTTAGCTTAGTCAAAAAAGTTGAAGCTGCAGTCACATTGATTCATAAAAGAAAACTGCCAAAACAGGAGTTTTGATGGCATGTAATTGGGTAATTGAAGGGAACACAGCTTTGCCTTATTCACTAAGCCAAGTGAACTTTTACTTGCAACTTGAACATACACTTTTCAAAGTGTACTGTGTCTGTTACCTTAGTAAATGAACCCCAATGAGTCCTTGAAACAAGGGTCTTATTTCAGCATAGGTCAGTGAGATGCAATGATTCATATTTTAAAAGTTGACCAGACATCTACCTGCTGGCAGAATGGAAGACTGTGTAAAATTATTAGGCAATAAATATTGGGCATTACAATTATTAAGTTATTGTTTTAGTCCTAACCATAATAAATAATGAAATACAGTTTGTACAAAACAATATTTCCCCTCAAATGTTTACCTGTTCAACAGCAAGCTGATTTACAGCACTTTAAAACAGCATAACTACTTTGTATTAAATCCAAAACCAAAACTGCATTATTTTGCAGCTTACCAATCTTTAGATATGTTGGCTGCATCCGTTTTCTTTTCTTTGGCTTATTCACCTTGTGATCCGCCCAGTAACACATCTCCTATATTAGTGAGGCACAACACTAGAGCAATGTTTTTCAACCTTTTTCCAGTCAAGGCACCCTTTTAAAATTATGCACAATCTTGAGGCACCTTATTCTAAAATGTAAAAAACTAAAGTAATAGTTTGACATAATGCAGCAGCATTCACACACACATAGGACCAGGGCAGGGGCAAGGGGTTGGCAGGAAGGGAGGCTGCCCTGGGCACTTTGGTATCATGTGAGGAGGGGGGCACCACAAGGATGTTGGGGGAGGGGATTAGTGTTGGAAGGGGGAATTTGGGGGGCGGCAGGGGATAAAAATTGTTCACGGAGGGGAAATTTTGGGAGAAGTAGTGATTTTGAGAGGATTTGTGTTGAGAGGGGGGTGAGGGAAGAATGTTTTTGCTAGGATGAGGGATTTGGGGGGTTGCCCTAGAAGAGGTAATATTGTAGGGGGGAGCAGATTTGTGCTAGAAGGGGAATTTTTTGGGGGGGGGATTGTGCTAGCTGGGATAATTGGGGATATTTTTTGTGTGAGGAGGGGAAATTGTGGGGGGCTTGTGCTAGGATGGGGGATTGGGGAAAAAGGGTGATTTGGGAGTGGAGCATTTGTGCTTGGGGGGATTTGAGTTAGGAAGGGTGATTTGAGGGTGAGGATTTATGCTAGGAGGGGGGATTAGGGGGTAGCAGGGGTAAGATTTGTTGTAGGAGGGGAAATGTGTGGGGGGGGATTTTTGCTGGGGTTGATTTGGGGTGTGTGCTAGGAAGGGTGATTTAGGGAGATTTGTAGAAGGAGGGATTTGGGAGGATGAATTTGTGTTAGAAAGGGGGAATTGGAGCGGGGGGAAGGATTTATACTAGTAGGGATGACTCAGGAGGATTTGTGCTAGGAGGGGAAATTTGTGTGGGAGGGGTGCTGGAAGTGATTGGGGAGGGGGATTTGTGTTCAGAGGGGAAGTTTGAGGGGTATAGGATTTGTACTAAGAGGGGGGAATTTTTTTGGGGGGGGGTGGATTTATGCTGGGGGCATATGGGGAATGAGAGGATTTGAGCTGGGAAGGTGGGAGGAAAGAAGACTCATACTGGGAATGGGATTCCAGCAGGGGCGCAGATTTTATTGGGAGGAGGGAGAATTTATGCTTAGGGGGTAAGCATGCAGATTAGTGCTTAGTTGTTTTTTTTTTCTGGTGGGGGGGGATTTTTGATGACACATAATGCTCATACATCTTGGATGGGGAACAATTTGGCTTTAGATAACCTTGTCCCGGCACTGCATAAGACACAAAGCATTGGAGGTGATTTATTCTTTTGAAGCAAGCAGCACACCTTTGCACACTGGTACTGACTAGTATTCCAATGATTCCCTCTGTTTCCCTCCCTCACTTTGCTAATATGACTGTAGTCCCATGGTGCGTATGTGAGCCGCCCAGGCTGCAAGGAAGTGTACCGTAGTCTTTTGCCTGCTGCTGTGAATGCTGGCCTGGAAGGAACCCGCACACACTCCAGACAATGATAGACAAGAGCCAAAGGTCTCGAGGGTGTGGGCCCTGGGACCATTAGCTCTTGTCTAATATGACTATGGTGCTAATGGAGAGGGGCAGGGGAGGGGCAAACAAGGATGCTGTGCAGGCACCTGACATTCTCCTTATCAACCAATGACTTCATTCATTAGAATGCCAGTGGCTAGAAGGTTTTAATGGTGCACAATGAAAACCTGTGGCTCTGTGTAACTGAAAGGAAGGCTTGATCCACCTTCTGGCTTGTATACAATTTTTAGGCATTTTGCCAAGGCACCCTTGAAGAAATGTGAAGGCACCCCAGGGTGCCTGGGTACACTGGTTGAAAAAGGCTGCTCTAGTGGAATGAGCATAGGAAGTGCAGCAGACAGCAGCATTGTCAGTCTGGGGTAGGGGCGGGGGGAGTGTTAAATGTATTAGATAACTAACAAAAGGTGATTTATTTTTATTATTATAGTAATATTAATATATATATATCACAGTAAAGCCTGGTACACACTATAGGTTTGGGTAGAAAGAAAATTGTGAAATGCATGTGTCACCTCCTGGGTTTGGACACTCTGTCTTGGCTATCATTTGCTATATTTGGAATAAAATCATTGGAACGTTCCTGTGGTGTGCAGCCATTCTTTTCTTCCTATTGATCATCGGTGGTGAGCCATGGCTTGCACCCAGCGCATCCGGACTCTAGTTATTGCTCACCTGGAGCGGCTTCTTCCTTGTTTGAGGCTCCCGTCTGAGCCGCTGTACTCACTATGCAAAGTAAGTACAGCGATCTCCCCTCGCTGAGCTATTGTGGATCGGGAGTCGGTCGGCTGCTGGTTTTCCCAGCATGCTCGTCCGACAGAAGTTTGCTGAATGGCCGACTTCTGTTGGACATACTGACATACACAGGGGCTGAATGTCGGTCGTTTTTTTTTTAACCAGCAAATGTCTCCCGACATTCGGCACCTTTGTACCTGGCTGAAGACTCAGAGACCTGGAGGTTACATAGGCTGCACAATTATTTAAAGATATGTTTAAATATGCATGTAAAATAAAAAAAAAATTGTAGCATCCACAATATGAGTGTTAAGTTGAACCAATATGTGTTTTGTTCTCTTGTTCACAGGCAAAAAAATCTATTTACTCTCACCTAAGCACATTAGCAGATTTTTCAATTGAAATGTTTGATGTTCTTGATGAAATCAACTATCAGTCTTACAATGATTTTGTTCTCAGAGTGGGTAAGTAAGCTGCTTTAAACATATAAAAACATCAGTGACAGATTACAGTGCAATTATTTCAGCAACTACCTGGCACAAATTACTATGAGGTAGCCTCAAAGTAAACCTGGGTGTTCACTAAACAAAGTAAAATTGGAGTTTTGAAATTAACTCCTTAACTACTTTTTGCTTTTAGAAATCTTAATCATTATATACACTGAAATAATCATTTGGATATGTCTAGACACTCCTTGTTTCTAAAGACAATAGCCGTGGGATGGAAAAAAAAATTCACGAGACAGTACATTGTTCAAGTGTATTTTGGTGTATTTTACTGTTTTATATTAATATAACAAAAGCCTACAGTATACAGTCTTTATTTTTCCTGGGTGATATTTGCTTACCCTTTTCATACCTATTGTCTAAAACACCTCCACTAACAACAAATTAAACCCAAAAGGGTTATTCAAAGTCTTAAAAACAGGCTAACTACCTAAAACCCCTAACTTGTGAATTTAGCTGACAATGGGACAATTTCACTTATGCCTGGTCAGCACATACCTTTCTCATTAAACTTTCTCCTCTTATATTTTGTGTTTGAAAAACATTGGATTTCCCCACACACAATCTACAGTTTAATCTTAGTAGACCATTGCAGAGGGAAGCCAAATCAGTGATCAGGCTGACATGGCAGTGCTCCATGCCTGAAATTGTCAAACGCCAAAGTTAAACAGTTTGGAGATTGCACAGAAGATGATGACAGGGGATGGAAGAACAACCTGCAGATACTGAGCCTCCCTGAAGATGATAAAGGTGGTTACACAATGGCCTTTACTAAGAAATACAGATATTTGATATTTTTCTTTCACATCGTTTTCCAGATATTTGTTCGTGTAAAGAGCTAATTGCATTTCCACATGCCTGATTTCTCTAGGCATGCCAAAGGCCAAGTATTGGATAGGGGGAGATAGGGACTAGATTAGTAAATTAAAGAAACAAACAATATGTGAGTGTTTTTCCTGTTATTGCATAGGTTTCCTCTTGGTGCTCTGGCTTCTTTCCGCACTCCAAAAAGTTATGGTAGTTTAATCGGCTTCCATTTAAACTGATCCTAATTTGTGTGTCTATGACTATGGTATTAGACTGTAATGACTGCATGCAAAACAGGGATCTGTAAGTAACTTTTGTAAAAGCAAAACATGATCACTACAGGCTATTTTACTCTGATTTTCTAAGAACCACATTATGTTAATGGAATGGGTCTCCCAATCACACAGCAAAGTTACATTGCCCTTCAAGTAAAATATAAAACAACAAAAATCCTGTTTTTAACTGTGATTTTTTTTTTTTTTTTGGCATTCTGATTAGCACATTGCTGAGAATGCAAAAGAGCAAACGGCCCCAGAACCCCTATATCGCAAAAGTACTGTGGTACCTCCGTCAACTACACAGAGCTCAAATTAGTCAGAGTGAAGTTCAAAACTAACCTTAGAAGTATTACTTTACCAAAAGAGTAGTTGTGCCAGCAACTGACTTCAAGTAAGTCAGCAAGCAAGCAAGTAGTTAGTCAAGTGACAGTAAGTGTATTGCTTAAACTTGCTTGAGATAAACAGGTCTATTTAGCCAGAATGGTTACTGTTTAGTAAAATTACTTGGCCCTGGAATGAAGTCCTTGGTCTTGGAATGAAATCAGCAGTATCGTTCTGCAATGTAGGAGGCTTTCCATATACAGTAGTCATAACAAGTTTTCCTTGCCATGCATGTTTTCATTTATTAGTTTATTAGAACAATTCACCAAAATAACTAAATTTAGTTTTTTGGGGTTTTTGTATGTTGATATACTTTATGTTGATGTACTTTAATGTCAAAGTTCAAACACATCTTCAAATTGGTGTTTTGTACATGCTACAGCTGCAGATGGCATTAGTTAACAATTACAGGGGAGGGGTGGTAGAAGCAGGTGGTTGATCCACGCTTTTACTGCCCCTACCCAACCATCTCCAAATGTACATATCAGTCACATGGTCGTAATGCTTTGTTTCACAGTGTGGCAACCTGAACTCGTGTGTCGAATCTCACTCTCTTAATGCATTGTGTGGGGTGATTGGTCTTGTATTTGCCTCACCTGTAGTTTTCTGAAGGCAGCATGTAGAAAGTGGACTTGCACAGTGGAGTTCCTTCCACAGTTCTGCTTTGTGTACATAGTGTATGCAGCCCAACTACTTGTACAAGGTAATATTTGGAATGGCAAAGGTATAAGATGCACACAAATTGGGTTTATATCCATTTAACAAATATATTTAAATGAAAACTTTTCTGCCTATAGTTTACCTGGAAATAGGAGACATTGCCTTTGCTGTTCAGAATTTCCTGCCTTTCTTGGGGTTTTACTGAAAAAAAATGATTTAACAGTTTGTGAGTAGTCCCAGAATTGGCCTGTTGACTGAAATTTTAATATTGACATTCATTGTGAATTCATGGTAGGGCAAATCTTAAATGTTTTAACTCCCATAGAGTTGTCATAAGCCTCTCGATGGCCTCCCTCTTGCATGATTATTCATTTTTGGAGGATGGCCTGTCTTTGGTCGATTTACAGCTGTGCCATACTCTTCTCTTTCTTAATAATTTAACTGTGCACCAGTTGATATGCAGTGACTTGGAAATGCTCTTGTATCCATCCACTAACTTGTGCTTTTTAGTGTGCTTTTTAAATTACCTTTAGTAGAGTTAAGGGGCGTACACATGGGCTGAATAGCGGATGGGGCATGTCGAAAGGGGCATGTCGAAAGGGGCATGACCCAAAAAGGTTTGCTGATCGTCATCCGATCAGTGTTCTCAGCCAATGACTGAGAGCACTGTCCGCTGTGTACTGGTGGGGTGGCCGCCCCCCTGTCAGAACACCATAGCTTGGTGGGGGAGATTGTTGTACTAACATTGTATAGTTAGTAGAGCGGCTCCTCCCAAGCTCTTCATTTTTTATTTTATTTTTTAAATAATAGTGTGTACTAGTCTTTACTTGGATTACTTTTTTGTCTTAATGGTGGAAGTTATGCAACATATGTGTTGCATGTATATGCAAATCTTGGCTTCAGACAAAAAGATGGGCAACATACACAGTAGAGCTGCACGATTAATTGTTAAAAAATCACGATCTCGAATTAACCCCCCTCGCGAACTCAATACAGCATTTCCCCGATTCAGTGCAGAGCTGTTTTCTGCTTACAGCTGACAGCTGTCAAAAGAAACAAGGCAGCCTGCCAAGTTTATCACAACATTCCTCAGCGCTGAGATAACTATAAATAATGTAACGTTTGGTTCTTTTAAATCAAAGGAATGAACTTTGGTTTGTAAATGAGGTCAGTTTAACCACTTAAAGACTAAACCTTTTTTTGACACTTGTTCCTTACATGTTAAAATCTGTATTTTTGCTAGAAAATTACTTAGAACCCCCAAACATTATATATATATTTTTAGTAGAGACCCTTGAGAATAAAATGGCAGTTGTTGCAATATTTTATGTCACACTGTATTTGCACAGCAGTCTTTCAAACGTAACTTTTTTTTTTCAAAAATACACTTTAATGAATTTTAAAAAACTAAACAGTAAAGTTAGCCCAATTTTTTGGTATAATGTGAAAGATGATGTTAGGCCAAAAAAATTGTGATTCCCATTTTAGCCAGAATTGTGCAGCTCTAATACACAGCCACTACCAACTTCATTGGAATTATCAGTTTCCCCTTCAGAAACCATACAGCAAACATAGAAGATAACAATAATTCAAGCTCATAGCTAAGAGGCTAACATACTTTATTTTAATAAAGGGTTTTCAATAAGTCGACAAACCCGAAAAATTCAGCAAATAGTAAAAAGGTTAGATCTGAGTATGTAGGCCCTTTACAAGAGAATTTAGAGTTGGTGACTGAAGACAAATGATTAAAAATACTTTTTTCAGTTGTGTATACAAAGGAAAATGTGGGAGCTCTATATAATGGGGATAATATTGACATAGCCCCAAAAGAACCCCAATAACTCAAAATGGATATGGTCCAGAAACGTTTAGATTAAAAAAAGGTGAATAAAGCACCTAGATCACATAGCTTTACACTCATGGGTTCCAAATAGTGGAGCTCACTGTATTTTATTGTTTTTAACTTTTAGAAACTCTTTAACCACTTCAGCCCCGGAAGGATTTACCCCCTTAATGACCAGTCCATTTTTTGCGATACGGCTCTTTGTCTTTTTAACTGACACTTGCGTGGTCATGTCTTTTTTTTTTTTTAACCACAAATAGAGCTTTTGGTGGTATTTGATCACCTCTGCAAGGTTTTTTTTTTTTTTTTTTTTTGAGCTGTAAACAAAAAGAGATTGCCTATTTTGAAAAAAATATATATATTTTTTACTTTCTGCTCTAATACATATCCTAAAAAAACAAACAAATTTCTTCAAAAATTTAGGCCAATATGTATTCTTCATATTTTTTATACAAAAAATCCCAATAAGTGTATATTGATTGGTTTGCACAAACGTTATAGCGTCTACAAAATAGGGGATAGATTTAAGGACTTTTCTTTTTTTTTAAATTGTTTTTACTGGTAATGGCAGTGATCTGTGATTTTTAGCGGGACTGCGGCGTTGCGGCAGACAAATCTAACCCTAAGTGACACTTTTTGGGGACCAGTGACACCAATACAGCAATCAGTGCTAAAAAAAGTACTGATCAATGTATAAATGACAATGGCAGGGAAGGTGTTACCACTACGGGTGATCAAAGGGTTAACTGTGTTCCCTGGGTGTGTTCTAACTGTGTGGGGGATGGGCTCACTGGGACAACACAGAGATCACTGTTTCTGATCACTAGGAACAGCAGATCTCCATATTGTCCCCTGTCAGAATGGGGATCCACCTTGTTTACATAGACAGATCCCCATTCTGCCTCTCTGTACCACAATTGTGGATGACCGGCGGACATCGAGTCCGCTGGACCCGCGCACGCAGTCCCCCTGCCTGCAACGGGCACACCCACAGTATCTCATGCACAAAACGACGTACAGGTACGTTGTTTCACGCAGCCAGGCCACCCTGGCGCGGTAGATATGTAGTGGGCGGTCATGAAGTGGTTAATTACTAGTTTAGTACCACTAGATTGGTGCAAGGCCAATGTGGTGTCTTAAAAGGTATCCAAGTCTATACCAAGTAACTACAGACCAGTTCATTTCATTTTCTATAGTAGGGAAAATACTATACTAAAAGAGTTTTTGCAAGAAAACAATTATTTAAGAAATAGATAGATTGCATTCACAAAACAAACCTGATTTCTTTTTTATAGTGAAGTAAGCAAAAACTTAGACAAAAAAAGTGGCTGTGACTAAGGTATACTTAGACTTGCAAAAAACGATTGACACAGTTCCCCACACACGTGGGAATGTTTGTCTATTCAGTTTGTAAATGGATATAAAACTGGCTAAAAGACCATATTTATATCTAAGGTTATCAATGGTGTACCCCGTGGTTCAGTGTTGGCACCCTTATATTTTAACCTGTTTATAAAGAATATAAGGTTTGGGATTAAAAGCATAGTTTCAGTGTTTACAGATGACACCAAGCTATGTAATGGAATAATGTTCTTACAGGATGTCCCTAACTTACAAGCAGACCTTAATGTGCTGTTTAATTGGGCAACTATGTGGTAAAGAGATTCATTGTTGATAAATGTAAAGTTGTGTACCCGGGGGCTAAAAACATGCATGCATCCTACCATCTAGAAGGAGTATTGTTGATCCAGGAAATATCCAATTGCCTCTGGCAGATCAAGAAGGAATTTTTTTTGCCCCACTGGAGAAAATTGGACCATGCTTTATAAGGTTTACAGTAATACCTTGGATTACAAGCCTAATCCAAAGCACTCGTATATCAAAGCGACAGACAAAATCCGTTCCACAGGAACAGCTGGTCTATGCAGTAACGCATGTGGCCAAAGGTGCGGGGGCACCGGAGATGCTAGAAGACCACTCGGAGGCCACTCGGAGACGCATGGGATCCAAACGTCTCCGAGCATCTCTAAGCATCATCGGCGACCCTGCACCACTGGTCAAATGCAGTACTGCTCCCCCCAGTGGCTTGAATCCTGCTTGTCTTGTGAGACAACGCTGGCAAAACGAGTCAGGATTTTTTTTAGCTAGTCTGTCAGCTGTTCGCGGGCTGCAATCAATCAAGCAGTACCATCAGGCTTTTTTCTACGGGCTTTTGGATTCACTTATAATCTAGTGGTCCTCATTTACACCAGCCTTCAAGCCAGTCTGTGTTATCATCTCTGGCCAGCGAGCCCCCTCTTCCAGTGGCTCCCATCCTGCATAGCATGAATATCGGCACCTCCGTGCATTGCAGTTCCCCGGATGATGTTAACTCCCCATTACCCAGGACACCTTTTGTGGTATTGTAAGCTCCTGCTGACAGGTATAATACTTCTGGTGTGTGAGCTGGAGGCCTAGGCACAGTCAGGAGGAGTAGCACACTGGTTCAGTACACTGCAGCTTGATAGTATTAATTCTTTGTCCTCTAGGAATGGGCAGAGGGATTCTCTTTGAAGTTTTGAAGGTTATATGGAAAGACAATTGCCCAAAGAGTAACTCTTGTTCTTTAATTTTTTTCAGGAATAAATGTTGGACCTGTTGTTGCAGGAGTTATTGGTGCCCGACGCCCTCAGTATGACATCTGGGGCAACACAGTTAATGTTGCCAGTAGAATGGATAGTACTGGGGTGCAGGGAAAAATCCAGGTACGTTTCTTTATTTATTGTTTTTTTCGCTGACTATTTGTCTGTTACATTCTACTACATGTTATGCCAATATACCAAAGTTAAATTAGCAATGATTTCCACAAAAATAACTAAAATGTATTATCTGGTTTAATTATGAATTACCACATTTATTCCTTGAATTGTAGACTATATGTAATGCTTGTTAAAACAAGTGTTTCATGCTTGTGGTTTTCAAATGTTTGACCTGTTATGCACAATAACAAAGAACTCCTTTCAGTGTCATCTTGAATTATGATTGATTTAGCTATTCTACTTCATCATACAGCAAAGATAAGAAAAATAAAGTAAATATGTTACAAATTTGAGCATTTCAAACAGACCAAGTTATTAAAAAATACATGGTTTGTGTGAGGAAAAGGGGATTGGATGCCCTTTATTGGTGTAGAGTATAGGCTAAGCTTCCCATCCTTTCTATAGATCAATATAGGTTTTTGCTTACACATTTTTAAAATACATAGTAAAGAGAAATTCAGCCCATATTACAAAATAGAGTGTCAACCAGGGGCCCCAGAATGTTTGCATGTTTGTGTGTTGTATATATAGATATATCTATATATATGTAAAGTATTGAGTGTAAATTTGCTGTCCCCTCAAAATAACTCATCGCACACCCATTAATGTCTAAACCGCTGGCAACAAAAGTGAGTACACCCATAAGTGAAATTGTCCAAATTGTCAATATTTTATGTGGACTCCATTATTTTCCAGTACTGTCTTAACCCTCTTGGGCATGGAGTTCACCAGAACTTCACAGGTTGCTACACAGGTTGTTACCTGCTTCACAGGTTGCTCAAATGGAAGGTGGAGGAGTGTCTCTAACATCCACCAGCTCCGTGATTTTATCATGGAGGAGTGGAACAGGACTCCAGTAGCAACCTGTGAAGTTCTGTTGAACTCCATGCCCAAGAGGGTTAAGACATTACTGGAAAATAATGGTGTCCACATAAAATATTGACAATTTGGACATTTTCCCTTAGGGGTGTACTCACTTTTGTTGCCAGCGGTTTAGACATTAATGACTGTGTGTTGAGTTATTTTGAGGGGACAGCACATGTACACTGTTATACAAGCTGTACACTCACTAATTTTCATTGTAGCAAAGTGTTGTCACGTAAAAGATAGAATAAAATATTTACAAAAATGTGGGGGTGTACTGAATTTTGTGAGATACTGTATATATTAAAAAAAAAAAAAAAAAATATATATATATATATATATATATATATATATATATATATATATATATATATACACAGTATCTGTATGAATGCCAACATATACTGTGACATACTGAAGCAGAGCATTATCTCATCCCTTCAGAGACTGGGCCGCAGGGCAGTATTCCAACATAACAACCCCAAGCAAACCTCCAAGATGACCACTGCCTTGCTAAAGAAGCTGAGGGTAAAGGTGATGGACTGGCCAAGCATGTCTCTAGACCTAAACCCTATTGAGCATCTGTGGGGCATCCTCAAACAGAAGGTGGGGGAGCGCAAGGTCTCTAACATCCACCAGCTCCGTTATGTCATCATGGAGGAGTGGAAGAGGACTCCAGTGACAGCCTGTGAAGCTCTGGTGAACGCCATGCTCAAGAGGGTTAAGGCAGTGCTGAAAAATAATTGTAACAACACAAAATATTGATACTTTGGGCCCAATTTGGAAATTTTCACTTAGGGGTTTACTCACTTTTGTTGCTATCGGTTTAGACATTAATGGCTATGTGTTGAGTTATTTTGAGGAGACAGCAAATTTACACTGTTATACAAGCTGTACACTTTTTACTTTACATTGTAGCAAAGTGTCATTTCTTCAGTGTTGTTACATGAAAAATATAGAGTAAAATATTTATAAAAATGTGAGGGGTGTACTCACTTTTGTGAGATACTGTGTATATATATATATATATATACATATATATATGTATATATATATATACACACTATGGGGTCTCTTAATGGTTTCCTCCAAGATTCACACATTTTTAAAACCAAGATTCGTACAATATCATCTTAGATTCAATTAGAAAAATGTGTAAATATTGGGTGAAAGTTTTGTGAAACTTGGGTGAAAACATTGATAAACATTGCACACACACACACAAACATACTTGGGCTCCTGCTTGACCATTTATTGTTGTAAAATGAGCTGCACTTCTTTTCTAGTGTACTTTAAAGGAAATACAAAGAAAATTAACAAAATTAAAAAATATCTTAAACTAAGGTTATGAAACAAAAGTAACAATCACTAAGCTTTAATAAGTATGCATCTATCTAATTTGTCTATTTATTTTATATTTGGAAACTGAAAAGTACATTTTCTTTCCAGGTAACTGAAGATGTCCATCGAATATTAAAAAGATGCAATTATGAATTTGTTTGCAGAGGTAAAGTCAGTGTTAAAGGCAAAGGAGAGATGTTAACGTATTTCCTTGAGGGAAAAGTTGATGGAACAAATGCACAAACTCGATCTCTAAACTTAGAACGCAAAATGTACCCTTATGGTAGATCAAACATTCAAACAAAGTTGGGCTTAAGTTGTCCATCTGTGACATCTGCAACAAGTCTTTCTAGCCCAACTGTGGGTACACTTCAAGCTACAACATCTCATGCAAATCAGACTCTTCATTACCTTCCTTCTGTGCCTGCAGTTGAAGAGGCATGAAACAAAAAAATCTTCTTTGCATCATCCACAGTGAGCTGAATGCCTGTTCTTGTAATAAGAAAATAAGGGATAAAGAGAAGTCACAAAACCAAGGATAATTTATCCAACCAAAGAGAACTATGGGAACTGTAAGAATGGAAAAACCAAGGGCTAACAATTGTGTTAGGTGTTCAGGGAACAAGCCGTCATGTTCCAAATTCTAATGGGATTTGAGAAACCAAATTCAAAGATTGCATAATAGGATTGAGTTTGTCTGTTGAAAATAACAATTTGAGGTATATATTGGGATGCATTCATTTAAGGTACTTATTTATTTTAAATATTTTCAAAAGAATACAACAAACGTGAGTTTTCGTGGTAGATACATTCAGTCTTATGGGATAAGTAATCCCTTCTTGAATGTACTCTTTATGTTTAAACATCCACAGCTTTTGTAGCTAAATTTTGGTACAACTCTCCTAGGACTTCCATATTTTGATTTGATAGGAGTTAAAAATTTTGAAGGTGCTAATATATGAAAGTTAGATCACTTTAAATGTTTAATACTGGATATTTTTGCACACATTGGATGAAGTTTTGAGGTATTGTTTAGATACAGACCAATTTCAGAGATATATCAATTCATGCTTTTTGCATGTAATCTGTATCTTTGCATAAAGTATATTATTGTATATCTACAGCAGCAAATGAGGAAAACAAAGACTGGACTCAGGGGTTATACAGATAACTGAAAAAAACTTACACTATGTATTGTTATAATTTAGGTGATTTATATATTACAAGCACTGGTACCTGCACAATTTTGGGAATGTTTTTGAAGGCTATTCAGTGTAACCCATGTTTAAGTGTGACTCATAGTACAAAAAATACAGAAATTGTGATTAACATGTTTTACTTTGCACATAGTTCCATGTTTATAGTATATAAATCATGATGGCCCTAGGATTTGCAGCATGATTTTGCTTGCAAAGAAATTCCAGTTAGGTCATCCTTGTCTTACTAAACCAGAAGAAGCAGTTATTAATTACTGTTTGTTTTGCATAATGTTAAGTGTGTTTTTTGCAACTCAACTATGATGATCAGAGTACCTCTTACGAAAAAACAATAGTATTTTTGTAGGCTGATTATATTTATAACAATTGACACCCCCAAGTGACTATTTGCATGGGACCGACTGATTAGCAAACCTCAGAAGGGGTGTGGCTTACTGTAAATGGGTGTGGTTTTAAAGAAAAATGTATGTAACCTGGTGAATATGAGCATGGTTTTTCAAAATCAAGGGAGGGGAAAGTAAGTGCATGCAGCCAATCACTAGGAGGCAGGTCACTCTAGGACAGTTCATGTCTAGCAGTAATCAGAGATCGCACATAAATAGTTCCTGATGAATTGCTATGCTAGATATTGTTAGTCCAGAAAATGTTTACTTCCTGGAGATGACAAGTGCAACTTAATTTGTAGGAATGGTTATTTGTAGAAAGCTGGTATTTCTGTCAATGCTGTACTTACTGAAGCACATCTATTGTGAAAGTATTTGTCAAAATTTGAATTCAAGAACAGGCACATCTAAACATAAACATGCAAAAACAACCATTTTCGTTTTGGAAGGTGCCAACCAGCAATAAATTGGCAAAAAGATGCTAACTACAATATGTTTTCTCTGCATCTGCCTCATTCTCATTTTCTCTAAATATATATTTTGTGAGTGTTTTTTATTTTACATGTTTTTATATTGAAAATATATTGCTTTACAGAGGCTCTTATAGTCTCTTGTCCAAACCACAGTCATACATACACACTAGGGCTAATATGGGTGTGTATTTCTTTTTTAATGTCTTTCAACTGCTGAGCTTCCAAAGACATAAAACAATGTTGCTATGATGTCCAGTGTAATATTGCTGGCGATGAAATCCATATTTGTGAAATTCCATGGCAGCCTTTATATAAATAAGTATTTAAGTATTTTTGATTGATAATAGCACAAAGTGTGGAGTATGATAATATGAGAGTTTATAAAGTATATTGTTATAATTTGGTGACAATCATATGATGGTTTTTATCTTAAATGTTTATCTTATAAAACACATAGTTCTAACATGTAATTTATGGAACTTGATAATTTGTTAATACATTCTATAGGACTGGGAGGTACCTGGCAGATGTATCAGTATTTAAACTACTAATAGACAAAGGCCTCATCCACACATTCAATACCCCAAGTGGATGTGAGGGTCTGAATCAGGGGTAATATCAAAGTCTGCAATCTCCCTTAGAATAAGCAGGTCCTCAGATATCTACCCCCCTTGTTACTTATTGACAAAAAATTTAACTAGTGAATAAAAACAGGCACCATGCCAAAAATCTTTTATCAAATTATTCATCCCCCCAAAAAAATCCCACAATATAAATCAAACGTGAACATGTCATCCAGCAATGTACATGATCCATTTCTCACAATGCTGTCCTGATGCTTTTCCCATCACAAATGACAGTTCCCTAATGCTGCTGGGATGTATACAACAGTGCCAGGGAATCTGGATAATATAATTGATAATATAATTAACCAAATATGCTCATGACCTTATTCGATCAATGACATCACCCAGCTTTGTGGGCTTGTTTATAATTTAAAACCAGCTGGCAGAAATCTCCTATTTAGCATCAGTAGTAATCCCATGGCTAAAGGACAGACTTCTTGCTGCATCAGCAGAAAGATCAGGTGGGTAAACTGGCAAACTCTGTTCACCAAATAGTGAACAAGCTTTGTCTGGTCCCTAGTTGCCACATGGATACAAGAAATTTATCCAGTACAAAATAATGGATTTATTATTATGACATGTTATTAATTTTCATAAATGTTTTATAGAAAAGTACGTTAACGTTCATTCTAATAGTCTATAAAACAAGCAGAAGGTACCAGGACCCAGTGTCTTTTCAGAAGAGCAGTCAGAAGAAAATAGCTGCTTTAGTGGGTCAAGCATCAAAGGGCCTGATATGCTGAACATAAGTCAGAGTTTATCTGCCAACACATCTTTGTACATATTGTATGCTAAATTAACATTTGTTTTACGAATGTACCATGCTTAGACTGAATGGTGATAAGTAGTGCCATGAAAGTATCAGAAAATGTTTCCCTTCCTGGAGATGCCAGAGCATCAGACATGTAGGAACCCTAAAATTTTGATATCCTACAATATGCTTTTTAGAATGTGGGGTTTAAAGGCCGAGTCCATATTTGGCATCATGCTGCATGCCATACCTTTCATTTACAAAGATCTGAATGAACTAGAAGTCCTGTATGCCACTGTGGTTTCAATGGAACACAAGTGTGGTGATCACCACACTCAGAGTCCATTGACACTTTCTCCAGCTCAGTAACTGAAAGCCTGTACCTCTGTATGGGCAGGGAGCTGGAGGAAGAGTCTGCAGGAGCCTGACATTGTACCTGTAACCCACTGATCACAGGTGCCATGCTTTGCTGGCTCCGGTAAAAAAAAAAAAACTTTTCCCTGCAAAAATATGTGCACTTATGGTTTTTTTAAGGTGGAAGGGCCATGTTTATTGATTGTCACTGATGGACACTGTCCTAAAATAGATTGCTAAACCCCTCAAAAATTACATTTTAAGCTATTGGGTCAGCTAGGGATTAAGGGTTCTGAACATGCTTGTTTTATGGTTGATCTAAAATTATCTGTCTTTTTTAACCTAACTAATTAACTTTAACCAGATATGATAGCATTAATAGATGCCATCATATGTGATAATAATGCTTGATGTGGAATGTTAATCAATGCTGGATAAATCAAGTCTAATGTAATTTATTTCTTAATATCATTCTTCCTCTTGGGAATTCAGTTGGATTTAAATTAATTCTATAGCAGGCCATCAGAATAAATCATAATAAACATAATATTTTACACTCAAAGTAGCTGTATGAAGAGTTTATTGTTATGCCATGAAAACTGAACACAGATATTTGTGGAAACAGACACGCTGGTTAATTTAGAAAATTCTGAATGTCTTATGGTGCTCACATGTTCTCTAAAGACTGAGAATCAATGTTCTACACAGTATCCTGCAGAGTTGTAATTTGTATTTGTACACCTGGGAGTCAAATGAATTGTTGTATAGGTAAACAATAAAAAATGTGTGATTTCTATTAAAAAGGATATAAAAGATAGTACAAAAGTGAATAACATGATAAAAAAATTGCCAGTGAAAACATTTTTTTAGTTCAGTTGCACTAAAATCCCAGGAGAGACAACATTCCAGATACTTAAAACAAAATAAGGACAGACCTAATTACTGGATTAGTGATTCTTGATCTCTGAATGCAGAAAAAGTGCCTTTACAGAATAGGCAAAAATGTAAGGATGCTAACTTGGCTGTACCTAAAAGCATTGGACAAGAAAAGGCCTCAAAACAAAACACGTATTGTCCAGGTATAAATGTAAGATGAAGGACAACATGGGGTGGAGAAACCAAAATAAAATGTCATAGGTAAGATTTTTTTAAATATTTACAGACTATAAATTTATTTGATCAGTCCTTGTAATCATTTAAAGATTTTGAGCAGATGATTCCAAGACTTCCACCTGCTGTACCTGCTTTCCCTGTTGGAAACAGGTGGGATATGGCTGCCCCACATTGTGTTTCAAGGGTGCAGACAGCAGCCCCTTTGTGAATAAAGCCTGTACAAAGACATTCATTATTACACTAGAACTAAATGATTACAATGCATTTTGTTGCAGTGCTTTTGTGCAGATAAGACTTGTCCTTTGATCTGCACATAATTTGAACGTCAAAAAGTTTTTAAAAAAAGTACATCTTTTCATCATAGCCAGACCTAATTATATATAATTAATTCCTTTACCCGTTTTGTTGGTTTTGTTTTTATTATTTATTTGTAAACTATTTATTTTTTTATTTTTTTCATTTGTTCATTTTTCAGTGTTGCTTTAAAAAAATATGTAAAGTTTTTTTATATAACTGTCTTTATTTTAGCTGTAAATAACTTTGCCATGCTTTGTAACATAAACATAATTTTGTTGTAGGTATATATGGGACACAGAATAAAATATACACTTTTTAGCTACAATATGACTGGTTGTTTTAAAACTACCACTGGTCAATCTGTTTTAATTTTTTTGTTCTGGGGACCCTTGTTCCCATGTTGGGAACAAGGGTCCCCAACCTGTCTACAGGGATTGATCTAGAGCTAGAGGAATTGCTGCTGATCACAGCAGTAGGCATACCGTTCCAGCCTGTATATATTGTGTTTTATGTGGGGGGAACTAACAGGGATGTGATGCCTCCATCAATTATCATGTTAGTTCCACCTCACAAATTACTAGAAACACATGGAGGAGGAGAGAGGGAGGAGCTTGGCACTGAACACCCCCAAAAATATGACTCAGTAGTTATGTGGGCAGCCGAGACTTAGAGAAAAGAGGAAGTGAACGACTTACCTGTTCACTAAAATCGGGAGCATGTACAGTAGAGGTTGCAACAGGAGATCAAAAGGATTTTATGATGCAACGGGGACACAGAGTGTAAGGTACAACAGGGAATGGCAGGATCAACCAGATTATTAAAATTTTACACACAACAAATTTAATTATGATTAAGGGATTATGCTTGGCATTCAATATTGCATGCAAAAGCATTTATAACACTTATTACACTTAAAATATAGATCCAGGGTTTACCATCTATGGCCATAGCAGGCCAGATGGCTTTATGGTAGCTATTCTGGATGGCTCAGATCTGCCTGACTTTATTCCAAAGTGATACATTTCCTGCCTTAGATACAGTTGTTATAAGTGATCTTCCAGTGTCAAAACTGAGCTGCACCTGTAAGAGAGCTTCACTTCTTTTATTGAGCTGTTGATTCCCTAGCAGATGAGCAAAAAAATCAAAATATCTCCAGATCCTCAAGCAGCTTTTGTTCTGCTCAGCCACTGGAAAAAAAAAACAAAACAAAACATTGAGATCAGAGGGTATCACGTTTACTGTATGTATTTTAATAATTGCAATTCCATTTTTTTATTATTTATAGTTCTAGGGTATACTTGTTGATATGCCTTTAAGTTGTTTTATTCCCTCTCTGCAGGAGACACAATCTCTAGTAGAACATATCTAAGGGAGGTAGCAGAAATAGAATAATATAGCAATTAACACTGCACAAATACCTAATTATCAATGATATTGTTCCTACTGCATTTGTTAGCTGCAACTTCCTCTTTGTGGCTGGTACTTTTAGCTTGTGGCTGGTGTGAAAGGCATGATCTGTCTTTAGGCTGCTTAAGCCCACATCATTAGCTAGTATACAAAACATCACATCTCTGCTTCAGCTTTTGTTCTAACAGTGAATGAGTTAGAACTCGTTGTCTTGCTCCTTTGTTTTATCTGTTTCCAAAAACACAAATACAGAACATTGCTGCAAACCAGACTTCTGTAAAATCTGTAAAAACATTTTAGTTCAGGGAAAAACATTTTTGAGAAATTCTGGCTGTTCACAAAAAAAGCGTGCTGGTTTATCTTTTTTCTTAAATCATTTTTAAAGCTGTTTTTTGCGGATAGGGATCACTGCTTTCAGTGCTTAAATGGAATTGAGTTGAATACATCTTTCTAAGATGGTAAAAATATGGAGTTTAAAGGCAAAAACATAGATATCTCAGGAGCGCCTTAAACGTTTGTGACTGCCCAAAACTAGACTTTTGTTTAAACATCCACAAGGTCAAACAAAAACATGGGACCATTGAACAGAACTGAAAAGCAGAACCCATGGATTAATATAGTCATCCCATATGTAAGTTAGCTGATAATGAATTGTCTAACTGCTAGTTGATTATTCAGCTACTATTTTTAATAGTTGTCAGTAAACTTGATGTCATTATGAGCATCTGTACCACTATACACCCCCTCCCCCACTACCACCACCTCAGATAAAAGGTGCATTTGGAGTCTTATTCCAGAGGAATTTTGGTGTCATCTACATTTTCTGAAGTACTAGAGTTATGTTCTAATTTAGGCAAGCACCCTACTGCTTAGTCCTTTCAGTGACATTAGGTGTATGCAAGGAGCGGAATTGAATGAAAAAATAAGGCCCAGAATATTTAGAGATTTTAATATATGGTGCTACAGTAACATGTTACATGTTATACCCTAAATATGGGTGTAACATATATCATGTTACGATAGGTGAACTTCTCCTTTTAATAAACAAGATTTGAAAAACTATCCTGTACATACCCTATCTTGATTAGGAAGAATGAATACAATAACAATTCCAAGAGTACATCCAAAAACGTATGCATCCAACAGACCCAACTCCCAAATTCGTGCGAAATAACTGGGTACATGCAGTGCAGTGTAATGAGGAACACATGTAAGTGCAAGTGGCACAAGTAAGAGCAAGTGGCACATATAAAGCACTGCCTCATGAGATGTGGGCTAACTATGGTGGGATGGGAAAGCCATAATGAAGAGATGCCCGGAGAAACCTATATTTTTTCATTGATCGTTGTTTAATTTTAATTTAAAGAATCCAAAGGATTCTCATTTAGAATTCAGAGCCAAGTTAGTACAATGTGAAGTGGATTAGTGATTACAATATAACAACATAGGAAAATCGAAAACATCAAACATTTCTAGATAGCTTTGCCATGAAGATAAAAGCATGAATATTGGATTGTAAACCACTCACTAGGTAAGCCATATGGACTCTAAAATTCAGCTTATGGAGGTAACTTTGTCTACTTCATCTATTGCGAAGAAGGGGACATAAAACCTGAAAACAATGGTTTTGCAGACTGTAAATCAGTTGCATGCTGCTCTCAAAGGTGAAACATGTAACTCTCATGTGGAACATGTCCTAATAACCAAAATACTTTAGAAGGCATATGAGTGAATGTTGTGAAGACTTCTAGACCAGGCAACCACATCTTCAACAGAAAGGACATCAGGAAGCCAGAGTCAGCCATTCACTTCTGGATTAGATGTCAGCTCAATATTTGTAGTCTGTGGTATCAATCCTGTAAACAGAAGAAAGAATCTAGTACCTGGCACAAGAAGGCCAAGCTGGCTAGAGATACTTGAAAATTCTGAGACTTGGTTTGGATCTTATGGTCCATGTACTCTCCAATTCTTAGCCTCATAACTGTAGAGACCTGGGCTGTGATGTATGCCTGAATAGTGCCAGTTAGGTGATAAGAATAAAAGAAGCCCACAGGACTTTGCTTTTTGTAAGTTTAAAAGTTATATGGAAGCAGTAAAATCTATAAAATAATTAAACAGACAAAGTATGCAGACATAGCATTACAGTGGGAATTCGTGGTAATGACAAATGCAACTTATTTTCCGAAAGCCTTAGGTTAAGAGACAACTTCCAGGATTTCAATTAGAGGGGGATCATCTGTAGAGAATTTAGAAAAAGTCTGGATATTACTCTTTTTAAGGTGCAGTTTAATAAACAGGTACAAAGATATAAGCAATAATGCAAAACAGGTTTAGGAAAGCATAGCATGCATTTACTGCAGAAACACATTATGAAAGCTGCACAAACATGGACTCAACACAGCAATGTCTCATTGGCTTAATCATGGTAGTGTTGATGCATAGCGAAGCCTTTACAAGACTCTATAACAACAGAGAGCCTAGCTGAGAATGACTGCTTCAGAAAAACAGAACAAAAACGGCTACTTTTGCTAAACGGCATCCCTTTCAGTGAATACCAGGGTAGCTCTAGTATCACAGGCAAGCAGCTGGAGGAATTCAAGCCTTGAGAACACAGGGATACCCTACTCTGGTAGCAACTGGGCTGGTGCTTCCTACAGTAGCTCAGTCTTCTGAAGAAGCTAAAAGCTATTAGGCTCCCACCAGTTATGACAGTGAAGGGATACTCACCTGGCTGCAACTCACTTGGCCAGCTACCTCTGTCCCTTCTGGATTCACTTTTCAAATGGAGGGAAGATGAGGAACTTACCTTTTCTGGGTGTTCAGGAACTCTGGGAGTTTTGGGAAGTGCAGCTAAGGGGCCTGAACATGTTAAGTAAATGGGTACTCTGCTATAATACCTTTCTTTTTTTTAGTTTGACCCATGATGTGAGACAATGCTGATTGGATAAATGTGATTAGGTTACTCAAGTGGCTATACTTTATATGGAAGTGTATGTTCAAGACACTAATTAGAACTGAAGAAGCCAATTGGATAAATATCAAAGTATCTTCAACTTAACAGAACAAGTCAATTTAAATATAACTACTGCTTGCTGCCAGAGTAACTAAGAAACCCCTGAGAAGTAACAACGTCCTTGTTTAGTGGCAGAAATATAGGGTTTGCAGGAATAAAAAAAAACATCCAGTTTACAAGACTAAACAGAGTATGATCTGAAATAAATATCTGCTCCCCTTTATACCTGTACAAGCGATACTATACTATGGTCATGGCAAGATAAGTTTCAGTAGGCGCGCTAAATAAATTATTATTATTAAATTAAACCTGGAAGCTTATTGGTTTCTGTGCAGAGCTGCACCAGATCTTGCTCTCTCCAGTTTTAGTAAATCAACCCCACTGTCTTTCCATTGATTAGAATCACAAACATAAAAGCATCGGCACATTTTAAAACATTTACTCATCCATTAGTGAGAATTAACAGCATACACCCACAACTTCACAACGCAATGCTGAATGTTTGTGAGAGGTTCAGAGTGTTTACTACATGTGGTTCCTACTTATATTTTGGTGCTGGAATATGTAAGTCAATTCATATAATAGATATTATGAAACCTTACCAATTCTTATATATATCTTCTGTGATTCTGAGAGAACTAAAGTGCAAAAGTCTGATCACCACAATCCACGTTGCACTTAAAATGTAGTATTTTTAAAAAGAGAGCTACTCAACTATATCAGTGTTAATTACGTCCATGTTTCTACTACATCCTCAGGCTCACTTGTCTGCAGGTGACAAGCAATAAAAAAGGCAATAGCTTAGATTGTTCTGCTGGCGTTTCAAACCTACTTTGTGGGCAACTTCCTATCAGATCTCTATATTTGCAATTTTTACTTACTAATATTAGTATTATTATATGACAAACAAGGCATTATCATGCTTCATTTCATAAAAATGATAGTATGATAATCTGAAGAAATATTGTAAAATGTATTTACACTAGATAAACAACCTGTAAATTTATGTAATTGTGTTTTACAATTTCTTAGGAGGGTAATGAATAATGAAACAAAACCCCAATGGGTCATGCACTTAAATGCTCAATGGTGTTTTACTGCCACTATGCACACTTCCAAACTAAGATGTTTTAATCTTTTGTACACATTTCTCTATATTCATTCATATTGAAATAAAAGCAGAACAACTCTATCCTCTATGTAAATATAAAGAACCCTGTTGCAGATTATTTATGATGTGAACTAAACCAGTTATTGCAATGATTGTCAATGTTCTTTGTTACCAAGCACAATGTTTGATACAAATTTGCACATTCAGCTATAATAAAAGTATATGTGATATAAGTATGATACCTATAAATTTCTTTTAAAATCAGGTTCAAATGCATAATAGAAAAAAAACATGTATTTTAACTGTGGCATATACAGTAAGCTTGTCATTTATTTTTCTAAAACAATACCAGCTTTAGCAAATTTATATTGTACTTTTGTCAGTTACATATACTATAATCTTCTGGCACCATTGACACTTGCATGGACCAATATATTTTCCTTGAGTAAAAACACCGGCAAAATATTCAAAACATATACATTTCACAGTGTTCTAACATGTGACTACTGTACTTTGTAAAGTAATGCACATTATCTTATACTGTCAGATTATTTTAAATGTATATTTATTTGTTTATTTCACTCTACTTTAAAAATTGCATCCATGACAAAAAAGGAGACCTTTAGCCATATTATTTGATATTTTTATATCAGTTTGCTAAAATGTCCCTAGTTTTTAAGATGTGATGAAATTGCCTTATTTATTTTTGAATTTATACAATGCTAACAATATTGGCCTTTGATGTAATATTCACTTAAAAACATTCATAATGGATTTTTTTTGTAAATAAACCTAGCTTTGACAAGCTGTTGCATGTACACTTGTACAGATATGAATACTAATAATTCTAATGCAAAACACTTTGTAGGACATAATTTTGTAACAAAGGTTTACACATGCATGGGTATCTACATTCTTTATAAATGGTTGTATTTTACTTCTGTTTGGATAATCTGCATGCCACTCATGCCTGTTGTCACCAGGGACACAGAAAAATATCTTCCATTGGCAAGTTGACACTTATTTCCTGTATGCATATGCATGTACAACTACTAAGGCAAAAAAAAAGGATATTATTAATCACTAAGCTTTTCTTAACCTCAGTGTTGTTAGTTTATTATATGATTCAACATTTAAAGTGGCTTGTTTAAAATGGTGTTTTGTCTTAAAAGCAATAATTTAATCATAATAAAGTGACACAGACATGAGTGGAAACATTTATATGCTTAACTCATTTGAGATAAAACTTCAAAAGGAATTAATTTTGTAGTTAATTCAGTGACATCCTTTGGATGCAGAGTAGAGCTATTTTGAAAAAAAAAAAAAAGTTGCTTGTTTTTATGTTGCTTAAACTTTTCACTTTTTAAATGCAATATGAAACTACAGAAAAATACACAGTAAACACTTTTTAACAAGGATTGTAATCAGTTTTATTAAATCAATTTACTGTTCGTTCATGAATTAAAGTTATCAATGCCTGATTCAAAGTTTGGGTGTGGTAAAATAATGTAATTAGTTGTCTTTTTTTGCTTGAAAGAAAATGAAAATAAAAAGAAACACTGAAATATATTCTAGTTAATTACTGATTTAGTGGTCTGTGTGAATTAAAGATAATGAAATTATTCCTGCAATGATGCATCTGAAAACAAGGGACATCTTAATGAAGAGCCTTATCTCTTATCTCTGTTTTCATACATCCAGATGGAGGTTTGCCTTTATTTTCCAGCATGAAATCTAAAAATAGATTACTGACTCTAACTGATTGTCCTGAGTGGTATAGAAAAATATTTTTGAATAAATTATGTTTGTTTAACCTGTCTTTTGGAGGCATCCACTTCATATTTCAGGTTGTTTGCTGGTGAATTTAAAAAATACAAATAAACCTCTTAATTTCTATTAGATATTTACTAAAACAGACACATTACTAAATAAAGTGCGTCAAAAAAATCAAACAAATGACAAAATCCAAATTAGGTTAAATCATTATTGTGATGACAAAGCATGTCTATATCAAAGTCCCATTCATAAAATTCACAGTAGTGTGAATATAGTGACAGTCACTAGTTGTATCCAACGTGTTTGGTGCCCACCACCTTCAGGCAAAATTCCTGCTCATCTTCAATATCTGACCCCACCACAGAGTCAAATCAGCTTCCTCCACTTAAGATGATACTGGGTGGTACTGGAACACTCCCTCTGGTAGCACCCCTGAATCTTGTTCGTCCACCTTTCACTCTCAATAATCATGTAGTATATCACGAAAACAGAAATGGAGAAACCAAAGTGCTCTCTGCTACATATGTATTTATTAAAATGAATTGGGGAAAAACTTTTACAAAAATATAGGTGAAAAATGCATATCATCAGCTCACCAGACTGATACAAATTGGTGAAATTATGTCAAATGGCATTGGCTCCTCCCTCCTGTACGCGTTACGCACACTTCATGAGCTTCTTCAGCACATTACTAAATAGGGTTTGTTGTGTCTCACATTTAAAGTTAAACTGCAGGCACATTTAGAAAAATAATAATAATACAGTTAAGTATTAATTAGAAAATCATAAAATGTATTTTTAAATGCAGCCAGCGCATTTATGCGAGTAGTAACAGTATTCATGAGTAGTAATGTTACTGTTTTAATTAATTTCACAGCAGAATTAGGTGCTAATCATGTGCACTAAATGCCACCAACATGGAGCTTACGTATAAAAGAAATGAGTTAATAATCACTGTCTAATTACAGGCTGTGGGCAGAGGGGGTGACTAAGCGCTGTGCAGGAATAAACAGCACTGTCTGTGTTGATGGGGGAATCGTGCAAATTACTTTCCTGCAACCCATGGTTTGCCAGAAAGACATTTTCACTGTATATGGCTGGCCTCAGTCAGTCTTTCCTGCATACACACTCTAATTTCTACTTACTGAATCCAAGTGAAGTTGATGTTTTTTGACAACGTTTCAAGTTAAAAGTACTGGAGCTCTAACCATGTGCCATCAGCTTACCTTCCATAAAAATTTGAAAGTTATTTGGTAATAGGGCTGACTTAACAAAACAGAGAAAAGTACATTTGAAATGGGGGCCTACATGCAACATTTATTGCATTGTCACTGTGAAAGGTTATTGTTGCTTAACTATGATGGAAAATAAAATAATTCCAATTTTAAATATCAGTTATAGGTGATTTTAATGTCATGTAAACCTGTAAGCCATCTTTGGTCCTGCCAAAAAAAATCAATTTTTTTGCAGTTTTAAGTTAGAAAAAGTGCCTGTTGCTAAATATACTGGCCTGACATATCAACCATAAAGGTCCTGATTTCTTTATTACAAGGCAACTGTTTCCCTTTTGCATTGTATACAGTACGGTTCTGTGGGTTGAGCAGCCCTCTTTGAGGCAGAAAGCGGTACTGACGTGTTGACATAACTGCAGATCTATGCACCAGTGTGTGATCTGTGTAATGCCCTATCAAGGGACACCTCTAGATTGAAGATGAGTATTGCAGGCTGGGATTTTTATTTTAAAGGTATTTTACATTTTTAATATAAAAAATAGCCAGAAGTTGGGCTTGCAGTGGTTTCAATTTGTTTTTTGAAGGAGGAATGTGGATGTTGGGCTTAGTATATAAGTGAAACAAAATTGGCGTAAAAAGAAAAACCTCTGGCAGTCATTCTTAATTATTACCTATAGGTCACTGTAAGTTATCATTGGAGTATTTTCTGCTTTGATCAATAAACCAAATAGCGTTCTTTGTATAAATATGTACATTCTAATGAGAAGGTTGTGTATTTTTATGTCACTGGTATTCCATACACATATGCAAATTTCCACTAGTGAGAAAAATCACAAAAGACAATAATTTGTGATACATATGTGCATTTCTAAAATGTACAATGTTGCACTGTATAAGTGCATCTGTTTAACCTTTTTAAAGTGTATGTAATGCCATTTTAAGTTTTGCATAAATAGAGAAGGTATAGAACCTCTGTCACTAAGGATTTATCTTCTCAGTTTGTGCTAGTGACTTGTCACAGGACAAAGACAATTTAAAAATTATTTTTTAATTATTCCATGTTTTATCTAACACAAAAAAGGTTTTGGCTTTGAATATATTTTAGATATAATTCCAAAAGTGACCATTTTAAGAACTGCTTATCCTTAACACTGCAACACAACTGGGAGCACATTTTAATGCAAAAAGATAAAATTAAAACAATTTCTTTATCCATATTTTGATCTCCTAAAGATAAGGTTTAATTGTCTGAGATGAGCTAGCAGATTTGTGAAAATGGCAAATCTGATAAATGTAAGTTTGGATTTCTTGCACATGTTGTTGCATTTTGGAATTTCATGCAAACTATAAAACATACTAGCTTGGATAAAAAAAAACATATAATTCAATGCAGTCAGAACACATTTGCTGAAATAAAATGGCATTTTAAATATAAACATGATTAAATGATCTTTGTTACTAGTTTTTGTATTTCCTAATTATTCAGTTTATGCAAATGCATTATAGACTTTTAAGAAACATCAGTTTTATATACTGTATATCAGGTAACTATTCACCGACTATGTAGCTGCTGGTATTTTGCTGTTTAACGTAATTTTAACATTCTTTTGAAATTAGGCCAGCTCCGCCACCTTGCCTTTCATGCTTGCTTTCCCCTTACCATATTCATTTACATAGAGTTGTGTTATGATGATACAAAGGGCTGGCATATATGGGTACCAAACTAGACATTTGCTCAAAGCCCCCAAGTTGCTGTTAATGAAGTAGTTTGTAATGCTTCAAAAGAAATGTTTGAAAGGCAGGAGAGAGTGGGCAAGCTTTAATACTACCAGCAAGTGTCAGAGGTGTGCCCAATTAAATGGATACTGCAGGTATTTGAACTTCTAGCTGCCTGCACTCTGTATTTCATAGCACTTAATAAACAAAAGGGTTAATTGCAGAAGAAGCTAAAGTTCTGTTTGTGACTATTCACTGTTTGCTGTCAGGACAACAGACTTACAAAGAACAAAAAACTCAATTAGCAAAACATGTTTTATATATTTGTTTCTTTTATTTTGTTTTTATTGATAATCATGCACAACAATTACAAAACTTTTTTAAAAATAAAGTATACAATAGGACAGAAAATTTTATATAAAATACATATTGGCCTAAATTTATGAAAAAATTTGATTTTTGTTTAATTTTTATTGGATATGTTTTTTTAGCAAAGATAAAGTATTTATATAGTTTTATTTCAAAATATTAGTTTTTTTGTTTATGGCGTAGAAAAAAAAACCCTGTGGCAATAAAATACCAGCAAAAGAAAGCTCTATTTGTGGGAAAAATGTATATAAATTTAATTTGTGTACAGCGTTGCATGACCGCGCAATTGTCAGTTAAAGTAACTTATGTTAGTTAAAGTAAAAATGACCAAGTTGATTACAAAAGATCCACAGACTATACAAATACATTACATACACAAAATACTGTATCAATGTTACTGCATAAATACAGATAAAATATTGAAACCCCATGTGTCCATAATATATATTAAAAAAAAATTGTAGTATGCCTGTCATGGCTTACATTTTTGTAGAGACATCAGGACATAAATGCATTTCTGAAAAACACATTTAGGGGATTAAGCAGGGGTATGCCGTGTCTAGGAATGAATCACATTATTAAGTATATCAATCACATTATCCAAATGGTACCAATATAGTATCAACACACTGTCATATTACATAGTCCATGCTATACTTACATAATAGATTAAAAAACATTTAACCACTTCAGCCCCGAAAGATTTGGCTGCTCAATGACAAGGCCATTTTTTACGATACAGCACTGCGTCGCTTTAGCTGACAATTGCACGGTCGTGCGATGCTGTACTCAAACAAAATTGATGTCCTTTTTTTCCCCCAAATGAGAGAAAAGGGGGGTTAGCCTTACATGGCCCCCCTTTGCACTATGGGGCTGTGGCGATGGCAATTTAATCAATTTAGGGGGGGGTTTAGTAATATGGTGGCCCCATTTGCAGATTAAGGCTGGCAAGGATTGAATATTATTTAAGGGTTAGGATTGGTCAATTTAGTCAGATGATAATAGAATTTTCTAGAAGCAGGAGGTCAGAGGCTATAAAAGGAATCAGCTGACAGGATTCCTGGGCAGTTGCCAGAGAAGAGGATTCCGCAAGGAGCTCTGAGCGGGAGGTTTGAATAACACCAGTTAGCTCTGACATAATGAAGAATCTTCTCCGTCAATTATTAGAAAGAGCGGAAACAGCTGGTGGGGAGGAATGGATTCGTTTGTGTTTATCATTACCTGAAAGCCAAATAGCGGCGGGTGTCAGAGGTGTTCACAGCGGAGCTCCGGACTTGGCAGAAGAGAACGGAGGTGAGAATTTAGCTCAGACAAGGCAACAAATGGCAGCGCATTTTCATGCGAATGCCGCTAGTTCAGTCTCGCAGCAGGAGATGAAGTAAGCCAGAGAAGGAGCAAGAGAAACCGCCAGCAGAGGAGGAGTGTAAGCCCAGTCCCGCCCGCTAGTTATAGAAGCCGTAGAGGGAGGTCGGTATCTTCATTAAGCAGACACCAGTATGTCAGTGAAGCTGCAGGTCAGAGTCAGATGAGGAGTGCTCGGGCGTCTTCAGCGGAGGAATCACCTCATGAACAGCAAGTAATGTCAGCCATGCCAGTGCCTCAGAACGAGCATGGGCTTAATGAAGCTATTTCTAGTCAGCAAGCTGGGTTTTCTCAGCAAGTCGGGGTTGAGCAAGCCGGCAGTGCTCTCCCTATGCGATGTGCTCCCCCTTTGTTGGCTACTGTTAGTGGCAAGAATTCTGATATTGATAAGTGTAACACTATGGATACATTGTCTGTTATTTCTTCTTCTTTATTGTAGCTTTACAAATATGGGGTAAGGATTTTGGTGTGCACTGATAATCAGGGAGTAGCTTTTGCAGTAAACTGCCTATCTGCCAAATCTCCTCAAGTTGTGGTTTTCTTGCGTCATTTGGTTTTTCTTTGCTTAAAATGGGACGTCTGGATCAAGGCAAAGTATATTAGAGGAAAGTTTAATATAGTTGCTCATTCTCTCTCTCGGCAACAGATGGACCGGTTTTGCTTGTTAATGCCAGAAGCGGATGTAGTCGGGGAGCGTTGCCCATCCCATTTATGGGATTTAATTTAATTTATAAGAACAATCAAAGCTCAGTGGCTAATTCCACTTGGAAAAATTATACAGCTTCATGGTTATTATGGTCCACTTTTTTGTTCTCTTTACACACTGATATGTCTGCATACTTAGAGAGTTTGGTATTGCTTTTCCTTCATTCGTTATTAGAAAAAGGTCATTCCTGGTCGCATGTTAACAAAGTGGTATCAGGTTTTTCCTTTTTCTTGAAGCTTTATGGGTTTCCGTCATGTCAAAGTTTCTTTTCAGTCAGACAGGTTTTAAAAGGGTACAAAAGAAGTGGAGTTTATAAGGATGATAGATGTCCTGTTCCCCGGAATTATTATCTAAATTGTGTAAGGTTACTCCTTGGGTGTGTTATTCTATGTTTGAATCTGTTCTATTTAACTCAGTTTATACATTGGCGTTCTTTGCGGCTTTTAGAATCTCAGAATTATTGCCGCCTTCAAAAAAGAAACAGTCTGGTACTTTATTTTCCAAAGTTTATATATTAGGAAATAGTTTACAAATTTTTCTTCCATTCAGTAAGTCAGACCCTTTAGGTTTGGGGTCTTGGATAACTTTGCAAGAATGTGCGGAAGCTGAGATATGCCCGGTTAGGGCTTTGAAGGCTTATTTGAAGATTAGGCCAAATTTGCAAAGTTTGTTATTTATACATAATAATGGTTCACCGTTAGGGATGAGCCGAACACCCCCCCGGTTTGGTTCGCACCAGAACCTGCAAACGGACCGAAAATTTGCACGAACTTTAGAACCCCATTGAAGTCTATGGGACTCGAACGTTCTAAATCAAAAGTGCTGATTTTAAAGGCTAATTTGCATGGTATTGTCCTAAAAAGGGTTTGGGGACCCGGGTCCTGCCCCAGGGGACATGTATCAATGCAAAAAAAAGTTTTAAAAACGTCCGTTTTTTCGGGAGCAGTGATTTTAATGATGCTTAAAGTGAAAAAAAGTGAAATATTCGTTTAAATATCGTACCTGGGGGGTGTCTATAGTATGCCTGTAAAGTGGCGCGTGTTTCCTGTGCATAGAACAGTCCCTGCACAAAATGACATTTTTAAAGGAATAAAAGTCATTTAAAACTGCTTACAGCTTTAATGTAATGTCCGGTCCAACATTTGTTTTGCTGTCTGTGCACCTCTTCAGAAGATTTTACCTCACTTTCTGTCCCAATGACAAATGTTTTTTGACAATTTGGGGTTTTAAGTGAAACAAGGATTGGTGATAAAGCATCAGTGGAGAGGAGACACGTTTTTCCCATATTAACTCTTACAGGAGAGAATTTCCCTTCCTAGGGGTAGCTTTCATCTCACTTCCTGTTATCTCCTTCCGTTTGCAAGTAGGAGTCGTTTGTAAGTTGGATGTTTGAAAGTAGGGGCCTGCCCTATATACTCTGCAGAAATTGGGGCCTTAGGTATTGGTGTTGCCACAACACTGTAAGCCCTCACAGTTACTCTTGGTGGGCGCAGGAGCGGGCCCTGCTGTGAAATATTAGATCAAGAATTGTAATTACATGCCCCTGTTGAACAGGGTCAGAAAAATTGGGCCTTTGGTGGTGATGGTGGTGGTGCTGGTGCCACAACACTGTAAGCCCTCACAGTTACTCTTGGTGGGTGCAGAAACGGGCCCTGCTGTGAAATATTAGATCAAGAATTGTAATTACATGTCCCTGTTGAACAGAGGCAGAAAAATTGGGCCTTAGGCACTGGTGCCACAACATTGCAACCCCTCACAGATACTGTAGTTGGAGCGCAGGAATGAGCCCTCCTGTAAAATATTGCATCAAAAATTGTAATTACACGCCCCTGCTAAACAGGGGCTGAAAAAGTGGGCCTTAGGCACTGGTGCTGGTGCCACAACACTGCAACCCCTCACAGATACTCTAGTTGGAGCGCAGAAACAAGCCCTGCTGCAAAGTATTGCATCAAAAATTGTAATTACACGCCCCTGTTGAACAGGGGCTGAAAAATTGGGCCTTAGCCACTGGTGGCGGCGCCCAGAACCAAAAATATTCTTACAAGCTATCAGCATGATCATTGAGGAGGAAGAGGATAGTCACTCAGCATAACGGGATAGTCACTCAGCATAGGCAGTCTTGAAGGGATCTGACATTTCAAAAAAATTATTCGGTTACATCAGCATCAGGTGCTTGGTAGCTGGTGGTGATCCAAGACTGATTAATTTTTATGAAGGTCAGTCGATCGACCGAGTCGGTGGACAGGCGCACCCTGTGATCAGTTACAAAGCCTCCAGCAGCACTGAATGTGCGTTCCGAAAGAACGCTGGATGCAGGACAGGCCAGTAGCTCAATTGCATACTGTGCAAGCTCTGGCCAGTGATCCATCCTCAAGACCCAGTAACCCAGAGGATTTTCGGTGGGAAAGGTGTCCAAGTCAGATCTTGCTCCTAGGTATTCCTGCAACCTTACCCTTGTAATGTGGATCAAGGAGGGTTGCCAGACAGTATTTATCCCTCTCCTTGATACCATAAATACGAGGATCCTTCCGCAGGCTTGGCAGGATCAGGGAGGCCATGCGGCGTAGGTTTACTGGGGCATTCGGTCTGGAGTCCTCTGGGTCACTAAGGACAACATGATCCGCAGCCACCTCCTTCCAGCCACGTACAAGTCCATGGGTTTCTTGGGACTGTAAATGATCCCTTAAAGACTGCTGCTGATGCTGAGTGCCAGGCTCCACCTCCATGCTGACACAATCCTCCTCTTCCTCCTCCTCCTCCTCCTCTTCCTGTGTGATTGGCGGGCACGCAGGAACACTGTCTGGATAAAGGGGGCCTTGAGAGCTAAGGAAGTCCTCCTCTTCCTGCCTCTGTTCTGCCTCAAGTGCCCTGTCCATTATTCCACACAGCGTGTGCTCCAACAGGTGGAAAGGGGGACAGTGTCACTGATGCATGCACTGTCACTGCTCACCATCCTCGTGGCCTCCTCAAATGGTGACAGGACAGTGCATGCATCCCTGATCATGGCCCACTGGCATGGGGAAAAAAAACAAGCTCTCCTGACCCTGTCCTGGTGCCATAGTCGCACAGGTACTCATTGATGGCTCTCTGCTGCGTGTGCAGCCACTGCAGCATGGCCAACGTTGAGTTCCAACTGGTGGGCATGTCACAGATTAGGCGGTTCTTGGGCAGGTTAAATTCCTTTTGGAGGTCAGCCAGCCGAGCACTGGCATTATATGACTGGAGGAAATGTACACAGACCTTCCTGGCCTGCCTCAGGACATCCTGTAAGCCCGGGTACCTGCCCAAGAACCGCTGCACCACCAAGTTAAGGACGTGAGCCAAACAGGGCACATGGGTCATTTGTCCCTGTCGGAGGGCGGAGAGGAGGTTGGTGCCATTGTCGCAAACCACCATTCCTGCCTTAAGTTGGCGTGGCGACAACCACCTCTGAACCTGCCCCTGCAGAGCTGACAGAACCTCTGCCTCAGTGTGGCTCCTGTCCCCCAAGCACACCAGCTCAAGCACCGCATGACATCTTTTGGCCTGCGTAGTTGCGTAGCCCCTTGAACGCTTACAGAGCACTGCTGGTTCAAAGCACAGGAAGAGGCCATGGAGGAAGAAGAAGAGGAGGGGGTGGAGGAGAGAGGTGTGTCAGAATCACCAGTAGTAGCATTTTGGAGGCGTGGTGGCGGAACAACCTCCAACACTACTGCACCTTGTCCTGCATTCTTCCCAGCTGCCAGCAGGGTCACCCAATGCGCCGTGAAACTTAGGTAACATCCCTGTCCATGCCTGCTTTACCATGAGTCAGCGGTTATATGCACCTTACCACTGACCACCCTGTCCAGCGAGGCATGGACATTGCCTTCCACATGCCGGTAGAGAGCCGGAATCGCCTTCCGTGAGAAAAAGTGGCGTTTGGGTACCTGCCACTGAGGAACCGCACATTCCACAAACTCACGGAAGGGGGCAGAGTCTACCAACTGAAAAGGTAGCAGTTGAAGTGCTAGCAATTTTGCCAAGCTAGCATTCAACCGCTGGGCATGTGGATGGCTGGGAGTGAACTTCTTTCGGAAGGGCAGCAGCTGGGTCAGGGAAATTTGCCTGGTACAATCTGATGTCGGTGTACCGATAGCAGATTGCCCACAAGTACTTGGCTGTGACACACCTAATTCTACACCTTCATTCCTCTCAGTGCAGGTCTCAGAGAGAACTGAAGGTATAATGGGGTTGGAGATCTCAGCTGATGAGGAGCAAGGAGAGGACCTCTTAGTTCTTTGGTGTGGGTCTTTTAGGTACGCTTGCCAACGAACTGCATGGCAGGTCAACATATGTCTGGTCAAGCATGTGGTGCCCAAGCGGGAGATGTTTTGGCCACGCGAGATACGCTTGAGACATATGCTGCAAATAGCAGCGGTGTGATCTGATGCACTCATCTCAAAAAAAGCCCACACCAAAGAACTTTTGGAATAACGCGCAGAGACAGCAGCGCCCTGCACATGCGGAGCTTTGCGGTGTGATGCAGTCAGTGTGCTGCCCTTAAGTTGGCCCCTGGAGGGCATCCTGCCTCGTTGGTGATGTGCCTCCTCCTCCTCCTCTCTCCTATCAGGCACCCACGTGGAGTCAGTGACCTCATCATCCCCTCCCTCCTCATCACTGGAGCAAACCTGGTAGTATGCTGCAGCAGGGGCAACATGACTGCCAGATTGCTGTCCTTCTTGGGCACCCCCTCTGTCTGGGCTTACGTTACTGCCTTCCTCTAGCTGAGTACCATCATGGGAGCCTTCAAAACGCTGGGCATCCTCCTGGAGCATGTACCCAACATTGTGGTCAAACAGTTCGGGGGACTCCTCAGGAGGACATGGTGGGGCTAGGGAAGGAGTGACTGATTCCATTGAGCCGAGGGAAGAGGCCGGGTTGGCAGCTGCTTTGCCAGACAAAGTACCCTGAGAATGGGTGAGAGAGGATGAGGACGGCTTGGTCATCCACTCGACCAAGTCTTCCGCATGATGCGGCTCAACACGGCCAGCTGCTGAAAAAAAGGCCAAGTGTGTCCCACGGCCACGTGCTGATGAGGATGCACCGTGTCCACGACCAGCACTGTTGCCTCTAGACACAGAGCCTGCTTGCCCTCTTTTATTGGCTTGTGACTGTCTGCCTCTCCTTGTTGTCCTTCCAGACATACTAATGGCCTGCAGTGAGATGTAGCTGCACTAAGCTGGGATATCTATCTATCTATCTATCTATCTATCTATCTATCTATCTATCTATCTATCTATCTATCTATCTATCTATCTATCTATCTATCTATATATATATATATATATAGATATATAGATATATAGATATATAGATAGATATATAGATATATATACTGATACTGCAGCTAGCAAAATCAACTGCCTGCCTGCAGTATTATTAGTATGAGAACACCACCAATCTTCTACAGGTAGCTTTAGCTGAACACTGTGCAGAGGTCATGCAATAAAGGGAAAATTGGGATTTTAAAGGTGCAAACAGGGTGACACAATATTTTTTATATAAAATTTTCACATTTTATTTTGAAAAATTAATATAAACACGGTTGTAAAAAACTTTACATGCAATGTACTGG
The DNA here is from genome assembly GCF_042186555.1 of Aquarana catesbeiana. Taxonomy (NCBI): domain Eukaryota; kingdom Metazoa; phylum Chordata; class Amphibia; order Anura; family Ranidae; genus Aquarana; species Aquarana catesbeiana. The sequence continues at coordinate 239,877,147 of NC_133328.1, forward strand.
AACAATCTTTAAATAGTGCAACCGAAGGACAATAAGTTACAAAATACACAAAGAAGACAAAGACAAAACACTATCAATACAAGACAAAAAAATATAGTACCACACATCCAAACTGCCAATACGACAATTAAGCCAAATATGGGATCTGTTTACCTGTATGCTTGTAAAAAATTGGGATAGCAAATTGAATGGAAACTCAAGTAGTTAAGCTATTTAGATCAAGAAGCAACCCCAGCCGGAGGATCAATTGATGCCCACAGAGGGGCACCACCAGAGCATTTAAATACCCTCTTCCTCTCCAAATTTGGTGCTAAAACCTGGAGGAGGGGCAGACGCTGCATGGGCATCTACCAATAGGCAGCCAGACCGGAAGTAACACCCTCAGTCGAGTCAGGAAGAGAAGTTCCTCAATTAAATCAATCTAATCAAAGGTGCTGGGCACACCGGAAGTGACACTAGAGGGCGCACAGGAAGTGACCTGACAATACCTCTAGGACTGTCAGCAATGATGTAAATGCCCAAAAGGCACAACAATAATAAGTGTAACTTTGACGGACACCCAGGGCGCTATTTCCAGTGGTAAATCTGTTTCCACTGGAGGGCGCCAATTGCATCTTTCTATAAAATTTGTGGGAATTATCTTCACACAAATGGTTGCAGCCACTTTTTCCATCTTTTCTGGTTGTATTTTCTTTTTTTCAAAGTTACACTTATTATTGTTGTGCCTTTTGAGCATTTACATCATTGCTGACAGTCCTAGAGGTGTTGTCAGGTCACTTCCTGTGCGCCCTCTAGTGTCACTTCCGGTGTGCCCAGCACCTTTTATTAGATTGATTTAATTGAGGAACTTCTCTTCCTGACTCGACTGAGGGTGTTACTTCCGGTCTGGCTGCCTATTGGTAGATGCCCATGCAGCGTCTGCCCCTCCTCCAGGTTTTGGCGCCAAATTTGGAGAGGAGGAGGGTATTTAAACACTCTGGTGGTGGTTCAATAGAGATCCAGCCTGAGAGGAGGAGGATGTCATTTTTCCCATTTATCAGTTGATCCAGGTATTTCTTACTACTTTGAGGATATTATAGACTAACTTCTGAGGAAACCCCTGCTTTTATTTTGGGCCCCCTGACTGAATTATTGCTGTTGTTTCTAGGCTTTGTCGTTTGTCCCCCCCTCTTTTTTGGGGTTCTGCCTTGGAAGGTACACGAACTTAGGCAGCTTGTTTAACCTGGAATCCTTGGTTCCAAGTCAGTCTTTTATTACAGGTACAGATTTTATATTTTTATATATATATATTTATTTTTTTAAATCAGAAAAAGAAAAAATAATAAAGAGATAAAAGATAAATATAGCAACAATAAAGAATTAAAAGATGCAAATTAAAGACCACTGCATTCCTTTCTCCACTCACATTTCAGGACCTCTTCCATCAGTTAAAAACACAATTTTATCTACCCTCTGTGGTCATCAATTGATCCTCCGGCTGGGGTTGCTTCTTGATCTAAATAGCTTAACTACTTGAGTTTGCATTCAAACTGCATACAGGTAAACAGGTCCCATATTTGGCTTAATTGTCGTATTGGCAGTTTGGATGTGTGGTGCTGTATTTTTTTGCCTTGTATTGATAGTGTTTTGTCTTTGTCTTCTTTGTGTATTTTGTAACTTATTGTATTGTTCTCTTAGTGCCTGATAGATACTACTCTCCTGAAGAAGCCACGATGTGTGGTGAAACATGTTGAGAAATCAATCCTTCGGTTGCACTATTTAAAGATTGTTCCAGTACATTGCATGTAAACTCTTTTTACAACCATGTTTTTATTAATTTTTGTGAAAATTTTATATAAAAAATATTGTGTCGCCCTGTTTGCACCTTTAAAATCCCAATTTTCCCTTTATTGCATGTTGTATATTGTAGGGATGTGGTGCCTATACTCATTTTGAATGTGAGGCAAGTATTTACCTTTTTCCACTGTGCAGAGGTCGCACTACACTAACTTGTAGCTTTAGCTGAACACTGTGCAGAGGTCGCACTACACGAACTCATAGCTTTAGCTGAACACTGTGCAGAGGATGCACTACACTAACATTTAAATAATGTAGCTGCCTGTGGTAGTGATAGGATCAGGAAAACACCACCAACCTTCTACAGGTAGCTTTAGCTGAACACTGTGCAGAGGTCGCACTACACTAACTTGTAGCTTTAGCTGAACTCTATGCAGAGGTCGCACTACACTAACTTGAAGCTCTAGCTGAACACTGTGCAGAGGACGCACTACACTAACTTGTAGCTTTAGCTGAACACTGTGCAGAGATCGCACTACACTAACTTGTAGCTTTAGCTGAACACTGTACAGAGGACGCACTACACTAACATTTAAATATTGTAGCTGCCTGCGGTAGTAATAGGATCAGGAAAACACCTCCAACCTTCTACAGGTAGCTTTAGCTGAACACTGTGCAGAGAACGCACTACACCAACGTTTAAATAATGTAGCTGCCTGCGGTAGTGATAGGATCAGGAAAACACCACCAACCTTCTACAGGTAGCTTTAGCTGAACACTGTGCAGAGGTCGCACTACACTAACTTGTAGCTTTAGCTGAACTCTATGCAGAGGTCGCACTACACTAACTTGAAGCTTTAGCTGAACACTGTGCAGAGGACGCACTACACTAACTTGTAGCTTTAGCTGAACACTGTGCAGAGGTCGCACTACACTAACTTGTAGCTTTAGCTGAACACTGTGCAGAGGACGCACTACACTAACATTTAAACAATGTAGCTGCCTGCGGTAGTAATAGGATCAGGAAAACACCTCCAACCTTCTACAGGTAGCTTTAGCTGAACACTGTGCAGAGGACGCCCTACACCAACGTTTAAATAATGTAGCTGCCTGCGGTAGTGATAGGATCAGGAAAACACCACCAACCTTCTACAGGTAGCTTTAGCTGAACACTGTGCAGAGGTCGCACTACACTAACGTGTAAATAATGTAGCTGCCTGCGGTAGTGATAGGTTTAGAAAAACACCACCAATCTTCTACAGGTAGCTTTAGCTGAACACTGTGCAGAGGTCGCACTACACTAACTTGTAGCTTTAGCTGAACTCTGTGCAGAGGTCGCACTACACTTAACTTGAAGCTTTAGCTGAACACTGTGCAGAGGACGCACTACACTAACATTTAAATAATGTAGCTGCCTGCGGTAGTGATGGGATCAGGAAAACACCACCAACCTTCTACAGGTAGCTTTAACTGAACACTGTGCAGAGGACGCACTACACTAACGTGTAAATAATGTAGCTGCCTGCGGTAGTGATAGGATCAGAAAAACACCACCAATCTTCTACAGGTAGCTTTAGCTGAACACTGTGCAGAGGTCGCACTACACTAACTTGTAGCTTTAGCAGAACACTGTGCAGAGGTCACACTACACTAACTTGTAGCTTTAGCTGAACACTGTGCAGAGGTCGCACTACACTAACTTGTAGCTTTAGCTGAACACTGCAGAGGTCGCACTACACTAACTTGTAGCTTTAGCTGAACACTGTGCAGAGGACACACTACACTAATTTGTAAATAACGTAGCTGCCTGCGGTAGTGATAGGATCAGAAAAACACCACCAATCTTCTACAGGTAGCTTTAGCTGAACACTGTGCAGAGGTCGCACTACACTAACTTGTAGCTTTAGCTGAACACTATGCAGAGGTCGCACTACACTAACTTGTAGCTTTAGCTGAACACTGTGCAGAGGTCGCACTACACTAACTTGTAGCTTTAGCTAAATACTGTGCAGAGGTCGCACTATACTAACTCTTAGCTTTAGCTGAACACTGTGCAGAGGACGCACTACACTAACGTGTAAATAATGTAGCTGCCTGCGGTAGTGATAGGTTTAGAAAAACACCACCAATCTTCTACAGGTAGCTTTAGCTGAACACTGTGCAGAGGTCGCACTACACTAACTTGTAGCTTTAGCTGAACTCTGTGCAGAGGTCGCACTACACTAACTTGAAGCTTTAGCTGAACACTGTGCAGAGGACGCACTACACTAACATTTAAATAATGTAGCTGCCTGCGGTAGTGATGGGATCAGGAAAACACCACCAACCTTCTACAGGTAGCTTTAACTGAACACTGTGCAGAGGACGCACTACACTAACGTGTAAAATAATGTAGCTGCCTGCGGTAGTGATAGGATCAGAAAAACACCACCAATCTTCTACAGGTAGCTTTAGCTGAACACTGTGCAGAGGTCGCACTACACTAACTTGTAGCTTTAGCAGAACACTGTGCAGAGGTCGCACTACACTAACTTGTAGCTTTAGCTGAACACTGTGCAGAGGTCACACTACACTAACTTGTAGCTTTAGCTGAACACTGCAGAGGTCGCACTACACTAACTTGTAGCTTTAGCTGAACACTGTGCAGAGGACACACTACACTAATTTGTAAATAACGTAGCTGCCTGCGGTAGTGATAGGATCAGAAAAACACCACCAATCTTCTACAGGTAGCTTTAGCTGAACACTGTGCAGAGGTCGCACTACACTAACTTGTAGCTTTAGCTGAACACTATGCAGAGGTCGCACTACACTAACTTGTAGCTTTAGCTGAACACTGTGCAGAGGTCGCACTACACTAACTTGTAGCTTTAGCTAAATACTGTGCAGAGGTCGCACTTTACTAACTCTTAGCTTTAGCTGAACACTGTGCAGAGGACGCACTACACTAACGTTTAAATAATGCAGCTCTCTGCGGTAGTGATAGGATCAGGAAAACACCACCAACCTTCTACAGGTAGCTTTAGCTGAACACTGTGCAGAGGACGCACTACACTAATGTTTAAATAATGCAGCTCTCTGCGGTAGTGATAGGATCAGGAAAACACCACCAACCTTCTACAGGTAGCTTTAGCTGAACACTGTGCAGAGGACGCACTACACTAATGTTTAAATAATGTAGCTGCCTGCGGTACTGATAGGATCAGAAAAACACCACCAATCTTCTACAGGTAGCTTTAGCTGAACACTGTGCAGAGGTCGCACTACACTAACTTGTAGCTTTAGCTGAACACTGTGCAGAGGTCGCACTACACTAACTTGTAGCTTTAGCTGAACACTGTGCAGAGGTCGCACTACACTAACTTGTAGCTTTAGCTGAACACTGTGCAGAAGTTGCACTACACTAACTTGTAGCTTTAGCTGAACACTGTGCAGAGGTCGCACTACACTAACTTGTAAATAATGTAGCTGCCTGCGGTAGTGATAGGATCAGAAAAACACCACCAATCTTCTACAGGTAGCTTTAGCTGAACACTGTGCAGGGGACGCACTACACTAACTGTAAATACTGTAGCTGCCTGACTGTGGTACTAATAGGATTAGAAGAACACCAGCAATTTTCTTCTACTGTAACAACACCTGCCTGCCTGTCAGTAGGAAGAGAATAACAAGAACAGATCTAGCTAAACTGAATACAGTGTGTATATATATATATATATATATATATATATATATATATATATATATATATATACACAATACCTGGGATGCATATATATACACAATACACTGTAAGTGCAGCTAACTGACTGACTGTCCTGCCTAATCTATCTAACTTAAATCAAATGACACTGTCTCTCTGTCTCTCAACGCCGGAACACACTACACAGGGCCGATGTGCAGGCGGCCTTATATAGTGTGGGGCGAAATCCCCTGAGGCATAATTGGCCAAAGTCACCCTAGCTTTGGCCAATTACAGCTCTCTGTACAGACGGCGCTGTGATTGGCCAAGCATGCGGGTCATAGTGCATGCTTGGCCAATCATCAGCCAGCATTGCACTGCGATGCTGCAATGAATTATGGGCCGTGACGCGCCACTCGAATTTGGCGCGAATGGCCCATATCGTTCGCAATTCGGCGAACAACCGAACAGACGATGTTCGAGTCGAACATGGGTTCGACTCGAACATGAAGCTCATCCCTATTCACCGTTAACGAGTTATCAATTCTCAATGGTTTTAAAAAGATGTATGTGTTACTTAAAATGAGGTCATTTAAGGATAACTACACATTCTTTTCGCATCAGAGCGGCTACGGATGCTGCTCGAATGGGTTTAGAAGGGAGTGAAATTAAGAGAATAGGTTGATGGCGATCAGATTTATATAGACTATATATTCGTCCTTATTAACATAAATTTTGTTTCAGGTACCCGGCTTATGGTATGGATTGTGGGCCACTCATATATTTTCTGGACACAGAAAAGAGCAGCAGATAGGATATACTTGGAGAATCTGGGCATGGATCCATCTTTATTCTGCATTAATTGGCATGAACGTAGGGGTATGGTTTGGTGTGATTTAAGTTTTGAATTAGGTAGGCTTTATGCTAGCTCCCCCCCTCCTAATATCCCAATAGTTCATCTAGGAGGAAATGACACAGGGAAATGAAAAACATTTGATTTAATTTCAAGCATGAAGGATACTTTTCGTTTTCTTCACTTACATTCTTCTAATACAGTATTAATATTTTCCAAAATTGTCCCAAGGTTATGTTGGTTACAATTGGTTACTTTTAAGCCACTTGAGAAGGTTCGTATGAGAATCAATAAAGCTTTGGAAAAATTTTTATTTCTTGAATTGGGGTTTTCTTTTCGCCATTTGGAGTTGGAAGGAGGTATTACAGGTATTTATAGGCATGATGGAGTGCATCTATCAGACGTGGGTTTAGATATTTTCAATTGTGACCTTCAAACATGCATTGAGATGGCCGCGGGTTGGGTTGGTGTGAAAAGGAGGTCTGTTAGTGTCACCTCTCCTGTCGTTTGAGATTTGTAAGGAAATGTTAAATTATTGCTCGGGGTGCACATTGCAATGGCTTCTTTCTCTAAGTGATTCTTTCTACAAGTGATATGCACTTCAATCTCTGCATTAAGTTCTGCCTCACCTGATCATTCCTTCTCTGTCTCTTTACAGGTATGTGTCAGCTAAACCACATCTTTCACCGTTAACTGAAATTGGGATCTGCTTGCTGTCTCTGTGTGTATGTGTTGGTATGTGTCAGCTAAACCACATCTTCCACCGTTAACTGAAATTGGGATCTGCTTGCTGTCTCTGTGTGTATGTGTTGGTATGTGTCAGCTAAACCACATCTTCCACCGTTAACTGAAATTGGGATCTGCTTGCTGTCTCTGTGTGTATGTGTTGGTATGTGTCAGCTAAACCACATCTTCCACCGTTAACTGAAATTGGGATCTGCTTGTTGTCTCTGTGTGTATGTGTTGGTTTGTGTCAGCTAAACCACATCTTCCACCGTTAACTGAAATTGGGATCTGCTTGCTGTCTCTGTGTGTATGTGTTGGTATGTGTCAGCTAAACCACATCTTCCACCGTTAACTGAAATTGGGATCTGCATGCTGTCTCTGTGTGTATGTGTTGGTATGTGGCCTTCTCTATCTATTGCCCTGTGTGCACTGGACTGTCTTACCTAAGTTTTATGTGTTGATCTTATCTTGGCCTCTGGCCTTTTGCTTTCCTGACTTTAGAAGCAAAAAGTCCACTTTTGATTGTTAGGCATTCTTATAGTCACTCATGATTAATTAACGAACTTCAACCCCACCCTTATAACAGTATATATTTGAGCATCCTTAAGGGGTGAGCACATTGCTCGGGGTGCACATTGCAATGGCTTCTTTCTCTAAGTGATTCTTTCTACAAGTGATATGCACTTCAATCTCTGCACTTCAGCGATTGCACGAAGCAAACAAATACAGCAATTTGCACTGGAAAGCACCTAACAGACTGCAGGTGACCCGTCTCTCTAATAAGCTCTCCTTCCACTCTGTAACATGCACTCTCTACCGCTGCTTCTGACACTCCTGTCCTCTCTCCCCAAACTCTCTTACCTTCACCCCCCCTCTCCACCCGCCTGCTTACATTTCACCCTGCCTTCTGTCTTCTCCCTACTACTGCTCCTACCAACTCTTGCTCATTCTACATCCATACACTGATAAAACCTCCAGTACTCTGAGACATGCCCCTTCACATAAATCACATTCCCACATTACCTCCCTCACCCTCCTGCTTCTCCTAATCTCTGGTGACATATCCCCAAACCCTGGGCCACCATCATCTGTCTTTGCCCATCGCTCCCATCCCCCTACACCCTCTGGCAGGAGCCGTAACCCACAGAACTTGGTCTCTATTCCTCTTTCCAAAACCAGCCCCCCTTTTCCTGTGCCCTGTGGAATGCACGTTCTGTCTGCAACAAACTCACCGCCCTTCACGACCTCTTTATCACAAATTCCTTTAACCTACTTGCCATTACTGAAACCTGGCTTCATGAATCGGACACTATTTCTCCTGCTTCCCTCTCCCATGGGGGCCTTCTCTGGACTCACTCCCCCAGACCAAGTGGACGGAAGGGAGGTGGAGTGGGAATCCTTCTAGCCCCATGCAGCACCTATCAGGTACTTCACCCACCTCCCTCTCTGACACTCTCCTCTTTTGAGGCACATTGCATTCGTCTATTCTCTCCCATTTCTCTAAGAATTGCTGTCATCTACCGGCCCCCTGGACCAGTATCTGCCTTTCTTGATGACTTCTCTGCCTGGCTACCCTACTTTCTCTCTGCTGAAATCCCCACAATCTTTCTTGGGGACTTCAACATCCCTGTTAACACTAACACTACTATTACTTCTAAACTTCTCAGTCTCACCTCATCGCTTGACCTGAAGCAATGGATACAGGCTCCTACCCACTCCAACGGCAACACCCTTGACCTTGCCTTCTCCTATCTGTGCACTCCGTGCAACCTTCCAACAATCCACTCCCACTCTCTGATCACCACCTTATTAGTTTTGCTCTCTCCTTGTCTTCCACCTCTTCTCCCTCCAACCGCCTAACGGTTACCCGTAGAAACCTTCGCCACCTCAACCCTTCTCTTCTCTACTCTGCTACTGATCACCTCTATGACAAAATCTCACCTCTGTCCTGCCCCAACCAAGCTACTTTCATCTACAACAGCTCACTGTCTTCCTCCCTAGACAAGCTTGCCCCCCTCACTACACGCAGAATTAGGCCCCGACTGCTACAACCCTGGCAAACAGATGACACCAGAAGTCTCAGAAAACGTAGCCGCGCTCTTGAGTGCCTGTGGCATAAGACTAAGACCCAGGAAGCCTTCACACAATATAAATCTGCCCTCCTAAAATACTACTCCTGCCTTCACACTGCCAAACAGACCTACTTTATCACACTCATTAACACCTTCTCATCCAGTCCACGTCAACTCTTCTCTACCTTCAATACTCTACTCTGTCCTCCACTGCCTCCACCCACCAACTCACTCACTGCCCAGGAGATTGCCAATCACTTCAAAACTAAGATTGATACAATTCATGAGGAGATCGCCAAAAAACCTCCCCCATGCAACACCCCATGTCCACAGATACAATCATTACTTCCCTCATTCAACCCTGTTACTATTACTGAGGTTGCTAAACTTTTATCTAGCACCCATCTAACCACTTGCCCCCTGGATCCTGTTCCCTCGCAAATGCTACGCTCACGCTCTGACTCGATTCTACACTCTCTAACTCACATTTCAACCTCTCCCTCTCCTGTGGCATCTTCCCAAACTCTCTAAAACATGCGCTAGTCATCCCCATTCTAAAAAAGCCCTCACTGGATCCCACCAATCTCAACAACTTAGTCCAATCTCCTTACTCTCCTTCTCCTCCAAACTTCTTGAAAGACTGGTCTACAACCGACTAAGCGACCATCTGACCATGAATAAACTTCTAGATCCCCTCCAGTCCGGTTTTCGCCCTCAACACTCCACGGAAACTGCTCTCCTTAAACTCTCAAATGACCTACTAATGGCTAAAGCCAATGGACACTATTCTGTACTACTTCTCCTGGATCTCTCTGCTGCCTTTGACACAGTGGACCACCCCCTCCTCCTCAAAAAACTCCACTCCTTTGGTCTCCGTGACTGTACTCTTCGCTGGTTCTCATCCTACCTATCACACCGCTCCTTCAGTGTCACTTACAACTCTACTTCCTCCTCTCCTCTTCCTTTTTCCGTTGGGGTCCCCCAAGGTTCTGTTCTTGGACCTCTCCTTTTCTCAACCTACACCACCTCCTTGGGTCAGTTGATTGCCTCCCATGGCTTTCAATATCATCTCTACGCTGATGACACCCAAATCTATCTCTCCACCCCCCAGCTCTCTCCATCTGTCTCCTCACGCATTACCAACTTACTAGCAGACATATCAGCCTGGATGTCACATCACTTCCTCAAACTCAACCTATCCAAAACCGAGCTCATGATATTTCCTCCCTCAGGTGCCATTTCCCCTGCTTTCCCTGTCAATATCAACGGCTCAACTATCAACCCATCTCCCCACGCCAGGGTCCTAGGTGTAATCCTGGACTCTGAACTAACCTTTCGACCCCACATTCTATCACTATCCAAAGCTTGCCGCCTCAATCTCCGCAACATCTCCAAGATACGCCCCTTCCTAACCAATGTCACCACAAAGCTTCTAATCCACTCCCTGGTCATCTCCCGCCTCGACTACTGCAACTCCCTCCTCATTGGTTTACCTCTAAATAGGCTATCCCCACTTCAGTCCATCATGAACGCTGCTGCCAGGCTCATCCACCACACAAACTGCTCAGCGTCTGCTACACCCCTCTGCCAATCCCTCCATTGGCTGCCACTCAGTCACCGAATTAAATTCAAGATACTAACTATAACTTACAAAGCCATCCACAACCTGGCCCCCAGCTACATCTCTAACCTAGTCAAAAAATACCAACCTAATGGTTCTCTTCGCTCCTCCCAAGACCTCCTGCTCTCAAACTCCCTTGTCACCTCATCCCATGCTTGCCTTCAGGACTTCTCCAGAGCCTCCCCCATCCTCTGGAATGCTCTACCCCAATCCGTCCGATTTTCTCCTACTTTATCCACTTTCAGACGATCCCTGAAAACTCATCTCTTCAGAGAAGCCTATCTGGCCCCCACCTAACAACTGTACATTTATCTTCTCAATCAGCACATCACCCACAGTTATTACCTCTTGTATCTTTTGACCTTCCCTCTTAGATTGTAAGCTCTAAGGAGCAGGGCCCTCTGATTCCTACTGTATCAAAGTGTATTGTATTTGTACTGTCTACCCTCAAGTTGTAAAGCGCTACGTAAACTGTTGGCGCTATATAAATCCTGTATAATAATAATAATAATAATCTATCAGACGTGGGTTTAGATATTTTCAATTGTGACCTTCAAACATGCATTGAGATGGCCGCGGGTTGGGTTGTTGTGAACAGGAGGTCTGTTAGTGTTACCTCTCCTGTCGTTTGAGATTTGTAAGGAAATGTTAAATTAAAGGTTGAGTCAGCTTGAGTCTCAGTGGCTGAACTGAGAGTGGTTTAATTTATCAGTATTTGGTTGATGGTTGATGAAGTTAATTGATGAAGTTAATTGATGAAATAAGTTTTATTTATTTAAAATATTTATTTATGTATTTATTAAAACCAATAAACCGGTCCATGGCCAAAATGTAATCCAATAAAAATTTAAAAAAATTAAAAATGGTGTGGTGTTTTTATTTCTCATATGCATGTTTGATTGGTTGTTTTTGCATATCGCCTACGGTCCCATGAGGGAAAAGGGGGGTTAGCCTTATATGGCCCCCCTTTGCATTATGGCGCTGTGGCAATGGCAATGTAATCAATTTAGGGGGGTGGGGTTTAGCATTATGGTGGCCCCATTTGCATATTAAGGCTGGCAAGGATTGAATATTATTTAAGGGTTAGGATTGGTCAGTTTAGTCAGGTGATAATAGAATTTTCTAGAAGCAGGAGGTCAGAGGCTATAAAAGGAATCAGCTGACAGGATTCCTGGCCAGTCACCAGAGAAGAGGATTCTGCAAGGAGCTCCCTCCCTAAACCCCCCCCCCCCCTCGTCGCGGCCAGTTTATGTGGTGCATCCCTTTAATTAGACCAGCTAAAGGGGATTTGTAAGGAAATGTTAAATTGAAGGTTGAGTCAGCTTGAGTCTCAGTGGCTGAACTTAGAGTAGTTTAATTTATCAGTATTTGGTTGATAAAGTTAATTGATGAAATAAGTTTTATTTATTTAAAATATTTATTTATGTATTTATTAAAACCAATAAACCGGTCCGTGGCCAAAATTTAATCCAATAAAAATAAAAAATAAAAATATGGTGTGGTGTTTTTATTTCTCATATGCATGTTTGATTGATTGTTTTTGCATATTGCCTACGGTCCCATAGAGCTTTCTTTTTGTGGTCTTTGATCGTCTCTGTGTTTTGTTTTTTTTTTTGTACTTTTTGCTATAATCAATATCTCCAATTTTTTTTTTAAAAAAAGCTAATTTTTTCCTCAGTTTAGGCCGATATGTATTCTTCTACATATTTTTGGTAATAAAAGTCACAATAAGCGTATATTGATTGGTTTGTGCAAATGTTATAGCATCTACAAAATAGGGGAAATAATTATGGCATTTTTATTATTATTTTATTTTTTACTAGTAATGGCAGTGATCAGCAATTTTTATCAGGACTGCGACATTATGGTGGACAGATCGGACACTTTTGACACATTTTTGGGGCCATTGGCATTTATACAGTGATCAGTGCTATAAAAATGCACTGATTACTGTGTAAATGTCACTGGCAGGGAAGGGTTTAACAGTAGGGGGCAATCAAGGGGTTAACTGTTACCTAGAGAGTGATTCTAACTGTGGAGGGATGGGACTGCCTCGGTGAGGGGAGCGATCATTGTTCATACTTAGTATGAACAACAGATCGCTCTCCTCACCTCTGACAGCACGGAGATCTGTCTGTTTACATTGACAGATCTCCGTTCTGTCTCTGTGTGGAGCGATCGCGGGTGCCTGGTGGTCATCCCGACCACCAGGCATGCGCATCGGCTCCGATGTGGCATCGCGGGCGCGCAAATGCGCCTCTGTGGGTGTGCGCGCCCCCTAGTGGCCAAAAGCTGACCCGACGTATAGCTAAGATGGCTCACCCAGGGGAGCCAACCTGTTGCAGTATAACTGTGGCGGCTGGTCAGGAAGGGGTTAAACAATAGTTGAATACAGATGGCTACAAGAGTAGGGCTACCAACACACTGACCTGGATGAGGATACATCCCAGGTATACTCTGTGGATCTTTTGTAATAAACCTGGCATACTAGCCTTTTATTGAACTGAAAAATCTGGAGGCATCTGTTATTGCTTAAATTAGAGAACAATTTAAGTTTATTAAATAACCCTGGAGGGAGAGGGGATCCAGGATATCACTATCCAACCACGTATTACCCTGCAAATATTCAAGTTCATCAATCTTGCTAAGATCCACTTAGGAGGTACTAGCCTCACCTTCCTCTTTGCTACTGTCCCACTACATCAACTTAAAATTGACCCTCCTCAAAAATAAACAAATGTCCTTATAAATTTTAAATTGATCCACCACGCAATTAGGGGAGAAGCCTAGGCCCTTCTGAAAAAGAGATACATGGACAGCACGTTGTCAGTGAGGTTATTTACATTAGGGAACTCTCGTCCAATATCTATCTGGCTTGCCTGCGTACCGATTTCCTGGGGCCCTGCAAGTTCGATCTGCCCCTGCCCGTTTTGGTCACTGCCTGCTCCCATTTTTCTTTGTATTCTCCTCTTATTTCTACCTTGCTTTCTATGCCTTCTTCGCACTCTGTCATCTACCACTTGTGGAGTCTCTAAAAAAGCCCCTGATTTCTTTCCGTCTGAATTCTGATCCCCGCTATACTCTTTTGCCTACTTTTACTTCTTGATCTACTGCTGGCTCTACGACCTTCCAGGTCCAATATTGAGCCTGATTAAAAATCGCCAGATCCCTTTGAATTTTCTTTTGCTACTCCATTTTCTGTTCTTTTTAAAACTCCTCGAACCCCTTTTTTAGACGTTATACAGCTTACTAAATTCATTCAGGTCTTGATACTCCTCAAGTATACTCAAGTATACTTTCCTGCAATTGCTCTTCTATCTCCTGCAACTGCAGTTTCTCTTTATTCAAAATTAACCAGTCCATCCAGTTCAACTAACATAGAAAAAAAAACACTCAAGATCCAATTTGATCCAGCAGGGGGAAAAAAATCCTTCTTGATCCCCCAACAGGCAATCTAATATTTCCTGGATTAAAGGGGTTGTAAAGGTAAAAATTTTTTCACCTTAATGCATTCTATGCATTAAGGTGAAAAAACTTCTGACAATACCGCCGCCCCCAGCCCCCCCGTTTTACTTACCTGACGCCTCGAAAGTCAGCTTCGCGTTCCCAACATCTATTCCTCCACTCACCCTGGCCGCTGATTGGCTACAGTGGATGGATTGGAGGCAGCGCAGCCATTGGCTCGCGCTGCTGTCAATCACATCCAATGACGCGGCGCGCTGGGGGGCGGGGCCGAGTGATACAGTGAGCGGCTATAGCCGCCGGCTGTATCACGGGAGCGCGCCCGCAAGCACTAACCACCATGCGAGGGAGCTCGCATTAAGGTGGTTAATGCTTGCGGGGAGGAGCTGAAACAGCCGCCGAGGGACCCCAGAAGACCAGGTTTGGGGCCACTCTGTGCAGAACGAGCTGCACAGTGAAGGTAAGTATAACATGTTTGTTATTTTTTTTTTTTTTTAAATTTACCTTTACAACCCCTTTAACTTTATTAGTGTCCAGTTATATTATATGCATTTATAAAAAAAATCCAGAAATGTTCTGCAGGGATAATTCTCTCCCTTAGTCAACGTGGTATTCATTTTGATTTCACATGTGATGAAACTATATTCCTTTTACGTTTTAAATGCTTAATAGTTGTTACTATGTATTCTAAATAGTTTTCTGAATTCTTTGTTCCTATTTGTAACTTGTTGTTCCTCTCTCAAGAAAACCGCTTTTGTTTCCTGGACTATATCCTGGTCTATACAATATGCCATATCAATATAACTATGGCACTGGCTGGCACCACTCAAAAATTAAAGGAATTTAAGGTAGGTGGGATGGAAACTAAGAAAGGCTATGGCGGTGGCCCAGGACTGGAGGGAAAGAGAAAGGGAGGGGAGGCATTGAAGATAGAGAAGAAGGGGGGGGGGAGAGGTATCCTTTCACCAGCTGTAAACACAAATCTGTGCAACCACCTGTGGCAACCACCAATGGCACTGGAACACTTGAATTCTGTTTTTCCCACAGCAGTGGCTTCTTATCTGTGAAGCCCCCCCTCCCCCAATGAGGAGCAGTAATGAGCCAAACTGCCCTTGGCTTTCTGGGTTTGGCTCAATAAGGGTTTGACCAACTTAAAAATTCCACTGAAATCAATGGAAACTAAGGCCCCATAACACTATTAGATTTTCTGCAGATTTTTGTCTTCAGATTTACCAAAACCATATAATATGAGGTCAAACCCTAATGCCATGTACACACGATCGGAATTTCCAACCACAAATGTTCGATGTGACCTTGTTGTTGGAAGTTCCAACCATGTATAGGCTCCATCGGACATTTAGTGTCGGAATTTCGGACAACAGACATTTGAGAGCTGGATATCAAATTTTCCGACAACAAAATCCGTTGTCGTAACTTCCGCGCGTGTGTAGACAATTCCGATGCACAAAATTCCATGCATGCTCTGAATCAAGTATGAGACGGAATTGCTCGGTCTGGTAAAACTATCGTTCGTAATCGAGATGGCACATTCGTCACGCTGCAAATTTTTTAATCTTTTAATGCAGCGCATTCTCTTCTTCTTTAAAATGCTAGAATAATGAAGTTGTTTTTCTGCTGATATTCACACACTGCTGACAAACTTATTTCTTTATTATTTCTCGTGATCTCCTGAATAATCTTTTTTTTGTTTTTCGCCAGATCTCCAGAATATTGTTTCTATTTTTTTTTAATAGTGATCTCCTTTTTTTTATCAAGATCTCCTGATTTATTTTTTTAATGTTTTTTTTTCTAGTGATCTCCATAATATTTTTTATTGTTTTGTGTGTCAAGTTACCACAACACCATTATTATCTTATATTTTTTAACCTCAAGGAGATTGGTTGGTGTCCCTTGTTAATTTGACATTGTATTTTTGAAATGTACCTGCCTACTCACAAACTTTGTCCTTTTTGAACTAAAACACATAGCCAAGTATTTGTGAAAATGAATTAGACATTTATTAGGGGTCATAACAAAATAAAGAGGAAGGCAATGCTGGATAAACTGTTGAAATTGGCGAAGCCTTTGTACCCCAGGGCAGACATCAATTATTTGACAGGCAAAATTGGTAGCCTGAGGAGTCCATTTAATAGGGAGCACAATACAGTCCAGGACTCCGAGAGATCGGGAGCAGCAGCAGATGACATTTATGTCCCCAGGCTGTGGTCTTACCACAGCCTGCTTCTTTTGCCAGACCAGACCGAACCCAGGCCATTACTCTCAAGACTTCCTTGCATGCTTCCTTTTAGGCTGTGGATGTGGTGTAAGAGTTGTGGCAGGAGGTGGAGGAGGAATATGGTCCAACTCACATATGTGACTTTTTTGTGAGTTCTCCCATCACCCCCTTATTTAGGGCCTGATAGATGACTTCCTCACAAATGAGGCATTGGCCCACCTCCATTTCCTGCATTTTGCTGGCTGCCATGCAGGCATAGGCCTCTTATAGATTGGGGGTGGTTCTGAGGGCCGCAGTAGCCTGCCGAATCAAAGAAAGCGCTGACTCCTCCACGTTACTCCCCTTCCTGGGCCTTTTTGTTGGAAGGCGGAGGGGAGGAACCTGCGATTTGGTCAGGCTACTGGGCACGACCATCTCCTGGCTGCCACTTTCCACGGCCACCTCCTGGCTGAGACGTTCCACGCCCTTCTCCTGGCTGAGACTTTCTTGTGTATGAAAATGGGACATAGTTTTTTGGTCATCATTTACACACAACTTAGAGCTCATGACTGTTGCAAATTGAATATTAAAAAATAGAAAAGACTATCATTTTGACCTCAGCATTTGTCATTCTTGTTCCAATAATTTTTGGCTACTACTGTCTATTGATATGTAAACCACTTTGTTAAATCAGAAATTAGTGATCAATAATAACATCTAGTTAACATCATTAATTTTTGGTCAAGAAATATGTTGAACAATGCTATACCTGGCTCAAGCTGGGCTCCCCCAATTCTTCCTGGGTGGAAGGCCCAGGTTGGACTTCTGAAGCCTCATCTGAGGTGGAAGGAAGTGTGGAAGGAAGGGTTGAGAGTGATGGCCTGATTTCAGTCTGGTCTGACAAAAAATGCAGTCTGTCGTAGTACCACAGCCTGGGAACATAAATGTCATCTGCTGCTGCTCCTGCTCTCATGGAATCCTGGACCTTTTTGTGCTCCCTATTATATATGCTCCACAGGCCACCAATTTTGCACTTCAAATAGGGGATGGTTGCCATGGGAATCACCAGCTTCGCCAATTCTAACAGTTGATCCAGCGCTGCCTTCATCTTTAATTTATTATTATAAAAAGGGTGTTTCACCGGCCACAGACAGGACAGCTCTCTGTATTTATCAATGAAGCTAGGGAGGAAGTCATGATCATTGAATCTATCCACTTCATCTGCAGGACCCAACACAAGACAAACCCTAATGTCAGGCTAAACTCTCCTAATCTTGTACCAATATAGGCCTCAATCTATAAGCAGTATAGGCTACTGATGCCCCAAGTTAAAATTGTTTTCAATCTTTCTTTATTGGATTTTCACTTTATATATACATTCATAAATACCATTACATCCCAATTCATCGTTTACATCATGTATTCCATACTTCAGGTACAAAAATAATTTTTCCTTTGCTAAAACCATCATTATATACTCAAAGTGCATCTATTTCAAACCTGCTCATCCATCGCTAACCCATAGACTTTACCTCTCTCTCCCCTTTCCCACCCTCCCTTACCTATATTTACATCCATACCTCTTTCTTACAAAAAAAAAGAATTCGTACCTTCTGTATATTCTATAGAAATTCTAGTATTTCCTTCGATGCCCGATATTCTTCCCATTTTTGCCATATTGCTGGTAATTGATTTGTTATATACCCCTCGTCTCTTATCTGTTTTTCCATATACTGAATTTCGTTCATCTTACATATCCATTCTGCTATTGTTGGGCACTTTGTTTTTTTCCAGTTTCTTGCTACTACTGTTCTGGCAGCGGATGTCATATGGTGGATGATATCTGTTTTAATTGTCTTTATTGATTTAGGTATCAGGGACAGTAATGCGATTTCCACCTTTGGGATCTCCTCTATTCCCGATACTTTATAATAAATCTCAAATATCTTGTTCCAGAATCCTCTCACCAGCCGGCATCCGTACCATATATGTTCCATCGTTCCTTTTTCTATTTTACATCTCCAACAGAGATCTGTATTTCCTTTATTAATTAAATTTAGAGATACTGGGCTCCTATAAAATCTCATTACAATTTTATAATTTATCTCTTGATATCTATTTGCAGTGGTGGTTCTGTGTATGATTTCGAATTTTTTTTCCCATTCTTCCTCTGATAAAGATTTACCCATTTCTGCTTCCCATTTCTTTATACTTTTTATCTCTTTAAGGGGACTATTCGGAATTAGTTCATCGTATATCTTTGATAATTTCTTTATTGGGACCTGTTCTCCCAGCAATATTTTTTTCAAATTTAGTTCATGGTCTACATACTGTATCTTAGCTAATTTAGGCTCTATAAACATCCGTAATTGTTGGTACTGCAGCCAATTATTCTTGTTTTCCAATCCCAATTCCTGCAACCCGGGCATTTTCCCTTTATCAAGGATTTGTATCAATCTTATATGTTCCGTTCTATTCCATTTCAGGAAATTTGTAATCCCCATGATTGGAGGAAATTTGGGGTTGAAAAATAATGCAGTCATTGGTCCGATTTCTGTGGAGAGTTTCCCCCCTTTCACTATATCGTCCCATATCTTCAATGTAGCGTTTACAAAAAAGTGTTAATTCATTTCTTTTTGGTCTTAAATGGGGCTTTAACCATGGGAGAACTTTTAATTGGGGTCCTATTATTTCCTCCACTATACTAACCCATTGTTTTACTTCTTTATTGTGAAACCAATCTATTATCCTGGTCAGTGATGCCGCTTGCAGATATTTTGCGCAGTCCGGTAACGCTAGCCCTCCGTTCCTTTTGTTCCTAATTAAATTTTCTCTTTTTATCCGGGGAGTTTTATGAGCCCATATAAAGTCAATTATACCTTTTCTTAACTCCTTCATCAATTTTTTTGGGGGTTCTAATGGTATTGTTTGAAAGGTATATAATAGTTTTTGGTGGTATATCCATTTTTACTATATTTAATCTCCCCATCCATGAATACTTTAACTTACTGTATCATATTTTTGTAACAGTTTAATAGCTTTTCGGATTGTTTCCTCATAGTTCATCCCTTGTAATTGCTTCAAGTCTTTGGTTATAAAGACTCTCAGATATTTAATTACATTTTGTTTCCATTTAAATGGATAATCTTCTTGCAGTAGTGAGTATATTTTTGCGTTTACTGATATGTTCAATATTTCTGATTTATCATAATTTACTTTGAAATAACTTATTTCCCCAAATCTTCTGAATTCCTTCTTTAAATTTGGGATAGTTATAATGGAGTTAGTTATGTATATTAACAGATCATCTGCATATGCAGCTATCTTGTATTCTTCATCTCCAACTTTTATCCCCTTAATGTCCCTATTGCTTCTGATTGCTGTTATCAGATGTTCCATTATTAATATGAACAGTAAATAGGAAAGTGGACATCCCTGATGGGTTCCATTTGATATTTTTATATCTTTTGATAATATTCCTTTTACTCTCACTTTTGCTTTTGAGTTTGTATACAGAGCGGAGATCCTACTACGCATTTTTGGGCCCATACCTAACTTTATTAATGTTTCTTCCAGAAAACCCCATCCTATCCTATCAAATGCTTTTTCTGCATCTACGGCCATCATACATGTTTGGGTGGCTGTTCTTTGGGCATATTCCACCAGTGTACAAGTCTTTATGATGTTA
This sequence comes from Aquarana catesbeiana, assembly GCF_042186555.1. Classification (NCBI taxonomy): domain Eukaryota; kingdom Metazoa; phylum Chordata; class Amphibia; order Anura; family Ranidae; genus Aquarana; species Aquarana catesbeiana. Next base: position 239,897,242 of record NC_133328.1, read on the forward strand.
TCCTTAGTTTCTCTCCCTTTTGTAAATCCGGCTTGATCTAATGTAATCGGGTAGGATTGGTGTTATTCTGTTCGCGATGATTTTAGAATATAGCCTTATATCTATATTTGTTAAAGAAATGGGCCGGTAGTTTTTACATAGTGTATGATCCTTCTCTGGTTTTGGAATCAAAGTAATGTGAGCTTCTGTGCTTTGTGGTACAAAGCCTTGTATATTAGATATGTTGTATTTTTTTTTAATATGGGGATAATAATATCTTGAAACTTCTTTTAAATTCTGGTAGTTTACCCGTCAGGTCCTGGACTTTTCCCTGGCACTAATTCTGCAATAACTTGCTGGATCTCTTCTGTTGTGATATCTCTTTCCAGGGCCTCTAGCACTTCTTTAGGGAACCGCGGGAGGGCTGTTTCTTCAATGTATTTTTTAATTTTCTGCCTATTCGTTTCCTCCTCCTTAGCCCCCTGAAATGTTTTAATATTATACAGATTGAAGTAATATACATAAAATTCCTCTAATATTTCTTTTGGGTCGTATGTATATTCCCCATCTGTTTTTAATATTTTTATTATAAATGTTGTAGGTTTTTGATCTTTTAATGTTTTAGCCAGTACTTTCCCTGTCTTATTTCCCTGCTGATACCATTGTGCTCTATTTCGATCCCTGATCTTTAATGATTCCTCGTCGAGCATTGCTTGTAATTCCATTCTTTTCCCTTTTAGTTTTATTTTATCCGACGAGTTGAGGTTCTGTTTGTTTTTTATCCAGTTCCTCTATTTCTATTATTAATTGGGATTTCTTTTGTTCCTTTCTTTTTTTTAATCTTGAACCATGCTTGATGAACGTCCCTCTTACTACGCATTTTAATGTTTCCCATTGCATGGGAATTGATGTTTCATCTTTCTCGTGAATTTCTACAAACTCCCTTATTGTTTTGCGTATGTCCTCTACACACTCTTTATCTTTTAACAAGTTATCGTTTAATCCCCAATTTCCCTTTATTTTTGCTTGTTCTATTGCTTTGATATCCAAATATAACGGGGCGTGGTCTGACCATAAGAACCCACCTATGTCTAATGATGGGGTCATCATCATTCCAGAATGGTTAATAAAAAAATAGTCTATCCTATGATAAGAGTCATGGACATTAGAATAATATGAATAATTCTTGTCCAGTTGATGTTGGGCCCTCCAAATATCCACCAGATGGTGCTTCGCTAATAGCCCTTTAAATTCCTCTATTTGAATGTTGTTTCTATGGATGTGGGTATTAGTTGTATCCATTTTTGTATCCATAACAAAATTAAAATCCCCGCCCATAATCACTGTACCTTCCACTTTCTCCATTATATTGGTTAGGGCTCTCATCCCCGTCCTTATTTGATCATAATTCGGTAAATAAATATTAATGATTGTAAAAATTTTCCCATATATCGCTACCTTTCTAACCAAAGATCTGCCATCCTTGCCCATAAGTTTTTGTATTATTTGATAGGGTACGTTCCTATGGAAAGCAATGGATACCCCTCTTGATTTAGAATAAGAAAATGTGTCGTGTACCCAGTTATTATAGTTTCGATCGCTTAGTTTCAGAATGTGATTTGAACGAAAGTGTGTCTCTTGAAACAGTATAATATCAATTTTTTGTTTGTTAAATAAATGTAAAATTTGGTTTCTTTTATTAGGAGAGTTAAGGCCTCTTGCATTGAAGGAACAGAACTTGATCTCGCCCATGAGAAGAAAAAAAAAACCCGCACTCACACTCCCCACACACACAATCTACCCTATATCTATTTGACTTAAAAAGAAAGTCTTTCTTACTATCTAAAGTAAGTTCCCTACTATGGGGGGTTTTGAGTCTGATGACCAAAGATCGCCGCTCAATCGTCAACCTCCTGCCGCATTTTAAATGCTAGTCATTTGCTATTACAAGCAGTTTTCTTTCTTCTTTTGGACCTCTTTCATCCCTATTTTCTTTATCTCTCTATTTCCCTTTTTTCTCTCTCTATCCTCTCCCTCTCCTTTTCTTTCCCATCTCCATATAACTGGTTCAAAGAAAAAGGGGGGGGGATGGGGTGGGGTAGTAGGGGGAATCCCTGTAGTACTTCCAAAGTGCAGTATTCATTTTTCTATACTTATTGTTTCATAATATAAACATTTGTCCGAGGGGAAAAAAAAGTTAAAATTGTACCTTCGTTTGCACGATCGGCGCTTACGCTACTCCGTCCTCGGCTCACAGATCGTATGTACGAGGCATGGGTGTTACGCTTTATATACACTGCGCATGAGTGAAACTCTGCCCGCCCCTTTCTAGTATATTTCCCACCCCTTCTCTTTCGGCGCAGTGGGAGAGCACATGGTGGAGACAGAGCAGGTGCATGCAGAGGAGAGCAACAACGATGAGGAAAGCCCGATGCCACAAACGTCCCTATCCAGGAGATTTAAGGCGTCAAATATGTCCTTTGTTGAGATGGTGGAGATGGTGGATATCTTGAAGAGGGCCAACTATGATGGGAAATATGGACCATACAGAAACCCAAATGTGAGAAAGGCCAAAATCATAACTAAAGTTGTGAAAAGTCTGCAGAAGAATTTTGGGGTACGGCGATCCAAGGATCAACTGTGTTCATATTATTACTTGCATGCTGCTCCATGTCCTTTTCTTTACTGTTGTACAGTTTAAAATGGCATTTAAAATGGCAAGTTTCAGGTTCGTGGGCACAATAATCGTTCATAGTAAACATTGTCCGTTCGATCACTAATACAATGTTTTTGGCAGATGCAGGTTAACTACATGTCTTCAACTTGGAACTCTGCCAAAACAGACAATTGTATGACACTCTCAATCAATGTTTCATATTACTATCTCTTGCCTCAAATATCTGTGTGCTAAGTATACCTTTTTTTAAAATTCACATAGGGGAGAAAAGACTCGGGACATTAGAGGACACCAGGGACGCCCAACCTCCTAAAGAAGGGGAAGTCACCACACCACAACCTAAGGATGTGGAGGGAGGAGAAGTTCATGACGAAATAGTGACCACAACAGGTGAGTGTCTGAGACCACTGCTTCAGGTAATAGATGTATGCCTGTATATTTATAATAAATGGTGTGTTTTATTCTTTTTAGGTGATGTGGAGGTTGTGGAAGAAGATACTCATTTCACCAGTGCAAGTGCACAGATCCTCAGGGAGATCATGGTGTGCAATCGTGATTTTGAAAAGATAAAGGAAAACATTGATGATGTTCAACAAAAAATGAAGAACATCATTGATGTTTTAGGCAGAATCTAAAACACACAAAAATTGTACCGTTTTGTTGAGGACTTTTTTATTTTAATTCAAGTTTTAAAGTATTTTAAAAGCCAAATTTTGAAGATGCACACAGTGTGTCAACATGTGCTATCTGCCATAACGGGATATCAAGGTACGTGTTTTGGGGGTGCAACCCCTTCCTAGCAACTCAAGTAGGTGAGAGGAAGGGGTTGCACCCCCAAAACACGTCCGTTAATCCCCCATGATGGGAGCTAGCACATGTTGACATTAGGCATGGGATCAGGAGAGAAATCCACATTTTCACTCCCAATTTGTGTGCATCTTCAAAATTTGGCTTTTACAGGGATGACATCACCCCATCTGATGAAGGCAAGATCAACACAGTTTTAACATACTAATGTCTGATATTGCCTTCACTTTTTCAAAGTTAAACTTTGTAAGTTCCTGAGTTGTGTATGTTATGGTTTTAAACATGCCTGTTTAATCAAAAAAATTATATTTATAATGTCAAACATAAAAATGTTATACACCAAAGACGTTGGTTTGTTCAAAAACCCTTTTCTAATGCAAATGTGAATGTGCACAGAGTAAAATGATTTTATACTCAACAATGTGTGGCTTCTTCTTTCAATGCTCAATACCAGTTTTTGGAGTAAGTTTGTGTTTACAGTGACAATGTAAACACAAAGCGGATTTGCCTTTAGTAAATAACCCACACAGTGCTCTAAAATTGGCCCCAATCAGGCCATTTTAGGGATTCCAAACAATTAATTCATGGTGCTGAAAAGGATGATTATTTTTATCATTAATGCATTACATACATCAACAACAAAAACAATGCGTGTGTGTAGCAGACCCACAACATAATATACACCTCATGTATCAAATAAATTACATTTACACTATTGAAGAAAATGTCTAAAAAGAAAAGCCCATTGGAGAACCTAGGAGACAGATAAAAGAAACACAAGCAGTAAATCAAATGAAATATTAGTTCATTTTAAAATAAAGATTTATTTAAAAAATGTTTTATACATTTGCTGGCATATCAATGGCCCCCCTACCCGCAAAGTACTCCAGATATTTTTGTCTGACTTCACGGGCACTTTGGGGGGGCAAGCCAGGACGGCCAGCTTCAAGTGCCATCAGGGTTGCTTGATCTGGAAATCCAGCCTCAGGCCCAACTGAGGCCACATAGTTCGTAGCATTTTTATGTAGGAAATTGTGCAAAATGCAGCAGGCAAGCACTATATGGCTGAGTTTATATTCCACCATGTGTATGGGTGTTACAAATAGGAGGAACCGGCTGGCCATTATGCCAAAGCATTCTCCACCACTCTTCTGTCTCTGGCCAGCCAGTAGTTAAAAACCCTCTGCTCTGGGGTGAGGGTCCTCATCGGGAATGGCCTCATCAGATGGTCTCCCAGCCGAAACGCTTCATCAGTGACAAACACAAACGGAAGACCAGCCACATTGTCTTCCGCAGTTGGCAAGCCCAAGCCACCATTCTGGAGCCGTCTGTAGAACTCTGTCTGGGCGATGACTCCACCATCCGACATCCGCCCATTCTTCCCCATGTCCACATACAAAGCCTCGTATGTCGCCGACACCACCACCAACATCACTATACTATTAAACCCCTTGTAATTATTAAAGTATGACCCCGAGTTGGGGGGTGGGACGATATGGACGTGTTTCCCATCGATTGCCCCTCTGCAGTTGGGAAAGTCCCACCGCTGGGCAAAATGGGATGCCACAGTCTGCCATTCATGTGGGGTTGAAGGAAACTGGAGTCAAACAAGAGAAAAAAAAAATTAGTACTTTTGCACATAAACATTGCAAACAGATTAGACACAAACATTCTTGGCCAACATCAGTATAACATTTATTTTAAGGAGTATTTAAAGACAAAAGTATAAGGTCACATCCTCTGATGGCCCATTGTAAACATTTTATGGTGGGGGGAGATGTTTTGGACAAGTAACCCTCTCCACTTCAGTGAGAGCTGAATGCATAAATAATGTGGATTACTTTGGCCAGCCCCTCCTTACTTACACTATTGGCAGCCCACTGGACAGGTAAGATGTGTCATAATCCAAAAATATGAATACACACTGTTTAAACTGAAGCACAATTTTACATTCTGCAATTACTTATCAAGATAATAGGAGAACAAAACTTTAAACAGTACCATTTGAAAGTATTCAGGCAAGCCCTTGCACTACATGCTTTGGTGAATTCATCCATAAATCTGACCACAAAAGAGGTAGGTATAGTGTGTATGGGTTTGGCAAAGTCAGCATATTGAGGATTGGTATTGGTTGACTTAGCAGTTGGGGGGAGGGAGGGTTCCAAATGAGTCTGGGCCCCCCAAAAAAAGCCTCTTGCACTATGCCTGAATTTAAGGACAAAAATAACATTTGGACACATTTTAGGGGGTGTTTAGGGTAAAGCACTACAATGGAGCTGACTAAATACATTGTTAAGTGACTAGGCTAGGTGTGTATGGGCCCAGGATAGCATGCTGGGGAGGTTAGTGAAAGTAAATATGCATGAAGGACAAAAAAGGAACTTTAAAAGCTTTCCAGCATGCATGATGACAAAGAGGACATTCACAGCATATTACAATCATGGTAATTAGGGAATGATGAAATAAGTACAATACATTAGCAAACATTACATACATACATAGAATGTGATGTTAAAGGATAAAAATTACCTTAATATAGTCCTTCTGCAGGACCTGAATGATGGCAGAACAGGTCTCTGGAATAATGATCCCCAAAGAGGGGAGATGCCTGTCGAGAACTTGATGTCCTGCCGACTTCTCCCCATCGCCAAGTACCTCAAGGTGGCGACTAGCCTTTGTTCCGGAGTGATGGCCCGCCACATGCAGGTGTCATGCTTCGTAAAATAGGGGGATAGCAAAGCCAACAGACGGTGAAAAACGGGGTCCGTCATCCAGAGATAATTCCTGAAATCATCAGGATTATTCTCCTATATCTCCCGCAACAAAGGCATGTGCGAGAATTGGTCACGCTGGAGCAACCAATTCTTCGTCCTCCTCCTCGCCCTGTTCATGGACTGGGCTTGGGTCAAAGTAAGAACCCCAACACCAAGCCCCTGTATAGCACAAACTCTATGACGAGTACGTAACCGCAACATGGCTTCAAAACAGTCGGCTGGTCAGAACAGAACGCACTGAAAATCAGAAAGGCCTGAAAAGAGCGAGCTGAAAATCAGAAATGAGCAGACAAGATCGCACTGAAAAACAGATATGAACGGACTACACGCACTGAAAAACAGATACGAACCCACAAGCACAAACTGAAGAGCATTAACGATCTGAAAAGCACGAGGCTGAAAAGCGCAAATAGTCTCTCACCAAACTTCTACTAACATGAGATTAGCAGAAGGAGCCCAAAGGGTGGCGCATTGAACTTCCTTTTTATAGTACCGTCGTATGTGTTATACATCAGCACGCTCTTGCTGATCGGAATTTCCGACAACATTTGTGCGACCGTGTGTATGCAAGAGAGGTTTGAGCCAACATCCGTCTGAAAAAAATCCACAGTTTGGTTGTTGGAAATTCCGATTGTCTGTACGCGGCATAAGAGTTTCAATTTGTATACAATCAGGCAGGCCCTTGCACTACATGGTTTTGGTAAATTTGTAGACAAAAATCTGCAGAAAATCATGTGTGTGGGGTCTAAATCTGTCAAACTAAAAATGCCAATTTTTCTAATAGACATGGTGGTGCCAATTACTGCTCTGGGGAACATGTGCCGATGCTAAAAAAAAAAAAAAAATACTAAAACATTGTATGCAGCCAGGAGCAGTGAAATTTTTTTTTTAAAGCACTGACATTTACAAAGGAAAGAAAGGTTTAAATTGCCAGCAAATTACATATTCCTCCTGGCTTCTTTTTTTAAACTAAAAATGACACACGGTCTTCAAAGATCTCCCACAATACATATTAGGTCTGTTATGTATTATGGGAGATTTTTAGAGGGGCCTGTGTTCAGGTTTTTTTTTTTTTTTTTTTTGTAAAAAGCTGTTAATGAAATTGTAATTGCTGCTACAACAAAAAATGTAATTTTTGTTGTAGCACATCCTACAGCAAGAATAAAAAAAAAAAAAGAATTGTGTAGATTCCCCCCAAAAGACATACCAGACCCTTTAAGCCTGGTATGGATTTTAAAGGGGGTTGCCCATATAAAAAATTGTGTTAGGCCCCCAGATACATGTGTATGGGGTACTCCTGAACAGCGAAAATTCATGATGAGTCGGTTACAGAATTGGTGAGCTGTGAGCATGAGGGGCTACATGACACCATCCCCTATGTGCTGGAAGACACAATACCTAGCCTTATATAAATCTAAATAAGATATATATATATATATATATATATATATATATATATATATATATATATATATAAAACCAGAAAAACATTATTCATCTAAAAATGTCTCACACCATGGGGCAGAAGGGAAGGAGTAAGGGTTGGAGGAAAGGAAAGGTAAAGGGGATGTTTATGTATAGTAAATGGTACACATGGTTCTATGTATTTCTCTTTAAGCTGCCAATGGTTTTAATGAGCTGGTGCATATAAACACTGCTTCTGAAGCTAAAGGGGTTAGTGGTTGAGGAGCAGTAAAACCACCACCCAACCTCATGTGTGAACCACATGTCACAGTGTCTCCATTCTCCACCTCACCAGTCACAGTGACACCAGACCAGTTAAGTCAGCAATATTGTTCCTGATTGCTGCCACACTTGTCCCCAGTGTCACTAGACTAGTGTAAGCCAACAGTGTTTCTGATTGCCACTACATAAGTCCTAGTGTCACCAGACCACTGCAGCCAGCAGCAGTGTTCCTGATCACATCCATACCAATGCAGTGTTGTCTCTGCCTGCTGCCTGTACTGACCCATCTGCAAGTCCACCTATCTATGTTCCTGTGAGACACCAATCTCAGCCATCCCGTGGACAACTACACTACTTGAACCACAGGAATGTTTTTGTTATTCCTTTCTTCAGCCTCCAGTATCTTCTGGCCAGTGAATATGGCATTCCTGCAGGCAGCCACGTACCAGTAGGCTAGGCTTGCTTGGCTTAGAGTAATGGAGACTGCTATAGGAGAAGCTATACTAAGCTATATTCCCTAAACACGTGTATAGAGGCGACTATTACACTACAACTATTGATAACTATTGATACAACCTTGCTCTGATTCTGCCAACCCAACTCCACCAGATGTAGCACTGAACAGACAAGTTTCGCTGCCCTAGATGCCAGAGCACAAAAAGAATGTACACCCCAAGCATCCCTATGCCCAGCGCCTAAATGCCAACTCCTGCCTTTCCAGCTGGTAGATTCTGCTCCCTTTCAGGAATTTGCACCATCACATGAAAGGCATAATTTCCACATCACTAGACGATACAGTTAGCAGCAAGGTCCACATCACCACAGACACGTAGTCCAGCAAATATGGGCAGGGGCGCTATATATTAGTCACAGCTCAAATGACTCTGCTAGCAACTGGGAAGGATGAAAGACAGGGAATACCACTGGAGCTTATTCAGTCACCCCATGTCCTTACAGCTGCTGGTGACTTTGCCAGAGCTGTCCACTCCACCTCCTCCTCCTACTTTTCTTCTTCAATGCCCTATTCTGCTGAGTTTTTCTCTGATCCACCTGTCCCCCTTAAGCATTCAAGAGGCTGCACTATGACTAAGGATTAATGATGATATGCAGTACTGCAACTGGTATGCCTAGAGGACAGTAGCCACCCTGGGCCAGAGATTCTTTCAGCTCTGCAAGAGCAGGTTCAAGAATGGTGGTGTGTGACAATGGCACCAATGCACTGCCTGCACAAATGCCTTACCTGGCACGTGTACCCAGGGTTACAAGATCTTCTGAGGCAGGTCTTGAAAAGCCTGTAGCCACTTCAGGCATTCCCACCCAGCCAATGTTCAACTGGGTGAAATTCAGCAGGAATTCCTTATACGCAAACCTCCTTCACTGTGACTTACCCATCAGGTAGAACTCAACTTTGGCCATGCTGTAGCAGCTGCCTGTGCAGCAGAAGACCGTCGATGAGTACCTGTGTGCGTATGAAATGACAATAGGCTATGGTGAGTTGGGATTTTTTTCCACATAACAGAAGCTGCCAATGCAGGACACATGCATTGTATTGTCACTATTTAAGGTGGTAACACAAATGGTAAGCTGAAGCACAAGGGACACTGTACTCATTGTGTTTCTGTTAGAAAACACAATGCATGGCCTCATGGATGGAGCAAACAAAGCAGAGAAGCAGGAGGAAGAGGGGGACTTCCTTGCGTCTCAGGGCCCACTCTATCCTCACACTGTTCCTGAGAAGCCACAGCACTTGCTGAAGGAGGAGGAGGAGGAGGAGGAGTATGATTGCTGTGATCATTAATAAGAATCAGTGCAAAAAAAGCCTGTCAGTGGGCACCGAAGTGGTGTTTCTAAGAATTGGCTGGAGTTGTCTGCTTTATTGAAACCTCAGAATTCTTTATTCACCAAAATGTGTTAAAATGTGTTTTGTGGCTTAAATTGTCACTTCCTCAGTTCAGAGTGATAAAAATTATGTCTAAGGGGAGAAATCAGATAAAATGGAATCAAAAATTAAATCCAATTCTGATTTTGATATGGTTTAATTTTTTTGTGAAATACCCATTGTACCGTTTGGCAGCCTTTTCCCACAGACATAAGTTCTATCACCCTGAACTGAGGAAGTGGCAATTTAGGCCACAAAACATGTTTTAACTAGTGAAATAAAGAAGAATAAAGCAGACTATTCCTGCCAATTCTTAGAAACAGCACCTTGGGCACCTCTGTGTATTGGATTAAGGGCATTTTTTCACTGATTCCTCTTAATGATTCCTAAAGCCACCTGAGAACCCTACAGAGAACCCGGGATGAAACCCTGGGGCATACAGAGCAACCACTTTGGCCCTGCACAGAGACAGATTTTCTCCACCTGCGCACTTGGAAGGTTGCGTGTTCCCCACTCCTTTGTGCGACCACGGCCTCAACAGCCTATCTTTAACTTTTCTCATCCTTCTGTGGAACAACGCTTCATGGTCTTTACCCTTTTTGAAGCAATTTGCCCTGTTTTTGAATGAATTTACTAGACTATACGGGCTCTCCCACCTCCCTCTCCTTTCTTTTTTTGGTAGGCACCCTGAGCTATACAAGAAACCCCAACCAGCTCTGCAGGATCCTTCTGACCACCACACCTTTGACCCTATGATTGCCATGGGGACATTAAGGCTGGAGGTAACATGAGGCAGCCTTCCAGGGGTGGCCTTCATGCCTCCCAAACCCCGAGAATAATACATGGCTGGGGGGAGGTAACTTAGGAAAATGTCATCCTTAGGGAACATGAAGACTCTGCCTCTAGTAATTTGCTGCTCCTGGGCTCCCTCATGCTCAAGAGCCTGTGAAGGGACCCTAGGATTCATGGCATTATTGGTAGGCAACCTTCCTTAATTCACAGTACAAGGGGATAGTTGCAGAGCTCATCCTGCACTCCCAGAGGAAGCAAAGAATGAAACATCTGGAAATACACTAATTTCTAGAGGCTGGCAGGAAAAGTCTGATAGACAAGGTGTCTCGAAGCCTCATGTTGGTAAAAGGAGAAGCAGTGGAGGGAGATGCAAATTTCAGTCCTCAGCACTCATAGCTGTCTGCTGCCAGCACCTATTATCAGTGTCTGCATCACATTGTGGCCAATAATCTGGGGGAAAGAGCAGAGGCAGAGACCCTCCAAATGGATAAACCCCTTGACTACTGGGTCACAAGGGCCAGAGCTTGCCCAGTATGCAATTGAACTACACCTAGTGTGCTCCCTTGGTGCTGTGGGGGGCTTTGGGACAGGCAAAAGAGTGCATCTTTTCACAGACACTATTGACCCGTTGACATTTGTGAAAATGTACCAGTGTTCTTTGATCAGCAGCTACCAAGCTCCTGCTGCTGATTAAATATTTGGGGGATCCTGCCACACCCCATTTCTTTTGGTTTGCTTTATCCAAAGCTGCTTCTTTCACTGTTGCAGGTCACATAAAATATCTGACATGCTGCCAATATTTCCATGTCTGGGTTTCTATGAGCACGCCCAGCCACCATTAATACATCCCAGTACTTGCCACTGTTAACATTTCTTGCCACTTTTGTAGGCCTGCTACCACTTCAGTCTAAAAATGGGCAATAGCTGTTTAAATTTTAATGTGGCACCCACTTTTTTATGCAGCTGTTTGACAGTTGCTAAATGCTGTGAATTTTGTTTAAAATGGTACATCCAGAATTTTATCTGTGCGGTTATGGTGTTTGGAAGGGAAGGACCTCCAAGGTGATGTTCTCTGAAATATTACCTGTGCCATGCGCAACACAGGAAAGGCAGGGGGATATTAGAGAGCTGAATGCATGGCTAAAGACCTGGTGTAATGAGGAGGGATTTGGATTTTTAGAGCACTGGGGTGACTTTTCATTGGGGTGCAACCTATATGCTAAAGATGGTTTGCACCAAAATGGAAGGGGGTTTGCTGTGCTGGGGGAGAGGTTTATGGGAAGGCTGGAGGAGTATTTAAATTAGGATTGTGGGGGGAGTGTGAATTAAATTATAATGGGTCAGACAGGGGTCAGCCCCTATTAGTGGGTGGAATGGGGAAAGATGGGGGAGGGCTATGGCAGATGATATGAAGGTTGCTATTTTACAAACAACCAGTTAAAGGGCAAAAATGTATAAACCTATTACCAGATAATTTTATGGTCCAGTTTATTGAGGCTATGAATGACACTCTGCTGGACCTGGTAATCTCAAACCATTCAGAGCTTATTACCAATATTCATATAAAAGAACATCTGGGTAGCAGTGACCATAACATGATTTCATTTAATGTTAGCTGTAAGCAGGGCTTTTTTTCTCTGAGAATAGGTGCAGGAACTCCCCCCTTTTTAAGCCACCTTGTCTCCACCCCATACCCACCTCCAAATACCTTCCCTTGGTTCCACCCCCTGCCTACCTCCCAGTACCGCCCCTTTTAGAGAATACAGAACCAAGTATTATTTTGTGGTGCTAAGTAATTTGTATGCAATTTGTTAACGATAACAATAGACCCCACCCCAGCAACAATAGCTCCCTCCCAGCAACAATAGACCCCCATTCCAGGCACATTAGATCCCCCAGTGATAACAGATCCACCCAGCAACAATAGATCTCCCCCAGCGACAATAGACTCCACCCCAGAACACAATAGATCCCCCTAGCTACAAAAGACCCCACCCCAGCAATATTATATCCCACCAGCAACAATAGATCCCTCACACAACATTATACCCCCCCGCAACAATAAATCCACCCCAGCAACAATATACCCCCAGCAGCAACAACAGATCTTACAGCAGCCAGCAACAATAGACCTCTCCCTCAACAATAGATCCCTCCCAGCAACAATTGACCCCCCTGCAACATAAGACACCCCCTAGCAACAATAGACCCTCATGCAAAAATAGATCCCTACCAGTTACAATAGATCCCCCAGCAGTCAGCATCAAAGACCCTCCAGCACCCCTTGCCATTACATACATTCAGTGCTCAAGGTGCCAGAACTGCATTCCCCCATGTTCCTCCTGAAAAAAAACCCTGGCTGTAAGCAACAAACCCATACGGGAAAGATAAACACACTGGATAGCAAATTTTCCAAGGATAAGGGCTGCTCTCCAGGACTTAGGCTGGGAGGGAATATTGGCATCAATGGACACAGAACAGAAATGGGAATTCTTCAAAACGACTGTATGTGAACTAACTGCAAAGTATATTCCCATGGCAATAAGTTTATAAATAATAATGTGACAGACCTAGCCTGGAAAGAGACTTTTGGAGGGGACTGTATGCTAGCCTCTTGCCGATCAATTGGGGGCCCTTGCATTAGGGGGAACGGTGCTCTGTGTGAGCTGTATGCCTGGGGACCCTTGAGGTGGTATTACTGTGGATTCGGGTCCTGGTCCCCCAGGACACACAGACTCTGGGGACCCTGGATTTGCCATATTGGAATAGTGGCTGATTCATAATGCTGGGACAGATACTGTTAGGAGATGCTGATGTAAATTCCAACACCTGTCTGTCTATTGTCTGCTAAAATGTGTATTGTAAAAGTCTACTATGGGATCTAAGAGTCATTAGATCCCCATTGTTATTTGTGTTAATTAACTCTGCTATTGTGTGAAGAAGAGTCTATGTTGATTGTGCTAATGTTGATTGGATTTTCTGAACTACAAGACGGCCAGTCTGGCCTAACGGTCATGTCTGAGTCATCTAGGCTGTCTAAAGGGATTAGTTAATTAGCTCATGTTAATTAGGTTAATTAGGTTAATTAGGTTACAGGTGTATTGTTAGAGTAATATGAGCCGGAGGTATCCACCTCCACTTTTAGTGTATAAAAGCGTGTATTTTCCAATAAAAGAGATTCCTGTTTGAACTTACATACAGCCTGCCTGGTGTTTGTTCTGAGGTATAACAACTGGGTTAGAACAGCACATAGCTGAAGTTCTAATCCCGGAGCATTGGATGACCGAACCATCAGACGTTGCAATCTGATTCAATAGCTGCAGAGGAGTGTCGGGAGAGTGGAACCGAGCGAGCAAGGGGCTCGTTACAAATAAGAAAAGAACTTAAAAATATTAAAAAGGAACACTATCATCGTTTGAATGCTACAAAAAATATAACAGAATATGTAAAAAGGAAATCAAGGATGCAAACATTCAAAACGACAGATTGCAAAAGATAGTAGGACAAACCCCCAAAAATTCTTATATATTAATAGTAAAAAGGTCAGGTCTGACCATGTAGGCCCTTTACAAAATAATCAACAGTGGGTGACTGGGGACGAAGAGAAGGCTGATTTATTACATTTTTTATTTAGCTCTATGTATACAAAGCAGCATAGGAGAGTTAATGTCCATAATGGGGGTGGTATTGGCACAGCCCTAAATGTTCCACAGTGGCTCAAAAGTGATATGGTCCAGAAATATTTAGACAGAATAAAGGTCCAGATGGCATCCAAATTTTTGGGACTCATAATGATATTATAATATTGGAATAGTACCACTGGATTGGTGTAGGGCCAATGTGTTGCCCATATTTACAAAAGGATCAAAGTCTTTACCAAGTAACTATAGACCTGTTAGTTCTTGCTTGAAAAAAATATTTTAAGCAACAGACAGCATGGATTCATGAAAGACAGAAGTTGTCAAACAAACCTGATTTATTTTTATGAGGAGGTAAGTAATATCTTGGCTGTGGATGTGGTATACTTGGATTTTGCAAAAGCGTTTGACACACGGCTAATATGTAAGGTAAAAATATGGATAGAAAACTGGCTACAAAACCAAATTCAGAGAGTAGTGGTTAACGATTTTTACTCTGAATGGTCTAAGGTTATCAATGGTGTACCCCATGGTTTAGTGTTGGGACCGTTACTTTTTAATGTCTTTATAAATTATATAAGGTCTGGTATTAAAAGTACCATTTCTGTATTTGCAGATGACACTAAGCTATGCAGTGGAATAATGTCCTTACAGGATATCTCCAATTTACAAGCCAACCTCACTGCACTGTCTAATTGGAAAACTAAGTGGCAAATAAGGTTTAATGTTGATAAATGTAAAGTTAAGCACTTGGGGGCTAAGAATATGCATGCATCATACATACTAGGGGGAGTACAACTGAGGGAATCCATAGTGGAGAAGGATCTGGGGGTTTTGGTAGATCATAAGCTCAATAATAGCATGCATTGCCAAGCTGCGGTTTCCAAAGTGAGCAAAGTCCTTTCTTGTATTAAGAGAGGTATGGACTCCAGAGAGAGAAATATTATTATGCCCCTGTACAAATCATTAGTAAGACCTCATCTGGAATATGCAGTTCAGTTTTGGGCACCAGTTCTCAAAAAGTATATTGGGGAACTGGAGAAAGTGCAGAGAAGGGCAACCAAACTGATAAGAGGCATGGAGGAGTTCAGCTATGAGGAATTGTTAGAGGAACTGAATTTATTCTCTCTTGAGAAGAGGAGATTAAAGGGGTTGTAAACCCTTTTGTTTTTTCATTAAGGTGAAAAAACACCTGGCAGTGACTGCCCCCCCCCAGCCCCCTCGTTTTACTTACCTGAGCCCTGGAACTTCATCCGACTGGGACACGCTCTTCCTCTGCCCGGGTTCTCTGCTCTTGATTGGATAGATTGATAGCAGTGCAGCCATTGGCTCCCGCTCCTGTCAATCAAATCCAATGACATGGGCGCTGGGGGGCGGGCGAAGTCATACATTCGGCGGCTATGGACGCCGAATGATGGACTCAGGAGCGCGCCCGCAAGGTAACCCCCCGGGAGAGCACTTCTCCTAGGGGGTTATCTGATGTGGGGAGGAGCTTAGAGAGGGACCTCAAAAGACAGTGTTTGGGGCCACTCTGTGCAAAACGAGCTGCACAGTGAAGGTAAGTATGACATATTTGTTATTTTTTTTTTTTAAATAAACAAAGCTTTAGAATAACTTTAAGAGGGTATAAGATCAACATTTACAAATACATAAGTGGTCCATATAGTGAACTTGGTGTTGAGTTAGTCACTTTAAGGTCATCACAGAGGACAAGGGGGCACTCTTTACGTCTAGCGGAAAAAAGATTTAATCTCCAAATACGGAAAGGTTTCTTCACAGTAAGAGCTGTGAAAATGTGGAATAGATTCCCTCCAGAGGTGGTTCTGGCAAGCTCAGTAGATTTCTTTAAAAAAAGGCCTGGATTCTTTCCTAAATGTACATAATAGAACTGGGTACTAACATTTATAGGTAAAGTTGATCCAGGGAAAATCCGATTGCCTCTCGGGGGATCAGGAAGGAATTTTTTCCTCCTGCTGTAGCAAATTGGAGCATGCTTTGCTGGGGTTTTTCGCCTTCCTCTGGATCAACTGTGGGTGAAGGATTGTGTATATGGGATTGTATGATTTTTTTTCTTTGGTTGAACTAGATGGACTTGTGTCTTTTTGCAACCTGACTAACTATGTAACTATGACAACTAAACTCCAATTTTTTCCCAGCTTTATAACAGTTACACGTATAGTACATGAAGATTTATTAAAGCAGGACCCATCCTGTGCTGTGCAGGATTTTTTAAATGGTGTTTGGGCACCATTAACACCTAATTCACAGGTTTTTTTAATTTATTTTTTTGCTATGTGATTGTCAATCGGTGCCCATCCTGTAGCACCAACCAAACTCATTTTTTTCACAGCTGTGTAGCAGTTGCAGATAAGGTAAATATTTGTGCCTTGCAAGAATTCAGCTGTGGTATTTTGGCTCCACAGCCACCACCCAAAAATTTTTTTCCACAGTTGTATAACTGTTGCACATACAGTATCTCACAAAAGTGAGTACACCCCTCACATTTTTGTAAATATTTTATTATATCTTTTCATGTGACAACACTGAAGAAATTACACTTTGCTACAGTGTAAAGTAGTGAGTGTACAGCATGCTGCAGTTCAGTTTCAGGGTCTTGGCAATCTTTATGTAGAGCAACAATTTTTTTTTTTCAGATCCTCAGAGAGTTCTTTGCCATGAGGTGCCATATTTAGCACACCTGCTCCCCATTCACACCTGAGACCTTGTAACACTAATGAGTCACATGACACTGGGGAGGGAAAATGGCTAATTGGGCCCAGTTTGGGGGGACAGCACATATACACTGTTATACAAGCTGTACACTCACTACTTTACATTGTAGCAAAGTGTCATTTCTTAAGTGTTGTCACATGAAAAGATATAATAAAATATTTACAAAAATTTTGTGGAGGTGGCCATCCTCGATTTCCAGGAACGGCTATGCACCCTGCACCTGACGCAAGGACCCGGAATACCGCTTAGCGGTGCAGCGATTCAGCGGGGGAGACATCAGCTCCTGCAAATAGGATGGCACCGGTCTGAGACGGTAAGACTGTTCGGTTTTCTACCGCCTTGTTTACACAGTCTGATGCTGTTTATACAGCCTGATGCATTACCACCTCTATAGTCTTGGTGATCCCTTCCAGCCCAGGGTACTCTGCTTCCCCAGCTATCTGCTGTAACCGCGATGTACTTCCACACAGCATGACATCTATCACTTGCCTTTTCCCCTGACCGTAGATCATCTGGACACACCATCCTGTGGACATCAGCAAGACAACTTCTGATATAATCATCAGCTCTCAGCCACCCCATGGACTTTCCATGAACATTTCCCTCTCCCATAGTTCCCTGCCTCTTTTCCTCCCCAAGTGCCCCTCCACCTCTGGGATTGATGTCAGCCCTGTACCCCCACTGAGAAATTGCTCTACCCACCGTCCATTGGACCAGCAGGACTGACATCAATTAACTGTGCGTCCGGACGCTGTTTTTGTTTTTTGTCTTTTGTTATATGTTTTTGTTCTATGTTCCCCCTGTTTGTGGATGCGACTGACTCACCTTCATAGGTGGTCGGCGCTATTTTTTATAGTTACAGTACTGCACTGGGTCATTACCCTGCTACCTGCTATTTATGTTCATGCCAATAAAGTGATACTTTTTCTATTCTAATTTGGTCGTTGCCCTTCCATTCAACCCCGCTTTTCTTTTCCCCACCTGTTTGGGACACTTTTTTATAATTTTGTGAGAATGATGCCTTAAGCTAATTTTTTCCTTTATAGAGATAGAAATTGTTGGGCTGGGTAAGCACTGTGTTGGCCATTAAACCTTTGGTTAAATTGCAGTGCGTTATCATTAAAAATGGACAACACATTTTGTTTCCTCGTGCTGCTTCTCAGCTGTGAAATTTGATCTCCTGAAATTCTGGCCTATAAAACATACTTTGAAGTATGTACAGATAATTTCTCAAAACATTTTTCTCCTTTGTCTCAGAGAGAAATTACATTTTGGGTTGATGGAGCCTGTCTGCTTTCTCCCTCTGGAATTGCCTGTAATGAGAACTATTTACAGTCAGGTCCATAAATATTGGGACATCGACACAATTCTAATCTTTTTGGCTCTATACACCACAACAATGGATTTGAAATGAAACGAACAAGATGTGCTTTAACTGCAGACTTTCAGCTTTAATTTAAGGGTATTCACATCCAAAGCAGGTGAACGGTGTAGGAATTACAACAGCTTGTATATGTGCCTCCCACTTTTTAAGGGAC
The DNA here is from genome assembly GCF_042186555.1 of Aquarana catesbeiana. Taxonomy (NCBI): domain Eukaryota; kingdom Metazoa; phylum Chordata; class Amphibia; order Anura; family Ranidae; genus Aquarana; species Aquarana catesbeiana. The sequence goes on from NC_133328.1 coordinate 239,915,745, forward strand.
CAAAAGTAATGGGACGATTGGCTGCTCAGCTGTTCCATGGCCAGGTGTGTGTTATTCCCTCATTATCCCATTTACAAGGAGCAGATAAAAGGTACAGAGTTCTTTTCAAATATGCTATTTGCATTTGAAATCTGTTGCTGTCAACTCTCAATATGAGATCCAAAGAGCTGTCACTATCAGTGAAGCAAGCCATCATTAGGCTGAAAAAACAGAACAAACCCATCAGAGAGATAGCAAAAACATAGGTGTGGCCAAATCAACTGTTTGGAACATCCTTAAAAAGAAAGAATGCACCAGTGAGCTCAGAAACACCAAAAAGACCAGGAAGACCACGGAAAACAACTGTGGTGGATGACCGAAGAATTCTTTCCCTGTTGAAGAAAACACCCTTCACAACAGTTGGCCAGATCAAGAACACTCTCCAGGAGGTAGGTTTATGTGTGTCAAAGTCAACAATCAAGAGAAGACTTCACCAGAGTGAATACAGAGGGTTCACCACAAGATGAAAACCATTAGTGAGCCTCAAAAACAGGAAGGCCAGATTAGAGTTTGCCAAACAACATCTAAAAAAGCCTTCACAGTTCTGGAACAACATCCTATGGACAGATGAGACCAAGATCAACTTGTACCAGAGTGATAGGAAGAGAAGAGTATGGAGAAGGAAAGGAACTGCTCATGATCCAAAGCATACCACCTCATCAGTGAAGCATGGTGGTGGTAGTGTCATGGCGTGGGCATGTATGGCTGCCAATGGAATTGGTTCTATTGTATTTATTGATGATGTAACTGCTGACAAAAGCAGCAGGATGAATTTTGAAGTGTTTCGGGCAATATTATCTGCTCATATTCAGCAAAATGCTTCAGAACTCATTGGACGGCACTTCACAGTGCAGATGGACAATGACCCGAAGCATACCGCGAAAGCAACCACAGAGTTTTTTAAGGGAAAGAAGTGGAATGTTATGCAATGGCCAAGTCAATCACCTGACCTGAATCCGACTGAGCATGCATTTTACTTGCTGAAGACAAAACTGAAGGGAAAATGCCCCAAGAACAAGCAGGAACTGAAGACAGTTGCAGTAGAGGCCTGGCAGAGCAGCACCAGGGATGAGACCCAGCGTCTGGTGATGTCTATGCATTCCAGACTTCAGGCTGTAATTGACTGCAAAGGATTTGCAACCAAGTATTAAAAAGTGAAAGTATGATGGATGATTGTTAATCTGTCTCATTACTTTTGGTCCCTTAAAAAGTGTGAGGCACATATACAAACTAATTTCTACACCGTTCACCTGATTTGGATGTAAAGCACATCTTGTTCGTTTCATTTCAAATCCATTGAGGTTTTGTATAGAGCCAAAAAGATTAGAATTGTGTCGATGTCCCAATATTTATGGACCTGACTGTAAATTCTGTGTGAAAAAATCTGTAAGATTTCTAGATTATGTGCTTGAAAAATAAAAGTCTGTCTCCCATTAATAAGGATGAGATACTCTGTCTGACATCTGTACAAGGTTTTTATCATATCTCCATAAATATGCATGCTAATTTAATTATTCAAAGTTAAATCTGAGCTTTATTCCTCAGAGATTGTGGTCGTTCCAAAAAGGGTATAACAGCTGTTCTGGCTAGTACTTTAATTTCTTGTTCATACATCACGGGACACAGAAGCTTGGTAATTACCTAATGGGTTAGATAGTACCTTCAGGTGATTGGACACTGGTAACCCTAATTGCAAAGTGAGTTCCTCCCCTATATAACCCCTCCCATATGGAGAGTACCTCAGTTTTTTCGCCAGTGTCTAAGGTGATTGGTCACGTTAAAGATGTGCTAAGAAGAAAGCTCTGTTTGATGGTCCCTGCGGGGGCCTAAGAGCTAACAACTGGATCTATACCTCGGGCCAATACTAAAACGTCTAAGATGGATGGTACACGGGCCTCGTGAACGGAAGAAACTAGGTTTTGCCTGTAATGTCTCTCCTTGGAAGGCTGAGCTCTGGGATCCAGGCTTTGGTGTACTAATATAACAGTGGCACGAAAAGTTTCTGGCAGTCTTCTACAGGTCCAGGGAAGAGGATCCTGTGAGTAGGAACCCAGAACCCTAAAGGTTGGCACAACGCTACCCGCCGTGATGGGTGAAGGCTGGAATCTGTCTGTTCTCAACAGTTCCTGCGGCGGGGATAAGGTAAGTGAGGACAATCCTAAAGTTTACACATTCTGGATTATCTGTGAGTAGTTGCATGTCTTACCTGGTTTCCGTCACTAGAGGGAGTAAGAGATATACCTGGTGTATACTTACATGCCTTCCAGGATACATGCTCAGTGAAGTTGGTCTGAGAAGCTGCTCACCTCCTCTGCTGCAGGCTCTGCCACATAAACTGAAAGGGGGGATCCCACACAGTCCGGGGGTCCCACGCAGTCCTCAGGTGGTCCCCTTTCTTGACGCTGCCATGACAGTCCTATGCGCACGACCCTGCAGGGGGTGCGCTTTTATGGTGGATTCAGCGGGGAAGGAGGGGGAGCGTGGTTGCTAGCGGTGTGCACATCGCATTAGTTTGCAGGCGTGAGGCAGCTGTCTTTGAAAGCCCAGGACGCCAGAGCCCTGTAAGCGGTGGGACACAGAGCTGTGGGCAGTAAGCATCTTGGTGGGTTCGGATCCAGGCATATCTAAGACACCTACTCGACATCAGGTTGTGCAGACTAAGCTAATAATAATATTGTAAGACTAGGCACAACAGTGACTGCATTTATACTAGTACCTCTGCTTATGTCAGCTTAGGACTATGTCTCCCCATAAGAGGGCTTCAGGGGCAGGTAAAGAGCCTTGATCTAAGGGTTCTATCCCCCCTGAAAACTAGAGGCAGCTGCACAGGATAAGCCATTTCCCCTGGGAGGCTTGCAGCCTCTCCCAACATTGCAGCCCTGCATAGGCCTTTCAAAGATGGTTGTTTGCATTTGCAGTGTGTGGTGTACTTGAGAAATTAACTGCTTAATCACAGCATTCTCTCAAGAGGGCAAAAGATTGGGATAGTTCCCCATTCCCTGCCCTAAATCCTCAATTAAGAGGATCTACAATTTGATGATGAAAGATCACCATTAGGAAACAGGGAACAGGTGCAATCTGACGAAGCAGAGGTATCAGAGGCCTCGCAGGCTTGGAAGTTGTAGCTGTAATCTTTTACAGAGGTTTAGGCTGCGTATAACTTTTCCTCAGCCTAGACGGCCGAAGCCTCTGCCTCCTGCTTGGGTTTTTTTCTTAAAATTCCCAAAAGCTTCTTGTACCTTTCCAAGTCCGTCATCACTACAAAGAGGTGTAGAACCTCCACAAAGTCCTCATGCAGGTGCTTGCTTATAAACTAGCCAAACGCACAACTGCTGAGATGCCTACGGCCACATCACCCTGACAGAGCTCAATCTCATCTGATCTCAGAGGCTAAGCTGGGTCAGGCCTGGTTAGTACCTGTATGGGAGACCACCTGGGAATACCAGGTGCTGTGAACATTGTTGCTAACACAAACAGCTAAACACATGAATGCGGGAACGCACGTCAAGCGGAGGATAAACTTCCTTTTTATCAGTCCACATATTTGCATGATTTACCTGAGTATTGGAATGTATAAAATGCATGTGACTGAACATGTAATATGTAACACATAGAGATACATTTTTTGTGCTGTTTGTGGTGGACTTACCTAGTCGCATACGCAGAAATGCCTAAAAATCGCATGAATGCCTAAAATCACATAATTGCCTAAAAACACATAAATGCCCGTTAGCATAAAGATATGGGATCGCACAAGAGTGCTTGACCTCACAAGAGTCCTTGTTTACCTGGGGATACCTGCTCACGCAGAAAGGCTTGTTTTTCACAGAAATGCCTAAATCGCATAAGAATGCTTGGATGCATAATGTTGTGGGATCACACAAGGGTGTTTGACCTCACAGGAGTCCTTGATTACCCAAGGGTACTTGGTCACCCGGAGAGGCTTGTTTTACAGAAATGCCTAAAAGATGCATAGAGATGCTTGATTGCATAAAGATGCTGGATCGCACAAGGGTGCTTGATCACACAAGGATCCTTGGTCTCACAAGGGTACTTGTCCGCACAGTAGTGCTTATAATGCGTAGAATGCTTGGTCACATAAAAGATGCTGAATCGCATAAGAATGCATGATTGCCTAAGGTTGCATGATCACCTAGATTTTTCATGGTTGCATAATAAGATATGTTAATTTAGCCTCCTTAATTATACAGGATTCCACCCTTCAGGGGGGGAGAATTCTTGGCATCAATAGACATCAAACATGCATATTTACATGTGCCAATATTTCCCATTCACCAAAGATTTCTAAGGTTTGCGGTGGATCAGCGCCACTTTCAATTTGTGGCCCTAGCCTTTCGGTCTTGCTACCGCTCCTCGAGTGTTCACAAAAATTCTAGCTCCACCCCTGGCAAATCTAAGGGCTCAGGGCATAACAGTGACAGCTTATCTGGACGATTTGCTACTCAAAGAGCAGTCTGTAGCACTCCTAAGCTGCAGTGTGCTCAGCACGGTAAGATACTTAGAGTACTTAGGTTGGGTCCTCAACCTAGAAAAATCTTCCTTGCAGCCTCTAAAAAGGCTGGAGTATTTGGACATGGTCACAGACACAGTCCAAAGCAGGGTGTTCTTACCCAAGTCAAAAACCAGGGCTATAAAAGCATTTTCTCCGGGTAGTCTCAGCAAAGAGAAATCCCTCTATCTGACTATGTATGAGACTATAGGAGAAGATGGTCGCCTCATTCGAGGCTGTCCCTTACGCCCAGTTTCACTCGAGATCCTTACAAAGCAGCATCCTCTCTGCCTGGAACAAGAGGGTTCAAGCCTTGGATCTTCCAATGTGCCTATCCCCAGGGGTACGCCAAAGCCTCAATTGGTGGTTGCTGACCAAGAATCTTCTAAAGGAAAAGCCTTTTTTTTCCAGTTACTTGGAAGATCTTAACCACAGATGCCAGCTTAATAGGCTGGGGAGCAGTTCTGGAAGAAGCTTCCACCCAGGGAAGATGGTCCAGAGCCGAAGGGCTCTTGCCCATCAACATTCTGGAAATTTGGGCAATTCATCTAGCCCTCAAGGTCTGGACTTTCAGACTACAGGGTCATCCTGTCCGGATACAGTCTGACAATGCCACGGCAGTGGCTTATATCTATCACCAAGGGGGCACCAGAAGTCTGGATGCCCAAAAAGAGGTGAATCACATTTTTTTCTGGGCAGAAAGGCATAATCCTTGCCTGTCCACAGTCTTTATTCAAGGGGTGGAAAATTGGCAGGCGTTTTTTTCTAAGCCACCAGCAGTTGTGTCCAGGAGAATGGTCTCTACACCCTGACATACAGTGGGGCCGGAAATTATTCAGACCCCCTTAAATTTTTCACTCTTTGTTATATTGCAGCCATTTGCTAAAATCATTTAAGTTCATTTTTTCCTCATTAATGTACACACAGCACCCCATATTGACAGAAAAACACAGAATTGTTGAAATTTTTGGAGATTTATTAAAAAAGAAAAATTGAAATATCACATGGTCCTAAGTATTCAGACCCTTTGCTGTGACACCCATATATTTAACTCAGGTACTGTCCATTTCTTCTGATCATCCTTGAGATGGTTCTGCACCTTCATTTGACTCCAGCTGTGTTTGATTATATTGATTGGACTTGATTATGAAAGCCACACACCTGTCTATATAAGACCTTACAGCTCACAGTGCATGTCAGAGCAAATGAGAATCATGAGGTCAAAGGAACTGCCTGAAGAGCTCAGAGACAGAATTGTGGCAAGGCACAGATCTGGCCAAGGTTGCAAAAAAATTCTGCTGCACTTAAGGTTCCTAAGAGCACAGTGGCCCCCATAATCCTTAAATGGAAGACATTTGGGACGACCAGAACCCTTCCTAGAGCTGGCCGTCCGGCCAAACTGAACTATCGGGGGAGAAGAGCCTTGGTGAGAGAGGTAAAGAAGAACCCAAAGATCACTGTTGCTGAGCTCCAGAGATGCAGTCGGGAGATGGGAGAAAGTTGTAGAAAGTCATCACTGCAGCCCTCCACCAGTCTGGGTTTTATGGCAGAGTGGATCAACGGAAGCCTCTCCTCAGTGCAAGACACATGAAAGCCTGCATGGAGTTTGCTAAAAAACACCTGAAGGACTCCAAGATGGTGAGAAATAAGATTCTCTGGTCTGATGAGACCAAGATAGAACTTTTTGGCCTTAATTCTAAGCAGTATATGTGGAGAAAACCAGGCACTGGTCATCACCTGTCCAATACAGTCCCAACACTGAAGCATCGTGGTAGCAGCATCATGCTTTGGGCGTGTTTTTCAGCTGCAGGGACAGGACGACTGGTTGCAATCGAGGGAAATATGAATGCGGCCAAGTACAGGGATATCCTGGATGAAAACCTTCTCCAGAGTGCTCAGGACCTCAGACTGGGCCGAAGGTATACCTTCCAACAAGAAAATGACCCTAAGCACACAGATAAAATAACAAAGGAGTGGCTTCACAACAACTCTGTGACTGTTCTTGAATGGCCCAGCCAGATCGGATCCCTGACTTAAACCCTATTGAGCATCTCTGGAGAGACCTAAAAATGGCTGCCCACCAACGTTTACCATCCAACCTGACAGAACTGGAGAGGATCTGCAAGGAGGAAGGGCAGAGGATCCCCAAATCCAGGTGTGAAAAACTTGTTGCATTTTTCCCCAAAAGACCCATGGCTGTATTAGATCAAAAGGGTGCTTCTACTAAATAATGAGCAAAGGGTCTGAATACTTAAGACCATGTGATATTTCAGTTTTTCTTTTTTAATAAATCTGCAAAAATGTCAACAATTCTGTGTTTTTTTGTCAATATGGGGTGCTGTGTGTACATTAATGAGGAAAAAAAATGAACTTAAATGATTTTAGCAAATGGCTGCAATACAACAGAGTGAAAAATTTAAGGGGGTCTGAATACTTTCCGTCCCCACTGTATTTCAGGCCATATGTCAAAATTGGGGTACCCCGGATGTAGACCTGTTCGTGTCCAGGTTCAACAAGAAACTGGACAGCTTTGTGACAAGAACAAGTGGTCTGCTAGCACAAGATTCAGATGCCTTAACGATTCAATGGGATTGGTACTCTCTGATCTATGCTTTTCCTCCAATTCCGCTTCTTCCGCCGTTCCTTCGGAGGGTCAAAAGGGAAGCAAAGTCAGTCATTCTGGTGGCCCCGACTTGGCCCAGAAGACCTTGGTATGCGGAGATCATAAAGATGGCAATAGGAAGACCTTGGGTTCTTCCGCTGCGTCCAGATGTACTCTCACAAGGTCCAATATTCCATCCTGCCTTACGAAGTCTGAGTTTGATGGTTTGGCTGCTGAGACCCACATTCTGAAGGGTTGTGGGCTCTCGGGGTCAGTCCTTTCCACTCTGGTTAATACTAGGAAGCCGGCCTCCAGGCTCATCTACTACAGAATCTGGAAGGCATATGTTTCCTGGTGTGAACCCAGGGGGTGGCATCCTAGAAAGTATGCCATCAGCAGGATTCTTGCCTTTCTTCAATTAGGCATAGAAATGAGACTGGCTTTGTGCACTATCAAGGTCCAAATCTCGGCCTTGTCATTATTCTTTCAGAGGCCACTTGCCTCACATTCCCTGGTCCGGCCTTTGTTCAGGGGGCTCTACGCTTGGATCCACCAGTCAAACCTCCTGTGTGCCCATGGGATCTGAATTTGGTTTTGTCCACTTTTCAGGAACAACCTTTTGAACCATTGCACTATGCTTCTTTAGTTCTTCTGACAAAGAAACTGGTCTTTTTGGTAGCCATTTCCTCGGCTAGAAGAGTATCAAAATTAGCAGCTCTTTCTTGTAAAGAGCCATATTTGATTATTCAAAAAGATAGGGTGGTGTTGTGTCCTCACCCGACTTTTTTACCTAAGGTGGTTTCAGGAATCCATCTGAATCAGGATGTGGTCCTACCGTCCTTTTTTCCGGATCCGCAGTCCGCGAAAGAAGAGTTGTTACACTCTTTAGATGTTGTAAGAGCAGTCAGTATCTATCTGCAGGCAACCGCTCAGATTCGAAAGACTGATTGTCTATGTATTCTGCCGGAAGGCCCCAAAAAAGGCCAGGCAGCGTTGTAATCCATTAATTCCATATGAATTCGGCAAGTTATTATTCAGGCCTATGGTATAAAGAAGAAGATTCCTCCTTTTAAGGTAAAGGCACACTCAACTAGCGGTTAGTGCTACATGGGCAGTGCATCACCAGGCCTCCATGGCTCAGATCTTCAAGGCTGCAACTTGGTCTTCAGTCCATATATTCATTAGATTCTATCAGGTGGATGTAAGAGGGCATGAGGATGCCACCTTCGGGGGCAATGTGCTGCAGGCAGCAGTTTAGATCCTCTTGTCCATTAGCGGTCTATGTATTTTCTGGTCTATGTCTCCCTCCCCTCAATTTGGGCATTGCTTTAGGACATCCCACTAAGTAATTACCTAGCCTCTGTGTCCCGTGATGTATGAACAAGAAAATAGGATTTTTAAATACAGCTTACCTGTAAATCCTTTTTGATGGGAATACATCACGGGACACAGAGCACCCTCCCCTCTTCGGGACCTGAAGGTACTATCTAACCCACTAAGTAATTACCAAGCCTCTGTGTCCCGTGATGTATTCCCAAGAAAAGGATTTTAAAGGTAAGCTGTATGTAAAAATCCTATTTTTCTCATCTTCAGGATGAAAAAAATTAAGCGAAACGTGCAATTCACTTGTTCTTTTGCTCCCATAAATTGTGAACAGTATGACAAGGTTTAAACAGGCATTAAACAAATCTGTAAAAGTTGTCTTTCCTCACTCTATGAAAACTTAGGCGATTGGAGAGGAGCCAAAAAAGTCTCACTTAATGATTTTTATAGTTTATTGAAGGTAAACGTATACAAGTAAAGCCAATGCATTTTGGGTAAATTGACTCCCCCTTCTCCAGAGCTATTATATAGAGAGAAAGATACATGGTAAAAATCCATAGCAAGTCCATAGGATTTGTACAAATTGCTCTCACTCTAAAGGCATTTTCACAATGGGGGGGGCGGGCATCGACAGTAAAGCGCAGCTATTTTTAGCAGTGTTTTACCGTAGTTTTTGCAGCGCTTTTCAGCCGCTAGCGGGGCGCTTTTACCCCCTGCTAACAGCCGAAAAAGGGTTAAAAGTGCCTGCAAAGCACCGCTGCAGTGGCGCTTTGCCAGTGCTTCGGCAGCGCTGCCCATTGATTTCAATGGGCAGGGGCACTTTAGGAGCAGTGTAAAGCAGCTCAGTGTGAAAGTAGCCTTACTCTGTGGCAGTAGCACGACCATTGTTTGGATACTCTTCAGTGTGGTGTCTTCGTCATTCATAGAGATCCTTCTGTATCGATGGTCTATCTGTCATCCTCTGCCTGCTGGTACTAACCTGTCAGAAACTATGTCCTCATCTGTGTATATATATATATTTATGTGTGTATGTATATATATATATATATATATATATATATATATATATATATATATATATGTTTATATATATGTGTGTGTATGTATATATATATATAAATATATGTATATATATATATATATATATATATATATATATATATATATATATATATATATTTGTGCGTGTGTGTGTATGTGTACCAAAAGACACACACAGTGCAGCGCTACTACAGTGATAATTCAATGCTAATTTTAGTGCTATGTATACATGCAATAAAATTCAAATTCCTAAAAAATTCATAATAAATGTCCCAAAATCAATAGCAATCTTGATAGTAGTGCTCCAGTGTTATTATCATATCACTGTGCTTCTCAATAATTCTTATTGCTTGTGCACACCACCACCAGCTATTTAATCTGCTCACCTCAAGGATGAGTCAGGAAGACTCATTAACTCTTTATTTTAACTCCCCAAACGTCTTTTCTTTCTCTCAGACCCCATTCACACAGGGGCAACATGACTTGCAGGTCGCCTCAGCGAGGCGACCTGCAAACGACTTCCGCGGCGACTTGCAAAACGACTTCTGTATAGAAGTCTATGCAAGTCGCTCCAAGTCGCCCCCAAAGTCGTACAGGAACCTTTTTCTAAGTCGGAGCGACTTGCGTCGCTCCGATTAGAACGGTTCCATTGTACAGAACGGGAGGCGACTTGTCAGGCGACTAGGTCACCTGACAAGTCGTCCCTGTGTGAATGGGCTCTCAGGACTCAGCTGTTAAATTTCTCCCTTTCACAATCTCCACTCCACCCAATGTGTCCCTCACAGATAGGGGGTTGATCTCCGAGATTATTCAGCTGTTCCTCCACTTCAAGGGACTCGTGTATCATGTGATCAAAAACACAGCCGACATAGTGCTCTCTGCTATAAAACTTTAATTTAAAACCCCGCTAAAAGAGGAAACTTACTAGATATAAAAACAAAATTTGCTTGTTACATGTGCTGAGAGCGTCCTCTCGCTCACCACCGTGGCTGTGCAACGTCAAAGGCTTGGATCCTCTCCTCTGCACTTGCGTTGACCTCTGAATGGTCTTCCTCAGCAGATAGGGGAGGATACCTCACCCGAGCCTTTTAATATCCTGTCATTGCTATGGTAACCTCCCAAGCTTCTCCACGGCAGATCCGAGTAACTACAAGTCCGTCCACTTCCTTCTGGCCTTGGAGCACACTTTCACCACAGCCAAATAGCCGGCATGCCCTCACCTGGCTCATCCTACTATTCCCTTAAATTGTGGTGACTGTTCTATTCATACTCAGGAATTAGTTCATGGACATTTTACATTGGAATCTCCCCCCTCCTGATCTGTATATGATGTTGATAGAGGCCAATTACATTGCAACTGGTGCTGAAGGGTTTGCCAAATGCTTCCAATTTGGTGGTTTTTCTTTCAATATTTTCTCCTTTTATTGTTGACACCAATATTTTTGGCTATACTGCTATAGTGAGTGAACAATCAGTTGGATCCTGAAGAAGCTCTCCTTGGGCGAAATACATCAATTCATCTGTTCTCTCTCATTGTTTGTCGCTTTGTACATTTTGTATGTTGAAATTGCGGCTGATGATACAAGCATTTACAATATGGCTATTATAATATGGAAATAAAAATGTGTTTTTTTCAGTTGGATATTTGTGGCACATTAAAATCTCTATGTTCCCTCAGCCCCTTACAGGACATGGTGGGAACTCTTTATACTTTTTCACTTTGACATTATAGGGGTTAGTGCCATTTATATAGTTGACAAGGCCCCCCATCTACCAAATAGTTGTTGTATTATATGTGTTTATTTATAGGGTTACATATAGGGTGTCACACACTGGTTTGAATCCGTATATCCCTTAAAAGGACAGGTGCACTTTTATTTGCATATCATCTTAACCACTTCAATACTGGGCACTTTCCCCCCTTGCTGCCCAAGCCAGTTTTCAGCTTTCAGCGCTGCCGCTGTTTAAATGACAATTGCGTGGTCATGCTACGCTGTACCCAAACAAAATTTTGATGGGCACTCAGGCGGCACATATGGGCACTGATAGGTGGCACTGATGGACACTGATGAGTGGCACTGCTTGACACTGTTGGTGGGTACTGATTGGCATCATGTGTGGGCACACATTGGCATCGTGTGGGCACATATTGCCACCCATGGCCACCAGGGATGCCATACCTGGTGGTCATCAGTGGTGGCCATCCCTGGTGGTCATGGTGACATCCCTGGTGGTCCTGGGTAGGCATCCGAGACCCCCCTGTCAGAGGAGCAGCCGATCGGCTCCTCATTACTTGCGTCTTTCAGACGCGAGTGAGGAAAAGCCAATAAATGGCTCTTCTTGTTAACATCGTGATCAGCCATGAGGTGTGTCAGACTGACACGCCGTAACAGCGATTGCCGCGATGCGCCCCCCTGACCACGTCATATGACGTCTGGTCAGGATATCGCAACTACTTTGCCGATGTGATTTTGCTATATGGTGGGAGGCAAGTGGTTAAAGGAACATATGCACTTTTACTTATTATTTGGGAGTGTTATTGGGATATTATCATCTAGATTATGTCAATGTATATTAATGAGGTTTAAGGGGCATGTGTACTTTTATGTTTAAATATTTTTAAGTCCAGTATTCAGGCTTGTTTGGTGCAGCAGTCGGCAATTTATTTCAAACTAAGCGCAGGGTTTTTCAGTTTTAAAGATAAAAACAAAGCCAAAAATATCTTGCACTACTTCTTTAAATACAATTATAATATGGTGTCCTCAAAACCTGTAACAAGTGTTATATCAATAAAGCAATAAGACACTCACACTTTACATGTCACATAGTCTGCTGATGTCATCCTGCCTGCTGGATGTGGCAGAACGGTTTCTTTGTGATTGTCTCTATTGTATGCTTGTTAGTACCCTTTTGCACTTCAACGAATGTGGTATTTTTAAACTGTATCATACCTATGTAGTGCAATTTGTTTCTCCTCCATGATCTATGGTATACATACCTATGGTTGAGGCTGATGTGTGATTCTAGAGACTGATTCTAAGACAGCTGGCTGCAGATGCATTTCTTAATTCTTTTTACTTTCAATATATTTCTATTTTCAAAGCAGTTCAAAAGATAGGCATAACAATTTGACGGCCTGACATAAGGCCCGAAATACAATAATATAAACAGATTTGAACAAAAATTAGAAGGAATCGGCATTGAGGATCTTACTAGTGATACAAAACCATACAGTGGGTAGAAGTAGGAAGTATTCAGACTTTACCCCTGGCTAGTGGGCAATATGGTGGTAGGCATGCTGGCTAAGAGGGCTAGTGGGCTAGGGGGACACCCCCGTCCCGGGCACCCCAAATGGGATCATCCTGTGCCCCTGCCAGGCCCCCACCACAGCCCCCCGCCCTTAGTTGGTCCAGTAAGGCCATATGTCATGTCATGTCATTGCGCAAACAGGCTTTCAGTGTTGCCGATTTAGCTCTATAACAGTCAACAAGTGTAAGAACCCTTAAATAGAACCGTACTAAAAAGGAAGATAGAAGAAGAGGGGGAAGACTAGGTGAGAAAGGGGGAATGGGGAGAGGGAAAGTATAGGGATCACATGCCTGTCTTTAGCTGGATATTAAAGGGATAGCCGGGGAAACCCCAGTAACGAGGGGAATTCCACAATAAGCTGACCAAGGTATCCACACTGATTCAAATCTGTGGGTTGTGTCTGATAGGATACTGGCTAATTTTTCTTGGGTCATTATCCATGAGATCTTGCACTGTATCGCTACAAAGGATATCTTTGGCCGTTTCCTTGCACTGGCGATGGTGAGCTTCGCCCTCAGGAGCATAAAGTGAATCAACTTTTGATTAGGTTTGGAGATTTGCGGGATTTGGGCGTTGAGGAGGGCTACAGATGCTGACCTGGGGATCATGCACTCAGTGACCTTGTAAATGAGGTTAAAGATTCTCTTCCAGACTGGTCTGATTCTGGGGCATTTCCACCAGACGTGCACCATCGAGCCCAAAAGTTGGCAGCCCCTGAAGCAACTGGGATTTGCTGTTGAATAAATGGCTGCAAGCCTGGTGGGAGTCATATACCATCACATTAGTACTTTTAAATTGGCTTCCATCAGCGATGTGTTTAGGACACCCCAGAAGGCTCTAGAGCAAGCCGCCTGCCAGGCCTCCAGGTCCCACTCGTGTAGGAGGTCGGCCTCCCAAGTCGTCATATACATAGATTTCCCTGTCGGTCGGGTGAGTGACGAGTAGATGACTGAGATACCACCCCTCTGCCCCATGGCCTGCCCACACCAGAGCTTATAGTCCGTGAATTTGAGGGGGAGTAGTTTTTTCACCCAGATTTTGCATAAAAAGTGTGAGATCTGTCCGAATCTGAATTTTTCAGAATATGGAAGATTCAGGTTGTTTATACAGTGGCTCAGGGTGAACGGGCCTCTAGCTGTGAAGTAATGTCCTATGCGGTACAGGCCCTTGTCAAGCCACCATTTGAAGGCTTTAATGTCCATTCCAGGAGGGAAGTTTGGGTTGTGGAATATGTGGGCTAGGAGTTGTCCCTTGGAAACCAAGGCTGGAAGAGTGCGGATACTATCCCAAAGGGTGTAAGAATGAGAGAGGGAAGGTGACATAATTGGTGGTCTTTGTTTTTGGGGGCACCAGAGTAGGTAATCCAGGGTGTATTGGGGGGTAGCCTACCTTTCTATATGGACCCAGTCTGGTTTTTCCAGGCATTTCTTAATTCTTTTATGTACTAATGGCTTAGGGCTCATTATTTTCTGGTAAGGCATTCATCTGCACAGTGGTGATGGAACACATAAGTTAACACCAGTTTGGAGTAATGTTTATTCATATATCTTCACTGGATATATAGTTTATTGAAGTTGGACTCTGTGTTTTTGCACTTTTTGCAGTTTTTTCCAGATGTTAAACCCAAGCACTAAGAAATTGTGGCCTGTCTAAAAATGCTTTTAAGTTTTGGTGTAAACCTGTATGTTAGTTCGATCCTTAGTATCCAAAAAAGACACGAATATTACCTTTTTATGAATGCTGAAAGCCTGCTCAGTCTATTGGAAATTGCAGCCTGCTCAAAAAGGCTTTCTAGCTGTATAGCAAACCTGTATGCTATTTCCATTTTTGGTGTCCAAAAAAGAGACTTTTTTTACTGATGCTAAATGCCTGTTCGTAATTTACAGCCTGTTGATACAGGCTTAAAGTATTTGTTAACCATTTATGTCACTGCCAGCCCTTCTATTAGCACACTATGTTGGTTGTTTTAAAAAAACGAGCATTGTAAATACCAAGTTTGAGCTGTCTTCAGGCCGGTCACATGACTTGCAGCCGCTTTACAGCTCCGATGGATTGCTTCTACGAGAGGGGCTGTGATCTCCCTTTGACATCAGCTGGGGAGATCATGTGGCCGCTGGTCTCTTCACACAGAAGCTCTGTCTCATAGCTGTAAATCAGGCACGAGTCACGTGAGCGGTCTGAAGACAGCTCAAAAATCGGTGATTAGAACGCTTGTTTTTTAAAACCACTTAAATAGTGTGCTATGCCAGACTCCAATACAGGGGCAATTTTACGGTTTGTTTTTTCAAGAACAGCAGTGGGGGGCAGGGCAGAGACAGACACAGAGAGGAAGCTGACAGGCAGGAAGTATGGGGTGAGGGGGAGAGAGGAGAGCAGAGGGGACAGCAGCGAATGATGCAGGGACGTACTTTGACCACAGTGGTCAGGGTTTAGCAGCCCTGATTTTCGTGGTCGACGCAGAGAGGGCATACAGGAAGTGGCAGATTCAGGGAGGTTTTTTTTACAATTTAGAGAAGGGCAGATTACACAGCACAAGCACTGTGCTGTGTAATCTGCTTTAAGGGACCAGGATCTGTATTTCTTTTTTGGGGGTTAACAACACTTTAATAGCTGTGCTGTAAAGGTGTACAATTTTTCCATATTTAGTCCTCCACAGAAGAATCTGGTTTCACTCTTCTTTATAAAATTGTAGCCTATATGATAAAGGCTTAAAATATGTCCTTTAAAACAGTTCTATTTTTCAGTCTTCAAACTTAGGAAATAGCTCAACATTTTCTTTTTTTACATGTAATCTGTCTGCTCACTCCCACTGGAAAAGTGGAACAACAAGGCTTCAAGAAGTCTGCATCAAATGTTTACAATTGTTTAGCTATACGGTCTGAGAAATATAGACATTGTGATTTGTGTATCCCAGATCAAGTCTGATGGCTCTTCCTCTGACATGGAATCTTTTCATGGCATTTACTTTTCATGTACAATGTTACGCATTTTGACACTTATGCCAATAAATCTTTACTTCTATATTGTGTTTCAGCCTGCCTCACTCAAAGTCACATACTTTTTTATTATTTTTTGTATACTGTCCAATTGCTAATCAGTTCAGTTTTCTTGCTTACTGCTTTAAAAAAGCACACTCTAATTTATATTTTAGGAGGATAAAACTTGCTTGGTCTCTCTGTTTTCACTAGGGTAAAAACATTTTCATGGCGCGCTACATGTCTGTAAAATATTTCTGGCTGTTGACTGTGACATAATAAGCCCAAACTTTTTTTTTTAATCTACACAAAATATGCTTCATCTCTTTCTCTGACACAGTGGCCAAGGAAATAAGCTTGCTTAATGGACAGTCTCTAAAATAATTAGAGCTGCCATGTTTGTAATATTATATCTTGATTATTTTTCTGGGGAAAAAATGACCTCTCTCTCTCTCTCTCTCTCTCTCTCGTTGCTGTCTTGGGCCCTAATCACACTGCTTCTATGCTCCCCAACCATTGTGCGTTTGTCTCTGAAACCTTGCATTGTGATTATTTTTATTTTTCAGCATAACTGCCTTACATCTACAATGTGGGTATGTGGACGTGGCACATACACTGGAGATAAATTAACAAGAGTAAAGAATGGCACAGTATTTTCCTTAATGTTAAATATATTTATTATCACTTAAGCATTCTACAAAATGAACATCAATTGATCAAACTGGTAACAATAACTTATTAAAAGAAGAACAAGAGATTTTTAGCAGCATGTGTCAATATTAAATACATCTCTATTGATAAAATATATAAAAGTAGCAGCAATAAGTGTTACTTGACTGAATGTCAGATAACCAACCAAGTTTCTACATGTAGAAATATTATTCATTTTAGTATATTTTGTCCTAAACCATGGTCAACATAAAAAATATATACACAAAAATATGTATTTTAAAATTGTGGTTAATATGCAGAGAAATGATATTATACACTTAAACCACAACAGTATATGCAGCAACTAAACTCAAGGTTTGTAATGTGAGTAGATAAGTGACATTTTTATGGCAGCTCAGAGAACTTCATTTAGTTAAACCATGGTTCTCTGGAGTGGCATAAAAATGATTACAAATATTTACAAACCATTTCCAAAATGTAGCATGACATTGAAGAGGTATTATAATAAAACAATAGATAAAATATATAAAATATTTTTAAAAAATTATAACAATTAATTGTTACATAGGCTGTTCATGGCATTTGCTTTCCTTACATTTTCCAAGTAAATTACATTTAAAAAATCTCTATACAAGTTTTATCTTGCCGATGTTCAAAGACAAAATATTATCATTTCAGTAGAAAGTGTGGTTATGTATGGGAGTGTCTATGCTAATGAATCCTTTGTCTGGAGCAGTATCTGTATCTAGAAAAAGAAGGTTACAACCTGAGATAACGATTTATTAGAACTACCCTGTTTCCCCGAAAATAAGACCTAGCGTGATTGTCGGTGATGGCTGCAATATAAGCCCTACCCCCCAAATAAGCCCTAGTTAAAGTCCTTGTATGTCTTATTTTCATGGTAGGGCTTATTTTTGGGGAAACAGGGTAGGGCTTATTTGGGGGGTAGGGCTTATATTGCAGCCATCACCGACAATCACGCTAGGTCTTATTTTCGGGGAAACAGGGTACATAGGAGAAGATGCACTAAATATTTTAGCACAAATAATGGCATGTAAAGGGTTAGCAAAGGGTTGGCAAACCAATTCATATGCATATATCAAAGTTGATTTAGAGTTTATTACTTGTATATGCAAACAGGAAAAAGAAAATATATTTTGTGTATGTGTATGACAATCTGTAAGCTGTTCATACCACTGGCGAACCTGCCTAGTGTGCACGTTACTGTGATGTTGATTCACCCTGGGGCAAAATCTATAAAAATAAATAGTTCCTGAACATTTTTAAACCAGCCTCTGCTGAATACCTTGAGGTTTCAAGCATCTTCTGGCTCAGAGTCATTTTTGATTGTTTATATATATAGTTATATGACTCCTCTGAAAGATACATGTAAAATACAGCAACCACTCATATATTTAATAATAGTTAAAATGTTGCTGCAAGGAACATTTACTAGTATTTCTTATACTTGATAATTGGGAAATGATAAAAAAAGTGAAAAAATGTGAGGATGGCGAAGTATTGTGACATCCCTGGAGCACTAATGAGCAAGTTTGCACCTGTACAAAGCATTAATAATACCTCATCTGGAATATGCAGTTCAGTTTTGGCCACCAGCTCACAAAAAGGATATTGGGGAGCTGGAAAAAGTGCAGAGAAGGGCAACCAAACTGATAAGAGGCATGGAGGAGCTCAGCTATGAGGAAATATTAGCTGCACTGAATGTATTCTCTCCTGAGAAGAGGCGATTAAGAGGGAGAATGATCAACATGTATGACCACATATGGTCAATATAGTGAACTTGGTGTAGAGTTTTCACATGTAACTACTTTGTAGATAAGGTATGAGGTATTAGCCAAAGCTGACATAATATCTAAATTTAGCTTCTCATGGTTCTGTAAACTATCATTTTAAAAACGAAATCCAATAGAAACAATACATTGGGGTTGATTTACTAAAGGCAAATCCACTTTGCACTACAAGTGCACTTGGAAATGTACTTAGAAGTGCAGTCGCTTTAGATCTGAGGGGAACATCTTAAATGAGGGGAAGCTCTGCTGATTTTATCATCCAATCATGTACAAGTAAAAATGCTGCTTTTTATTCTTTTTGCATGCCCCCCTCAGATCTACAGCGACTGCACTTCCAAGTGCACCTGCAGTGAACTTATATTGCAAAGTGGATTTGCCTTTAGTAAATAACCACCATTGTTCATGTTTTTAACAGCTGACTTCCAGAACTACTAATATTTTAAAAAAAATGGCTTTGTTACCACAGAGTCCATAAAAAGTAATTATTCCATACCACAGTCTGAAAATGTACAGCAGCTACCATGATGGGATTAAAAAGCACATTTTAGTACAGGAATTATTAAATGAAAATATAACAAGATGATGCTGAGAAAAAGGCCATGCTTGTGCGTATAAAAAAAATAAATTTTTAATTTATTTCATTTTGATTATTAAAAAAATCATCAATAGACCATAGTAAAAATATAATTTATGCATTAAATAAGTGGCTTGATTTACATTTTTAATTTATTTTAAAAAATAGTGTAAATCTTTAGACCATAATATTTGCTCATAAATAGGTATTAAAAATACATAATATAAAAGGGACAGGAAAATATAAGTCTGAATAAATAGTTCAGTAGTTGTTCATAAAATATATACATCATCAGAGCACCTATTCTTGTGCATTAAGATACTGTTGGCAGTTAATCTCTCCTCTGTTTTCAGGAGAACCTGGAATCTTCTTTCCGGTCAATGGATAAACACACCAGCATTTTCCTCGTTCTCCATCTAAAGCAGTCTCACACTAGATAAAATAAACAGTTACAGATAATCAATACAATATGCGGTACCTAGTAAAAGTTAAAATAATCACTGTATTAATAATATATACAGTTGTAAATGTATATAGTAATTTGCAATCATGGGCCCCCTAGCAACCTCCTTACTATCATCAATCTTAACATAAAGCATGTCTCTATCAGGGAGAGGTAGCAGGATAGCTGTCACCATAGTCAGTACATTACTAGGAAGCAGTACTGTGGACAGAAGTTGTAGGAGACAATGAGAGAAGGGGGGTGGCAGTTTATGGAATTTCATTTAACCCGTATTTTCCAGTTAAGTACTCTGTTCTCAGTAGCTCACCAATCTTTTTCAGCATCTCAGAGCTCAGGGCTTTAGTGGAAATTTTAAGTCCACCCCCCCAATCCATTCCAATGCCATAGCAAGAAAGTGCTAAAAAACGTGGTCTAGTGTTAAGTTAAAATAAACACGAGAATTGTAGTAGCAATATTAATGACATCACAATTTTTTAATATAATGATATAATTGTTAGTACTTTAGCACACAGTTAGGCATACAGGGTTAATGTCTGTGCTGACTGGGCCTCTGGATGCAATACATCTACACTGGTAAGACAGCTAAACAGATTCTCTCTACTGCCTGCCTGAGGGGACCTGTGACTAGCACCAACAATTCTAATGTGTTCTATCTGTCTGACATCTGCTTTTCTCGATTGCAAACATTACAAAGGGTACAGGGTCAGTGTCAACAGCAGTGTCATTAGATTTTTAGATCTTATTTTGTCTCAAGCTGAGTTGGCTGCTATAGCTATTGTTATGTTACTAGTGGTTACAGCAGAATATGTTAGTTTTTATTCAGAACAATATTAGAATTTTACCTGTTTGCTGTGGTAAAACCCATTCCTGTTACAGTTGGGAATATGAAACCTATACAAGTCTTCCCCAGTTCTTTGTTGAACTTTTGCCAGTCTGTCCATTGCTTTGTAAAGTTCTTTCTGGCATGGCCCCTGAAAACAAGCAGAAAAATATGGATGTTAACTGCAGCTTACATTAGGCAAAGTTGGCCAAAAAAAAAAGTGGAAATGGTTTGTGCTTCTTTACACCTGTGTGAATGGGAGTGGAACCCTATACAGCACGTTATTCTGTAATTGGTTTGAGAATTCCTCATGTTTTTGTTTAAGGCCTTTGGTGTACTGATCTTTAAAAGCTTAAAATAAGTTGCGCTAAAAATGAGCAATCACACTTAAAGTGACACAAATTAAAAGTGACAAGTAATTCAATGGTGATCATTCAATCAAATGTCCATATGCACTATGCATAAATAGTGAGAAAACGAGTGTACAATATTGGTGGATGTATGGAGAGATGAATATAGATGAGTAGCAAAGTCCAGATATTCTCCAATATCTGTCATCATTCACTGAAGGTAAGGTTAGTGGAAAGGGAAAGATAGGTCTCAACCTAAAGACAAAGCTCTATAAGTGGGAACCCTTACCAGAGCAGGTGGACCCCCTGAAGAGCGGAGTCATAAATGCAGGCAGATTGAGCCCTCTGCGGGGACAGGTGAATCTTCCCGTGCCTCTGATCCCTCAGTGTCCTCCAATAGTGAATGGAGATTGCTTCAGCAAGGTACGGAAAAAAAGCCAGACAGATGGATACTATAATCTGAAAAGAGATGCACTCGGGCTCAAAGCTTATTGGCCGCCATTGGAGATGAAGGTAGGTCACCACTTATCTCCCAACATGTAAATCTTTGTTGCTGTGTTGGGTAATGTCAGTCACTGTGTGATCGCTCATTTTTAGCGCAACTTATTTTAATATTGTTTATTTGCACCATAGGGATATTTGATGGTTTTTGTTGCAGCTTTGATTTATATTATGTGGTTTTCTAGCGCGGTATTTATTTTATATTTTTTATCTTTAAAAGCTTACCTGTGGTTGATCCTTTGATTTTCTTCTCTCAAAGAGCTTTTTTGCCTTCATGCGTTCATACATAATTGCATTCCAGGCATCAAATTTATCCAAACCATCAGGAAACAATCGGAGGAATGGTGAGAGCTGATCCTGTGTAGAATCACTTCCTTCTGGAGCAGTATTTTCATGTTCCGAGTAGTCTTTTATTTCTATAAGTGGATGCAACAAACAGGAATTACATACCATAGTATGACTTTATAGTAGCCTGTTATTCCATTAAATGTACATACTGTATATAAATCTATTCATAGAAACATAGACAAGTGATGGCAGAAAAAGACAAAGTGGTCCATAGAATCTAATCCCTTTTTAAACCTCTTTTTTTTCTAACTTCTTGTCTTAATACAGATCTAAAATCATCTCAAGTATGTTCAAATCAACTTACTCTTGACTGACTCACTATCTCTGCTGGAAGTCTGTTCTAAGCATCAACTACTTTTTCAATAAAAATACTTAAGGTCAGTTTTGAATGTTTCTTCTACTAGTTTGAACACGTCCCCATGTTCTTGAACTTAGCTTCATGTTAAAACACAGCCCTTCTGAACACTATTCACACCCTTAATGCATTTAAAGGTTTCAATCATATCCCCTGTTCCCTTTCTCTCCTCCAGACTGTACATATTAAGTTCCTGCAGGGCCTCTTATCATCTTCCACCTCTCAGATCTTTCATCATTTTTGTTGCTTATGAAGTCTCCAGAACTGGAAACAGTATTCTAAATGAGGTCTAACTAAAGATCTATATAGGTAAATCAGGATGTCCTTCCTTCTGCTGGTGATCCACCTCAAAATTCTATTCATTTTCCCAGCCAGTTGCCAGGCTACACGGTTTGCTCATTTTGTTGCAATAATCTGAAATAAGGACTATCCAAATAATTTTCCTCTGTAGTTTTGCCCCCCCCCCCATATTGTATTCTATTATAGGATAATATTTTTCTCATTATTTTGCATTTAGAAACATTAAAATGCAGTTTCCATTGCTTTTACCACTTTTCCAAATGTCCATAGTTTAGTTTTCTTATTTTAAGCAATATCATATGCTAATGCTTTGCAGTTCAGTAATTCATACTTATGCCCCATACACACGATCGGACATTCCGACAACAAAATCAATGGATTTTTTCTGACGGATGTTGGCTCAAACTTGTCTTGCATACACACAGTCACACAAAATCTTGTATGAAATTCTGAATGTCAAGAACGCAGTGACGTACAATACGTACGACGAGCCGAGAAAAATTAAGTTCAATAGCCAGTGCGGCTCTTCTGCTTGATTCCAAGCATGCGTGGAACTTTGTGCATCGGAATTGTGTACACACAATCGGAATTTACGACAACGGATTTTGTTGTCGGAAAATTTGAGATCCAGATCTGAAATTTTGTGTGACGGAAATTCCGATGGAAAATATCCAATGGAGCCTACACACAGTCGGAATTTCCATCAACAAGCTCCCATCAAACATTTTCGGTCGAAAAATCTGACCGTGTGTACGGGGCATTTGAAAGCATCTTCTATTGTAATGAGAAATCATAATTACTTATTAGTGATACTTAACTAACACAATTGTGAAACATTTTTCTGTCATAAACATTTAAAATGAAACAGACAAAACATTTCCTACACATTACAGTTATCCTACTAGGTCTAAAAATAAGCAAGCTCATTTGTATGTAGAGGGAAATGTCTGTAATATTTCCTGGCTTCCTTCCACACAAGCATGATCTATACAATAGTTTTATTAACTAAAATATTAAAAAACAATACGTTATAAGAGATTATTCTGAATCTGACTGTGTTCAGGTAGTCTGTACACTCACGCAGACAGGATATTTGTGTTTCTGTATTTTTTTTTTTTAAGCAGAGGGCTTAAATACTAGCAATGATGTAAAGACTTGTATTTTCTCTAAGTATGTAGAAAGGGACTTGTTTATCATAGCTTGATCTTTGACCTTACTGATGCAACAAAGTAGGACATGGGTCAAAAAACAAGCATCCATGTTGAGAAATCTGAAGTATATAATGATCAGGCAATAGTACAGACATCTGTTAAAAAAACACACTTGAAATATTATCTGTTAACAAAATTACTACTTTGATGCATTGGACCAATTTTGGTGCATTTACTATAAACTATTACCTGGTTTTAAACAGATTTTTAAAACTCTGACATGGCAATTTTTCAAAACAAAATGAAGTGCAAGAAAAATTTCATAATTAAAGATTGAAGAACATTTTCTTTTTTATTTGGCATAATGCAATGAAATAAAAATGAACCCCAGCTAGGGATAGAAAAAAAGAAGGACATTATAATTTGCCAAAATATATCTACAAAATAGATTTTACATAATTATTTTCACCTTCGCAAATTCACACTAACTTCAGTTATTTTTCAAGTGTTTTGATATATATTTAAAGAATTTCCAGATGTCCCTCTACCGGCCTTATGTTGTATGTACATAAAATGTATTTCTCCTTTGTTTTTTCTATTTAACAATGATGTGAAAAATTACACATATAGTTTGCTGCATTTCCTAAAAATTAGCAATACATGCCAATTTTCTTTACTAAAAGGTCTACATGCTGTATATATTTCTGTGTAGTTTGTTTACTACTAAATAGTGTTATTCTTCTCATCTGACAGTCCTTTTATCCAATAAATTGTTATTAAATTAATAAGCAGTATTTATAAAAAAGATATTGCATTCAAAAAGCACTAGTGATAGTAGGGAAAATATTAATAACATATCCAATATATGTCACATTTACAATTTGCACATGCAATGTAACATTGCATATCATGTAACACTGTAACCTGCAAAAAAAAAAAGTATGTGTGTGTGTGTATACATATATATATATATATATATGTGTGTGTATGTGTATATATAAATAAATGTAAAGTTATACATAAAAAGACAAGTAAACAAGATTAACAGACAATTATTTTCTGATGCTATTTTTTACTAAAACCTATCTGTTATGCTTATCTTTAAGACATCAATTACAAGTATTTGTACCTTGTGCAAACTCACCTGTAGCATCACTAGTTCTCAGCTTCTGTAAGTCGTCTGCATCCATGCAGATTCCTTGTCCTCTTGTAAGTGCTTGAATGGGTCTGGGCTCTCCAGGCTTTACATGGCAACTAAGTGCTTTTCCACACCTAGCTGTGTACACCCCACAAGGTTCCCCGCGTTTTAGTGCGCAAGTCAAACAGCATCCACAGCCTGGTTCTCGTGCCAGTTCTGGGCACTCAGCAGGTACTTGTGGGCAAAGAGCTAATTTCTCTTCAGTGCACTGGGCACAATGCAGTGGTTCGGTCACTGAAATTACTACTGCCATAAAAAGCAGAGAGGCTTTTAACAGCCAAGTACAAGGACTGACTTCTCTAGCCATTAGCTACTTAAAAATATTTCTTTCAGAACACTATGCTCTGTAAGCTGGTCTGGTGTGTAAGATCAGTAGTGTAGCTAAGTGATGATAAGTCTCTGAAAGTCTGTCAAGAAGGCTTCCTAAATACTTGTGTGTCAGCTCCGCTCTTCATATATACAATGCATTGCCGGGGGCCTGGGATATTAATGTTTTACCTCAGATTAATCATTAGCCCTGAGGAATTATTTGTAAAACACACCGTGATTGTTACTGCAATGTCTTTGCTTTGGGTGGTCACTACACCCCCTGTAACCTTCCCTTTATACTCTATTGCTTAACAGTGACGTCTAACTGCTTATATCTGCACACAGCAAGTTCAGTTGTCAAAACAAAGCCTGAGAAAAAAAATGTTACAAACTTAGTTTGATTTACAACTTCCTGAATAACAAGGAAATCGCATTCCATCAACCTTAGCCCCTTAGAAATGTTCCAAAGTCACCTTTTCAGGCAATGACAGGCTCGATCTGCTTAAGATAACAAGGGGCACTGATTTCAAACTTTTTTTTCAAAGAGGATGTGTTTGAAGTGGCATGAGTAGATAATAAACATGTGACGTCTATTGGCTATACTGACTTGTTTTGGCCAACTGCAAATTCTTTCCTAATCTTTCTACGTAACCAAAGTGTTAATGTATAATAGTCATGATCTAGTTTCAGAGCAGGTGTACAAGCAAAAGAAAAAAAAACTAAATGACTATGCAACATATGCATACATTTAAAAAACATAAATTAAAATACATACTATGAATATAAAAATATGTAAACTGTATTCCATATTTAAACTTTATTTCATATATTTAATGTATTTTTAGAAGTGTGTTTACTGATCATGCATGTGGAAGTTCTGTGCTGCATGTCTGTGTGGCATGGCCATGGGCAAGTGCTATGTAGAAAAGGAATGTTGCACCATGTAGTTGTGCAACCTAGAACAGTATTACTGTAAGTAACCACAAACAACAAATAATGTAGTAAATAACATATGGTCATTGCATTAACATTCACCCAAAAACAAAAAAAGGTCCGCAATTTAATCATACAGTTCCTTGAAAAAGTATTCATACCCCTTGAAATCTTCCACATTTTGTCATGTTACAACCAAAAACATACATTTATTTTATTGGGATTGTATGTTATAGACCAACACAAAGTGGCACATAATTGTGAAAATGATAAATGGTTTTCAACATTTTTTACAAAAATTATCCTAAAAATATGGGGCATGCATTTTCATGTAGCCCCCTTTACTCTGATACTCCTAACTAAAATCTAGTGAAACCAATTGCCTTCAGCAGTAGAAATTTTGATGATCTTTTCTAAAGATGTCTAAGTGCTTAGTGCAGTATAAGAAGAAATCATCTAAATTAAATTGATTATGTAAACATGGAAATAGGAGAATTAAGCAGTAACAATAATATAGGTCACCTTAAGATGACAAATTACAAAAAAATGATGATCAATCAATGCAATCAAAGGTTAACTGATTGGCCCTATTTTGTACAAATGAGAGATTGGTGAATGGGCTGTCTGCTGGATTGTATCCGAAAACTAGTCTACAGTAGACAGCACCTAGAAACCATCAAAAATGCCACCAACTGACCAAATCACTTGTTTTCACAATGAACTTGAAACATGCTTAACCATTAAGAGGTTTTCTTTTTCTGTAAAATGCTTCCCTGTTAAAGCAATTCTTAACCATGAATGTAACCAATTCTTTACCATGAATGTCATAGAAAGCTTGGAATGGAATGCAACTCAAAATTCTGTGAAGTAGTATCCAATGCCAAATAGAGAAATAGTTATCCATGTGTTCTCTAGGTGGGCCCTGAAATCAACAATTGAGAAGAAAGAAAAGAGGATGAAGGGTCCAGTGAACAAACTAAGCCAGCCTGATTATCCCAAAACACAGCTAGAGTACTGAGCAAGTCTGCCCTTTCACAGCAAACCATCCAGAAATTCACCACACATAAGTCTCACTCTAACACTTTATTATTGTTCTAACGTTAACTCTTAGGGTTAAAAAGAGATCAAGGTACTGATTACAACTCTAATGCCGACTTACACACGATCGGACTTTCCGACGGGAAAAGTTCAATGTGAGCTTGTTGTTGGAAAGTCCGACCATGTGTATGCTCCATCGAACATTTGCTGTCAGAAAAATGTTTGAGAGCAGGTTCTCAAATTTTCCGACAACAAAGGAAAGTCAGATCGTGTGTACACAAGTCTGACGCACAAAAGTCCACGCATGCTCAGAATCAAGTACGAAACGGAAGCGCTCGGTCTTGTAAAACTAGCGTTTGTAATGGAGATAGCACATTCGTTACGCAGCAAATTTTTTAATCTTTCAATGCAGCACATTATCTTCTTTATAATGCTAGAATAATGAAGTTGCTATGCTGCTGATATTCACACAGAGTTTTGACAAACAGATTTTTTAGTATTTCTCGTGATCTCATGAATAATCTTTGTTTTTGTTGTTTTTTTAAATCAAGATCTCCAGAATAATCTTTTTTTATTTTTTATAGTGATCTCCTTTTTTTTGTAAAAATTTCTCCAGATCTCCAGAATAAATAACCTGAGGAGTCAATTTAACAGGGAGCACAATACGGTCCAGGACTCCAAGAGATCAGGGGCAGCAACAGATGACATATATGTCCCGAGGCTGTGGTCTTACAACAGCCTGTGTCTTTTGGCAGACCACACCAAACCCAGGCCATCACTCTCAACACTTCCTTCCACTCTTCCTTCCAGGCTGCTGTCGTGGGTTGGGTGGCTGTGTTGTTGGAGGTGTTGCTGGAGGTGGTGATGGTGTTGCTGGAGGTGGTGGAGGAGTAATATGGTCCAACTCACACACGTGTCTTTTAGTTGTGAGTTGGCCCCTCATCCCCTTGTTTATTGCCTGAAGTATTACCTTCTCTCAGATGAAACATTGACCCTCCTCCATTTGTTCCAGTTTACTGGTTGTCAGACAGGCATACAACTCGGGGTCACCAGGGGTTGTTGTGAGGACCGCAGTAGCCTGCCAAATCAAAACAGTTGTTGACTCCTCCAGGTTCTTCGCCTTCCTGGTCCTTTTTGTTGGAAGGCGGAGGGGAGGAACCTGGGATTCGGTCAGGCTGCTGGGCACGGCCACCTCCTGGCTGCCACTTTCCACAGCCACCTCCTGGCTGCCACTTTCCACGGCCTCCTCCTGGCTGAGACTTTCCTGTGTATGAAAATGGGACATAGTTTTAGTTTTTTGGTCATCAATCACACACAATTTTGAGCTCATGACTGTTGCAAATTGAATGTTAACAAATTAGAAAAGACTATCCGTGTGACCCATTCATTTTTCATTCATGTCGCAATCATTTTTGGCTACTATTGTCTATTGATATGTAAACCACTTTGTTAAATCAGAAATTAGTGATCAATAACATCTAGTTAACATCATTCAATTTTTGACAAGAAATATGTTGAACAATGCTATGCCTGGCTCAAGCTGGGCTCCTCCACATCTTCTTCCTGGGTGGAAAGCCCAGGTTGGACTTCTAAAGCCTCATCTGATGTGGAAGGAAGAGTGGAAGGAAGTGTGGAAGGAAGTGTTGATAGCGATGGACTGGGTTCACTCTGGTCTGACACAAACCGCAGTCTGTCGTAGTACCACAGCCTGGGAACATAAACCTCAGCTGCTGCTGCTCATGATCTCATGGAATTCTGGACCTTTTTGCGCTTCCTATTATATGTGCTCCTCAGGCCACCAATTTTGGCCTTCAAATAGGGGATGTCTGCCATGGGAGTCACCGGCTTCACCAATTCCAACAGTTTCTCCAGCACTGCCTTCCTCTTTAGCTTGTTGGAGTATTGTCGGTGTTTGACTTGCCAGAGACATGGCAGCTCCCTGTACATGTCTATGAAGTTTGGCAGGAAGTCTAGATCAGTAAATTTATCCATTTTTCTCTGCAAGACACAACACAAGACAAACCCTAATGTCAGGCTAAACTCTTCGAATCTTGTCCCAATATAGGCCTCAATCTATAAGCAGTATAGGCCACTAACCAATGATGCCCCAAGTTAAAATTGTACCTTCGTTTGCACGATTGGCACTTATGCTACTCCGTCCTCCGCTCACAGATCGTACGTACGACGCATGCGTGTTATGCTTTATATACACTGAGAATGCATGAAACTCTGCCCCTGACCTTCTTTCTAGTGTATTTCCCACCTCTTCTCTTTCGGCACAGTGTGGAGAGACAGCAGGTGCATGCAGAGAGCAGCAACGAGGAGGACGAGGAAAGCCCAGAGCAAGGCAGTTCCTGATCCAGGAGGAGATATAAGGCCTCAAATATGTCCTTTGTAGAAATGGTGGAGATGGTGGACATCTTGAAGAGGGCCGAATATGATGGGAAGTATGGACTGTACCCAAACCCAAATGTGAGAAAGGCCAAGGTCATGACTAAAGTTGTGAGAAGTCTGCACAGGAATTTTGGGATAGGACGATCCAAGGAACAATTGAGGAAACGCTGGTCAGACCTGAAATTGAAGGAGCAAGATCAGTACAGAAGGATCAAGAAAGTGCTGCAAAAAAATAAGGCTTTGTCATGTGTTCCTATTATTATTATTATTACTTTAGTGCTGCTCTGTGTGCTTTTCTTTACTGTTGTAAATTTAAAATGGCAAGTTTCAGGTTCATGGGCACAGTAATTGTTCCTAGTAAACATTGTTTGTTCGGCCACTGATACAATCTTTTTGGCAGATGCAGGTTAACTACATTTGTTCATGCCTATTTGTATTAAAAGAAGTTTAGTACATTGTTGTCCAGCTGGGTTTGTAACTAGAATGAAACTTGATTCAGTGTAAGGGGAGGACACTCAGCAGCATCTGGACGATGGAGCACTAGTGTGGGACACCAGAACACCCTTTTTAGGGTATCCCACACAGGTGCTCCAGTGGATACTAGAGGTCTTTCCATGTGTGAAACTTTAACAAAAAAGGTAAGTATTCCAGCTTTAGAAAGGGAAAAAAACATGTTTTCAGCTTGGAACTCTGCCAAAACAGACAATTGTACGACACTTCCGAGCAATGTTTCATATTCCTATTTCTTGCCTCAAATATCTGTGTGCTAAGTATACCTTTTTTTTATTCACATAGAGGAGAAAAGAATTGGGACATCTGAAGACACCACAAACCCCACTACTCATGAAGAAGGGGAAATCCCCACATACCATGAAGAAAGATGTGGAGGGAGAGGTTCATAAAGTGGGCGAAATAGTGACCACAAGGGGTCAGTTGTGGTCACTATTAGATGTATGCCTGCATATTTATAATACATGGTGTTTTTTTTTATTTTAGGTGATGTGGATGTTGTGGAAGAAGAAACTCATTTTAACAGTGCAAGTCCACAGATCCTCATCGGTGAGATCATGGTGTGCAATCGGGATTTAGAGATGGTCAAGAAAAATATCACTGATGTCCAAAAAAAAAAATTACCAACATCATTGATGTTTTAGGCAGAATCTAAAAACAAAAATGTAAAAGTTTTTTTTGTAAAGTTTTAAAGTAATTTGAAAGCCAAATTTTGAAGATGCACACAGTGCCTCAACATGTGCTATTTGCCATCACGGGATATCAATGTACGTGTTTTGTGGGTGCAACTCCTTCTTCACAACTAAAGTAGATGAGAGGAAGGGGTTGCACCCCCGAAACACGTCCATTGATCCCCCATGATGGGAGCTAGCATAGGTTGACGTTAGGCATGGGATCAGGAGCGAAATCCACATTTTGACTCCCAATTTGTGTGCATCTTCAAAATTTTGCTTTTACAGGGGTGACATCACCCCATCTGATGGCAAGATCAACACAGTTTGGACATACTAATGTCTCCTATGGCCTTCACTTTATCAAAGTTAAACTTTGTAAGTTCCTGAGTTGTGTATGTTATGGTTTTAAACATGCCTGTTTAGCCAAAAAAGGCTATATTTACTGTCAAACATAAATGTTATACACCAAAGATGTTGGTTTGTTAAAAAAAACCTTTTATAACGTACATGTGAATGTGCTTGGAGTAAAATGATTTATACTCAACAATGTGTGGCTTCTTCTTTCAATGCTCAATACCAGTTTTTGGAGTAAGTTGGTGTAGTTACAGTGACAATGGGGGTATTTACTAAAGGCAAATCCACTTTGCACTACAAGTGCACTTTTAGTGCACTTTCAAGTGCACTTGCAGTGCAAAGTGGATTTGCCTTTAGTAAATAACCGCCACAGTGCTCTAAAATTTGACCCAATTAGGCCATTTTAGGGACTCAAAGCAATTAATTCAGAGAGCTGAAATGTAGGATTTTTATAACAGCTTACCTGTAGAATCCTTTTCCTGGAGTACATCACGGGACACAGAGCACCATAGTAATCACTATGTGGGTATATAGGCATCTTAAGGTGATGGACACTGGTATACTCAATACAGGAAGTTCACTCCCTATATATGTGTAAATAAAAGTGTAGCGCTAAAAATAAGTGAACATGGCACACCTTATGTAAGGGGCTAAATAATCTGAAAATATATATAATGATCTGTTTCTCATAGTAGAGAACACAGGATAAATATAAGAGACCTCATGTGATGGTAAGTCCCACAGAAGTCGCAACACTTATAGTAAGAATTGCTATCTGCAAGGGTAATGTGATATAGTGACTGAATATAACCTCAGTATTCAATAAAAATGCTCAAAAATAAACTTATATGTGATTTGAAATATAAATGTGATAACATGAAATTAGCAGTAATAGTGACCTGCTGAGTGAAAAACACACTATCATATATAGATAAAAAACAAACCCGTTTAAAACCATAGGTATGTAGTAAAAGACAAACACAGTGCTGATCTCAAATGTGGGTGAAAGCAAACATATGATAGTCCATGAAACATCCAAAGTAGGCAGTGACAACTGAGAACACACTGTTGCTATAGATATCAGACAGTCTCTTAAGTAGATATATGGACAATGGATAAATGCACCCGGGAGTGCCTTCACCTTCCAGGAAATTGTTTCTGGTAAGAGTACCCCTTTCTTTCCTCAATATCCTGGAAGGTGAAAGCACTCCCCGGTGCATTTATCCATTGTCCATCTATCTACTTAAGAGACTGTCTGACATCTATAGCAACAGTGTGTTCTAAGTTGTCGCTGCCTACTTTGGATGTTTCATGGATTATCATATGTCTGCTTTCACCCACATTTGAGATCAGTACTGTGTTTATCTTTTACTACATGCCTATGGTTTTACACGGGTTTGTTTTTTTGTCTATATATGATAGTGTGTTTTTCACTCAGCAGGTCACTATTACTGCTAATTTCATGTTATCACATTTATGCTTCAAATCACATATAAGTTTATTGTTGAGCATTTGTATTGAATACAGAGGTTATATTCAGTCACTATATCACATTATCCTTGCAGATAGCAATTCTTACTATAAGTGTTGCGACTTCTGTGCGACTTACCATCGCATGAGGTCTTTTATATTTATCCTGTGTTCTCTACTCTGAGAAACGGATCATTATATATATTTTCAGATTATATAGCCCCTTACATAAGGTGTGCCATGTTCACTTATTTTTAGCGCTAGACTTTTATTTACACATTTTGTTCACAATTAGTCTTATTGTTGTGTTGGCTGCTCACATTTAGGGTTGGCGCAGTATTTCATTACATTCTATTCCACTCCCTATATAATCCCTCCTCCTACCAGGAGTACCTCAGTTTTTGTAGCAAAGCAATATACCTAAACCCCAAAAAGAGTGGAGGGACCTCTGTGTCCCATGATGTACTCCAAGAAAAGGATTTTACAGGTAAGCTGTTATATAAATCCTATTTTCTTTATCGTACATCACGGGACACAGAGCTCCATAGTAATCACTATGTGGGATGTCACATAGCAATGCTATTTGAGGGGAGGGCGACACAACCCGTAGGGCACCCCCAGACTTGAAGACCTATACTGCTGTCTGTAGCACACTGCACCCAAAGGCGATATCCTCATGCCTTCTTACATCCACCTGATAAAACTTGGTGAATGTATGTACTGAAGACCAAGTTACGGCCTTACAGATCTGAGCCATGAAGGCCTGGTAACGCACTGCCCAAGAAGCACTAACCGCCTTGGTAGAGTGTGCTTTGACTTGAAAAGGTGGAATCTTACCCCTTAAATCATAAGCCTGAATTATAAATTGCTGAATCCACATAGCGACAGTGGATTTTGACGCTGCCTGTCCTTTTTTAGGACCTTCTGGCAATATAAATAAGACATCGGTCTTCCGGATCTGAGCAGTCATCTTTAAATAGACTTTGACCGCTCTCACCACATCAAGACAATGTAGTGACTTCTCTTCCCTGGAACATGGTTTTGGAAAAAATGATGACAGGACAATATCTTGGTTCAGGTGAAAACCTGAGCCCACTTTTGGCAGAAAACCTATACGAGGGCGCAACACCACTCTGTCCTCGTGAATAATCAAGTATGGCTCTTTACAAGAAAGAGCAGCCAATTCCAAAACCCTCCTTGCTGAGGATATAGCAACCAAGAACACTAACTCTTTTGTCAGAAGTACTAAGGGAATATGCTGTATCAGTTCAAATGGCTGTTTTTGTAACACTGACAAAACTAAGTTCAAGTCCCAAGGGTTCAAAGGTGATCTAACTGGCGGATCATCACCCCTTGCCATAGGTGTGCGCAGCCCATTGCATTAGGGTGTGCACCCCAAAGCTCAAACACACATGCCTCTCTTGTTTTGCTTGCTTATGCCTTTCTCGTGGGACAGTGAATGAATGGGAAGTGCTCTGTGATGAGAGGTTTCCTGTTCATTTACAAACTGAAGCATAGGAAACATAGTTTCCTATGCTTCAGTTATGAATGAACACAGTGAGCGAGTGTGTTCACTGTGTTCATTTAGAAAAGGAAGGGGCCAGTAAATTACATATTTACTAGCCCCTTTCCCTGCTTTCCATCCTGAAACATCCCCCACAGCAGCTGGGGGGGAGAGGAGAGGAGGGAAGCCAGCAGCACTGTGGGGCCAAAAAGGGGGGGACAAAGGCAGTTGGGGGAATCGGCACTACACATAGTGATTAGGGTGTGCCCAGGCACACCTGGCACACCCCCTGCGCACGCCTATGCCCCTTGCATAAAACCCCAGACCAAAGAATGTAAAGCAAGCAGTCTTTAAAATAAGACCGATAAAGCTGAGACTTGGCCCTCAATAATACTCAAGGCCAACTTCATCTCTACCCCTAATTGTAGAAAGGCAAGAATTCTGCCTATGATATACTTCCGAGGGTGCCAACCCTTGGATTCACACCAGGAAACATAAGCCCTTCAGACTCTATAATAAATGGAAAAAGAAAAACAAAGAGAATAAAGTTCAGAGGTTAAGAGGGCAAAAACAGAACACTATAGTTACTTCAAAACTAGCTTTATTTATATAAAGAATACCACTGCAAATAATTAAACAAAGACAAAAAATAGAATCACGAGTAAATGGCTGACAAAGACTATTAAAAAATTGGACAAAGTTGTCAAATTGTTAAAAACATAGGAAGCCGCGGCTGCATATCCCACACATAAACATCTGACATCACCATAACCACTTGCATACACTAGTACGAAGGTAGGGCTAATTAGGATATAGGAATAATCATGGAGATTCATTATAAAGGCCACATAGGGTTTCATAGGTGTGCGCAGCCTATTGCATTAGGGTGTGCACCCCCAAAACTCAAACACATTTGCATGTGTATATATACTGACGGTGTCAGCAGGGAAGAGATTGCTTGCAGTAGTTTTTATTTTTTACAATTTTTTACTTTGTCTTAAAACATTTTTGGAGCCTTTAGGGGTCTTAACGGGGAAATCTGCACCACACGGGGTGATTAGGGTGTGCCCAGGCACACCTGGCACACCCTGTGCGCACGCCTATGTAGGGTTTCCTTTATTAAAGGGATACCCACAGGACAATTCCTGAGGATAAGATGAAACTGCTCTGAAGAAGAACAGTTTCAGAAGGAAGCACGTGATATGCATCAGTGATTCAGACAGAGAGGCTACTCTTGTAACTCTCTTAAAAAAGCTAAAAATAAGGCATTAATGAAAAACGTGAGGATCTCCTTACCACACAGAAAAAGTCCTCACAGATGTTGAAATCTGAGCAGGACTTCCCTAGGATTATAACCAGATTTGGTTCTCAATGGAAAGAAGTCTATCAGATCCTTAATAGACATTGGCATATTCTGAGATCTGCTCCATTGACTGCCAATATTGTGAGTCCAAAACCCCTACTAACAGCAAGAAGAGCACGCAACCTGGGAGATGTTCTAGTTCATTCTGATCATAAGCGAACTTTAAATGAGAATTGGCTTTCTAGATTTAAACCCCCTCAGGGGATGCATGCTTGTGGACACTGTAATATTTGTAAATATATACACCAAATCGATGTGTTCGCCAATCCATGCGGAGGTAAAGCTTATAAAATCAAACATTTTATTAACTGTTCAACTACACGAGTTATCTATATGCTTACCTATCCCTGCAATAAAATCTACATAGGTAAAACTAAACGCCAACTCTGCATCAGGATTCGCAAACATATTGGAAGTATTAAGAAAAAGGACGATGATCGTCCGATTCCCATTCATTTTACCAAATTCCACAATGGTGATCCAAAAGGTTTACTAGTTAAGGGTATTTACGTCCTAAACCTGCCCCCTAGAAGGGGAGATTTTGACACCATCCTTCTCCAGAAAGAGAAGATGTGGACATACTACTTGGATTCTTTAGTACCTAAAGGGTTAAATACTAAATTCAGTCTACAGCCTTTTCTGCAAAAGTGATTAATGGGCTTTCTATTCTTCTACTTTTCATTTTCATTTTTATTATTATTTTCATTTTATTTTTATTATTATTATTTTTGTCTAATTAATTATCTAATTATTTCATTTGTTGTTTTGCTAGTAGCAATATCCCTAATGGAACTGGCCGATCTTTCTCCACCTATGCCATCACTGACAATCTTTTTTATGATTTTATTAAGCCTGTGCATTTTCTAAGTACCTTTGCAGAATGTTAGAAGGGAGTAGCGTTCTGGGTGACATCTAGTGATACTTGTTAGGTATTACATTTGCAATTGCCTATTTAAGCTTACTTTCCCAGCTTCTCCTTGCTCTGAAGAAACCAGCGTCTATTGGCTAGTGAAACGCGTCAGCTGTGTGACGTCAGCACGTCACTGGAAGCCAGGCGCGTTCCTTGACTTGAGTGATAGCACGAAACTAACAGCTGATGGCTTGTTTTCCTTCTTCCGGATCCCTTTCTGGTCGCATATCTCGGTCGAATATCCCGGTCGAACACCTCTATTTATCAACACAGAACGGAGCTTGTAGCCATTATCCATCCACTCATCTAGGGGTAGAGTCACGCTGCAGGAGGATGTTGGATCCCACACAGTTGATGAGAGTATCCACAATTCAATTTCAAGTTATAGTTTGGATGCCTGCTTTACTCTTTATAGCACTCCCCCTATGACATCTACCTTGAATGATTCAATGCTATGCTTACCTCTGCTCCTTTCCTCCGTTGCTTATGAATATCCACAGTCAAGCTGCCTGTTACACCTGCTTCACTGCCTGATTACATATCTATGCTGATGGTCTGTGTTCTGACCCCTAATGGACCCAACTATATGGCTATCTTCATGTAAACAGGACTAATACACTCAAGTCGCCCACCTACCTACCAGCACCTAACCTATGTGGCCTTTATAATGGACTTTAACGCTTTTATAAGGAATCTCCATGATTATTCCTATATCCTAATTAGCCCTACCTTCGTACTAGTGTACGCAAGTGGTTATGGTAATGTCTGATGTGTATGTGTGGGATATGCAGCCGCGGCTTCCTATGTTTTTAACAATTTGACAATGTTGTCCAATTTTTTAATAGTCAGCCATTTACCCGTGATTCTTTTTTTTTGTTTTTGTTTAATTATTTGCAGTGGTATTCTTTGTATAAATAAAGCTAGTTTTGAAGTAACTATAGTGTTCTGTTTTTGCCCTCTTAAGAGAACTTTATTCTTTTTGTTTTTCTTGTATGCCCTAGGGCTATCAGAACTGCATCCTATGAGGATATCATATGGGTGAATGTTACATACAAACTCGCCATCCTTTTTCTAAATTTACTTAGTCTAGGTTGATCCAGGCAGTTTTCCGTTTATTCTCTATAATAAATGGTTATGGAAGCTGGCTTCCTTACATTAATCAAGGTAGAGAGAACTGCCCCAAAAAGCCCACGTTTCTTCAGAATGTGTTTCAATAGCCAAGCCATTCAATTTAGCGTTCGTAAGGTAGGATGGAGTATCGGCCCCTGTGAGAGTAGGTCTGGCCGTAGTGGAAGGGACCATGGATCCTCCACCGCCATCTTTACGATTTCTGCATACCAGGACCTTCTGGGCCATGCTGGGGTTACCAGAATTACCGGCTTTCTTTCCAGCTTGATCCTGCAAAAAAGTCATGGCAGCAACTGAATAGGGGGAAATGCATAAATCAGTGAGAGCTGATCCCACGGGGTCACCAATGCATCTGTTCCGCATGCGCATGGATCCCTCATCCTGGACACAAAGTTGACCAACTTCGTGTTGAACCTGGACGCCAGAAGATCTACGTCCGGAGTCCCCCATTTCTGGAAAACAGGCCGAAAAATTTCGGGGTGAAGAGACCATTCCCCCGGGAGCAACTGCTGGCGACTCAAGAAGTCCGCCTGCCAATTCTCTACTCCTGGAATGAAAACTGCTGATAGGCACGGAACATT
The DNA here is from genome assembly GCF_042186555.1 of Aquarana catesbeiana. Lineage (NCBI taxonomy): Eukaryota > Metazoa > Chordata > Amphibia > Anura > Ranidae > Aquarana > Aquarana catesbeiana. Next base: position 239,953,255 of record NC_133328.1, read on the forward strand.
CCTTTCTGCCCAAGTTAGGATATGGTTCACCTCCCTCTGTGCTGCAAGACTCCTGGTGCCCCCTTGGTGATTGATGTAAGCCACAGCTGTGGCATTGTCAGATTGGATCCTGGCAAGACAACCCCGTAACCTGAATGTCCAGCCCTTTAGAGCCAGACCCGCTGCCCGGATCTCTAGGATGTTGATGGGCAAGGTCCTTTCAGTTCTTGACCACTGTCCTTGGACAGTTGTCTTTTCTAGCACTGCTCCCCAGCCTGAAAGGCTGGCATCTGTCGTTACCACCTTCCAGATAACTGGACTGAAGGATTTTCCTTTCAGCAGATTCTGGGTTAGCAACCACCAACTGAGGCTTTGGGACACCCTTAGGGACAGCCGGATTGGCAAGTCTAAAGCTTGAATCGTTTTGTTCCAAGCAGACAGGACACTGTTTTGCAACAGTCTTGAATGGAACTGGGCATAGAGAACCGCATAGAGAATGAAGCCACCATCTTTTCTAACAACCTCATGCAAAGGCGAATGGAGGGATCTCCTTTCGACCTGACCATCTACACCAGCTCTCTTATGGAGTTGATCTTTGCCTGAGGCAAGAACACCTTTTTCTGAGCTGTGTCTATGATCAGACCCAAGTACTCCAGCCTTTTTAGCGTTTTTAAGGAAGACTTCTCTAGGTTGCGAATCCAACCTAGACTTTCCAGGTAACTGGTTGTAATGTGCACGCTTTGCTCCAAACGAGCCACCGACTGGTCTATTAGCAATAGATTGTCTAGGTACGCCAAGACTGTTATGCCCTGTGCCCTTAACCTGGCTAGAGGTGGGGCCAGAACTTTTGTAAACACCTGGGGTGCTGTAGCTAGCCAGAAGGGCAAGGCTACAAACTGAAAATTATGCTGTTCTATCTCGAACCTCAGAAACCTTTGGTGAGCGGGAAATATAGGGACATGCAGCTATGCATCCCTGATGTCGATAGACGCCAGAAGTTCGCCTCCTTGTAGGATAGAAACCACTGACCTGATTGACTCCATGCGAAAGGAGTGGATCTTCAGGAACTGATTAATATTCTTTAGATCTAGAATGGGTCTGACATCTCCATTCGGTTTTGGTACTGTAAAGAGGTTTGAATAAAACCCCAAACCTTGCTCTTCTGTGGGGATTTGAATGATCACCCCTTGAGCCAGTAATCGGTCTAGTGCCCGAAACAGAGATTGCCTTTTCCCTGGATCTTTGGGAACATTTGACTTCAGAAAACAAGATAATGTAAAGTTCCGAAATTCTAGTTTGTACCCTAGAGACACCGTGGAGATGACCCATCTGTCCTGCATTTCCTCTTGCCAGACTTCTGAGTATTGCAGAAGTCTTCTCCCCCCTCTGGCGAGGAGGGCGCCCCTTCATAATGAGGCTTTAGAATTCTGTTTTGCAGGTTTCCGCCCCGAGGAATTTTTTCGTGTCTGGGCCTGACCCTGAGGCTTTCCTCTAGAGTCTGACGGCGGAGGCCGTCCCCACTGCCTAGAGGCGGATTCCCCTGGCGCAGGGGAAAGAGTCAGCTTATATGAAGGGCATTTATTCCTTCTCTTACCTGGCAAAAGAGTGCTTTTCCCACTTGAAATCGTTTGGATGTATTTTTTCAAATTGATTAAAGAGATCCACCGAAAACAGGGGGGGCTGGAGGCTGCCAATCCCAAATACAATATATAAAGGAGCAAATGTCCCCCAGATAAATAATAGGACTTTTCAGGCAACAAGAAAAAAAGGGGTGTCTAAGTAAACATTAAAAAGTTACATTTTATTGATATATAGGAAACAATATATAAAATTATTCAGATGCAGACACCACTGAAAATATAATAAGTTAAAAAACAACAACAAGTATACAAAAACTGTATCATTCATGCGCGGTAAACATTCAACCCGACGCGTTTCAGAACACTTGGGGTCCCTTCATCAGGGACGTTCAAGATGAGGCAGCGTTACCATAGCATATTCGATTAGATGAACTTGCTGCTGCCGTACGGTCGTTGGATAATAGATTAAAAGGCTGTAGAATGATATGGAGATCACTGCTTGGCTATGTAGAACCAAGGAGTCTGCGTGGTTAACTGCAGGTTGGTTTGAAGCAGACAATGACACTATTATAAACTGTCTTGCAGTTAACCAAGTGCAGAGCGATCTGCATCATCAACAGCACGTCCGTATGGATGTAACATGTACGTGCATGTTGATGGACCATTCTAAATGAATGTCAGTGCAATGCACTGAAAATAATGTACAATGTATTATCATGCGTTTCAGAAGCGTAGGGCAGAATGTGGTGCCAGCCTTAGGGTTAGAGTTTGGATTGTGAGTTCAGAACTGCAGTCAGGGTTGATAATTATTAGGTATAGGGGTTAAGTTGGAGTGTAGTTCTGGGTAAAATATGTAGTTTTCAAGTATGAATATTGGCAACATATCATAGGCATTATAGGCATTAAAAGAATCCAGGCCAAAAGTGTACATGAACTGTGCCATATGTGGAAACCAAAAAATAAATCAAAATTCTGCATGTTGCATGTGCTTAGAGGTGAAAGGGCCAAACAAGTTGCACTAAGACAAGTACAGGGGGAGTAAATAAACTAAATGTATGCGTACAGAATATCATAATGTGATATTGCCATTTGTTAAGGCCGACTATAAAATATTATAATGGTTAACTGTTTTCTGGCAGCCAACACTTTAATTTGGAAACCATAAATTATGAACCTCTTTTAAACTGTCATGACATATATGGCCTGGGGTACACAAACCCTGTCTTGACTACATGAAACATGTTTTTTGGTAACCTGGCAACAGACATCAAGCCACTTAGTATCTAGAACACATAGTATTCTATATGATCTCTTTCTTGAAATAAAGAAAAAAGATAATGAACACAGTTCTAATGTAGTAAGTCCAAATATGTAAATATAATAATATAACAGAGGAATTGTACTAACAAAATTAACCAGAAAGACATGCCTTTTACGATAAGAAACATAATTTATCTTATACTGCATTCAGGGTGAGTTCAGTATGGTAAAAGTCACCTGGTTTCCATGAGAAACCACATACAGTTTACTCACTATTAAGAACACTCTTGAAGTTGCCCTAATTCAGGACATACAGTCAGGTCCATAAATATTGGGACATCAACACAATTCTAATCTTTTTGGCTCTATACACCACCACAATGGATTTGAAATGAAACGAACAAAATGTGCTTTAACTGCAGACTTTCAGCTTTAATTTGAGGGTATTTACATCCAAATCAGGTGTAGGAATTACAACAGTTTGTATATGTGCCTCCCACTTTTTAAGGGACCAAAAGTAATGGGACAATTGGCTGCTCAGCTGTTCCATGGCCAGGTGTGTGTTATTCCCTCATTATCCCATTTACAAGTATCAGATAAAAGGTCCAGAGTTCATTTCAAGTGTGCTATTTGCATTTGGAATCTGTTGCTGTCATCTCTCAATATGAGATCCAAAGAGCTGTCACTATCAGTGAAGCAAGCCATCATTAGGCTGAAAAAACAAAACAAACCCATCAAAGAGATAGCAAAAACATTAGGTGTGGCCAAATCAACTGTTTGGAACATCCTTAAAAAGAAAGAATGCACCAGTGAGCTCAGCAACACCAAAAGACCCGGAAGACCATGGAAAACAACTGTGGTGGATGACCGAAGAATTCTTTCCCTGGTGAAGAAAACACCCTTCACAACAGTTGGCCAGATCAAGAACACTCTCCAGGAGGTAGGTGTATGTGTGTCAAAGTCAACAATCAAGAGAAGACTTCACCAGAGTGAATACAGAGGGTTCACACAAGAAGTAAATCATTGGTGAGCCTCAAAAACAGGAAGGCCAGATTAGAGATTGCCAAACAACATCTAAAAAAGCCTTCACAGTTCTGCAACATCATCCTATGGACAGATGAAACCAAGATCAATTTGTACCAGAGTGATAGGAAGAGAAGAGTATGGAGAAGGAAAGGAACTACTCGTGATCCAAAGCATACCACCTCATCAGTGAAGCATGGTAGTGGTAGTGTCATGGTGTGGGCATGTATGGCTGCCAATGGAACTGGTTCTCTTGTATTTATTGATGATGTGACTGCTGACAAAAGCAGCAGAATGAATTCTGAAGTGTTTCGGGCAATATTATCTGCTCATATTCAGCAAAATGCTTCAGAACTCATTGGACGGCGCTTTACAGTGCAGATGGACAATGACCCGAAGCATACTGCGAAAGCAACCAAAGAGATTTTTAAGGGAAAGAAGTGGAATGTTATGCAATGGCCAAGTCAATCACCTGTCCTGAATCCGACTGAGCATGCATTTTACTTGCTGAAGACAAAACTGAAGGAAAAATGCCCCAAGAACAAGCAGGAACTGAAGACAGTTGCAGTAGAGGCCTGGCAGAGCATCCCCAGGGATGAAACCCAGCGTCTGGTGATGTCTATGCATTCCAGACTTCAGGCTGTAATTGACTGCAAAGGATTTGCAACCAAGTATTAAAAAGTGAAAGTTTGATGGAGGATTGTTAATCTGCCCCATTACTTTTGGTCCCTTAAAAAGTGGGAGGCACATATACAAACTGTTGTAATTCCTACACTGTTCACCTGATTTGGATGTAAATACCCTCGAATTAAAGATGAAAGTTTGCAGTTAAAACACATCTTGCTCATTTCATTTCAAACCATTGTGGTTGTGTATAGAGCCAAAAAGATTAGAATTGTGTCGATGTCCCAATATTTATGGACCTGACTGTATATAAACTATTATAATCATGGGCATAGCATAAGGGGTTGCAGGGGTCACAATCGCAACCCCGCCCCTAGCTCCAGGGGGCCCTTGCAGCCTCCCTGTCATATCATATCCTCCACAAAATCCAACTCCGATCTGCCCTAGGGCCCCACAGCCATGCTCCAGTACTGGGCTTCTACTTTGCCTTCCACAGTCCACACCCCTCTGTTCTCATTGGCTGGGGAGAAGCTGTGAGCCATTTCCTGAATGGAAAGGAACACAGGGTGAGAACAGCCCAGGATGGGGAAGTGTCTGTGCTGTGTGCTGGCAACATAGAATGGTAACCAAGCTCAATGAGGCAAGAGGAGGAAAGTGCCGTCCTGTAGCCACGATGGGACCAGTGTCACTGGTAAGGTAAGACACTGCTCAGTGTCTCCTAGTCACCAGCTGGGATTCTCTGTACCCCCCCACCCAGGGATGTCTACTTACCCCCCATCCCTGACAACTGGGGAAAAGACACGCACCTCTGGGAGGTGACCTTCTCCCAACACCTACCAACACTGACAGAGAAACCTTCAGAAATTGCTAAAACAAATCCCTTAACACCTCCTGAGGGGCCCCTAAGGGGCTGCAAGCTTCAGATTTTGTGTCACATAGCTTTGCCCTCCCAGATCTAAGGGGCCCCCCAAAAAATTCCCTGACCACGCCCTCCACCCTGCATGCTATGCCTGACTGCTGAGCTCCTTTCCAATTACAGCACTCTAGTGTTCCTCCTCCGTAGGGCTGAAATCACATTCCTTTACAACACAGCCAGCTGGGATGGGAAAGGAGCTCTGCCAAGTGACCTGAATATAAGGAAAGTATTTATATTGCACTTGCACTTTCCTTATATTCTTTGAACTATTATCAGAAGATCTCATCTTGCCGTTATTGTGAGTCGCAGTACACGGTCCATTGGATTGCACTTATCACTTTTTTATGATCATCTGCTTGCGTTTTTTGGATATTTATTACACACATTGGTGTGTCACGTCATTTTATATATTACATATTTATGTATGCACATTGTTTGATTTCACTTTTTAGCACATCATTTATATAGTGCACTTATCCAGGGTTATTGCTCCACTTCATATTGCACTTTATTATTTTGCACTATTGCACTTTTTTATTGCATTATATGAACTGTATGTTATGCATTATTTTATTATTGCACTTGTATGTACTGTTTTTTTCACCATACATTTCACCTGGGTTAGTTAGCGCCACATACCTTGTTTTACATCTAATACAGTGTGTACAGTTTCTACTAAACTTCTGGTGGTGTACACAGTACACAATACAGTGCAGCCGTAGTACAGTTGCTAATACAGTGCAGGCGTTGTACACAGTATCTAATACAGTGTGTACAGTTTCTACTACACTTCTTGTGGTGTACACAGTACACAATTCAGTGCAGCCATAGTACATTCGCTAATACAGTGCAGGCAGTGTACACAGTATCTAATACAGTGTGTACAGTTTCTACTACACTTCTGGTGGTGTACACAGTACACAATACAGTGCAGCTGTAGTACAGTTGCTAATACAGTGCAGGCAGTGTACACAGTGTCTACTACACTTCTGGTGATGTATACAGTATAAAATACAGTGCAGCCATAGTACAGTTGCTAATACAGTGCAGGCGGTGTACACAGTATCTAATACAGTGTGTACAGTTTCTACTACACTTCTGGAGGTGTACACAGTACACAATACAGTGCAGCCGTAGTACAGTTTCTACTACTTTTCTGGTGGTGTACACAGTATCTAATACAGTGTAGTGTGGTGTTGCAAAATAAAATATACATCATGTCCGGAAGGCCACTAAGGAGAGGCAAACGCTCACAGTCCACTAAAAGAGGGCAAGCAGCCTCTGTGTCTTCAGTCAACAGTGCTGGTCGTGGACATGGTGCATCTTCTGCAGGTGGTCGTGGGGCACGCTTGTCCCTTTTTTCTGCTGCTGGGCATGTTATTGAGCCAGAACATGCAGGAGAGATGGTGGAGTGGATAACAAAGCCGTCCTCATCCTCCTCATCCTCTGTCACCCAGGCTCAGAGTAGTTTGTCTTCCAATGCAGCTGCTACATCGGCTTATTCCACCCGTTCCTTGTCCACAGTCACTCCTTCCATAGCCCCACCATCATGCACGGAGGAGTCCCCAGAATTATTTGACCACAGTGTCGGGTACATGCTGTTGGAGGATGCTCAGCGATTTGAAGGCTCCGATGTTGGTTCCCAGGTTGAGGAAGGGAGTAACATGAGCCTAGAGAGAGGGGGTGCCCAAGAAGGACAAGAAACTGGCAGTCATGTTCCCCCAGCTGCAGCATACTGCCAAGTTTGCTCTAGTGACGAGGAGGGAGGGGATGATGAGGTCACTGACTGTACTTGGGTGCCTGAGAGGAGGAGGAGGAGGCACAACTCCAATGAGGCAGGATGTCCTCTAGGGGGTAGCTTAAGGGCAGCCACCCTATTGCATCACACCGCAGTGCTCCGCAGGTGCAGGGCGCTGCTGACTCCCCGCTGACTTTTAAAAGTTCCTTGGTGTGGGCCTTTTTCAACATGTGTGCAGCAGATTGCACCGTCGCTGTTTGCAACGTATGTCTGAAGTAGATCAAGCATGGCCAGAACAGCAGCCGCTTGGGCACCACATGCTTGACCAGATATATGATGACCTGCCATGCAGTCCGTTGGCAACAGCACTTGAAAGACCCACATCAAAGTAAAGGCGGACTTCTCCCTCATCTGGGATCTCCAACCCCACTATACCTCCAGTCCAGTAGCAATAGGTGTCCCAAGTAGTGCAGCCAATCTGCTAGCAGTATGCCACCATCTGATTTTAGCAGGCAAATTTCCTTAACCCAGTTGCTGAACTGGAAAAAGAAATTTGGTCCCAGCCATCCACATGCTCAGCGTCTAAATGCTAGCTTGGCCAAATTGCTAGCACTGCAACTGCTGCCTTTTCAGCTGGTAGACTCTGCCCCCTTTCGTGAATTTGTGGAATGTGCTGTACCTCAGTGGCAGGTTCCAAAACACCATTTCTTTTCACAGACGGCCATTCCAGCTCTCTACCGGCATGTGGAAGGCAATGTTTTGGCCTCGTTGGACAGGGTGGTCAGCAGTAAGGTGCATATTACCGTTGACTCATGGTCCAGCAGGCATGGGCAGGGACGTTACCTTTCCTTCATGGCGCACTGTGTAACTCTGCTGGCAGCTGGGAAGGATTCAGGACAGTGTTCAGTATTGATGGAGCTTGTTCCGCCACCACGCCTCCAAAATGCTAGTGGTGATTCTGCCACAGCTCTCTCCTCCAACCCCTCCTCTTCTTCTTCCTCTATGGCCTCTTCTGCAGATTTGTCCTCTGAACCAGTGGTGCTCCGTAAGCGGTCAAGGGGCTACGCAAGCAGTCAGGCAAAAAGATGCTATGCGGTGCTTGAGTTAGTCTCCTTAGGGGACAGGAGTCACACTGGGGTGGAGATTCTGTCAGCTCTGCAGGGGCAGGCTCAGAGGTGGTTGACGCCATGCCAGCTTCAGCCAGGAATGGTTGTATGCGACAAAGGCACCAACCTTCTCTCGACCCTCCGACAGGGACACTTGACCCATGTTCCATGTTTGGCACATGTCTTGAATATGGTGGTGCAGCGGTTCTTGAGCAGGTACCCAGGCTTACAGGATCTCCTGAGGCAGGCCAGAAAAGTCTGTGGTCATTTCCGTCGGTCATACAATGCCAGTGCTCAGCTGGCTGACATTCAAAGGGAATGCAACCTGCCCACCAACCGCCTCATTTGTGACATACCCACCAAATGGAACTCAACGTTGGCAATGCTGCAGTGGCTGCACAAGCAGCAGAGGGCCATCCATGAGTTCCTGTGCGAGTATGGCACCAGGACAGGGTCAGGGGAGCTTGGCTTCTTTTCGCCACGCCAGTGGCTACTGATCAAGGATGCATGCACTGTCCTGTCACCATTTGAAGAGGCCACAAGGATGGTGAGCAGCGACAATGCATACATCAGTGACACTGTCCCTTTAGTCTTCCTGTTGGAGCACACGCTTCGTGGAATAATGGACAGGGAACTTGAGGCAGAACAGCGGGAGGAAGAGCAGGACTTCCTTACCTCTCAAGGCCCCCTTTATCCAGATAGCATTCCTGGGGGCCCGCCAAACACACAGGAAGAATAGAAGGAGGAGGAGGAGGATTGTGTCAGCATGGACGTGGAGGATAACACTCAGTAGCAGTCTTTAAGGGATGTTTTTCAGTCCCCAGAAACCCAAGGAGTTGTACGTGGCTGGGACGAGGTTGTTACGGATCATGTGATCCTTAGTGACCCAGAGGACTTGCACTGCATGGCCTCCCTGATTCTGCAAAGCCTGCGAAAGGACCCTTGGATTTGTGGTATCAAGGAGAGGGATCATTACTGGCTAGCAACCCTTCTTGATCCACATTACAAGGATAAGGTTGCAGAACTCATCCTGCCTTCGCAGAGGGAGCAGAGGATGAAACATCTTCAGGGGGCCTTGAAGAAAGGTTTGTGCAATGCATTTCCAGACCCTGGGAGGTTAAATTTTCCTGGTGCTGGACAACGTGTTGCTGAGGCTTCATTCAGTCAGAGGAAGAGCGGTGGAGAAGGTGACCAGCTGACCGATGCCTTTAAACAATTTTTCAGTCCTCAGCGCCAAGATCTGATCGGTTCAAGCAACCATCACCAGCGTCTGCATTACATGGTGCAGGAATATCTAGGGGCAAGAGCAGACATGGAGACCTTTCCAACAGAGCATCCACTGGGTTACTGGGTCTTGAGGATGGACCACTATCCAGAACTTGCTCAATATGCAATTGAACTACTGGCCTGTCCTGCATCCAGTGTTCTTTCTGAACGCATATTCAGTGCTGCTGGAGGGTTTGTAACGGATCATAGAATGCGCCTGTCCACAGACTCCATTGATAGGCACACATTCTTAAAAATGAGTCTTGCATCAGCAGTAGGGATGAGCTTCGAGTTCGAGTTGAACTCATGTTCGATTCGAACATCGGCTGTTCGCCAGTTTGCCGAACAGCGAACAATTTGGGGTGTTTGCGGCAAATTCGAAAGCCGCAGAACACCCTTTAAAAGTCTATGGGAGAAAACAAAAGTTCTAATTTTAAAGGCTTATATGCATGGTATTGTTATAAAAAGTGTTTGGGGACCTGGGTCCTGCCCCAGGGGACATGTATTAATGCAAAAAGAAGTTTTAAAAAAGTCAGCGGCTATTAATGAATTGTCAGTCCGACAATACACATAAAAGTTCATTGATAAAAATGGCATGGGATATCCCCACAGAGGAACCCTGAACCAAGATTTTTAAAAAAATGGCGTGGGGGTCCCCCTAAATTCCATACCAGGCCCTTCAGATCCCGTGCCAAGATTTAAAAAAAAAATGGCATGGGGGTCCCCCTCAAAATCCATACCAGACCCTTCAGGTCTGGTATGGACTTTAAGGGGAACCCCGCGCCAAAATTAAAAAAAAATGGCATGGGGTCCCCCCAAAAATCCATACCAGACCCTTATCCGAGCACGCAACCTGGCAGGCTGCAGAAAAAGAGGGTGGGACGAGAGAGCGCCCCCCTGAACCGTACCAGGCCACATGCCCTCAACATTTGGAGGGTGCTTTGAGGTACAGCCAGGTCCATAAATATTGGGACATCGACACAATTCTAATCTTTTTGTCTCTATACACCACCACAATGGATTTGAAATGAAACGAACAAGATGTGCTTTAACTGCAGACTTTCAGCTTTAATTTGAGGGTATTTACAAATCAGGTGAACGGTGTAGGAATTACAAAAGTATTTTTATGTACCTCCCACTTTTAAAGGGACCAAAAGTAATGGGACAGATTAACAATCATCCATCAAACTTTCACTTTTTAATACTTGGTTGCAAATCCTTTGCAGTCAATTACAGCCTGAAGTCTGGAATGCATAGACATCACCAGACACTGGGTTTCATCCCTGGTAATGCTCTGTCAGGCCTCTACTGCAACTGTCTTCAGTTCCTGCTTGTTCTTGGGGCATTTTCCCTTCAGTTTTGTCTTCAGCAAGTAAAATGCATGCTCAGTCGGATTCAGGTCAGGTGATTGACTTGGCCATTGCATAACATTCCACTTCTTTCCCTTAAAAAACTCTTTGGTTGCTTTCGCAGTATGCTTCGGGTCATTGTCCATCTGCACTGTGAAGTGCTGTCCAATGAGTTCTGAAGCATTTTGCTGAATATGAGCAGATAATATTGCCCGAAACACTTCAGAATTCATCCTGCTGCTTTTGTCAGCAGTCACATCATCAATAAATACAAGAGAACCAGTTCCATTGGGAGCCATACATGCCCACGCCATGACACTACCACCACCATGCTTCACTGATGGGGTGGTATGCTTTGGATCATGAGCAGTTCCTTTCCTTCTCCATACTAATCTTTTCCCATCACTCTGGTACAAGTTGATCTTGGTCTCATCTGTCCATGAGGATGTTGTTCCAGAACTGTGAAGGCTTTTTTAGATGTTGTTTGGCAAACTCTAATCTGGCCTTCCTGTTTTTGAGGCTCACCAGTGGTTTACATCTTGTGGTGAACCCTCTGTATTCACTCTGGTAAAGTCTTCTCTTGATTGTTGACTTTGACACACATACACCTACCTCCTGGAGAGTGTTCTTGTTCTGGCCAACTGTTGTGAAGGGTGTTTTGTTCACCAGGGACAGAATTCTTCGGTCATCCACCACAGTTGTTTTCCGTGGTCTTCCGGGTCTTTTGGTGTTGCTGAGCTCACTGGTGAGTTCTTTCTTTTTAAGGATGTTCCAAACAGTTGATTTGGCCACACCTAATGTTTTTGCTATCTCTCTGATGGGTTTGTTTTGTTTTTTCAGCCTAATGATGGCTTGCTTCACTGATAGTGACAGCTCTTTGGATCTCATATTGAGAGTTGACCGCAACAGATTCCAAATACAAATAGCACACTTGAAATTAACTCTGGACCTTTTATCTGCTCCTTGTAAATGGGATAATGAGGGAATAACACACACCTGGCCATGAAACAGCTGAGCAGCCAATTGTCCCATTACTTTTGGTCCCTTAAAAAGTGGGAGGCACATGTACAAACTGTTGTAATTCCTACACCGTTCACCTGATTTGGATGTAAATACCCTCAAATTAAAGCTGAAAGTCTGCAGTTAAATCACATCTTGTTCATTTAATTTCAAATCCATTGTGGTGGTGTATAGAGCCAAAAAATAGGGCCTCATCCCCACAACCCTTGGCTGGTGGTTGTGAGGGTCTGCGGGGTCTTCAACAAGGGGACCCCCAGATCCCGCCCCCCTGTGTGAAATGGTAATGGTGTACAAAAGTACCCCTACGATTTCACAAAAAAAGTGTCAAAAATGTTAAAAATGACAAGAGACAGTTTTTGACAATTCCTTTATTTAAAGTCTTCTTCTTTCCATGTTCTTCGGGTCTTCTTCCTTCCTTCTTCCTTCGGTTTCTTCCTCCATCTTTTTCCTCCTCTGACACACGGGACTTTACGGGGACTTCCCTATGGCTTTCCCTGTGCGTCACCGGGAAGACGCCATGGAGGAAGATGCCGGACAAGAACACCAGAGCAAGAAGCAGAGGATCGGAGGAAGAAGGCTTTTATATATATATATATATATATATATATATATATATATATATATATATACCATTTCACACAGGGGGGCGGGATCTGGGAGTCCCCTTGTTAAAGGGGGCTTCCAGATTCCTATAAGCCCCCTGCTCGCAGACCCCCACAACCACCTGCCAAGGGTTGTGGGGATGAGGCCCTTGTCCTCATCAACATGGGGACAAGGTGCTTTGGGGCTACCTCAAAGCACCCTCCCAATATTGAGGGCATGTGGCCTAGTACGGTTCAGGAGGGGGGCGCTCTCTCGTCCTCCCTCTTTTCCTGCGGCCTGCCATCTAGCGTGCTCGGAAAAGGGTCTGGTATGGATTTTTGGGGGGACACCATGGCATTTTTTTAAAAATGTTGGTGCGGGGTTCCCCTTAAAATCCATACCAGACCTGAAGGGTCTGGTATGGATTTTGAGGGGGACCCCCATGCCATTTTTAAAAAAATGTTGGCACGGGGTTCCCCTTAATATCCATACCAGACCTGAAGGGCATGGTATGAAATTTAGGGGGACCCCCACGCCATTTTTTTTTACATTTTGGTTCGGGGTTCCCCTGTGGGGAAATCCCATGCCATTTTTATCAATGAACTTTTATGTGTATTGTCGGACCGACAATTCATTAATAACTGCGAGTAGTTTTAAATTACTTTTTTTCCTTTGAAATGTCATTTTGCTGTCAGACAGTTCTAAACACGGGAAACATGCGCCCCTTTACAGGCATACTATAGACACCCCCCAGGTATGAAATTTAAAGGAACATTACACTTTTATTGTTTCACTTCAAGCATTATTAAAATCACTGCTCCCGAAAAAAACGGCCGTTTTTAAAACTTTTTTTGCATTGATATATGTCCCCTGGGGCAGGACCCAGGTCCCCAAACACTTTTTATGACAATAACTTGCATATAAGCCTTTAAAATTAGCACTTTTGATTATTCATGTTCGAGTCCCATAGACTTTAACGGTGTTCGTGTGTTCGAACAAATTTTCTGCCTGTTCGCATGTTCTGGTGCGAACCGAACAGGGGGGTGTTCAGCTCATCCCTAATCAGCAGCTATCAAGCACCTGATTGAATTTTCTATGGATGTGGGATCCCTTGAAGGCTGCCTATGCTGACTATCCTATTCCTCCTCAATCTTGAAGATGCTAGCTTCCAACAATATTTTTAGTTTAGGGCACCACCACCACCGAAGGCCCAGTTTTTCTGCCCCTGTTTAACAGGGGCATGTAATTACAATTTTTGATATAATATTTCAACACCGGGCCTGTTCCTGTGCCCAACAAGAGTATCTGTGAGGGGTTACAGTGTTGTAGCACCACCACCACCCAAGGCCCAATTTTTCTGCCCCTATTTAACAGGGGCATGTAATTACAATTTTTGATATAATATTTCAACGCCGGGCCTGTTCCTGCGCCCAACAAGAGTAACTGGGAGGGCTTACAGTGTTGTAGCACCACCACCACCACCCAAGGCCCAATTTTTCTGCCCCTGTTTAACAGGGGAATGTAATTATAATTTTTGATATAATATTTCAACGCCGCACCCGTTCCTGCGTCCAACAAGAGTATCTGTGAGGGGTTACAGTGTTGTGGCACCACCACCCAAGGCCCAACTTTTCTGCTACTGTTTAACAGGGGCATGTAATTACAATTCTTGATACAGTATTTCATAACAGGGCCCATTCCTGCGCCCAACAAGCGTAACTGTGAGGGCTTACAGTGTTCTGGTACCACCACCACCAAAGGCCCATTTTTTCTGCCCCTGTTTAACAGGGGCATGTAATCATAATTCTTGATATAATATTTCACAGCAGGGCCCTTTCCTGCACCCAACAAGATTAACTTTGAGGGCTTACAGTGTTCTGGTACCACCACCACCACCACCAAAGGTTCAGTTTTTCTGCCCCTATTTAACAGGGGCACGTAATTACAATTTTTGATATAGTATTTCACAGCAGGGCCTGTTCTGCGCTCACCAAGAGTAACTGTGAGGGCTTACAGTGTTCTGGTACTACCAACACCTAAGGCCCAATTTTCTGCTGAGTATATAAGGCAAGCCGTATAGTAAGACCCAAAGGGCCTGGTAATGGACTGGGGGGGACCCATGCCATTTTTTTCATTGTATTACATCTATATTGCCGGGACCCAACAATACATTACAGCCGCGAGTAGTTTTAAATGACATTTTTTCCAATAGAAATTTTGCAGTGGTATTGTACTAAACATGGGAAAAATGTGCTATTTTACAAGCATACTAAGGACACCCCCCCAGGCACGATATTTAAAGGGATATTTCATTTTTATTGTTTCACTTTAAGTATTAATAAAATCACTGCTCCCATAAAAACGTTAGTTTTTAAAACTTCTTTTTCCATTGATACATGTCCCCTGGGAAAGGACCCGGGTCCCCAAACACTTTTAATGGCAATAACTTGCATATAAGCCTTTAAAATTAGCACTTTTGATTTTTCATGTTCGTGTCCCATAGACTTTAATGGTGTTCAAGTGTTCGAACAAATTTTTTGCCTGTTCGCATGTTCTGATGCAAACCGAACCGGGGGGGTGTTCGGCTCATCCCTAGTCACTACTGACCCCACACAATATTTCTAGTTGTAAGTTTTTTTGTTCACAAAATAGACAATAGACAATAAAGGCAATCGACTGTGACCCCCAGTCTATTACCAATGCCTTTGGGGAATACTATACAAAGTTATATAATAACTGCCTTTTCCCCTGAATCCCACCCACCCCCCTTTAAACAAGCTAATTTTGACAAATGTATGTCCTCTCTGAGGCTGCCCAAGTTGAAATTCCTAAACCTAAAGGCCATAAATGCAGCTATCACTCTAGAGGAACTTACTGGAGTAATTAAACAGTACCACTTCACAAATCCCCAAGGCTAGATGGTCTCCCATACTTGTACTTTAAACATTATCTTCTTCCTTCTTCTCCCTTTCGTTACCCTCTTCTTTTCCTCTCCACTTCCTCCCTTCCTTTACCCTTTCCCCCTTCCCCTTATTCCCTTACCCCTTTTATTTCCTTTTTTTTCTCCCTTATCTTCTTTACCTTTATATACAGTATCTCACAAAAATGAGTACACCCCTCACATTTTTGGGGTTCCTAGCACCAAGTGGCCCTGAGATACGGGGCCCCAAATTCGGTTCGGAAAATGTCATTCTCTGCTGCAGAAAAGTGCTTGACATTTTCTGAACCAACTTTGGGGCCCCATATCTCAGGGCCACTTGGTGCTAGGAACCCCAAATTTGGTGTACAAACCCAGTGGAGCTGGTACCATAACATATTCAAAGCTGGGGTTCCTAGCACCAGGTGGCCCTGAGATACGGGGCCCCAAATCCGGTTTGGAAAATGTCATTCTCTGCTGCAGAAAAGTGCTTGACATTTTCTGAACTGATTTTTGGGGCCCTGTATCTCAGGGCCACTTGGTGCTAGAAACGCCAGCTTTGGAAATTTTATGGTGCTAGTTCCACTGGGTTTGCACACCAAATTTAGGGTTCTTAGCACTAAGTAGCCCCGAGATATGGGGCCCTAAATTCGGTCAACTGTGTCCATCTGAAGCAATGTCATTTCGGGACCCTTTGGGTTCAGAGACCCCAAATTTTGGCTGCAGCTAGGGGGCATCTAGGAACCCTTAACTACCAAGTTTGAAGTTTAGGGGACCTATGGCTGCAAATGGGCACAGTGAGGCATGCAAATGGGCACAGTGATGCTTCAAATGGGCATTGATGACCCTCTTTTCCACTTACAGTAGCTGTGCATTTCTCACCCTCGTCTTATACTCGGGTCAATAGGTTTTTCCCATTTTTTTTGTGGTAAATTAGGGCCTCGACTTATACTCGGAACGACTTATACTCGAGTATATACGGTATATATTTTCATGTGACAACACTGAAGAAATGACACTTTGCTACAATGTAAAATAGTGGGTGTACAGCTTATATAACAGTGTAAATTTGTAAACTCACAGCCATTAATGTCTAAACTGCTGGCACCAAAAGTGAATACCCCCCTAAGTGAAACTGTCTGAATTGGGCCCAATTAGCCATTTTCCTCCCCGGTGTCATATGACTCGTTAGTGTTACAAGGTCTCAGGTGTGCATAGGGAGCAGGTGTGTTATGTTTGGTGTTATCACTCTCACTCTTTCATACTGGTCACTAGAAGTTCAACATGGCACCTCATGGCAAAGAACTCTCTGAGGATCTAAAAAAAAGAATTGATGCTCTACATAAAGATGGCCTAGGCTATAAGAATATTGCCAAGACCCTGAAACTGAGCTGCAGCACGGTGGCCTAGACCATACAGCGGTTTACCAGGACAGATTCCACTCAGAACAGGCCTCGCCATGGTCGACCAAAGAAGTTGATTGCACATGCTCACAATTAAATCCTGAGGTTGTCTTTGGGAAATAGACATAAGAGTGTTGCCAGCATTGACAGCATTGAGGTTGAAGGGGTGGGAGGTCAGCCTGTCAGTGCTCAGACCATACGTCGCACACTGCATCAAATTTGTCTGCATGTCGTCCCAGAAGGAAGCCTCTTCTAAAGATGATGCACAAGAAAGCCTGCAAACAGTTTGCTGAAGCCAAGCAGACTAAGGACATGGATTACTGGAACTTATGAATTATGTCCTGTGGTCTGATGAGACCAAGATAAACTTATTTGGTTCAGATGGTGTCAAGCATGTGTGGCGGCAACCAGGTGAGGGGTACAAAGACAAGTGAGTCTTGCCTACAGTCAAGCATGGTGGTGAGAGTGTCATGGTCTGGGGCTGCATGAGTGCTGCCGGCACTAGGGAGCTACAGTTCATTGAGGAAACCATGAATGCCAACATGTACTGTGACATACTGAAGCAGAGCATGATCCCCTCCCTTCGGAGACTAAGCTGCAGGGCAGTATTCCAACATGATAATGACCCCAAACACACCTCCAAGAGGACCACTGCCTTGCTAAAGAAGCTAAGGGTAAAGGTGATGGACTGGCCAAGCATGTCTCCAGAACCTAAACCCTATTGAGTATCTGTGGGGCATCCTCAAACGGAAGGTGGAGGAGCACAAGGTCATCCGCTAGCTCCATGATGTCGTCATGGAGGAGTGGAAGAGGACTCCAGTAGCAACCTGTAAAGCTCTGGTGAACTCCATGCCCAAAAGGGTTAAGGCAGTGCTAGAAAATAATGATAGCCACACAAAATATTGACACTTTGGCCCCAATTTGGACATTTTCACTTAGGGGTTTACTCACTTTTGTTGCCAACGGTTTGTACATTAAATGCTGTGTGTTGAATTATTTTGAAGGGACAGCAAATTGACACTGTTATACAAGCTGTACACTCACTACTTTACATTGTAGCAAAGTGTAATTTCCTCAGTGGTGTCACATGAAAAGATATAATAAAATATTTACAAAAATGTGAGGGGTGTATTCACTTTTGTGATATACTGTATATGAACAATATTCTTAAATATTGGACTTTGTTACACAGGCATATACTGCATATAATTTTCTTTCTTGGTGTGGAGCGTTCATGGAATTGGTTCCCTCCACAGGCCCGGCAGACTTTTACCACCATCTCTTATGAGTTTACTTAAAGGTGAAGGTATTTTGTTCTTTTAATATTATTAAGGTTGTCTTAACCAAACATATTATTTTGCATTATCTTTTCCATCCATTTTCTCCCAATCCATTTGACATGTGACATATGATATGCATTTTTGATATTTTGTATAAAACTACCTAATAATACCTTATTCATGTGTATTGTTACAGCACTTTTATATTGATGATGAAGCAGGGTTTACCGCAAAACGCATTAAAGTTTACAAGCTGATCTTCGGATGGTTAACTCACATACATGGTTTTAAGTCTTTTTAATTAATATACATACGATATACTGAATAAAGTGTTAATACTTTATATTTCTATTGTCCCTTGGAGATAAACACAAAGTCCCAATAATTTGCACTCTCTCTCTCTATATATATATATTAAGTAAGGGATGATACCTCCAAAGGATTGAAATTACCTTACCATCCCACCCCCACACATAATATATAAACATAATCAACCCACTCTGGCCCCCACTTGCTTAAGTTTTATGGCTCATTGTTAAAGGAAGAAATGCCCCACCCCCAAATTCTTACAGTCTTACATCTCAGTTATCCCAAAATCAGGAAAAAATACCACTTATCCTGCTAATTATAGGCAAATGGCGTTACTTAATTCTGACTACAAGATATTTATGAAGCTTTTAGCTAACAGGCTCTCTCTCAAATTCTGGCCGGGTTAATCAAAAAGTACCAAATTGGCTTTGTTCTGGCATGACAAGCAGGAGATAATACTAGACAGACCATAGATCTAATTGATGTGGTGGACAGGCAGATCACCTGGACTGATCCTTAGTCTATATGCCCAGAAGGTCAAACAAGCTGGGATAGACATACATGTTTGCCACTCTGCAACATTTTAAAGGTTTTAAAGGTCCATTATTTAAAGCAATTTAAGCCCTTTACTCTTCTCCTTCCTCACAAGTTAAACTCGCCCACACCATGTTTTCCCTATGAATAATGGCACAAAACAGGGATACGGGTTGTCCCTCTTTATTATTCATACTCTCTCTGGAGCCATTGACAGAAGCTACTCGACTTAATGAAAATATCAATGGGATCGTTTTTAGACACAAATGATAAAAGCTCTCTTTATTTGCAGATGACAATCTGCTCACCCTTATTAGTCCCCATACTACCCTCCTTACACTGCACTGCATCCTTGACAAGTTTAGCTGCTTATCAGGATATAAGATTAACTCCACTAAGACTGAAGCTATGTCTTTACACATGTCCAACTTACAGTCTTAAAAACTACTTACCCCTACTATTGGTGTCAATAAATATCTTCGTACTTTGATCACTCATACTTATGCAGACCTTTTTAAGGCAAATGTCATCCCACTTTTCCAGGATATTCATAAATGACTGAAACAATGGCACAGATATGATTTTTCCCTATTGGGCCATATCACAGCATTTAAGATGTCTATACTTCCTAAACTGCTGTACCTTTTTGAAACTTTTCCAGTGCCAATTCCTATAGCTCAACTCCAAATCCCACAGAGGGCCTTTACAAAAAAATTTTTGGGATTATAAAACTCATAGAATTGCTAGCTCTGTTCTGTACTCCCCAAGTGCTAAAGGTGATCTAAGTGCTCCTGACCTACTTCAATACTAGTACGCTGCTAATGAACGCCATATTACATTTTGGACAGCCCAACATTCCCGTAATGTTTGGATGAGGATTTTTCCAGAAGCTACAGTGCATCCAGAAAGTATTCACAGTGCTTCACTTTTTCCACATTACAGCCTTAATAAAACATGGATTAAATTAATTATTTTCCTCTAAATTCTACAAACAATACCCCATAATGACAACATGAAAGAAGTTTGTTTGAAATCTTTGCAAATTTATTAAAAATAAAAAAGGAAAAAAAATCATATCTAGACAAGTATTCGCACTCAGAGCACAAACCAAGCCATCGAGTCCAAAGAATTCTCTGTAGACCTCCAAGACAGGATTGTATTGAGGCACAGATCAGGGGAAGGGTACAGAAAAATGTCTGCAGCATTGAAGATCCCAATGAGCAGAATCGCCACCATCATCCATAAATGGAAGAAGTTTGGAACCACCAGGGCTCTTCCTAGAGCTGGCCGCCCGGCCAAACAATGATCGGGGAGAAGGGTCTTAGTCAGGGATGTGACCAAGAACCTGATGGTCACTCTAACAGAGCTCCAGCGTTTCTCTGTGGAAACCTTCCAGAAGAACAACTTGACAGCCCACTCAGAGTTTGCCAAAGGGCACCTGAAGGACTCTCAGACCATGAGAAACAAAATTCTCTACTCTAATGAAACAAAGATTAAACTCTTTGGCCGGAATGGCAAGCATCATGTCTGGAGGAAACCAAGCACCACTCATCACCTGGCCAATACCATCCCTACAGTGAAGCATGGTGGTGGCAGCATCATGCTGTGGGGATGTTTTTCAGCGGCAGGGACTGGGAAACTAGTCAGGATCGAGGGAAAGATGAATGCAGTAATGTGCAGAGACATCCTTGATGAAAACCTGCTCCAGAGTGCTCTGGACCTCAGACTGAGGCGAAGGTTCGTATTTCAACAGGACAATCAACCTAAGCACACGGCCAAGATAACAAAGGAATAGCTACGGGACAACTGTGAATGCCCTTAGGTGGCCCAGCCAGAGCCCAGACTTGAACCCGATTGAACATCTCTGGAGAGATCTGAAGAGATCTGAAAATGGCTGTGCACAGACACTCCTCAGTAGAATGGGAGAAATTGCCCAAAATTAGGTGTGCCATGCTTGTAGCATGATACTCAAAAAGACTTGAGGCTGTAATTGGTGCCAAAGGTGCTTCAACAAAGTATTGAGTATTGAGCAAAGGCTGTGAATACTTATGTACATGGGATATTTTTGATTCTTTATTTTTAACAAATTTGCAAAGATTTCAAACAAACTTCTTTCACGTTGTCATTATGGGGTATTGTTTTTAGAATTTTGAGGAAAATAATGAATTTTATCATTTTGGAATAAGGCTGTAACATAACAAAATGTGGAAAGTGCGAAGCGCTGTGAATACTTTCCGGATGCACTGTATTGTCCCCATCTTAACTCTTGGATTTGGCCCAATAAAGATAATTATAAATCCATGTTGGTTATTTCCAGAAAATGGGAAAAGTGCAGATTGCAATATGCCCTTATATCTCCCCCCTGCTTGACTAATATGCTATACAGAGTTTCCATAATGCGAATGCTACCATGGGCTCAAGCTGGACTGTTCCACATTTTATCCATTCAATGACTCGTAAGCTCTATTCCTTTGAGGACCTGACTTCTATTAAGACGATCCCCACTAGTCTGTTTTACTTGCAGCTTAGGCATTATTTTCTCAATAAGCAACCTTCTGGAACAGCACCCATCTCAATTACATGTTATCTCCTCTATCTTTAACCACTTCAGCCCCGGAAGGATTTACCCCCTTATTGACCAGAGCACTTTTTACAATTTGGTACTGCGTTGCTTTAACTGCTAATTGTGCGGTTATGCAATGCTGTACCCAAACAAAATTTGCGTCCTTTTCTTCCCACAAATAGAGCTTTCCTTTGATGGTATTTGATCACCTCTGTGGTTTTTATTTTTTGCGCTATAAGCGGAAAAAGACGGAAAATTTTGAAAAAAAATTATGTTTTCTACTTTTTGTTATAAAAAAAAAATCCAATAAACTCAATTTTAGTCATACATTTAGGCCAAAATGTATTTGGCTACATGTCTTTGTTAAAAAAAATGTCAATAAGCGTATATTTATTGGTTTGCGTCTGCAAACTAGGGTACATTTTTCTGGAATTTACACAGCTTTTAGTTTATGACTGCCTATCTCATTTCTTGGGGTGCTAAAATGGCAGGGCAGTACAACCGCCCCCAAATGACCCCATTTTGGAAAGTAGACACCCCAAGGAAATTGCTGAGAGGCATGGTAAGCCCACTGAATATTCATTTTTTTGTCCCAAGTGATTGAATAATTATAAAAAAAAAAATTACAAAAAGTTGTCACTAAATGATATATTGCTCACACATGCCATGTGGAATTGCGCCCCAAAATACATTTAGCTGCTTCTCCTGAGTATGGGGATACCACATGTGTGGGACTTTTTGGGAGCCTAGCCATGTCTGGGGCCCCGAAAACCAAGCACCGCCTTCAGGATTTCTAAGGGCGTAAATTTTTGATTTCACTCCTCACTACCTATCACAGTTTTGAAGGCCATAAAATGCCAAGATGGCACAAAACCCCCCCAAATGACCCCATTTTGGAAAGTAGACACCCCAAGTTATTTGCCGAGAGGCATGTTGAGTCCATGGAATATTTTATATTTTGACATAAGTTGCAGGAAAATGACAAACTTTTTTTTTTTTTTTGCACAAAGTTTTCACTAAATGATATATTGCTCAAACATGCCATGGGCATATGTGGAATTACACCCCAAAATACATTCTGTTGCTTCTCCTGAGTACGGGGATACCACATGTGTGGGACTTTTTGTGAGCCTAGCCGCGTACAGGGCCCCGAAAACCAAGTACCGCCTTCAGAATTTCTAAGGGTGTAAATTTTTTATTTCACTCCTCACTACCTATCACAGTTTTGAAGGCCATAAAATGCCAAAATGGCACCCCCCCCCCAAATAACCCCATTTTGGAAAGTAGACACCCCAAGCTATTTGCTGAGAGACATGTTGAGTCCATGGAATATTTTATATTTTGCCACAAGTTGCAGGAAAATGACAAACTTTTTTTTTTGCACAAAATTGTCACTAAATGATATATTGCTCACACAGGCCATGGGCATATGTGGAATTGCACCCCAAAATACATTCTGCTGATTCTCCTGAGTACGGGGATACCACATGTGTGGGACTTTTTGGGAGCCTAGCCGCATACGGGGCCCCGAAAACCAATCACCGCCTTCAGGATTTCTAAGGGCATAAATTTTTGATTTCACTCCTCACTACCTATCACAGTTTCATAGGCCATAAAATGCCAAGATAGCACAACCCCCCCCCCCCCAAATGACCACATTTTGGAAAGTAGACACCCCAAGCTATTTGCTGAGAGGCATGGTGAGTAGTTTGCAGCTCTCATTTGTGTTTGAAAATGAAGAAAGACAAGAAAAATTTCTTTTTTTTTCTTTTTTCAATTTTCAAAACTTTGTGACAAAAAGTGAGGTCTGAAAAATACTCACCATACCTCTCAGCAAATAGCTTGGGGTGTCTACTTTCCAAAATGGGGTCATTTGGGGGGGTTTTGTGCCATCTGGGGATTTCATGGCCTCCGAAACTGTCATAGGCAGTGAAGAGTGAAATCAAAAATTTACACCCTTAGAAAGCTTGAAGGCGGTGCTTGGTTTTCGGGGTCCCGTACGCTGCTAGGCTCCCAAAAAGTCTCACACATGTGGTATCTCCGAACTCAGGAGAAGCAACAGAATGTATTTTGGGGTGTAATTTAACATATTCCCATGGCATGTTTGAGCAATATATCATTTAGTGACAACTTTGTGCAAAAAAAAAAAAAAAAAGTGTCTTTTTCCAGCAACTTGTGTCAAAATAACAAATATTCCATGGACTAGACATGCCTCTCAGCAAATAGCTTGGGGTGTCCACTTTCCAATATGGGGTCATTTGGGGGGGTTTTGAACTGTCCTCACATTTTATGCACAACATTTAGAAGCTTATGTCACACATCACCTACTCTTCCAACCACTTGAAGACAAAGCCCTTTCTGACACTTTTTGTTTATATGAAATTTTTTTTTTTTTGCAAGAAAATTACTTTGAACTCCCAAACATTATATATTTTTTTAAAGCAAAGGCCCTACAGATTAAAATAGTGGGTGTTTAATTTTTTTTTTCCAAACAATATTTGCGCAGCAATTTTTCAAACGCATATTTTTGGGAAAAAACACACTTTTTTAAATTTTAATGCACTAAAACACACTATATTTCCCAAATGTTTGATGGAATAAAAAAGATGATCTTAGGCCGAGTACATGGATACCAAACACGACATGCTTTAAAATTGCACACAAACGTGCAGTGGCGACAAACTAAATACATTTTTAAAAGCCTTTAAAAGCCTTTACAGGTTACCACTTTAGATTTACGGAGGAGGTCTACTGCTAAAATTACTATAATGTGTGTATTGCGGCGTTAAATTCAATAACTAAAAAAAACAGTCCAAGGAAGGTCTGAAGAATGGGAGAAGTCCAATCACCAGATATGGTGCAGACATGAAGGGGCACTCGTCACCACGTGATAATGTAGTCTGCTTACCAGACGGCTGTAAATAATGGGCATGTATAGATATTCCTCAACAACATCCAGCAAATCCAGCTCTCTGGAACCCCTCGTCAACACAGACAGCAACCTCCGGATGGCTTCCTTCACAGATCAACATCTCCCAGAAATCACATCAGAAGTGGGACTTTCAAATATGCAGTCATCAAATACCCAGGAAGAGAAATAAGGGACCCATAGTGAAGCCCGTAATGGTAATAAAACAATTTATTGTAGTAACTTACAGTTTGAGTTCAAAATTGCATGCATCAAAAACGACAATCGGCTGATTGATGCATTGATGCATGCAATTTTGATATCACGTATATCACGTGGTGATGAGTGCCCCTTCACATCTGCACTATATCTGGTGATTGGACTTCTCCCATTCTTCAGACCTTCCTTGGACTGTTTTTTAGTTATTGAATTTAGCGCCGCAATACACACATTATTGGATTTTATGTTTGATATCAACAAACTTTGCTGGCTGCTTGCTTATACATATTGATTAGCGCAAATTTTTCCTATGTGCTAAAATTACTACCGTCGATCTGACCTTCGCGGTGATACCTCATATGCATGGTGCAATTGCTGTTTACATTTGACGCCAGACAGATGCTTGCGTTCACCTTTGCGCGAGAGCGGGGGGGGACAGGGGTGCTTTTTTTTTTTTTTTTTTTTTTAACTATTTTTTTTGCTTTTTTATCTTATTTTTAAACTGTTCCTTTCATTTTTTTTTTTTAGCATTCTTATTATTATCTCAGGGAATGTAAATATCCCCTATGATAGCAATAGGTAGTGACAGGTACTCTTCTTTGAAAAAATTGGGGTCTATTAGACCCTATATCTCTCCTCTGCCCTCAAAGCATCTGACCACACCAAGATCGGTGTGATAAAATACTTTCCCAATTTTCCAATGGCGCTGTTTACATGTGGCAAAATCTAAGTCATAAAATGCTCGTAGCTTCAGGTTTCTTAGGCCATAGAGATGATTGGAGCCATTCTGGTCTCTGATCAGCTCTATGGTCAGCTGGCCGAATCAACGGCTGTATTCCCAGGTTCCCTGTTGGTACAGGAGAGCCAGAGAAAAACATGGAAGACGGTGGGGGGGCATTCCCTCCCACTGCTTGTAAAAGCAGTCTAGAGGCTAATTAGCTGCTAGGATTGCTTTTACATGAAAGCCAACCGCTGGCTGAAAAGATGATACCTAAACCTGCAGGCATCATTCTGGTATAACCACTCAAAGTCCAGCAACATACCAGCACATTGCTGGTCTTTGTTGGGCATATATTGGAATTTTTTTTTTCATGCAGCCTGTGGGCTGAACGAAAAAAAGAGATTGATCGGTGGGTATGCCCACCATTAGAATACCTCCCTTCACCCACCCACTTCTAATGATGGGCATACATGCACCGTTTATATATGCCGAAGCATGGGGGCATCCACCTCAAAAGGTAGGAGCAAATCGCTCCTCCACCCCTGCTGCCCCCATGCTTCTTTTTTTTAACTGTGGTGGTGAAATCACCTCCTACAGCGCTGGAGTCACGGCTTTATGTATCGTGGGAGCAAACGCTGTTGCTGTCAATATAAATAAATCCGCGCTGCAACTGAATGGCGTACCTGCTAAGCAAATGATGGTTAACAATAAAACAAAATAACATTACAGTATAACAGTAAAACTTACCATACCTGCAAAGCAAATACAAAAAAAACCTAGTAAAAAATAAAACATTTTTTAACGCAAACTGTGCCTAAAAATATATATATATATATGCCGAAGCATGGGGGCATCTTCCCGCAAAAGGTAGGAGCAAATCGCTCCTCCACCCCAGGCTGCCCCCATGCTTCGGCATATACAGTGGGGATGGAAAGTATTCAGACCCCCTTAAATTTTTCACTCTTTCTTATATTGCAGCCATTTGCTAAAATCATTTAAGTTCGTTTTTTTTTCCTCATTAATGTACAAACAGCACCCCATATTGACAGAAAAACACAGAATTGTTGACATTTTTGCAGATTTATTAAAAAAGAAAAACTGAAATATCACATGGTCCTAAGTATTCAGACCCTTTGCTCAGTATTTAGTAGAAGCACCCTTTTGATCTAATATAGCCATGAGTCTTTTTCTTTTCTGATGATCAAACAGGTGACTAAAAAGTGGCATGCTCGTGTAATAATTGTCCACGTACAAGTGGTACCCCTTTCCGAATAAGGGTGACACCAAGTCCCACACAATCTTGCCAGAGCTTCCTATGTAGTCAGGGCAGTTTGTCTGCTCTACGTTACTATCTTTGCCCTCGTAAACCATAAAACTACATGTATAGCCTGTGGCCCTGTCACGGAGCTTATACATCTTGACCCCGTATCTGGCACGCTTGCTGGGAAGGTACTGTTTGAATGACAAGCAGCCAGAAAACTTAATCAGGGACTCATCAGTGCAGACAACTTGATGGGGTGTAAACAAGTCTGCAAAACGTTGGTTGAAGTGGTTTACGAGGGGCCGAATTTTGTAGAGCCGATCATATCCAGGGTGTCCATGAGGACGATAGAGTTCATTATTGTTGAAGTGCATGAACCGCAAAATCTGCTCGTATGGTGCCCTGGTCATGGAGGCAGAGAACAAAGGCATATGGTGAATTGGGTCAGTGGACCAATATGACCGCAACTCACTCTTTTTAGTTATGCCCATGTTGAGGGAAAGGCCCAGAAAGATCTTAAATTTGGAAACCGTAATTGGTTTCCAATCTCTGGCAAGGGAGGACTGGGGAATAGTGGTGATGTGTTGACCAGCGTACAAATTACTTTGGTCCACAATAGATCTATAGAGATCTTCGGTGAAAAACAGTGAATAAAAATCAAGTGACGTAAAATCAACTGTTTCCACCTGAATGCCGGGTTGGCCAGTGAATGGGGGAAGTACGGGTGCTGCAGAAGTGGTGGGCTCCCAATTAGGATTGGCGAATGCAGCAGGAAGGGCACTATGGGCATGACGGGCCTGTGTTCGTCTTCTTCTTGGTGGCAGCGGGACACTACTTGTGCTTGCCACCTCACCAGCTTGAACTGCACTTATGGGACTCGCCGCGTCAAGTGTTACTGCAGTGCTGGATTGACTACGACCAGGGTGTACTAGGCCGCTGGTGCTTGCCAGTTCACCAGAAGGAATAGCGGCGCTAGTACTGCTCTGCTCTATACGAGGGACCTGCGATTCTTGCACCTCGACAACAGCAGAAGAAGATCGGGGTCTGGTACGCCTGACCTTGGCAGGGACCACAACTCCATCGTCAGAGCTATCTGTCATGGAGCCGCTGTCCTCTACAGGATCGTATTCTGAGCCTGAATCTGACAGATGAGTGACTTCCTCTTCACCATCTGTCATGCTCAGAAACGTGTAGGCCTCTTCACTAGTGTACCTTCGATTTGCCATTTTGGACTCTAAATTTAGTGGTACACTAGTGAGACTCACAGGTAAAAAAGCTCCTGACTGTTGGCAACTGTATCAAAACTCTACCAAAAAAACTGTTAGCGATCGCAGGGATCAGGCCTGACTCTGTAAACGCTGCAGTTATGTGTGCTTAGTGTTTTGTGACAGTGATCGATCGATACTGCACTTGGGTGGACTGAGCTGGGCTGGGCCGAGGGGCAAAACGCAGGTGCTAGCAAGTATCTGGGCTGATCCCGCTAACACTGCTTTTTTGGGAACCCTAAACTGCTGGGGACTCTAGTATAGATCGGATCAGATCAGATATCGATCCGTTCAGATACTATACCACTAAGGGAGGTGAATGCTGCGTGCATGGGTGTTAGCTGTACTGGCACTAACCTGATGCTGCCTGGGGCGACGCAGACCCTATCTGACCCTAAAACTTAACTTATATCACCCGCCGGGCGATCAGGGGGTTAAAACTTTATTCGGTAATAAACGGCGGGTGCCCTGACACTATAAGAAATAAACGAACTAACAGTTATACGGTGATCACTGGTGAAAGGGTTAACTAGGGGGCAATCAGGGGGTTAAAACCTTTATTAGGTAGTATATGGGGGTCCCTGATGCTATAAAACGCTGATGGCGAACCTAAATACTTACCTCTGTAACTAGCGTCACCAGTGACACTAATACAGCGATCAGAAAAACGATCGCTTAGTGACACTGGCGACGGGGGGTGATCAAGGGGTTAACTTTTATTAGGGGGGGTTAGGGGGGTATCCTAGACCTAAAGAGGGCTAACACTAACTGCCCTAACACTTATAACTGTCACAAACTGACACCAATGCAATAATCAGAAGAAAAAAAAACTGCTATTGGTGTCACTGTGACAGGGGGTACAAGGGGTGATCGGGGGGTGATGGGGGATGAAAAGTGTGCCTAGAGTGTTCTACTGTACATGTAGTGTTGGTGCACTTACTTGAATGTCTTCTCTCCTCGGCGCCGGAACGAAAAAGACCGACACGAGGAGAGATGACATTACTTCCCCTGCCGCTGTTTACATTACAGAGGCAGAGGAAGATTGCCATTGGCTGGGAGCGAACGCGAGGGGGTGGCCATGAATGGATGGCCTCCCCCTCAGCACGGATCGCTCAGGGAATGATGCCGACCGCCTCGGGCACCAGGGGGGTCCGATCGGACCCCCTACCCGCGGGAGGCAAGTAACGTACCCATACGTTACTTTGCCTTTCCGTGCCATTCTGCTGACGTATATCGTCGTGAGGCGGTTGGCAAGTGGTTAAGCTACTACAGTACATGAAGTCCTCCCATTAACTAGAGACCATCATTCTTAGGTCTCGTGCACACTGAACGTTTTTACAGTTGCTCCAGGGGTTATCTGGTGTTTTTTTCCTTTTTCCTGCCTCTAAACTCCCCTGCATGTTAGCCTATGTGTCCATGCACACATAGGATTTTAGCAGTGTTTAGTGGCAGGAGAGTTTAGAGGCAGAAAAAAACCCCACTGCCACTGCATCCAGGAGCAGCAGAATTTTGACAGAAAAAATGCTTGACGCTGCTAAACACTGCTAAATGCATCTAAATGTGCCTAAACGCTGGACGCGTTTAGCACTTTGGTGTTTATTCATTTCAATAGCCAGAATAAATTGAAATTCTGGCCAATTAAATAAACACTCAAACACCAAACGTTGCTAAACTGGTTTGAAAAACGGCAGCTTAGGTGAGTTACTGCTGATTTTTTTCTGTCCAGCATTTTAAAATAAACCAGTGTACATGAGGCCTTATATGACAAAATGGGAAATTGCTCTTCAGCGAAACATAATTTTAGAAACAAGGGGCAACATATGGTCAGTAGCTGCAAAATCATCTCTTTCTGTTACAAGGAAGAGATTTATAAAACCTTGATACACTGATATAGAACACCAGATGTACTTCATGCTTACAACCCTGCGGTCTCCAAAACTTGCTGGAGGTGTGGACAAACCACAGGCACATTGTTTCGCATCTTTTGCCAATGTACCCTTATACACCCATTCTGGGATAAAGTGATTTGAATTTTGAGAAGGGTCCTGGACTCCACTCTCCAATCATTAGATCCCATTCACTGCCTACTGGGTCTACCCTTTTCAGGTATTTCAAAATCTTCTAAAAGATTGACTACTCATATTCTAACTGCGGCTAGGCGACTTACAGTACACCATGCATTTTAGATCTAATGTGCCACCAATATCAATTACTCAATGTGGCTGCTGAAGTTAGGAGAATGGAGAATCTTACAGCAAGTGTGAGTTTTAAAATAGTCCTTGTGGGACTCTTCGCTCTATGGCCCTCTTAAATTACATCTTGCCTTATCTTCTGCAAATAAACCAACCTAAAAATTGCAGGCTGTATTAGATTTTGTATCCTGGTGTGACCTTGTTACAATCGTTTTATCTTTTCTTAACCATATGACATGAACCAGTGACACTAATACAGTGATCAGTGCTAAAAATATGCACTGTCACTGTACTAATGACACTGGCTGGGAAGGGGTTAAACATCTAGGGTGATCAAAGGGTTAACTGTGTGCCTAGCCATTGTCTTTGTGTTCTGTGTTAGGTGCTTTTACTAGAGGAAGAAATGGACTTTCTCTCCCTTCCCCCCTGTCAGATTTGCCTTGTTTACATAGGAAGATCTACATTTAGTGTGTTTTACCGATGGTCGGCGGGTGCCGGCAGACATGCAGTGCCCGCCACCCACAGATCAGTGCATGTGTGCTCCCTGCAGGCGAAAGTGCAGAATCACGTACACAATATTGTCAAAAGTATTGGGACACCTGCCTTTACACACATAAACTTTAATGGCATCCCAGTCTTCCGTAGGTCCATAGGGTTCGATATTGAGTTGACCCACCCTTTGCAGCTATAACAGCTTCAATTCTTCTGGGAAGGCTGTCCACAAGGCTTAGGAGTGTGTCTATGGGAATGTTTGACCATTCTTCCAAAAGCACATTTGTGAGGTCAGGCACTGATATTGGACAAGAAGGCCTGGCTCTCAGTCTCGGCTCTACTATCCCAAAGGTGCTTTATCGGGTTGAGATCAGTCAATTTCCTCCACCCCAAACTCGCTCATCCATGTCTTTATGGACCTTGCTTTGTGGACTGGTGTGCAGTCATGTTTGAACAGGAAGGGGCCATCCCCAAACTGTTCCCACAAAGCTGGAAGCATGAAATTGTCCAAATTTTCTTGGTATGCTGACACCCTAAGAGTTCCCTTCACTGCAACTAAAAGGGCCAAGCCGAACCCTTGAATACTACAGGTACCTCGAGCCACACCAGAATGGCAGAGGGAGATTAGGGAAGTAACAAGTGGCTAAGGAGCTGGTGTAGTAAGGAGGGGTTTGGGTTCCTGGAGGACTGTGCCAACTTCTCAGTCAGTCACCAGTACTATAGAAAGGATGGACTGCACCTAAATGAGGAGGGTGCAGATCTACTGCGAGCAAAGATGGCCAAAAAGTTAGAGGGGTTTTTAAACTAGGTGATGAGGGGGAGGGTCCAGAGGTCGAGATAGTCAGCGCGGAACATATTCCAGAGGGTAGTATAGTTTCAAGTCCCAGTTGTAATCTCGGAACACCCAATAAGAAGATAGTATGCGACTGGTCTAAACTACGTGGCATGTTCACCAATGCCAGGAGCCTGGCGGACAAGATGGGTGAACTAGAGATACTGTTGTACAAGGAGGATTTGGATTTTGTTGGAATTTCAGAGACCTGGTTCAACAGCTCTCATGATTGGCTGGCAACCATTGAAGGGTATTCCCTTTATCATAGGAATAGAGAGGGTAAAAAAGGGGGAGGGGTGTGTCTATATATCAAGAATAATGTACAAGTGAATGTGAGAGATGACATCACTAAGGGAGCTAGGGAGGAGGTGGAATCCTTATAGGTAGAACTCCAAAGGGATGAAGCTAAGGGAAAAATAATACTGGGAGTATGCTATAGGCCCCCTAACCTGAGGGAGGAGGCAGAGGTGGACCTCCTATCACAATTTGGATTAACAGCAAAGATGGGAAGTGTTATCATAATGGGGGATTTTAATTATCCAGACATAGATTGGGCGGAGGGAACCATGCATTCGTCTAAGGCTCGCCAATTCCTAAATGTTTTGCAGGACAATTTCATGGGTCAGATAGTAGACGCACCAACAATACAGACCTGATCACGGATGTGGAAATATGGGGCAATTTAGGAAACAGCCATCACAGGTCAATTGGCTTCAGTATAAATCACACAAATAGGAAACATAAGGGGAATACAAAGACACTGAATTTCAAAAGAGCCAACTTCTCTAAACTACGAACCTTGCTAGAAGACATAAATTGGGATAAAATCTTAGGAACAAAGAACACGGAGGAGAGATGGGTTCGCTTTAAGAGCATAATAAATAAGGGCATTAGCCAGTGCATCCCATTGGGTAATAAATTTAAAAGAGCTAACAAAAGTCCTGGATGGCTTAACTCCAATGTAAAGGTGCATATAAAAGCAAAGGAGAAGGCCTTCAAAAAATATAAGGTTGAGGGATCATCGTCAGCATTCAGACTTTATAAAGAATGCAACAAGAAATGTAAGGGTGCAATTAGAGTGGCTAAGATAGAACACGAAAGACACATAGCAGAGGAGAGCAAAAAAATCCCAAGAAATTCTTTAAGTATGTAAACAGTAAAAAAGGCAGGACAGACCATATTGGTCCCATAAACAGTGAGGAAGGACATCTGGTTACAAAGGATGGAGAGATGGCAAAGGTATTGAATTTATTCTTCTTCTCATTCTTCATGAGGAAATCGGGGGGCTTTAGTAACCAAAACTGCAGTGCTTATCATGACACGTCACAGGAAGCACCCTCATGACTAACAGAGGACAGAATTAGAATTAGACTTGGGAAACTTAACATTAATAAATCACCGGGCCAGATGGCTTGTACCCGAGGGTACTTAGGGAACTCAGTCAAGTAATTGCCAGACCATTGTTCCTAGATTTTACTGAACTCTACTGATTGGAATGGTACCAGCGGATTGGAGAAAAGCCAATGTAGCACCGATATTTTAAAAGGGTCCAAAATACATCCATGGGAATTACAGACCAGTTAGCCTAACATCAACAGTATGCAATCTCTTTGAGGGGATGATAAGGGACTATATACAAGATTATAGTAATGAAAACGGTATCATTAGCAGTAATCAGCATGCATTCATGAAGAATCATTCTTGCCAAACCAATCTATTAACCTTCTATGAGGAAGTGAGTTGCCATCTAGATAAAGGAAGGCCTGTAGACTGGATTTTGCAAAAGCGTTTGACACAGTTCCCCATAAACGTTTACTGTACAAAATAAGGTCCATTGGCATGGACCATAGGGTGAGTACATGGATTGAAACCTGGCTACAAGGGCAAGTTCAGAGTGTGGTGATAAATAGGGAATACTCGTAATGGTCAGGGTGGGTAGTGGGGTGCCACAGGATTCTGTGCTGGGACCACTCCTATTTAATTTATTCATAAACGACCTGGAGGATGGGGTAAACAGTTCAATCTCTGTATTTGCGGGTGATACTAAGCTAAGCCGGACAATAACTTCTCCGCAGAATGTGGAAACCTTCCAAGAAGATCTGGACAAAATAATGGGGTGGGAAACTACATGGCAAATGAGGTTTAATGTAGAAAAATGTAAAATAGTGCATTTGGGTGGCAAAAATATGAATGCAATCTATTCACTAGGGGGAGAACTTCTGGGGGAATCTAGGATGGAAAAGGACCTGGGGGTCCTAGTAGATGATAGGCTCAGCAATGGCATGCTGCTAACAAAGAAAACAGAATATTGGCATGTACTAAAAAAAGGGATTAACTCCAGGGATAAAGTGATAATTCTCGCACTCTACAAGACTCTGGTCCGGCCGCACCTAGAGTATGCTGTCCAGTTCTGGGCACCAGTCTTCAGGAAGGGTCTACTGGAAATGGAGCGAGTACAAAGAAGGGCAACAAAGCTAATAAAGGGTCTGGAGGATATTAGTTATAAAAAAAGGTTGCGAGCACTGAACTTATTCTTTCTGGAGAAGAGACACTTGAGAGGGCATATGATTTCAATTACAAATACCGTACTGGTGACCCCACAATAGGAATAAAACTTTTTCGCGGAAGGGAGTTTAACAAGACATGTAGCCACTCATTAAAATTAGAAGAAAAGAGGTTTAACCATAAACTACGTAGAGGGTTCTTTACTGTAAGAGCGGCAAGGATGTGGAATTCCCTTCCACAGGCGGTGGTCTCAGCGGGAGGAGGGGGGCATCGATAGTTTCAAAAAATGATTAGATAAGCACCTGAACAACCACAACATACAGGGATATACAAGGTAATACTGACTTATAATCACACACATAGGTTGGACGTAAGTCTTTTTTCAGCCTCACCTACTATGTAACTATGTGCGTGTAAAGGCAAGTGTACCAATACTTTTGACAATATAGTGTATATATACACGTGATCCTGCACAGGAGAGCCGGCCTGTAGCAGTAAATCCGCTATGGGGCGGTCCTGAAGCTGTTAATATGATTATTTATCTGTTTATGATAATTACCTTAATATTCCTCAGCCTTCTTTTCTTTTGCTCCTGTTTGGATTTCTTCATATCCTCTAATATGTGCTAATTATGCTTTAATTAGGTTGCGTAACCTAGATGGTGGGATGGAAAGACAGAATTTTAGCCACATGGGCCACTTTAGGCGTTCACATACATGTTTGTTGCATATCTGACTTTGTTTAATGTACATATCTGCTGTATAATATCTTGTAATTCTCCATTAATTATGATATATGTACTCATTAGCCTAATTATGTTAAAATATATTAAATTCTATGTGAAAATCTTTAATAAAAAAAAAATTCTATATATAAAAAATATACAATCATTTAGTGATTAAGGGATCAACCACAATAGTTTCAAGAGCCCTTTTTTGCATTCTTTATCTATAAATGTTACAATATACAGAAGAGTATTGAAATGCAGAAAAACATTTTCAGCTTTAAGAGCACAATGCACATAAATCAGCAATAATAAGTAGCTTCCCTCAGAAAAACAATGTACTGAGTAAATATGTAACAAAAAATACCATCAGAAAACCGCTCAGATTGAACTGCAGTTCATTTCCCAGAGACAACAGAGTAGCAAACTTGTTAAACCTTGAACTATGATATTTGCAAGGTCATAATGACAATACTCCGTGGCCTGGTCAGTCATTGAAATATGACGCCCACCGTAATTGAATAAACGTATCCGTGCATATGACACCAAGAATTAATAATAGTAGGAATTAGGGGAAAAAACAGAACATAAAAAATAGAGTACATGGAAGAGAGAGGTGGACTAGATGGGGGACATCAAAAACATCCCAACAAAAAATGGGAGGGACTGGAAGAACAGAGGGAAGAGAGCCAAAAGGAGGGTTTATTTGCATCGTTCTTCCCTGCCCTTCAGTGAACATGTTAATTCCTCCATGTTTCTGATGTCCTCCACTCTATGAAACCATTGTTGGTTTGTCAGGGGAGAGGTAGATACGAGAGCTTTTAGTAAACTTTGCCCGGTCAGCAAAGCAAATTTTTTTAAAGTGGAAAAATCTAATTGTTTGACTGTTACAGTGACAATTATTGGACACTAAGCACTTTTCCTCTGCATTTTTCTGCACATTTTTTGCACTTTCCATATGTTTATGTCCATATGAATTAAGCACTTTATATGAGGAGTTTGTATATGTATTGATGCACTTTATTCGTGTTACACTTTTAGTATATTCATTGGGAGTGTTGAAGTGAGCACAGTAAGCACACTTATATAAATAATTTAAAATTACAGCTTTAGAGCTGTCTTTATATATTAAATATTCATGATCAGAATTTTTTTTTCAAATCTAATACAACAGCTGTAAAGAATATTGGTTTATTACATGGGTTTATAGCATACACTTGGCAGTTTAAGCAAAGTAAAGCTGAGGGTATGAGGTAAGGCCTCAGGTACTCACAAAACACAAACAACTAGTAGCAGATCAGGGTCAGATGGCTGGAGGTGACCAAACTCACAGTAGGTGAGCAGTAAGTAAAGACCGAAGATTGAGTTTCACGTAGCTCCTTGCAATGCAAGAGCAACAGCAGGGAGATGTTCCTCAACACTGAATGTTGGGAAAGATGGAGCATGGAGCAGGATCACCACATTTCCCAGCAAATTACATAATCGCTTAGTCCCTCAGCATTAAATCCTTCTATGATGGAAACCAGCAGAGAGCAAAAACTGTTCAGGGTACCTAGCAACCAAAATAAATGTGGTAGCTCCCTGAGCTTAGCCTGGGCAGTTTATTTACAGTGTGAGTGTACACAGACGAGGAATGCTCTGAGGCAATGCCAATAGTTCTGGACTGTGAAAGTGCTCCACACTTAACTTTTACCAAAACAGGGTTTGGAAAGTACCTTACCCAGTGTCTGAAGGTCATTTCCAGGCTAGTCACGCAGCATCTGGTCCAGCAGGGTCTGGATACAGGATTCCAAAGTCTAGGCTGAGGAAGGCTGCTATTCAAGACACTAGCTCTAACATTAACATAATCTTAAATTTAAAAAAAGTAAAAGAAAAACTAGTGCTAGTGCTAGCAAAAATATATTGGTCTTTCACAGGAGAGCCGAATAAAAGATATCCATCCACCTCAGATACTAGCAAAACCTGAGGCATGCTGCTAGTGAGAA
The DNA here is from genome assembly GCF_042186555.1 of Aquarana catesbeiana. NCBI lineage: Eukaryota > Metazoa > Chordata > Amphibia > Anura > Ranidae > Aquarana > Aquarana catesbeiana. Next base: position 239,989,808 of record NC_133328.1, read on the forward strand.
GAGCTATTCATGGCTAGCCCACAGTTTTTTGTTTGCTAGTGTCTAATTCTACTGTAGGCAGCAGTATAACCTAATGCTAATTGACAACTTGTGCCCCTCAATAGGAAAGAAAAAAACATATTTGAAATATCCATTCCTATATAAGGTTTTGCTCCTCCAGATTGGAATAGAGCTCTCATCATTTGCTGTACCTTTTTTTTATAAATTAAGAGGTGGAATCACTACTCAACCAGTTTTGTACAGGCTGTCCCCGGGTTATGAACAAGATAGGGACTGTAGGTTTGTTCTTAAGTCAAATTTGTTTGTAAGTCGGAACAGTACCTTTTTTAAGTGTAACTCCAGTCTCAGAGACGTGAGATTAAATCCATCTAATGAGGATACAGACAGCAGTAAAAACTTCAGTGGCTTTAACCCCACACCACACAGTACTGTAGGTACTAGCCAAAACTAATAAATAAATACAACGTAGACAGGTGTTTGCTTTAACATATTATTTATGTTTATTTATGTTTACCTATGCATGTAGATGCAGATACATGTAAATGCTTAAACATTTTCAAACACTGCACAGAACATAGATTTCTTGGTCAGAAATACATGTATTACTCTAAAGACAGTTTTGCTGGTGGCTGTAGCCACAGATAGGAGAGTGAATGAAATTCAAGCTCTGTCTACTTGGTCCCTTCTTTCTTAGTTTTTTTAGATAGAATTGTTCTGAGAGTTGACCCATGTTTATACCTAAAATAGCCACACCTTTCTACAGACCTAAGGAAATAGTGATTCCATCATTTTGCAATAATGAGTCTAATGACAAAGAAAACATTTATTCAATGTTTAGATGTCAGGAGAGCAGGGTTGACTTGTCTGGAAGCAACAAAGAATTAGAGGAAGTCAAATAATTTATCTTGTATGCAGGCTCTAAAAGAAGACAGAGGGCATCCAAATACTCCATTGCTAGATGGATTAAAGACATTCCCGATAAACGTATGCATGAATGTGCCCTCACAGAAGTGGGTCTTTATCCGTGTTTGTGCTGCACAGATCGGGCTCTCCCTGAGATTCCTGGGTCTTGTGCTAATGATCAGGCCCCAGTAGAGCTGCACAATTAATCGTCAAAAAATCATGATCTCGATTCACCCCCCCTGACGATCTCTCCTGCAGATTTTGTCAATTCTTTCATATAAGCAAGTGGAGAAACTGCTCACTCAGCTGTCAAAAGAAAGCATCCGGGCAGGCTGCCAAGTCTTTAACTTGAAACATTGTAACTAAGCTTCCTTCTTAGATCAAAGGGATAGAACTTCTGTGTAAATAAATAATCCAGGCAGTCTGCCAAGTTTTCAACAAGGTGTAAATGCAGGAAGTTTAACCACTTAAAGTCTAAATCTTTTTCTGACACTTCTTTCTTAAGTTAAAATCAATATTTTTTGCTAGAAAATTACTTGGAACCCCCAAACATTATATATATTTTAGCAGAGACCCTAGGGAATAAAATGGCAATTGCTGCAATATTTTATATCACACTATTTGCCCAGCGGTCTTTCAAATGCAATTTTTTGGGAAAAAATACACTTCAATGGATAAAAAAAAAAAAACGAAACAGTAAAGTTAGCCCAATTTTTTTTGTTTTAATGTGAAAGATGATGTTACGCCGTGAGAATCGTGAGAGAATCGTGATCTATCTTCTAAGCAAAATAATCGTGATTCTCATTTTAGCCAGCTCTAGGCCCCAGGAGACCCAGTTATCAATTATCTGATTGCTCTGATAGCCTCTGATTGGCTATTAAAGTGATAAGTCTCTGCTCAGCCTGCTTCTGTGTTTTTGTTTTTTTCTCCTCCTGAATGGAGAAAAAGAAACATTGCTTTGTTTTCATATTTCAAAATATACAATGTGTGCAAAAAGAATAAAAAGGTTAGTGTCAGAATTGGGATTAAGGTAAATGTTAGGGTCAAAGGTCATGGTCAGAGTCAATAGTCAGTGTCAGTGTGTTTTAGGTAGGATTAAAAAAAACATTTTTTAAATTTAGTACCAGTGTCAGTTGGTGTCAGTGTGTTTTAGGTAGGATTACAAAAAAAGCAAAATATGCACTGAAGTTTCCTTTACTGTTACATTTGCATGGTGTAAATGCCTATGTAGAGCTGCCTACACATGGTGAGAGATTATCACATGATAAAATCAGTTCTGGTTACAAAACTCCTAGGCTTTAGGTCATTCAATGTAGTTTGGGATTAGCTGAGCAGCAAGACTTATTTTTTCCCAAAAATTATATTTGCAATTTTTATTTGTGCCCTACCTAATTATGTCAAGTCTGAAATCTAGCAATTTCCTCCATGTCAAGTGCCTGACCTCATGCATTGTAAGCCATCTTGTGAGTGTGCATAGCAGTTTTTATGAAATGTTAGTATTAGAGAGGAATAAAATTGAGAGTTTCATGTAATATGTTGGAGCAAAAAATTGGATGTTGTGGCAGCATTAGATTTTATTGTAGGCTTTCTTTCTTCTGTTTTCACCTGGTGATTTGGCTAGTAACATACCTCCTGTATTAGGAAGCCGATGCTCTGGATGAAAGAGCACAGAGACACCTTTGAACAGCTTTCTTAGTCTGGATGGAGGGGAGTGTTGGATGTACTAACACTTCAGCTAATACTTTATAAGCAGTTATAGAGCAAACTTGTTTTTTTATTTTAGGATAAAAAAAGGTTTTACATAAATAAATAAAATATGATTATTATAAGCACCCCTATCAGTGTTAAATGGTTTGTCTTAATCCTCTAAATGCTACATCTGTAGGATAGCTTGTTCTGTTGAAAAAGGAAAACATATTACTGGCTGTATCACTAGATAAAAAATCCCAAAAAGGAAAGAAATTCAGCCATCACATCTAAGAATTGATAAACTGCAACATAAAACATGTTTTCTTTTGGTTTTATTACTGCTTTTGCTGGTGATTTTAGTGCCCAGTGAGTGTTAAATGTCTTTTGGGGGGGTACGGAAGCTCTTTTAATCTTTAGTTTTTTTGCAATAACTTTAAAAATCATAATTCTTGCGCACCTAGGAAAAAATGGTGGCAGCTGTCAGCTTACATGGTGATCACATAGCTTGGTTACAAAACAAACAGTTAGATTTAGCATTAGAGTAATGCCCCGTACACATGTCGGATTTTCCGACGGAAAATGTTCGATGGGACCTTGTTGTCGGAAATTCCGACCGTGTGCTCCATCGGTCATTTTCCATCGGAATTTCCGACACACAAAATTTGCGATCTGGATCTCAAATTTTCATACAACAAAATCTGTTGTCGTAAATTCTGATCGTGTGTACACAGTTCTGACGCACAAAGTTCCACGCATGCTTGGAATCAAGCAGAAGAGCCGCACTGGCTATTGAACTTCCTTTTTCTTGGCTGGTCATACGTGTTGTACGTCATTGCGTTCTTGACGTTCGGAATTTCCAACAAGATTTGTGTGACCGTGTGTATGCAAGACAAGTTTGAGCCAACATCCGTTGGAAAAAAAACATGGATTTTGTTGTCGGAATGATCGATCGTGTGTACGGGGCATTAGGGTTGGCTTTGATTGCCATGTCAGTGCCATGTCAAAGCCATAAATTTTTTTTTTTTTTTCACGAAAATTTTACCCAAGCTGTCCACATAGACAAAAACATATTTTTGTGGTGAAGTCATTCTGCTCATCTCTAGTAATTTTATATGTGTCTTAACTACAGGGCTCTAAATGTATTTTCAGTCACTCGTGTAGGCAATGCACTTGCTCTATGTATATTCACTTAAAAAAAAAACTGATGTCATATCTCTTTGACAGCTCTGGGAAAAATGTAGCATGTAGCAGAGCAAAAAACGGAGAGCTTGCTGGTCTACTTATCTCAGTGCTGACCACTCATAGCATACAGTGTGAACTGTGAGTGGAAGCTGGCTATTGCACTGAGAAGAAATGAATCCCTTCATTTAAATTAACTGAAGTAATATTTGAAAAAATGAATGTATATTTTGATTTTGACAGAGCAGAAATTTAAAATCCCTGTTAAGTTTTTATTGCTGTCTTTGTTCCCACTGGGGACATTTACCTTCACTTCCTGTCTGGGTGGCAAGCAGGGGCAGCCCGTTCATTAAGGCTGCACGGGCGACGCCCCCTCTGTCACGCTACCCCCTCTGTGCATTATCGATAGATTGCATTGCATGAATCTATCCATAGCCACCGCTGCCACCCCCTATTCAGGCGTCTGGCCCCTTTTCAGGCAACGGGCCCCTGAATTCCAGAAGTGGGGGTGTTTTTTTGAAGCACCTGATTAGAGCCATGGGCTCTAATAGACTTCAAAAAAGGTAGACTTGGAGCGCAAAGCATTATGCTCGCAGTCCACCCAGATGTGTTAGAAAAGCAAATGAACATTTGCTTTTCTAACACTGAACCACCTCTCCACCAATCAGGAAGCGCGGGTTTAATACCCATCACCTGATTGGCTGAAGGCACAGGCACTCTGATTGGATGCCTAGCAGAATGGAAAAACAGAGGAGGGGGAAGCATGGAGGACACAGGAGCTGTCTCACAGCTCGCCACCATCACCCGTTGCCTGATCAGCCACTAAGATGGGGTAAGTGCTGGGCCGACGGCAGGTTGGGGGGTAACAGTGGCGGCATTTGATGGGCACAAGTGGCAGCATTTGATGGGCACAGTGGCAGCATATTATGGGCACAGGTGGCGGCATTTGATGGGCACAAGTGGTGACATTTAATGGGCACAAGTGGCGGCATATGATGGGCACAAGTGGCTGCATTTAATAGGCACAGGTTGCTGCATATTATGGGGCACAAGTAGCGGCATATTATGATGCACAAGTGGTTGCATATGATGGGCAGAAGTGGCTGCAAATGACGGGCACAAGTGGCTGCATTTGATGGGCACAAGTGGCTGCATATGATGGGGCACAAGTGGCTGCATATGATGGGGCACAAGTGATGGCATATGATGGGCACAAGTGGCTGCATATGATGGGAACAAGTGACAGTATAGAAACACTTTTTTTTTTTAATATGGCAGGGAAGTAGAACATTTATCAGGTTTTTAGTATGCCTTCTTGTCCCGACAATACTTATTCCATTCCACTAATTTCTTGTCTTGTCACAGGGATAGATAGTGAGGAAAGATCTCTCCACCAAATAAAAAAACAGTAATAACTACCTAAAAAGAAATTCTAATACTTTTACATCATGCTGCCCTGATGATGCAGTCTGTATTAGATCCACTCCTTGTAAAGTGTAGGTTTTAGTAAAAAAAATGCTAGAAATCACTGTGGGAGACAGAATGTTTTATAGGTAGTGTTTTCAACTGAACAGATAGTTTCATGTTACTTTATTATTGCTATTATTATTTTACAGGATTTATATAGCGCTGACAGTCAATACAGGAGGAATCAGAGATCCCTGCTTGTTAGAGCTTACAATCTAGGAGGGAGGGTCAAGTTATACAAAAGGGTAATAGCTGTGGGGGATGAGCCAATGGAGAAAATAGCGCAGTTGTTAGATGGAGGCAGGATAGGCTTATCTGAAGAGGAAAGTTTTTCAGGGATTGCCTAAAAGTGGATACATTTGGAGACAGTCTGACAGATTGGGGTAGGAAATTCCAGAGGATGGGCGAGGCTCAGGAGAAGTCCTGGAGGCGGATATGGGAGGAGGTGATGAGGGAGCTAGAGAGCAGGAGGTCTTGGGAGGAACGATGAGGGCGATTAGGTTGGTATTTTGAGACTAGGCTAGTGATGTAGCTGGGGGCAGAGTTGTGGATGGCTTTGTAAGTTATTGTTAGTATTTTGAATTTAATTTGGTGGGCGAGTGGTAGCCAATAGAGGGATTGGCGGAGAGGGGTAGCAGACACTGAGCGGTTTGTAAGGTGGATGAGTTACTTAGGCAATAAATAGCATTCTAACCCTTGCATTCCCTTCCCACTACAAGTTTCTTGCTGAATTTAGCCACATATTTTCATAGGTGCACAGAAGGGGAAAATAAAATAATGAAAACATTATCACAATTTGTACATTGTGAGTATTGGTGTTGCCTTTGTCAATCTTTCTAAAGTAACATATTGCTGCTGGCATTCTTCCAAAAACAGCAATAGAAAGATCTTATCAATATACTATTAACAGGAACAGGAATTATTTAAGACTTAAATTATTATACTTTGAGTGGCTCACTGCTGCCAGTCCTGCTTTGCAGACCATAGGCTGAGAGTCTGGTTTAAATGTTCATTCGTTACCTGAAGACTTAGCAACCATACAACCCTTTGCCATGTTGGGTAAAAAAAAAAAAAGCCACATTAAAGTCTACCATTTTAAAACTATTGCAAAAACAAGGTCAAAATGAATACTCTCTTATCTCTGAACAGGTTTAGGTAGGGTTACTGACAGGAAAGATAATGTAATTCATACAATTCTGTTAATGTGGTTCAGTGTTTGCATTGATAAGATATCTCTATTGCTATAGTTGGAAGAGTGCCAGTAGCTATACAGTATTTGACCAAATATGAACCCATGACTATCTTATGAATTCAGCGATGAGCTGTATGCGGATGTCACTAAGGTGTATATGAAATGAATACTGAATTACATATTCAATTTATTGTTTGCCTTTAGCACTTTAAAATGAGTATGAGAAAGGAGTTTCGTAGGAAAGCAGATATGCATGTCTGGGCTAGTCCTTAATTTTGACAAGGAGGATGTCACATGAAAAAGTACAGTGGTAAATTTAGCTCAAAGACAAGTCTCATTTTGCATTGCATGTTTAAGGTTATACATTGTACATAATATCCAGAAATGTAATTAATTTTACACTAGTGACAACCTGCAGAAAGCAATGATACAGATCATTATTTTCTCATGAGTCATGCCATACTTTAAACAATTCTATATGTTTTAAATCTCAACTCAATCTAAACCACTTGCATACCGATATCAAAATATATGTTAACTTCTATAGTGAATTGCAGTTTTGATACAAGTCAATTAGGTCAATGTTTTAGTATATGTTTATTAACTATGAACAAGATAAATGGTTGGAGTAACATTCAAATGTAGTGTTAGCTATATAATGAACCCAAGGTAAACTCTACAAAAGAACTGCAAAGAGCTGGAAGAACATAGGTGACAAGACATGTAACTGAAATAAATGTGAAGCTCTCATGTCTTACCTTGTTTAATCTAAGGATATCAGTACTTATAACGAGAATGTAAAATAGCTGATCAAAACAAACACAGCCCTGCTTTCAGTTGAAGTAGATGAGGACTGCAGACTAAGGAAAGACAAACCAGCACCTGAAACAGATGTCTGTGAGTATCAATACATACCAATGCACAAAACAGCAACTTTCAAAATACAGGCAGTCGCCGAGTTAAGAACATCCGAGTTGCGAGCGACTCCTACTTACGAACGGAGGCGGCATGACATCACTGCTGGCCGCTTGTGTTCCACGCTGGCCCCAGAAACTGCCGAGTAGCCATCTTGCAGAACGGGACGCATCTCACACTGCAGTACTACATGTACTGCGCGCCCCACATACAGGACTGCATGCCCAGAAGCGCCCGGAGAAACACCCCCTGTGGAGCTGGTGAAATTAAATACTGTTCTCTGTGCCCACTACTATATGCCCTGTACTTGTACCTGTAACTTATGTGATAGCTGGACTGTGTTACTATACATTCTATCCCTGTGTCCCAGCATGAGCTCATGTCATTTGCCTATGATGGAACTCCCATTCAATCGTGTGTGTGTTTTATACCATCTTTTATTGTTTATACTTTACAGAAGATGCTTGGTCCTGAATGTAACTATCCTTCTGGGTCTCTTTTAGCCCTGTTTTTTGTACTGGATCCCACGGTGCTGGACGGCTCTGAGGACCACTGCTGCTGCGGGCTGAGGACGCACAACAAGCGGGCATATCCAACTAATGATCTTTATATCTTGCCGCCACAATGAGTGTTTTTAAACAGTACCTGTCTTATTAAAATAAATTGGTAATAAATTGGCTGGCTGCTACACTTTTTTTCTTCTTGTTCTTCTTTTCTAGAGTGCACTTCATTCCACATTTTTTGTCTTTAACATGCGGAAAAACAAATCTGATGCAAGTGCTGGTGATACAGCAAAGAAAAGAAAAACCACCACTATGGAAAATAGAGTAGAAATAATAAAAAAATAGAAAAAGGTGAAACTCTATCCTCTATTGGCAGAGCATTAGGCTACAATCGGTCAACAATCACAACAATTTTAAAAGATAAATGTAGAATAATGGAGCATGTGAAAGGCCATAACCCAATGCAGTCTACGGTTATTACCAAGAAATGCAGTGGTTTAATTGTTGAGATGGAAAGGCTGCTGACAATTTGGATAGAAGACCAAAATCAGCGTAATATGCCTATCAGTCTTTCTTTAATCCAAGAGCTCAAAGCCTTTTTAAAGATTTAAAAGCTGCCCATCCAACAAGAGAAGATGATTGCAATGAAGAATTTGGTGCAAGTAGAGGTTTGTTCAATCGCTTTAAAGAAAGAGCTAATTTGCATAACATTAAAGTTCAATGTGAAGCAGCAAGTGCCGATGTAAGTGCTGCAAATGATTTTCCCAAGTTATTGAAAGATATTATTGACAACTGAGGTTATATGCCAGAACAAATTTTTAATGTGGATGAAACTAGCTTGTTTTAGAAAAGAATGCCAGAGGACCTACATTTCAAAAGAGGAAAAATGTGCACCAGGACATAAAGCATCAAAGGACAGGCTGACTATATTACTTGGGGGTAATGCATCTGGGGATTTAAAGCTCAAGCCTTTGCTAGTCCATCACTTCTTAAATCCCAGGGCACTACGTAATGTCACTAAGGCATCGCTTCCTTATTCGTTATTTGGAGGGCAAATGCAAAGGCTTGGGTTACAGCTATAGTCTTTGAAGATTGGTTTTCGAACCATTTTGTCCCTGCTGTTGAACGTTATTGCTTGTGGGCATTCCCTTCAAAATTCCTCTTATCCTTGACAATGCCCCTGGACATCCAAACACGTCAGCTGACATGCACCCCAATGTAAAGGTGGTATTTCTGCCCCCCCCAACCCCACATCACTACTTCGGCCAATAGATCAAGGAGCCATAGCCTCTTTAAGGCCTATTATTTACAGAGGACATTCTCACAAGCTATCATGGCTACCCTAAAAGATCAGATGACCTTAAGAGAGTTCTGGAAGAATTATTACATTTATGATGCCATCAAAAATATTGCTGATGCTTGGGCTGAAGTAAAAGAAACAAATATGAGAGGAGTTTGAAACAAATTGTGCACCCAATTCACACAAGAATTTCTGGGGTTTACAGATAAAAATATTGCCACAACCAGGTAAGCTGTGGTTGCTATTGGTAATTAACTGCAGTTGGACATCAGCGAAAATGATATAATCGAGTTACTCGACTCCCATGGCAAAGAACTAACCAATGAAGACCTTATGGAACTAGAGCAGCAGATGACAGCATTTAGGGAAGAAAACCAGGACCTAGAAACTCCAAAATTGAAAAAGTTTTCTACAAAACAGTTAGCTGATGCTTTTCATATCATTAAAGGAGGATTGGCAAAGTTAGAGGAGCAAGATTCTGATACATACTGGGGTATGGCGCTCCCTTTAGGATAATGGGATAGTGTGGTAGGGGGGATGGATGTATAGTTCCTACCACCTAGAACCAGTTTGTAACTCCAATTGTACCCCTATTGGTGGTACAGGGTACCATCAACCCTATGACGTGCAGAAAACCTAATGTGCAGTAGTGCAATCTTCAGTGAGACATTTCATACCTCATACATGTGGTCACATTAAAAATATATAAAGCCAAACTAAACATTCATAAGTCACACATGTGACCACCCTTGGGTGAAAAAAGGGGTTAAAGTGCTAAACCCCTAATTATATATTAGATCTTCACCACCAAGCCAGCGTAAATAGTGGCTTGTTCGCAAAAACCATACATACACCTTAAAGTATGCCAGTGAACATAATCCTAGATGTGCAAATCAATAATTTTCCATATGTCCCATAGACTCAGTCCAGATGTGTGCAAATCAATTAATAATAAGTAATAAATAATTATAGTCCATGTAGTAATCAAAAAATCTTCAACTCCAATGTTCAGGATTTCCAAAAGCTGTGACTGAAGTGCTCTCAGATGATATTAGTGACTTATTGTGCTCCCCCTCATGGGTCCCCACTCACCGAATCCCGCAACCCCAAAAGGGGCAAACAGCATAGGGTATCACGGCCACAAACTCCTCTCCACCACGGTCATCTGGGGTATCCGGATTGATCTCCGCTCACTGTGTTGTATTTACGGTATTCTCTCAATGGTTCCCTCATGGAAAAAGGAATAAAATGCTCCCATAGTGTAGTAAAGTAAAAGATGTTTTATTCCACAAATCTCCAAATGATTACACCGTATGGATAATTAAAATGACTGAACGAACAACAGTCAGAAAGAATTAAAAGTTAAAAACTAAAGACTAAATAATAAAATAAAAGTAATCCAGTACTAGTAGTCAAAAAACCCACCCCGGGTGCATAGCTAATACTAAGTGGAACGTGCCTTAAACCAGGCTGATGTGGATACAGCAGCGTGGGCTGGTAGCGAGGTGTTTGCGCTCCACCTGCGTTCCAAACAGAGTCCGCACCCGGAAGTGACGTAGCGTGCATGGCGTCGTCGTACGCGTTTCGTCATTGACGTCCTCAGCGACGATGCCAGCACGCCACTCGCTACGTCCCTTTGTACAGGCCGGCATCTGGAACACACCCCTTTCGAATAGGATGTCCAATCACGCAACAATAGGGCAGAGTGGGCATCCTCATCTAAAATATAGTGTCAGCAGAGGTGGAACAGTGACGGTCTTCTCCCATAAACACCATAAGGCTGTATTACATTCCTAACGCAAAGAATAATAATTGGTTGACCTGGGATTCCTCCACATATTTTTATTTACAGAATATTTTACGTCCCAGTTTGAGAACTGGAAGTTAGCAGGATACAGCCCTCATAGAGTATCATATACGTTCCCATGTCATGTTCCCAATTGTGCTACATCTAGCATATGCGATGCTTTACCATCTTTAATGCTTGTCATGCCTATTGTATCAAATCATATAGACGGCTTAGAATATGCAGCATGAAGAGTTTCAGGCACCAATGTGATAAGGCTAGGGTGCTTATATTGGGGTAGCTATTACCCATTGGCTATGGGGAATTGTATACTAATAGTCAAAGTTTAAATATTCCTACACATAAGTAAAATTAAAACTAAAAATAAAAGTAGAAAAATTCTAGATGTATGAAGAGAAAAGCGGAAGGAACAAAGGGGAGGGCAAAGGGCCCCTATATCAAAGCATCCACAGGGCCACAAGTGGAGGGATGGTGTCACCCATAAATAATAGGGGCCATGTTAATCCCATCCATACCCCTTTTGTGGCCCATATGGGTCTCCGATCAGAGATAAATTGTATTGGGAATATGAAACTATTATACAATATTAAAAAATTCCCTAAATACACATAAATAGAAGGTATATGCCAGGAGGGCAAGAAGAGAAAAAAAAAAGAGAAAAAAACGGAAGAAAGGGAAGAACAAAAAGCCCCTGTATCAAAGCTTCCACAGGTGAAGGGATGGTGTCACCCATGTATAGTAGGGTCCATGTTGATCCCATCCAAACCCCTCTGGCGGCCCGTATTGATTTCCGATTAGAAACAGGTAAGGGTCCATGTCCTAAAAGTGTGTATTATCATACATAAGTGATCTAAGGGGAAGGTATATAAAGGCCATTTATAGACATGCATCCAGGACCTAACATCACAAGGGGCAATACCCCTATGCTCAAGCCCCAATACGTGTATTACTAATATGCCTCAGGGATTGGCTAGGAAACAGTTCAGATCGATATCCAGGTTGAGGCCCCTTGGAGCAAGGGACCCCAACCTGTATATCCATGCAGTTTCGTTCTGTGAGATAAGTGTGGTTTTATTACCCCCTCGCCAGTGGTCCCTAACGCAGTCGATCCCATAAAAGATCAGCCCCGAAGGGTCCCGATTATGTACTGCGTCAAAGTGGCGGGAAAGATGATGTTTTGGGAACCCTTTTCTGATGTTTTTTATATGTTCACGTATTCTCACATATAAAGGCCGGGTAGTTCTACCCACGTACTGCAATTGGCATGGGCACTCGATAACATAGGTCACATGTGTGCTCTGACAGGTGATGAGTTCCCTAATGCGGTATTGTTTATGATCTGTTCTTGATTTAAAAGTTTCCCTTTTGTGGGGCTGCTTTTTGCTGACCCTACATGGTAAGCATTTTTGGCATTTATAGAACCCTTTCATGTCCGGGAAAATCCTAGTTGTCTTAGGGGGATTTATGACATTGTGCACCAGCAAATGTCGTAAGGTGGGCGCTTTCCGGTATACAATCTTAGGTTTCTTGGGTAATACACTTGCTAATGTTCTATCCTCCTTTAAGATAGGCCAATATTTTTTCAGTATCTGCTCGAACTCTTTATATTGGGAGTTGAACCCTGTGATGAACACCAATTCTTCATTCTTCTTCTTTCTTTTTGATTTTTTTAGCAGATTGTTCCGATCCAAGCTTGCTATGTCCCTCTTCAATTTATTCAGCATATCTAGGTTGTATCCTTTTTCATGGAACCTCTCTATTAGGATGTCCGCTTGTTCTGAGTAGTCTTCGATGGTAACGCAGTTCCTTCGCAATCTCGTAAGCTGGCCTTTGGGGATATTCCCCTTCCACTGAGGGTGATGACAACTGGTAATAGGGATATACCCGTTTCTATCTGTTGCCTTGAAAAAAGTTTTCGTATACAAGCCATCGTTCTTCTTAAAAATTTCTAAATCAAGGTATTCAATTTTTTGGGGGTCCCATTTCCCCGTAAAGGTTAGCCCATATCTGTTGTTATTTAATTCTTGTAGAAAACTTTCAAAGGTCTCGGGTGTCCCTTCCCAGAATACAATTAGATCATCTATGTACCTACGGTACATTTTCAATTGTGGTATATTTCTAGCGTAAATGTATTCTTCCTCCCACATATTCATCAGTAGGTTGGCCACGCTTGGTGCGTACCGTGCGCCCATGGTGACTCCTTTAGTCTGGACATAGTAATTATGATCGTGCCAAAAATAATTACATGACATCGCTAGCTCTAATCCTTCAAGTATGAAGTCGATCTGTTCTTGTCTCATGCTAGTGAGTTCGTGAAGGGCTTTTTCCACACCCAGCACCCCGTCTTGTTGCACAATGCTGGTGTATAACGAGTTTACATCGATAGTGGCTAATAGATAGTCTTGTACTCCACTTACTTGCTGTAGTTCATCTAGAAGTTGGGCGCTGTCTTGTAAGTATGATTTTCCCATCTTGACTAGTGGTTTTAGAAATATATCAAGGTATTCTCCCAACCTAGAGAACACGGAATTTATGCCACTAATTATAGGTCTCCCGGGTGGCTTGTGTAATCTTTTGTGAATTTTAGGTGTGTAATAAATCACCGGGGTTTTGGTAGAACAGGAGACCAGGTATTCCGCTTCTTTAGTGTTTAGAATCCCCATCTCTTTTCCCTTTTTCACATAGGCTTTTAGTTTTTTCTCATATGTACGCTTGGGGTTCTTATTCAGCTTGTTATAGGTGTTCTCTACCTGAAGTAGGTTCCCCATTTCCTCTTCGTAATCTTTTTTATTCAGTATTACCAATCCTCCCCCTTTATCTGCGGGTCTTATGACCACCTCCTTTCTTTTGCTCAGAGATTTTATTGTTTTCCAGACATTTTTTGTTTTGTGGTTACTCCGTTTATCTAGCTTTCTTAGATCATCTTCCACCATTTTTTGGAAGGCTCCCATGCATTGGTTCCCGGATGTTTTAGGGTTAAAAGTAGAGTTGTTTTTTAACCTTGTCTGCTCATATATTGTTTCTCTCTTTGTTCTTATATCTGTATTATTTAAAAAGTGTTTTTTGAGGTTGAGTTTCCTCATAAACTTTTTTAAATCAATGTATGTTTCGAATTTATCCAAATGTTTTTCAGGGGCAAACTTGAGTCCCAAATCCAGAATTTTCATCTCGTCTTCAGAAAATTGGGCGTCACTAAGATTGAAAATACCCTTCCCTAATATTCTCGCCTTCGCTTTCTTCTTCCCTCCTCTGTTTCCTCTGGTCGTCTTCTTCTTTCTTCGGGTCCCTGTGTGTATCTTGTGTCTACTCCATACCTCCGTGGGTTTTCCTGTTCCCTGTGTAGCTGGTTCTCTTCCATTATTCTGTATTGTTCTCCTCGAGGATCTTCTCTGTCTGTGTATGGTCCTCTCCATTGGGGATTCCTGTAAGGGGGCCTGGCTCTCCATCTCCCTGGTGGTCTGTCCCTGGCCCAGCCCCTGGGAAAATCCCTCGGGGGTCTTCGGTCTCCTCTGTGTCTGGGGCCCGGGTTGTCTTCATAGTTATTTCTATATTGGGCCCTTGCGTTTTCCCTTAATGGGGAGTATCTATTTCTCGTAGGTACATTATATCTTGGTGTTTGGGGAGTTCTGTATTCCTGTCTGTCTTGATAATTGGCACTTCGATTTCTGGATCTTATTGTGTGTCCATATGGTGTATCTTGTTGTGGTCTATATGGGAGCCTCACATTCACTCTTCCTGTCTGTTGCGGTGTGTTATTAATTGGTCCCTCCATCTCCATCTCAATGGAGGTGTCAGGACTATGCTCCTCTCCCAATTCCTCCTCCAGTGGGTAAGGATCCCCATTGGTGGTTTGCCATTTATAGACATTCATGCCCTGATAATCACTCAGGTCCCTTTTGTATTCCTTCTGCTTTTTGGCTTGAATTTGGATATCGTATTTTTTGATTATTTCTTGAAGCTCCTTTTCCTTATTTTTATAATCGGTCTGGTTGATGAAGGGTAATAGCTGATCTTTAATTTCACTGATATTAGCTTCAATCCCTTTGAGTTTAAAACGTCTTCTTTTTAGGATTTTATGTAGTAGGTCATTTTCACACCCATTAAAGAAGGTGTACCATTCATTCATCAGCTCTGGGTCATTGAGGCCATCATTAGGGTCTAAATCCCACCTTAATCTCCTTGGAGTCATTTTTGCTGTAATGTAAGTTTCTATGGTGGCTATATCCCACCAGACTCTAAGCTGCTTCTCCATGGTGTGTCTTAATTTCCTCATCAAGCTATTCATGTCTTGTGCATTGGTCACTATTTCCTGGCTAAAAATGCCACCTAGATCTATATTCCTATTTCCCATATATCCAAATATATCCATAGCTGCAAGCGAAAAAAATCCCACCTTAGTGGGACCTAGTGTATTGAATATATATAAAAAAAACCGCTGCGCTTAGGACAAGATATAAGGTATGCAGCCCCCCTAAAGAAGCCTCCCTAAGGAAACTCCACAAAATGTTTAAAATATATACTGGGGTATGGCGCTCCCTTTAGGATAATGGGATAGTGTGGTAGGGGGGGATGGATGTATAGTTCCTACCACCTAGAACCAGTTTGTAACTCCAATTGTACCCCTATTGGTGGTACAGGGTACCATCAACCCTATGAAGTGCAGAAAACCTAATGTGCAGTAGTGCAATCTTCAGTGAGACATTTCATACCTCATACATGTGGTCACATTAAAAATATATAAAGCCAAACTAAACATTCATAAGTCACACATGTGACCACCCTTGGGTGAAAAAAGGGGTTAAAGTGCTAAACCCCTAATTATATATTAGATCTTCACCACCAAGCCAGCGTAAATAGTGGCTTGTTCACAAAAACCATACATACACCTTAAAGTATGCCAGTGAACATAATCCTAGATGTGCAAATCAATAATTTTCCATATGTCCCATAGACTCAGTCCAGATGTGTGCAAATCAATTAATAATAAGTAATAAATAATTATAGTCCATGTAGTAATCAAAAAATCTTCAACTCCAATGTTCAGGATTTCCAAAAGCTGTGACTGAAGTGCTCTCAGATGATATTAGTGACTTATTGTGCTCCCCCTCATGGGTCCCCACTCACCGAATCCCGCAACCCCAAAAGGGGCAAACAGCATAGGGTATCACGGCCACAAACTCCTCTCCACCACGGTCATCTGGGGTATCATAGTTACATAGTTACATAGTAGGTGAGGTTGAAAAAAGACACAAGTCCATCAAGTCCAACCTATGTGTGTGATTATGTGTCAGTATTGCATTGTATATCCCTGTATGTTGTGGTCATTCAGGTGCTTATCTAATAGTTTCTTGAAGCTATCAATGCTCCCCCCTGAGACCACCGCCTGTGGAAGGGAATTCCACATCCTTGCCGCTCTTACAGTAAAGAACCCTCTACGTAGTTTAAGATTAAACCTCTTTTCTTCTAATTTTAATGAGTGGCCACGAGTCTTGGTAAACTCTCTTCTGCGAAAAAGTTTTATCCCTATTGAGGGGTCACCAGTCCGGTATTTGTAAATTGAAATCATATCCCCTCTCAAGCGTCTCCTCTCCAGAGAGAATAAGTTCAGTGCTCGCAACCTTTCCTCATAACTAAGATCCTCCAGACCCTTTATTAGCTTTGTATCCGGATTGATCTCCGCTCACTGTGTTGTATTTACGGTATGCTCTTAATGGTTCCCTCATGGAAAAAGGAATAAAATGCTCCCATAGTGTAGTAAAGTAAAAGATGTTTTATTCCACAAATCTCCAAATGATTACACCGTATGGATAATTAAAATGACTGAACGAACAACAGCCACAAAGAATTAAAAGTTAAAAACTAAAGACTAAATAATAAAGTAAAAGTAATCCAGTACTAGTAGTCAAAAAACCCACCCCGGGTGCATAGCTAACCGAAGACCCCTGAGGGATTTTCCCAGGGGCTGGGCCAGGGACAGACCACCAGGGAGATGGAGAGCCAGGCCCCCTTACAGGAATCCCCAATGGAGAGGACCATACACAGACAGAGAAGATCCTCGAGGAGAACAATACAGAATAATGGAAGAGAACCAGCTACACAGGGAACAGGAAAACCCACGGAGGTATGGAGTAGACACAAGATACACACAGGGACCCGAAGAAAGAAGAAGACGACCAGAGGAAACAGAGGAGGGAAGAAGAAAGCGAAGGCGAGAATATTAGGGAAGGGTATTTTCAATCTTAGTGACGCCCAATTTTCTGAAGACGAGATGAAAATTCTGGATTTGGGACTCAAGTTTGCCCCTGAAAAACATTTGGATAAATTCGAAACATACATTGATTTAAAAAAGTTTATGAGGAAACTCAACCTCAAAAAACACTTTTTAAATAATACAGATATAAGAACAAAGAGAGAAACAATATATGAGCAGACAAGGTTAAAAAACAACTCTACTTTTAACCCTAAAACATCCGGGAACCAATGCATGGGAGCCTTCCAAAAAATGGTGGAAGATGATCTAAGAA
This sequence comes from Aquarana catesbeiana, assembly GCF_042186555.1. Lineage (NCBI taxonomy): Eukaryota > Metazoa > Chordata > Amphibia > Anura > Ranidae > Aquarana > Aquarana catesbeiana. The sequence goes on from NC_133328.1 coordinate 240,007,287, forward strand.
AGCTAGATAAACGGAGTAACCACAAAACAAAAAATGTCTGGAAAACAATAAAATCTCTGAGCAAAAGAAAGGAGGTGGTCATAAGACCCACAGATAAAGGGGGAGGATTGGTAATACTGAATAAAAAAGATTACGAAGAGGAAATGGGGAACCTACTTCAGGTAGAGAACACCTATAACAAGCTGAATAAGAACCAAGAACAAGCGTACATATGAGAAAAAACTAAAAGCCTATGTGAAAAAGGGAAAAGAGATGGGGATTCTAAACACTAAAGAAGCGGAATACCTGGTCTCCTGTTCTACCAAAACCCCGGTGATTTATTACACACCTAAAATTCACAAAAGATTACACAAGCCACCCGGGAGACCTATAATTAGTGGCATAAATTCCGTGTTCTCTAGGTTGGGAGAATACCTTGATATATTTCTAAAACCACTAGTCAAGATGGGAAAATCATACTTACAAGACAGCGCCCAACTTCTAGATGAACTACAGCAAGTAAGTGGAGTACAAGACTATCTATTAGCCACTATCGATGTAAACTCGTTATACACCAGCATTGTGCAACAAGACGGGGTGCTGGGTGTGGAAAAAGCCCTTCACGAACTCACTAGCATGAGACAAGAACAGATCGACTTCATACTTGAAGGATTAGAGCTAGCGATGTCATGTAATTATTTTTGGCACGATCATAATTACTATGTCCAGACTAAAGGAGTCACCATGGGCGCACGGTACGCACCAAGCGTGGCCAACCTACTGATGAATATGTGGGAGGAAGAATACATTTACGCTAGAAATATACCACAATTGAAAATGTACCGTAGGTACATAGATGATCTAATTGTATTCTGGGAAGGGACACCCGAGACCTTTGAAAGTTTTCTACAAGAATTAAATAACAACAGATATGGGCTAACCTTTACGGGGAAATGGGACCCCAAAAAAATTGAATACCTTAATTTAGAAATTTTTAAGAAGAAAGATGGCTTGTATACGAAAACTTTTTTCAAGGCAACAGATAGAAACGGGTATATCCCTATTACCAGTTGTCATCACCCTCAGTGGAAGGGGAATATCCCCAAAGGCCAGCTTACGAGATTGCGGAGGAACTGCGTTACCATCGAAGACTACTCAGAACAAGCGGACATCCTAATAGAGAGGTTCCATGAAAAAGGATACAACCTAGATATGCTGAATAAATTGAAGAGGGACATAGCAAGCTTGGATCGGAACAATCTGCTAAAAAAATCAAAAAGAAAGAAGAAGAATGAAAAATTGGTGTTCATCACAGGGTTCAACTCCCAATATAAAGAGTTCGAGCAGATACTGAAAAAATATTGGCCTATCTTAAAGGAGGATAGAACATTAGCAAGTGTATTACCCAAGAAACCTAAGATTGTATACCGGAAAGCGCCCACCTTACGACATTTGCTGGTGCACAATGTCATAAATCCCCCTAAGACAACTAGGATTTTCCCGGACATGAAAGGGTTCTATAAATGCCAAAAATGCTTACCATGTAGGGTCAGCAAAAAGCAGCCCAACAAAAGGGAAACTTTTAAATCTAGAACAGATCATAAACAATACCGCATTAGGGAACTCATCACCTGTCAGAGCACACATGTGACCTATGTTATCGAGTGTCCATGCCAATTGCAGTACGTGGGTAGAACTACCCGGCCTTTATATGTGAGAATACGTGAACATATAAAAAATATCAGAAAAGGGTTCCCAAAACATCATCTTTCCCGCCACTTTGACGCAGTACATAATCGGGACCCTTCGGGGCTGATCTTTTATGGCATCGACTGCGTTAGGGACCACTGGCGAGGGGGTAATAAAACCACACTTATCTCACAGAACGAAACTGCATGGATATACAGGTTGGGGTCCCTTGCCCCAAGGGGCCTCAACCTGGATATCGATCTGAACTGTTTCCTAGCCAGTCCCTGAGGCATATTAGTAATACACGTATTGGGGCTTAAGCATAGGGGTATTGCCCCTTGTGATGTTAGGTCCTGGATGCATGTCTATAAATGGCCTTTATATACCTTCCCCTAGATCACTTATGTATGATAATACACACTTTTAGGACATGGACCCTTACCTGTTTCTAATCGGAAATCCATACGGGCCGCCAGAGGGGTTTGGATGGGATCAACATGGACCCTACTATACATGGGTGACACCATACCTTCACCTGTGGAAGCTTTGATACGGGGGCTTTTTGTTCTTCCCTTTCTTCCGTTTTTTTTTCTCTTTTTTTTTTTTTCTCTTCTTGCCCTCCTGGCATATACCTTCTATTTATGTGTATTTAGGGAATTTTTTAATATTGTATAATAGTTTCATATTCCCAATACAATTTATCTCTGATCGGAGACCCATATAGGCCACAAAAGGGGTATGGATGGGATTAACACGGCCCCTATTATATATGGGTGACACCATCCCTCCACTGGTGGCCCTGTGGATGCTTTGATATAGGGGCCCTTTGCCCTCCCCTTTGTTCCTTCCGCTTTTCTCTTCATACATCTAGAATTTTTCTACTTTTATTTTTAGTTTTAATTTTACTTATGTGTAGGAATATTTAAACTTTGACTATTAGTATACAATTCCCCATAGCCAATGGGTAATAGCTACCCCAATATAAGCACCCTAACCTTATCACATTGGTGCCTGAAACTCTTCATGCCGCATATTCTAAGCCGTCTATATGATTTGATACAATAGGCATGACAAGCATTAAAGATGGTAAAGCATCGCATATGCTAGATGTAGCACAATTGGGAGCATGACATGGGAACGTATATGATACTCTATGAGGGCTGTATCCTGCTAACTTCCAGTTCTCAAACTGGGACGTAAAATATTCTGTAAATAAAAATATGTGGAGGAATCCCAGGTCAACCAATTATTATTCTTTGCGTTAGGAATGTAATACAACCTTATGGTGTTTATGGGAGAAGACCGTCACTGTTCCACCTCTGCTGACACTATATTTTAGATGAGGATGCCAACTCTGCCCTATTGTTGCGTGATTGGACATCCTATTCGAAAGGGGTGTGTTCCAGATGCCGGCCTGTACAAAGGGACGTAGCGTGTGGCGTGCTGGCATCGTCGCTGAGGACGTCAATGACGAAACGCTTACGACGACGCCACGCACGCTACGTCACTTCCGGGTGCGGACTCTGTTTGGAACGCAGGTGGAGCGCAAACACCTCGCTACCAGCCCACGCTGCTGTATCCACATCAGCCTGGTTTAAGGCACGTTCCACTTAGTATTAGCTATGCACCCGGGGTGGGTTTTTTGACTACTAGTACTGGATTACTTTTACTTTATTATTTAGTCTTTAGTTTTTAACTTTTAATTCTTTCTGGCTGTTGTTCGTTCAGTCATTTTAATTATCCATACGGTGTAATCATTTGGAGATTTGTGGAATAAAACATCTTTTACTTTACTACACTATGGGAGCATTTTATTCCTTTTTCCATGAGGAAACCATTGAGAGCATACCGTAAATACAACACAGTGAGCGGAGATCAATCCGGATACCCCAGATGACCGTGGTGGAGAGGAGTTTGTGGCCGTGATACCCTATGCTGTTTGCCCCTTTTGGGGTTGCGGGATTCGGTGAGTGGGGACCCATAGGGGGAGCACAATAAGTCACTAATATCATCTGAGAGCACTTCAGTCACAGCTTTTGGAAATCCTGAACATTGGAGTTGAAGATTTTTTGATTACTACATGGACTATAATTATTTATTACTTATTATTAATTGATTTGCACACATCTGGACTGAGTCTATGGGACATATGGAAAATTATTGATTTGCACATCTAGGATTATGTTCACTGGCATACTTTAAGGTGTATGTATGGTTTTTGCGAACAAGCCACTATTTACGCTGGCTTGGTGGTGAAGATCTAATATATAATTAGGGGTTTAGCACCTTTTTTCACCCAAGGGTGGTCACATGTGTGACTTATGAATGTTTAGTTTGGATTTATATATTTTTAATGTGACCACATGTATGAGGTATGAAATGTCTCACTGAAGATTGCACTACTGCACATTAGGTTTTCTGCACTTCATAGGGTTGATGGTACCCTGTACCACCAATAGGGGTACAATTGGAGTTACAAACTGGTTCTAGGTGGTAGGAACTATACATCCATCCCCCCCTACCACACTATCCCATTATCCTAAAGGGAGCGCCATACCCCAGTATATATTTTAAACATTTTGTGGAGTTTCCTTAGGGAGGCTTCTTTAGGGGGGCTGCATACCTTATATCTTGTCCTAAGCGCAGCGGTTTTTTTTATATATATTCAATACACTAGGTCCCACTAAGGTGGGATTTTTTTCGCTTGCAGCTATGGATATATTTGGATATATGGGAAATAGGAATATAGATCTAGGTGGCATTTTTAGCCAGGAAATAGTGACCAATGCACAAGACATGAATAGCTTGATGAGGAAATTAAGACACACCATGGAGAAGCAGCTTAGAGTCTGGTGGGATATAGCCACCATAGAAACTTACATTACAGCAAAAATGACTCCAAGGAGATTAAGGTGGGATTTAGACCCTAATGATGGCCTCAATGACCCAGAGCTGATGAATGAATGGTACACCTTCTTTAATGGGTGTGAAAATTATCCTAAAGGGAGCGCCATACCCCAGTATATATTTTAAACATTTTGTGGAGTTTCCTTAGGGAGGCTTCTTTAGGGGGGCTGCATACCTTATATCTTGTCCTAAGCGCAGCGGTTTTTTTTATATATATTCAAGATTCTGATACAGAGAGGTTTACGAAAGCTTATCGTACAGTTACTGAAGGCCTGAGATGCTACAGGGCTATTTATGATGAGATAAAGAAAAGCGCTGTGCAAACATCCCTTGATATCTTCTTCAAGAGTCCAGCAGCTGAATCAGATTCTATAATAGCAGTCCCATCCTCTTCAACAAGCCCATCATCCTCTGCCATGATTGTTTAAGGTTGTACTGTGTTCAAATGGAAAATGCTGTGACACCCCAGGAACCACTGCTAAATTCCACAGGAAATGTGTTGCTCCTGAGTGGCTGGGTTCAGGCTAAAGATTTCCTTGTCAAAAGATTTTTATTGAGTATATAAAGAAGTAGATAACAAATACATGAGTAAACATATTGTGGTAAAGATAAGATGCTAAAATTATTAGTTAATAATAGATTATTACATAACATATAAATAGGGGTAATTGGGTATAACCTGGATAAGGTGTTGCATACTTAAGTAGGAGCTGTTAAAGAGTAAGTAAATTCTTAAATGGTACTTGTGCCCACAACTTAGGCTATGTCAGAAATGTCTGAAGGAGAATACACTCTACTAGGAAAAGAGCTTCAGGATCGGAAAGTGGATAGGGAAGAAGAGAAAGGAGAGAAGGAGTAGAACATAGAAAAGAGGGGGTCCACAGGGTTGGATTGAGATCCATCATGAAAGTCTGTGCGTTTTTTATAAATCAGCTTAAATCATTGCAACTCAGCTACCATGGCAGTAGAACATTCTCGTCAAAGTTAGATGGTAAATGATGTGTTATCCATGGGTGTCATTGTTTTTCAAATTTGGGAAGCAGAGCGTTGTCAATGGCCACCATTTTGGCATGAATCATGGCGTTAGTCATCCTATTCTTCGTCTCAGCCACTACTAATGTCGGGGACCGCCATCATGCCTTTGCCAAAGTTTGCTTAGCTACCGTTAGAAGTTGAACAAATAGTTTAAATTGAATCGAAGTTAGCAATCCTGGTTTCAGATTAGGTAATGCCGTAGCAGGATCAGGCTGTACTTGCAAACCAAACATCTTGGAGACCTCTTTCCAAAAGGTTTGTGCTATTGGGCATGTCCACCAAATGTGTAGTTGTGTGCCTGGCTCTGAGCCAGGGGCATAACTACCACCATAGCGACCCATGCAGGCGCTATGGGGCCCGCAGCCGCGTGGGGCCCAGTGAGGATAAGAGTACCGCCGACACAGTCTCCCAGCCAGGGGAAGAGAGAGGAAAGGAAGAGGCGAGCTGACCGTATCAGGAGAGAGCTGAATTGCCCGATGTAAGAGCTTTCATTAGAACTTCCAGTGTTCCCAGGGCTCACGTCACATAGCTTCACCTTTTGGCCGGTGCCTTTGATAGACAGAACGCCGATCCAATGCGGGACATGTGACGTCATCAAAGGCGTCGGGCCAAGAGGTGGGGCTATGTGACGATGAGCCCCGGGAAGACAGGAAATTCAAATGGAAGCTATTACAGCGGGCAATCCCGCTCTCTGCTGATCCAGGTGGCTTGCCTCTTCCTCTGCATAGGTGGGGCTGTATGGGGCACAGGCAGACTAGGCTGTATTGGGCACAGTTTACGCTTTATGGGGCACAGGTCACACTGTATTGGGCACAGGTCACGCTGTATTGGGCACAGGTCATGCTGTATTGGGCACAGGTCACGCTGTATGTGGCACAGGTCACGCTGCATTGACACTAGGGCAGCTGTGGCGGGGGGGGGCTGTTTGCAGGGGGGCCCCATACAACATTTTGCTATGGGGCCCTGCTATTTCTAGTTACGCCCCTGCTCTGAGCAACCACGATAACACTGCGCGGAACAGGTTGGTACATATTTTGCAACCCTAGCTGGTACAAGGTACCATCATGTCAATACTTTATAATTAGCCTCTACCTCAACAATATTTGGGGAGGCCGATTTGGTAGATGACCAGATTTGATCCCATTCTGTAGTGTCGAGCGTTCGACCCAGGTCCTCCTCCCATTTCTGGACATAAGAGGGTTTATCCAGTTCGGGTTGAAATATCAAATGTGAATAAAGTAAGGAAATCATGCCTTTTGTGTGGGGATCTTTCCTGCAAATAGATTCAAATGCAGTAAAGTGTGTTAGAGGAGTGTCAGAGCTTATAAAAGGAGTGAAAAGGTTTTTAATTTGCAGGTATCGGAATAGTTCTGATTGAGGTATGCCGTAGGTTTCGCAAAGGGTTGGAAAAGGGATGAAAGATGTATTAGTGACAAATTTATGTATATTCAAGATTTCCCTGGATGACCATTCTCGAAAGGATTTGGGAGCAGTCCAAGCAGGATAAAACGTGGGATTTTTTAGGAATGAGAGAAGGGGTTTATGTGGAGATTGTAACTTGTGTTTGGATTTAAGACTGTCCCATAGAAAAATTAAATGTTTAGTGATGGGGTTTCGTAAACCTTTACGATCTTTAGGATGAAGCCAAAGCAGGTTCGAGATCAATAAAGGATCACATTCAGTAGCTTCAATTGAAACCCATAATGGGATTTCCTGTCTTGCGTGATATTTAGTTAGGCTAGCAATATGAGCTGCCTTGTAGTATGTTACAAAGTTTGGTACGCCTAAGCCTCCGTTTACTTTGGGAAGATAAAGTGTGTGCAAAGGTATGCGTGGTTTGGATGCCCCCCATATGTATGAAATTGCTTTTTTCTGTATTATTCATAGATAATAAGCGGAAATTGAAATTGGTAAAACCCTAAACAGATATAGTAACTTAGGCAGGATTGTCATCTTTATTGCGTTAATTCTACCTAACCATGATAATGGAAGTAGGGACCAAGATTTCAGCAGGTTTGTTACATTTTTGAGAATCAGTGGATAATTTGCTGAGAAAAGATCTGATAAAGAAGCCGTAAGATGAATTCCTAGATATGGTATTGATTTTTCCGCCCAGGTAAACGGAAGTCCTACCTTTGTGGAATTTAATTCCAGGTTAGATAGGGATATATTTAATGCTAAGCATTTTTTAGGGTTAATTGATAAGCCTGAAAAAGCAGCAAACCTATTGAGGATGGGAAGGAGATTAGGTCCTGAGACCTGTGGGGATGATAGAAATAGGAGGATATCGTCTGCAAACAGACAAAGTTTATGTTGATATCCTCCTAGTTCTATTCCAGTTATTTTGGGATCTGATCTAATCGAAAGGGCAATCGGTTCTATTAAGAGGGCAAATAAAAGGGGGGAGAGTGGACATCCTTGCCTTGTGCCTTTTTCTATATTAAAGCGGTCAGATTTGTAACCTGCATACTTAATGTATGCTTTTGGTTTATTATACAATGCAGTGATCCAAGTTATAAAGTTGGGGCCAAAACCCCATTTCTGAAGTGAGTAATGTAAATAGGGCCAGGAGATGGAATCAAAGGCTTTTTTAACCACTTGACGACCGCCGCATGACGATGTACGTCGGCAGAGCGGCACAGGCAGGCAAAAGGACTTACAGGTACGTCCTTGCCTGCCCGTGGGTGGGGGGTCCGATCGGACCCCCCCCCCCGGTGCCTGCGGCAGTCGTCAAATCCTCCCCAGCGATCGGTGGTGAGGCCATCCATTCGTGGCCCCCCCCCTCGCGATCGCTCCCAGCCAATGGGATCATTTCCCTGCCTCTGTATTGTACACAGAGGCAGAGGAAATGATGTCATCTCTCCTCGGCTCTGGAATGTGAGTGCACAACACACACACATACAGTAGAACACGCCAGGCATACAATACACCCCCGATCCCCCCCCGATTACCCCCCAATCACCCCCCAATCACCCCTCCCCCCCCTGTCACACTGACACCAAGCAGGTTTTTTTTTTTTTTTCTGATTACTGCATGGTGTCAGTTTGTGACAGTTACTGTGGTGGGACAGTTACTGTTAGCCCCCTTTAGGTCTAGGGTACCCCCCTAACCCCCCCAATAAAGTTTTAACCCCTTGATCACCCCCCGTCACCAGTGTCGCTAAGCGATCATTTTTCTGATCGCTGTATTAGTGTCGCTGGTGACGCTAGTTAGGGACGTAAATATTTAGGTTCGCCGTCAGCGTTTTATAGCGACAGGGACCCCCATATACTATCTAATAAATGTTTTAACCCCTTGATTGCCCCCTAGTTAACTCTTTCACCACTGATCACCATATAACTGTTACGGGTGACGCTGGTTAGTTCGTTTATTTTTTATAGTGTCAGGGCACCCGCCATTTATTACCGAATAAAGGTTTAGCCCCCTGATCGCCCGGCGGTGATATGCGTCACCCCAGGCAGCGTCAGATTAGTGCCAGTACCGCTAACACCCATGCACGCAGCATACGCCTCCCTTAGTGGTATAGTATCTGAACGGATCAATATCTGATCCGATCAGATCTGTACTAGCGTCCCCAGCAGTTTAGGGTTCCCAAAAACGCAGTGTTAGCGGGATCAGCCCAGATACCTGCTAGCACCTGCGTTTTGCCCCTCCGCCCGGCCCAGCCCAGCCCACCCAAGTGCAGTATCGATTGATCACTGTCACTTACAAAACACTAAACGCATAACTGCAGCATTAGCGGAGTCAGGCCTGATCCTTGCGATCGCTAACAGTTTTTTTGGTAGCGTTTTGGTGAACTGACAAGCACCAGCCCCAGGCAGTGTCAGGTTAGCGCCAGTACCGCTAACACCCACGCACGCACCATACAACTCCCTTAGTGGTGTAGTATCTGAACGGATCAATATCTGATCCGATCAGATCTATACTAGCATCCCCAGCAGTTTAGGGTTCCCAAAAACGCAGTGTTAGCGGGATCAGCCCAGATACCTGCTAGCACCTGCGTTTTGCCCCTCCGCCCGGCCCAGCCCAGCCCACCCAAGTGCAGTATCGATCAATCACTGTCACTTATAAAACTCTAAACGCATAACTGCAGCGTTCGCAGAGTCAGGCCTGATCCCTGTGATCGCTAACAGTTTTTTTGGTAGCGTTTTGGTGAACTGGCAAGCACTAGCGGCCTAGTACACCCCGGTCATAGTCAAACCAGCACTGCAGTAACACTTGGTGACGTGGCGAGTCCCATAAGTGCAGTTCAAGCTGGTGAGGTGGCAAGCACAAGTAGTGTCCCGCTGCCACCAAGAAGAAGACAAACAGGCCCATCGTGCCCATAATGCCCTTCCTGCTGCATTCGCCAATCCTAATTGGGAACCCACCACTTCTGCAGCGCCCGTACTTCCCCCATTCACATCCCCAACCAAATGCAGTCGGCTGCATGAGAGGCATTTTCTTTATGTCCTCCCGAGTACCCCTACCCAACGAACCCCCCAAAAAAGATGTTGTGTCTGCAGCAAGCGCGGATATAGGCGTGACACCCGCTATTATTGTCCCTCCTGTCCTGACAATCCTGGTCTTTGCATTGGTGAATGTTTTGAACGCTACCATGCACTAGTTGAGTATTAGCATAGGGTACAGCATTGCACAGACTAGGCACACTTTCACAGGGTCTCCCAAGATGCCATGGCATTTTGAGAGACCCGAACCTGGAACCGGTTACAGTTATAAAAGTTACAGTTACAAAAAAAAGTGTAAAAAAAACAAAAAACAAAAAAATATATAAAATAAAAAAAAAAAAATTGTCGTTTTATTGTTCTCTCTCTCTCTATTCTCTCTCTATTGTTCTGCTCTTTTTTACTGTATTCTATTCTGCAATGTTTTATTGTTATTATGTTTTATCATGTTTGCTTTTCAGGTACGCAATTTTTTATACTTTACTGTTTACTGTGTTTTATTGTTAACCATTTTTATGTCTTGAGGTATGCCATTCACGACTTTGAGTGGTTGTACCAGAATGATGCCTGCAGGTTTAGGTATCATCTTGGTATCATTCTTTTCAGCCAGCAGTTGGCTTTCATGTAAAAGCAATCCTAGCGGCTAATTAGCCTCTAGACTGCTTTTACAAGCAGTGGGAGGGAATGCCCCCCCCCACCGTCTTCCGTGTTTTTCTCTGGCTCTCCTGTCTCAACAGGGAACCTGAGAATGCAGCCGGTGATTCAGCCAGCTGACCATAGAGCTGATCTGAGACCAGAGTGGCTCCAAACATCTCTATGGCCTAAGAAACCAGAAGCTACGAGCATTTCATGACTTAGATTTCGCCGGATGTAAACAGCGCCATTGGGAAATTGGGAAAGCATTTTATCACACCAATCTTGGTGTGGTCAGATGCTTTGAGGGCAGAGGAGAGATCTAGGGTCTAATAGACCCCAATTTTTTCCAAAAAGAGTACCATGTCTCTACCTATTGCTATCATAGGGGATATTTACATTCACTGAGATAACAATAAAAATGATTAAAAAAAATGAAAAGGAACAGTTTAATAATAAGATAAAAAAGAAAAAAAATAATAAAGAAAAAAAAAAAAAGCACCCCTGTCGCCCCCTGCTCTCGCGCTAAGGCGAACGCAAGCGGCGGTCTGTCGTCAAACGTAAACAGCAATTGCACCATGCATGTGAGGTATCACCGCGAAGGTCAGATCGAGGGCAGTAATTTTAGCAGTAGACCTCCTCTGTAAATCTAAAGTGGTAACCTGTAAAGGCTTTTAAAGGCTTTTAAAAATGTATTCATTTTGTTGCCACTGCACATTTGTGCGCAATTGTAAAGCATGTCATGTTTGGTATCCATGTACTCGGCCTAAGATCATCTTTTTTATTTCATCAAACATTTGGGCAATATAGTGTGTTTTAGTGCATTAACATTTAAAAAAGTGTGTTTTTTCCCCAAAAAATGCGTTTGAAAAATCGCTGCGCAAATACTGTGTGAAAAAAAAAAAAATGAAACACCCACCATTTTAATCTGTAGGGCATTTGCTTTAAAAAAATATATAATGTTTGGGGGTTCAAAGTAATTTTCTTGCAAAAAAAAAATAATTTTTTCATGTAAACAAAAGTGTCAGAAAGGGCTTTGTCTTCAAGAGGTTAGAAGAGTGGGTGATGTGTGACATAAGCTTCTAAATCTTGTGCATAAAATGCCAGGACAGTTCAAAACCCCCCCAAATTACCCCATTTTGGAAAGTAGACACCCCAAGCTATTTGCTGAGAGTCATGTTGAGTTCATGGAATATTTTATATTGTGACACAAGTTGCGGGAAAGAGACAAATTTTTTTTTTTTTTGCACAAAGTTGTCACTAAATGATATATTGCTCAAACATGCCATGGGAATATGTGAAATTACACCCCAAAATACATTCTGCTGCTTCTCCTGAGTACGGGGATACCACATGTGTGAGACTTTTTGGGAGCCTAGCCGCGTACGGGACCCCGAAAACCAAGCACTGCCTTCAGGCTTTCTAAGGGCGTACATTTTTGATTTCTCTCTTCACTGCCTATCACAGTTTCGGAGGCCATGGAATGCCCAGGTGGCACAAAACCCCCCCAAATGACCCCATTTTGGAAAGTAGACACCCCAAGCTATTTGCTGAGAGGTATAGTGAGTATTTTGCAGACCTCACTTTTTGTCACAAAGTTTTGAAAATTGAAAAAAGAAAAAAAAAATGTTTTTTCTTGTATTTCTTCATTTTCAAAAACAAATGAGAGCTGCAAAATACTCACCAAAAAGTAGAAAATATAATTGTTTTTCAAAATTTTCGGTCTTTTTCCGTTTATAGCGCAAAAAATAAAAACCGCAGAGGTGATCAAATACCATCAAAAGAAAGCTCTATTTGTGGGAAGAAAAGGACGTAAATTTCGTTTGGGTACAGCATTGCATGACCGCGCAATTAGCAGTTAAAGCGACGCAGTGCCAAATTGGAAAAAGTCCTCTGGTCCTTAGGCAGCATAATGGTCCGGGGCTAAAGTAGTTAAGATCCAGAGATATAAAGCATGAAGGAATGCGGCGTGTTTTAGCAATGTGTGCCAAAAGAACCACTCTACGTATATTATCGCCTGTTTGACGTGTAGGCATGAAGCCTACTTGATCACGATGTATAAGATTACCTCTGATTCCATTGAGGCGGGCCGCTAAAATCTTTGCTAATAGTTTGATATCTAAGTTTAATAAGGAAATGGGACGGTAGTTATTACAGGATGTGTCGTCAGAATGAGGCTTAGGGATCATACAAATAGTTGCCGTCAATGATTCCTGTCTGAAGGATTTACCTTCTAGTAAGACATTAAAAGCATTGGCCAAAATAGGGGAGAGGATGTCTGAAAAGTACGGTAGTATAATGCAGATTAACCATCAGGACCTGATCTTTTGTTTAGTTTTAATTCTTTGATTGCTTTGGTTACATCATTCACAGTGATGGGTGCTTCGAGTATAGTCTTTTGAGTGTTAGACATCTTGGGTATGGAGATATCTGAGAAGAAGGCATCGGCTTCAATGGTATTAAATTTATTTGTTTCCGAGTATAGGGAGGTTAGGTGGGAGTGAAATTTGTGAACAATTTTGGTGGGATTACTAGTATATGTATCATTAAACAATTTAAGTCTAATTGGCGTAAAAGATTTATTTAATGACTTAAGTGCGCGTGCCAGAAAAGTACCACACTTATTGGATTTCATGTAGAAGACATGTCGAGAGTGCTTTAGGTATTCTGTGAGGAATAAGTCATATTCCAGACGTGCTTTTTCTAGACGACTTTTGGTAAGCGGCGTTGGATTACCTTGGAAAGCTATACATGAAGCGTTAAATTCAGTTTCTAATTTTCTTGCAAGATTCCTGCGTTCCCGTTTGAATAATGCGAATTGCCTTTGTAAGTTGCCACGCAGCACAGGTTTATGTGCTTCCCACAATGTTATTGGGGAAATGTCAGGACTTTTGTTGTGTGTTAAATATTCTTTTAGTGCTTGTTCAATTATTAAACTATGCGACAGGTGTTTGAGTAATATATCTGGGAGGTACCAAGTAGGGCCATGATTTTTGGGTATAGTGGAAGTGATGGTAGTAAGGACTGCGTTATGATCAGACCATGGGATGGGGATTATATGTGATGTAAGTAACTCTGGGATCATACCTATTGTTAGAAATATATGGTCAATGCGAGTGAATGTTTGATGTGGTTATGAATAATACGTGTATTTCCTTTTAGTCGGCTTACGTTCTCTCCAAGAATCTACCAATTTATGTTTAGAAAGAAGTTGGGAGAGAGACATCTTAGTTGGACTTCGAGGAGGAGTATATGATGATTTGTCCAGAAACGGGAGGAGGACCTGATTAGAATCTCTGCATACGACAAGTCTTCCCATCTTGTGTGTAGCTACTACTTGTAAAAGATTGGTGAGAAAAGGTATAGGGTGTTTATTGGGTGCGTAATATGACACTACAGTTATTTCTGTATCCATTATATGTCCCAGAAGAATTAAATATCTCCCTTCAGGGTCTTTTATTTCAGAATGGAGTGTAAATGGAGTGGTGCGGTGGAAGGCTATGTTCCACGTTGTTTAGTAGTGGCTGAAGCTGAGAATACTTGCGGATAAAAGGAGCTTACAAATTTAGGCGTAGAAGTTGTCGTAAAGTGTGTTTCTTGTAGGCACACTATGTGCGCTTTGTTTGCATGAAACGAACGGAAAGCTTTCGTTCTTTTCTGTGGTATATTGAGACCCTAAACATTCAGGGTTAATATGTTTAAAGGTCCCATGGCAGCTGAGCTAGGAAATGATACTCACAGACTCTTGATGTTCTTTGGCTGTATGGAACGACCTGTGTGGACCTGAAGGAAAGCAAGGAGGAAGGAAATCCAGTTTCTTTTGCCTTGATTTACCAATAAATATTTTTTAATTTACTACACCATTGGAGCCCTTTTTTTGCTTCTCTTTTCACCTACAACCTTCGGGTCGAGTGGGTGTCCCCCTCCAGGCAGACGGGTTGGATCAGCCTCTTATTGGAACGCTCCGTTCATCAGCTGAGTCGGACGCCACCATTCAGCTGTCCCTGCAGAGGGTTGAATCTGCACGCGCACAAGACCTCGCTAACAGGGAGGTCCACCACTCCTGGTAAGGGTCCATCCTTAGTGTCCTCCGGATTCACTGTCTGCTGGGATACATCTTTTTTTTCTTCTTCTTCCACCTATATTTTCTGTCTTTGGTGAATTGTGGATTTGTGACTCTGCCTTCACGGGACTGATGCACTTCTATTGAATTTTTTCTTGAATGGACTTCACTCATTATTATAATATGTTTTGATTTTTGATCATAATTTTTATTCACATGTTTGATTATATATTGAGCACTCTCACTATTGATTTACTCAGTATTTTTTATTTTCATTTTAAGATAGTTTATTTGATTTATTAATTATTCAATATTTATATTCACTTATAGGTAACATATGAATTTCTGATTGCAAGCGCACTTAATTTATTTATTACAGTTTACTACACAGTTATTGGTGTTTTTTTGTTGCATCTGTAGTCTAGCATTCTTTTTGCTCTGTAGCGCAGGTTTTCTTTTTCCTTCATTTTAACTGCCGCTCGGGACCGTGTGCCGCCGTTAGGGAAGGTTTTTACCTTTGTGCGGGTCACTCCCAGCACCATTATCATTCCAAAACTTCCTCCAGGTATTCAGGAGCTTGTGTGAGAAGCCGTGTATCTTAAATGCCAGCTGGCTGACAGAGAACGGCGGCTTTCTCCCCTCACGGAGCGGAGCTCTAACAGGGCATTACTTTCCTGTCAGACTCCGCGCATGCGCCCAGGCTAAAGATTCCAATAACCTCCTGATGAGAGGATTCTCTGCTAATTTGATTTCTTGACATGTATGTACAAAAGAGCTGCTTCCTGACCTTTCAGAGTGTTAACTTACTAATGTTTCCCTGACCTTTCTAGAAGGAAATCTAGAACAGAAGCAATAACACTTTGGGGTTCTTTTAATTTTTTTTTTAGATAACCATAAGGTAAATGATTTGCAAGATGTTTCAATCGCATGTGTAACCTTTTTTCTGCTTCAAATTCCAGGCTGCTATTTTAGTATCTTTACTCTGGAGTGCAGGACTGGACCTTAATGAATCAAATCTAGTAGTTCTGCCAGAATCCAAGGCATGTAAACACTCAACTTCTGGAGACTGCCAAACCACAGTCTTCATTGTGGGAAGAGGGAGATCAGTATCAACCTAGCTTTCTCTGTCAATGTTTTCTGGACTACCTTGAGGAGGATAGGTCGAGGGGGACATGCATAAGCTGACTGGAATTCCATTAATGAGAAAACACATGCAGACTCATCCTGCTCTTCTAGGGAACAAACCTTTTTCTAGTTGAGCATTTGTCCTGAAAGTCTATGTTGTATTTTCCTATTTCTGTACAATTTTCAGAAAAACATGTTGATTTAGTTGCCATTGGGATTGCTTCACCTCTTTCCCACTTAGATAATCTGTGCCAAGGAAGTTTAGTGTTCCTTTGTCATGGTTATGCAATAGAGTTTGTTTGTCAGCTTACCTGTCTCCATGTGTTCATCTCTAGAGACTAGCTGACCCTCACCTGACTGCTTTTGTAAACTCTCCTCAAGCATGGCTCCACCCCAGCTCCTATCAGGGAACCCTTTATTAACCGGTGCACTGCAAGCCAGCAGTGCTGATCAACCATTGTGTGTTAGCTTTCGTGTGTACTTGCTGTGTTTCCTACGTCTGATTCAAGTTACCGACTTTGGCATGTTCTTAACTACTCCTGTCTGCTCGTGACCCTGACCTTTGGCGTGTCCCGACCATCCCTGTTTGCTTGTGACCCTGAACCCTGGCGTGAACTCTGTTGTCCTTGTCTGCTTGTGGCCCCGACCTTGGCTTGTCCCTTACTTTCCTTGTTCCAGCCTGCTGCCTCCTTTCTCTTCTCCTGTAGTCTACCGTGAGTGTGAGCTGTGAGACCCTGGGGGCCGCGACCTGGAGCCAGACTGCAGCGCAGTCTATCCTCACCACTAGAGGCTCTGGTGAACATCTGCTGGCTCTTAGACTCCGCGCCCTGGGGAATCTATGCTCTAGCTCCCAGTGGGATCTGTGTCAGTGATCCAGTAGACCTTCTTCCTGAACCTCCCAGGGTTCAATCCGCAGCAGTCAGTCCTAGGGTCCACTAGCGGTGCACTTCTGACTCCTACAGAGTGCATCTGTCACCTAGCCTCAAGGTGACCTGACAGTTTGTTTAGCCATGGATCCGGCTGATGTGCTGTGCCTGCAGATGATCCGTTGCAGGGCTTAGTTCACAGACTTGAGACCCAGGAATCGCATCAGACCCAGGTGATGCGAATCCTTCAGGATTTGGCATCCTGTTTTGAACAGGTTCAGGCCTCATTAGGACCCCCGGTTCAACAACCTCAACCGGTATCTGTTGCTGCACCTATCGCACCAGTCGCAGCCACACATTCATTACATCTGCCAGCTCCGGCCCATTTCTCTGGGGACTCCAAGGCCTGCAGGGGGTTCCTTAGCCAGTGCACAATTCATTTTGAGCTTCTGCCCCAAAACTTCCTGTCCGATCGGGCAAAGGTAGCCTATATTATATCCCTCCTGTCTGGTGAGGCGTTAGCCTGGGCTGCCCCTCTGTGGGAACTAAATGATCCAGTGGTTTCTAGCCTGTCTGATTTCTTGAAACTTTTTTGGAATATCTTCGAGGAACCGGGTCGTGTCTCCTCAGCGGCCAGCGCCCTTTTACGTCTCCGTCAAGAGTCCGCTTATGTGGGACAGTACGCTCTTCATTTTCGTACCTTGACTGCTGAGCTGAGTTGGAATAATGAGGCCCTAGTTGCAACCTTTTTACATGGCCTCTCTGACAGAGTGAAGGATGAATTAGCAGGAAGATCTCTCCCTGCTGATCTGGATGGTGTCATCACCTTGTGTAACCAGATCGATATTCGCTTTCAGGAGAGGGCCCTGGAAAAAAGACGCCAGCACTCCCCGTTCTTTAGGCAGCCTGAGCTCCATGTCCCTTCTCTTCATTCCGAGGAGCACCTACTGCCTACTGAGGAACCTATGCAGATGGACCGGACCAAGCTATCTCCCGAAGAACGCACTAGGCGCAGAACTCTGGGCCTGTGCCTCTATTGTGGCATCAAAGGTCATTTTTGTGATACTTGCTCTCTTCGTCCGGAAAAACGCTCAGGGCTAATACATCTGGAAGGTGGAGTATTGGACCCTGAAATATCACCTTCACCTTCTCGTCTTCTCCTTTCTGTGTTCCTTCATGTTGGCGCTTCTTCTCATTCTGGATAGATGCAGCGCAGTCCATCCTCACCACTAGAGGCTCTGGTGAACACCTGCTGGCTCTTAGACTCTGCGCCCTGGGGAATCTATGCTCTAGCTCCCAGTGGGATCTGTGTCAGTGATCCAGTAGACCTTCTTCCTGAACCTCCCAGGGTTCAATCCGCAGCAGTCATTCCTAGGGTCCACTACCTAGCGGTGCACTTCTGACTCCTACAGAGTGCATCTGTCACCTAGCCTCAAGGTGACATGACATCCTTTGAAACAAAATACAGGTTGGGATAAGAGATGTTCTTCTGCAAACAGAATGAGCTCCATGTTTGTTTATTTATGTAGGTCACTGCTGTGGCATTGTTTGAGAAAACTCTGATGGGATTCTGGGCAATTTGGAGACAAGATGAAGTAAGGGCATTCACCTACTAACAGTGATCTAGATCAAACCTTGATTTAGCTTTTTTTTTTCTTTTCTATTTTTTCTTTTACACATTTTGCTTTGTTTACATTTTTTCTTCTAGCAAGGATAAAACGATAAAAGTAGGGGCAGGTAGCAGCTCCCTCACATTTGAGGGTTTTCTGCCCATCGCCTGTTTTCCTAGCCCACAGTAACTATTTGTACTAGATGGGACCCTCAGCTCCCAAGTGCTTTCCTCTATTGTAATATACAGTATAAGATCAGTCGGAGGCCAGACTTTCCCTCTGTAAAGCTTAATGTGGTTTAACCAGCAAGGATTCTGTTTTCTTATTTATGGAGTCTTTAAGAAGTTCCATATCTTTGAAATAGGGGTCCAACTTAAAACCTTTGTCCTAAAACTTAGAATCATCTTCCAAAATGGGGAATTTCCTTCTAAGGCCTGAGGGGAAAAAATACACTTTCAGTGTTTCATTCCCAGGAATTGTACAGATCTTCTTTTCTTGCAGACCCTCATTAATCTGATCATGTATAGATAATTGATTAGCTTGTTCTTGAATTCCTAGTGTAGTCAACACTGACTTCATCAGTCTTTCAGGACAATTTTTTTTTTTGTTTCCTCCTGGAAATTCCTCTGCAAAAGATTCATCTCACACTGGAGAATACGCAAACGGTAGTGATGGTGTAGAAGGGTGAACAGCCAAAGCTGCAAAGGAAGTAGTAGACTAAATGCAGAAAACCTGCTAAACTACTCTGGATGACTGAATAGTAGAGGACATCTCTTCTCTTGTGGTATCCATTTACCTTTTAAAGAGATGAGATGCAGCCATCATACCAAGTCATAAGGAATGGAGGGAGAATTCCTAGCACTTAAGGATGGGAGTATGTCACTGGACATGGTAAAAAAAAAGCATCTTTTGCAGTTCTAAAGCGCTAAAACTGTCAGTCATTAGAAACTTTTGTCATGTCATAACAATTATGCAAGGTATAGCTGGACGCCAGTGCAGCTGCAAACTTCTGGAAGAAAAGTAGACAACAAAAATAAACAAAAATGCAGCGCTCAATGGGACCAGTAGTAAAGAACTATTGCTGATGGTATAATCAATAAAGTTCATTTATTGGATGCATGCTGAAATTTGAAATTAAAAACAACTGTCAATGAAAAATGAGATGATAAAATTATTAGACTTCATAAGCACAACTCATTATCATGGTTGAAGTAAAATTAGTATATACGATACCACCATGTCTTCCAGATGACAAGGGGTTAATGTTAGTGTGTGGGTCTGACGATTAGGATTGGAGCTTGGAGCACACTTGCTGACATTAACCCCTTGTCATCTGGAAGCCATGGTGGTATCGTATATACTAATTTTCGGATGAGTTCCAGTGCATGGGAGTGTCACAGATGGGCAGTTGGCAGGCAGTTTGTTTTGGTGCTGCATTCATTCCAGGCAAACCGGGTATGAGTGGACACAAACTCTAGCCTGAAGAAGAACCCTCTAAAAGCCAGGATACTGTCATTGTGGGCCTTTTGTTGTCTTGTTGTATTAAGGTGCTGTTCCCACTAAGCTTTGTGGTGCAGAGTCATGTGTTTCCCTGTGGCTAGCACTTTTTCCATGGCAGATACGCTGCAGTAAGAGGCTGCAGAAGACAGTGCTGTTGGCAGCAGATATGATAAAAAAAAGGCCCACACTGCAGAGCTTTGTGGACCATCCCTGGTGAAATTTCAATTTAGTTTTAGTCATAGTCTTTTGACTAAAATGCCATTTTAGTTTTAATTGTATTTTAGTCATCTGAATGGTTGTAGTTTTAGTCGACTAAAATCTCCTACATTTAAGTAAACTAAAATCTCCCGTACATTTTAGTATTTAAAATTAAAAAAAAAAATGTTAAATTATTTTAGTCAACTAAAATCGAATGGGTTTAGTTAAATTGTAATGCATTATTTAAGTATTTCTTTTGAAATTCCAAACTCATTATATACTCCTGAAGTAAAAATATAATAACATGTTATTATTTATAGTATAAAGGTTTGAACAAACTACAGACACAAATTTAGCCACTATATAATGCAGAATGGGTAAATGTCTCTCCCTCACATTTTCGTTCCGTTTTCATTTGTTGACAAAAATTGGAATTGATTTTCGTCATAGTTTTCGTTACTGGAAACATGCCTCCGACGAAAATGATGTTGAAAATATTTTCGTCAATTAAATTAACACTGCTGAATTCTCAATGTCAGATCGTGGGGCTAGGTAGTAATTAACAGAAGAGCAAAAATTGCAGACAACTGGCTGCATTGTGTCTGGGAGGAGGAAGAGGAAAGCTTTGTCAACTGTTCAATTACTTCCTGTGTGTTTTGTCACTGTATAGCATGGCCACGAGTCACGGCCATCTTCCCTGCTCTGACACATTCATATTGAGAAGAGCAAGATTATTATTATGAATTTACATAGCGCCAACAGTTTCTGCAGCGCTTTACAGTGTAGAGAGGGACAGCACAATTACAGTAGAGTTCAATACAGAAGGGACAGGAGAGTCTTAGGAGAACCTGTCCACTCAGATAGGAGTTTCTGCCCCCTGACTATCATGAGGGTAGGCTCACTTGATTGAGAATCATGGAAAAACCGTTCATATAAATTCTACAACTTTATCATGCCCTCAGATGATCTTTTCCTGGATGCACAATGCTGTTTTCTGGCCCCTAGATTAGTCATTTAAATTGGGGGTTGGGATTGTTTCAAACAAGTATGAAAGAGGAGCTATAGTTTTTTTTTCTTTTTAGATGTACACGTGAAAGAGGTCAGCTTAATGTAAAAGACCGTATGTAATATATATTTAAAATCCTTTTTTTTTGTACATACATTTCATAATTTTACTGTATATATAAACAAAAAAAAAGACGTTCAGAACAGATTAACCTGATTTACATTGAACCCTATGGGAAAATTTGCCTTGGTTCACAACCAATTCAGTTTAGGAATTACGAATTACGAATTAGGTTGGTGAACCAAGGTACCAAGGTACCGCTGTAATTTGTGGTGAACCCTGTGTTGATTCTCATCCCTAACAACAACTAACTTTACCTACAAACAAACTGTCTACTATCCCTAAACTACACTGAAAAATGGTGGATGGGAACCCACCCATTTAAAGTGAGGTGGCCAGCATCAAACACAGCCCCCATATTTGGTCCTTCCAAGCCAGTTGACCTAAGTGCAAATGCTAAGCAGTTAAATATAGTTACAAAGCATGTGGCCTGGCAAATTCCTGCATTAGATCGGTGGGGGACTGTGAACTGCAAATCCACAGTATTGACCTCAACCCTGGATAAGCCTAGTTTTGTCATTTCTGCTCAGTGAGTATTATATTATATACACATCGGACATACAGTATGTAGCAAGTACAATGTTAAATGCATACAACTAGTTTAATAGTTTTTCTTTGTTTTACTTATGTTGCTATTGAGATGTAGAAAATAAAGATAACATAAATTCAATGTAAAGCAGTCAATGCATAGAATGATAAAAATGGAAAAATCTTTACTGAGTGTGATATACTGTAAATGGTATAAAAGTCCAGTGGTGTTATCAGTTTGTGTCCATTTAAAGCAGGGGTCTCAAACTGGCAGCCCTCCAGCTGTTACAAATCTACAAGTCCCATGAGGCATTGCAAGGCTGACAGTTACAAGCATGACTCAAAAAGGCAGCAACTGGAGGACCACCAGTTTGAGACCCCTGATTTAAAGTGTCAGTCTTAAAGTGGATGTAAACCCAATGTCATCCTTTCTAAACTACTGCCATAGGGGTTATCTATAAGGATATACATGCCTCCTGCATGTATCTTTACCTGTCAAATGTCTCCCCTCTGTCTGTTATTAGACCCGAAAAACTGCATATTCTGTGGGCGGGTCTGTTGTCTGAAGCTTGGTGAGTGGAGTCGTGATGTCAGTAAACTCCCCGCCCACCTCTACACTCCTTGTCAATATGCATTTTGTCCTGTGTATTTCTAACACTGAACTTCTGTTGAACTTCTGCTATGATCTCTAACATCCAGTGAAAAGACAGAAAAGTAACCACATGACTTCAGCATGCCAAATCATGCTGAGGTGTGGAACAGCCAATCCTTGCAGAGCTGCTGAAGAAATGAGTGGTGGAGGGAATTAAAGAATAATGCCTGTGTCTTAGGCTGTCACTCACAGCAAGGGGGAGGATTTGACAAAGTTTAAAAAAGTGGATTGCTCAGAGATGGATTAACTCTGTGTGGCAAGACTGGGCTCAAATGATAGGAAATCGTATACTCTACAGTACGATATAAAAAAAAAAAAAATTGGGTTTACATTCACTTTAATTTCTGGCCCCAAGAAATTTATAGACATGGTTTCCAAAGCAACAACTTATCTGTTTACCTGGAAAGGAGAACACATAGTACATTTAATAAATTGAATACTCCCTGTATTAGCATTTACAAATAACCAGTAAATGAACAAGGAAAATGTACTTTCTTTGAACACTGTGATCCAAACTTTTTTTTAACAAAAAACATCCGTAATATCTTCGTCACATCCTCAAAATGTTACAAATCTTTTTTATAGTAAATCCTTTAGTAGTAAAAAAAAGTCTATTGTATAAACAAGAAATTAACGCATTTCCTTCATGACTTCCTTCTAAAACATGCTGGGAAATTTCTTTTCAGAGAAGCATAAAGATTCTTTTCTAGGAAGTCTCCTTCTTTATTTGTATAACTCAACAAATGTCCTGTTAAGGTTACAGAAAAGTCCACTTACAACTCTTGCTTGCTCTTCTTTTTATTTATTTTTGTAATTAACGTGCTGGTTTTTGGCAGCTGTCATTTTTTAAATAAAATTATGCAAAAGAAAAAATTTTTTGGAGACTTAAAAGGATAAATTCACCTTTGTTCACTTTTTTTCTTTTCTAAATTCCAGAAACCAGTACCAATATAGCATTCATGTACTTTTTATGCAAAAATATCAACGCTTTCCATTAATTCTACATAAATTTACTTTACTTGTCCTCATCCATGTTTCCAGACGTATGAATTTGTATTGTCTTACTTCCTGGTCAGACTATAGGTTATGACACAGGAAGGAGTTGACCAGCTGACCTCATTAGCACACACCCTGCATCAGCTACCCACCCGCTACCAGCTGCACATTTTTAAAATGAAATGCAATCAATCAGTGATTACCCTTCTTATTAAATGCACAATACACAATCAGACTGCATAGTGTATGACCATCTTTATACAAGTACATAGAAGGGAGTGGAAAGAAACACTCAGCTATCAAACTCTGTTCACATCTCTGCATGGCGGGAACTCACATTCCCACATGCATCTTTTTTTTATTAGCGAGGTGGGGAGCATTTTCACTCATCACACATAGGGCAGCCCATCCACCTGAATGGACTGCCCTACACACAGCAATCGAGCCAAAAAAGCTTCAGAACTCTTTTTTAGAGTGAAGCTTGGTGCATTTTTTACTGTGTGTTTTGGTGCAGCACATTTCGGGAATGTAAGGAAATGCACAGATGTGATTGGAGCCTCGTTGTTCTTGTGTTATTGCACCAATTTCACTTTCAGGTTCCATTCACATTTAGCATAGTGGGAGCGCACTTTTTATGGCTCGTTTTTCCTGTGACACGCATAGGCTTACATGTGGTTAATGGGACATTTTGGCATTTTGTGGGTTGCATGTTTTTTACTGTGCGTTTTGCAGCATTTGCCACTCGTTTTTTCACATGGCAAAATGTGTGTTTCCTGTTCAGCCCAGAGGAGAAGCAACGCCTGGAGCGAGGAGCAGCCTCCTAAGCAAACTCGAGTCTTCTTGGAAGAGGTGGAGGTATTACACTATTGGGATTTTTTTGCTTTGCCATCTATATACTACCCTACCCTACTCCCGAGGGAGTCCTACCCTGGACTTAGGACCATGAGGGATATGCTGAAGCCCCTGGGTGGACACCATTAAAGGCTTATTTGTCAAACGCTGTTGCCCTATTACCTCAAGGTAAGGGGCCACTACCCACCTGTGTGTGTATACACGAAGATGCACCTGTGTTGATTCACTTTGAGCACCTTATTGCAACGATCGTATGCTAGGACGTTGCTGTCACATTTTTTTGAAATAATAGAAGGACTTTTTTGAGCACTTTAGTATGTGATTCTAGACTATTTTTGTTTAATTTGTCTGATCTTAATTTTTTTGCATAGTGTCACCTATGTGATGCATATTGGCTTACCCGTTTGGGATCTATGTTGTACCCATTCGGATACAATACTGCACATTGTCACTTTATGAGCTGTTTCTGCACATATTGTTAATCACATGCTTTACCTTTATCTGCACCTTATGTAGAGGTTTTCACTTACTGTTAGTGAGCTATAGTGTTATGGTGATATGCTTATTTTTGCATGTACACATTCCACATTTATGATATATATTTTTTTGGGGCTATTGCCATTTATCATCATTATTGAATTGATTATTGTCAGTGAGCTATAGTGTTATAGTGTTATGCTTATTTTATAGTTCTATCTACACATTCCACACTTATGATACTAATTCAAATCTCATTTAGGCCATTGCCATTTACCATCATTATTATGGTGTTATTAGATGTATTTTTAGTTAATTGATTTCATTTATATACCTGAGGGCTTTTAGCATATACACTTAGGATTAGCGCAGCACCACCTATCTATATCTAAAATGTGTGTTTGCTTCTGTGTTTTGTGTGCCGTTAACAATTAATGGCACTGAAAGCACAACTAGTAATTTTAGGTTTATAAAGGTGGCCATACCCTATACAATCTCCTTTATATTTACCAAATTTATATAATTGGAGGAAACACCTATCTAGTCAATACTCTATAGCCAATCAGGCAGGCCCTTACACTACATAGTTGATGGTAGGATCTAAAGTAGATTGTACAATTAGATTGTATCGTGTATGGTGAACTTTACAGAACCCAGCAAACCTTTCTCCTGTTTTCAGTACTACAGCTCTATCCACATCTGTTATCTCATCTCTCATCTCCTGCACACTTCAAAATGCCAAATAAAAGAGCTATGCAAGATTAATAAGAAACGATGGTTCCGCGCTTAGGAAAAAAGAGGAGAAAAAGAACTGCAGCCCCCCCCCGACACAAAATATCACCTAGGTGAAATTCAAATCAACAAAAATTCTAAAATGAGGGAATTGGCGCTGTTTGACTATATGTGCACTGGATATTGCTTGTGTATAAATATGTGTAAAAAGTATATATTATTAAGTGCAACAAATATGTGTGTAAGAAATTGTAGTGAAATAGGGAGCTAAATATAAGTGAAATGCTCCTACAATCATATACTATACAATAAAGTGCAACGTGCTAGGACAGATATACTCGAATGTGTCAATAAAAATGAAAATCTGCAAACATTCCAAATTTGTGATGAAAAAAGTGGTACAAAATTATTAAAAACAATCTGAACCATTACAGTAAAGTCCCCAGCGTTGATGTGTGAAAAGTCCAATTCATAAACCAAGTAATAAAAAATATATAAAAGTAATAAAAATGTGCTGTAAACTAATGAAAAAATATATAATAAAAACAATGTCCCAAAAATTAATATTCAGAAAAAATTCTTTTGATGTGTCCCTCCAATAGAAAGGCGATACTCTCAGTGTGGCAAGTGCTCCCCGTCTTCCACTGCACCCCCACTTGTGCCCTCACTCACCAGAGTGCCCAACCCCTGCAGGGGTAAAAGGCATGTAGACAAAATCCAGCGATGGTGAACCTTGGTGATGGTCCTCAGCCCAGTGGTTGTCCTTCCCTGCTCTGATGTTACAGTTTCCCCAGCATTAAACATCCATATGTAGCAAAAAAGAAATTAATCTCATAGCGTGAATCCGAAAAAATATATATGGTTTATTATTAAAAACTTTAAAAAAAGGAGCTGACAGTGCTCCGCTAGCCGGCTCAAAGCCTAGTAGCCAACGTGGTGTGGCGGGCGTTCCACCGCCCGCCTGCCTGAAACCGGAAGAATCAAAGCACAAGAGGTTGACGTATGTGTATCACGTGGCCACGCCTTACGCGTTTCGTCATCAAGACGTCATCTGAGGCGCGGCCATCTTGGTACTCCATACGTCTATTTGTAGTCAATGGAGGTGCCGTGATCGCCAATCAAAACGTACAATCCCACCCTCCTGACAAATGAGAGAGCCTAAATATCATACAAAGATATATCCCAAGCACCATCTAGTGGACTTATTGTTGAATCACATACTTGGCACCTCC
The DNA here is from genome assembly GCF_042186555.1 of Aquarana catesbeiana. Classification (NCBI taxonomy): domain Eukaryota; kingdom Metazoa; phylum Chordata; class Amphibia; order Anura; family Ranidae; genus Aquarana; species Aquarana catesbeiana. The sequence continues at coordinate 240,033,932 of NC_133328.1, forward strand.
ATAAATCATACAATACAAAACATCAATGAACAAAAGCTTATTCAGAATTAACGATGCATTATCTCCAGTCAGTCAACAGGAGGAAACCAGAGGGGGAAGTACTGGAGGAATAAATATAAATAAATACATATAAAAACATATATCTAAAAAATATATATATAAAAAATTATTAAAAAATAGGCAAAATAGTACATGAAAAATAATAATAAACATAAAAAGAGAAGGGAAGGACAACCACTGGGCTGAGGACCGTCACCAAGGTTCACCATCGCTGGATTTTATCTACATGCCTTTTACCCCTGCAGGGGTTGGGCACTCTGGTGAGTGAGGGCACGAGTGGGGGTGCAGTGGAAGACGGGGAGCACTTGCCACACTGAGAGTATCGCCTTTCTATTGGAGGGACACATCAAAATAATTTTTTCTGAATATAAATTTTTGGGACATTGTTTTTATTATATATTTTTTCATTAGTTTTCAGAACATTTTTATTACTTTTATATATTTTTTATTACTTGGTTTATGAATTGGACTTTTCACACATCAACGCTGGGGACTTTACTGTAATGGTTCAGATTGTTTTTAATAATTTTGTACCACTTTTTTTCATCACAAATTTGGAATGTTTGCAGATTTTCATTTTTATTGACACATTCGAGTATATCTGTCCTAGCACGTTGCACTTTATTGTATAGTATATGGTTGTAGGAGCATTTCACTTATATTTAGCTCCCTATTTCACTACAATTTCTTACACACATATTTGTTGCACTTAATAATATATACTTTTTACACGTATTTATACACAAGCAATATCCAGTGCACATATAGTCGAACAGCGCCAATTCCCTCATTTTAGAATTTTTCTATGCAAGATTAAACTTAAAGGCAAAGTTTCCCTTTGTTCACCTTTTTATTTCTACTTCCAGCTCCCCTATGTACCAAAATAGCATTAATGTACTTTTTTTGCAAAAAATATCAACACTTTCCATTAAATCTACAGGCAGTTACTTCACTGTTCTCATGGATGATTGTACAATCAGATTGTATAGTAAATGGCCATCTTTATACACCTAAAATTACTAGTTGTGCTTTCAGTGCCATTCATTGTTAATGGTACACCAAACACAGAAGTAAACACACATTTTGCCATGTGAAAAATTGAGGGGCAGGGGGCGTGGCTAGCTGCCGAGCTGAATGGAAGCCTGATGTCACAGCTCCTGCACTGAACGGAGAACCGGACCTCAAATCACTGCCTCAGACCCCACAAAATGCAATCCTTAGACCCCCACAACCTGGGGAACCAGACCGGAACCTCTAGAAAGAGGAAAGAATACAGGATTCCCACAAAAATCACAGATTTCCTTATCTTCCCTCAGGGAGATAAAATCCAAGATGGCCACAGCGGCACTGCACAGCACACAGAGGATCCCTACACTGACAAGATAAGAGGAATCCCTGAAAATATCCTACCAGAAGATCTCAACTCCTACGCTAGGAAGTTGATCTCAACACTTCTCCCAGATCTCCCACCGATCGAGACGATCATCGATCGCATCCATCCTCTCCCGAAACCTCCTCACCTACCTGCAGAAGTACCTCGGGATACTCTGATGCGCATCCATTTCTACCACACCATGGACATGCTCCTTACACAATCCAGACGCCTGGGACAGCTCCCACATCAATACGCAAAGCTGCAACTTTTTGCTGACATCTCTCAATACACTCGTCAACAGAGACGTCAACTGCAAACAATCACAAAACCCCTCAATAATCATAAGATCCCATATCAATGGGGGTTCCCAACCAAGCTGATGGTTACCAGAAATGGAACACGCCACAATATCCATACCGTTGAAGAGGGCATACAATTGCTCAAAACATGGGGTATCATTCCTGACGGTGACCCTCCAACCCCAGTGACCCACAAACCAAACGCGCAACCCTTCAACTCCGGTCATTCTCACCACTACAACAAATGACTTCCAAATCAGTGATGCTGTGAATCCAATCTCAGATAAGCACTCCGATTCAGTGCCTGCTCGTTGCAGTTAGTTTACGAACTTTACCCTCAGCCACATTCAGCAGTCCCTAACACACTGCTAACACCTGTTTTCCCCTACCCTCTTGTTTATCACTAACTACCTTGCTGTTTTTCTCTCTTCCTTCCTTATCCACGAGATCTCAAGTCCATTGGATCCAGGACTTCTAACAACAAGCAATTTACCCATCTGAGTAACTGTAAGTAGTACCTTACTCCACTACCTATACACACCACTTTCAAAATGCCCAAATTTCTGTCACTGAATGTAAAAGGACTCAATCACCCTGCCAAAAGGACATCTCTGTGGCGAACTGCACAGGATTCTCACTGCGATGTCCTGTGCGTCCAAGAAACGCACTTTAAAACCAACGCCGAACCTCAGTGCTCCAATAAGAATTTTTCAAACATCTTTAAAGCCTCGGGTCCTGACAAAAAAAACGGAGTCATGATAGCCATTAAATCTACATGCTCATTCACCCTACATGACAGCCTTCAGGGTGTTGATGGTAGATATCTAGCATTGAAATGTACATTAAACAACGATAATTACACCATCGTATCAGTATATGCCCCCAACAAGAAACAGATTCACTTTCTGTCCAAAAAAAATCAATCGCTTTAAACAAGGACACCTTGTCATGTGTGGGGACTTTAACATAGTACCTGACAACTCCATAGACTCTTCTTCCCACTCAACCAGAGTTACATCCCCTATGGGACCGTTCATTCGATCTCATGACCTATTTGATGTGTGGAGATGCCATCACACCACCGAAAGGGACTACTCCAATTTCTCCCCTAGACACAACTCTTACACTCGGATTGACTACTTCCTAGTGGATAAATGGACTTTTCCCAAAATCTCCTCCACGGAGATATTGACCATTACGTGGTCTGACCACGCTCCGGTTACAATGACCATAGAAGGCTCGCCGAAGATTTCCCGTACACGGATATGGAGAGCGAATGCTGCGATTCTCCACTCACCGATCCATTCTACTTATATTAGAGAGCGTTTAACAGAATACTTTAATACTAATGCAGGATCTGTTAGCAATGATACCATTCTTTGGAATGCCCATAAGGCATTCATAAGGGGGATCCTTATTCAACTCACTGCTAGAGAGAGGAGGAGGAGATCACAGCGTCTAAACACACTTACTGCCGATATTAAAACACTAGAACACCAAAACCAAACTAATTCAGATCCATTAACCAAGACTAAATTAGACTCCCTTAGACAGGAATTAAAATCTCTCCTTCTAGAATCCTTTGAAAGAGCACATAAGCATTTTAGAGCTCAACACTACTCTACTGGTAACAAAGCCGGAAAGGCAATGGCCAATAGAATCAAAGGTTACTATTCCAAAATCAAAATTACCCATCTATTTCACCCAGCTACTAAACAGAAACTGATAGATCCACAAGCTATTGCAGACGCAATTAGTTACTACTACAATACACTTTATAATTTAAAAGATGACACATCTGTTACACAGCCGTCTCTACCTGACATAGAGGCATTTCTCAATGAGATCAACCTCCCTAAACTGACCACAGAACAACTAGACTCCCTGAACACCCCATTTACAGATCTAGAAATCAAAAATATAATTTCATCACTTCCCTCTAACAAATCTCCTGGCCCAGATGATCTTACAGGAGAGTATTACAAACAATTTGGAACTGTGCTAACACCATATCTGACCAAAGTGTACAATGACGCTGCCTCCTCCTCCTCTCTCCCCCCAGAAATGCTAAGTGCCTTAATTGTTACACTACCGAAGCTGGGGAAAGAGCCTACCTCTGCACAAAACTTCCGACCCATATCTCTTCTCAATGTGGATACAAAAATCTATGCCAAACTAATAGCCCACAGATTACTCAACCTAATGCCCCTTCTAATACATAAGGACCAATCAGGCTTCACAAAAGGGAGGCAGACAACTGATGCCACTCGCAGAATTATCAACATAATCCATCACGCTGAGATATCTAGAACGCCTTCTCTGCTCCTATCGTTGGATGCAGAGAAGGCGTTCAATAGGGTCCATTGGAAATATCTTGAAGCAACCCTTGGCAAATTTGGTTTTCAGGGCCCCATTCTGGCAGCCATAATGGCTCTGTATTCCTCCCCATCAGCACAGGTCTATACGTCGGAGATGCTGTCTAAACCATTCTCCGTCACTAATGGCACCCGACAAAGTTGTCCGCTCTCACCAATCATTTTTAACCTAATTACGGAACCCTTAGCAGAACATGTCAGATCCCACTCTACAATATCAGGCTTCACCATTGGTACCACAGAACACAAAATAAATTTATTTGCAGACGACGTGATAATGATGATCACAAACCCTCACTCTTACCTGGCTTCGGTCCAATCGCTACTGAAAAGGTTTAGTACTCTATCTTACTACAAAGTTAATGAACATAAATCCTACATTCTAGACCTGGGCATTAATGCAACCACTAGTAATCTACTCCAGACCCAATATCCTGACCCATGGGCGGAGGATAGTATTCCCTACCTCGGCATTAATCTCACCAAATCCACTAGAGGTCTTTTTGCACACAACTACACAGAAGCCAAACAGATGATGCTTACTGAAACCACAAAACTCTCCAAACATGAATTCTCATGGTCAGGCTGCCTGGCAGCCTTTAAAATGATGGTATTGCCACGGTTGCTCTACATATTTTGCACGCTTCCTATACCACTTTCATCTACCTACCTGAAATCTCTCCAATCCATCCTAAGCCAATTTGTTTGGCAAGGGAAAAAATCTAGATGTAGTCACACGAAACATATTAAACACAGATCCACGGGGGGGAATGGGATACATAGACATCAAAGACTACTACAATGCCACCATTCTATCACAAATGAAAGAATAGATGAATACCTCACCCAAAACTCTCTGGAGCGATATAGAAAATCACAAGACACCGGGCACAAACCTCGCCAACTGGTTATTTAGTACCTCTACACATAATCCTCACATTTGCCACTACTCACCCACTGTCCAAGCCTCAGTTAAAGTGTGGCGTACACTACACAATACCAAATGGTCACATGTACTGATGAAACCAATACACATTCCTTTAAACACCTTAAAGTTTCTTACTCCTGACTTAACACTCCCATCCTGAATTACTGACCGGGTAACATACACACAAGAACTTTGCGATCTAACAACCTGCAAATCCTTCTCACAAATAGGCAAAGACCTCAATGCACCCTCCAAAGACTTCCTCAGCTACTTCAGATTACAAAACTGCTTGAAGGCACACACATCTCTAGAAGGAAAACTACCCTTGAAACTATGGAACTACTTCTTTACAGAACACTCTAACACTAAAGGGACTTCCCTCATATACTCATTCCTACAGGAAAAAAACATGTTCAGCAAAACCAAACCTCTCCTTGACTGGGAAACTGACCTACAGACACAATTCACAGATGCCTAATGGCAACAGGCAATCACATCTATTTACAAAGCAACAACTTGCACCTCCCTTTGGGAAATCACCCAAAAAATTCTAATGAGATGGTACCTAACTCCGTCCAGACTGGCCAAATTCCACAAACACGCCTCACACGACTGCTGGAGAAACTGTGGCCATACTAGCACCCTCCTCCACATTCTTTGGTCTTGCCCAAATGTAACCCAGCTTTGGAAAAATGTGGAATCCATACTCCAAGACATACTCCATAGCTCAGTTACAATTACTCCACACTTAGCCATTCTTAATCTGACAATAGAAGATTTTCCCATACACCAAAGAACAGTGATTACACACGTCCTCCTAGCTACCAAACTCTTGATCACTAGAAACTGGAAATCTGACAACATTCCCTCCCTTACGGAAGTTACTAACTTAGTACAAACCAATTTCACTTATGAAACCCTTTTGTCACGCAGCAAACAATCCCATACAAAGACATTAACTTGCTGGAACCCATGGGTCCTTTGGTACTCAAAAAAGAATTAACGATTGAAGTAAGGTTTAACAATTGAATGCCCTGTCTATCTACTCGCCTTCCACTTGAAGCTCTCCTTCCCCCCCTTCCCTTATCCCTCCTTGCCCCTCCTTCCTCTTGCACCCCTCCTTACCCCACCCCTCCTTCTATCATTCCAGGTCAACTGTTCTACCCTATGTTTATAATCACTTTGTTAACAATTTTTTCTTTCTCGTAGAACGTTATTCATAAAATCGCTATTCAGACTATACTTACAATATCTAGTCTGTAAACTTACGTTTACATGTTCATGTTCCTGCTCCTTACTATGACTTCATAACCTGTAATATGTAAAACTCAATAAAAATTTATTGGAATAAAAAAAAAATTGAGGGGCAAATTTTGCAAAAACATACAGTAACAAAACACGCAACTCACAAAACGCTAAAATGTCCCATTAACCACATGTAGTGCAGCCAATTGAAATCTACAGGCTGCCCTATGCGTGTCACAGGAAAAACGAGCCACAAAATGTGCGCTCCCACTATGCTAGATGTGAGTGGGGCCTGAAAGTGAAATGGATGCGATAACAAAAGAACAATGAGGTTCCATTCCCATCTGTGCATTTCCTTGTATTTCAGAAATGCGTTTCACCAAAAATCACAGTAAAAAACGCACCAAGCTCTGCTCAATAAAAAGAGTTCTGAAGCTTCTTTGGGGCGATTGCTGTGTGTAGGGCAGCCCATTCAGGTGGATGGGCTGCCCTATGTGTGATGAGTAAAAATGCTCCAAAATGCCTCTCCACTAAAAAAAACCCCCAAAAAACACATGTGGGAATGCGAGTTCCCGCTATGCAGAGATGAGAACGGGGTTTGATAGCTGAGTGTTTCTGTCCACTTCCTTCTATGTACTTGTATAATGATGGCCATACACTATACAATCTGATTTTATATTGTGTATTTAGTGAGAAGGGTGATCACTGATTGATTGCATTTCATTTTAAAAATGTGCAGCTGGGAGTGGGTGGGTGGATGATGCAGGGTGGTGATGCTAGTCAACTTCTTTCTGTGTCATAACCTATAGTCTGACCAGGAAGTAAGGCATTACAAATGGATACATCTGGAAACATGGATGAGGACAAGTAAAGTAAGTTTATGTAGAATTAATGGAAAGCGTTGATATTTTTGCAAAAAAAAAGTACATGAATGCTATATTGGTACATAGGGGAGCTGGAATTTAGAAAGAAAAAAAAAGTGAACAAAGGTGTACTTATCTTTTATAAATAATAATAAAAATATATGTATGACAGGTTATTAAAGCTACAGGTGAGCCTATAATAAGGCTTACCTGTCCCCTGCATGTGCCGATGACATCAGCAAATGCGCATTGAGGCAAACTGAAGCAACGGCACATATGTGCTGTTGCTTCAGTCTGTGTGCCATTACTGGCGGCTCCCGCGCGCATGCACGGGAGTGACGTCATCGCAGCTCCAGCCAATCACAGCACCAGAGCCACGATACCCGGAAGTAGCCCACGGGATTGTTACTGCTCTTCAGTTTGTGCTTGTGGGTTCGTATCTGGTTTTCAGTGCGTGTAGTCAGTTCGCATCTGGTTTTCAGTGCGTATTTTTATATTATGTATTTGATTTTCAGTGCCTTCTTGTCCGCTTGTTCCTGATTTTCAGCTCGCTCTTCACAGGCCTTTCTGATTTTCAGTGCGTTCTGTTAGTTCGTTCTGATCACCCGACCGTTTTGAAGCCATGTTGCGGGTACATACTCATCGTAGAGTTCGCGCTGTGCAGGGGCTTGGTGTTGGGGTTCTGACTTTGACCCAAGTCCAGTCCAAGAACAGGGCGGGGAGGAGTTCATGGACGAAGAATTGGTTGCTCCAGGTTGACCAATTCTCTCATATGCCTTTGTTGCGGGAGATCCATGAGAATAATCCTGATGATTTCAGGAATTATCTCCAGATGACGGACCCCGTTTTTCACTGTTTGTTGGCTTTGCTGTCCCCTTATATTACAAGGCAGGACACCTGCATGCAGCAAGCCATCACCCCCGAACAGAGGCTAGTCACCACGTTGCGGTACTTGGCAACTGGGAGAAGTCTGCAGGACATTAAGTTCTCGAAAGGCATCTCCCCCCAGGCTCTGGGGATCATTATTCCAGAGACCTGTTCTGCCATCATTCAGGTCCTGCAGAAGGACTATATTAAGGTAAGATTTCTCCTTTAACATCACATTCTATGTATTTAATGTTTGCTAATGTATTGTATTTCTTTCATCATTCCATAAATACCATGATTGTAATATGCTGTGAATGTCCTCTTTATCCTCATGCATGCTGGAAGTTTTTAAAGTTCCTTTTTTTTCTTTCATGCATATTTGCCTTCACTAACCTCCCCAGCATGCTATCCTGGGCCCATACACACCTAGCCTAGTCACTCAACAATGTATTTTTTCAGCTCCATTGTAGTACTTTACCCTAAACACCCCCTAAAATGTGTCCAAATGTTATTTGTGTGCTTAAATTCAGGCAGAGTGTAAGAGGCTTTTTTTGGGGTCCCAGAATCATTTGGAACCCTCCCTACCCCCAACCTGCTAAGTCAAACGATACCAATCCTCTGCTGACTTTGCCAAACCCATACACACTATACCTACCTCTTTTGTGGTCAGATTTCTGTATGAATTTACCAAAGCATGTAATGAAAGGGCCTGCCTGAATACTTTCAAATGGTACTGTTTAAAGTTTTGTTCTCCTATTATCTTGATAGGTAATTGCAGAATGTAAAAATGTGCTTAAATGTGGACAGTGTGTATGTATATTTTTATATTATGACACTTCTTACCTGTCCAGTGGACTGCCAATAGTGTAAAGTAAGGAGGGGCTGGCCAAAGTAACACACATTATTCATGCATTCAGCTCTCAATGAAGTGGAGAGGGTTACCTGTCCAAAACATACCCCCCCCCCCCAAATTTTTACAATGGGCCATCAGAGGGGGTGAGGAATCTGATAAATGGACCTTAGATTTTTTTTTAAATACTCCTTCAAATAAATGTTATACTGATGTTGGCCAAGAATGTTTTTGTCTAATCTGCTTGCAATGTTATGTGCAAAAGTACTATTTTTTTTTCTTGTTTCACTCCAGTTTCCTTCAACGCCACAGGAATGGCAGACTGTGGCTTCCCAATTTGCGGAGATGCAATTGATGGGAAACACGTCCACATAGTCCCACCCCCCAACTCGGGGTCATAGTATTATAATTATAAGGGGTTTAATATTATTGTGTTTATATTATATTATATATATATTATATGTTTAATAAACATTTTTTAAATAAATTTGTATTTTAAACTGAAAAATATTTCCTTTGATTTACTGCTTGTGTTTCTTTTAGCTGTCTCCTAGGTTATCCAATGGGCTTATTTTTTTGGCCATTTTCTTCAATAGTGCAAACATAATTTCTTTGATACATGAGGTGACAATCTCTTCTTCAGCTAACTATTATGTTGTGGGTCTGCTACACACACACCTTGTTTTTGTTGTTAATGTATGTAATGCATTAATGCTAAAAATATTCATCATTTTCAGCACCATGAATTAATTTTTTGGAGTGACGAAAATGACCTGATTGTTGCAAATTATAAAGCACTGTGGGTGTTATTTACTAAAGGAAAATCCACTTTGCACTACAATTGCACTGCAAAGGTGCACTTGAAAGTGCACTTGTAGTGCAAAGTGGATTTTCCTTTAGTAAATAACCCCCATTGTCAATGTAAACACCAACTTACTCCAAAAACTGCTATTGAGCATTGAAAGAAGAATCCACACATTGTTGAGTAGAAACATTTTTACTCTGTGCACATTCACATGTGCATTTAGAAAAAGGGTTTTGAACAAACCAACATATTTTTAGAAGAATTTTTTTTTTAGACATTAGAAATATCCTTTTTTGTGGTAAACAGGCATGTTTTTAAAACCATAAAACAATACACAATTCAGGAACTTACAAAGTTCAACTTTGATAAATTGAAGGCAATATCAGAAATTAGTATGTCCAAACTGTGTTGATATTGCCTTCATCAGATGGGGTGATGTCACCCCTGTGAAAGCCACATTTTGAAGATGCACACAAATTGAGAGTCAAAATGGGGATTTCCCTCCTGATCTCATGTCTAAGGTCAACATGTGCTAGCTCCCATCATAGGGGATCAATGGACGTGTTTCGGGGGTACAATCCCTTCCTCTCAGCTGCTTGAGTTGCGAGGAAGGGGTTGCACCCACAAAACGCGTACATTGATATCCCGTGATGGCAGATAGCACATGTTGACACACTGTGTGCATCTTCAAAATTTGGCTTTCAAATTGTTTAAAAAAATTAAGAAAAATAAAAACAATTAGTAAAATTTTGGTTTGTTTTATATTCTGCCTAAAACATCAATGATGTTTTTGAGTCTTTTTTCCACATCAATGATGTCTTTCTTGATCTTCTGTAAATCCCTATTGCACACCATGATCTCCCAGATGAGAATGTGTGCACTTGCACTTGTGAAATGTGTTTCTTCTTCCACAACATCCACATCACCTAAAAAAAAAAAAAACACACCATGTATTATAAATCTGCAGGCATACATCTATTACCTGAAGCTGTGGTCTCAGACACTCACCTGTTGTGGTCACTATTTCGCCCACTTCATAAACCTCTCCTTCCTCCACATCCTCAGGTTATGGTGTGGGGATTTCCCTTTCTTTAGGAGGTGGGGGGTCCCTGGTGTCCTCTGATGTCCCGAGTCTTTTCTCCCCTATGTGAATAAAAAAAGGTATACTTAGCACACAGATATTTGAGGGCAGAAATAGGAATATGAAACATTGCTTGGAAGTGTCGTACAATTGTCTGTTTTGGCAGAGTTCCAAGCTGAAGACATCATTTTTTTTCCCTTTCTTAAAGCTGGAATACTTAACTTTTTTGGTAAAGTATCACACATGTAGGGACCGCTAGTATCCACTGGAGCACCTATGTGGGACACCCTAAAAAGTTTGTTCTGGTGTCCCACACCAGTGCTCCTGCATCCAGATGTGTAAACAGCTGCCGAGTGTCCTCTCCTTTCACTGAATCAAGTTTGCATTTCATTCTAGTTACAAACACATCTAGACAACAATGTCATAAACTTCTTTGAATGTAAATAGGCCTGTAGTTAACCTGTATCTGCCAAAAACATTGTATTAGTGGGCGAACAAACGATTTATGCTACAAACTATTACTGTGTCTACCAACAAACTATGTTTCCTACAACCGATTACTGTGCCCATGAACATGAAAGTTGCCATTTTAAACTGTACAACAATAAAGAAAAGCACATGGAGCAGCATGCAAGTAATAATAATTATAGGAACACACAACAATTACTTACTTTTTTGCAGAACTCTCTTGATCCTTCTGTACTGATCCAGCTCCCTCAATTTTAGGTCTAACCAGCGTTTCCTCAATTGATCCTTGGATCATCGTATCACAAAAATCCTGTGCAGACTTCTCACAACTTTAGTCATGATCTTGGCCTTTCTCACATTTGGGTTTGGGGTAAGGTCCATGTTTCCCATCATAGTCGGCCCTCTTCAAGATGTCCACCATCTCTACAAAGGCCATATTTGAGGCGTTAAATCTCCTCCGGGATCAGGACGTTTGTGGCCTCGGGCTTTCATTGTTGCTGCTGCTGGCTGCGTGCACTTGTTCTTTCTCCTCCGTGTGCTCTCCCACTGCGCCGAAAGAGAAGGGCGGGGAATATACTAGATAGAAGGTCAGGGGTGGGCAGAGTTTCACGCATGCGCAGTGTATATAAAGCGTAACACGCGTGCGTCATGCGTACGATCTGTGAGCGGAGAAAGAAGTAGCACAAGCACCGATCGTGATAACGAAGGTACAATTTTAACTTGAGCCTATACTGCTTATAGATTGTGGCCTATATCGGGACAAGATTAGTAGAGTTTAGCCTGACATTAGGGTTTTTGTCTTGTGTTGTGTCTTGCAGAGAAAATGTATCTATTGAATGATCAGAACTTTATCCCCATATTCATTGATATGTACAGGGAGTTGCCCTGTCTGTGGTAGGTAAACCGCCCCTTATATACCAATAAAAGAAAGAGGCAGCAGCGCTGGATCAATTGCTGGAATTTGTGAAGCCGCAGATCCCCACGGCAACCATCAACTATTTGAAGGCCACAATTGGTGGCATGAGGAGCACATATAATAGGGAGAGCAAGAAGGTCCAGGATTCCCAGAGATCAGGAGCTGCAGCATATGACATTTATGTACCCAAGCTGTGGTACTATGACAGACTGCATTTTCTGGCAGACCAGAGGGAACCTAGGCCAGCACTCTCCAGCCTTCCTTCAACACTTCCTTCCACCCCACCTGAGGCTTTCGATGTCCAACCTGGGCCTTCCACCCAGGAAGATGTGGAGGAGCCCAGCTTGAGCCAGGTATAGCATTGTTCAACATATTTATTGTCAAAAAATGAATGATGTTAACTAGATGTTATTATTGATCACTAATTTCCGATTTAACAAAGTGTTTTACATATCACTAGACAGTAGTGGCCACAAATGATTGGGACAAGAATGAAAAATGCTGGGGTCGGAATTATAGTCTTTTATATTTGTTAACATTCAATTACAGTCATTTATTAACAATCAATTCAGTCATGAGATGAAAGTTGTGTGTGCTTGATGAACCAAAAACTAAATCTATGTTCCTTTTTCATACACGGGAAAGCCTCAGCCAGGAGGAGGCTGTGGAAAGTGGCAGCCAGGAGGTGGCGGGGGTAAGTGGCAGCCAGGAGGTGGCCGGGCCCAGTAGCCTGCCCGAATCTCAGGTCCCTCCCCTCCGCCTTAAAAAAAAAAGACCCAGGAAGGGGAGTAACCTGTAGGAGGCAGCACTTGGGCTATTATGGCAGGCTACAGCCCCCCTCAGAACCTCCCCAGTCTTCACGAGGTCTAGGGCTGCATGGCAGCCTGCAAAATGCAGGAAATGGAGGAGGGCCAATGCCTCTTCTGTGAAGTTATCTTACAAGCCCTAAATAAGGGGTTCAAAAAGGGAAGAAAACACTGTGTGGTGTTGGTGATTGCAATTTTTTCATCACTGGGTGTTTTTATGCAGTTTTCTTTGTTTCACAATGTGAGTGCCACTCTTATTTTTATTTTCATCTATATATTTTTGTGTCAGTATTACGCTATGTTATTTATATATTTTTGGGGATGATTTTTTAACGTGGAATCAACGCTAACCCTCGGTTCAAGTGAAATATCGATATATCCTATTGTGACTGGTTTGCATCAAGGCCTGGGCTGGGTTAAGCCACCTGTTTAATTGGCTTACGTTCTGGTAAGCATGCCATTCATCAGTTGGGGATACACTTCGTTATGTCAAGTCACTGAGTGTTATTATTTTAAATATTGGAACATTTATTACTTTGGACTTTAATTAGCAGATCACGAAATTTTGTTTTTTTTTTTTTGGGTTATTCATTCACCTTAAATTTTTAAAAAATTTTTTAAAGAAAATTTTTCTTCACAGATTTATTCAATTTTATGCACTAGAGAAAACTCATACTGAAATTAATCACTTTTTTAGGTTAACATTTTTAGCGCAGCTTCTCTGTTTCCTAAATAAGGGGTTGAGGGGAAAACTCACAAGCCAAAGCCAGGTTTGTGAGTTCCACCATCGTCCTCCTCCTCCACCTTCTGCCACAACTCCAACACCAGAGCCACAGCCTGGAAGCAAGCGTGGAAGGAAGCATGGAAGGAAGACAAAAAAGTGATGGCCTTGGTTCGGTCTGGTCTGACAAAAGACGCAGGCTGTGGTAAGACCACAGCCTGGGGACATATATGTCATCTGCTGCTGTTCCTGATCTCTCGGAGTCCTGGATCGGATTGTGCCCACTATTATATGGCCTCCTCATGCTACCAATTTTGGATATAAAATAGTTGATGAGTGCCCTGGGGTACAAAGGCTTCGCCAATTTCACCAGTTTAGCCAGTGTTGCCTTCCTCTTTATTTGGTTATGACCCAAAATAAATGGCAATTTTTTTTTTTTTTTTTAAATACTTGCCTATGTGTTTTACTTCAAAAAGGACAGTTTTATTTGTAAGTAGGCAGGTACATTTCAAAAATACAATGTCAAATTAACAAGGGACACCAAAAGCAAACAACCTCCTTGAGGTTAAAAAATACAAGTTAATAATAGTGTTGTGGTAACTTGACACACAAAACGACAAAAAATATTATGGAGATCAGTAGAAAAGAAAATATAAAAAACAGGAGATCTTGATAAAAAAAAAAAGTAGATCACATTAAAAAAAAAGAAAAAAAAGGAGATCTTCATAAAAAAAAATGGAGATCTTCATAAAAAAAATAAAGAAAGAAGGATCATTATAAAAATAAATTCTAAACCTTATTATGGAGATCTACCGAAAAAAATAATAAATATTATTCAGGAGATCACGAGAAATAATAAAGAAATCAGTTTGTGACAACTTTGTGTGAATATCAGCAGCAAAACAACATCATTATTCTAGCATTATAAAGAGGAAGAGAATGCGCTACATTGAAAGATTAAAAAATTTGCAGCGTGACCAGTGTTAATTTAAAACATTTTAGTCAACTAAATGAATACTATTTTAGTCAAATAAAATACGACTAAAACTAAAACAATTAAGATGACTAAAATACGACTAAAACTAAAATGACATTTTAGTCAAAAGACTAATGCCCCGTACACACGGTCGGATTTTCCGATGGAAAATGTCCGATCGGAGCGTGTTGTCGGAAATTCCGACCGTGTGTGGGCTCCTTCGGACATTTTCCATCGGATTTTCCGACACACAAAGTTGGAGAGCAGGAGATAAAATTTTCCGACAACAAAATCCGTTGTCGGAAATTCCGATCGTGTGTACACAAATCCGACGGACAAAGTGCCACGCATGCTCAGAATAAATAAAGAGATGAAAGCTATTGGCCACTGCCCCGTTTATAGTCCCGACGTACGTGTTTTACGTCACCGCGTTTAGAACGATCGGATTTTCTGACAACTTTGTGTGACCGTGTGTATGCAAGACAAGTTTGAGCCAACATCCGTCGGAAAAAATCCTAGGATTTTGTTGTCGGAATGTCCGAACAAAGTCCGACCGTGTGTACGGGGCATAAGACTAAAACTAAATTGAAATTTGACTTCAAAATTAACACTGGTTTGTAGTGCATGTTCATACCTCAATACCATAAATAATAACATATGATATTTTTCACTCCAGCAGTATATAATGAGTTTGGAAATTGTAGAGAAATGTTAACTAATGCATTACAATTTAATTACACCCATTAGATTTTAGACTACTAAAATGTACTGGAGATTTTAGTCAACTAAAACGTAGGACATTTTAGTCAACTAAAATGTACTGGAGATTTAGTCGACTAAATACGACTAAAACTAAAACAATTGCAGAAGACTAAAATGGGACTAAAACTAAAATGCCATTTTAGTCCTAAGACTAAAACTAAATCGAACTTTGCTGCCAAAATTAACGCTGAGCGTGATGATGTGCTATCTCGAATGCTAGTTTTATCAGACCGAGCGCTTCCGTCTCGTACTTGATTCAGAGCATGCGTGGAATTTTGTGCGTTGAAATTGTCTACACACGCTCGGAATTTATGAGAACGGATTTTGTTGTCGGAAAATTTGAGAACCAAGTCTCAAATTTTTGCTGTCGGGAATTCCGAGAAAAAATGTCCGAAGGAGCCTACACACAGTCGGAATTTCCGAGAACAAGCTCCTATCGAACATTTGTTGTCAGAATGTCTGATCGTGTGTACACGGCATAAGCGTGTAGAGTTTTTTCTTTGCCACATTTTCTGGGGCTCAGTCAAATCTCCCTTAATCTGTGGAAAACATCAACCAGCCTAAGTATAAATGAACTGCAACAACTTAGTGGAGGCTTTGAAAACTAAAAAAAAAAAAAAAGGTACTCATAGAATGGAAATGCAAAATGTGTATTTAAAATGTAATCAGTCAAAAAGTCTATTTAAAGCATTTTTTGCCAACTGCCAGCTTTGAGAAGTAAAGCCGAAATAAAATGTCATGCATAATCTTACTTATATTGGAAGGTATTTGCGTCCTGTGAGAAAAAGGCTTATGCATGGGCTGATGATTATTACAAAATAGGACATTATAAAAAATAATCTGCCAGTAATTGCCAAATAAATTTTGGATGCACAACCATGCATTCACTAATAGCGATGAGCTTAATGTTTTCTCTAAATTTATGTTCAGACTGAACACTGGCTGTTTGGACAAACACAATACATTTAGAGCATTCGACATGGATGAATGTGACATCCTATGGCTGGTTGTTAAGGAATCTGTGATTCAAATAAGCCTCCCACCTGCAGCAGGGGCAGATCCAGAGTCTAGTCTCGGGAGGGGCACTACCAGAAAATAAGTTTTTTTGGGGGCAGTTTATCGGGGAAATGTCTGGTGTTATCGCTTCAATCATCCCAGCACCATGGTTAATATGGTGCCAGGATGATTAAAGTGCATTATTTCTGTTAGTACATTGTAATATAAAATGAAATAGTTCAACTCACCATAATGCAGAATCAGTGGGAGCCCTGAGCGTGTCACCTGCCACCGTCACCTGCCACCAGATGCAGCTTGTCACTTGCCACGTCGCCTGTCACCAGATATGGATTGTCACTTGCCACGTCACCTGCCACACATTGCGGATTGTCACTTGTCATGTCACCTGTCACCAGATGCAGATTGTCACTTGCCACGTCGCCTGTCACCAGATGCAGATTGTCACTTGCCACGTCACCTGCCACACGTTGCGGATTGTCACTTGCTACGTCACCTGCCATACGTTGCGGATTGTCACTTGCCACGTCACCTGCCACACGTTGCAGATTGTCACTTGCCATGTCACCTGCCACATGTTGTGGATTGTCACTTGCCACGTCGCCTGTCACCAGATGCAGATTGTCACTTGCTACATCGCCTGTCACCAGATGCAGATTGTCACCTGCCACGTCGCCTGTCACCAGATGCAGATGGTCACTTGCCATGTCACCTGCCACACGTTGCAGATTGTCACTTACCACGTCACCTGTTACACGTTGCGGATTGTCACTTGCCACACGTTGCAGATTGTCATTTGCCACACGTTATGGATTGTCACTTGCCACATCACCTGCCACACATTGCGGATTGTCTCTTGCTGTGTCACTTTCCTGCTAAGGTGGTCTCTTGCTGTGTCCCAGAGTCAGGCAGCAGATTACCAATCAAGCAGCAGAGAGATGATGTCATCTCTCTGCTTCCCACGGCTGCCTGCACAGTGAGGGTGGAACTGCACTGCAGGGATGCAGGGCGGGCGCCGTGCGGTGAGAGATGATGTCATCTCTCTGCTTCCTCGCCCACCGGCTCCCTGATTGGCCAGCTGTCCGCTCACCCACCGAGCCACCCAGCTGCTCGCCCACACTTTCACCCGCCCGCCGAGCCTCACGCCTCGCTCTCTCCCCTGCGGAGCAGCCAGCCCGCCCACTCACTCACTCAAGTATCTGCTCTTCAGTGCTTGCAAGCAAGCTCCGCGTGACTTTGTCATTGTGTTCTTGTTCGTTCGTTACTGTTTTTCAGGTCGCTCTTCACAGGCCTTGCTGTTCTTCAGTGCATTCTGTTACTTCGTTCTGAGCAGCCGACGGTTTTCTAGCCATGTTGCGTATACGTACTCCTCGTAGAGTTCGTGCTGTGCGGGGGCTTGGTGTTGAGGTATCTGACCTTGACACAAGTCCAGTCCATGAACAGGGTGGGGGGAAGTTCATGGACCAAGAATTGGTTGCTTCAGCGTGACCAGTTCTGTCATATGCCTTTGCTCCGTGAGATCCGTGAGAATAATCCTGATGATTTCAGGAACTTTCTCCGGATGACGGACCCCGTATTTCACCGTTTGTTGGCTTTGCTGACCCCCTATATTAGCAAGCAGGATACCTGCATGAGGCAAGACATCACTCCGGAGCAGAGGCTCGTCGCCACCCTGTGGTACTTGGCGACAGGGAGAAGCCTGCAGGACCTCAAGTTCTCGACAGGCATCTCCCCCCAGGCTCTGGGGATCATTATCCCAGAGACCTGTTCTGCCATCATCCAGGTCCTGCAGAAGGAGTGTATTAAGGTAAGATTTTTATCCTTTAACCTCACATTTTATTGTATTTAATGTTTGCTAATATATTGTATTTCTTTCCTCATTCCCTAATTACCATGATTGTAATATGCTGTGAATGTCCCCTTTGTCCTCATTCATGCTGAATTTTTTTATTTTTTTTCTCCTTCATACATATTTGCCTTCACTTACCTCCCCAGCATGCTCTCCTGGCCCTATATTCACCTCATGTAGTCAGTTAACAATGTATTTTATCAGCTCCATAGTAGTGCTTTACCCCAAACACCCCCTAAAATGTTTTTAAATGTGATTTGTGCCTTAAATTCAGGCAGAGTGCCAGAGGCTTTTTTTGGGGGGTCCCCAAATCATTTTGAACCCCCCCCCCCAACTGCTAAGTCAGCTGATACCAATTCTCTATCTATCCTCAATCATCTATCTGCTGACTTTGCCAAACCCATACACACTATACCCATCTCTTTTGTGCTGAGATTTATGGATGAATTCCCCAAAGCATGTAGTGCAAGGGCCTGCCTGTATACTTTAAAATGGTACTGTTTAAAGTTTTTGTATACTATTATTATCTTGATAGGTAATAGCAGAATGTCCAAATGTGCTAAAATGTGTACAATGTGTATTTATATCTTTGTATTATGACACTTCTAACCTGTCCAGTGGGCTGCCAATCGTGTAACTAAGGAGGGGCTGTTCAAAGTAATACCCATTATTTAGGCATTCATCTCTCAATGAAGTGGAGAGTGTTACCTGTCCAAGAGCTCCCCCCCCCTATAATGTTAGAAATGGCCCAGGAGGGGGGGGAGGGGGAATATGATAGGTGTACCTTATACTTTGGTGTTTAAAAATTCCCATAAATAAATGTTATCTTGATGTTGGCCAAGAATGTTTGTGTCTAATCTGCTTTCCATGTTTTTATGTGCAAAAAGACTAATTTTTTTTTGTTTTCCTCAACAGTTTCCTTCCACGCCACAGGAATGGCAGACTGTGGCCTCCCACTTTGCCCAGCGTTGGGACTTTCCTAACTGCGGAGGGGCAATTGATAGGAAACACGTCCACATCGTCCCACCACCCAACTCAGGGTCGTACTATTATAATTTTAAGGGGTTCAATAGTATTGTGATGTTGGCGGTGGTGTCGGCTACTTATGAGTTCCTGTATGTGGACGTGGGGAAGAATGGCCGGATGTCCGATGGTGGAGTCATCGCCCAGACCGAGTTCTACAGGCATCTCCAGAATGGCAGCTTGGACTTGCCACCTCCAGAAGACAATGTGGAAGGACTCCCATTCGTCTTCATTGCGGATTACGCTTTTGCACTGGGGGACCATCTTATGCAGCCATTCCCGATGAGGACTCTCACCCCGGACCAGAGGGTTTTTAATTATCAGCTGGCCAGAGCCAGAAGAGTGGTGGAAAACACGTTTGGAATCATAGCCAGCTGGTTCCGCCTATTTCTTACACCCATACATATGGCGGAGTACAAACTGAATCACATTATCCTGGCGTGCTGTGTTCTACACAACGTTTTACGGCAACATTCTGCCAACTATGCTGGCTCAGTTGGGCCTGAATCCGGAATTCAAAATGAACCAACCCTAACGGTGCTTGAAAGTGGCCGTCCTGGCTTGCCTTCCCTGAGTGCCCGTGATGTCCGGCTAAGATACCTTGAATTCTTTGCGGGTGGGGGGGCTATCAATATGCCAGACAATGTGTGAAACCTTTATCAAATAAAAAACAAAAACATTAAGCAAATCTTTGGTGACATTTACTGCTTGTGTTTGTTTTTAACTGACCCTGACAGAAATGTATAGAGTCCTGAAAATGGTGTGATTGTGTAACCTTACAAAGCACTGTTGGGTGTTATTTACTAAAGGCAAAGACACTTTGCACTACAAGCGCACTTGAAACTGCACTTGTAGTGCAAAGTGGATTTGCCCTTTTAGGAAATAACCCCCATTGTCACAGAAAGCAGCAATTAGAGCACCACAAAAGTGTTGGAGCGTTGAGACAATTATCCACACATTCTTGATTAACAATCTTTTTAATACCTGCACAATCACATGTGCACTTAGAAAAGGTTTTTAAAACAAACCAACATGTTTGTTGTATAACAATTTTTGGGGTGGCATTAGAAAAAGTAGAAATGTCCATTTAAGATAAAACAGGCATGTTTCAAAACCACAAGAAAGACACAAATCTTGAACTTACAAAGTTCACTTTTGGTAGAACTTGAAGGCAATATGAGTGTTTAGGAATTGTGTTTGATATTGCGTTCAGATGGGGTGAAGTCACCCCAGGAAAAGCCAAATTTTGAAGATGCACACAAATTTACGAATGTCAACATGTGCTACCTGCCATCACGGGAGATCAAGGGACGTGTTTTGGGGGAGCAACCCCTTACTCTCAGCTACTTTATTATTGAGGAAGGGGTTGCACCCCCAAAACGCATTCATTGATCTCCCGTGATGGCAGATAGCACATGTTGACACACTGTGTGCCTCTTCAAAATTTGGCTTTTCTACAATTCGACAAAAAATGTAAAAATTGTAGCACACCATAAAAGAAAGGGATTTGGAGGGGTTTTAAACTCTCCCCAAAACATCAATGATGTTCTTATTTTTTTGAATAACATCATTGATGTTTTTCTTGATGTTTTCCAATGCAACATTACACCCCATGATCTCCCCAATCAGGAACTGTGCACTTTCCGAGGTGAAATGCCCTGGATCCACAACGTGACGATCACCTAAAAAGATAGAAACAAAAAAAAAACATGTATTATAAATATGCCGGCATCTTACCTGAGCCTGTGGTCGTAGACACTCACCTGTTGTGGTGACTAGTTCCACCACGTCTTCTTCCTCCTCCTGCTCTTCTTGTCTTTGGGGGATTTCCCCTTCTTCCAGAGGTGGGGGATCTCTGGTCTCCTCGGATGAGGGGTATCCTCCGAGTCTTTTCTCCCCTATGTAAAAGAAAAAATGGTATACTTAGCACACAGATATTTCATGGCAGAACTATAAATATGAAACATTGCTTGGAAGTGGGGTACAATTGTCTATTTTGGCAGAGTTCCAAGATGTAGAATTTTTAGTGTCCTTTGTCAAGCTTCAATACTTTACCTGTTTTGTCCAAGCGTCACAGATGGAGACACCCCTATAGTATACACTGGAGCACCTGTGTGGGACCCATAATAAAAAGGGTGTTCTTGTGTCCCACACTAGTGCTCCAGTGTCCAGATGTGAAAACTGCTGCTGAGTATCCTCTCCTTACACAGAATCGAGTTTGCATTTCATTCTAGTAACAAACCCATCTACACAACCAAATTATTTTCATACAAGTAGGCCCTAAAAAATGTGGTCAAATGCATATGGCCAAAGCAATGGTGTTTTATAGGCCGAAAGAAAAATGTTTGATATGAATGAATAATGTGCCCATGAACATGAAAGTTGCCATTTTAAACTGTACAACAGTTAAGAAAAGCACATGGAGCAGCACGAACGTAATAAACACAAAAAGAATAGGAACACAGCACAACTACTTACTTTTTTGCAGCACTCTCCGCATCTTTCTGTACTGCTCGTGTTCTATTAATTTGAGGTCCGACCACCGCTTCCTGAGCTGATCTTTCGATTGTCGTACCCCGAAATTCCGGTGCAGGCTCTTGACCACTTTCGTCATGATCTTGGCCTTTCGGACATTGGGGTTGGGGTAAGGTCCATACTTTCCATCATAGTCGGCCCTCTTCAGGATGACCACCATCTCCAACATCTCCCCAAAGGACATATTTGAGGCCTTAAATCTTCTCCTTCTGGATCCAGACGTTTCTGGCTCTGGGCTTTCCTCCCCCTCTTCCTCGTTGCTATAATTAGCATGCACCTGCTGTGTCTCCGCCATGTGCTCTTCCCCCAGTGCGCCGAATGAAAAGGGGTGGGGAATAGACTAGAAAGAACATCAGGGGCGGGCGGAGTTACACGCATGCACAGCGTGTATAAAGCGTAACGCGCATGCGTAGTACGTACGATCTGTGAGCGGAGGGAGGAGTATCAGAGGCGCCGATCGTGATAACGAAGGTAAGATCTAAACTTGGGCCTATACTGCTTCTAGATTGAGGCCTATATTGTAACAAGATTAGGAGAGTTTTGCCTGACATTAGGGTTTGTCTTGTGTTGTGTCTTGCAGATAAAATGGATGGCTTCAATGACCACAACTTCCTCCCCCTGTTCAGTACGGGGAGCTGCCCTGTCTGTGGCAGGTGAAACATCCACATTATAATAATAAACAAAAGAGGCAGGCAGCGCTGGAGAAACTGCTGGAGTTGGTGAAGCCGGTGGTCCCCACGGCAACCATCCCCTATTTAAAAAACAAAATTGGTGGTCTGAGGAGCACTTATCTAAGGGAGCGCAAGAAGGTCATGGATTCCCAGAGATCAGGAGCTGCAGCAGATGACGTTTATGTCCCCAGGCTGTGGTACTATGAGAGACTGCGATTTATGTCAGACCACACTGGAGTCAGGGAATCCCTCTCCACTCTTCCTTCCACTCTTCCTTCCACCCCAGCTGAGACTTCCGATGTCCAACCCGGGACTTCCAGCCAGGGAGAAGTGGAGGAGCCCAGCTTGAGTCAGGTATAGCATTGTTCTACAGATAACTGATCAAGAAATAAATGATATTTACTAGATGTTATTATTGATCACTAATTGCTGATTTATTAAAGTGTTTTACATATTAATAGACAGTAGTGGGCAAAAATATTTGGAACAAAAATGAAAAATGCTGCGCTCAGAATGATCATCAGTTATATTTCTTAACATTCAATTTGCAACAGTCATGAGGTGATAATTGTGTGTGATTGATGAATCAAAAACTCAAACTATGTCCCTTTTTCATACACAGGAAGACCTCAGCCAGGACGAGGCTCTGGAATGTGGCACACAGGAGGAGGCTGTGGAATGTGGCAGGGGGGTTAGTGGCAGCCAGGAGGAGGCGGGGCTAAGTTGCAGCCAGGAGAAGCCTGGGACCAGTCGCAGCCTGACCGAATCGCAGGTTCCTCCCCTCCGCCTTCCATACAAAAGACCCAGGAAGGGGAGTCACGTGCAGGATTCCACGCTCAGGCTCATTCAGGAGGCTTCTTCGTCCCTCAGAGCCTTACCCACTCCTGAAGAGGCCTTTTCCTGCATGGCTGCCACCAAACTGAAGGGCATGCAGGAGGGCCAACGCCTCATGTGTGAGAAACTTATTTATAAAGTCCTAACTAAGGGGGTGAGTGGCGAAATCACACCCAAGACCGACGTGATTGAGTTGGACCATCCTCCTCCTCCTCCTCCTCCTGCTGCCACAACTCCACCACCACAGCCACAGCATGGAAGGAAGCGTGGAAGGAAAACCAGAGAGTGATGACCCTGGGTTCAGTCTGGTCTGGCAAAAGATGCAGGCTCTTGTATGACCACAGCCTGGGGACACAGATGTTATCTGCTGCTTTCAGGATCTCTGGGACTTCTGGACCAGACTGCACTCCCTTAGATAGGGACTCCTCAGGCCACCAATTTTGCAGTAAAATAATTGATGTGTGCCCTGGGGGCCAAAGGCTTCGCCAATTTCTGCTGTTTCTCCAGTGTTGCCTCCCTCTTTGTTTGGTTGTGAGCATTTTTGGTTCAATTATACTCACCTATGTGTGTTTTCCTTAAAAAAAAACTGTTTGTGAGGAGGCAGGTACATTTCAAAATACAATGTGAAATTAACAAGAGACACCAATGTCACGGAACGTCCCACACTCCGCTTGAGTGCTTCCGTCAGTATACTGCTTCCTAAGTTCTGGAACACGAGTCCAGTGGATCTGGCTATAGGAACCCCCAAGAACTAGACAACACCAGTCTTGGAGTACATCAGAACTACTCTTTATTTGAGATCTCCCACATATTTATACACCAGGATGACTCAAAGCTAACCTAATTAACATGAGCTCCAATAGGAGTCGTCCCGTCTCCTACATTGTATAGAGGACAATGTGATCAGCTCATTCAATTTACACACATTACCATAAACATCAACACAGGGTTAATTAGAACAAACAACAATGAGTTGAATACCCTTAGAACCTAGACTAAACTTATTTACATTAAACATATTAAAGCTGACATCAGACAGGTGAGTGGAGTTGATGACATTAGCATCTCCTCACAGGATGTGTCCCAACAGTATAATTCAGTCTTATCATTCTAATATGGCATATAACGGGTTCCAGAGTCTGTGTGTTTTGGGGGGACATGAAGCTGAATCCAAAGTAACACCAACCCCAGGGTCCCCAGGCATACAGCTCACAGAGAGCACCATTCCCCCAAATGCTAGGTCCCATAATCGGTGGGCAAGAGGCTTGCGTTCAGTCCCCTCCAATAGCCTCTGTCCCGGGTGAGTTTGTCACATTTCTCCCCTTTCGGCAGGAGACTAACAAAGGATGACCTTTGTTAGGTCCCAGACGGGTTGACTCTGAAGTTAGCAAGTAGCTCCAGTCCTCTAATGCCTGTACCCACACAGTACCCCAAATAAATTGTTCCAAACAAAGCATTACTCACCCAGCCAACCTCTGCCTCTCTCAGAGAACATATCTGCCGCTGGGGAGAGGCCTGGACTGACCCTTCTCCCTGGAGTCCTTTCTGCCGCTGGAGAGAAGACAGGGTGACTGGGCTCACTCTGTCATGCTGTTAGGGATCTGGGCCCACTGCCCAGCATCCCTGGGGTATACAGGTGGAGACTGAAGTCCCATCCACCTTCACAGGAAATCCATCCTCTGTTAGTTGAGGGCAGAGTCCAGCAGTCCTCGGCCCTGTTGCCAGCCCTTCTGCTGGAAACCCCACACCATCTGTTCCAGCTAACTGTTGGGGAGGGAGGCCGACTGCCCCACCTCCCTGGAACTCTGTAGTTGTTGCCGATGCTGGGCAGAGGTTGGTAGCACTCTGCCCTGTTGCCAGCACTTCTGCTGGGGACTCCGCATCCTCCGCTCCGGCTAACCGTTGGGGCAGGAGGCTGGCTTCCTCCACTCCCAAACTGTGTAGCTGCCATTGGGGAGGTGAGCCGGCTGCTTCCTTTTCCATTCCCTCATCTGGCTGCTGGGACGACATGTCGATGGTACTGTCTCCCAGGTGCACTGATCTTTGCTGGGGAGGGAAGGCCGCTTCCTCCACCCTGGCCAACTGTTGGGGAGGGACAACACACACCTCCTTTCCCTTCTCACCCTGTATCTGCTGCTGGGAAGTGATTGCCACCTTCTCACCCTGAGCCTCCGAAACTGCCACAGGTGTGGGGCAGAGGTCTTGGACCCTCTGTCCGGTTGCCAGCACTTCTGCTGGGGGTTTGCTAGGTGGTTCCTCCTCTACAGAAATGTCTATTAAATCCCCAGTCTCTGGAAGTGGTAAAAGTGTGGGGCAGAGGTCTTGGACCCTCTGTTCAGTTACCAGATCTTCAGCTAGAGAAGTTTGTTTTAACTCCATAGATGCTGCTGGCAGAAAATCACATGTCCCTGTCAGTGTTGTGGGAGAAAGGCCGACTACCTCTTCTTTCAAGAAGGCCGAAGCCACTGTGGGTGCTGGGCAGAACACAGTGAACTTTGGCCCTAATACCAGCTCTTCTGTTGGAGGCTCATCAGGTTGTTTTTCCTCAGCAGAAAAGTCTATCAAATCCCATGTCTCTGCAACTGATGTCTGGGGATAGAGGTTCACTATCTCCTGTCCATGGAACCCAGAAGATGCTATCATTTCTGGGCAGAGGTTAGCAGAGCTCTGCCCTGTTGTCAGCACTTCAGGTTTGGGGACGGCAATCTCCGGATTTTCCACTGCCGATTCCCTGGCATGCTGCTGAACTTGTTCTAGCAGTTTCCTGTATGCCCTTTCCAGATTCTGTTCCTTCCTTAGCAAATGGTCCAGATCAGGTTTGAGCTCTGAGACCCCTGCAAGACCGAGCATAGACACTCTATATTCTCTCAGGTCCTCAAGGTCAGGTTCCCCTTCATCGCCAAACATAAAAAGATCTGTAAGGTTCTCCCACAGCAATCCAGGGCCGCCAAAGTCATATCCCTCCGGAGAGCATTCTGTCGTCTCCCCTAAATATCCCTCCTCTGCGTGCCATTGCAGAGCCCGATAACGATTGTCCAGCTCTATCTCCTGCTGGACCAGCCTGTCCAACTCAGTCACCCATTGCTTCTGGGGCTGCTCTCCCAGGAATGCCATCCGCAATGCCCGTTGGTCACTGGCCCGTTGCTCTTGGGTTGGAAAGCACTTGCCCTGTTTTATACCAGCGAGACGGAGGGCTGCAATACAGAGCTCCACCCGAATTTGCTGCGTAAGCTCCAGGTATTCATCCTCAGACACAGTCCTGGTGTATGTTGAAAGGATGATTCGCAGCAGCCCTGGGAATTCTGATGCCAGGTCCATATGGTTCCAGAGTCTGTGTGTTTTGGGGGGACATGGAGCTGAATCCAAAGTAACACCAACCCCAGGGTCCCCAGGCATACAGCTCACAGAGAGCACCATTCCCCCAAATGCTAGGGCCCATAATCGGTGGGCAAGAGGCTTGCGTTCAGTCCCCTTCAATAGCCTCTGTCCCGGGTGAGTTTGTCACAACCAACACCAAACAATCTCATTGAGATTAAATAATACAAGATAATAATGGTGTTGTGGTAACTTGACACACAAAACACACCCAAAAATATTCTTGATTAAAAAGCAAACAAAATTACAAAAAAAAAACAGCCTTGAAAAAAAATTTTTTACAATTAAAAACAAACAAAAAAAAATTGGTCAGATGAGACAAATCAAAATATATTGAGGGAATCACAATAAATAATAAAGAAAGAATTTTATGAGAAGTCTGTGTGAATTTAAGCAGCAAAACTACTTCATTCTTCTCACATTATAAAGAAGAAGAGAGGGCGCTGTATTGAACCATTTTTTTACATTGCAGCGTGACGAAAGTGCTCTATCCATTCCGAATGCTAATTTTACCAGACCGAGCTGTTCCGTCTCGGAATTTCTTCTGAGCATACGTGGCACTTTGTGCGTCGGAACTGGCCACACACGGTCGGAATTGACGCGATCGGATTTTGTTGTCTGAAAATTTTATAGCCTGCTCTCAAACTTTGTGTGTTGGAAAATCCGATGGAAAATGTCCGATGAAGCCCACACACGGTCGGAATGTCCGACAACACGCTCCGATCGGACATTTTCCATCGGAAAATCGGACCGTGTGTACGGGGCATAAGACTGGAATGCCATTAAAGTTCATGTGCATGTAAAAGCAGGCGTACAATACTTTTGACAATATAGTGTAGTTTATCCTGACTTAAAGGGTGGGCAAAATGGTTTAAAAAATATATTCAAAAATAGGTGCCCAGATATTAATCAAGATTAGAAGGAATGGAAAAACCTGAGGACTTACACTGTGATAAAAACATCCTAGTATGATGTAGGTTTCAATGGCAGCCAACAAGTATGTCCTCCAACCAGTCCTTTGTCTCTAGAATTCAACTTTTTTTAACCGCAGGTGTTGCATGGATAAATCCCACTACATGGCCGTTAAATAGGGGGGTAAGTTCTGTATCCACCCATCTGGGGAGGGAGGTGACATCTTTCCTCATTATCCGCACCAACGGGAAGTAAAACGGCGCCCATTCAGATGATCCCTGGCAATCCGGGAACTGTGCATGCATGCCACATGACACCATGCATAATGACATTACTTCCCACCCCAGTCGACGTCACTTCCAGAAACCTGCACAGCTTACAAATCCACCCACGCTTAAATGGATTACGAGGGGAGAACCTTAAAGAGACAGGCACGAAAACAGTAAGTCAGAATAAACTATAAGCATGTGGGCGTATATATAAAGGGATTTTTCCCCTCTTTTTCAGTAAATAACCCCTGTTTGGTACCCAGTTTTTGCCCATGGGGTGTAGAAATAATAGGTCTATTTTATTGGATATTTAAATATATATGTCCTATATTTTATCTTATTATTTTTTTCTTTTTTGCAGTGGTAAATCTTCCTCCTGGTGTGTGATCCTTGCATGCTCATGGCCCAATTTCTGGGAAAGGGGGGGTTTGATTCTGGCACCCAGGTATGGAAGGACAATGGGCTCAGTATTATAATAAGTGTTGTGTTTATCGAGCTTGAATTGTCTGTATTACAATGTTTATTTCTGTTTTTTGAAAAAAATTTCTTCAAAAATAAAAATTAAGTACAGCGCTACATTTAGAAAGAAAGTGAAAAGCAGCCAACACACCTATAAAATTAAAGGCAGAAAAAAACAAAAGTAACAAAAGTGTGGCGCTATATATCACATCCACAGCCGTGTGTATTACAATAAAGACATATAAAAATGGTGAATACTACCAAAAAATGTATGACCATAAAATGGATAGTGTCAAATAATTAATCAGTGTTGATCACATATAAAGTAAATACACAATAATACTTAATCATCAGATGTGCCAGTGAATAGTAGAAACCAGTGCTGGTTCCATGAGTCGGACACCAAACATAAAAAACATAAAACTTTAAAAGTCCATAAAAAATGGGTAGAAAAAATAGTGAAGAAAAACATCAACAGAGTTCAAAGGGGGTGATGCATGGCCAGATGGTATTCACAGAATTTTAATCGCACCAAATCTGGCGAGTGGGCAGACGGGAGACCACAAGTGTGCATAGATTGTGACCCCTCACGATCGCCGCTATTTGATATTTGAGCTCTGTTTTGTTCTTCCAAAATGTGAGTCTGTTTTTTATTATTTTAATAAACTAGTGTTTTAAAACGTTATTACGCTATGTGAGTTTTGTTTGCTCCTTGCATGGCATATGAAACTACATGTTTGGCTTATGCTGGATTACCTATGGGAGAGGAAGCCGTGCGGACCCCCCCCCCTTTTCTTTCCACCATCTGCTGATGACATCTGACAAGACACATTTCCCAGAACCAGTGGTTATTATGCTTTTTTGACTTGTCTGGCGTACGCCATTTCAGGTCAATTTTTTCCGGTAAGCCTCCTCTACTCCTGGTGTTGGCCCCGGCACTGATGTACAATCTATGCACACTTGTGGTCTCCCTTCTGCCCACTCGCCAGATTTGGTGCGATTAAAATTCTGTGAATACCATCTGGCCATGCATCACCCCCTTTGAACTCTGTTGATGTTTTTCTTCACTATGTTTTCTACACATTTTTTATGGACTTTTAAAGTTTTATGTTTTTTTTATGTTTGGTGTCCGGCTCATGGAACCAGTACGGGTTTCTACTATTCACTGGCACATCTGATGATTAAGTATTATTGTGTATTTACTTTATATGTGATCAACACTGATTAATTATTTGACACTATCCATTTTATGGTCATACATTTTTTGGTAGTATTCACCATTTTTATATGTCTTTATTGTAATACACACGGCTGTGGATGTGATATATAGCGCCACACTTTTGTTACTTTTGAAAAAAATTTCTTCAACTGCAAAATCTAACTTTGCAGAGTGGTACTTTATCCCTGATGAAGATAAAAGTTAAAGACTCAAAACATGTTGTCCGCTCAAAACAATGTCCCAGTTCATTGGAGGAAAGGTTACAATCTAAGGACGTTTTTCTGGTTGTTCAGTGTCATTTGGTTTTGGGTGTGCCACGCATCACTTCTGTAGCATCAATATCTATTTTTTTACTTTGTGGTTGCTCTTAAAATCCCAGTAGAGGATTCTAACTATAAGCCTATAATCACTAAATCATTCACCAAATCTGCGCTCTTGTTGCATTTTCAATAAAGACTGTGCAAACTTCCTGCTACCATTAAAAGCTAAACTTTGGGCTTCTGTAAAAAATCATTTAGCAGTGACCTCCATCCCAAACACACATACTGTAGTTTTAATTGCTTATTTGGTCTAGGGAGATTGAGATAAGTAGAAATACTTACCTCTCTCAGGTAAGTATTGCTCTCAGTCTTCCTCTTTGCTTCCTCTATGCTGTATGACTGGTCTCTCAAGGCCCCTCCTCTTTGCTGCACCTAAAGTTGCAATCTCTCCTACATCATCATGTATCATTGTCAGAGAGTGGAGAAAATGACCAGCTGCCAATGGAGAGAGGAATAATTTAAGTATTTTTTATAGTACTTGTTCTAATCCCTCTATGGGACTGGGAAGGGGGGCAATGCAAGGGGATTTTATTTACATATGATCAGAGTACAGTTTTAACAAATAACCACAATAAGTTGTTCTTTTAGGGGGCAAAAACTTGAGAGGATTACAACTCCCCCAGTCCTACCCTTACCTTCCTTCACCATTCACATGCCCATCTCCATTATCCCTCTTTCATAATAACCCATTCAGGCCCAATATGGGCATTCTCTTTCTGTGTACCCATTCACTATTCCAAAATTATTGTGAAAGAAAGAAGAAGAAAAAAAAACTGAAAAGGGGTACGGGCTCAGGGTTTCAAGTGCCCATACAGGGCTCATTCCATTTCCCATCTACTATCTGTTTTACATATTATGGAGTTTCTTCCACCTCCCCTCCTCCAATGCAATCTCATAACCCACATATCCTTTGTAAATCAAAGACTATAGAATTGTTTTGTAACTGTATCAACTCTTCCATAAATCTTGGTCTATCTACCTCTCTAAACCATTCCAACATTGTTGGTATTTTCTTTAATTTCCAATATTTCGGGATCAATACCTTCGCCGCTGCATTCAGCAAAAATTGAATTATAGACTTTTTGTATTTTTTCCTTGTCTTGTTTGTACCATGAAATAAACATTGTCAGTGATCTTGCTCAATTTCGGACTTACGAATCATCTTAAGTATATTTAAAACTTTCTTCGAGTATAACTGAATCTTTGGGCAATGCCACCAAATATGGGCATGTGTTCCCTTGCCCCCACACTCTCCCCAACCCTCAGATGAGAGTGTTGAATTGAGCTTATGTAATTTGGCTGCGACATAATACCACCTGGAAAAATGTTTAATTCATTTCTTTTATCCTCATATCTATTGAGGTAAAATGTACATAATCTACAGTGGGGGGGAAGTAATTATTTAATCCCCTGAAGATCTTGTAAGTTTGCCCACTTACAAAGAAATGAAGGGTCTATATTTTTTTATCATAGGTGTATTTTATATGATAGAGACAGACAATCAACCAAAAATCCAGAAAAAAAGACACATGATACAAATGTTATAAATTGAGTTGCAGTTCAGTGAGTAAAATAAGTATTTGATCCCCAAGCAAAACATGACTTAGTACTTGGTGGAGAAACCCTTGTTGGTAAGCACAGAGGTAAGACGTTTCTTGTAGTCAGGTGCAAGGTTTTCACACATCCCAGGAGGGATTTTGGTCCACTCTTCTTTACAGATCTTCTTTAAATCCTTAAGGTTTCTTGGCTGTCACTTGTCAAAGTTTCAGCTCCCTCCATAAATTTTCGATAGGATTAAGATCTGGAGACTGGCTAGGCCACTCCATGACCTTAATGTGCTTCTTCTTGAGCCACTCCTTTGTTTCCTTGGCAGTATGTTTTGGGTCATTTTCATGCTGGAAGACCCATACAAGACCCATCTTCAGTGTTCTGTCTGAGGGAAGAAGGTTCTCATCCAAGATTTTACAATAAATGGCTCCGTTCATTGGCTCCTTAATGCGGCAAAGTCGGCCTGTATCTTTAGCAGAGAAACTGCCCCAAAGCACAATGGTTCCCACCTCCATGCTTGACTGTAGGGATGGTGTTCTTAGGGTCATAGTCAGCATTTTTCTTCCTCCAAACACAGTGAGTCAAGTTACTGCCAAAGAGCTCAATTTTGGTCTCATCTGACCACAACACTTTTTCCCACTCTTTCACTGAATCATTTAGATGTTCATTGGCAAATTTCAGATGGTCCTGTATATGTTCCTTCTTGTGACGTGTTTAAATAAATATCGTCCCTCTGAATCTGACTCTATAGCCTTCAATATAAATGGTGTATTCCTGTCAAATCCTATTGCTATTCCCCTTGATCTCTTATTAGGGGAGTGATCATAATAATAATAATAATACCGACAAAATATAAATGCTAGGATCCTTCGCGCTAAAGTGAGAAACAAGTGAATCTGGTGACAATCACAAAGTGTACAAATAAGAGCTTGAAGTGAAAGATTCATATGATGATATCTAAAAAGATTGCAGCGAAATAGGCAAGTGTACACATGGCACTCGAAAAAATGAATAGGGATAGAAGGATCTCGCGCATAAAATCTATCATATAAATAAATAAAATTCACATATAACACAAATGGTAAGTGGGTGTGAAAAAAAAAAAAGCAAATCTTAGATAAAATGTATCAAGTGAAGTGACCGTGCTGAAAAATAATAATAATAAATCACAATAAATAGTCACATTCAAAAAAATAAAAATAAATAAATGTGCAAAAATGCAAAACATATGCCACAAAAGGTGCAAAAATGCAAACGATGTAGTGTAAAAAAACTACAATAATAGGATATATCAGGAAAAAACAGTTCTTAGAGATGACCGTATAAAGTTCGTGAAACGTGGTGGTCATAGAAGAAATAAGTAAATATGAGTAGTGGTGATAATGATAATCTTCATAAAACAAATGACGGATCAACCAGGCTCTCTAAACTCTCACCTCAGAGATGGAAATCAAAGGCATCAATATATGTCTTTCTCTGTTGTAATAGAAGAAGCAATCCCCTCTGTTTACTATCAGGCACCTCAAGGATGGAAACAACTGGCAACAATGTATGTCTTTCTCTGTCTTTCTCTGTTGTATTACAGGCAGCGTTCCCCTCTGTTTATTGTCAGGCACCTATAAAAATAAACTGGGAATATTTCCACCTAGGCTCATAAGCTGTCACTACCAGCAGTTTCCTGGAAACTGCTGGTAGTGACAGCTTATGAGCCTAGGTGGAAATATTCCCAGTTTATTTTTATAGGTGCCTGACAATAAACAGAGGGGAACGCTGCCTGTAATACAACAGAGAAAGACATACATTGTTGCCAGTTGTTTCCATCCTTGAGGTGCCTGATAGTAAACAGAGGGGATTGCTTCTTCTATTACAACAGAGAAAGACATATATTGATGCCTTTGATTTCCATCTCTGAGGTGAGAGTTTAGAGAGCCTGGTTGATCCGTCATTTGTTTTATGAAGATTATCATTATCACCACTACTCATATTTACTTATTTCTTCTATGACCACCACGTTTCACGAACTTTATACGGTCATCTCTAAGAACTGTTTTTTCCTGATATATCCTATTATTGTAGTTTTTTTACACTACATCGTTTGCATTTTTGCACCTTTTGTGGCATATGTTTTGCATTTTTGCACATTTATTTATTTTTATTTTTTTGAATGTGACTATTTATTGTGATTTATTATTATTATTTTTCAGCACGGTCACTTCACTTGATACATTTTATCTAAGATTTGCTTTTTTTTTTTTTCACACCCACTTACCATTTGTGTTATATGTGAATTTTATTTATTTATATGATAGATTTTATGCGCGAGATCCTTCTATCCCTAATAATAATACCGTGTTGTGAAGAATTTGGAATTTAAATAAATTATATCTGATGTCTCCCGGTGAGAATTTTTAGACCTCTTACATTATAGGTAATTATTTTCAAGGGGGCCATACCCTAAAAATATGGTCTTGGAATCAGATAGGGGTTTGAGAATACACCATTTTAGTAACAAACATAAATACACATAAACAAACCATAACCCCATAAAGCCCCCCTCCCCCAAAAACAGTCCCCTCCTGGGGAAACACTGTTACCCAATGTAGTTTTTGTCCCTGCAATTGCCCATATGGCATACAACGAGGACGAGTTCCCAAGGGAGGACCCCATATGCTCATCCACCAAAAATAGGGGATGATTCTGGAAAACTGATTGAGCTTAACCATCCCACCTAGGTTCCCCCAATGTCTTCATTTTCCAACCCAAATCCCATCATTACTGATTAGACCATGGGCAAGAAAATGTTTGCCCATGGTCCAATCAATTTTAAAGATGGCCTTGGTACTACAGATGTAGATAAAACAATCTGACAGGGGTTCGAACTGTCTGTGTTGCTGTTGAAGAGTTCTCCTTCCTGTCTGGTAAAATGTTGCTATCAAGACAGGAAGTGAAGGTAAATGTCTCAAATGAAGCCGTGGATTGCAGTAAAAACCTGACAGGGGGCTCTAACATTTCCATAGCCAAAAAAATTTGGCTGGACATAATATGAAAGCCATTTGCAAATATAATTATTAGATCAATAATTCTATATTGGTTAATATTTGCTACATTCAATTCAGCAGACAGCCAATGCAGTATTATATTTTTTCAGTGGTTTCTGATATTCAGTGTTTTTTTTTTATTTTAAATGTAAGGAAAGTTCAAGTTGTTTGTCCTTTTTTTTTTTTTTCATTAACTTTTATTACATTTAAATCTGTCCAACAAACAAAAAAGGAAACAACATACAGTGGGGACGGAAAGTATTCAGACCCCCTTAAAATTTTCACTCTTTGTTATATTGCAGCCATTTGCTAAAATCATTTAAGTTCATTTTTTTTTCCTCATTAATGTACAAACAGCACCCCATATTGACAGAAAACACAGAATTGTTGACATTTATGCAGATTTATTAAAAAAGAAAAACTTAAATATCACATGGTCCTAAGTATTCAGACCCTTTGCCCAGTATTTAGTAGAAGCACCCTTTTGCTCTAATACAGCCATGAGTCTTTTTGGGAGAGATGCAACAAGTTTTTCACACCTGGATTTGGGGATCCTCTGCCATTCCTCCTTGCAGATCCTCTCCAGTTCTGTCAGGTTGGATGGTAAACGTTGGTGAACAGCCATTTTTAGGTCTCTCCAGAGATGCTCAATTGGGTTTAAGTCAGAGCTCTGGCTGGGCCATTCAAGAACAGTCACGGAGTTGTTGTGAAGCCACTCCTTCATTATTTTAGCTGTGTGCTTAGGGTCATTGCCTTGTTGGAAGGTAAAACTTCGTCCCAGTCTGAGGTCCTGAGCACTCTGGAGAAGGTTTTCGTCCAGGATATCCCTGTACTTGGCCACATTCATCTTTCCCTCGATTGCAACCAGTCGTCCTGTCCCTGCAGCTGAAAAACACCTTTACAGCATGATGCTGCCACCACCATGCTTCACTGTTGGGACTGTATTGGACAGGTGATGAGCAGTGCCTGGTTTTCTCCACACATACCAATTAGAATTAAGGCCAAAAAGTTCTATCTTGGTCTCATCGACCAAAGAATCTTATTTCTCACCATCTTGGAGTCCTTCAGGTGTTTTTTTTTAGCAAACTCCATGCGGGCTTTCATGTGTCTTGCACTGAGGAGAGGCTTCCGTCGGGCCACTCTGCCATAAAGCCCTGACTGGTGGAGGGCTGCAGTGATGGTTGACTTTCTACAACTTTCTCCCGACTGCATCTCTGGAGCTCAGCCACAGTGATCTTTGGGTTCTTCTTTACCTCTCTCACCAAGGCTCTTCTCCCTTGATAGCTCAGTTTGGCCGGACGGCCAGCTCAAGGAAGGGTTCTGGTTGTCCCAAATGTCTTCCATTTAAAGATTATGGAGGCCACTGTGCTCTTAGGAATCTTAAGTGCAGCAGAAATTTTTTTGTAACCTTGGCCAGATCTGTGCCGTGCCACAATTCTGTCTCTGAGCTCTTCAGGCAGTTCCTTTGACCTCATGATTCTCATTTGCTCTGACATGCACTGTGAGCTGTAAGGTCTTATATAGACAGGTGTGTGGCTTTCCTAATCAAGTCCAATCAGTATAATGAAACACAGCTGGACTCAAATGAAGGTGTAGAACCATCTCAAGGATGATCAGAAGAAATAGACAGCACTTGAGTTAAATATATGAGTGTCACAGCAAAGGGTCTGAATACTTAGGACCATGTGATATTTCAGTTTTTCTTTTTTAATAAATCTGCAAAAATGTCGGTAATTCTGTGTTTTTCTGTCAATATGGGGTGCTGTGTATACATTAATGAGGAAAAAAAATGAACTTAAATGATTTTAGCAAATGGCTGCAATATAACAAAGAGTGAAAAATTTAAGGTGGTCTGGATACTTTCCGTCCCCACTGTATATGAATTCTCTACAAAGGTCCAAGATTGTCCAAATATAATAAGCATTCCGTTTATAGCCTTTCCTTTTATTTTTGTCATATAATTCTATGAAAAATATTTGTTCTCTACTATTCCTTATGTTTCTATCTTTTGGTAAGTAAACTTATCAGATTTTTTTGTCACGTTTAACAGTATATCAGTATGTCAGGAACAGTATATCATTAACTCTTCAGAAAATAATTTAAAGTGCAATGAGTGTGAAACATAGTTGCTCCCTCCAATTCATTAGAAGGAATATATAGCTTTTTTTCAAACACAGTTTATGCTTTGATCTCAGCAGTCACTCGGTAAGGTTTCTAACTGCAAAGTCTAGCATACAGAGATAGAATCTACACATTTAAATATGGAAGTAGCAAAGTGTAAGTCACATCTAAAATTATTTTTATGTAAACTTTAAAACAATAATCCAAAATATAAGCAATCCTATGCATTAACCTGTATATAGTTACTATCACAAGAGTGTTTATTACATCAACATAAGAAAACCAAATGACGATGCACTCTGTACCTGTACTATACAAAGGTGTTTTAAGGTCCTGCATGTAAGGTTTTCAATGATGTTTCTGGATTTTATATAGAAGACTAGCAAATGTGTTATTTTATTTATTTTTTTTATGGATAGTGTAGTACGTTGATTTCTCAGCGCAGTTTCCTGGTACCTTAAAGCCTAGTACACATGATCGGATTTTCCGCAGACAAAGCCTCTGACATTTGTCCGAAGGGCATTGACCCAATACTTGGCTATGTGTTTCACTTCAAATGACAGTTTGGGAGTAGGCAGTTACATTAAAAAAAAAACAATGTAAAATTAACAAGGGACACCAACATAGTTGTATCTTTGATCTTAAAAACTATGGGATAATGGTGTTGTGATAACTTGCCCAAAAAAAAAAACAAGCATAATATTATTATTATTGATATCACTAGAAAATAAAAGCCTTTTAAAAAACGTTTGGCAGAACTCCATCAGTATCACCAGTGATATGACTGATTTCTGATTGGGACTCTAAAACAAAGTTAATACTGCAGCTGCAGGAACAGATTCACAGGACTCAATCACTGTGTTTAAAATGTCCGTTCAGAGAAAAATTTATTATTACATGTTATTTTATACATAGATAAGAAAGGGGTGGTGTGAGATGTTATTAAAAAGTAACAAATAGCAATATGTTATTAAAAGCTAACAAATAGAAATATATTATTAAAAACTAGCGAATAGAACAATTGCAAAAGTTAAACCTTGAAAAGGGAGGGGGGAGTAGAGAGCGTTTAGTAGGAGAAGTGTCTGTGTGTTAGGTGAAGGTTACAGAACACATTTCAACAGTGAGAACAAAATGGATTCTCTTGTGCTTAAATGAACAGTACAATGAATGTCCATGTCATTTCCCCCCTTTTGTTTATTTGACACCATTCTTCTCCGCGTTACGTTCAGCCGATTGCTGGTAACTCCTGTTACATTGGCGCAGAGAGACGGCGTCCTGTTCAGCTCTCTCCTAGCTTTCTCACAATAATGGGTTCATCAGGGCTGGTGGTACATTTGTTGGTACAGCGGGTAGTCACACAGAGGCATAGCCTGATGAGGAAGTAAATAACAAACATGAGAAATAGGAACATCACAATGTAAGCGCTTAGTTTCTGTAACCATGTTGCTATGCCATATAAAAAATCACCAAAACCTCCTAAACCCTTAAAGGGGTTCCATCCATCTTTAGCAACATCTCTGGCCTTATTCTGTAGTTCTCTTATCTTAGCAAGATGCCCTTTAATAATGTCCTCATTATCAGAAATGTATATACAACAGTCAGTGTGAAATATCTTACACATCCCACCTTGAGCTGCAGTGAGATAATTTAGCGTTAATCTGTGCTCTAATACTACTTTTTTAAGCTGAGCCATTTCTTCATTTAATAAACCTATATCAGTGGTAGTAAGGTTAATAATCTCATCTACAATTCTAGTGTAATTATTTAGTCTTTTCATTGCTTCAATTCCCCATCCTGTCCAGGAAGGGAACCATGACCATGTCATGTCACCTTCAGTGAACAGCTCTCTTTTGAACACTAAAGGGTATTCTGGACTTTGATCTGGTCGCACTGTATCTTTGCGAACAGCCAAAGCAGGTACTAACTTCCCAATATAACATGTACCTGTGACATTAGTAGGAAGCCAGGCGTAAGCTTTATTTCCACATATATAATATAACCCTCTACGTATGGACGGTATGCCTGCTCCTAAAAAACTGGAAGCAATAACATGGAATCTCAGGAAACCGATATTTTCACATATTGGAAACTGTGAGCAATTTGTACTATAAAGGGTTCTATTTAGTTCTGGATCTGGGATATAATAATATTGACCATAGTTTCCTCCATAAACTGTAATTTTTGCTCCGCTGCAATCTGAATTGCCCAACCGTGTACATTTAGTGTTAAACGGGCATGTAATGTTTAAACAAATCTGTGGAGTGTTTATCTGTTTCAAAACCATCAAAGTTACTGATCTGTGCTCATTAGCTGTGGAGACTATGTATGAGCCATTTATTCTGGTCCTGTTTAGATCAGTGAAATTGAGAGGCATTGCTATCATGGGTATTGTTCCTGTTTGGGGATGTAAGTGAGAACACACCCAGCAGTTACTAGCGTTGCTATGGGTTGCATACAATTTTAACATTTGGATGAAAGGGTTATTTTTCCATGTCTCAGTTCTCACAAACAACAAAAAGAAAAGAAACATTATCATCTTTTTTTCAAAGGATATCATCACAGGATTTTCTTGCAGTGACTGGCATGAATCCAGGTGGGCTTTCCTTCCAACTTGACAGCAGAACCGGTTGTCAAAAGCACCAAATGTGGTCCGTCAAATTTTGGTTCTAGTGGCTTTCTGACGTGTCGCTTGACCACCACCCAGTCACCTGGTTGGATTCTGTGAATACCTGAAACAGAATCTGGGTCGGGGATAGATTTATAAACACCTTCATGTATTTTATTCAATGTTCTTTGCAAAATCTGAACATATTCTAACAGATTAGAGTGAGAAGCCTGCAACTGTTGGGGAAAATATAGCCCTGTTTTGGGTGGCCCTCCAAATAAAATCTCATAGGGGGACAGCCCATGTGGTTGTTTAGGGGTAGTTCTTACAGAATATAGGGCTAATGGCAAAGCTTCCACCCATCCTTTTCCTGTATCTGCTTTAATTTTTGCACATCTGTTTTTCAAAATTCCATTAAGTCTCTCAACTTTACCACTACTTTGTGGATGATAAGGTGTATGGAAAGCTTGCTGTATGTGAAGTGCTTCCATTACCTCTTTCATTACTTCCCCAGTAAAATGGGTTCCTCTGTCACTCTCAATAGTTTCAGGAACTCCATATCTACAAGCTATTTCATTCAAAATTTTCTTTGCTGTTGTTTTTGCATTTGCTTTGGCTACTGGCCAGCTCTCGGGCCAACCTGAAAACATGTCAACACACACTAAAGCAAACTCATAGGTGCCTATTCTGGGCATCTGAATGTAGTCTATTTGAATTCTTTGGAAAGGGAAATCTGGCTTTGGAGAATGCCTTTGGGGAACATGAACAGGCCTCCCTGCATTGTACAGAGCACAAGTGAGACATGAAGCACAAAACCTGGCTGCAAATGCACTAAATCCAGGTGCTATCCAATAGCAGTCAGTAAGTGCCACCATCGCGCCCTTAGCAAGATGACTGACGCCATGTGCCAGCTGTGCTAAAACTGGGTACAAACTCCTGGGTAGACACCACCTGTTATCAGCGCTCCACAGGCCCTGCTGATTTTGGGTAGCATTACATTTGATCCACTTATCCTTCTCTTCATCAGGGGCCTGGTTCTGCAACTGAATTAGAGTTTCTACATCCCACTGCTCTTGATGAGGGGAATCTGTCCCCGCTACCTGGGCGACCCCTACAGTGGATGTGACTCCAAATGCCATAAGGGCAGCATCCTTTGCCGCTTGGTCCGCTAAGGCATTTCCTCTGGCTGTCATGTCACTTCCCCTTGCATGCCCTTTTGCCTTCAAGATGGCAACTTCTGCTGGTTTCTGAAAGGCCTCAAATAGCCGCTCTATGAGTTTTGCATGTCTCACTGGCTTCCCTGCACTAGTCAGAAAGTGCCGTGCTTTCCAGATAGGCCCAAAATCGTGGGCTATTCCAAATGCATATCTGCTGTCAGTGTAAACATTTCCCCTTTGATTCTCTAGGAGATGACATGCTTTGACTACAGCATACAACTCCGCTTCCTGTGCTGACATCTGGGGTTTCAATGCTTCCTGATGTAAAATGGTGTCTGTAGTGGTTACAGCAAACCCTGTGTGTGGCTGACCATCGTCAGTGTAAAATCTGGAACCATCTACGAATAAGTGTGTGTCACAATCTGATAAGGGCTCATCTTTTGCTGGTGTGACAGAGGCCCTTTCTACCTCCATAAGAGCCATACAATCATGAGAAAAACTCTCAGGTTCTACATCAGTACCATTTGTTGCATCTTCCTCATCAATTATAGGAAGAAGAGTAGCCGGATTTAAAGTAACACATCGTTTGATTGTTAAATTCGATGGAGCAAAAAGAGCAGACTGGTACTTGTCAAATCTACTGGCAGACACATGTCTGGTATTTACTTGATTCATGATTTCCTGTACTGCATGTGGTACATACAGGATCAGAGCAGAATCTAGTACAAGCTCCGTTACTTTGTCTAGCAGCAAAATGCAGGCTGCTATGGCTCGCATACAACTGGGGGAGCCTTTGATGACAGGGTCTAATGAGGCTGATACATACATCACAGGCCTCTGTTTGTCTCCATGTAGCTGGGTGAGTACACCTGCAGCAAATCCATTGACTTCATGACAGAACAACGAGAAAGTCTTAGTATAGTCAGGAAGTCCAATGGCGGGAGCTTCAGACAAAATTTTAATAAGCTCCTTCATCTGCAATTCATTGTCCCATGTGAGTTTGAAAGGGTTTCTAGTGGTAGCCTCATATAGAGGAGCCATAAGTTCTGATGCATTTGGAATCCAGTCCCTACAATATCCCACTAACCCCAGGAAGGCACGTAGTTGCCGGACATTTCTTGGCTTTTCAAAGTTTTGTAGAGTTTTAACTCGATCTGGGGTTAGGTGACGGATTCCATGTGAAATACAGTGACCCAGGAAGATCACTTTCTCTTGGCAGTATTGTAGCTTATCTTTGCTAACTTTGTTGTTACTGTTATAGAGAAACAGGAGAAGGCTTACTGTTTCTCTGCTACAAATGTCCTCTGTATCAGAACAAATAAGCAAATCGTCTATGTACTGAAGCAAAACTGTGTTTGGGTGTGAGGGGGACCATTGGTCCAATACTTGCTTTAACGCAGTATTATATTCAGAGGGGCTACTCACACAGCCTTGGGGCAATCTTGTCCATGCTAACTTTTGGGCATCATGGGTAAATGAAAAAAGGTGCCAGCAATCTGGGTGCAGGGGCACCGAAAAGAAAGCATTTGCAAGATCAATCACTGTAAAGCAGGTGCTGGAGGCAGGTATTCCACTTAGTAAAGTGCGGGGGTTGGGCACGATCGGGGTATCTGCCTCTATTATATTGTTAATGGCTCTCAAATCATACACCATGCGATATGTCACCTGCCCACCCTTCTTGTCTGGCTTCTTTGCAATTGGGAACAGGGGTGTATTGACCTGGGACTTAATTGGTACAACAACCCCTGCTGCTTTCAGTTGAGTGATTTGATCCTTTATCCCCTCAGTCTGAGCAATACTCAGTGGGTACTGTTTAATCTGTGGGAGATGGGCTCCTGGTTTAATTTTTATTATGACTGGGGTGCAATCCAGCAGACCTACATCATATTTGCTGGTGGCCCATAATTCAATGGGAATCACTTTCAATTCTGGTGGAAATGACAGAGTGGAGTCTTGGATTAAAAATACTCCACAGGCAGAATTTAAAACTTCTCCTGATAGACTACTGACCACTTGGACTCCTGTAGGAGTGTAGTCTATGTTTGCTAGAATTTGGTTCAAAATGTCAGCTCCCAAAAGATTGGTAGGAACTGTGTCTGAAACTAACACTTTAGTGACAATTTCTGTTTGCTGTCCTAGCCTAAGTTTAAGTGGCTTGGACTCAACCAAATCAGTAGAGGTCCCGGTTAGGCCAACACCAGAGATAACATTTGTAGATAATAATCCTGGAGGTAAGTCCTCTATATTAAAAACACTTCGGCTTGCACCAGTATCAATTAAACAGGTTAATTCTGTTTCTCCTCCAGGATAGGGGAGTTCTTGTAAAAATACTTTTACTCTGGCCTCGGGACCATTGTCTCCCCTATTTAACATGATTGATACTGGCATGCCATTTTCCTATGCCTGATCCACTGCTTTTGGCAGAGAACTGGGATCAGCATGAGGGGCCTCTAAGCTCTTTTCTAGTCTACGGTCAGGAAGATGGCAGAATTTGGCTATGTGTCCTTCCCCATCACAATTGTAGCATATAATTGGTCCCCGATTGCCATGATTTCTGAAATTGCCTTTGCCTCTTCCTCTTCCTTTTCCTCTCTGCTTCCCCATGTACATTACCTTGGGTTTGCTGTCTTTTTGGTTAATCCTGTTTTCTATGGATAACAGGATAGGCAGGACGTCTCGAATAGACATATTGCCTGCCTCAGGCCTTGCTGTGAACAACTTTTCTTTCAACTGGGGTATTAAACCATCAAGAAACCTTTGTTTCACCAGTTGTGTAGATGGACTTGCAGTTTCTCCCGCCTTCTCTTCCTCTATTTTAATGCCTGCTTCCTCAGCCATATCACTTAACCGCCTCCAATAAGCCCCTGCTGCTTCCTCTTTCCCTTGCTTAGCATTCATAAATTCAGCATGTCTGGTTTGTCCATATATTTGGGGCAATTTTTCCTTCAATTTCTCACAAACCTCCCGTCCACTAACCATCTTACCTAGATTTTTGACGTCTACACCACATTCTTTAAGTATATAGCCAGACATGTTGCTTCCCACTGCTTTAATAAGAAGCTGATGAATGTCAGTAGCAGAAGCCTCATATGCTTCCTGTGCAGCACTAAGTTTGTTTGCAAACCCAA
Source organism: Aquarana catesbeiana (assembly GCF_042186555.1). Taxonomy (NCBI): domain Eukaryota; kingdom Metazoa; phylum Chordata; class Amphibia; order Anura; family Ranidae; genus Aquarana; species Aquarana catesbeiana. Next base: position 240,077,406 of record NC_133328.1, read on the forward strand.
TTGGATTCTTTCTAGGATCTCCCAATCCTTCTAATATGGCTCTCATATCTTGGGGACTAAAAGGTACATGCCATTTAATTTGAGACTTACTGTCAACAGCATCACCTTCAAAAACTAATTGGGTTCTGACAGGATAAACTGCAACAGATTTCTCTATGCCAGGGGCAGAAGGGCTGGCATCTCCCTTCCTTCTCTCTTCATCTTGCTGCCACAATTTGGAAATTATGGTTTGCTCCGGAAGTTCAGACTCTATCTCTCTTTCTCTGGCCAAAGCCTTAAGTTCAGAGAGATCTAGGTTTGCATATGTGCCTTTTGATTTATGCCAATCATCTGTTTCTAGGATACGAGCCAAATCCCTCTTTGTAGGTTGATATGGGGCTGTTAAACCTCTGCTCTCTACTATATTGCATAGCTCATCTTTTGTGTGTTCCATGTAATCTAATTCTTTTGCTTTTGTGCGTGGACCCCTTAAAGCCAAACTGGCAGCCACATAAGGTGGGGGGTCCTCCTCTACAGAGTCTTCTGGCTAAACGTAGTAAATTTGGGCAGTACTTTTATTAAATATCTCCGTCAAGCCAGTTTGATTTGCTACTTTAGCTTCTGTCTCCCATGTGCAAGCTATTCTCCACGTTCCTTCACTGCACAGTAGTGGGCCATAATCGTGCAGAAAAGTTTGCCATACTTTTAAATCAAAAGTCCCTTCAGATTTTAAAGGTTTAGCTGTTCCCTTTGTCCATTCTACCCATTTATCTATGGGCTCAGTATAGGCAGAACCGTACCTTCGGTTCATATATTCTCTAGCGCTCATCTTGCGCTGGGCATTTTCTGAAGGCCTCTCTCCCTTCATTCCCTTAATTAATTTAATGCCCATAATGACTGGCCAGTCTTCTCTCTTCTCTACTTGTGCCTATACCCTCTTGCCTCTAAAACAAATAGTACAGCAAATCTGCAGATTTACAAGAATAGTCTCCACTTATCTACGTGGATAGAAGGGGTTTATGACAATAGACAAAACACTCATTAAGAGACCCTCCTCGTCTCTTCTCTTCTCTGTGAGTTTTATCTGACCCTACCATGCGCCTCTGACCCAGGTCGCCCACAAGGAGTCAACGCAGGGAACTGCAGAGGATTTTCCCTATCCACACACAGTCCAACCCGTGAAGGGGGACACAAACACATTCACACACACACACACGTTACCCAACCAGAAAGGTCCGAGAGTGGTCTGGTTTCCTTGAGAACCGACAGATAGGATACATAGGAAAAGGCAGAAATATAGCAAGCTTAAGGGCAGCTTACCTAGCCGGCATTTGAGGTCTGCGTTTCCCGATGATCCCGATCGAAGCGCGGTTCCTTCTGGAGACTCTGCCAAACTCCTGTTATGGCTCGCCAAGACTGATATGACTGATTTCTGATTGGGACTCTAAAACAAAGTTAATACTGCAGCTGCAGGAACAGATTCACAGGACTCAATCACTGTGTTTAAAATGTCCGTTCAGAGAAAAATTTATTATTACATGTTATTTTATACATAGATAAGAAAGGGGTGGTGTGAGATGTTATTAAAAAGTAACAAATAGCAATATGTTATTAAAAGCTAACAAATAGAAATATATTATTAAAAACTAGCGAATAGAACAATTGCAAAAGTTAAACCTTGAAAAGGGAGGGGGGAGTAGAGAGCGTTTAGTAGGAGAAGTGTCTGTGTGTTAGGTGAAGGTTACAGAACACATTTCAACAGTGAGAACAAAATGGATTCTCTTGTGCTTAAATGAACAGTACAATGAATGTCCATGTCACCAGGAAAGCAGCTTTATTATTATCCCATTAAAGAAGAAGAGAATGTGCGCTGCATTTCGACATTTCATAATTTGCCACGTCGCAAATGTTAATTCTCAATTATGAACGCTAGTTTACAAGACCCACCACTTCTGGCTCATCCTTGCTTCTGAGCATGCGTGTTTGTACTTTGGACTTTTGTCCAATGGACTTGTGTACACACACTCGTAAAATCCAGCAACAGACCGTTGTCCGCAGAAAATTTATAAACCTGCCATCCAACATTTGTCCATGGAAAGTTGGCCAACAATTGTCTGATGGAGCGTACAAATGGTCGGATTTTCCGCCAACAGCCTGTCTTCACATAATTCCCGTCGGAAAATCCGATCGGGCTTAAGGGTCTATCAGGTCATTGGTATGTAAGAGACTTTTTGATGTGAAGACTCATCAGGATGGAGCCAAATTGCTGCAGGTATAAAGTGTAGGCACCTGGAAGTGCCTAAATATAGTTGCACCAATTTCCCAAACCATTCTGTCATTGCTGAATGCCATTCTGACAGGCAAAGTTTTAATAATAGATGCTGTGCCCCACTCCCATATTTTTATTGGTTTATCATTATCATGGGCAGCTTCTCCAACCAACAAAAATGCACAGTAGGCAAAAAAGAGAAAGCTTTTGCAAACTTCAGGAAATATGAGTAAGAGTCACTATTACAGTATGCCTTTTTCTACTTTCAGAGTAAAATATTATTATTATTATTATACAGGATTTATATAGCACCAACAGTTTACGCAGCGCTTTATAATATAAAAAGGAGACAATACAGTTATAATACAATAAAATACAAGAGAATTAAGCGGGCCCTGTTCAGAAGAGCTTACAGGGTGGGGCAGGTGGTACAAAAAGGTTGTAACTGTGGGGAATGAGCTGATGGAAGTGGTAAAAGATTAGTTGGAGATGTGATAGGCTTCCCTGAAGAGATGAGTTTTCAGGGATGGGCTGAAGGTAGCAAGAGTAGGGTATAGCCAGACAGGTTGAGGTAGCGAGTTCCAGAGGATGGGAGAGGCTCTGGAGAAATCCTAGAGACGAGCATGGGAGGAGGAGACGAGAGAGCTTGAGAGTAGGAGGTCTTGAGAAGAGCTGAGAGGGCGATTTGGGTGATGTAGCTCGGGGCAGAGTTGTGAATGGCTTTGTATGTTGTGGTTAGTATTTTGAATTTAATTTGCTGGGTGATTGGGAGCCAGTGTAGGGATATTAAAATATATTAATAGTTTAACAAGTGTCAGCTTTGCTGTTAAGTGCATACAAACAGACAGTCTGGCATTTTCCTCTGTTAACAAGCACACTGGAAACATGACCTAGCATTGCACAATTGTAGGTTTTGCAGCAAAAATGCAGATGCTTTGCTAGCAAGGTGGAAATGCACTAGCATTGTGGTGGCATGTGTGAATGCCAGCTGCAGAATGTCACTATAAACTTTAACCAAAGTTTTTAGATGAAACTGCAGAATTCTCTCACTCCCCTAATCCACTGATACTCACCTTTTAAATGATCCATTCCTTCCTCCATCACAGCCAGCATCAAAATAACTTGTGTCGGTAGGTGTTAGACCCTAGAAGGAGCTGTAATGTCACACCTTGTCATGAGGTTGCAACAATGCCCAGGCCTATTGATTGAATGCTAGACTCAAGCATGGTCAGATTGGAGGAGGTTACATGCTCCCCCATGCCAAGCAGCACTGGGTATTTTTGATGTAAGAACAGAAGAAGATCACCGGGGGTGAACCAGACACCCCCACTGTTTTTACATGGATCGCATTGTATTGCCTGACAGCAGTTTTTATTCTGCAGTTTTTGTAGACACATTTTTCCACTTAAACAAATAGTTTAACCCTTCCTATATATCAATAACTAAACAAAGGGCTTTGGCTGGAATTGTGCTTCAACATCATGGATGAAGTTTAGAACTAATAGCAGTTTACCATTTCTGATAAAGTGTGGCGTGTCCATTTACTGGCAGAGGTTTTTATATCTTTTGTAACAAAGCTGTTGAGTTCAAAGACCTAGTGGTGGTTTCACTTAAGTTAATCCTTGACATCAACATCCAACAGAAAGCCATGGACTGTACAACAGCAAAACACAGGTGACCATATGTTGTTACCCAGTTGGATTGTATTTTACTACTGCACTGTCAAGACTCAAAAACATTTATAAAGATGAAGTATTTGTCCATTTTTATCACATTCAAATCATTTGTTTATTGTTTTAAAAAATACGCTGGTGTACATTAACATTGCAATATCTATCTATCTATAGGTATCTATCTATTTTTATACACATGTGTATATAAACAAGGTAGAGGTTTGTCACAGGGAAATAATTCAAGGCCAGAAATTTAGTCAGAGGAAAATAGATAGGGTTTAGAACGTCAATGATCTATCCTTTGAACTCTCAAAGGCTTTAATTTCAAGGAAAAATTCTCTAATCCCCAAGTGACGAAGCAACACTTTTTGTTCCTGTTTAATGCTGCAAGGAAGGAACTGCGACACTGAATTTCTCTTAAACCTTATCAGGAAATGAGTAAATGTGAGCATAAAGAGTACATCCTGCAGCACTTTTAATTGTGTTATGTGTTTATACCAGCTCCATAGCAAAATGGCTATTCCATACAGTAGTTTTATCTAAGATGATAAAAATAGCTTTTGTGTTGAAATTATACAGTATCTATAAAAAAATAAATCATACAGGTTTTAATACATTGCACTTTGGCACAGGCTCTGTGTTCAGAGCCTTTCCTTTGAAACATTACTGAAACAAACCAAATAATTATGAGAAGAATGCTGTTAACATCCCAAAAATCTAGAATTTAAAAAATCATGTTTATCTATATGCATATTTATTAAATACTTTACTTTCCAAGTGTTTAGAATAAGTATTCACCAGTTATACAACTCTTTCCCTCCTAAAGGGTTAATCCATACAAAAATATTGATTTAGACTCAATCACACATTAGCTCTTGGCTAGTGAGATTTTTGCATTTTGTGCACTTTTTTAATATGGCAATATAGAAAAAATATATGTGTATGGTGAATTTGCTTGCTGCACATTTCCACTGTTGTTATAATCAAAGCAGCCATTTTTCTACTGTACCTTTGTATATTTGCTTTTTATTTTTTCTCTTTTGTATTATTTGTGACCATTAGAGAACAAATTATATACCATATACCATTACCTTACTTTTTTTATATCTTATATTAAACGACTTACTTTCTACTGATACTGATAATAAATGTTTCGATGTTAGTTAAAACATATACTGTATATACGTTCTCTCTGCAGCATTATAGCTGATCTTGTTATGTAACAGCAGCTTTCTCTTCCTCAGTGGCAACGGGGATTAGGCATTCTTCCTGGACTGTAGCATTTATATAAAACTTTTAAATGCATAGTTTTAGAGTGCAAAGTAAAGAGGAAAACTACAAGGCATTGTCCAATTTACTTTAATAATCAAAATATTCTTTCCTGATAACTAGGCGAGCACCCAGATAGGAGAGCACCCAGATACAACACTATAATTTTACCTATAAATATTAGCTAAATCATAGTACAAAGTAAAGCTACTTTAAATATAGCACCAAAGAAAAACAAATCTATACAAACACATTTAATACAAAGTGTTTACATTTTATTACATAAGCCAAAATGTTATATTCAAATTCGAAGGTCAAAGAGTTTCACAAACTGTATCTGCTTCCTCAGAACTGGTACGGAAGATTAGGGATGAGCTAGGTGTTGGGTATGTTTTGAACCCAACACTTGCTGTTCGAATGGTTTAGGGTGTTCAGCATAGATGAATATGACAGTTTCCGCCTGTCAGTGGTTGTTAAAGCGGAGTTCCACCCAAAAATGGAACTTCAGCTTTAAGTGCTGGTCACCCCCTGACATGCCACATTTGGCATGTCATTTTTTTTGGGGGGGGTGCAAGTACCCTGTTTTTAGAGGCACCCAGCTCACACTTCCTCCCCTGACACCGGAAGGAAGATCACCCCCCCTCCCTCCCTGCCAACTTCTGGGACACGTCACAGGTCCCAGAAGATTGCCCGGACATTCACAGCACGCAATGGGCCTTGCGCATGCGCAGTGCGCGCCCGGCTGTGAAGCTACAGCCGGGCGACCACAGTTAGAATGCCAGCACCGTAGAGAGGAGGGGGAGAAGAACGAGGCTTCCTGCACCTGCATAACTGGACCGTGGGACAGGTGAGTACAGTACATAAACTGTAGCTGCTGACTTTTAAATGGGTAGAACTCCGCTTTAAGAAAGGAGTGAGTGCCATTAAGGTTGTTAATAGGGCTAAACGAGTAAAAAGTGATACTCTGCAGACTATAGTGGATGAAAAAACAGCCCAATATGCTGCAGATCCATCAGAGGCAAACTTTAATGCTTTAAAGTTAAACGGGCCCTGCATTTGCATATCGCTGGGACTATGTGGCTGGGTCTATATAAAGATAAACTGAGAACCTTCGAGCAGGGAGATCTTAATGGTCGGTTTTTGGCCATGATGGCCAAACATGAACAACCTAGTATTCCGATTTCGGAAATACGTACCCCCTCGGGAGATATGGCTTCTACACAGTCAACAATTTTGGAGATGTTTCGGCACTTTTACCAGACATTATATTCATCCCAGCTGTCACCCGATTTCAAGCCAATATAATTGGCGGGTTGGCCGGATTTAGTTGCGCTGGCTTGGTTGACAGATAACGAGAGAGAGATGTTACTACATCCTAAAAACAACAGAGGTCCTTTCCGTTATTGGTTCATTTCCCTTGGGGAAATCACCGGGACCAGACGGCCTTCCCAATAAATTCTATAAGGTTCATGGAAAACTCCTTGCTCCTGTATTAGCTTCCCTTTTTTTTAATTGTTTAAAAGAGGGAGCTCTGCCAAACTTAATAAGTCATGCCCATATAGTTTTAATTTATAAGTTCCCAAAAGATTCGTCATCCTGCTCCTCATATAAGCCCATTGCTCTTTTGAATTTGGACTTTAACATTTTTACAACAATTATCTCCGAACGATTACAACCAGTGATGCCTAATATTAATGATCCAGATCAAACAGGGTTTATAGCAGTTAGGGCCACTGATGTGAATTTGCGGAGACTGCTTTCTAATATTCTTGCGTCACATCTTAATGTAGGATCTAGGGTTGTTGCCTCTCTAGATATAGAGAAGGCTTTCGATACTCTTGAATGGTCCTTTTTATGGGAGGTACTCTGTAGAATGGGCTTTCCAACGGTATTCATAAAATGGTTGCAGGTACTATATAGACACCCCACAGCTGCAGTAAAAATGGGGGGAGGGTTTTCCACCCCTTTCTTGTTATTTAGGGGAACTCAACAGGGTTGCCCTCTGTCTCCGACCCTCTTTGCTATTGCAATGGAACCTGTGATGGAGGCCCTCCGTACCTCCCCTAATATTAAGGGGCTGCAGATTGATTGGTTGGAGGAGCGGGTAGCCTTGTATGCAGATGATCTTTTATTACTTTTGAATGATGCTGGACCTTCTCTCTAAGGGCTTTACAGATATTACATTCATTTTCAACGGTTACTGGACTGAAGGCAAATTGGACAAAATCCCTGTTGTCCCCAATAGATATTGAGGCTCGTAGTATGGCTTTGAGTGATATTCCATTGAAGTGGGTAGAGAATTTCAAGTATTTAGGAGTTGTAATCTCTCGCCAAGCTTCTGAATTCATTTCCTTGAATATGACTCCGATCCTAGGGCATATTGGGTTAAAGTTGAAAATGTGGAAATCTCTACCGTTATCCTTATTGGGATGTATTAATCTCCTTAAAATGAAAATTATATCAAAATGTATTTACCTTTTTAGACATTCTCCTCAGTGGCTCCCTGTTTCCTTTTTACAGAACTAAATCAACGTTTCTTATCCTTTTTATCGGTGTCAAAGAATCCTAGATATAAATGGACGACCTTGATGCACCCCTGTAATCAAGGTGGTCTAGCTTTTCCAGATTTATATAAATATTTTTTAGCCACTCAGTTGGTTACGGTGGCTAAGCCCAGATTTATCTAATCCCTCTACTCAGTTGGAAGCAGCAGTGGTTGGTTACGTAGAAGCTCTTAGGTTACTTGTGTTTAGGGGCCGTAGGGCACACTACCAGTTGACCGCATCAATGCTTAACACTATTCGAGTTTCAGAGGCGGGCCTTAGATGTGAAAATTGTGAAAATTATCTTAAGGACGCGATTTCACCAAATGCCCAGTTATGGTTTAATCCAGCCCTTCCTCAATTTTATAAATTATCAGAGCCTATTGCATGGACTAAATATAATATCAAATTAGTTTCTAAGGTAGTTACTGATCAGAAATTGTCTATTTTTTCTACACTTGCTTCATTTTTTAATTTGTCTAGTTCTCATTTATTTAGAGATTTTCAGCTTTCTCATACCTTTTATGCCCAGTTTTTACAAGATAGTTTAACAATTATACAATCTACACTAGAATCAGTACTTAGGTCTGAATATTTGGAGAGGCGTACCTCCAAATTATATTCTCATTTTATTTCAATTTCCCTTCTGCCATTGGAGGGTCTTAGAGCTAGGTGGATGCAAGACATACCAGACTTAGACTTAGAAGACAGCTTTACTGTGTATGATGTTTTGTCTTATTTTGTTTGTTGTGTATTAAGGAAATAAAAAAAGAAGAAAAAAAAAAGAGAAAGGAGTGAGTGCTTGCACCCACCACGTCCTTATCAATCACTAACATTACCCAGCCCTTTCCCTTACATGGCTGGGAATTGCCAGCTAGTTTAGCAGTGGGGCTGAGATAGGGAGTGACATATTTGCTTAAATATGACCACTATATAACCACTTTCCTGCCCCTTTTCATATATTGACAATGACAGCGCAGGGAGCTGTTATTCAGTGAATGGCATTGTCATGTTAGGATCATTGAACTTGTGTATCATGATAGACGTGGATTTACATTTTGGGACTTTTTTTTAAATAAAGGACTTGATAAAAACTGTCTCTGTTTTTTTATTAATACTTTTAATTTTTTGTGAATGAGTAGGGCCATTTACAGCACTTGTTCACATTGGGGAGTGAAATCTGGGCACCCCCTTATTGTTAAAGCGCACTTCCAGATCCCAAGAAGTCAATTGCCCACAAACCCCCACAACAACAATGTCAGGGTTATAGGGAAGGGTCCCTTCTCCTCATCAACATGGGGACAAGGTGCTTTGTCAGGGGATAACATACAAATCATTAAACTGGTGGTTTCAGGGTTAAAGATGGATCATACCACCTCACCATACAGTGGAAAAATGAAAGGCCAAGTTAACTTCTTTTTTTTTTATTCCAGCTCCCCTATGTACAATCTCACTAGGGCTGCAGAAATAAATCGCTGCATCAATGCATCGCGATTCGGGTGTGCCCGATGCATACAACCGGAAAAATTGATTGTCAGGTGATGTCATCCCGACTTGCCCCGCCCCTCCCGGGAGAGCGCTCCAGGCGTATTGTTAAAATAACTGTGTTTTAATAAATCCCGTGTTACAATCAATTAAGTGCCCCGCTGTATGTGCTTTTTAAAAAATATGGAGCCTCATGTGACTGCCCAGCCCACCTCTTTCCTCTCACGTCTCTCCTGATGTCAGCGGGTAATTCTCTGCCTAGGCGACCCAAGCGGAAGTGGGAGCTCGTCGGTAATCGTGATGCATCGTGATGCATCACGGAATCGAAACGAATCGTTGACCAGATAATCGCAATCGAATCGTGAGGCCAGTCAGGATGCTCAGCTCTACAGTTCACCTATGTACCACTATAGCATTAATGTAAAGCTTTCTATTTATCCTACACACTCCAGCTTGTTGTATAATAAACTTCTCCATTACTTCCGGGACAGACCTTAGGACATGAAAACTGTTTAGATACAGGAAGGAGTTCTCCAGCTGACCTCAATAACATACATCCTGAAGCTGTCTTCCCCTTCCAGGAGATCCCCCACCCCCTCAGGTACATGGTTTTACAATGCAATCAATCAGTGATCACTGTTCTCAACCAACAGAAAGAAGATAAAAAACACAAAGACTACTACACACCCTAAAGAGTTAAACTACAAAAAGGATTTATTGCTTAAAAAAGCGAAATTAGCAAATACTTAGCACAAATATCCAAGACCCCCCCAGATAGTCTAACCCTCCCCAAAAATATTCCTCTAAAACCAAACACACTGTGTAGGGCAACAATACCCCTCGTATGACCGAGGGGCAAAAAGGTGCAAAAACCCCACAAATGGCAAGCCCACACTCCCCAATGCAAAGCACCCCCCTAAAGTCCTAAATAATTGTTCAAAGCCAGCTATAGTGGGATCCCTGCAATTTGTTCCTAAAACGGAGCAGTGTATCTCTGTGTAGCACACAAATTACATATATTGCACTATCCCGTAGTGGAAAGATACACAGAAATATTACCACACTCTACATTATCCACAAGAATACTCTGGTCAATGGGGCTGGAAAGAAAAACGAGATTGAGCATGAACATATGAAAAATACAGTCAAAGTTTTTTCATCCGTTTTTCCAGGTGAATTGCCAAGAATATAATCAGTCCCGATTGCTTAGTCCAGATAAGTGGTTATTAAGGGCAAGGAGATATGACACCACTGAAAGAAACGGCATAAAATGCACTATACTGATCCGATCTTCTCAAATGTTCATTCATTATACATGGAAAAATGCCACAGTTTCACATGAAGTAAAGTATGACGGCATGAGGGGATTCCCGCAATGTGCAGGTAATTCCTTTCACTCACAGTTATAGATAACACTTCTCAAAACTTCTTCATGCTTAAATTACTCACATATCACGCTGGTCGCCATACAGAGGTCTCCACATACATTCAAGGGGATCGACCTGTCGGTGTGTTCCCCAGCAGGCAGTTTCCTTAGCTATGATATTCTGATTGTACCGATCAGTATTGGTGTTTCAGTGTGTTTGTCAAAAATAGTAATACTCCAAAGTCCTTTAGAGGGGGTTAAGTAGATTTTCTCCGGTCAGATGGACTTCTCCAGTTTGTACATCAGATGCTTGGGTTTAGTATCCCTGAAGGTAGGTGGCTGAGCCAGATAGGGAACGGGGTGCATGTCCCAGCAGTTAGATGTTAACATGTTTCGTTCCTATGCACCTGGAACTTTGTCAGAACACCATCACTGTTCTCACTAAATATACAGCCACTGATTTTTCTTTTTTTTTTCCTTACTTTAATTTTGCATAGATCGTTCATTGGCAGAGTGTGCAGGAGCTGAGTAGTCAAATAACAGCCTATGTGAATCAGATCTGTAATATTAAAAACGGCAGAAAATCCACAGCAAAAGGCATAGAACTTAAGTTTCAGATAAAGAAGACTGACGTTTGCCAAGTGAGCTTATGTGGGATAACCACTGCAACCACACTAATGATTACGCTGCAAATGTAGAAGGAGCGATAGATTTATTAAAGCGGAGGTCCACCCTAAAAATAAATTTCACATTAGTAGGTTCCTTTTAATGTAAAATAAATCAGGGGAGGAGCCGGATGTGGGCGTCTAGTTGGTGCCGTCGCTAGTCCTGGGATGCCTGGCGTCTCTCCCCCCGTGAGCCTGGCTCTGGCTGCAGGCTAGACGTGGACCGTCCACCCCCTGGGCTTCCTGCCGGCTCCCCCGACCAGGTGCCTTCGCCCCCCACCCCTCGATTACCCCTAACTAAAGCACGGTGTCTCTGGGGCAGGCTCGGAGTGAGCGAGGAGAGCGTCTTCTCCAAGAACTCCCTGCAGACATGAGGAAGCAAGCCCTGGATAGGCGCACGGCATTCTCGAGGCGGATGTTCAGATCTGCGATTACCCAGTGCAGGATGCCGATACGGGGCTCATGATCCCGCCACCACGTCACCCGCTAGTCATTCACATCAGAGAGGCGTCAGAGATACTATTGGGGAGGCAGTGGAGGATCGCAAAGTTGAAATTATACCCCCAGACGAGTGAGAGGCTGGTAAGAACGAATCCGGCAGAGGGGGTAAGTGTGTTACACTAACTGCATATGCGGGGACCCCTCTCACATTGGTCTCGAGAAGAGACAGGAAGATGAACAGGTAGCCCTGCCCTTCCTATCTCATCCTTATCCCATTCAAATCAAATTAAAAGAACTCTGTTTTTTTTTCTTTTTTACGCGCATCTTGAAGTGTGCCCATATGAGCCAAGATAATCTAGGACAGCTTATAGGCTGATGCGCCTATTGAGAGATTACTAGACTACGTGACTTGAACTCATTGTATACCGTATGTCTGTACCTGTGTATATCTGCTCCCAGACTACTTTGATACTATACGAATAGAGACTTTGTGTTCCCTCCCCCCACTAGATACCTCCACAAATAAGTACACCTTATGGGGGTTAAAATACACCTATATAATAAGTGAAAACTGAAACCTGAGGTGCTTTCCCTATACAGGTACAGGAACTGAGCTCAAGAGGCCCCCCCGGTATAGAGCAGCAGCCTCAAAATTAATCGTGTAGGCGAAATGGACAGTGGGATCACAGCTTTTGACGCGTGAAAAGATCTAGATGGCTCTTTGAGTAATTTGTGTGTAAACTTTATATATAAGATCGGCATCCAAGAGCTCAAATGGCATATTGAAGAAGGACCTTATTGGGACTTTCTGGATATTTTTCACAGAGTCTTTTAATGGTGTTCAATATTATACAACCTACACAGCCAATGACACTTGCATAGCCTTTACAGAGGCTAATAAGCGTGACCCCCTACTCTGACGGGTGATCCCTCTGGCGGTTTGGTTACACGGTATATCTGTCCTACACGCAATACACTCAGTAAGCTCTTTCTGAACAGGGTTTAATAAGAGAGATTATACACCTGATGGTATTGTAATGATAAGAAGTGGAAGGGAGTATATAGTGGGGGTGTACAACCGTGGGCAACCTTGAACAACCCTGTGAATCTAGGTCCCTACCCGAAGTCTAGTAGGGAAGAGGGAAGGGAAGAGGAAGGAGAGGGGGAAGGAGAAGGAGGAGAGGAAGAAAAAAGGAAAGGGTAAGGGAAAGCAAGGAGAAAATGAGGGGAAAGTCAGGGAAGGGGGCCACAGCTAACACTTCCAGAACAAGTGTCAGCCCGGGCGCCATTAGGAAATATATGGTTCATGAAAATACTAAAGAAAGCCCGGGAAAGGTAACTGGGTCTAAAAGCAAAACTCCTGAGTGCCCACCCAAAATTAGTACGAGAAGACAGCTAGCGGAGATGGATACCCACATTGCAAGCACCGAGATAATAGAAGAAGCACCAATGGATCCCCAGCAAAACAAACAACTACCAACAAAGAGTGAGATGGCAGAAATGTTCGCAAGGCTGGAAACTTCGATCAAAGGAGAAATTGAAACAGTACGTGAAGATATGAGCTACATCTTAAAAAGAGTAGAAGAGGTTGAAACAATGATAGATAGGCAAGGAATAGAGATAAAAAATCTCAAATTTCAGATGGAAGAGATCCAGCGAGAACAGAGAAACCTACGGTACAGATTGGAAAACCAGGAGAACCACAATAGGAGGAAAAATCTACGGATTAGAGGCCTCCCAGAGACACAGGGTGAAAAGGAGAACCTACAAGAAAAAATTGACCAAATTTTTGGAGGCTTGTTAGATCCACTTGATAACAGCTCTAAAATTAAACTGGACAGAGCTCATAGGATAAGAAAACCTTCTGAGATTAGTGAGGATGCTCCACGGGATGTAATCGTAAGATTCTATAACTATCAGGATAAGGAGAAGATTAAGTCCAGTTTGAAAAAGAATCTACCAGTGAAGTTTGGAGAGACAAACCTGCAGATCTTTCCAGACTTAGCAGCAGAGACGCTATCCAGGAGAAGAGTCCTTAAACCACTACTGGCTCAGCTTAAAACCTATGATGGATGTTCAATATTCTTGGGGTTTCCTAGCCTGCCTAATTGGGCGTAAAGGAGGTCGCTCAGCAACATTGAGATTTCCTGAAGAGACTCAGAAATTCTGCCATCGCCTAGATGTGCCACTACTGGAAATTCCAGGATGGTGGGAAAGAATAGTAAATCAAGACACTGCAGAGGAACCACATGCCTGGAAACCAGACTTTAAAATGAGAGGCTCATAAACAAAGGAAAACTAGTCAAAATGTGACTTATATTAAATATAGATGCTGGGCTATGTAATGTAAAGAGCATAGGGGTAGGGGGGGGGATACGGGTGCTGGGCGGGGGGGGGGGCGGGCATGGCTAAATTCCAATCCCAGGGGAAGTGATAGGATCCAAGGATTGCTCCACTGAGCTCAACCTCCTAGGGGGCCAACCGAAGGGCCGGGTGGTGTTAGTGGGGCCACGGTTAACTGGGCCATGGGGTGGCCTGTTACCCCCAAGTGGGTGGGAGGGGGGTGGGGAGTATGGGGAAGGGGGAGGGTAAGGGGGAGGGAGAGATGTAGGTGGGAGGGGGGGTAAGGGGAAGGCGAGACCTGTATATATCACAATGTTTCCTACTACTCAGTTCCGTAAGGTTAAGCCCCACCCATGGTACAAATAACAAGATGTCCGGGATAAACTTAATCACATATAATGTAAGGGGCCTCAACTTCCCCATAAAATGTGCGAACATAATGGGTGAATTGAAATTCCTTAAAGCAGAGGTGGTCTTCTTACAGGAGACGCACCTTTATCTTGGTAGGAGCCAGAGAATAATTTCTAGAGACTACACAATGTGGGTTTATGGAGACTCCCCGACTAGGGGAGCAAAAGGAGTTGCGATCGGTTTCACAAAGGATGTTAGGTTTACGATGGAAGAGAGAATGACGGACCCAGAGGGTCGTTTTTTGTTGCTAAAAGGTAAACTTAATGGGGTCGAATGCTCATTAGCTAACGTTTATGGCCCAAACATCAACCCAGGAAGGTACTTACTGGAAATCCTCTCAAAGTTCGAGGGCTTTAAGAAAGGGAGGTCCATTATAGCAGGAGATTTTAATATATGCCTTGAGCCAGGTAAAGACAACATGTCGCATGCCCGGGGGACTGGAGGGATATGGATGAACAAACTTAAAAAATGCCAACTGGTGGATGCATGGAGGATGCAACATCTTAGTGTAAGAGACTATTCCTTCTACTCCCCCGTACACGTGACATTTTCTAGACTGGATTTCTTTCTTGTAGAGCATTGGTACATTGAGGAGGTGGAGAGTACAAATATAGGATAAATGACGTTCTCCGACCACGCACTCGTGAGCCTACAAATGAAACTAGGTAAACGCAAACTGTTTCGTAACAACTGGAGATTAAATGAGGATCTTCTCCATGATAGAGAAATCGATAAGCGCATCAAAGAAGAATTAGAATTTTACTTCAAAACTAACACCTCGGGTGAGACATCAGAAGCGGTAGTCTGGGAGGCACACAAAGAGTATATTAGAGGAATTATAATAAGGCAGGATCGGAGAAAAAAAGAAGGCAGGTCAGGGATAAGCGTGCTCTACAGGAGGAAATCATTGACCTAGAACAACAGCATAAGCTAACAGGGGATGGAGAGATACTGGCGGGCCTATATAGGAGTAGAGAGGCTATGCGGCAGCTACAGTAATTGAAAAAGAAAACCAAAAGGTATACAACCTCGTAAAAAAAGAAAGATACATAGGCAATAACAGACCCGGTAGACGCCTGGCAAAAGTTCTAAGCAAAAAGAAAAATAACAAATATATTGATAAAATAAAGACCAAAACAGGTGAGATCAGCTATAAAGATATAGATATCGCGAAAACTTTCCAAGAATTTTACGGGGAGTTATATGCTATAAATAAAAATGATACCACTAACGAGAGGGAACAAAAATGAGTGAAAATTAAAAACTATTTAAAAGATATTGGAATGGCCAAAATAACCGGAAGGGAACGAACCTCCTTGGAGGCCCCCATCACGGAAGTTAAAGTGAGAAAGGCGCTTAAGGAGACACAAGTGGGTAAGAGCCCAGGCCCTGATGGGCTGACGGTGCTGTACTATAAAAAATATCAGGACTACCTAATACCAAAACTGTGCTCCTACATGAATGATATAGGGGATAAAGGGGAAATGAGAAGAGAAGCACTGGCAGCCAATATAGCTATCATTCTTAAAGAAGACAAAGATGGTACATCATGCTCTAACTACAGGCCTATCTCCCTCTTAAATGTGGATACGAAATTATTCGCAAAAGTGATCGCGGAAAGAATGAAACAGATAATAAACAGGATCATTCACCCGGACCAGGTCGGGTTTGTATCGGGTAGACAGGGACGTGATAACAGTATCAAAACCCTCCTAGTAGTACAGGAAATCAAAAAGAGTGGAGTCCCATGCCTACTTCTATCAATAGACGCCGAAAAAGCGTTTGATAGAGTAGACTGGGATTTCATGATGGGTACACTGGAGGAGATTGGCTTTGGGGAGAGGATTCGCAAATGGATAGGGGCACTATACTCTAGGCCCTCAGCGAGAGTGAGGATAAATGGGGTCCTGTCTGAGCCTTTCGACATGTATAATGGCACGAGACAGGGGTGTCCAATTTCCCCTATGCTTTTCGTATTATCCTTTGAACCCCTTCTTTCTAAGATTAGGCAGAATCCGGATATCAGCAGGGTAATGATAGATAAAGTTGAATACAAACCAGCTGCTTTTGCAGACAACATTTTGCTTTATATAACACACCCAAGGATTTCCCTTCTGAATATTATGGCCACCCTATCAGAATATGGGAAGCTATCCAACTTTAAAGTCAGCCCAACTAAATCAGAAACATTACATATCAACTTTAGTAAAGCGAGGGAATACTCATACCAAAAACACTTCCCCTTTGTGTGGGGGAAAAAAGAATTGAATTACCTAGGAGTTAAAATCACCACATCAACAGATACGCTTTATCAAGCGAATTATATACCGCTCCTGAATGAGGTAAAGCTAGAACTAAATAGAATCTCTCATGGACAGTTATCCTGGGCGGGGAGAATAAATATTTATAAAATGGTTTTATTGCCAAAAATTACATATAAAATGCAAATGCTTCCAATAACGCTGCCGCAAACATTCTTTAGAAGGAATGTTTTTAAGATTTATTTGGAGAGGGAAAACACCTCGATTAAAATTTACTCAACTGACAAAAGCAAAAAGTAAAGGGGAATAGGGAGCACCAGATGTCCGTAAATATTATGAAGCCATTGCCCTTGCTAGGGTTATAGATTGGGTTAAAAAAAAAGAAAAACACTGGTTAGAAATGGAAAATCAAATTAGTGACATTAAATTGAATAAAATAATATGGATCTCACCTCAGATAATAAAATGTAGCACTAAAACAGACGATATCACCAGACATGCACTTAAGATATGGGATGCTTTTCACAAAAGGGAGCACTGGGAGTTTAACTCACCTTTAATGCCACTTAAAGACTCAGATTATTTTGCACCAGGGAAAGAGGAGTGGTTTGGCAAGTGGTTACTGGAAGAAAATATACAACTAAAAGATGTAATGTGCCAGGATAGAATATGTTCATTCCAAGAGCTCAAAGATAAAAAAAATATGTTAGTCATCAATATTTGGTGGTACCACCAACTAAGGCATTTTATAGATTCCTTACCGCGACCAATTAGATCATCGGATAATCTACTCCCATTAGAGAAAATATGCACTGACAAAGATGGGAGGGGGGGTTTCTCTCGGATTTACGAAGTTTTAATAGAGCTGGGAAGTACAGATACCCCGGCCTTTATTGGGAAATGGGAAAAGGAACTAGAAAGAACGCTTACAGTCCCCGAAATCTCACTGATACTGAGGAGAGCCTTGGCCACCTCGGTTAACTGTAAAATGGTAGAGCTAAACTTTAAGTGTCTGGCTAGAATGTATCTGACCCCGGATCGGGTACATAAATTTCAAAATGAAACCTCACAATATTGTTGGAGGGATTGTAAAGAACTAGGGTCAATGGCCCATATTTGGTGGTTCTGCCCGGAAATAAAAATATTTTGGAAAGAAGTAAGAGAATATATCAAAGATATCACAAGTTTTGACATACCCCTGGGTCTGCCTATTTCATATGAGTGAAATGCCCACTAAAACTTACTTTAGAACGCTTTTGCCACACCTTATCCATGCGGCTAAAAGCCTAATACCTAAGTACTGGCAAAAGAAAGAAAGACCCACGATGAGGGACTGGATTAATAACATTAACGAGATATATAGTTTAGAATATTTAAGGTTTAGTGAAGGGATGAAAATGGGGGCCTTTGAAACAAAGTAGAGAGTATGGGTAGAATTCAAGGAATCCCCAAAAGCCGTCGATATATGGACTACTTAGATTAGGGGTCTGGGCGTCGCACCATAGAAAGGTACATAGGGAAGCCGAATTGGGGGCAGATAAGAGGAGTCTGGAGGAGGAGAGGGGGGGAAATAAGTGGGGTACGGTCTCAGGGGGGATGGGTGAGGGGGGGTTTGGGAGGGATGTAATTCTAACTTGTTTAATAAATACTGTGTGTACTGTTCCGGTTTTGCCATTCAAACAGATTTATATTTCCACTATGATGTGATGACAAGTTGGGAAGGTTTTGAATTTTAAATAATTGAAAAATTTATTCCCGGGGAAAATTTTCTCGCTGATGTGGCAAAAAAAAAAAAAAAAAAAAAAAGATAAAGAAGACTGACGTTTGCCAAGTGAGCTTATGTGGGATAACCACTGCAACCACACTAATGATTACGCTGCAAATGTAGAGGGAGCGATAGATTTCTTAAAGCGGAGGTCCACCCTAAAAATAAATTTCACATTAGTAGGTTCCTTTTAATGTAAAATAAATCATTTTGTTAAAAAAAATTTTACTTGCCTGAAAGTGCCTGTTACTAGGCAGACTAGTAACAGGCACTACTTCCTATTCCTCGGTGGACCTGCGTTTCTTCCTGACTCGCCAGGCCTCCTGGGAAATGAGTGTCATCATTTCCCAGGAGTCTGTGGGCATTACTGTGTATCGGTGCTACGAGCGCCGTTTAACAGCACATGTGCGAGATCGAGAGGCGCATGCTGGTTACCCAGCATGCACCTCTCTCAGGAAAACAAGGAAGAGAAATCAACTGGGCTTCACATGCCCATAACTAAAATGGAAACGGCCACAAGATCGGTAACAACATATACTGTAAGTTTTTTAATTGATAGCTGAAGAGATCAGGAACGATTGATATCTGTTACTTCTTATATGTTCTAATAATGTTGAGATTATAAAAAAAAAATATGGCCGGAACACCGCTTTAATGCTTGCGCAAACCCACTCTAAATCAGGTCCCATAGGTGCGGAGGACATTGAATTCCTTTCCTGTCCGCAGCTGGAAAAAGAAACTTGAATCTGTGCATCTGCAAACGGGAAAGAGAATCTGAAATGTAATTTTCTTACCTGGTAAATAACATGCCTCGACCCAAACATTAAGACTTAAGCATTTAAAGGCAAGGTATCTGATTAAAGTAATGACAGGAGGTGATTTAGATGACAAACAATTTATAGCAAAAAGAATCCCTTTATTGTTGTTACTAAAAAGGATCCTTTTACAAAAAAACTCTCTCCAGATTCCCAATGCTACCAAAATAGAAAATAATTCTAAAAGTACTATTTTTTTAAAAATAGCCTTTATTATGCCAAGAAGGATGCCACAATGAAGCGTACCAATGGGTTCTCCATAAAGCTGAAAAAATCCACAGAGCATGCTGCGTCTGTGAATAAACAGAAATCTTTGTCGGTTACAAATTCAGCTTGAAACATGGTTCTCCCGTTAAACTCTTCTCTGAAGTGATTCTAATATGGGAAGTTGGGGATTTAAAACCAGCCAAATAGAATTGACTGGAGAATATCTGACCAACAGGTAAAACTCTAGAGGCAAAGGCCAAAAGACCAAGTAATTTTTGGATATCTTTCAAAATGGCTTTTTTTTTTTTTTTTTTTTTACGTCTGATTACAATATTGATGACAGATTTTACATTTTTAATCTTATCCGCGGGTAATTTGAAATCCATAGCAATTTTGTCAATGGTAATGCCCCAGAAAACTAGCTGCATGGTTGGCAATATAGTCCTGTGATGAGCTAACGGTATATAAATCCAACACAATTTTTTTTTTTGTAAAAAAGAATTTAAATATTTGCACAGTTATGCCACGTACACAAGAGTGGACTTTCCGGCGGACTAGGTCCGACGGTCTTTCCGACTAGGTCCGACGGACTTTCCGAACCAACGGACTTGGCCACACACGATAGGGCTAAGTCCGTTCATAAGTCCGTTCGGTTTGAACCTGATGTTGTAAACGGGACTAAAAAAGGAAGTTCAAAAGCCAGTAGCCAATAGCTTTACTTGCGTCGTATTTGGTCCGTCGGACCAGCACACAGATGAACAGTTTTCCCAATTTTAGTCCATCGGACTTTGAGTCCGTCAGACAGATTTGAAACATGTTCTATTTCTAGGTCCGTCAGATTTTTATCCCGAAAAGCTATCGAACTAGCCCACACACTATCAGATTGTCCGCTGGATTATTCCCGTCGGACCTAGTCTGCCAGAAAGTCTGCGGCCTGAGAAACAGAAATCCCCAGAAAAAGAAATCATCCAGATAATGTAATATAAAGCAAGAACCCGAATGAACCCTGACTACCCATTCAATGAACGTCGCAAATGCTTTAAATATGTACAGGATGGTGAACATTCCATCAGGAGGCAACACTCAAAAAAGAAAGTAATTGAAAGAAAAAGCTAGAAAATTGAATGATAATGGGTTAATGGGTAACAAACAAAATGCAGATTGAACATCCTCTTTAGCAAGCAGGGCCCCCACTACCTAAGTTACGGATTTGAACTAATATATAATCAAAGCGGTGAACAGCGCTGATCAGCAAACATACATAGGACCCTCAGAGGCAAAGTAAAAACTTTTTATTATTGTTAAAAAAATAATAAAATGTTCACTGAAGCATACAGCAGTCAATTGATGGTCATGCAGAGACTTGGATCAAAAAACTGACAGTACCTGGAGGCTGGAGCCGTATGGATGACACAGGGGCTTAGGGAAACCCAGCACAAAGCCATTGGACAAAGAGCACAGGAGCACCGCTGGTGGGGGGTCCGTCCAGGACAGTAAGGCCAGGGGTCTGGTGAAGGGGGAACCAAACTGCAGGCACAGGAACTGTTGGGGCCAGTATACAGAGGCCGCTCGCACTGTGTATGAAGCCCGGAAGTGATGTCACAGCCTGGCGGAAGTCAGCCAAGGGAATCTGAAGAGTATGAGCAAACCCTGCTGCTGGGGCCAATTAGGAATTGCCAATGCCAGGGGACTGACTGGAGACACTACATGTTTTGGGGACATGCCCCTTTTTCAGGTTATCTGATTAGTTGGCTAATGTGTGTGAAGATTAAATAGGGAAAATGACCCAGAAGTATAAGTGTGGGAGGAGCTAGCAGCCCCTTTCATCCATACGGCCCCACCCGAGTGGATAGTAACAATACCCAGTGCACAATACTTTACAGTGGGGACAGAAAGTATTCAGACCCCCTTAAATTTTTCACTCTTTGTTATATTGCAGCCATTTGCTAAAATCATTTAAGTTCATTTTTTTCCTCATTAATGTATACACAGCACCACATATTGACAGAAAAACACAGAATTGTTGACATTTTTGCAGATTTATTAAAAAAGAAAATATGAAATATCACATGGTCCTAAGTATTCTGACATTTTGCTGTGACACTCATATATTTAACTCAGGTGCTGTCCATTTCTTCTGATCATCCTTGAGATGGTTCTACACCTTCATTTGAGTCCAGCTGTGTTTGATTATACTGATTGGACTTGATTAGGAAAGCCACACACCTATCTATATAAGACCTTACAGCTCATAGTGCATGCCAGAGCAAATGAGAATCATGAGGTCAAAGGAACTGCCTGAAGAGCTCAGAGACAGAATTGTGGCAAGGCACAGATCTGGCCAAGGTTACAAAAAAATTTCCGCTGCACTTAAGGTTCCTAAGAGCACAGTGGCCTCCATAATCCTTAAATGGAAGACATTTGGGATGACCAGAACTCTTCCTAGAGCTGGCCGTCCGGCCAAACTGAGCTATCAAGGGAGAAGAGCCTTGGTGAGAGTGGTAAAGAAGAACCCAAAGATCACTGTGGCTGAGCTCCAGAGATGCAGTCGGGAGATGGGAGAAAGTTGTAGAAAGTCAACCATCACTGTACCCCTCCACCAGTTGGGGCTTTATGGCAGAGTGGCCCGACAGAAGCCTCTCCTCAGTGCAAGACACATGAAAGCCCATATGGAGTTTGCTAAAAAAAAACACCTGAAGGACTCCAAGATGGTGAGAAACAAGATTCTTTGGTCTGTTGAGACCAAGATAGAACTTTTTGGCCTTAATTCTAAGCAGTATGTGTGGAGAAAACCAGGCACTGCTCATCACCTGTTCAATACAGTCCCAACAGTGAAGCATGGTGGTGGCAGCATCATGATGTGGGGGTTTTTTTCAGCTGCAGGGACAGGATGACTGGTTGCAATCAAAGGAAAGATGAATGGGGCCAAGTACAGGGATATCCTGGACGAAAACCTTCTCCAGAGTGCTCAGGACCTCAGACTGGGCCGAAGGTTTACCTTCCAACAAGACAACGACCCTAAGCACACAGCTAAAATAATGAAGGAGTGGCTTCACAACAACTCTGTGACTGTTCTTGAATGGCCCAGCCAGAGCCCTGACTTAAACCCAATTGAGCATCTCTGGAGAGACCTAAAAATGGCTGTCCACCAACGTTTACCATCCAACCTGACAGAACTGGAGAGGATCTGCAAGGAGGAATGGCAGAGGATCCCCAAATCCAGGTGTGAAAAACTTGTTGCATCTTTCCCAAAAAGACTCATGGCTGTATTAGATCAAAAGGGTGCTTCTACTAAATACTGAGCAAAGGGTCTGAATACTTAGAACCATGTGATATTTCAGTTTTTCGTTTTTAATAAATTTGCAAAAATGTCAACAATTCTGTGTTTTCTGTCAATATGGGGTGCTGTGTGTACATTAATGAGGAAAAAAATGAACTTAAATGATTTTAGCAAATGGCTGCAATATAACAAAGAGTGAAAAATTTAAGGGGGTCTGAATACTTTCTGTCCCCACTCTATCAACAATTGCATATCTTAAAACTGTACTCTTGAAAAGTAATAATATCAATAATAAAAAATTTTTTTGTATAATATACACACAATCCCTGGCAGCACAGTAGTGTTCGAACCCCGACCACGACACCACCTGCCTGGACACTCTCCCTGTACCTGCATGGGTCATTTATTAATAATAAATAATAGAACATTTTAAATACACAGATAATGTCTCAGAAAATGCAAAAAACAGATGAAAACAGCTAAGTTACAGTGGGGCAAAAAATTATTTAGTCAGCCACCAATTGTGCAAGTTCTCCCACTTAAAAAGATGAGAGAGGCCTGTAATTGTCATCATAGGTATACCTCAACTATGAGAGACAAAATGTGGAAACAAATCCAGACAATCACATTGTCTGATTTTTGAAAGAATTTATTTGCAAACTATGGTGGAAAATAAGTATTTGGTCAATATCAAAAGTTCATCTCAATACTTTGTTATATATCCTTTGTTGGCAATGACAGAGGTCAAATGTTTTCTGTAAGTCTTCACAAGGTTGTCACACACTGTTGCTGGTATTTTGGCCCATTCCTCCATGCAGATCTCCTCTAGAACAGTGATGTTTTGGGGCTGTTGCTGGGCAACACAGACTTTCAACTCCCTCCAAAGCTTTTCTATGGGGTTGAGATCTGGAGACTGGCTAGGCCACTCCAGGACTTTGAAATGCTTCTTACGAAGCCACTCCTTCATTGCCCGGGCGGTGTGTTTGGGATCATTGTCATTCTGAAAGACCCAGCCACGTTTCATCTTCAATGCCCTTGCTGATGGGAGGAGGTTTGCACTCAAAACCTCACGATACATGGCCCCATTCATTCTTTCATGTACACGGATCAGTCGTCCTGTTCCCTTTGCAGAGAAACAGCCCCAAAGCATGATGTTGCCACCCCCATGCTTTACAGTAGGTATGGTGTTCTTTGGTTGCAACTCAGCATTCTCTCTCCTTGTCAAACTTCCACGTAACAGACAGGTAAGCCCAATGTAGCAGGGGGAGGCCTCCCTTACGTATCTGGTTCCCCGCCCCTGGTAGTATGGACAGGAGGCACGGGAGCACAGAATGGTATGAGAGTCTGGCGGGTTAGCTGCAGGAGGATCCCGGTAAAGGTGGTTATTGAGATCACCAGTCAACTGAAGCACAGGCAGCAGGTGCAGAGCAGGAGTGGAGCAAGCAGGTCAGGTCACTAGCAGAGGTCGGCAACAGGCGGGCAACGTGGTACAGAGGAGCAGGCAGATTCGTAGTCAGGACAGTCCGGGATCAGTGGCAGGCAGCAAGCAAGGAGAATCAAAGACAGGCCGGTGGTCAGGTTCAAACAGGAAGCAGGAAGCAGGTGCAGGGATACAGGGAGCTGAAGATCGGACAGCACCGAGCCCCCTGTGCAGACAGCCTAAATAGGCGGATTGGCGCCAAACACCGGGCGCACGTGCACACCGACGCGCGCCCTGCACACACGCACGCGCCCGCACGCCGGCACCCGCGGCAGCGCACACGGGAACGCGCGCGCGCCGACGCACCCCAATGCACTGCGATGCAATCCAGCAGCGCGTCTGCCCAGGGGAACTCTCTGACAGTGCCCCCCCCTCAAGGGCAGCCTCCGGATGTCCAACTGAGCCAATCTGGTGGCGTGAGTACTCCTGAACGTCCTCAGGAGCTCTTCGGCATGTAAGTTGCCCTCTGGCTCCCAGGAGTTGTCCTCCGGTCCGTACCCCTCCACTTGATCAGGTATTGCAATTGGTTGTGTCTTTTCCTGCAATCCAAGATAGCCTCCACTTCGAATTCTTCTTCGTTGGCTTCGGTGGGTCAGTACTTCGGCCAGCAAAGGTGTTGGGTATAACAGGTTTCAACAATGATATATGAAAGACCGGGTGAATCTTCAGGGTACTAGGTAAGTTGAGTTCGTAGGCCACGTTGTTAATTCTCTTTTTGACTGAGAACGGACCCATAAATTTGGGGCCCAATTTCCTTGAAGGGCAGGCCATTCTTACATTGGTTGTGGACAACCAAACCTGGTTGCCAGGTTCCAGGATGAGCTCTCCCCGCCTCTTCCTGTCAAACATCTTCTTATTGTACTCTTGGGTCTTAGCCATGGTTTCCTGCAAGAGTTTGTTGTTGGTAAGAAAAAAGTCCATGGTTTCAGAGACCGCAGGGATAGCACATTCGGGTAAAGACCTGGGCAGGAAGGATGGGTGGAAGCCGTAATTGGCAAAGAAGGGCATTTGCTTAATGGACGAATGTAAAGAATTGTTGTACGAGAACTCAGCAATTGGCAGGAGAGAAACCCAGTCGTCCTGTGAGAAAGATGAAAAACAAGGGAGGTACTGCTCCAGGGTTTGATTTGTTCTCTCCGTCTGCCCATTAGTCTGGGGATGGTAAGCAGAGGAGAGTGCCAGCTCAATTTCCAGGGAATCACAGAGAGCCTTCCAGAACCGAGGGGTGAACTGAACATCACGATCAGATATGATATTTGATGGGACTCCGTGCAGCCTAACAATTTCCTTAATGAAGACCCTTGCTGTCTCCATAGCCGAAGGCGTACCCTTCATAGGCAGAAAGTGAGCCATCTTGGTTAACCTGTCTACGACAACGAAAATGGTAGAGAAGACTTCTGCCTGGGGAAGCTCTACGATAAAATCCATTGATATCATCTTCCACGGTCTTTCCGGGACGGGTAATGGTTTTAGCAGACCCCAGGCTCTTGTCCGGCTATTTTTGCTCCGAGCACAGATAGTACAAGATTCTACATAGTTCTTGCAGTCGTTCGCCAACAGAGGCCACCAAAATGTGCGCTGGACTAATTCAGTCGTCTTTAGCACACCGAAGTGTCCAGCCATCTTGTGTTCATGGCAGAGCTCTAGCACTGCTACCCTCAGATCTTCAGGGACCACGATTTTACCCTTGTGCCAAAAGAGGCCATCCTGGGCCCTCACCTCATCTCCGGAAGTCGGGATCCAATTTGAGGAGGCTTGTTTTATGCGGGATAGCAGATCCCCTTGGAGTAAAAGAAAATTTCTGGATGGAAGAATAGTGTCCGGATGCACAGGTTTACCGCAATCAGGGAACATACGGGAGAGAGCGTCCGGCTTGATGTTTTTTGTACCAGGTCTGTATGTTATATGGAACTGAAATCTGGAGAAAAATAGAGCCCACCTTGCTTGCCGTGGTTTCAGTCTCTTGGCTGTTCAGAGGTACTCCAGATTCTTATAATCCGTATAGACCAGGATGGGATGTGCTGCACCCTCCAGTAAATAACGCCACTCCTCCAAAGCGGACTTGATGGCCAGAAGCTCCCAATCACCAACATCGTAATTTCTCTCCGCTGAAGAGAGTTTGCAGGAGAAGAAGGCCACTGGGTAGAGAAGGGCCTTTGGACCTTGCCGTTGGGACAGAACAGCTCCGACTGCAACCTCTGAAGCGTCCACTTCGAGTACGAATGGTAGAGCAGGGTCTGGGTGTTTTAAGATAGAAGCAGAGGTGAACAGCTCCTTGAGTTTTTCGAAGGCGGACTGCACCTTAGAAGACCACTGGAACCGATTCCCTTGTTTGGTTACTTCGTGATGGGGGCAATTATTGCAGAGAAGCCCCTAATGAACTTCCTGTAAAAGTTAGAGAAGCCAATGAACCTTTGAACCCCTTTCTTATCGGAGGGAGCGGGCCATTCCAGAATGGCTGATACCTTTTGAGGGTCCATTTTAATACCTTCAACAGAGATGATTAGGCCTAGAAACTGGATACTTTGAAGTTCAAATTGGCATTTTTCCGGTTTAGCATAAAGTCCATGCTGCCTGAGGCGAGCTAACACATTTCTGACGTGCCTGCGATGATCGGAGACTGAGGAGGAGAAGATCAGAATATCGTCTAGATAAACAATAACATATAGGTCCAGGAAGTCACGGAAAATGTCATTGACAAAATGCTGAAACGTTGTGGGTGCGTTGCACAGGCCGAAGGGCATAACAAGGTATTTGAAATGCCCGAATCTGGTGCGAAAAGCTGTTTTCCACTCATCCCCTTCCCGAATACGAATCAAGTTGTAGGCACCACGGAGATCTAATTTGGTGAAGATTACTGCGGATCCCAATCTCTGGAAGAGTTCAGGCACTAAAGGTAGCGGGTAACGGTTTTTGATTGTTATTTTGTTCAGTTCCCGATAATCGTTACAAGGACGTAAGGAATGGTCCTTTTTCTCCACGAAGAATATACCAGCCCCAGCCGGAGAGGTAGATAGGCGGATAAACCCTTTCTTCAGGTTCTCATCAATGTATATTTTTAGGGTGTCCAACTCCTGCTCTGTTAGAGAGAAAATCCTCCCAAAGGGAACTTCCGCTCCAGGTAATAGCTCGATTGGGCAATCGTAAGGCCTGTGGGGAGGTAGAGTCTCTGCTCTTTTTTTACTAAAAACGTCCAGAAAGTCCCAATTGGGTGCAGGGATCACCTGTTGTAACTCGGATTAGGTATCTAAACAGAGTAGTGGGGTAGACTCAGCAGGATTAGTATGTAGGCAATGTTTCCGGCAATATTCAGAAAGGAACTTGACTTCCCCACTAGACCAGTCAATGCTGGGGTTATGGGCCTGCAACCACGGCATCCCCAGTATGATGGGAAAAAGAGGAGAGGAGATGGCATCCAGGCGCAGGAGTTCTTGATGGTTAGGGCCCATGGTGGCTAACAAAGGGATGGTTTCCTGCGTGACGGGACCGGAATGAAGAGAGGAGCCATCAGCGAGATGTACAGCAAGTCCCCGAACTTTAGACTGGAGAGGGATGTGATGGTTGGCAGCGAAGGTTAGGTCAATAAAACAGCTGCAGGCTCCTGAGTCAATTATGACTGTAGCTGGAATAATCCTTCCTGGAAGCTGTAAGGTGACAGAGAGAGTAAGGTGATTAGCAGGTTGAGAGAGAGCAGATGCACAAATTGAAGAGATTGGCAGAGACTTACGTGTCTTGTTTGGGCAAGACCTCACGTAGTGTCCAGGCTCCCCGCAGTACATGCAGAGGTTGTTATCTCTTCGGCGCTGGCGCTCTTCTGGATTGAGAGAGGGACAGAGCAGCCCGAGTTGCATTGGTTCGGAGGTATCAGGGACCGGTGTGGCCGGTGCCGGAAAGAACTGGCTGGGAGAGCTCGGAACCATGGGAAGCATCCAGGTAGGGCGAAATTGGCTGGTAGATCTCTCGGAGCGACGCTCTCTGAGGCATCGGTCGATCTGGATAGCCAGATTGATGAGCTCATCCAGGGTTTGGGGTATTCCGACCCGTGCTAACTCATCCTTCAAAGGATCAGACAATCCCATGTGAAATTGATAACGCAAAACCGCATCATTCCAACCAGTGTCGGAGCTCCACCTCCTAAATTCCACCACATAGTCCTCTGCGGCTCTACGCCCCTGTTGAAGGGCGTGCAAGGCGGCTTCGGCAGTCGCTGTCACTTGGGGATCCTCATACAACTGAGACATGATGGTAAAGAAAGCATCAAGGTTATCCAGTGCTCCAGATTTGCTGCAGGATGATCCCGGTAAAGGTGGTTATTGAGATCACCAGTCAACTGAATCACAGGCAGCAGGTGCAGAGCAGGAGTGGAGCAAGCAGGTCGGGTCACTAGCAGAGGTCGGCAACAGGCGGGCAACGTGGTACAGAGGAGCAGGCAGATTCGTAGTCAGAACAGTCCGGGATCAGTGGCAGGCAGCAAGCAATGAGAATCAAAGACAGGCCGGTGGTCAGGAGGTCTTTTCTTATTGTTATTGTCTGTATTGCAAAAATGTTAGGCATATTGTCAATAATAAACTAAAAATTTTAAAAACCATTTTTCATTTTAAATTAAATTTTAATTGTTTTTAACTTAACAGATACAGAAGAACTTGTATCATATTTCTTGGTCTGCTTCTCTTTTTGGTCTACATTTTTTTCCATTCAGGTAATGTATAAAAATTTTTTTGTAGAGATTTATTGAGATATATATATATATATATATATATATATATATATATATATATATATATATTAAAATTTTATCAAAATGTATATGTGAAATGTATTTGTTTTTATATTTTTACTAATTATTTATTTTTTATCCCGTAGATTGAAAAGACAAGTGGAATTGATTATTCAAAACCATGCCAAAAATCTGATCGTATTACCATCTATCAATTGATATTTTTACTGTTTTTCAAATCTATGCACTTCACTTTTCTTCCCTCCTTGTAACTTCACATCACCTCCGCCCTCCCTTTGTCATTCCCACCCCCCTTCCCTTCTGCACCACCCCATCCCTCCATCATTCCAAACCCCCCCTCCTTTTAACATATAACACTTACAACACAACCCCTCCCCCACCCAAAACTCATCATTACTTACACCCCCCTCAACCGTACTTGTGCATCTGCTTTACCACTCCCCCTGCCTCATGCTTACTAATACACCCACTCTATCATTCATACTTCACACCCCCCCCCACTTCATCCTTACTCACGCATCTCTTATCCTTACTACTGCCTCATCTTTACTACCCCAACCTCCCTCATAGTTACTCTACACCCCCCTCATCCTTACTCCCCCATCCTTACTATCCTCTACCCTTACCTCATCTTTACTAATCGCCACCACTCCTCCATCATCCTTACTACCCCCCTCCCTACTCTATTCTCTAAAAAATCTCTCTCTCATTCTTTTCTATAAGACAATTGGATTTGAGGATTTCAAAACCATATTATATATATATTTTTTTGTGTGTGTCAGTTATTTTACATGTAATTTGGTGTTTATTGTCTGTA